>NC_135268.1:48022654-49398071 GCF_051311805.1 Agelaius phoeniceus
TTGACAAATAACTTTAGATTTTCCAGCTTGTAATGCAGTCACAAAATGTGGTTTTGGGAAGACCAATAATCTATCTTACCACTAGTGTCCATACTAACCTACTGTTCACCTCCCTGGGCTTGCTTAGCCATAGCAGTGGACAAAGGGTCCAACCTTTGCCCATTCCTGATTCTTGGTGGTAGACAGACCTGTCTACCTGAATGGAGACTGACTGCAGAAACTGTGGCAATTTTAAATTTAGGTCATCTTTATCCAGTGCAATACTTCTTTCTTAACAAAGCTGTATGTGCTGAATAATAAAAGGAGATAAAATTCACCTGCCTGGAGTGGGTGTAAGGGATGGCATGCCCTGTTAGGCTGTTAGAGTTCATAAAGAGCTGCTCCAGGTCCTGTTATGCTTCATGGCCAGGATCACAGGCTCACAAGCTCCAGCTGTGAACACCTGATGGTCACTTTTAACTGAGGAAAAATTGTACCAGTCACCAAGCATACCATGTTTGTCAATGCAAACCTGTCTACATGGCACAGAGCTGTGCCTAGGAGGCAAAGCAGCTGAGTAGGAAGTTCCATCAGGGTACTGTTCAGCCTGGGATAATACACTTTGCTCAATAACAGGACAAACTGGGACATCTGTACATAGCTGCAGCAAGAACATTCCCTAGTCTTCACCAGGGCAGAATTTAAACTAAAAAGAAAACACAGTGAAGATAAATCAATAATAAAACAATGTTACCTTTTCATAAGGATGTCAGATGATGTTCATCTATTCCAGGTAAAAATAGAAACTCTCCCATAATTACCTAGATTTTCTGGTTCACATATCTAGCTCAGTCTAAACTTGCATCATTCAATGCTAATCTTTCCAGAGACTCTAAAGCCTGCCTTATAAACACATCATAGCAGATTTATTGTTGAACCAACCATATTTTGTGTGTCTCTTAGAAACACCCAATAAAAATTATAAATACTTCAAAGAGATTTTAAGTAGTGATGAAATAAATGGACGCAGGACATTGGAAAGATCTAGATATGGTACAGGCAGGGAACAGCCAAGTTTCCTCACATACTTATGTCTCTAAGGCCTGACCTGCAGCAGCCATTTTTCTCAAGGGCTGTTTCCTTTCCTTTCACCATGGCAGATGCCTACATGTGCCAGCAACTGTCCCCAAAACATCATTCTCAAAATGAATGATGGCCAGCCATCAAAAAGGGTCAGTGATGTGGCAAGGCCTGGATAAATGAAATATATATATATATATTTGCATATACGTACCCACCTATGCACACATACTGGGCTAGCCTCAGGGCTTTTAATAGCTGAGAGAGAAAGAAACTTGGTGGAACAGGCACAGACAGTGGAAAGGACCAAGTGCCAAAATCAAGTGTGTGCTATGAAAGCAGGGCAAACAGCAGCTAGAGCAGCAAGAAATGGGACATCTGTGGCCTCCCAAGAGGACAGACACATTCAGACACTTGATGGAATAAATTCAGTGGTCAGTGGTATCAGATGGCAATACTAACTACAAGGTGCAACAGCACTTAACCTGTGTGCCAACTGGGTTTGCTGAAAAAACCTAGCACATAAAAGTGGCAGATTGCTCAGGTGGAGTTGCTCTCCAAAGGATCAATAGGGGAGTGAAAACAAGGTTGGTTAGCCTTGCCTCAAAATCAGAGAAGCAGCAAACAAACATGCTAAAATTTTTAGCTGTTACAGGCAAGCTAGGGAGAATGAGGACTTCTTACAAAAAATCTCCTTTTCTTGGTATGCCATTTCTCTTGCTCATGTTAATGCAGTTGAACATTCTTTGAATTTGAAATAATTTCCTCCATCCAGCTTTCCTCTCTCTCCAACCTTGTTCTTGGCCTGGCAGAATTAAGGATTTAAATTAATTAAAAACATACTTGTCTGAGTCAAAGCTCTTTTATACAATGCATTAAGAAGAATACTACACGTTGTTATACTCATTTCAAGTTAAAGAGATTTTACCTTTACGGCTAAGCAGATTTTCCCTGTTGAGAAGACCAATTTTCTGTGATTACAGGGAAATCTTCAGTGCACAATTGTCATCAAGTTTCTTTCATTCCTCCTCCAGGAAAAGACCTTGATCTTCCTGATTCTCCTCTTATTTCAGTGAATAATTTTTAAATGCAAACAACACTTGATTGTTTCTCAAACTATTTACATTCTTCCCTTTCAAACCTTTTGTCCCTGTCCAATAGGATTTCTACATACTCACAATTCCTGGGATATTTTCTCTATATCTGCCTGTCCCAGACTGAATTGGGTTTGGGGGGTTTTATGAACTTCTACACATATTCCTAGCAATACTGGCTTCACTGTCTCTGCTTACTGATCTTATCACAAGCCATTTACTGTTTCCATTTTATCCTTCAATTAGAGCCTTCTTCAAACCCATTCTTTCACATTCCTTCCCTAGGTTGTATAAAAGAGAGGTCTTTAATCTCCCCTTTCCTCTAATTGAAGCTGTCCTTCCCAGCATGTTTTCCACTGCAATGCTCTGGTTTTCATTAAGCAATGACAGCAATACTCGGGTTGCTGTTGCTTTCTCTTTAATGTGGTTTTGCAAGAAAAATAACAACTTCTGTCTTTCTACAGAACATGGAAAGAAAGTTTTAATTTATTTGCCTCATAAAATAAAACATTGTAGTGGTGATGCCACCTGAGAGCTAGGATAAAGAAAAATAGTCTTCTAAGCCCCAAACAGGCAATGCATTATCAAGAATTGCTGCCTGATTGGGCACTGAAACATCAATTCCTTCTACTGTAAATGGAATGACTGCAGGTCAACCCTGCTAGGTAAAAAACACAAGGAGGATTTGGGAATAAAATGAAGAAAGGTTTTTTGAGGCATATAATTGTTCTATCCAAGAGCACAGTGCACTTAGCCACAAAATCCTGGTCCAGGTCTGCGTAGATGGAGGAGCTAAGGCAGGCGAGTCCCAGCAATAACCCAGCTTAAACTGAGGGGAGATGTTCATCATTCAGACTTTCTTCTCCACTGGAAAATCACTGACTAGCAGCCACAGAGAGATCAGATTAAAATAAGACAAGTAATGATTGTTTCCATAAACAGGAGATCTTAGGCTACAGCAATCAACAGAGCTCTGCTATCCACCAGCCACAAAGCTAACAGTTTCTGAGACAGCTCTCACAAGCAGAGAACAAGGAAATAGAGCAAGTTCCTAGCCTGCCTTGTCTCAAATGTGCAAGATTGTCAGTGCTTTTGTGCCGTGCCCTGTCTTAGGATCACACTTGCAGACTGCTAGGTTTGCTCTGAGACAAGTGATGAAAATGAAAAACATACTCCATATGTGCTGTAAATCACATACAGCTGTTGGAGTAGGATAATACCTCCTTTTCTCATCGTTTGTTTTTAGTTAAAAAGAAAAAGCAATTATTGTTTCTGAGTGAGAAGGGCAGAGAAGGCAAGGAGGAGAAATGAAAAGCAACTAAAAGCTTCTCAAGATATTTTCTCCTGTTTGTTCTTGCTCCTTACAGGATAAGATTTCAAAGCCAGAGCTTAAAGATCAGTTTGAGTTGGAAGCAGAGTGTGTCTATGTTCAGTTTAATCAAGCTCAGGGTTACAGTCAAATGTGATACAAAACCAGCTGTTTCTGAATTCTATGATTCAAAGCAACTGCAAAAGCTTCAGGGTATCTGTGAGGTGTTTCCCAGCCAAACACAGGTGAGAACAGGGTATTTCTGACTACTAAGACACATTATGGAAACCAGATTACAGGTCCTTCTGATAACAAGGGCTTTCAGGCATGTAAAGGATTAACCATCTTCCCAGGTATTATTCCTATTAGCCAATTTCCTTGCAGGTCTATAAATACATAGACTTCTTCAGTTTTAAAAAGTGATGAGTGAGTAACCTGCCAACCAAAAAAAGAGTCTGTCAGGTCCAGTGGCCAGTGAGAGGCCAGTTCTCCACCAGGGCCCTTCTTCTCAGTGTATGGGCTCAAACAAGGGGTGTTTGTCTGGGATAACACCTGGGAGTGGGAACCCAGACTGGCTCCCAAATGCCACACATCATGGATTCAGGTTGTGTCTACTTGGGTATGTCAGTGTCTCTGATCAAAATAAGGACAGTGTTGTACTGCGTTCAGACATCTATAGTGGATGCTAAAATCCAGATGAGCCAGAAGTCTCACATCTCAGCATAATTCAATCCCAAAATTACTGGGGCTGTTGCTACTTCTGTCATGGCCAGCTCAGGAGCCAGCTGACCACAGCATCCTTCCCTGTGACCTTCTCCTCTTCAGTTCCTTGTAATGTGCACTCCAGTGTGCAACAGCACACCTAATGAGACATCAGCCAGGACTTTGGAATGAATAAAGCTGATTGAAATTCAGAATTTCTTTATTATAAGGAGGTTCTGATATTGCAAGTTAATTCTTGCTGTCAAAGTTTGAAACAAAGTATGTTTGTCATATATTGAAAGTATTTTGAGGATTTTCTTTTGGACTGTGTAAGTTTTTTAATATTAATTATATTTATCTTATTTATCTGGATGATAGCTTCCTACCTTTAAAAGATTAAAACTTTTAAATATTTAGAGAATTAAAACTATTAGAAAGAGTGTAATTTCTAAATGGTAAATACAAAAGTTACATTTGGGAAATTGAGAAGTCCACCATTATTGGAATATCTCACTGACTTATTTTCAAATGATACTTCATATAACAAGCATTAAAAAACAAACAAAAACCCAAACCCACAAAAAAGCCTAATTATGAAGCAGCCTTTTCTGATTGCTAAACACAGTGGCAGAAATGTTTTGCTCCCCTTCAGAGAGAGTGCTGATGATGTGTTCCTGTGAGTAGGTCCCCTTGAAACATGATTTGAAACCAGGGACATTATTAGAAAAGGCTTTTACAGAAAGAGTGCTGGTCTGAGGAGGATTTCAAGGTTCTGAACTTGCTGCTCCAGTTCTTGATTCAGCTTTTTCTAAGGGTTTGGCTTTTTTTTCCACATTTGGCAGGCAGCTCCTGCTTGGGTTTTTTCATGGTTGTCCCTGTTGAATTTTCTGAAAGAGAAAAGAGAGCAAGTAGAGCAAGACCACCAACTCCTTTCTTTAAAAGAAGTGGCCACCATAGGAAGTCTCAAACGTAGTATTGGTCACCAAATAAAACTCTTCACTGTTCACTGTGCACTGTCAAGTAAGAGGTTTAAGTCACACTGGATGGCAAGTGCTGCACAAGGATTAATTTAGTTAAAAACCCTGATCATTCAGGTTTGTGTCTGGAAGTGCCTCAAAGAAAAGACAGACCGCTTTGCCTTTTGTTCCCAGTCACCACTACTTTATCACAATGTATCCAGATCAATGTTTTAGACACTAAATAATTTTGTAGACTTTATTGCACTGTGATTTAAAAAAAAAAAGTGTTTGGTTTTGTTTTCTTTTCTTCAAAGTTATCGCTATGATTGTATCTAAAGATATTCATTATCATTTTTCTTGATTGCTATAATTTAAGAGTATTACAAACTGTGGAATGATGCAATTTAAACAAACCAGCTTATTTTAGTCATTCTCTAGCCTTTAAGAACAGACCAGATTTCAAACACCTGAGTAATTAAGCCAATGGCAGTTTTACTAAGGAACTTCACTTTTGACTGCTTCATTCCTCAGCCTTAAATTTTGTTCAAGCCTAGGTAGCCATTCCATGTTCACAAAAAAGTGCCACAATATCTTCGCTCCTGCTTAGTGAAACCTGTATAAACTGCTGCACTTTCCAACCACAGCAAAGAATCCCTGAGGCTGGAATGTGACTGTCTTCCACCTTGTTCCCATAAGCAGTGCCCTGCATTGGAAACCTTTCCCTGAGACAAAGTCTGTTGTGCTCTGCCATCGCTGGCAGTTGGGCTGTGCAGTCTTCACGTGGCCATCAGCTTTGCCTTCTGTCCTCTCATTTTCTGCTGGAGTCATTTTCCTTCTCAGCCTGGGCTCCACTGGAGAGATGGTAGCCAGAAAAAGAAAACCTCTTACTAGGTTTCTGCAAACATGAAAATTAAATAAGAACATAGTGAATAATGAAAATTTTAGCTTGAGTCAATGGGCAAACAACGCAGTTCAGGAAGCAGGCAGAGAGCAATCGGGGCTGTTAACAGCTTAGCAGTGGTTGTTTCCTCTGCACTGACCAAGAAAAGGTCCTTTTCCAGGAAGCAACTGAAATGGAAATAGAGCTGGGATGGGAGGTGTTCATTGAAAAGAGTCCAAAGCAGACTCTGTGATTTTCCTTGAGTTTCTGTACCACCAGGGCATCAAGTGATAGTTAATTGGAAGTGTAGATTAGTGCATGCCACATACAGCATATTACAGAACACCTGGCATAATTTCAGTGCTAAGCCACAGTTCATGTGCTGTGACATTTTTATTTCCAGAAGCCTAAATTTGGACTTTCAGACACGCCTTAGCTTTTCAGCTGTCACCAACAGTTTGTTGGTGCCTGTGACTGACGGCAGGATAAGGCCAAACAGAGTATATCAAGCTTTTTTTATTTGCAGGGATGCATTTTCTGATGCAAGTGGCCTCAAGCACTACTCTTAGTCTTATCATGAACTATCTTTCTTTTCAGTGTTGCTTAGCATGCTTTTGGTTCCTTCAGACAGTCATTAGAGATATTTTGCAGCTTTCTGTGTCATCATGATTGTCCATTTTATCCTAGTGCTTTGATGTTAGAGTCCTAAACTTTGTTCATGAGGGAAAAAAAAGCAAACAAAAGACCCAAGAAAAAAAAAAAATCACAAGAGTATAGTCGTATCCAGCTTATATCTTTGGATCCTACTCCTCGTGACAGCTGCTTGACTGCATAAAAATATACTCCAGGCTTTGGTGAACAAACATACCACACCTAGCACAGCTGAAATAAGAACTCCTTCTTCCTTTCAACTTTGTTTTCCTTGCAGAACACAGAAACCATCCTCCTTTGTACACCAAGAACGGCAGTCCAGAGCTGAGCTCTCATGAAAATCTTCAGATGCCTGGTCAGGGCTATGTGAAGAGTTTCATAGTCAGGAGACCCAAATGGTAGGGTCACAAGGAGCACTGAAAAAAGGTGCTGTATATCTGTTGCCATTATATCACAAGAATTCTATTATCTTTACATTTCAAGGGTTCCATATTGCTAGAGTTTCGTACCTCTTTGATGTTTCTTGTAGGCAGCTCCTCTAGGCACTGACTCTTCCTTGTCCTCACAGCAGCCAACTAACTCCAGTTCCCACCAATCCACTCTTTTATAGCACTCTTCTCATTGGCTACAGATGTGGCCTGTTAACATCAGGCCTGCTCCTAATCTTTAGTAATTGGTTCAGCTGCAACTCTTTAGGGGATAAGATTACATTCTATACCACCTTCATTTACCCATACTGTATCCCCCTACATATATCATATACAATATATAATACACTCTACACTACTTTGTTACTTCCTTACAGCCAATGTCAAATACTAGGCCAATTTTTAAACACTCATCTGAAACACTCATGTGAAACACTCATCTGAAACACTCATGTGAAAAGTGCATCTACCACATCACATCACAAGTTCACAACTAACTTTATACACGTTTTTGTTCTTACTGTACCATGTGTTTGATTTTGAACTAAAACACCCACCCCGTCAAGTTATTTTTTGGGCTATATGTGCTGACATGTGCTTAAGTGAGAAGCATCCTCTGTTTATTCAGTCATACCCAGATCCTTATACCCCATTTGTAGCAAGCCATAAAACACAGGCTGAAGCATGAAAATGTTGCAACAGGGATGTCATGGTTTGGTATCACCTTCAAATCCACTTTTAGCTATTTCTCATCTTTCCTTTGCTACTCAGAGTAACAATTTCAGGGCTATGCTTGATTCTTGACAATCTGCTCTGTGTTTTGCTTTCTCCCAGTTTAATGAATTTATCATATCTCCTGCGCTTACTGTTGCTTTTCCACAAAAGAACCTTATCATTTATACATTTTTACTGAATTTTTTTTCTGAAGTTGAACTCTTTCTCTGTCATGGGATCAGGAAATTAACACTTGATTTTCAAAAACAGCTAGATAAAAGAAATACTCATATTAAAAAGAAATACTCAAGTTAAAAAGAAAAATCTATCTAGCAAAATAAAGCCTTACCATCACAAAATGAAGTGGTGGAGTAATCACAGTGCCTATATAGTGGATAGCAATACACAAGAAACAGACACCATTTCTCTATTAAAGTAGTCTGATGTTATTTTCAGAGTTCTAGAACATATTTTCATTATTTAGATGGAGAAGGATGGCTAACATGAAGTATATGTTTTTCTTTAGGAAACATGTACTACCAGGAAATGGAAACACAGGACACAAGATGATTTTCCCTCTAGTTGTATTATACACATATTGAAATCAAGAATAACCCAGGTAACACAACATCCCACACAGAGAAAGGCTGGATTTTAGCTATTTATTTTTATTTGGCTACTAATTGGCACGATGCTGGTGGAACTGGGGAATATGGCAGAAACTATTTGAATATCTCATTTATTCTCCTTTCTCTGAAAATGAACAAGTAAAAATAAATATAGAAGCATTCACCGTAAAAACACACTAAGAAAATTAGTTCAGGAATGTTAGTTTATTTGTGATAGGATAATTTGATTAAGGACAATAAAATTTTAATGCCCATTTAAGTCAAGTAATGCAGTCCACCAGCTGTTATCAGAATGAGTGCAATCCTTAAACTAAATAGCTATTTAAAAGGCAATCTCAGATTAGGTAAACCCTGCATGTGCTTAGTTTTGCTCTCTAAGTGGGTCTGCTGGTTTGAACAGGACTGCTCACATACATCAAGCTGTCTTGCTTTGCAAGAATGAGCCCATCCCCACTTCTCTGCATCAGACCAAAGACCAGACCTCTGTAGCAGAAGAATGTGACAAACCAGCCATTACAACTTCTTATCATCATAGCACAAATTTAGTTGTACTTCCCCAAGCATGATGGTCCAATGCCAAGCTTTCCTTGGTAGATCCCCTGGAAAGAAGAAGAAAGGAGAAGAACAAAGACACAGCCTCCTCCTACAAAGAGCTTGGGAGACACAGTTTGGCCATTTCTGCAGCTGATGGAGCTTTGGCTGGGTAGGATAACCCCTTCTCCTACTGGGCAATAGGATTTTCCTACTTCACTGCTGCCCCACATATCTTGGCCCATCTTCCAATGCAGCCTGGGCTCAGTCCCGTGGGGCTGAGGTGGTTTTGCTGCAGCTCCCACCCTTCTAATGCCAAAGACAGCTGCCTGCCCACACCTTCAGTGTCTTCATATCAAAATGGATCTCACTGACCCAAAACCTGCAGTACAGGGCAGCCAGGCCTTTTTGGCCAGCAGAAGATCCAGATGTGTCAGTGTTATTATGCTTGTCCATATTATCAATCTGTGCATCCCTGTCAATTTGGACACGTGCTGGACCTACTAGATTGACTGTCTGTGTGTGGCACAGCTGCAGCTTTGCTGTGTCCTACTTCTGGAGCAGCCATGCATGCATAGTCTGGTTACCAGACATATTAATCATACCTGGAGGTGGCCATTTTATTTGCTTTTTAAATAAGACAGCTGATCACAGATGGATTATCTTTATCCTTGTGCATAATAGCATGACCTTTCTGGACTGCTATCCAAATATTTAGTCCTTTTTTTGGCACACAGTCATTTCCTGTGCTTCAAACAAAGAGATTATTGAACACAAACACATTTGAGGTGAATGCTCAAGTAAGAGTAAACTCATCATTCTCTTCAGTGAACAAACACAGTGGAAACCTGACAAGAGCAAAAACTGTTGTAGTCTGCAATGCATTCATTACTGACTGAACATATGCTGCAATTGTTACTACCATTTATCACTGCCTGGTGGCAAAGCAAGATCCATGACTAAGCAGTGTTGGTGATCTCACAGTGCCCTTGTCTTTTCACAGTCACAGCCTCCTTACAGCTGTCCAAATTTCAAGCTCTCACATCATATAGGTTTGAAAACCTGGAGTGTACTTGGGAAGTTAAAAAGCCTGGAGATATATGCAGGCCTTCTCAGGTCATACCAGGCCACTCTGTCCAGTGGGTGTTCTTTCCACAGTCCCATTTGATAACACCATTATTGAATGTAGAATTGCAAATGCACAACAGTACTGAACAACCCATTCTGACATTGAAGTAAAGCACTATTTCAAGAATATTCTTTCAAAGGTGCCTTAGGTCCAGATCTCTTTAGATTGAACAGATGCTAAAAGATTTTGTTGGTTCTGCAGCTGTGAACCCTTTGCAAATGCATCATTTAAAAAGAAACTTTTCCATTCAGTCTAAGACAGATGGTATGCTGAAAGGAGCTGTGTCAGTCTAGCCTAATGACACAAATTAAATGGTAATTATTTTCTTCTGTGCTTTTCCAATGTTTCAATGTATTTGAACCTGTCACTGTATTTGCTGGTTCTCTTTAGTGTACAATATGAAATCTCTCAGAGGTGCAGGGTAATTCAGGCTGCATACACCAGCGGCAAAAAACTAAGACACATTGAGCAACTAGAAATGAAAGAAGTGCTCCATTTCTGTTAATGAAAGTTTAGCAGGTGAAAAAACCCAGACATTTCAGAGGAAATAGGATACTGCTTTTCAATCTGTTCTTTACCAAGCAAAGACTGAAAAATTGTTTGCTTTCACAAAGGTCGTTGTTGTTCAGATCATGAAGCAGGGCACTAGCAGAAGAGCTTCAAAAGTAAAGAGAAGCTAAAGTCAAATTGCCCAGAGAAGCAAAAGCAAAGCAAAACCTGGAGTCTGGAAAATTTTAGGCAAAACCATATACAAACAAAAAAGGGAAAAAATCTTATGATGTACAGCAATGCAACTAAGACAGAAATATTTTTGTGAATAATGGCTTATAGCTGGGGGAAGACAGGATGATACAATATACACTACATAGTTTACTGTTAGAGTGGTAAAAGTGGGATCAGTTATCTTGAGATTGCTTCCACTTCATAGAACTTTGAATCCTGTCAGAAGATTTAATAAGACTTGCATATTGACAAGAAAGCAACATTCCAGTTCCAGTATCAACGTGTCAAGAGAAGGAGATTTGTTTCCTAGAGGTGTACTGGGCAAGTCAAGAACACGTAAAAGATAACAGGTGAGGAGGAGACTGCATCTCCACAGCAGTGTTAGAGGGTGAGGAAAGGAGCAGATGACTTGTGCTGACTCCTCAGGCATGTGGCAAACACAGAGCCAGGCTGAAGAGGAGAGTGCAGATGGGGAAGGTGGGAGGTTTGCAGACATTGAGTGTAGCTGTGGGTATGGGGGAAAGGTGAGAAAGCTGCGAAGATCAAGATGAAGAGGGCGGAGATGAAATTCTGAATAAGAAAGGAATCTGGTTCTGTTGATTTCCTTGGGGTGACTATACTGACAAAAGATATTTTTCTGTCCCCATGTGACCTCTGTAACTTATCCCTAACCTGCCTTCAGAAGGTTGCCGTACCTTTGAAAATGCCAATTTCAGAAAGTATTAAGTGTGGCCTAATTTTAAAGTGTCTGTTTCCAGTGGTAAGTATTGTATGATTGCTGGGGTTTTTCCCCCTTGAATAAATGCATTAGTGCTATATATCTTTCTGATTATCATCCACAGATTTGCATATGTGAGAAACCACAAACATTTTCCTTTGGGAGGGAAAATCAGTCAAGTTTGTATTAGCTGCAGTAGAAAACAAGGGGGACAAAAAAGAAAAGAAAAAGAAAAGAAAAGAAAAAAAAAGAAAAAATAATTAGACAAAAATCAGATTTGATTTCAACTTAAAAATCAGGCAACCCTTCGAAGGCAGGCAACCCTTCAAACTGAATTATGCAGAAGGGCTCCTGCTCTCACAGAAATTGCTCTGCAGAGCATGGAGAACAGCTTATCATGAAGGCTCATGGACCATGAGTGTGCCATGGCTGTCCCACAGACCCATGGTGTCTTCTAAAGCAGCCCCAGGAGCTGGTCATTAATCACACTGAATTCCAGGTTGCTTGCTGGAGCTGGCAGCTGTTATGCCCTCTTTTTCCTCTAAGGCTGCTCAGCCACACCCATCCAGTGTCAAAGCTCCATGAGGATGGATGCTACAGCCCTTCAAAGGGAAAGCCAAGAGAAGTTAGCAAGATGCACCTCACCACAGATAAGGGCAGTATGCTAAGCAGTGGATACACTCTGCTGCCTCACAGATGTGCTGGCACAGTCACAGAGCTCTCTCCAAAGTGATTCCTACAGTCACACCATGTAGATCAAGAAGTAGGTTATTTTTACTGGCCAAATATTGTACCCTCTGTCATCAGGGTCATCACCTTCATACCCTTGTGTCACCTTTCTCCTCCAACACTGTTTCAAAATTGCATTGCAGCTGAAGTAACCTTTAGGTTAGAAGTTACAGTGAAGTTAGAACCATGACAGTGATTCATATGTGAGCAATCCTGCCTCACAGTATTTATTTATTTGAAGTAAATAATAAAACTGCATTTCTTCAGACAAATGTTTCTCAAAAAAATGCAACATATCAATTTTTCTCACATTAAAAAAACTCCCATCTCATTGTTTCTGTTTCTAGCATAATTTGTCATTCTTTTATTTGCTATCATCATATAACAGCACACTTTCTGGTATAGCATCATTTTGTGTACAAATGTTCTATGTCAACATGCCCTGAAAGAAGCATTTTTTAATTTTGGCATGAAAGTTACTTCAAAGTTATCACAATGTCACATCAACAGACTACTGAAGATCCAGCAAAAATTATAATACCATGCAATTTAGCTCTGCTTTCTTATTTCAAATACCATTCTGTTGCGACCACAAAGTGAAAATGGCCTAAATGAGAACAGAATAAAGAAAGATGAACAATTTCTGAAGTAGAATAATTTATCAGGACAACAATTTAGAGCTAAATGTGAGAACAATACGTAGCAAACACTGTGAAAGTTGGGTTTTTTTAAGAGCCTTGCAAAACCTTAGGAGGGAGCAGCTTTCAAAAACAGACAGTGGAATGTGCATAAAGGAATCTTTCTTTCTTGAATAAATAGTTCTCGATAAATATTTATATAAGGAAAAATCAGAAATCAGACAAAGCACAGTGCAGAGGGTTTTCATCATTGTTAGAGTGGTACAGATCTTTCCAGGAAGCTAAAATGTCATTTGAATATGGTATCATTACTTTGTATATGGAGTATGGACTTAATATGAACTGATTTCAGCTGGAGCCAAACTGGAGCAATGCTGATACTGTGGTATTTTCCAGAAATAGAAGACAATGTTACCAATTTAAAGACAGCACTGACTGTCACAAAACCTGGCTGCAGCCCTCAGCTCTGCATTGAAATCAGTCTTGGACACAAGAAAATTATTCATAACTCCTTTGTGCTGGAATTCTCTCTACTAGCTGGCAGTGCACTGCTGGCCCCCCTTGTAACTTGGTACTAGACCAAAGAGGTCTTGCAATGAAGTATTTTGCTTGATGCACTCAAATTCTAGTGAAAAATTGATATAATTTTTTATTTGCTTCATCCAGGTTTGTTCAAAATCTCTGTACTATAAATTATTTGTTCCCTTCTCCTTTCTTTCCTCTCTTCAAATTAGTACAAAACTAATTTTGGTGACATTGCCTTCAGTGGAAATAGGATTAGAAACTTTCATGGAAAATGCTGGCTGTATTGTGGATACTTTGGAAACTACCATGAAAAATTATTCTTGGAGGACATAGGAAGAGAAAGTGCTACTCGTTGTAAAAGTCATACAATTTTTAAGCTGTGTGGTTAGTTCTGATAGCAAGAAGAGAGATTCTTTCAGAGACCTAATGGATGCTGTCAAACTCGATGTTTAAATATTTGATGTCATTTAACTGCCTGAGAGTGTCCCATTCCAGGTTGTCTGGATTTCAAGGCACATGAAATCTGATCAGACATGGACTGCATATAGCAGTAGGCTCCTGACAGAGCAGTCAATACATGGCACAGATGTCAGCCTCCCCTTGAGGGATCTCTCTTCAGGAATAATTAGCTGGTGGTGTTACTGGTCAGAAAGAAGAGAAGCCTTAAGTGATTTCAGGTTTTCTGATAAGTGAACACACACAGAGAGCATGAATTAAACAGGGACTGTTCATGTTGTGACCACTACTTTAGACCCAATCTTTAAATAGCAAGTTGCTTGAACTGAGAAGTCTGGTGGTTTGGTTTACAACACAGAGAACAAATCCTAAAGCAATATATACTGCTACTACTGTAGGAAGATGGTAATTTATAGTATCTGAAGGCCTGTAGAATACTCAAGATAATTTCCCAATAATATTCTATCATTTTCAGGGACTCCAAAGGCTGGAAACTTTGACAATATAATTTCAAGTGTGTGAATGGGTTTACAAGCCTTTTTTCCCTGTCTCCTGCTCTCAAGAGTGTTTAGCAAGTTTGATATCATGATGTACCACTTGAAAAATAAGTACAAAACTTATCACCCCTGCCTGCAGCACTAGGCAGCCACATCTCTCCTACCTCACCATTTTTCCCCTTGAAATTTACATGGAAACATAGGAAAAGTAAATTATTCTTTTTTAATAGGAAAACCCACTATGATTATTAAAGCAATAAATTCTCCCCTTGCAAAAATCACCAGAATGTCAGACTCAGATGTGTTAATTAGTAAAAGAAAACTCATCTTGCATCATGCTGAAACTCTAATAGAAACCAAACGATCCCAGTAGAAACCAAATGAACCAAATGACTTCAGCTCCATTGATTTTTGCTTTGTTAACAAAGGAGTCAATCTTGATAGCACATATATGATTAATAGACAAAAATAGTTTGCCTGCTGGAGAATATTGGTAGGGATAGAGATGTCACAAAGAGGAATTTTCTTAAAGATAGACAATAGAAAACCAATAACCATTACAGCTCCACTTATTCCTTTCTCCTTTAAGGCTTTAGTGTGTTTTTCTGCAATGTTTTGTCTGATTCCTCAGGTATAAAAGTTGCTGACAGTAATGTGTACTAATCTTAAAAAATACAGGCCCATTAAGGGCTCTGAGCTTCAGTTATTGCTTTCTGAAAGCTTCCTCTGCACTTCTGCACTAATCTGGTTGTAGAAAGAAGTCTTCTCATAAATGAGAACAACCTCATTGCTTTGACAAACTGCACCAACATTTCAAAAACAATCAGTGCTCTATATTGCAAAAGGGTAACAATGCACTGCTCTGGAGGACTGATAATGGCATCAGTGAGAAGAGATGTAAAATTCTCTGCTGGGCTGAATCAATGTGTTCTTAGAGAACTCAGTCTCCCTTATGAAATGTAAACTTATTTTCTGTTTATCACAGTATTGCCTCCTCTGTACTGGCAAAATGAAAAACAAGGTAAGTGGCCAAATTAAAGTGCAGGCAGCCTTGGACTCCACAAGTCCATTGCCTTCCCTTCTGTATCACCATATTATCTGTACCATAATACTTTTGCTTATTTATCTTGCAAGCCCTTTTTAAGAGGAACAGGCCTGGCAGTGGTCCACACCTCTTGTAGAAGCTTCTGGATGCATCTGACCACAGGCTCTTTTCTTGCATATGGCAGGTTAAACCAAGTACTTACACAGCCCAGGACATGCACACAGCCCTAAGCACACCTGCACAGTGGTGGGTGCACCCACAAACTCATTGATGGTGCTTTTAGTATATCTGGCTAGTGGCTTTTCTTGAATTGTTTGAGAATCATTACAATGGCTTCTTGGCAAATGCAAAGATTTCAAAGGTTTGATCCAGAGTCTGAGCTGTCCTCTCATCCCATCACAATGGTAAGTAAAAGAGAAAGCAACAGTGACAGTATTTAATAGAATAAAACTTAAATCATTTTGAAAGACAGTGAAAAGGACAAAAATGCAATTTCATATTTTGGCTTGTTACTTTCATCTACTTGCTCTTTACTTTCAGCATTAAATGCAAAGCACAACACTGTGATGCTATCCAGTAAAAAAATATTCAAGAACCATCAGGACACAATCCTGTGCAATGTGTTCTAGGATGACCCTCCTTGAGCAGGGAGGTGATCCAATGTAATTCTTTTCAACCTTGCTCAGGGATTCCGTGAAAGAAGAGAAAAAATAAAGCTTGTAGACACCTTTGTATGAAGGTGTTAGAACCAAAACAAAAAGACCATTTACCATGTAGTTTTAGGTATGATAAGAAAACAATGGTGTATCATTATAGGAAGTTCTGCTGATTGTAACTAGACAGCAAGTAATTCCAAAGGAATATATAATTCAGGGCCTTCAGGGTATGTACAACGCTATGTGAAGATCTAAAAAGCCCTTTTTTTCTGTGTTGTAATTAGGACAGCTGCTTTGCACTTTACAGTTAATTGCAAATCACCATCAGCCATTGAAGGTGTGTCAGTTTTCTCTACAGCAAAGTGCATTATGCCAGGCAGAGGCTGTCTACATTAGAGACAGGAGTGGAAAACAGTGTGTGTGTTGCTGGCTATGTGGTCTGAGATAACCCACTTTGCTGCCTGAGTAGTTACTTGTGTGTGGCACATTTTGATCCTTGGGCAGAAGTTGTATTAGAACTATAGCCAAGAAAAAGTTAAAATAGCTGCAGGATGCTTATGAACATAACACTTTCCAGGTAAGCTTTTGTGAGGAAAAGACCACACACACAGAGCAGCCCTTGAAGTATAACAGCTTTCCTTTTTTCTCCTGCTATAAAAGAAAGAAAAGGCTGTTTGTAAATCCTCAGACACTTCTCAGCTAAGCCAGTTATTAGAAGTACAGGCTCTCATTTGGGTCACTGCAACCCTCTGACACTTAACAGACTGTTTTCTTGATGATTTTTGTGCTTTGCTCATAGGTGCAACTCCTAGAGATGTTACATGTTGATCTGACTCAAATCTATCCCAAACTGAGGCCATTTTCCCTGATGCACAGGCTGATAAAGGGAAACATGAGATGCTTCTCAAGAGAGACAAAATCTAGTCTGTTTTTTTTTTTTTTCCCCTCAACAGCTCCCTCCAGTAACTTTGCTACAATTCCTCTTTGACCTAGGTGCAGAAAGAGTGGTGGACTCTGTCTAAAGAGAATGTACTGCCTGGAAAACCTGAGCCAAGATGTCAGTATTTTACACAGAGCCTGTGGCCAAGGCCAGGGAGCTACAGAAAACTAGAAATGGCTTGAAATCACTGTGATCACTGCTTCCTTTTTCCAAGTAAAAAAAATATATGAGAAAAGAAATTATGGCAAAAATAATCTGATTTGGCTGTTTGACCTCTACAAAGTTGGATGGGGAATTTCACCCAGTAACAGCAGCACATTCTCTGCAGCAAGCTGCAAGCCTCCTGTATGAGCTGAAGTCTTTGCTTACAAAGCTGAAGCACATCAGCTAAAATCCAACATCTCATGTAAAAGTAAGGTTAGGTTTCTCTCTGGAAGACCCTGAGTAAATATGCTTTAAAGAAGATACAGCTTTGGAACAGCAGTATTTGAATTCCTACCTTCCCTAAGCATAAATTTCCTTCCAGAAAGAAACTGGTACTACAGGAGTAATGGTTGTTTCTGCTTCCTCTCATGCTGTCTCAGAACACATCAGGTACACATTTTCCTGAACCACCACCCTTGTGCATTTGCACATAATTATACACAGTTGTACTCAGCCTTTTTGGAAAGTGCAGATTTCCATGCAGACTTGAGGAAAGACAGCCAAAATTGAAATATGGAATTGAAGTCAAGGAGAAATAACCACAAACATTTCTCAGTTCAAGCATAATTCTCTTCCTTGCATTATCTCAATTTTTCAAAGTAGTTGCATATGAACAAAAGCATCCATATCCCAGCTGACCAGTATCTACAGTTACTGTGCATTATTAAACATTTATGGAGGAGCAGCTTCCAAGAAGACTGAGCTGAACTCAGGAGGAGCATTTTCATCTAAGGTTACCTCAGAGTCCAGATGTCATTCAGCTTGGTCTGTGACTTGGAAGCTAACTGTGGCTCCAGCATTTATAATTCACAGAAGAACAGCATAACTTAGTCTTGACTGAATGAAAAGTATACAAGGATTTTACATGCATGCTGCCACCTTACACAATGCAGTGAAAGCCAAAGCTTCAAAAAGCCCAAACCCACCTCATTCCTCAGTTGAGAGTCCAAGACTAGGTTGTTTAATACTCACCCCAATTCACTTTTCAGAGGTACCTTGCTCCCCTCTTCATCTAAAGCCCAGAGACTTAGCTCTGGGTAGGGTTTGAAGCCTGTGTGGGTGGAGGGGTGGTGGTTATAAACATTATCTTTAGCACAGTAAGCTTGGTCTTCCCAGCACCTCTCATGGCTGGAGTCAGATGGGCACCTCTGCAGGGCCACCCAGTACAGAAATCAAGCTTTGGGTGCTCCTGGCTGCCTTCTGGGGGAGCTTGTTCCCATCCCTTTACTGAAGAGGGAGCTCAGGAAGATGTGCTTCCTTAGGCTGCCATCCCCCCCTACCATGGGAGGCATTGGCACTGCCAGAGACCAACTCAGAAACAGAGAACAATTTGAGGCTTTAGGGAATTACCATTATTTTCTAAATTGTTTGCACTTGCTGTTCCCAAGCTCAGTGGAGGCAGCATATCCTCTCAGAGAGACTTTGTTAGTTTTGGTCACCTGAAAGTCAGAGAAGGACAATTTTAATGCAAAGTACGACTTTCACCAGTATGCTGCTCCTAATTCAGAAAACAAACACTAAGGCAAAATATCACTAAATTTAAATGAAAGAATAGCTTTGACCATATATCTCTGCTGGCTGAACCCAGCAGGCATAACAAGTGCTGGCTCACTTTTCTTGCTTCAAGAGGCAGTAGTGCCTTTCAGGATGCTTCTATCCTGTAGTAAGTTAGTAGTAACTGAAATAGTTGCCTGAAACCAGGACACTGATGTTCAAGCTGAAAATCTCTATTGCAAAAATCCTCCCCCGACCCTTGTGCCTTACTTTATACTCATTGCAGTATCCCACCATTCCTTTATGCTGTTTGTTGCAGGTGGGCTCAAGGATTATGTGGTTTCTGTAGCTTTTCAAAGGAAGGCCAAAGCAAGAGCTATCAGTGCAATCTGTTCCCCCTACCCCTCACTGCTATGCAAATACTCCCAGTTTTGAACTGCTATGTGTTCCTGAGAAGCTGCCAACAAAGTTTAGTTGTCTCTTGATAAGCTCCTGAATTCTATAATAAAACAGCAAGAGCAAAATGTACTCTGGAAGATGGCCTAATGCAAAACCGTGGCACCGTATTTAAATCATAATGTTACTGCCTTTTGGAACTTTTTCCCACTTTAATGTGCATGTCAGCTGGGATAAAAAATATTGAGCAACAAGCTTTGAACTATTTTGGTGCTCTGTTAAAGTGTTTGAACAATACTGCCACACCAATTTTCCTACATTTTATAATAATCGGTGATTTGGAACAAATTATAGCATAAACACAGCATGTCAGAACCAAAAAAGTTCTTTCAAGATATTCTAAATGAAAGCATATTTAAGACTATTGTTATTTTTTTTTACTACTATCACCATGGAAACTATATAAAACTCACTTAAATTATCCATTCTTTCTTAAATGCTTTGTGTTGCCTAAATGAATACAAGAATTGAGCATAATTGGTTTGGTATTTCAATGGTCAGTCACAGAACAACATGTTCTTTGGAACATGCTATAACTGAGTTAATTGCTGCATTTAGTGTATGTGACATGTAAGTTTATACCAGCTTTGTTTTGAAAAGAGAATGGAGCAAAACTTTTAAAGCAGTAAAAGATGTTCTGGGTTACATATATCTCAATTCACTGCAAAGTTTTAAAATTCCAGCAGGGAAAAACTTAGTCAGATTCACCCTGACAGCAAACTCAGCTAAAATAAATGCAGTTACAGTCAAAAACAATTGTTTCACTAGCTTCAGGGCTAAGACATACACTCATGGACATTGTTAGAGGTGTAGCCACATTCACAGATCTCAGCATATATGATGACCCCTTCCCAGGTTCCTGAACACAGTATTTAAGTGCTTACTGGAACCTGTCATATAAACTCTTTCCCAATATGCTCTCTGGGAGATAAGTGGCAAGGGACAGGCTCTCTGCATACACAATTCAGTCGGCTTGTTCTTGAACCTGCCAGATTCCAGGTACAAGAGCTGTATTTTTTTTTGTACACACACAGAGGAGCCATTAATGATCCCTTAACCATGCATTATTGGAGTATACTCAGTAGCCTTATTCCTGCTCAGGTTCAGTGACCCTTCTGGTCATTCTAACTGAGCTGGAGGTTGGTTTGAACAAGGGCTGCTAAGGCTGTACATGGGCCTGATGCCAAGCTGCACCTTTTCCTCATCCACAGCCCAACAGCTGTGCCTCTGCATTTCACAGGATCCTCCCATCATCCAACAGTGGCCATAGGAGATGACCTAAGGACCCTCATTCTCTCTGCCAGCATCAGTCTTGGCTAGACCCATGCCCCAGGCTTCCAGAGCCCCCTCAGAGCTCCTGCCCCCCAGCAGCTCCTGCAGGTGCCAATTCTTGTTTCTGGCTGCCAACCATGGCTTCATCTCTCAGCCCAGTGAGGAGGAGTGAGGCTGCAGCAAGGCAGAGAAACCCCAGGCATTAACAAGTGAGATATGACCCAAGGTCTGACTGTGTGACCACGGAAAGAGACCCAAAGCTGCCACCACGGGCAGACTGCAGCAGTCAGTGAAGAATCCCCATGTGAGCCTCATGACAAAGTAATGCATCCATAAGCAGAAGTGGGAGCACATGTGAGAGGTTAATTTCCCCTATTTCTTTAACCATTATATGCCTGGTTTGCTTCTCATTAAGCCATGGGACAGCAGTGACTTTCACAGTGCAGTCTGGGAGTTGTAGCAGCAGAAGCAAAGGCAGAATTTTTTAAAAACTGTCTTTGAAGTAAAAATTGCACCATCAGCCCGTGGAGAATGCATAGTGATAGAACACAGAGAGTTGAAAACAAAATTAAAAAATACATATAAATGCGTTTTGGCTGACTAAATTTATTAAAATGCTTGAAATTTAAATTTGAATGCATAACCATCTGCCTCGAGGATAAGTTTGATATAAGCTCTTATTCCAATTTACATACATCTTACTTTGCAAAATGCCACCTGAAACTCATGCTAAGTAGTGCACAGAGGAAGTAATGCATTTATCTTCCAAGCATTTGATTTTCATTTTGATAAAAGACCTAAAGAAAGTACTTCAGGCAATCTTAGTCAACATATCACATATTTCTAACTTAATTGCCTTGAATCAGTTTCTCTCTAGGAGCAGAAAAGGTCAAATTATGTAGTAAAATTACACTCTCTAGTGGTGAAATCCTGGCCCTCATGCCACTTTTTTTCTGCAGCTCCATCTCATCCTCTTTGTACTCCTTGCTCTTTCAGAAGATTAACAAATAATTCACCTCATACATATTGTTACCAGGAGCTATTTCTATTAACAAGGGCACAGCTACCAGCTCTTTTTAATCTAAAAATTAAAGGGGAAAAATTGTGATTTCAGCAAAGAAAAATTCAGGAGATATTTCTCCACCATATACAATATTTGGAATAGCTGGAGGAGACAAATAAACATCATCTTTGTGCATACACACAACATTTATGAACAAACATTTATCTTCTGCATGTATGGCCAGGTGAACTTTAATGTAATAAAGTACAGTGGGCTGTGAGGTCAGAGTGGGGATTTTGCAGTTCAGATATTTGAGATTGTCTGTTCATGATCAAATGACCACTCTCTTCTCTTGTGACATATTGCAACCCAGCATACAGAAAGATCTGTTCCCAGTTTTCACATGTAATCAAAAACCTGACCCCAGAATATGAGGCCAGAGTATCACAATCTCATCTTTTTTTCAATATGCCCCAGTTCTGTAGTACATTTGGGTCAAGATCCAAATTTTGATACCAGATTCTATTTCTGTTACAGGATAAATCAAAATCCAGGCAAAAGTAAACAACTCTGGGGGAGAAGGAAGGAAACTATGAATTAATAACTTAATTTTGTAAGTAAGATTAAAGCCAAGGCTTTATTGTTTGAGACTGTGAAGTGCAGAATAATAAATCCTTGCTGTGAAACCCATCATTTTGTAGTCATGAAATCAATACATTGGCTCTCATTTTACTTCTAACCCTGCCACTTAACCCCTTCATGTGTGTTTCCTGGTGTTTAATTTTATTTCATGAGATAGCATCCTTCTCATTTTAAATTTGATCCAACATTTTAGATGCCTTGAAGGGAAAACATCCATGTCTCCTCCTGAAAGACCATGGGCATAATTGGTTTTTTGATGGACTGCAGCAGGATCAAGAAATTTCCACATTTTGCTTTTGCTTCTTGAAGGAAATAAATGAGGCCAAAGCATGTCCTTGCTGGTGTTGCATTTAAAAACAAGAGGAAGATTTGTCATGTCAAGTGCAGCTTAAATACAGAACACACCCTTAAAACAATTTGTTCTAAGCCACCTACTACATAATCGCTTCAAAGTGTTCATTTCCAGAACTGTTTGTGCACAAGGGTGTACTCAGGATGGAATGACTGGATAACAAGGAGACCATATGCTGCTCTATGTCAATAGTGCTTTTCTTACCAATTTTTGAAATCTGCTGTCAGCACTATCTTTCAGTGTCCAAAAATATTGGAAAGGTTACAGGTGTTTCCACGTCCACTTACTTCTTCACTAGTGGGATGCAAAAAGAGCATACCATTGAGTGGTCAATCTCTCTTGTTCAAAATGCAGTCATTTTTTTATCCCTGCTATTTGCATTATGAAAGACAGTAGGCTAAGATAAGATTAGGAAGAACATGTTTATTGTGAGGGTGGTGAGGCACTGGGACAGGTTGCACAGAGAAGTTGTGGATGCCCCATCTCTGGAAATATTCAAGGGGCTTTGAGCAATCTGGTCTAGTGAAAGGTGTCGCTGCCTATGGCAGGGGGGTTGGAACTAGGTGTTCTTCAAGGTCCCTTCCAATCTAACCATTCTGTGATTCTGTGATAACCCAGATCTTGTGCAGATCTCTTCTCTGAGTGCTGTCATGCAAACCTTGAGGTCAGTGTCAGCCCTCAGGGCACCCCCCAGCTGTTCCACCTCCCTCCACCATTGCTCCACCAGATCCCCAGGGGCAGATGGCACAGGGCAGTGGATGCAGGCTTTGCTCAGAATGTCTGAATTACAGCACTCAGGTCGCTGTTTCAGCCACTGAACATTGCACCAGTTCTAAGAGAAGCCTCCTGCAGTGGCTTTGAGCTGAGGACAGCCAGTCAGGCAGCCTGTGCACTCTGCCCTTGCAGACTGCAGGGTGCCAGCACATTGGTGTGATGGACGGATGGAAGGGCTGCCAGAGTGAACAGGAAAACAGCAAGAAAGGAGGTGAGATGTATCTCCAAAAAAATCAGAATAAGCTGGTCTCAGGTCCCATGGTTATGAGATTACTCAAGCACATGGTAAATAAACAAGAATAACAAAACTCTGCATTCTTACTGGAAAACAGGTTTTGAACCTGTCTCTCTATAGGGGAAAAGCTAATGAGCTCCCATGCTTCCTGTGCCTTCCTGGTTGGAATTATGACAATATTTATACCAGTGGTTAAGTGTACAATAATTATTTCCAGATGTACGTAAATGAGGCTTATTTCTTGCACATTAATCTTTCACACAGCCTACATGCATTGTAGAGCTCAGATGTTTACTCAGCATTCAGATAAAACATAAATGGGTTAAAAAAAAACCTGTGTGGTTTGTTAAGCTTCCTTAAAAGGCAGCTGATGGCAGCTGCCTAACATTTTAACCTAATTTTACTACTGAAATTCAGGGGATTTATTTAACTGTCCTGCTTTTTTCCAAGGTCTACATTTTTGTCTAGCTAACTCAGTTCCCAGTGTCCCTATAGAATTAAGTGAAAATGAGCAATAAATTTTGATGTACATGGTTCTAATGGAGTTTTTTTATTATACTGTGGACACTATTAAGGGCTCTGGGAGAATCCCCACCTTTCTTTTCTTAACTGAAGATTTTGGGTTGAATAGATGAGTCTCCTCTTCTCCTCAATAAATGGTGGTGTTAAAGCACAGTAAATATCAGAAACTTGGTTCACTTTTGCAAAATATGAGAGTGGTGCAAAGGACAGTCGGTGCACCAGCCCTGATGACTGAGTTGCAAGAGGCAGTGGCAAGGCTGTACCTCACCCTGCCAAGAAAAGCTACCCCTGAGAGACACAGTGCCCACATGTTTTGAGGGGACTTGGCACCATTCCTCACTTACCAAGTCAATTGTCCCCCCTCACCCACTTGGAAAAAGGTTCTGCCTCTTATGCCTCCATGCACACATTTTCCTGTCATGGCAGATTTTATCAAGAGCAGCTATACCGCTGGGAATATTCTGATCACTGCTTTGCAAATGTATGGAAATGTGAGTCATTAAGCAAGAGCTGGCACAGAGAAAAAAAACATCAGAGATGGAGTAATCTCCAGCCATTCTTGTGTCTGTAGAATGTGTTTAGTCTTTTGGCATCTGAATATAGGGGGAAGGTGATTAATGGGGTTTAAGGTCTCCCCGGCAGGTATAACCCTGCTTTGCACTGGTCTTCAACACCTGTCAGTAAATGGTGGCTTTTAAACACTAGATGTGCTAGTTTGTTTGCTCAGTGTTTTCATGATCTGCTGTCATTTTAAAGTTATACTTGGTGTTTATTTTTCAGATGAACCCGACCTTTACAAGCAGAGCTGGATTTTAATTTCCTCTTCACCTCTGAGGACATCTGATAGATTAAGATTTTGGTCCCAGCTGTAACCAAGGTATCATGGCCAAGTATGATATTTACATGAAGGCCTGTGTTCAAACAGTAAATTATTTTTCTCAGAAGTCTTTAGGTTTAGTGTGGCTGAGTCCATAATACACAGCAGACCAAGAACATACATCATCTGATTGAAGGTTCCTTACAAAACAGAGACTGATTCTGTGTGAATTTGGCTCATGTGACTAATCAGGCAGGCATCCATGAGTTTATTCATATATAGATCATCCCTGTTCATTAACGTCAGCAAACTCTGACTAATGCTTAGCTGAGTTTATCTTTATGGATGCAGCTCCAACAAAGAAATGTCAACACTAAACCTATCACTCAACAAATTGCTTTATCATGTTTGAATAACACAGTGGGCATAAATAGTGAAGAGGGAAAGGATGTTTGATTTTTTACACCTTTCATTAAGTTACATATCAAGCATTTTATTGAACAGTCTAATATTTATTAATCAAACAACAGTTTTGTTTACCAGAGAGTGTTTTGGCACATGCTTTTTTTATAGGACAGGCAGTAGTTGTATACCACTATTTTTTGTTCCTTCCCACTCCCTATACTCTCAAGTTCAGCAGCCAAAAGTTCAGGCAGTTCCTCAATGAGCTGTAAAAAAGAATACATAGATTATGCAACCTTTGATATTCAAATATTCCTAGGTTGCCTTTCTATTTCTCTTATGAATACACTACATTTTCCTGAGCATTTCTCTGGGGTAAAAAAAAAAAAAGAAAAAATAAACAAGTGCTGTTTTTTTCTTTAATGAACAACATCTCCCAGGGCCACTGGGAGGGGACAGAGACTCAGAAGCTGCTCAGGTCCCTTCAGATGGCCCTGTGAAACTCTCCAGTGTCATTTTCCCAACTGCAGCATTATCACCTCTGGCAAGATGAACCCCTCAGAATTACCTAGTCACAGATAAGGTATTTTTCCCTTCCTTCTTTCTCCAGTTTTATTAACCAAGATCAAAACTTCAAAGCAATTAATTCTAACTTGTACCTTGTTTGATTCATACTTCACTTTTTCTATTAGTACAGTACTCTACAGTTCCTCTATTTGAAAAATCTTCAGCATGTCTTCAAATATCTCCTATACTCTTTTCCTGTACTATAATTGGCCCAGTTCCATAAATATGTTTGGTGTCCCTATAAACACTGGAAAACTGAGCTAAATGGGATGTCTCAGAGTCTTCTAGGCAGCAAAGCTTTCAAAGATCTTGTAACCATTATTACTATCTCATAATGAATAATCAGAGAGGTAAAAAAGTCAAGCTGTCATGTGGCTAAAATGTCTCACAGAGTCTCACTCCATCACAGACTCCACAAAAAAAGTAGATCAATCCATATTGCTTTTCTTTCCAGACCACCCACTTGCTCTTTGTACTGGATTTCAGTTATTTTTGTTATCAACCCTAAAATATTATAGACTACCTAAAGAAAAGTCAACATTTATAAAAGGCCATATTTTTCTACTTATGAAGAGAAAGATTTCTTACCATGTTTGTACAATCATATTTCTCTCCAGCATATAAAGTGACTTTAGGGACTCTGGCTAAAGAAGTCTGGGACTGGATAAAAATAAACCTTGATGGGGTTTGCTGCAACCAACTGCTAAGTGGTTTGGGTTCTGTGGTTTTTTTTTTCCTCCTGTCAGCTTCTAGTCTACATCATGAATCTGAAACATGTGAGTAAATACTCCAAATCTTCCACTCTGTTCTTTGTTTGCAGCTCAGGAGAGTGTACAGCTTTTCAACTCAGCATCTTGGAGGTGGTCTCTTACCCAAGGTGAGGGTAAGAAACACCCTCCACTTACAAGGTGAAGTGAAGGATTAACATTATGGGGGAAGGCCCCCATCTTCCTTGTATTCCTTTTAAACTCAATTTATATAACATTTGGTTCAAGGCAGTACATCATTGATCACAGCAGTCCTGCTATGCAGATGAGGATATATGGGGCAAGGCAAAGAAGACAAAGTCCTCTCAGGAAATATTCTTCACATTATTGTCTCATCACCCAAGTTCAGGTATGATATTTTTTTCTCAGTAGGAGGCCGTGGTACAGCTGTAAGAAAATACTCAGAGAACAGAATTTGCACTTGTTCTCATTTGTGACTGACCTCCATTCCCTGAATTTTGTCTTCAAACAATTAAATCAAACACCATTGCCAAAAGGCCAATGCCAGTATTTTTTGCATGCAAATCTTTATTGAGGACCACAACAGGTTTATGGGCTTAACTTGTCCAAATTAATGGGGAAGACTTTCAGTTGACTGAAGCTCCCCTTAAATCATTAGAGCAATGTCAATTTATCCTGGAGAAGGATTTGTACTTAACTGTATGATGGATGAGTCTCTTACTACAACTGTGTTCTCTTTCCACTCTTAATTAGAAGCAAGTAATTAAAGAGAAGTGATCCTAATCACTTGATTAGGAGACGTGAAAGCAAAAAGAACTGGAAAGTAAAATATTCTGCTACAAAGGATACAGCAACACTCCATGATTTAAGGCTTTCCCCAGGATCATGGTCAGCTGCTTTCCCAAATGCCTCCCTTGTCCACTCCAGGTGAGCTGCACCGGGTTCAGTTGATATGATATGGGTATCTGCCTACTAAGAATCAAGGTAAAATCACAAGTTCCTTTTCCACTGGCTAATTGATATTAAAGACAGAGCTCTAATCAAATTGCAATGATATTTGGTTATAAGCCATTTGGGATAATATTTGAACCAGCAACCTCATGGTAAAAATAACATCCAACATCCCGTGTTCTCCCATAATTGGCCAGCAAGGCTGAAGGAAGCTGCTTCCCACAGACATGTAATCACATCCAGGAAGCACAGAGCCCAGAGCAAACAGCTCTGTGTTTGGCCACATTTGTCATCTGACACACTGCTTCCGCTAGCCAAGCCTGGAGATGGTCAAGCCAGAATGCCAAGGGGAGCTCTTTGCATTTGCTCACACTGCTAAATATGCTGTCTGCTGCATTTCTCTGGTTAATCCTTTTTGTTCCAGTGGGGGAAGCAGCATAATTGTTCTGGTTTCTAAGTCCCATATGATTCCACTACCAGTTAGGCAAGTAAATGTCTCCGGGACGCCGCTGCTGGCATTATGAAAAGCCCCATGGGCGAGGAAGCAGTGGAATCTCTTTAGAGCTATCAGGGCACAAAACTTCAAAGCTGGCATACCTCAGACCTCATAGGAGCTTTAGGAAACCAAATTCCCTGTGCAGTCTGTAGGCACAGAGTTATCACTAAATTCTTTGTGCTGCCTCTGCCTGAATTTCACAGGCAGAAATTCAATGGCTTATTGCTATGAAACTACTGAGTGACTGCAAGGAATGCAGGAACAAAATGTAGCAAAAGATTGGGCAAACATCCACTTAGTAAAGGTGTTGATAAATGCTTTCTGCAGACTCTGAAATATTTTTAACTATTCTTTGCAAGAATGACTTAACCTGCCAATTTATTTTAATAGCATTATGTAAACAGAGGCAAAAGACCGTCCTCAGTCTTATATTTCAGTTTCTAACTTCCACTGACTATCTTTTCCCTATCACAGGTTTCTATAACTTTACAGTAGTTCCTCAGTGTCTTGAAGGTTGGAGTGGCTTACCCTGCACATGGGGTGGGCAGGTTGTTTTTCTGCCAGGTGACACAGCTCCCCAGGTTCCACTGCCAGCTGCAATCCGGGCTCTCGGGTCTCACTGACCAGGGAAGCTCACTTAGGCAGCAGAGCTCTCCCTTGTCACCCCACAGCAAGAACCACCATGGTGCTGCACGGGGGGGTCACACCAAGCTCTCCCTGCCTCTGTGGAGGCACCACGAGGCAGATGTGTCCCTGATGTCCCCAGCAGCTCCCCTGACACCGTGCTCCCTGGCCTGGGCAGCTGCTGTGCTCCATGGCAAGGGCCTGTCTCTGCAGGGGCCACACCTGCAGCCCCCTTTAGAACACATCTGTGTTTTTAAGACCCTGAAATATGAGCAGAAAGGAGCATTCTCTGTGAATTACAAATTGTGAAGAGTGACTCTGAAAAGAGAGAGATGTATCAATTTTTAGCAATAGCTCTTTTGGCTGAGCATCTCCAGCTGTGAGATGAAGAGAAATGGGATCAAGGCTACCACAACGTTTTGCTGTGCTTGATTAAATACCATCCTACAGAAATAGGTATAAGAAAGAAACAAAAAGCATTCTAGAGAATTGCTTAATGTGAAATTGTTGATAAATAGGTTTGAGGTCTCACCAATCAAATTATCTTCCATGTGATTCTTTGATACCATTTCCCTTCACTTACATTGTTTCTATGCAAATTCTGTCTGAGATAAAAATAGATGGTAATTGAATTAGAAAAACCAAGACGTATCATCATCTGTTTTATATCTTCTGGGCTAAAATCTTCAGATCTACTTAGAATAAAGCTTCTTCCAATTTCAAAGGTCATCTTCAAAAAGACACACAATATATTACAGGCAAAGTCCTAAGAATAGGAGTCCACTGCCTCGCTGGAATTTTAATTGTCAATTGAGTAATGGTCCAGACTGCAAGTCTCCTGGAGACAATGTTATATGAGTGGAATTTGGCTCACTGATCCATACTGAAACCTTCTGTACACTTAATTGAAGTATATGGGCATTTCTACCCAAAGAACTGCAACATTAGCCCAGTTGCCTCCAAGCTGATACTTTCTTAGGTAACAGCAATAAAAGTAGAAACCAGGTAGAAGAAACAAATTACAATGAAGAATAATTCTATGTTCTCTGGCTGTGGGATCACCATCACTTAAAATGGAAAAAAATGGCAACCAGTCCTAACAGAAAATGATTGACAGTGTCTGAGCAAAGTTGGCCAGAACAAACACATCAGTCTTATGACAAGCTTAGCCTTTTTGATTAAAAATCCAAATTATTTGTAAATGAATGGCCTCTTTTCATATATCAGCCTTCCAAAATGCAAATCATGGCATGCAAAACTAATTTCAGAAACTCAGTTACCTCCAGTCATTCATCAAAACACTACTATTACTCTTTAGTCAGGGTTAGAGATAAGTTTTAAAAGTAGTGCATTATCTTCACACACCCTTAACTGAGTGCCTCAGGCTGTACTTCATATGCTTGATGAAATGGCACTCATGCTGTCCCATGTAACAGAAAATCAAGGCATTAAATATTCCTTTTTTCAAGGCAATCTCGGGCATAGTTGACGAGTCATGTGTATTGATATGGTCTATATTGATTTCTGCAGGGCATTTGATTGAGGAGCAGGTGGTTGTTTTAAAATATTTTGTTTTAAAAATATTGTAAGGAGAATAACAAAGTACATATTAAAATAACTAAGAACTGCCTCATTGGTGAATTTTGTCATGTCTTAATGGAAATGTCTCTGTTACCAAGGTCATTCTAGCCCTGTCTGTAGAGACCAGGCCCTGAGCCAACACTGACACTTCATCAATCATTTAGGAACGTGAAGTATTTGATGGTGGCATTCACTGTAGATCAAAATAAAAATAATGGAATAGCAGACTGCAGAGGCTGAGTTATCTGAATTGCAAGGTAAGTCAGTCATCATCCAACCTGCACCTGGGAGTAAGGGACACAGGTGATGGCCACAGACTTGTGATAACAGCCACAACTCACTCATTGTTGAAAGTGACTGTAAATGCTACCACAAAAAACTGCCATAAGCCTTCAATAAATACTAAGAAAAATAATGAAGAAAGGTAGCAAAGGGAACCTGGCCCTGTGCACAGCCTAAAATTGAATGAATTGCTAAAATTCATTCTTTTGCTGAGCTTATACATTGAGGAGGATGTGGGAATACAAGAGGGAGCACAGAAAATGCTTTTAACTTATCCAGTTTCTCAAAGAGACATGACACACTGTAAAAAAGATTTATGGTCATCTGGGGAGAAACAGAGTACAAGTTTATTCATGCTGGAAAAGACAAGGTTTTAGAGTTAAGGTTAGATATATGTGACTATTTATACTTGGAAACAGCCTGTAAGGAGAAGAAGGAACTTTTTACCAAATGCAGATTCACAAACACAGGTGGCAAGTAGTATCTTGAGATGCCCCAGGGCATTCAGCCAGGTCTCCAGATGGCATGGAGGACTCTGATGTCCTGCAGCCACAGCAACCAGAGACCAGCCAGGATTCTGCCTGCCCCAGATTCCCAAGGACACCTCCTGTGGGACCTCACCTTAACAGGGTTCAATGTGAGATCAGACACTGCTCTGGAGGAGTAGGATAATCTGCTCTGAGGAGGAAAGCCCAGTGGACAGAGGTGAATGCTGGATGGTCAGTGCACTCACCCAGCCTCTCTCCTCTGTGGTCAGGGACTCCCTCTGTTACAGATCCCCGCCCTGTACCCAGCTTGGATGTACCAGAGTGTTCCTGTCATACCCAGTGTTATACTCTAACAGTGGTCAAAATCACACCTCAGAGTTCACGGCCTCACTCACCTCCTGGGGGGCTCAGGAAGGTGATTTTGTGGTGCACAGTGATAGAGCTGCTTGATAAAGAGACCCAGGTGTGGACCAGGATCCCACCATGATACAGCATGGACTGAAAATGCCACAAACACAGCTCAGTGTGTCAGACTTTCTCCCCTCACTCCAAGGGCTGTGATAAAGCTGATAAAACATGCTGTATGTCTCAGTTACCTGCTCAGAGTGCAGTCATGTTAGATTTGGGATCAAAAATGAATTTTCTTCAGCTTATACTAGCAAGGATCAGAGATCTCATCTGCTTTCACCTTGGGGCATATGATTTCATCTATAACGTCTTAAAAGCTTCAGTCTAAAGTCTTCAGTCTAAAGTCTTTGGACAAAAATGAAAACAAATAGGTGAAATTTTTGAAGTTCCTTATATAAAGGGAGTATAAATAAATGGTTAAACTACTCTTTCTTCTTCACTTTAATCTCTGTGGAATCAGTAAACTCATGGAGCATTAGAGAATTGAGATTGAAGAAAAGCAGGAGAGGCAAAATGCAATTCAACGTCTAAAACAACAAAGAGAATGTCAGCCATTTGTGCACCCAGGATTCAAAGCAAATGAATAAATACTTCTGAATTTCCAGCAGAGAGGACACTGGATGTGGAAAGGACAGATTAACAACTGTTAATCTGGAGCACTACTTACTAAGAATAGATATTTTCACACAGTCCAGTGCAATTTGTCTCTGCACTCAAAAGGGAATCCACTCGATGCAGTAGGACTACCTGCAGGTGGGAAGTCAAGATGTCATCAAGATGTACCAAGTTTTGAAGTTCATATCTGGAAGGAGAACTTTCCTTCAAGCATTCAGAAATTCATAAGCATGGAGAAAACATCTTGCAGCATGACCATCTGGGATCTTAACACAATTATTTCCATCTCTCTGTGGTTTTTTATGTCAACCACTGACCACCAAGTGCTTCATTCAATCCCACTGATATCAGTAGAAATCTAATCACTCGACCACAAAGAGTAGGCGTACTCTGGATTCCTCTTTTTTCCTTGTAGGCACTTTGTTTCTTGTGTTCTGACATTTTCCTTTGGCCCCATAGCACTCTTGGCACAAAAAGAAAGATCTGTTAATCTTACTGCAGTATTCCTAAAGAAGCCCAGTCATGAATTAGGATCTCATTGCACCAGGCTCTATATAAACACAGAATGAAATGTTGATACCTAAATTAGGCTTTTTGGTTGGAAGCTATTTACAATCTTGACTGTAAAGGGATTAACTTCACCTAAATGGCATGGAACAGTGAGAGGTATATCTGTGCAATTGTCTCGTTGTTACAGCATAAAGCACATTTGATTTGAAAAGGACTGTGAGTGCATGCCACAATCTGGACATTACACAGCCTTGTAATGCATATGGGCCATGGGACAAATCCCTCAGCACACCCAAGGCATGTGATTTTCTTATGGCCAAATCCTGTTTGCATAATTTCCTTCTTTTATTTTAGGATTAAACTTCTGCTCTTTAGAAAAAATAGATTTTTATGCCTCCCTTTTGAATTCTTTTGCGTATGAATTACCTGGTATGTTCCCCACAGCTCAGTGCTGCACTGGAATGCCATGGAATGCCATGTGGGAGCCAAAGAGCTTTGTTTAAATGCTTTGTGAATTGCCCTAGTATTTTATTTCCCCAAAACACAGTCTTGCATCCCAAAGAGCACACTGCTCCTCAGCTCTGTGCACTTTTTAGTAGAATGAAGTAGAATGCAATACATAGTCCCAGAGGTAGGGAAGAAAGAGAAAATTCAATATTTAATTCTTAATCGTTATATTTTTCAAAATATTTATCAAAAATTCTCTTCAATGCAACATGCAATGGGAATTGCCTATGCTTTAATGCATGAAAAGTATGTTGGCCTAGTACCTTTCTCTTTCTAGTTTCTGGCTTCCTTGAGATGCTAACAGAACAACAGATGGCAAACCTTGCCTTCCATTTGGCGTCAGTGGAATTTAGGGCACACTGCAGTGATGAAACAATAGAGTTGGGGGGATATCCAAAAATGGCAGCCTCATCACTCAACTGTGAGCTGCCAACTGCAAAACAGGCACAGCAATGCTTGTGACCCCCAGCACTGAGCATTCAGTTTAAATCTGCTCATGTAAGAGGAGATAGGGTATGGGAAGAGGGAAAGAGATCTCATTAGAGGAGGCACTGGTGCTGTAATAACAATAATGAATACAAGAATCATAAGTGTCATGAAACTCTATTTCAAAACCAGGCAGCTGAAACAATAGGAGTTTGCCAAAAACAGTCATGTATCAGCATTCCCCAAAAAGCACAGAGAAGGCATGGGTCTCCCAAGGAAAACTCATGGCTCTACTTCTAAACAGTTTCAGGTATGGATGATAAGAGTCAGAAATACCAGAGAAGGAAGGCAGTAAAGACACACCAGCTACAAACAGATGCAGTGTGTTATCTGGTTCTGGTATAAATGCTGACAGAAGTCTTTAGGATTAAGAGCTAGCTGTGATTGATTTGTGAATGTCAATGTATTTTTGCAGTCAGGTTTTTTAGATGATGCTGATTGTGAAATAGCTTCAGGCTGTTCTGTAGCACCAAAGAAATGTGAAGAAAAATTACACAACCCAGTACTGAATCAGTACTGTAGACACGCAGAAACTCTGACAATTTCCTGTTCCCATAGAAGAAATAAAGAGAGAGGACAGAAAGAAAAAACTGTGCCCTGGTAAGATGGTGACTGACTGTCAGATCACCCATGCAAGGTCTTTACTGAAGCTGATTTCCACAGCTTTAATCTCATGTTGTGAGAAAAATGGGGCTGGACCTGCAGGTAAACATTTTGTCTAGATCTTTGCTGTCCTCAGGCTGTTAAGATAAAAACCAGATTTAGAAACATCTGTGTAGCAAAAGCAATAAATCATAAACAAGTGTGTAGACAAAAGTGGGCACACAGGAAAGACCGAGGAGAATGCTGGAAAGGTACAAGAAGCCCATGTTGGTGTCTGCTGGGACAAAGAAAGGTAGCATAGCAAAGGAGAGGCCCACAGTTCAGCCCCCAGACACAGCTGACAGAGGAGTTTCTATCAGTCTTTGAACTCTTTGACCAGGAACCTTCCAATGTAAAGAAATATTGCCTTATTTGATCTGTCCCATGCTCAGTTTGTAAATTCTCATAGAGAAAGTGTCTAGATCCCACATTGTCTTCTCCCTGCCAAGAGGAACATCTTATGAGACTTCTATTATTGGTTAGGCACTTGGGTCAAAAAAGAATTTTATAATACTGAGGTTCTGGGAATGCTTTTCAAACACTGTATGCCTATCCCACGTGCCAGACTGTCATACTAATTACCCCTCCTATGCCATTTACATGTGTGTCCTTAGGCTTCAAATCCCCTTTACCTGCTAAAATAAATAAATGCATTAAAAATTTCCTCTGTAAAATTTTCTTCAAGCATTTTCTGTTTGCTTTTTAACAAAATCAGGCTGAAACACAGCATAAAGGGATGAAGCCAGATGCAAAACACTCTGTACTTGAAATAAGAAGAGTTTGTGATGACACCTGCATCTCTACAACATTTAGTAGGTTTCAGGTTTTTTCCAAATGAATTCTCCAGGCCAATTCTATTGAGGTTAATTTCCAATGTACCCAATAGCACTGTAACTAGGCATCATTAATAAAATAAATCTAGGAGAGGCAATTCATTTTTCTTAGCTAAACAGTTGTAAGAAGAATGTGTATCTCTAACAAATGTTTGGAAATGTTTCTTCTTATGGTGGTAACAAATGACAGAAAAACACAGTAATTGGGCAGTTTTATTGTAGAAATCAACTTAACTTGCTAGGAGAAAACCACAACCACATCTAAATGCTATCCCCTTCTGAAACATATTTTTATTAAAATAGAAGGTGCCTTCAGATTGTTTTTTACATTCTGTCTCCTATTACCCCTCATGCACAGTTCTCAGCTGGCTGGGCTGGTGAGGCTAGAAAATTGGAAGAGGCTTTCAGGCTTGCTTAGAATGGGGGATTAGCAGTGAATTACAACCTGATTTATGGAGTTTTTTCTCAATACCTGCAGGATTCACTGAGCACTTCTGAAAACAGGCCTATACAGAGCAGCAGGAGCAAAGAAGAAAAGGTTTAGTAAGTAAATGTCAGTTGTGGGAAATGTCAAAATGAATGAAAGTTTAAAAACATTGTCCCAAATGATTTGATCAAGCCCACATAGTGTGTGAGTGAGCAAAGGATTAAAACTACAACTCATGGCCACAACTCCCCAGAGCCATCATGTCCAGTGGACTCAGCCTTATAGACTTCTGGGAGAAACTTAGCTTAGCACAAGAATTTGGCTATTGAAATGCTCCTGGGTCCCGAAGCAGGAAGGAGATGAGTCCAACCCTGAATTCACTTTGGAGTGAGGTGTTTTGCAAGAAATCAATCACTATGAAATTCCAGGTGGGGAGAAGGATTTTTCATGCTAAGGAGTGTAAGTCTATCTGGATGCCTTGGATGATGTGTTCTGGAAATTTGCCATGCAGCAGATTGCTGCCCTAGGTGAGAAGACAAATTTCAGCAAGCAATCCATAATATGTGCCGTGACCAGTGAGAGAAAGAAACATTCAGTAAGCAGTTAATTGTACAGGATGATGTTACAGTGTTATGCCTAAAGGCAAGGCTACACAGCACTTCTTCCAGCTCCCTAACAAGCTCAGTGTAGGAGCTTTCACTATGCAGCAGTACTCCAGGGAGGAAACAGGGATAAAAACAATCAAGGAATACATCAACAAAGAAATATGTCACTTTGGAAAAATATATTCTGCAGTAGTTTTCGTGGATTTCTACAAAATATTAGAGTGGGTTAAATTCTGTGAAAGTTCATTTAAGGACAGATTTCTAATCTGGAGCAGGACAGGGACAAAGAATGAAATTTTCATCTTTAGGCTCTATACATGTGTTTTGTACACTAGATATGTAATTTATGAGGAGCATTCATTTTCTACTCTCAAGGTAATAGAAATTTTAGTATTACCTGTTTGAACCTTTAAGTGTAAGAAATTACCTATCTTAGTAATTACCTATGTTAGAAACTTCAAGTGTTAGAACCCTTCTCATTTAAAACTACATTTAATTTCAACTCTATATTTCAGGTCTTTAAAGTCTTAGGATAATCACAACCAAATTGAATAATGTAAAGTGGAATGTGCTTCCAGCATGTGGGGTTTTGGTCAACAAACATACATTGGGTTTTTTTCTTAGATGATGGAGTGCTTCTAAAATCCACTTGAAAAGTTCTCAGTGACAGCATCATTGAACTAAAAAAAAACAGCATATAGGGCATTTCCTAGACCATTATGTAAAAATTTGTGAAGAAGAGCCTCTGGAGAGGAATAGTGGGCTGCTCTGCACAGCAGAGCAGTGTTTGTCACACACAGTTTCATTATTTTTGCTTCCTGAAGTTGTGTCCATCTGTGATTTTTGTACAGTGTTCATTACTGTGGAATACAAGCAGCCACAGCCTGTTTATGAGAAGATGATCATTGCTTTGACTTCAGCCCGGAGACTGCCCTGAATTTTAGGCTCCTTTTGAATTAAATAAACATAGAATTCATTTAGGCAGAAACCAACCCTCTTTTATATTGCTTTCAGATTATAGCAGCACGGAATACAATTAATTCCATCAGACAATTTAATTTAATTTCGGAATATGGAATTAATGTGGAAAATGGTCCAAATGGAAGATGTTTAAACAGAACAAAAAAAAAGTGTTAGAAGTATATTACATAAGAACATAAGAATAGTTTAACTGCATGAATTTGGAGGTCTGTCTCATTTGCTGTATAACATCTAAATGTGGTCTGCCATGCTGAGTACTCTCATCACTTTGCCAGCCAGTGACAGCAAGGAAGAAATGCCAGGGTTTGGCCCCGTGCTTGGCAGAGGTGCACACTTCCTGACAGCAGATGTAAAAAGTGAAACAGGTACTACAGCACACTTATGATTACTCAGTGGGAACAGTGTTGAGTAGATTAATGAGAATCTGAACTAGGGTGAACTTCTTGAAGTTTCAGTGAAACTAAACCAGACAGCTTCACTCTGACACGTGCTTACATGACAGTGCTCTGTCTCAGTTTGCAATATTGTAAAGAAATTAAAACCACAACCACATCTAAATGCTATCCCCTTCTGAAACATATTTTTATTAAAATAGAAGGTGCCTTCAGACTGTTCTTTACATTCTGTCTCCTATTAACCCTCATGCACAGTTCTCAATCGATCCAAACCACTTGCCATGTTTTTTTAGCTTCTCTGTCCCTGCACTGGAGAAACAGAGGTTTTTGAAGGCTGTGAGCTCAACTGCACTGTATAGGAGGAAATGTCCACCATTATTCTGTTGATGTAAGAAGTTTATCTAATATGCAAATTGTGCTGAATTTTGCAAATGTTTGTTCATCATGGAAACAAATCATCTGTTCAGAGAAGGTTAATGATGTGAAGAGCTTAAGGCCACTCATTTCTCAGTTAATGAGACCATTGCTGAAGACAACATACAAGCTGGTGATGGTGCTGTGCAGGGCCAGGAGTTGGGCTTGGTGATCTCTGAGGGTCCCTTCCAACTCTGCCTTATTCTGGGATTCTGCAAATCTGGATGTTCTTGCTGCTGTGCCAGGGGCAAGCAAGCAGAGGAACCAACCTGCTGCACTTGCTCAATCCAGATCACAGAGCTCATTTGTACCTGCCTAAAGTCACAGGCACTATGCTTACATGTAACCAACATGAGATTTACAGGCATTAAGACCAGCTATAGCAGCAGTTTCAGTTCCTACATTTGTGGGTAGGGAGAGTAGCAGGCAGCTACTCTCACCTCCAGGGAACCTGGCTGCCACGTTTCTTCCTGCTGTTACCTGAGAAGACACCTGCAGCTGGGTTTCCACTCTGTACCAAAACCACCTGCTTTGAGTACATACTTGCAGAAGAGTGATGGGAAAGTTGCATTACAACAGAGGTGGTTTTTTTTTACCTAAATGCTATCTAAGAAAGGAAAAAAGATGTATTTCTATGAACCTGCAGTGGAAAAAATAGCATTTGTTAAAATCAGATAGTAGCAATGACCCTTTTGCTTTGTCCTTCATTATAAAGCATTTTCCAACATATACCTCTCTTTAGAGATTTGCAGAGTACAGGGGAAGAGGAATGCAGCCCAGCAGCTCTCATCATTATATAAGAAATTATTTATTCACAGTTAAAGTAAGTGCTACATTTTGCTGTGTGGTGAAAGCTAAGCATAGCTAATTTCAGATTTTTATAGCTTCTCAACACAAGCATGATAAAATGCCATATGGTGCTCTTGTAACTGGGCAAAGTCTCCAAAATCAGCACGATTCCCTTTCTAACCCATTTGGTGATGTGCACACGTGCAAGGCCAGGTCCCTGCTAGCGCTGGCCCCGTGGCGAGCATCCCCCGGAGCCCAGCCCAGCCCGCCGCCCGCCGGCCGGGGATGCAGCCCAGGAACCGCAGGCAGCCTGGATTCCGAGAGCAAATGTCAGAGAATGGAATCTGACCCAGTTTATGGAACCATCTTCTCTGCCTCTTGCTGCCCTCTGCTGTCACACGCCGAGGGCTGCGGAGCCGCCGCAGGGCCGGTCACTGCGGAGCGCCCGAATCTGCCGGGAAAGCCCCACGGTGAGGGGCAGGCAGGGTAAACCAACCACACAGCTTGTGAACAGGATCGCTGTGAAACAGCTCTGAAGCTTCTCCTGTGTGGGAATCTATCTACTCATGCCTTGTTGGTGTAGGACAGCAGGGTGATGCTGGTCCTGCGCACTGGTCTGGAAAGGGAGAGCACACTGCAGCCAAGGGAGCTGTAGTGTCTTGGATTTCCATATAAACTCCTACATCACAGGTGTAATGGTTTCAAATGTTTTTAGCATGGCATATAAAGGAATCCAAGGAGCTCAGTTCACAATACTTTCATCTTTAGCAATAGTAATCAAATACAATCTGGCTATTACATTATTTCAGCGTTCTGGGTCTCTTGGGTCAGACACCTCTTTCTAAAAATGCACTCTTTCTGCAGTAACAAACCTCTAGCCAGAGCAGAGTGGACACTCCAATGATATTTCTCAAACACCTTTCCAAATGTGTGGATGTAATGAGAGAATACCTGTTTGCATACCTGTTGACGCGGTGTGAGCTCTCTTGCTCCTCTGGCCAGCCCACGATGTTGCTTAGAGTCACATCACCAAGGGGCACCCAGGGGACCCTGAGATGCAGAAGAGGCACCTCAGGGCAACCACAGCACACTGTTCATCCATTCCCCCACGTTTGCTTCAGGTGCCACTTGCTCCTCACACTCCTTTAACAAGGACTTGCATGAAGATCTGGGTGACTCCACAACAAGATTTGTGTTTCTTTAAATGCTCATTTTGATGCCTGCTCTGTTATACAGATTACAAAGCGCTCTTGAGCCAGCCTGTCCTGCAGAAGATACAGGTAGCACTGAAAATCTTGATGCAATCGCAGCTCTAAATGCAACATTATTTTCATCTGTAACCTGGTTGCGTCAAGATTTTTCTAGTTATAAAGGACATGTTAGTGGTGAACTGCAACTAGAGCTGCAGCGTGCCCAGGTGGACAGTCTCCTTGGCAGATTTCCCACTGCTGTTCCTCTATTATATGTCCTGGCTCATTGGTATTTCTAATTGTGAAAATGGCATTGGCAAATAAGTATCTTACAGCAGCACCTGCAGACCACCACACACTAAAACACTCTCAAACACAGATGATCAGTCTCTAACTCTTATGCAATTATCTAGAAAACTGTCTTTTTTTTGTTCTCAAAACTTGGACTAGGCCCTGATATAATTCTGCAAAGTGGTTTAGGGCGAGGAAATATTTATTTTACAACCCTGAAGAGTGTTGACAGCTTGTTCTTTGACAGTTTGTTCTCAGGCATTCCTCAGAAAAGGTGGGAGTTTTACAAGGAGGAGCAAATACCTGCAAGAAGGCCACTCCTGTCCTGGAGTGTTTTTGGATGCCAATAAATTACTCTTTCAGGCCCAGATCTTGGTTTTAAAGGCACTACAGAAAATTGGGTGCAGCCCTCAAGGCACTGGAGACTTCCTGGCAAAATTCCACTCAAATTTTTTTTTCCTGCAGATGTCTATTACAGCCATGACAATGGGAGAGAGAGAGATTGGGTGGTGAGGAGTATGATTTATCCAGGTGACTGTGAGCTCAAAGAAGAAAACTTAAAAATTGAGAGTGCTTGTACCATCATGAATTGCCTGATGAAGGAAGATGGGGGAAACAAAGAGAGGAAGGTGGGTTAAAGCTGAAATTCAGGAAGACTGGTGAAGAAGCTTCATAGAAGAGAAAGAAGTATGTGCTTTGAGGGTATTCTTTCCTTCAGATTCTGGAAAGCTACCTCAGTTTCCCCAATATCTCTCTATTCCTGTGATGAAAGTAACCACTACTTACTTGTCTGTCAAGAGCAGTGCTCCAGTCCATGTATCATTTTCCCCCAGTAATGTAAAAAGGGATTTTCTGGAAATATAACAAAACAAAACCAACTTTGAAATGTTCAAGAAGCACCTCAGAAACCTGAGAAAAACATCCAGTTTTCACCCAGGACATTAGCTAGCACACAATGAAGGAGGCATTTGACATACACTCAGCCACCTCAATCAAAGGCAATATTTAGCCATGGCTTATTGATTCATTTGCCAGCAGTGAATGAGGCAAGGTTGTCAGGGGAAAAGAAAAATTACACCTTATGTCATAATGCTTATAATACCTAAGAGAATTGTATTGCTATTACATATTTAATCTGGCATTTCCTCACTTTTGAAGGTAAAATTTTGCAGCCTGAGATCCTTTCCTGTATCTCATTTAGTAAGCAATATACAGGAGAAGATTTGGAGCTCTTGGCATTTCATGTCTGAAAGGAAAGAAGGTGGATGAGATTTCCTCCAAAGCTTTGATATTCTGAAGTCGAATGAGCAAAACAAAACTTGTAAATGTAAATGTAGATACAGACAGACCCACCTTTGGAGCTTAGGCACTTTTTAAAGTCTGAATAATGGTTTTCACAAAGAAGCCCTGGCCTTTAAACTATGCTACACTACAAATACATAATAAATATTTGATTTAAAAATACTACCTTGACATGTTACTCTCTATTAGAGTTTGTTTTATGTTCAGTCTGGGTTTCCTATTGCTTCTGGAGTGTGCTGTTGTGTTTTTTTACCCCAGGCAAGAGGGACTATATATGAAAATATGCCACAAAGAATATTGCAAGCAGAGCACTGTGCCCAGGCAGAGCCATAGACATTTGCATTGACATTTGTGAATCACTGAGATCACTAGCCAGCCAGGTCTTCCCATCAATGAGGGTAAGTTGCTGTGCAGAATTTACTGTCAGCCAGGTCTTCTTGGCATGTGCACCTCTATGAAACAAGAATGAGGTTAGCCAAGGTATCTGCTTACAGCATTACTAGAAAGGTAATAAAACAGAATAAAGATGACATGGGGAGTAATTTATTTTAACAAGCAAAATTTTTAACGTACATGGAAGGGCATTTCAGCTTGAATTTCTAATATCATATTATTCTGGACTGTTTTATGACTACTATATTCATTCTGTTGCTTAAAGGATTTTGGCTCAGAAAGCAATTTGGTTTTAATATTGCTATTTATACATATTAACCTGCAATGTATAATTCATGCTAAAAGCCAAGAGCCTGTGCTTTGGGATTCAAGACTAATGTATTTCATATCATGTTGCTAAATTAAAAGTTAAGAAAAGATTTGGGGGTGGAAAAAAATGAGGAGGGACATGAGTTCCTCTTTTTTTCATGTTATGAAACAGATAAAATTCACACCATTTAAGAAGTAAAAGAAATCATCAAGACAAAATATGAAGCTGTCTTAGAACATGCTGGGACCTGCCTGGAAGAGTTCCTAAATTACAAATACTAATGGCTTCAGTGATTCCATTGTTTCCTTGTTTTTATTGAAATGACAGAAAATAGAAAAGCTGATGCATAAATACATAACCATGTTGTGTCACTGTACTGATGAAAATCTAGTAGGAAAAATGGGGGATTTTTTTTTTTCTATGAGGAACATAGAAAGATATTTTTATTTTTTCCCAAGCCTCCCCAACTGGAGTGGATTCATTTATTTTCAGACTGTGGATATATGAATACCCTTTTCTTAGCTCAGCACTCAGCTGAGAAAATTTGTGCTTGGGACTTATGCTCTTTTCCTCAAGCTTTGGTAAACTGGCAATAAAGCTTGAAATGCCTGTTGTAGAAGGTGATGATCACTGGGAGCATCAGTATTGCCTCTTGCAGTGCCTGAGCATGGTCTTGGACAGCAAGGAGGTGGTCAAACTCTTGGCTAGCAATCTACAGCTTGAGTGGTGAATGCAAGCCAAGGCTGTAAAACACATTTTTTCTTGGTGCTGTATCATGCTTCAGACGTGCCTCCCCAGGATGCTTCCAGCAGCCAGCACAAGCCTGGGAATCACAACTGGGTTGGTGCAGCTCCAAATGTGCTAAGCCCACGCCTGTGGGAACTTTGGGTGGGTACAAACACAAAGGACATGAGGCAGGCACAGTGCTGCCTGGCTACCTTCACTTTAAATGCTATTGCACACTGAAAAAATACTTCTTAAGGCAATATGTCCTTCAACAGAGGATGCAAAAGTTCTATTTATGGGCAGATTTCCATTATCACCCTCCTTTTTATTTAAATGCCCCCCCACACACCAAGTTCTCCTTTGGGGTATGATCCTTTGTATATTTGGTCCCAGTTCAGGGACGAACTGTGCATGGTGTGTGGAAAGGATTGAAAACTCCCTCCAGCTATTTTTGAGGTATTGTAAACCAGAGCCCCCCACTCCTCCCATGCTCATGTACACTTTTTTCAGTTTAATTCCCTTTCTCTCCCCTCACTTGCTAAGTGTCTGTGACAAAAAAGAAAAAACAAAACATCAGAACAACAGTTTCTCAGTTTCTCACCAACTCTCCCAAGGATTTCTCTAGGAAAGCCAAGCAAGCTAACAGGGATTGCAATGGAACGAATCTTACATCAGTTGTCTTTAATAAAACCTGAAGATTTACACACAAAAAAAAAAAAAAGAAAGAAAGAAAAAAGTGAACATAACACAGTTCTTTAAGTTTTCATCATTAAACTTGTGTGAATGTTTTTTTGTTTAAGAAATGACATTTTTCATTGTACTCAGCCATCTTATTTTGATTTTGCTATGAGTGATAAAGAGGAAACATTCCAGAACTGCTTTTTTCCTTAACTAGCATTTAACTGAGACAGAAAGCAAACCTTTGTTCCACATCTTTTTCTCTGTTTCTCTGTTTACCAGTAAAGCTTATCTTTAATCTTCAACAGCTTTGGAATGATGGGGAGAAGTTACTTTGGTGGCATCTTAAAATAAGGCACACCTGTGAAAGCAGATCACTGGCCCAAAATAAGTTTGTTGATCTCACATATATCAGTGTAAAACTGTAATTCCTCTAGGCTCACACCAGCGTTTCAGAGAACAGCACCTGGCCTAAAATACTTAAGCATTACATTTTTTGAGCTTGATGCTGATGCTGGCTACAGTTTGGTTTAATTTAATGAAAAAGATACTGTTTCCACAGCTGGAGAATCAACTCCAGACAAAGCATAACGTTGTGATTGCACCACATTATATAGTGGAAATCAGTTGCAATGCTGTTCCAGAGGTGAAAATCCACTTCATACAGTTTTGGCTCCAAGACACAGACTTCCAATTTATATATCAAAATTGCACAGAGCCTACAAAAATGCCAACATCCTTCAATGTCACCCAGATGAGCAATTTAAGAGGAAGGCTGATCCTAAGACCACAGCAGAGGAATCCAAGATGGAGAAAACCAGACAAGGCTCAAGGATGGCTGGAAAACACTTGCCCTGTGGGTGTTATTTGGAAACATGGTCCCCCAAGAATTGACTGCCTAATTCCACCACGGGGATCAGATAGGATGAAGCAGTTTTATCAACTGAAAAATCAATTCCTGTCTAATAAGGGAGAACAGGGTCAATAGCCATCCATCTTCTTTTCCTTTCTGGAGCATTCACGTTCATTAGTTAGCTTCTAAATCTTCCTCCACTTTCAAATTTGTTTACAGCAGCAGAGAGCCAGTAAAACACCAGAGCAGGTCTACAAAAACAGGCTCGCCAAAAGCACTCTCATGCTAATATCACATCTATTTTCAGTCACATATATGTATTGTCAAGGCCTTACTTCTTGATTTTATCTTTTTTTTGTCTAAAAAAAACCAGTGAAAAACCAGTTGAAGGTGCATCAGGTCTCACTATATGGTGAAAGACCTGGATTCTGTAATGTGGGTTATCAAAGCTGAAACCTCACAGAAGGTACTGTTTCTTCTCCTGCATCCATTTGTTTTCAGTGTTTCATTGCTTAAAATAAAAGTGGTAGAAAGCCTTACTTTGCACTAGACAAGGCAGAACATATTATGTTTCTGTGGAGGGTTTATTATCCATAAAAAGATTTCTGAAGGGTAATTTTGTGGCATTTTCTAAATGGTCAGGACCAGCTGGAAAATACCGCCAAAACCTTAAACCACCTCCATTGATCTTCAGCCACAGATACTGTTGCTATCTATCCATGAAATCCACATATGCCCATAAACTGCTCATGTCTAACTCAGAACCAGATAAGAGGTTTTTTCTGCACACTGTTCAGATGCAGTCTCTCTTACACGTGGCCCTACCCACGGCTGCTAATGTGCAATGGCTGAAAAGACATTAATTCTTGACGTCTAAGACACCAGTAATAGGGATTCAGCATATGAATGTTGCTATTAAAAACATCCACCATTTTCCCAGCATAATCTTCTCTAGGATTGGATTCCAGAGCTGAAATCTCCTTCTGCTGTTGTATAACTTGTCATCTATTCCCAGAAAAAAATAATTTCCTTACATAAGTATTTTCAGACCAAGATAGAAATCTGTTAACTTTTTCTTCAATCCCTCAGTATAAGGAGAACTTCACAGACAGAATCATTCTTGCATATTTTTTCCAAGAAACTTTCAATTGACAATGTCCATTTTGAAAAATGTAGACTCCAGAAGAAGTCAAATTTTCTAAACCAAAAAAGTCATAAAACCTATTGTGTCCTAAAATACCCTGAGTTTGACCTAAAAGCCCAACACCCAGCAGAGCCCTGAGCCCTGAGCTTGCAGAAGGCCACTGGAGAACTCTCACTCTATTTGTACATGCAGAATTGGCTCTTGGTGGGATTAAAGCCCTTATTTGAAAGAGATGTCTTGAAATCTTCATCACATCTATGTTTTGTTTTGCTCTTTCCAATCAAAGATGAGATTCTTACATAAGCAAATGAATGCCAGGAGTGCTTTGGTCTCAAATAAGAAACTAAGCCTGTGGAAACTTTCAGACTTAAATGGAAAGAAAGAATCTTCTAAATATTCTGAGATGAAAGTATTGGATGCTAGGCTAGTCCAAAGAAAAATCTAATTATTAACAGTCTGCTTTTTCTATTTTGAGGAGCTGAAGAAGTCTTAGTTTTGGTTATTGCTGTATGCTCTTTGAACTGAGAACACAGAATTTCTTTTCAGGTCAGTAATTTCTCCTGGTGCTGCAACAGAATGAGTTTTATCTATCTTGTCTTTGAAATTATCTCACCCTTAGGCGTTTTTTACTTTAGAAAATTTTTAAAGCTCTAGAATGTTTCAACAAAATACTGTAGTGAACTGTATACAAGACTTCTCTTCATTCTGTACTCGTCCTCACTCATGACCAGTGCTAGAATGAGCTGAACATTTCCTATCTGTATTGTAAAAGTCAACCAACAGTGCCATGGGCAGGTTACTCCCTGCTCAGCCCAGCAAGAAACTTTGCAAACATTACCAAAACAATCACATTACTTATAGATATCCCAAGGCTCTCAAGTCTCCTTTGCCCTCAGATTTCTTGTTGCCACTTCATCACTGCCTACCTGAGAAATCATTTATTTCTGAGGGCCCTACCTGGGTAATCTGAGGGCCATACCAGACTAAGAAATTTCTCTTCACATCCTCAACCCGGATCCCAGGGGGGGCAACAGACTTCATTAAGTGGATCAGATCTGCATATTGAGCCTTCTGTTTCCTTTAAGAGAGTCTCCTCTGACAATGACGTGTCTTTTTGTGTATGGAAGTGGTTTTGATGAAGGCATGCACCTCCTTAACCTCAGCAGCACCCACATGCTGTACAAACCATCATCCTTGCCATTGCTCAGTCCCACTGCAGAGCCTCACACCTTCTGTGCAAGGGCACCTGGGGCCTGCTGCAGTGGGCAGGAGCTCAGGAGAAACTCCACCAGGAGGAGGGCAGAGCAGCCCTGGAAAAGCTGCCCAGGGAAGAAAAGGAGTCTTTACACTTGACAGTCTTTAAAGCTCGGCAGATAAACCGGTGGCTGACCCGCTGCCACTTCAGCAATATACCTGCTGTGAGTATGAGGCTGAACCAGAGAGCTCCAAAAGGAGTTCCACCCAGTAACTCTGTGATTCCATAATTCACTGGATAAACTTCAGGAGTCACCTAGGAGAAGTAGTGCTGATGAGAAACAGTATATTACACCAAGATATTATTTTCTCAGACACTCACAGTGAGGCAAATAAAGACAAGCGACATTTAAGTTTGCAATGAATGACAATGAAGTGTGGTAATGCATAAATGCATAATGTGTATTTCTTCAAACTTCTAAGTCAGAAGAGCTTTGAGAAAAAGCATCAAGTTTATAACTAGATGAAGCACAGAAGAAGATGAAAGAACCTTTGTTCTCTCTGGTATAGCCCTAAGTGCTGTGCTTTCAATGTTTCTCAATGATGCTGAGAATCAGTCTGATTTCTTGTCAACAGTTTCATAAACCCTTGGGGTAAAATCTCTCAAAATCAGGGTGCACGTTACCTACGTAATGGTCAGTTGTAAGAAGCAGTTAAGTTCATTATGGGAGCACACAGTGGAAGTACCAAAGCCTTCCTTCCAACCACCAGAACATGTCCTTGTCCAAAAAAAGAGCACCTGCAAGACACATGGATAGAAGGTTTTTACTGGACATTGTTTTGTGATCAGTTGGGTGTCTATGAGAGAGAGACAAAAAGATCAAAGGAAGAGACAGATGGTGGCAAGGAAAATGCCAACAACACAGACATAACAAGGGCCAGGAATATGCCTCTGAGAAAAGCTAAAACAAAAAGGGGAAAAGAGCTTTTAGAGAGTTTAATGGAAAATAGGCTTGAGCTGTAAACACAGACCATGCCTGCAATTCTTGCTGTGGGAAGAAAAAGAGGGCTTTGTACTTTCTTTGAAATTAAATGGGATTGCATCAGAGAAACCTCATTTCAGAACACATAAATTTCTCCTGGCTTGAACCTCCTATGACCCAGGGGTTTTATTTAGATTTTTACCCAGCTCACGTAAGTTTACACACAGTCACCTTGGAAAGCAATACTATTGCTCTATTTACCCCTAAAACAGCACACCCAGCTCAGCAGTCAGTCAGTTATGTTCCTAACATGCCCACTGCTGTTACACTGAAAGAGCTGCAGCTCAGGAGGGTTCAGACAAGCTCATGAAGTGGCAATGTAATGGGACAGGAGTCAACAGTGCAGGGCAGAGTGCTGGTGGGTATGTTTTTCAGTGGCTTCTCTCTCATCTTGAACTTGCCTTGTTTTTTGTCAAGATGGGTCCTCAGAAAACACTGGCACTGTCAGACCTGACAAAGGACTGAGATCACTTGCCCTGATACTGACAGTCGGATTTTTTGAAATGCAAGTGAGAAAGGTGCTGTCTTCCCATTCAGGAAATTGACTAAACTGGGGAAGCTGTCTATTTCCTCATTTATATTCCTTCCAATCTACTAAATGTTCATGGAATACAGTTAGTGAGATGAGAGTTTGGAGTAATTTGTAGATGGCAAGACATACAATCATAGAATAACCAAATTGTTAAGACTGGAAAAGACCTTTAAGACCATTAATTCCAATCATCAGCCCAGCACCACCATTGTGTTTACTGTTAAACCATGCTGTCAAATGCCACATCTACCCATAATTTAAATACCTCCAGAGGAGATGACTCCACCACTTCCCTGGACAGCCTGTTCCAATGCTTGACAACCCTTTCAGTAGAGAATTTTTTCCTAATATCCAATGAAAATCTGGCACAAGGTTTCCTCTCATCCTGTCACTTGTTAACCAGGAGAAGAGACCAAGTCCCTCCTGTCTGGAACCTCCTTCCAGGCAGTTGCAGAAAGTGGTAAGGTGTTCCCTGAGCCTTCTTTTCTCCAGGCTAAACAGCCCCTCACATCTTCATTGCCCTTCTCTGGACTCGCTCCAGCACCTCAATGTCTTTCCTGCCGTGAGGGGCCCAGAACTGAACCCAGTACTGAAGGTGTGGCCTCACCAGTGCTGAGCACAGGGGGACAATCACTGCCCTGGTCCTGCTGGCCACACTATTGCTGACACAGGCCAGGGTGCCACTGGCCTTCTTGGCCACCTGGGCACATCTGGCTCATGTTCAGCCCCTGTCACCAGCACCCCCAGGTCCTTTTCTGCTGGGCAGCTTTGCAACCATTCCATTGAGATTGTAGTGCAGCCGGCGATGTTATGACCCATGTGCAGGATTCAGCAAATCCTATATACAGACATGTCTTTGCTGTACCTGCACTGTGCAGAAAAGATGGCACGCTAGTGAGATGAGCAAGTTGTTTTCTTCCTGCAGCTCAACATAACTCATGCTTGCCTTGTTTCCCTCACAATGTTCACAACCTGCTCTGAAGAGAGCATCCCTCATTGCCATAAGAGAGCTTCACAGTGATCTTCCTGCACAGCATCACTCCAAAGTGAGAGGGCTTGGCCGTATCCCTTTCTGTTGAAAACTGGTGAGTCCCAGGAAGAGTAGGGCCAAACATTACCATGTTGGACAAGATTTTAAATTCCCAAAACCAGATTTTTTTGTGCACTACTTTGTGTTTGGAGCATGACTTCCCTGACTTCAGCTGCAGCTGAGAAAACTCAGCACGCCTACAAGTCCTGCACTAAGAATAAAAGCAATGTAAAGTTATTGACAGCTTCTGAAAAGATTGGCTCAAGTGACTCAGCTATCACCACATGGGAGCTGCTTGACAGAAAAAGGGAGAGTATCCAATTTTCCAGGCTAGAACATCACCCCCTTGCCATATGTTCTCTCGCTAAATTCTATCTCATTCTCTATACTCTTCCCCATTTCTGGAACCAGTAAAATGGGAACGGGTCTCATGGTGTCTTTAACCATGTTCAGTTCTGAGAACTCTCTGTCCTGATTATAGAATCAATCTTCTCATGAAAGACAACTTGCATAAACACAAGAAGTACCAAAATTTTCATCCTTGCTAATACTTTGATCAATTGGCATGTATTTTGCTTTTTTCTCAAAAACAGGAACAAATCCCCAAATTTAACAATGTTCTGCCACTTGGCTACCAGGAGGTAGATGGAGCCTTTAAACGGCACTGCACAGACCTCTGCAGTCTGGCTAATGGCAGGGCAGAAAATAGTGATAGGTGCCAGATACCACTACCAGGGAGTTGGATGCCTGGCTCAGTTCTCCACCAGACTCTTCTTATTCTTTCAGCCCTGTTAAGTCCTTAACTTTCCCTTTGGCCAGTCTCATTTATTCTCATTTACATACAGTACACTTTTAAGACCTACAGATCTTCATTCAGTCATACGTAGTTTCTCCCACCAGGTTCCTGTTCTGGACTTTATTTGAAACTCATTCAAATAAAGAATCTTTAGAAATCTTTAGATTTTTTTCTAAAGGTTCTAAAGAATCTTTAGAAAATCTTTAGTCAACAAAAGACTCTTTTCCCATTGTTTTATCCTTAGCAACATCTGAAAATTTTACAGAAATTTTCCAGGAGAAACCAGACTAAAGCAGATGCTCACCACTGAAATGGTAAATGTTTTACAAAATTTTAAGTGACTGAAAACCAGGAAGTGTTTCAGGTGAAAAGAATAGGTCTATCTCCAAAATGAGTAATAGTTGGTTGTATGGAACCTGGCATTATATCTCCAAATGTGTAAACCCTACATGGATGATAGTCATGCTAATATGATACATTAAAAAACAAACAGAAAATAATAAAACTACACAAGCATTAAAATACTATATTAAAGAATTAAATACTGTATTAAAACTTTTATCCAAGGCTATTAATAATTTGATCTTAATATTGGAATATCAGTTGTCTATAAATATTATTTGCTCCTTCACCTCCTGCCACATGGCCTCAATACCTGTGCTGAACTTGCAAAACTAAAAGGCACCTCTGCAGAATATCCCCCACTTCCAGATACCTTCTGAAAAACACCCAAGACTTTCACTTCCCTGAACTGCAAAGAAGGAGAGAAAGGAACAGCAGTCACTTATTTCAACCACCTCATCAAGGATGGCTAATTGATCCCCAGCATTTACAGGGGTGTCTCCTCTGCTCCCAGGTAAAAGGGGTCAAAGACTGAGAGCAGCCAGTTTCTACATGTTACAGACCCTGTGGGTCAGTGCACTTCTGGGGATGGAGATACTTGGGGATGTACAAGTGGGATGCAGATTATGTGATGAGTGCCGCTTAAAACACCAGCCTATCAGTTCCTACCTGCTGAGTGCTGTGCTCAGCCTTTATCTGGAAATGTTATGTAAAATGTTGCTGTTTTTTGCAAAGGGGAAGGCACCCTTGCTGTGTGCCCACAGGTAGACTTTCACCTGTCACTGTGACAGACTCCATGTCTGACTTTGTGTGGCCATGTTTCTTCCTGCAGATACCATTCCTCTCCCTTCACCTGCTGCTTTTATTTTGCTTTTACCTCCTTTTTTTCTCAGGCTGAGGAGAAGCTGTGTAAGAGATGTTCACAGAATATCAAAGCACAGTTTTGGGAAAAGAAGAAAGAAAACTACTCTGGAATTATTGAAAAATGCAATGCAGGTTTCAACAAAGAGTCACTTAAAGATAGCTTAAAAAATCCATAGAAGTCTTCTCTCTCTCTCCCTCTCTCTCTGTCTTTTTGGTGGGTTGTTTTTTTTTTCAGAAAACAAAGTTGATGTAAACAGCTGGAGACTATAACTTGGAAAATTGAGAAACAAAGATGAATAAAATTTCCTGTTTTCCTCTCCTGTCCCAACCTGCAGGGGGCAAGGTTGGGGGGCAACCTCTTCAACCCCTTTTCAAAACAAGGGTTGGACTCCCAAAGAGTTCAGGTTTGGACTATTTTTCTTTAAAGAAAAATATCAATTATCCTTTTGTACAGTGTTCAAGGATCTTTAGCTTAGCTACAGCTTGTCACACATAAGTTAACATAGCAGATTTACTACTTAATTCTGATTAGCATAAAAAATTGGTTTTAATAAACCTTAATCTTTAACATTGATAAATACCATTGCTTTCAACTCCATGCTTCACTAAAGTTTTCCTAGCTTAACATCTTGAAACTAGCTTTTGTTATCCTATTCACCAATGCTACAATTCATTGAATGTGAAAGACCAGTAACGAAATTTGGCTTGTAAATGCTCTAGCTGCAGGTGATAGGACTTCATTCTGCACCATTTCTCCAACTCTTTTCAGTTATCCCTTCGGGTGCACAAGCTGGGACACTTTGAGGCTCATAAAGATAACAAAGTACTGACGTGTCTCAGATCAAGCACTCAAAATTTAGGTTTTATTCTTTTCAGTTTTATATGGGCTTCACACAGGTGCACCAAAGCTAAGAGCTGCTGTGGGATAAAGTTGCCTTGGCTGTTCTCTCAGCACATTCCACTGCTATAAAAACAGTGAAGACATCCCTCAACCTCTTCTAAAACAGCCACACAGGAACCTGTAAAAATTAGTAGAACCAGAAGATCTCATTTCTATTCCTAGCAATGCTATTGAAACCTCTGAGATTTTGGCCAAGTGACCTAACTCCTCCACAGACCTACTTCCCTCAGCTGAGAAGGGAAAATACTGATTTGTGGTGTGACACTGAGATTTCTGCCCTTAAGTTTTAAGTCATGAGCACAGAGCAAGGGCCGACAGTTAGCAGGAAAACAATGACAACCACTTCTGTAAGTTGAAAGATTTCAAATAGCTAGGTCCTATGCAGGAATCTGTAACAATTTTATGAGGTAGACCCACTACCATATTATAGTTCATATGGTTTATTCAGTGTATTTAGTAATTTTATTTTTAAGGGGTTAGTTTTATTAGTTTCCATTGACAACATGAATGTTCCAAATGAAGAGGGTTCAGGTCTTCTAACATACTCTGTGGTGAGAATTGTTGGGGTACTTATAATATCTATATCAGTTCTACTCACTTCAACATTAGTGTGTCTATTATGCATCACCCCAGCACTATTTTTCAATCGCAAGGCCAGGCATATGTTCAGAATAAGAAACCTCTATGAAGGATAGATTTTAAAACAGAATTAAAATATACCTATCACCATGCTGACACCATGCCCAGGTGCAACACTGGGTTTTGTGGGTGTGTGCAAACTCACTTTGTTAGGTTCTCACATCCTTCCTCTGGAAATACCTGGAGCCCAAAAAGTATGCTGTTTTATACTTTTTTGTGTACAAGACCTTTGTTTAAATTACATTGAAGGTTTTAAACAAAGACCTTAAATCCCACATGTATGTATAAGCTCCTCAAACTGCAAAACATGCCAAATAAATCTAGAAATTCCTTGAAAATACAGTGACTGGGGCAGCAGCCACAAAAACCCAGCACCTCTGAACATTGAGCATATCTGATACAGCAAAGGCATGTAGACCTGTATCTGCAATCTGCAATGGGTGAGAGATAAATCAATACAAGCTGAGAAAACATTCCTTGTATTTTGGCATTCCACTATATAGGTGTTGATTTTCTTTTCTGTTGTCATGGATATCCTCTACTTTAACCCCAAAGATTCTAAATCCTCATGCAAACATGTATCTGCAACTCTGTTTCTTATTTGGGCCCTTGGGTCCTAAAATGTTTACCTAAGGCCCAAAGTCAGGCAAATTTTATCCTTCTTTTTCTCAGCCATGTATCTGACTCACTGCTTTTACCTCCTTTCTGTAGAATCAAATGAGTATGTGATATCACCGATTCCAAGAGTTATGGAACCAAAGCAAATTATTTTGGGGCCCATGGCATTCATCAAAGCTGTGCTTGTGGCTGGAGACATCAGCAGAGCTGGACACATGCCATGTGGGCCAGGCAGCCTTGTTGGCATCAATGGTCATTCCACCGCCCTGCAACAACGTGGATCTCACGGTCTTTCTCCAGCTGAGGACTTGGCTCTGAGTCACGCCTGTCTCTTAACAAAACAGTTTCAGGGCTGTAAAGAACCCCTGCCCTTCCTGCTCTGGCCTGCCTCGTTGCACCCCTGTCCTTCCTTTGTGCATTTGCAAACAAGCAGCGGACACAGAAGATTACAATTGCCCTAAAGTATTTCTGTACCTTCAGGGGTACTTGTTTGACACAGGCCTGAGACAAAGCAGATCAACCAGATCATGGGGCACAGCAGGGATTTAGGTCCATCTCTCTACCCCAAAACACTACACAGAGCAAAATGTGCATTTTTATGTTTTCTGGAAGTTCTAGAGCTATGGAGCTCTTCCCCAGACACTGGTCTGCCATTGTGCTTCCACCCTTACTCACTGAGTTATTCCTGCTGCTCTCAGGACCTTCAGGATACTTGAAGCTCTGCACTGGAAGAGAGGCTGCTTGAATTGTTCTCTCTGCATTTAATTTTTACAAGAAATTTAGGAGTGGGGCCAATAATATTATTGGAATCAGCTGAAGATTTCACCAAAAAATTAAATTAGACTAGTACTAGAGTACCATGCACTTGCCCACTGGTGCTTTTCCATTTTCCTTGAAACAAAAGAAGAAAACACCACCCTCACATCAGATAGAAAGCTAAACAAGTCTAGCAGAGCAGCAAAATGTTGCTTCTAACAAATTGCATGGGGTATTTTATGTCCTTGTGTAGTGCCCCAACTGCCTAATCAGTGACACTGAGCACAGCACCATCTGCAGTGCTCCCTGGAAGAGGCCATGGTGCCATCCTCTGTCTTGTCAATAAGAAATCTTTGCTGAGCATCACTGTGGGAGACTGAGGGGCTCTGCTCTCACCACAGCCAGAATTAGAGAGGTAACAGCCCAGGGCTACACTAAAAGTCTGGTGTGTGTCATATCTGCTGGCTGGGCTGTGCTCACTTAAAATAGCCTGGATATTGTTCTAATTTAGGTCCACTGGTCTGACTTTGAGGAAGAAAGTTAAAGGGTTTATCAAGTAGTTTCATTCTAGGAATATCACAAATGTCTAAAGAAATAAATTGGGAAGGAAGATTCTGACTCATTAAGAACTTGCTTTCCAGGGTGAATAAAATTTGCAGAATTCTCATTGTGTTGCTACATGCTTATTTCTCCAAAGTCATCACTTGGGACATTTGTTTTAGGAAGGGTTCACTTTCAGATGACACATGACAGGGTCAGTTTATGAGGAAGACCTATAAAAAAGCCAAAGGTTTTCAACTATTTCCTCAAATAAAAAAATACACCAGATATGACCTTATTTTCCTCAGGAAGGCTACAGGTTTATAAGCCTAAAGAGAAAATGCAGATACATGGGGAAATGATCGAAATTAACTTCAAAGATTCCCATCTGTGTCTCACAGCTGGATCAAAAATGCAATGGAAATGGAAATATACTTATCAAATTCAATATGCTTCAAATACCTGTATATTTTTTTCTAGATAGGAATGCAAATTTGTATAATCAGAGTTCTTCTATCATTTCAGGACAGAATTTCTGCAGAACTTGAGACAGCTTGAGGACAGAAAAGTATATAGCAAATAAACCTCAAACAAAACAACTGATGCTGTTTCTCCTCAACTAAGACTCTTTAGTCAGTGATTAAGGGACAGTACAAATAATTTGCCAAGGAGAATTGAGGAAGGGAAGGTACTTGAGTAAATTTAGGTGCAATTTGAGCAGAAAAAATTAGACTGATTAATACCAGTTCAAAATTAACAAGAAACAGTTAAAATACTTTGCCAAATTATCCTTCAAAGAAAATCCAAAACATAAATTAACATTGACAGAAAAAAATGCCTAATGATGACAGAAACTTTACGATGACAGGCATCCTGATGAATTGTATGAGGAGGAAGAACAGAGGGATATTTTTAAAATCTATCATCAATCTGTGCAGGGAGGATTTATTTCCCTCACAAAGACATGACAGAAATACAGATAAGCCTGCAGATTTATGTTTCCTAATCTCCTAATCAAGAAAACACAATATTCAAGAATATCAAAGCACAGTTTCAGCTGCACACATAGGTGCTGAAAATACAGGGATCATCCCACAGAGCATCTGTTACATCAGCAATGCTCACAAAAGTGAGTTCAGGACACACAGGAGTTGAGCCATGAAGCAAAACTCACTGCAATGTAAGTGCTTTCAACATGTTAATCAAACTGATTACAGTTATTTTAAACCACGTAAAAAGAAAGCTCAAAAATGAGGATACTAAAGAAGGTCAGAACCAAGAAAACCAATGGTTTGAACTGTCTGTGAAGCACCAGCAACAGACATTGTGCTCACATCCAGGAAGTAAGGGAAGAAATAAAGTACATGTGCGCCATTAATCTCAGTCCTAATGAAATTATTTGCAGTTCTTATAATCACCACGGGAAGCAGTAAACAATACACAGTAACATCTCAGATTTGAAACAATTTTTCTGTTTCCAAAACCCATATACGTTTATGGGTTATTACACTGGTCAGTGTACAGAGCAGGGTGGCTGCTCACTACCAGGAAATTATGAGCCACAACCCTGGCACAGGACTGTATTCCTGGTGCTCTCCTTCCCAGGGTCCCAGCGCTGCAGGTTCCTGCAGACAGGGATGGGATGGCCTCCCCAGCATGGAGGAGCCCTGCCTGTCCCAGGAATTATCTCAGTGACATGGTCTTTGCAGAGTGACAAATCAACTGCATCTTTGAAGAACAGCAACATGCCCTTCCAGAGATCTGGGCAGTATCTCAGGAGGATGGGTTTCTCCAGAGGAACATTCCAAGGGTGGTTTGCTCATGTGGGAAAATAGGACATCGCTGAGCAAAGTGCTTGGCCTCTGATGACAGAAAGAATAAAGGTTCTGGAGAAAATATTAAAAGCTTTCAGAGTCTCCAAAATAAAATTATAAAGCAGAGCCAGCTCAAGCCTCAGAATCAAATACCAGATAAGAAGGCTGTGGGGGCTTCAAAATGGGTTCAAACATTGCCCACTGGTGCTTTTCCAAACAGCACAATTCATGGAGATGGACTCATTTTAGAGATTTCAAGTTCTGTGCAGACATGTCTGATCACCACACAAAACCTCATTTTGTTCTGTTTTGATTGACACATTCACAAATTTTGTGATGCCAGTCTCAAGCAAGGGGTTGAATTGAGCAGGATTAGTACAGTCAATAAAACTTGGTGGTCTCTGTAATGTATTCTGGACCTTTCAGCCAAACCAAGTAAGAGCTATTTCATCAGAACACTCTCCCTTTCATTCTCAAACAGAGTAACTGCATACAGCTTTACTGGGGATGGATACATGCCACTGAATTTGTATTAAGTAGACACTTTTCCTAAAGGAATGTGTCTAGGTACCAGTCAACCCCACTCCCAAAAACCAAACCTAAAAAACAAAAGAACCCTAAATAAACAAAACAACCCCCCCCCCCCAAAAAAAAAAAAAATCAACTGAAAAAAAAAATTAAACAAACCACTGAGAAAAGCACTAAATTAGAAAGAATGGTACTTTTTTAACATGTGGATCTGATGCTTCTTGCCTTTCCTGCTAGGCATCATTTAGCTTGTCCATGCAGAAAAGTTCTGCTTATATCATTAGTCACCTCCATCTGCCAGCAAATAAATCTGACTCAGCTGTTTGTTGAGCCAGCAGAAATACAGCAGGGCTAATGGTTTTATTGTTGAAAGAGCCCTGACTGTACCTCCTCATTCAGGCTCCACTTTGTTTGAATGTAAAAGGATTTATCTGGAGAGGAAGTTTCTATTTTGTGGCTGCAGATCAGAATTCAAAGACAAGATCTGACAGGCAGACTTTTTGAGGCAGGCAAAGTTAGGGATAAAAGTACTAATCACCTAATTCAGACTCAATCTAATTTTTGTACCTGTCTGACCCCTCATATACCCTTTCCCCTGGGTTATTATGAACAAGAGGCTTGCATTAGTACATAGCAGTAGTTTTTAGTGGCACAGATTGGTAGTTTTACTTAGGCAACTTGATGTATTGTAATAATGCTAAATAGACCTAGTTGTAGAAAGCTCACAATGTTATTGTTTAAATTGTATATATTTTCATCTGTAGTTTTGGTAGGATAATGCATGAAAAAAATGAGGACAATTTGCCTGTGAAAATCATACAGGATTCAAGCTGAAATTATGACTTTTCATTTCATCATTTTCATTTTTCTAATCAGTAGCTATTTCTTTATCAATTGATTTTCTCAAAATTAAATTATGATTAAAGAGTTGTAGTAACCTTAGGCTTAAAGCCCAGGAAAATAAATGTAGTAAACTTAGACTAACATGAGAACACTTTAAGCCTGAAAAAAGAATCCAGACCCTTAGATTCAGGCCAGTAATAGTGTTGCAAACAAGGATGTATTACAAAGCAATGCAAAAAGATGGCTGTATGTCTAACAATGACCAAAGAGAAGAGTGATATTATGCTGTTCTCATTTACCTTGGTGCATGCCTGAAAAAAGTTCAGCCACTCTAAAAGTTCGCTGATTATACCAGAATTTGGAAGCAGGAACATACTGTGACTCTGTTTCTTTGTAATTTATGTAAAGAACTCCTCTTAACTGAAAGTAAATAATTTTGTTCCTTTCTGTCAAAAGCCAAGTCCCCCAAATACATTTTAAGTCATGAATTATGGTGCAAGGCAGTTTTCCCCCTGTATTTCTCCTAGTTGATATCCCAGTGGTGTATAAACTGTTTACAAAGCAAGCAAAATTTGACTAGGTTTCTATCCATCACATAAAATAGCATCTGAAATGTTAGTATACATTATGACCATTATGACATAATTTTTGTAAGGCTTTTCTTTTCAGTAGATCCCTAAAATGACCATTAGATTTGAAGACTAAGTTGTGATGCTCTTCACAGGTTTTCTTTGACTTAACACAGTCAGCAAATTGTTTCTCCTCTTTCCCAAAGTTCCTTAGAAAGAAATATCTTACAGAACAAACCTCTGTCACCAGCTACATTGTATATTTGAAACCCATACAGGACCAAGTTTAATAAATACAATGAATAAAGACAATGACCCTTTGCAATGAGAAATCCAATTGGCCTGCAGGATGCAATCCTGCCACCCAGTCAAGTACATCCTGGCCCCATGACCTGTTTCTTTACTCTGCACAAGGAAAAAAATACCTTAAAAACATCTCCAGAAAAGCTAGGCTTTTCCCATGATTTATTCCACTATTGTTCAAGGCCTTGTCCAGCTGGGAGGTAGCTGGCTGTAATATTTTGAACTCAGTGGGTGTGAGACATGATACACTCTTTCAGACAAGGACCATCAATCATTTCAACTAAGCAGATATTTTTAGGTTATTAAAGACTGAAAGTTAGACTTTCTGAATATTCAATATTCACCATACCTGGTGAATGGCTATACATTTATTGCTACTATACCTGGCATTTAAAATATTTTTGAAGATATCAAGCCCGTCATTTAAGAGCTGTAAAGACTTTATAACATTGACAGAGGAGAAAGTGGACAAAATATGTTTCAAAATAACATTGGTCACTAATCAAATTGAGTTGTTCCAAGCCTGAGATCTGAAGCATGGAAATAAAAATTGACATGCAACACAAATGTAATTCTAAACTATGAATAATTGTTTTAAGAAGTTTCAAATCTTAAAGAAAAAAGGGATTTTATATTGGCTTTGACCCTAAAATCTTTGATGTCCCTAATTTAAGTGGAAATCCTCATACTTGAATATTACTCGAATTTAACTTTGCTATATTTCCTTTTGTTTAATGACTGCAAAGATTCTGCTATGCTCTGTGGTGTTTTACATGGACATTTCTGTTCCAAGAAGTTTATACTAAGAAGGCATCACACAAAATAATTGTACACAAATTGAAGAGCTGGAGATAGATCCCTTTATTGTTATTCCAGGTCATTCTTATTTTTTCAGCTGAGTTTCCTAAGAAATCCTGTTCTCTTAGCTTGTCTGTCTCTTTCTGTGAGATAACCCTTCCACCTTATCTTATACCAATAGACTTGGTCTTGTTAGCCAGTACAAGAATGTTGGTGCTGGTAGCTGTTGGGAGGTGGAAGCCAGCCATAAGATGAAATCCCTCTCTGACCTCTGACAGACAGAAAAATGGATGCTGTAAGGATGGCCCCCAACATAACCTGGACCATCCCAACACAAGATTGTTACTACCAGTCTAACCTCTAACACCTTTGATCAGGGTTTATATTTTATAACATGACAACTTTATAACATTATAACTAGAGAATTATTTTTACAAATGAGCAGACAAACCAGCTCCTTAAATTTCTCACCCTTATGGGTTTTCCAATGTCTCTGCTCGGTCCGACTGGAATTTTTTCATGTTGCAGTGTTCCTCAAGTCTTGATCCATAGGACTGTGCTAGTGCATATTCCTATTACAGATTTAGCATAATCCCACTGAAATAATGATCCATGAGCACCTCCTGCTTGTCCTCCTGTACTGACCTTGGTGTCTGCAGAGTTGACACTGTGCAATTCCTTCAGCACAATAACATTTTCCCCCTTTTTAAATACATTGTCCCAGAGGAGCTACCACCATCAGTGATGGGGTCAGCCTTGGCCTTGGAAAGTCTGTCTTGGAGCCCCCAGGCATTGCCTCTCTTGGGCACAGGGGGAGTTTCTGGCAGTTTTTTAGAGAAGCCTGTAACCCCCTTCCGCTATCAAGACTTTGCTGTGCAAATCCAATCAAATCCAATGCAAATGGACAACATGAGAAGGAGACAGAAGTGAACTTTAGAGAAGCAGAGTCACAAAGGACCAAGGGCTGGCCAGTGCCACACCAAGCAAAGGGCATTGGCTGCCAGCACACAACATTCAAAGACAAAGGTCAAGCAGAGGCATGTGAAGTGGGATTCAAATGGCTTTCTATCTGCAAAGCCTGATTCACCATTCCTGTGCTAAAATGGGGAGAATGAAGTTTTGGAAGGATGGCTGCCAGCAAGAGGGAGGAGACCAAATATCTATCTTTTAAAGACTGAAGGTGGGCTAGAAAGGAAACACACCACATAGACACACACACACACACACCCCAGACAAAGAATAAAAAGCTGCAACAATAGCTCCCCTGTGTAGGAGAGGAGAAAGAACTGGACATGACATGGGAAGCTGAACAAGCCAAATGGGATGGAGAGATGAATTTTGACAAAAATTAAACCAGCAGACAAAACTCAGAGCTTGTTTTCATCTTCTCTGTATTCATCACAAGTGTTCATGGGGAAATATGCCAAAGAGATCACTGGAAATACTAAGAACAGTATAGGGAGTAAAGAAAGCTGCACTTGTACAGCAGATTATTTCCTCCTTTTCACCTAAGATAGGCCACCATGGTGAATTATTTCTCAGGACAGACTAAAAAGCTTCAAAGTGTCAGAAGCCAGAAACCATCCTCAGAGCCCCATTCTGCAGTCGTTCCAATGCCCCACCACACGTATGGGCAAAATCAGCTGCATCAAAAGGTGATGTGCTCTAAAATAATACCATGTGTGAACTCAGCACTTCAGATATGTTTTGCAAAACAAGAGCTAGTAATTCAGTGGCTCTATAGCAAATAGCCTCTCCCCACAGTGAGCAGTCATCAAGGCCAGAAAGATTATTTGGTGAATAGGACTTAGGACTTGCTGAAGTGAAGCTGATAGTGAAAACCCAGGTTTTTTTTTTTGAAATTCAGCTTCTCAATAACCATGCCTACTGTAACACCTAGAATTTTGTCTGCATCCCTCTTCTTTGAGAGAAAGGAATAGCTTTCCCTTCTTTTTGAGAGAGCAATGGAGCAGCACTTTATGCAATTCATTTTCTCCAAACTCACTCATCCGATCTACAACTTCTTTTAAAAAAAATCTCTCCCCCCCCAAGCCAAACAAACAAACACAAAAAAAAAAAGAGAATAAAGTAAAGCTTATATGCAAAATTAGAGTCTTGCACCCTTACTGGCGTAATTTAGATGCACATAGGTCTGCCAGTCTCTAACATTACAGACCTGGAACTTCTAACACTTTCCCAATATCCATTGAAGTGGGGACATTCCAGTTTGTAACCAAAGGAAGCCTGCTCCTCTATGCCAAAGAGTAAATCTTCATTTTATGAGAACTATACACGAAGGAAATGTGCTACAAAAATAGAATAGAAAGCAGCAGATGTTTGTGGGAAGAAATTAAACAGGTGTCAAAACTAGAATGTCAGGAATGATAAAAGATAAAGAAAGAAAATATATGGAAAATGAGATGTGATCATCATAGACCTGTTTTCTGAAAATGTATCACCTGTCCTTGCTGATTTGGAAAGCTATGAATATGGTCTTCTGCTATTACTTTCACTGATTTGTACTGCATCAGATTTCCTAATGCTTGTATTTCCTGTTGGTCAGCCAACATACATGCTCTTTCACAACATATTGAAAAAACCAAGCAAAAAACCTCCCTTCTGTTTTTTTGTTGTTGTTGGTTTTGGTTTTTTTTTAATTTAAGGTGTGCCCTGCCCTCTTCATCAGTGTTGTCTTTCAAATGTGCATGTCAAAGTCAACACAGGCCAAGTGTAAAAAGTGTGACTAGAATTGTTCCCAGAGAGGAGCTGCAGACCAGATGTGTATCATGCCCCCTATCCAAAACCCACCCCACAGCAGAGGCATTGACTGTTGCTTCACACCACTGCACTTCACAGCTTGTTGCTCCAAAACAGCAATGCCACTCTAACTCTTGTAAAATAAAGCATCAGTTATGTTAGCATTTTAAAGGAAAAAGAAAGCAAATTTGTTGCAGCCTTTGGAGAGGAGTCCAATGTCATGAGTGATGTTTCACTGCTGACAAAGCTAGTGCCAACCGTTTGGGATGTATTTAAGGAAAAATAGAAATTTGAGACTTTTGTCCTCAGCTCAAGCTCTTTTCTTAATAAGGTGTCACTTCCCTTCCCTTCTTACACAGATTTTTCTTGTTAAAAATCCTTGCTTTTGGTTGATTGGAAAAAACTCACAGATCTGCTCCTGTGGAACAGGAGGGAACACTGCTGGATTTCAGTAGCAGAAGAGTAAGGAATGGCAAAAAAAGCAGTAGTGACTGCCATTATGCATATCACACATGTTGATAAGGCTGTGGGGCCCACCATGAAAATAAAGCAGGGCCTGAAGGAAGTTTTACAGTCAGTGGTTTGGCAATTGTAGTGGAGAAACAATGAATAAATCCATGGGAGGGGAGAAGTCTGTGGTGGTTCTCAATCTGTTTATAATAAGGGTCTTATTTATAGCATGCACCAGAGAGGTCCTGCTGCCTTGCATAATTACACTGGCAAAAATTTCCAGTGTAGATGCTGTTTTATCACAGTGCCAGTGCTCAGAGGAGCATGGCATCCCACCAAAAACTGTGAGAAGGCATAAGAGCTGTTGTAGCTGCACCTGTATAAACTGCCTTATCCACATGCCACTGAAATAATTCCATGGAAAAGTCCTGAAAGCCTTGTTTTACTCAGGGCCAAGGGAAATGAAGGATGCAGGTACAGGAAGACAAATGGGTGGAGTCCCATGTGCAGGTGGGATACATACTGAAGTACTTGTGTGAGCATTTTGGCACTGCCCCCATCTGAATTACACAGGTGATCATGAGTGGGTTGCTGCTTCACCCAAGACCAAGGGGCTGTAAAATATGATTGGTTTACAGTGTCTGGTTATACCTGAGGTGATGCATCCCCCCCATGCTACAGCCCAGAAGGCAAGTCCAGGAATGCAGAATGAGTCATAGAGAAAGGGATTGGACACATAGCCATGTCTAGGTGAGCTAGATGCTTCCACAGCCTAAAACAAAACTGAAGGTTCTTAAAAGTAAATATACTGTAAATCCATATAAACCTACAAACAAAACTTTGCAACTGCTCCTACCCCATGTGCAGAGCTACACATTGCACCAACATTTGATCTTGATCCTGGGCTACTATTCATCTGAACATTGCATCAGTTGATAAATCTGAGACATTGAGCAGTCTAGATTAGAGATCTGCTAGAGAACATCTGGTTCACACCAGCGTTATTTCTAAAACCAAAAATGTTTTCACAGATTTTCACAGTCAGACCAGAAAATTCGGGTGTGGGCAAAGAACTTGTTTTTCAGTGAGCAGTGCCATGAAGAAAAAGCACCAAGGACAATTTGAAGATTGCAGTCACATTTTTAACAGTGTTTATGTGCTGATTAATCAGCCAGAATAGCAAGACTGCAGATTATTTATTATTATTGAGACTCCTTTCTCAGTCTTCCTTTGGCTTTACTCAGTGTCCATATCTAATACATTTCCTTTGAGTGTTATTCAGTGTCCATAATTTTCCCTTCAGCTACATACTAATACAAATTCAGAGAGGGATACAATGAGGGCTCAGATCTTCATCCCTCCAAGTCCATCTCTCAGCAGCTGGATGGTCAGTGACCCGGATGCTCACTGGGTGGATCCCCTCTATGCTCCCACACCACTCATTCTGTGTCCCAAAGAAGGAGGATAGAAGATGTGACAAGTTCTGTTCTCAATTGTTGCTGATGCCAGGAAAGCAGACAAGCCTAAATAGGAGCAGGGCAGAAAGAGTTCACACAGACAAGGAAGCCAAAGCCTGTTTGCTTCCACTGCTTGGTATGTTGGGTGAGATGCATACAATCCTCACCTCACTAGCAGCTCTGGGAGCTCACAAAAATTTTGAGAATGAAAGAGTGAAAAACTCACATTTCAGATGAATCATCCATCAGGAAAAAAACCTGAGAACTAAAAACCCCCAAAACAAAAGGGACCTCTCAACAGAATAAAGCAAGTAACTTGAACCAGAACACACTTCCCATTGTCTCTCCTAAAGAAATTTCCTCTCTTTATCTAACATATGCTAGCTTTGGATATCTGAACAAATTCTAGTCAAGGGCAGAATATAGCCAAATGCTATATCTTGGCAGCAGTTCTTTTTGAACAATAGTGAGACATTTTATTGCATTCAAATATTGTTGTACATATCAGCACCTGCTGCACGTGCATATTTTAAGGTTTATGGTTTTATTGCTTTATTGTGGATTTCCTGTTCTTTCTTTATTGAAAGCAGATAGCTGTGATTTTTCACACCTGTTTTAAAAATACATGCAATTGTTGTCAAATTTTAGCACTTCAGATGCAAGAATTTCAGCTTCCTGTCTGAAAATCATCCTGCAGATTTTATCACCTTGCAATCCCATTTATAAGTTTAAAACACAAGTATTCAGCCCAGAGTGCCTGGCAGTTTTTCCTTTCAGAGGTTTAAAGAGCCATTGAGCCATTCTTTGGAGATTTTAATTTTGAGAAACTGTGGTGCATTTTACCTGTTATTTTTCTTTACATATCTCACTGCTTTCAACAAGAAGACTGAAGGAACCCAGGTTTGATAATGCTGAGGAGAAACATTACTCCAAAATTAATCAGAATCTGCCATTTTGTCAAAAAGATATGTTGTGATGTATTCCTATTTTAAGATAAACTGACATTGGATTAGCATAATATAATATTTTAAAATAATAAACTGCCAGATATTTCCTCCACAGCTTTGGCTCCTGTTTAATAAAAAGAGTTGAGCAGATATATATTCTTTCTAAAATAAGGTCAAAAAATCTGGTTTTTTTGAAATGGATCATTGGGTTGTTGACATGTTGCCTGTGCCCAAATTACTATCCAGCTGGTAGACATGTTAAAGATAAATACATGAAACTTTGGCATTAAAAGTAAAATGACCTCATGCAATTTAATACCAAATTGCTAATATCAAAATAACAAGCAAATCTTTACTAATACTCCCAAATTATCTTCAGATAAAACAAACCCACATTCTGTTGATTTCAAATTAATGCTTTTAAAAAAATGAGGCTCTGTAGTGGAAGGCTAAGAAAAATATTACTCTGCCTTCTCACAGCTTCTTTTTAGATCAAAATCATCCATGTCATAATAAAAATTGTAATGACACCTTTAAAGACACTTCTAACCACTTGTTTCTATCAATGGGCACAGCCTCTTGAGCAAAGCCTCTAACTTCAAGCATAAGGTATTATCCCAACATTTTGAACCAGCATTTATGAGCTCTCACGTTTGAGTGTGTTGATCTCTAGGTCATAGTTTCTGTCACAGACTGAAAATATTGTCCCAGTGTAGTTCTGATCTGAGCTAGAGCTGCTCTCAGTCTTCCCACCAGCAGCATCCTGAAAGAAAAAAAGTAGATGGAAAACCCCATGGTTAAAAAAAATAGGCATGGCTTTGCTGTTGCTTGTCAGACTGAGAAGACCCTGGAGAGAGTGGGACAGAAATTCAAACACACTAACTTGCTAATGACTTCTGATTCCCTTCAGGGTAGCACAGAAAAGAGGAAAAGAAGTGAGGAAGCCAAGCATGGCTGTCCTACATTTTCAGATGGCCCAAAGCAATGGCTGCAGCTCTGACTGTGACCCACCGTGAAAGCACAGCCACATACCACCCTCATTCTCCAGCTCCTGAGAGTGCAGGAGAAAAGGAAGGAGCAAATCATGCTGCCATGATGCCTTCTCACAAGCACTCTGGCTCTAATTTGTTGATCTGGCCTGCTTTGCCAACGTGGAAATTTAGGTTTTTACAAGTTACATGCAACCTGAAGACAGGAATAGTGCACACCTGTAGGGTGACCTCCTGTCCTTTGGGGTGTTCTCTAAGATAGGACTGCAATCCAGTGAATGCTTCTCTTCTTTTCTTTCCTGTTTTTTATGACTCTAGTTAGGGACTCAGGTCAGTACAAACATTAAAGTACAACAAGAAACTGAACTGGAAAACCAAAAGTCCTACACTTAAAAAGGAACAGTGCTGGCTGGTCCAAGCAGTCACTTAAAAGTACAATTGGGATAGGAAAGACACAGCATGTGAGTAGACTCTTACAAATGGCTCTATTTAATGCAGGGAAAGAATGAAAAATAGAGGTTTTTAAAATAGCCAGGTCAGATATTTCCTTACAGAAAGGATCCCACAGCATGCTCCCAAGATGTCCCATGCCAAGAGCCAGAGCAGGGCTGGTGTTGCCCCTCCACCCTCTGCTGCTGAAGCTCAGCACCGTGTCTGGCAAAGCACAGAGTGTGCCATGGGGCTAATGGACTCTACAGCCAGGCAGGGTGCAGGGGGAGCCACAGTGCTCCTAAGGAAAAGAGTACATTTCTGTCTATAGACCCAGAAATTGGATCAGTACACCCAAATCCAGTGCCTGTTCTCAGGAGGAAACACTTGATTTTCTTCTGATTTTACAACCTGCCCATTCTTCCACATGCACTCAAAAAAAAAAGAGAAAACTTGTGGGTGAATGGATGTGGGTTTGTTTCCTAAGCTGGCCTTTGTATCTTTAATTCCCTTATTTCCTTTTCAGAAAGAACATTTTCCCTGTGTTACTTAAGACTGGAAAGCACAGAAGAATCTTCATTTCAAACAATACTTTTGGCTACAATACATGTATTTTGTAATTACATTTGTTTTAAATACCAGCCAGCTAATCTGGTTATATCCCGGGGACATTTTCCCTGGTTGTAACTCTGAAACAAATGATGATTTATTTTCTGGTTGTTACTTAAGTGCATATAGATGTGATCTTCGAAGGAGCCTCATTTGTCTTTATTCAGGTCATTTGGTAATCAGGTACAAGAAACTAATCAAAGTGACTAAATGATGTCAGCTGACTACAATATTATTTTCCAAAAACTTTTAAGCAGTGCTCTGCAGCTGTATGTAAGTAACCTTTCTGCTGGGAATTGATGTCTTCTTGGGTTCTGTGTTTTGGAGGAACATGTGTTCAGGGACCTCACCAGCTGCCTATGGAAACCATTTTGCTCTTAAAGCAAAAACATATGTCAGGCCAAGGTAAGGGAAGCATTTGAAAAGAAGAAAAATGTCTTTAAAAGTGATGCTGAAGAAACTGTCAGACAGCTAGCCATGCACCATGGGATGTGGTAGCAGATTAGAGTCCCCCCAGAGATGCAGGAAGGCAGGGCACTCTGCAAAGGGATTAATTTCCATTCCTAACCTGTGAAGGCAGGAGGCAAGAAAATAGAGCTACAATTAGCAGTTTGGCAGAGGCTCTGTTTTGACTGAACATGGCCCCACAGACTTGTAAGCAATGTGCCAGCTCAGTCTGCCCACAGGCAGCTTCCCTCGGTGCCACTGGTGTCAGCACTTCGCGCCGGGTGTGCTCCTGCTCCCAGCAGCCAGCCATTGCTGCTCCACAGGGCTCCAGCAGCCCCCAGGGAGCCTTGCCAAGCCAATAGAGCACTGCCCTGGGCTGGCAGTGTGGGGTCCTGGTAGCCAGGAGAAGGCTGACAAACAGACATTAAGAGCTGTAAGATGTGCAGGATGGCAAAGCAGAACAGAAAAGCCTGGAGGTGTCTTCCCAAAGACCAAGGTCTAGGGGTTGCTGGAACAGCCCTGGGAAACACAACACTGAGCAAGGAGTTTGAGCTTTTAGCGCCTACACAAAATAAACACAGCAGCATGCAGGTGTCCTGAGTAAATGTGGGGGTGGGAGGAGAACCCATGTTGCTATAAATTCACAAAAGCATTTGCAAAGCATGTTCAGCATCCTGTCCATTCTGCCTCTTGCAATGTGTGCCTGTGCAAACAATACACACACACACACTATTGCAGATCCCACACACTCTGCTTGCTAACCTTGCTCTTTGGTGATGCTCTTGCAGCAGTGGATATGGTTGTTAGCAGAGGTTAATTATAAGCCAAGTAGGTAATGTATGAACGTAATCTCACACTTCTCACACTTCCAAAAGGGGCCAAAGCAATAAAGTTGTTATGGCTGTCATACAAGTCACATATGTGCCAATGATAGAAACAGTAATAAAAAAATTAAGCTGCTGTACTTTCAGGAACACTTATGGACTACAGTAGTAGGAGAATAAAAATAGTAAGTAACAAATGCAACAATACAGTATCATCTAGGTGTTGCTTTTCAAGCTGACATCAAACAGGGACACAAACTTCTGGAAGGGATATAACTTTGCTCTCCTGAAAAAAAAAGTATCTGCATAGTAATACAAGTAGACATTGCCCACAGAGATACCCTCTTGCACCTGACTTCAACATCCAGTACCTCCTCAGCACCCTCCCTTCTCCAGCATTTCATCCTAATCACCGTGTCCAGCTAGTCCCTTTCTCACCCTACATCCCAGCAAGTCAGCCTCCCCACCTGATTTCAGTCTCTCTGTCTGTATCATTGTTCTTCTTCCAGCCTGCCTGGGTGCACAGGACAGAGGGCTCACAAGAAAGACAGGCGTGCCACCCTTCTTGACCATGTACAGACCAAGCAGTGAGAAATGGGCATCACAGAACCCTTCTGGCAGCATCCCTGAAGCATGCAATGCCAGGTCTGTCCAGCACAGGAAGCTGTAGGCATTCCAACACACCACAAAGTTCTTCATTGCTAAATTCTTCTGAATATGAATAAATTGCAATTTGTCAACTGTTTATGACTTGGCAAAGCATGACTGGGTTTTCCCCAAAGGATTGAAAAACACATCCCTGACAGAAAGGCAGCTCTAGTGCCAAACCAACAGAGCCTCTACTGCAAAGCTCCAAGGCACTTGAACTTCCTAAGGAAAAGGTCACTTAACCTTTTTTAGCTTTGGAAACCAGTGCATTGTTTACCCTTTGCCTTTGTTCTCATAAACAGCAGAACTGCTTTGACTGATGTTTTCAGAAACAAAAACCTGCCCAAGGCATGGAAAAATCTCCTACATGCTGTGGTACACAAAAGCCAGAATTTTACTGTGAGAAATAATAAGCAGCTTGGGTAACAGGGCTGCCATCCCACCTAAAATCCCAGTGAAATTACCAGTGGCAGGGTAGCTGTACCCCTCTCTGCCTGCTGCTCCTGCACCCAGGCCCAGAGGTTTCCCTGCCCTGGGAGCTGAGACTCGTGCACACAGGTTTGCTCTTCCAGCCCCCACCAGCACAGAGACTGGGACATGTGCACTCAGCAGGCATTGGCTTGGGAGGTGACTGTCACCCACTGCAGAGCAGCACATGCTGGTGACACCAGGGCTTGTCTGACAGCTTTCCTTTCCAGCAATCTAATATTTCAAGCCAGCAGCATGAGGCCAGGAAGGAACTCACGTGTCACTGAGCTCCTTGCACTTCCCCTCAGGAGACACTGCGCACCACAAGCGGCGCGTCCCGACACGACTCACAGAATAAATAGCTGCACCTCCTTCTTCCCCCAGACCTCTCCAGACTCTCAGGGCCATGACACACCTCATCATGGATTCCCACAAAGCCTGCAATAATTCACTTGTCATAATACACCCAGGATAGAGGCCAACAAAAGCAGATTTGTGTTTCATCTTACATTCTGATCTCAAGTTATGATAAAAGAAAACAAATTGAAATGCAAGGCACTTTTTTTTTGGACCTGGTTTCTGGTTTATTATTACAATGAGCTAAACAGGCCTAGCAGAAACATTTGATCTACATAGATCAATCTTTCATGTGAGCCAAAAGGCCACTTCCACCACTTAAAAGGGTGAAAAAAGATCAGGACAGTTCCTAGGGGGAGCAGAGGGGAGGTGTAGACCTCAAGGGGTTTGCAAAACCCTCTACAGGAACAGTTGAGGAATCCAAGAACAGTGCCCTCTCCTTTGTTTCCACCAAGGACACAGTTCAGTAACTCAATTTTCCTTTTCCAAGAAGTAATCAAATCTTAGGTTAAAGTCACATGAATTAGTATAAAAAACAGATCACATTATGGAAAAGGTTCTCTTCCATACCAAACAGAAATGCACTTGTGAAAACATATGGCAGGAACAAGTTGGCATATTGGTTCATGCTTACTTATCCTAGCAAAGAGGGGAAGAAGCAAATTATTTATAGTAATTTGTTCTTCATTATAGTGTTTTGCTTTGCATCCCAGATAATTATCATGTATTTTACTTGTTAGCAATTTGCTGAATTCCAACACATAACCACCTTCCTTTGTACCATACTTTCTTTCCATTGGTGTTAATTTCCTGGATTCAGGTACATTCTTTACATATACCTTCTGGTTTTCCTTTTTTTTTTCCCCCCTTCATTTTTTAAGTAGGTCTCCTGCACCTATTTTTTTAAGCTGGTAGTAGCAAATGAGTGTTATTGAACACACCAGCAAATGTTCTAGCCTCTTAGCAAGGGGTGTCTTCTGAACCTGCTGGAGGAGTTGCATTTACATTTCTTTTCACATAGGTGGTTCCACTCCTAATCTCAATGCATGGAACAGCCACATGAACTAAGTCTGAATGCAACCAATAGAGGCAGCTGCAAGAAGAAACTTATGTCAAAGCTGACAAACAGCCATGCACAGCATCTATAAAAGTATGGCAGGAAGGCAGCAAACCTTATCTACCTCTGCTGGAAGGAAACTGTTCATTGATTTTCCTGGCAGGCTAGAAGGGCTGACTAAGAGAGCTGCTTCCAGCCATGGTGTCTGAGAGCACCCATGAAGCCACAGTCACACAGGTATCCAATACAGAGGTATCCAATAAACGTGCAGGGCAGCCACTTCAGGGAATCTGATAGACATGGTCACTTCTTTGATTTGTTCCTAATCCCCAGCCTACATGTTTGTCTTCTCTCTTTCATCTTCAGCCACAATGTTGTTTTTTTTTCTTTTTTACACATCAAAGGAGTGAATCATTTGCTGTCTAGATAGGGATTCAGGTTACAAAAGGGATGGTTACACCAAGTCCTCTTATCCTGTGCAGGATGCATGAGTGCATTAGATGTCTTCACTTCTCTTAGGTTTCCTTCATTCACAAAATTCCTGCAGCTATAGAATTGTAAAGTCTGAGGAAATAGTATTTTGAACATTGTCAGGAGTTATTGACTCCATTACATGCCAACATAATGCAAAGATATTGCAGGGGTAAAATTTGCAACTTCCTCACCACTGGTCTCCTTGATAACATGCAGGAAATTTTTATGTGTTCCTTTCCCATTCCACAATTTAATAATAGCTGACATAATTAAATCCTATAGGTGCACAGTTCAGTAAGTGTTCTGCCTAATGGAATTTATAGCAAGTACAAATATTACAAGATCTAATTAAATTTTATATGTTGAACAAAGCTTGTGAATAAATTTTATGCATCTGCTAAAATAAATTTGTGAGGTGCTCTTCTATACACAGAGACATAAAGGTGAAATTTAGAATTTTGACTCGGGTACAAAATAAGCTGAAGAAAGTAGTATTCACTTGGTTTTATTCAGTTATTGTTCTTTTTGCAATCATAGCAGAATTTTTTTTCTCTACAGTTTCCAGGGACTGTCTAGAGTTTTAACACAGGAACAGCTACTGGCAGTGTTATTTTCCTGGACTGATTTTGTATGCTTTTATAATTCTGCCATCCCTTTAATTAGCATCTTCAGAGGAAGTTGGGGCATGGATCTCACCATTTTGCACTATTTTTCCACTTTTCATAATTTCATTTACAAGACTAACAGTAGTAAGGAATCTGTATTCAATCATTGGCTATTGTGCATCTAGAGATGATACAGCAGAGAGTAAGTTTAGTGCTAAACAAGACATGGGCAAGTTCTCTGGGAGCACATCATGTTGTATGGCATTTACTATGAGTATAGCTAAACATTTATTTATTCCCAGAGAGGAAAATTTTAGGGGTGAATCCTCTAGAAGCCAGCTCCCATAAAAGAATTCAGAGGTAATCTTGCAACTATCAAACCTTAGACTCTTACTATACATGATGGGGAAGATAGCAACCATTGCTGACTTTAGATTTAGGTATGCCTGTTATTCCCAAAACCTCTTCCTGAAAATTGCTACAGATTGTTGTGTTTATCTTCCATCTATGTGAGTTTGGCTTCTTTGGGTTGGTTTGGAAAAAGATGCACAATATGTTGTGTGCCTCTTGTCTTGAAAGAGATCACCTTTTTACTGACATCTTTTAACAAAAAGTGCTGACTCAACACATTCAAATTCTAATTGGGTGACTTAAGGATTCAAACTACACTTTTCTTCATCCATTCTGTCCTTAGACAAAAAATCACGACAAGAATTCAATTTGTAACTTGAGCTGGAGTATGTTCCTCCTAGATATTCTCAACAGACCTTCTTAATTAATAAAAGTATCACACAAACATTTCCACTAACTTTCCTCCTTTTTCCTATATTAATATTTTCCTATATTAATACAAGGGAACAGTTCATTTCTACTTTAGCCAGGTCACTTTTGCACAATTAAGAGCTAACCAGGAGAAACAACAGGTTTTGTGTACAAACAAAAAGTATGCACATGCATGTGTGTGTGTCTATATACAAGCACGTGTACACTCATACCCCAGAAATGTGACACTTAACTTCTACAAGATTGTTTTCAAAATGAGACCTCATATAACCATCTGCCAACTGGATCTAGATCCTAATAATAGATTCAGAACACTGCTCTTACAAATAAACTCCCAAGAAGAAACATCTGTTTTAGTGCAAAGGAACTCCAAATGCAAGTTTACTTCCTACCCAGAACATTGCTCTGGTTAGGATTTAATGGGTATAGTGGCACAAAAGAAGAAAATCTTTGTTTCCCATAGCATCATGGAATATTACAAATCTTCAAATGAAAATCAGAGCTCTTTGGAATAGAAGCAATTCCACTCTGTCATGGAAGGTACAGTGACACAGGTTTTGAAGCTTTCTCATTTAAACCATGTAGAACATCTCCCTGTGTATTCATCATGTAATACATTTGTGGTTCTTAAAAGAAGGCTTTCATGTTGCCGGTTTTGGGCAAAACCCAAAATGTAGAAAGTCTGAACGTGCAAATAGTGAGATGTATTTCTGAACACTCCAATTAGATGCTTAGATGCTAAAATTTGATTATATGTTCCATCCCCAAATGCCTCTGTGTAAAACTGCATTTCTAAATATATTGTTGCAAAGCTACTGCAGGTTTCTCACTGAAAAAATCTATACAACAGTGGGAAAAAAGCCTTCTAGCAAATGCTACAACAGAGCCACAGTGACAGTTTTATTAAAACTATATTAAGAAAGTAATCATGTAGGCAAGACATAACAAAAAAATTAATGAATCAAGCAGTCACTGTAAATCACCAGTGAGAGGATTTTTATCCCATACAGCAATATCAGGCAGAAAAGACTGCTCCTGTCTGGAGATCACAAGAGTCAGAAGAATGAAATTTCTGTATTAAAATATTATCACATACAATTTCAAATCAAGATATACATTCTGGACTGAAAAGCTCACTGCATGCAAAAGTTTCTTACAACCTAAGAGCTTTGTTTAATATCCCCAGGCTTAGCAACGTACCCATCTACCCCTCAACAAACTCCTTTCCTTCAACTAACAGTGGCATGGACAACTCCAGTTCCTCTTGGGTGTGATGCTCAAGTTGATAATGTCTTTCCCTGCTATGCAGCAGACAAGGCAAGTATCTGGCTGCTGCTTCTAGTGATGCCAAAGCTGTGCACTGCAAATACATGTGCAACAGGAAAATGTGTTTCCCTGCTTTCTGTGCAACAGACAGAGGGTAGCAGAGCACATGAGGAAAGAAACAAAAAGGGTAGCAGAGCACATGAGGAAAAACAAACAAACAAACAAACCCCACCTCAAAGTGAGGGGCAGGAGCTTAAATACAATTCTTCTGCCCTAAAATGCAACTACAAATGTCAGTGTGTGAGACAATAGCTGAGCGTAAATACCATACAGTGCCTCACACGCAGAGTTTTCAGGGAGGAATAAATGTCAGACTGTCCTAAGGTTGGCTGAGCCTTGACCTCAGCTCTGCCATGATGAAAAGAAAGCCCAAGGAGAAGTCTCCTGGGAAATAACTCCAAGTAGGTTTCAACGCAGTTCTTATTTTGTGTGTGGCTTCCTGAACTTCAGACCCAGTGAGAATCCTTGGTCCCAGGTTATGTTTTTGAGGTGATATTTATTCTCCAATGCTAAACTAAAGCCAGTGAATTGCTGTTTTCAAGCTCCTGGGAAAAAGAAGAGTCCCTGAAGAGGTGTCCAAGATGCACATCCCTCCTGCTGGTCAGCAGCTGCAGCAGGGAAGGTGCAAGACAGCATCGTCCACCTTCACACTTCCCCTCAGCACTGGCTACTCTATTTTTTTCATTTAGATAGAAGATCAACACTGAGTAAATTGGATGTCTTCTAGTTTTCCTGGAAATGTTCCTTCAAAGGTTACAGTCTGACCCTTAAATACTGAACACTCTGTGTGTCTAGAAAACATCAAGAGTTTAGAAATATGGAACTGCTTCACAGATCTTCATGTTTGACAAGCCATATTGTTTTTTCATTTGGAACATGCTTTTTCTCCCAGAGAGAAATGCACACATTAGAATATAAAATCAGTACACTGAGTGTGAACTCCTACGCTGGTTCCAAAGTGGATTTTAGCTTGTAAAGCATTAAGATACACAAATGCATTTACGTGAAAAACAACAGCCTGTGTATTCACATTATAGACAACTCACAAATATAATTTTAACCACTCATTTATGTATTGAATTGCAGCCAGATGTACAAACCTAACTTTGCAGCTGCATCAGAAAAACAGCAGAACAGTAGCCATAAAGCAAACTGTCCTGTTAAGGCTGAACTGTATTGTGGACACAGTTTAAGGTGAATCTGCATATACTTCATCACAGTTCTGTAGGAGGCTTCAGACATTATTCTTCATAATAAATACTTTCCATTTTCAACAATTTTATCTAAGGGAACTAAGAATTAAGTATATTCCTATATAGAGAAACATTGCATTTGATGTTTACTCCACATGCACAAGCATCCCAACCACAACAGCTTTTATTTCTGCTGAATCAGGACCAACCCACACACCCTCCACCACATTTCTGCTAGAGTTGCCTAAATCTCAGAGACCAGCTTTATACAAAGAATAGAAAACCACAGCACTCTAGATGAGAAGGTTTTGCTGACAAGACTAAAAGCAGTTCTATTTTCCAGGGTGGTATAACTCCTGACAAAAAGTTTTTTTCCAGTTTTCTCTGGGGGCAATGAGAGGAGAGTCTGAACCAACAGCATATTTACTATTTCATGCAAGCAAAAATAAACTCAAATGTCTAATTGTTTTCCTTGGGATGTGTCCAAAGTGTTATGCAAGTGCTTAAACAGTCAACAAAACCTCTCAGCTTGATCTTCTACTCCAGCTGAACCATGTAGTTTTTCTGACATCTAGTGGCAAGTAACTGCAGAGTTTTTTTTCTTCTTAACAGAAATTTAGAATTAATTTACTACCTCCCAGGAATTTTTAGCAGGACAAAGTCTTCAAAAGAGCAAATTATATAGGAGAGCCCTAGCCAGCCCCCAAATCAAATCCTCCCCTGAAGAGGACTTTTGCTACAATGTGTACTGAAGACCCATGAGACAAAGCATCAAATCCAGAAGGTATTAGAGTTTGTTCTGCTGGCCTTATGAATGCTTTCTTTCCAGATGCAAGCTCTAACATGGCTTGTGGGTTTCTCCCCCCATCTTTAAGGTATTCTGCAGCTAGTCTCTGCAAGCACCTCACTTAAAAAGCTGTGCTCTTGATCTGGAGAACTTCTCCTCAGCTGTTGTTAGATGATTAGAGAAAAACATAAATCTTTCACAGAACTGGCTGCATGTGAGTTATACGTCTTTCAAATAATGTGCAATTGTTGCAAAGAAGCTGAGGGGATTTTCCTTTCTCCTGGAAGCACATCTTAAGGCAGTAACGAATCATCCTAAAATATTAGAGTAATTATTCCTCAGGTTCCTGAAGCACAGTAATTGCCCAGACATTTAAAAAAAATGAACTATTGAAATGTAGCCCACTAGAAGTTCTTGGATTAATCCACTGTATCAAGAGGAGTTGCATGGAGAATGTGAAAATGACCACAAAGAAGTTCTTCATCTTTAAGATTTAACTTTCTGTATTCCACACATTTCCCATGGTTTGAGCCCAGTAACTTCACTGGAACTTTGTATACATGAGTAAGTAAAGCTGCACTTGGGAAACAGGCCTGTAAAGGAAAACAGCCAGTCCCAAGGATGACATCCATACAATCCCCAGTTCATCAGGGACCACCTCAGAGAAGGTCTAGCAGTCCAGCTGCATGGACAGGACTGCCATCAGTGGCTGCAGCACAAGTGCTCCCCTCATGCACACTTTCCCACTCCTCCTCCCCAAAGGGATGCAGTTTGCATACTCTGAGGCTAAAATGGTAATGTAGATGTATTTTACTCTACCTTCTTCATGCATGAGTACTTGTCTTTTCTGAATATTACTCATTTGCTTGTAGCATGCCCAGAGGGTGAGCCACCTGTGTTCCTCCTGTGCTTTTCCTGTCTCTGGTCACACACAGCACCAGCAACTGCTTGGTCTTCTGCCTCTGTATCAACCTGTTCTGAAAAATGCCTTGAATTCTATGGATTAAAAAAAAAAATAGACTGAAGCCATAGCTCTTCAACAGAAACAACAGAAATATTTATTCCATCAGAAAAAATACCCACTGTGGATAAAGAAACATTGAAAGGCAAAAGTGACTGTGAGACTGAACATTCCCAGAAAGATGGCCCTCATTATGCACATGACTGCCAAGCAGTAAGATAAATAGTGACTTTGAATTCCCTGAGCAAAACTGTAGCCCAGGTTTACATATACTTTTGTCTCACTGTGCCTCTGTCCTATACTCCTCAAGGACCTTGGCAGGGACAAACCTCTGCCTTTCCAGCTGCCATTCCTTACTCCCTGCCCTGTTCTGCCAGCTTCATTTTGAGCTCCCTTTACAAAACAAAACAGAGAAGCAATCTGCTCCTTTATTACTCAGCAGTTATTGGTCAAAACTAAGTGTTTTTCAGCAGAATTAAAAATAGATTCTGGGTCTCTTAAGCAGTTCCCCTGTAGTCAACAGAATTGTTACTGCCAAATATTTACGAGATGTAGATGTAACAATAAAGTCTTACCTTTTAAATAATCTCCCTAATTTCTCCCATATCTAATGCTGGCTGCTAGTTTTGCACATAATCAACACTGTTTAATTTTTTCTTTGTCTCAACACAGAAATACATAACAAAAAAATATTAGGGTTCCCTTTCCCCTAAAAAAATATTCCATTTGCATCATAATTGTTTTATCATCTAGAAGAACCTTCCACCCATCTGCAACTATGGAATGTGTGACAGACCAACTACAGTATTAGAAATATTTTTCAGAGGAGCAATGCTGATGAGGGAGTTGCAACAGGACAGAGCACCAAGGATCACCTTCTTTCTAAGGAGACAATTTAAAATTACCATTTTGGCAGATGCAAAGCACAGGAGACTTCATCAGCATCCCATCCTCCAACAAAACATACAGATGGTGCATAGGGAATTAAAAGCTTAAGAACTCAGACATTGTTGTGCACATTAAATACAGAACATACATACTTCATAGTGGGAAGGAGAATAAATCTCCCTTCCAAAAGGGACCTGTCACCATGGCAAAGATGTATTGCCTGTACTGCATGAACGTCTGCAACACCACTTACATACAGAGCATGTAATGAGTCCTGCAGTTAAACTGAAGGGAACATCCTGTTTTATTTTTCATACAAAGCCTGATTCTGCTTGCAACAGCACAAGGCAGAAGTGACTCAACTGAAGCCCTTGGTGTTAAAGTGACATTTTCAAAATCAGAGCTGCAACACTTTTCCTCAAAATAAAAAAAAGTTGCCAAACCTGCATCTCCTGCAGTTCAACTTCCTTTCAATGAAAATCACAGTTAGCACTTGGGAGTGAACTTCTTCATGGATCCTTCTCCAGTCAGAGTGGCTGTTCCTGTTCTTAGCTACAAGAAATTAATTTATGCCCCCAGCTGTGACTGAAGTACCTCACATACAAACAGGAAAACAGGAGCTACCGTCTTTCCATTGTCAAAACTCTATTGGCTATTGCTGTGGTCTTCTGTGTCTATAGTAGTATTATATCCAACCAAGTCATTTGTAAATGGATTAACAAATGCACAGCACAGCCTGGACGTGGTAATAGGAGAGAAATTTTAGGCATTTTTATCTGTACAAAGAGAACATGGATGAAAAAGGACACTGTTTTGTACTAAACTATGTATTCAAGGCATTAATTCAAGTGTTGGGTATCCTTGGCTCATTTGGCTGAATGGGATCTGAATGTTTCAGGTTTTATGCATGGCCCTTCCCTAAAGTATCCACTCACTCTCTGCAAGAGAAAGGAAGTTTAAAGCCCACCTTACTGCTAAAACCACAGTGCCAAGAAATATGCCTTCCATTAACTTTGGTCTGTGAAATGACACCTATTTGAAATGGACAGGAAATTTAAACACTTTTTCCAAGAACTTTTTTCCTTAGTATCCTTCTGAGAACAATTTAATCTCAGATGCTGGAAAATCCATGCATTATTACAAACTGGGAATTTTCTTTGCATGCTGAGTTGGTTTTGCACACATTAAGTGAAATTTCACAATTCCCAGTGCAGCAATAGGATTAAGAAAGCACCTGCACTGCAAAATCTTCAAACCTGACAAAATTTTGCTTAATTTTTGGGTATTGACAATTATTCGAAGCACAAACTGTGCAATAATCAATTCCACTTCGTTCTGATCCTGCTTTTAAGGAGCCAGATATTATTTCAAAGTTCATATTTACAGTATCTCTGAATGGTGTAAATGCCATCTGGAAGTTAAGAGTCAAAAGTCTTATGTGGACAGGCATAAACTCAACCAATTATGCCTTTTAGAAATTCATGAAAACACTGACCAAAAAATCCCAAAACCAAATTGGCTTCAGTGCCAGTGTAAGGTAATATAAACAATATTATAAATTGATTTACAAATTTATAATTTTTGACAATATCTTCCAACATGCCACTATGTGCAGTGGGTCTGGGACAGTATACCAAATTTTTCTGTAAATAAGATTAACTCCTTTAACCTCACCTGGGTTGTTATCTACTTACACTGGGGCTAAATTTCCCCTGTGGGTTCCTGTTTATTTCTAGGAAAGGTATGTACATGCCATGTCCATTCAAAATAAGTGGTTTGCTGGAACATTTTACATCTACCTGAGCAGCTTGTTCCCCTTCCTCCATTAGAGTAGGGAAGCAGATTCACACTCAAGGACATATAACTTGCATTTGCTCATTTTTGCTCATCTGTAGCAAGAACAAAACCTGCTACCACCAAAGTTTAAGAAACAGTTATGTCGAAAAAATGTCTATGGCCCATTCCCAGGAAACTGGTGAGTGTTACAGAGACCATAGAGTCAGTGTGACTCACAAGAGAGGGCAAGACCCATTTTCCAGCAGAAAAGTGCTACTTAGATTCACACTGTTGCACAGCACTTTGAACCTTGAAGGCATCTTAGACAATAGCACAAAGATTGTTTTCTATTCTCAGTCTTGCTTTCAGTCAGTCATATCCCCTGCTAAATAATCACTAGTTTTACCTTCCAAAAAAACAGAGATGAATGTTAGAATAGGCTCTGGATAACACATTACCTAATGCTGTTCAAGACTAGGAGAATTACCTGTTGGAAATTATCTGGAAGGGTCTTAATGAATACCACAAGGTTTCTGCTAAACAGACGTTCTTAGCCAGCCTGGAGAGATTCTACCTCGGATCACGATTAATTGCTTGGATTTCATAAGGTGCACCAGATGTCAGGGTCAGCAAGTCCTCTTGCTGTTTCAGGAACACTGCCAAAAATATTGGCTGGCTCTGCTCCAGGAGACTGACCTCATGCAGCAGCAGGATAGCAGTCACTGGTTGTCCTATAAAGGTTTAATTTCAATCCTGATTTCTAAATGGTGAGAACTTTAGCTAAACAGGAAACTCAAGATGTTTTTACACATAGAAGAACACACACCTACCCAAATTATTTCAAGCATGGCAAATGATATTTAAGATCCATCCAAGATATTTGGATAAGGGATGGCATGAACACTGACCATGAAGAAAAGCAGACAGGAAAGCAAGGAAGCTGTTGTATTTATTCACACTCAGATATGCATTAGTGCTGTTGACTGTCTTTTGTCTGCCTGGAGAGTTCACTTTGGTAATTCCAATATAAAATACTGCAGCCCTTTAACTGTAAGCTCTCCTGCTGCCAGAGGTCAACTCTCATCAAGCTGGTAAGTATTGGGAGAGTCAGAGCAAGCTGCCCACCCTTTCCATCTCAGCAAATGGTGGGGGTGGCTCAAAGCAGAGAAAGGCAGGAGGGCAGGTGATTTCTTATGACAACAGAAATCCATATTTCCTTTGCCTTTCTCACACAAGAATAAGCTTTTTTTTTTTTTTTTACTTTTATCATTCAAAATTTAAGAGTTTACGTCCAAAACTGTTCCTCAGCTTTTGTTAGAGAAGTTTCTGGAGACAGATACAGATGTTGCAGATCAATCTTTCCCTGTGCCAAAATAAAGTTGTAATGATGAAAACCAACTTAATGTCAGGTTTTTGAGGGCTAAAAGGGATTAAAGAGGGTAAGAAAGACCTCAGGATTAATTTACAGAAAAATGTGGTACCTGCAAGCAGCAGCTAAGACAGGTGTAAGGAACTAAAACAGTCAAACAACTGTAACAATTGCATAGTGACAACTTCTTACAGCTTATGAAAACCTAGAGGGAGAAACTCTGGAAGGGAAGGCTGCAGATGGCTGCTGATATGCCTGCTAAGTCTTTTACTGGCAGTGGTCTAAAGCCAAGGAAAAGGGTAACAAGAGACCATGTCCATTGTTACCATGTGCACGGAAAGCTGAACTGTAGCTAGACAGCTCTGGTCAGCTGAGACAAAGTGTTCCTCATAGACCTTCTGATATTTTTCAGCCATATATTCTCAGAGAGCTTGTCTTTAGTGCTTCAGGCTCCTTTACCCCTGGAGAGTTTCAACCATCTGTAACTAAGTTTGTCAATGGAGAATTTGCTATAGGTAAAATAAAGGAGGAAAATGCTTGGAGAAAAGTAGAAATGCCCTCACTGGAGAGCTTACTTTCACTGGAAAAGTCATCCATTTCCTCTAATGCTCACGAGTCATTTACTGGACCAGATTATTTTTAGTTTGGGTGGTTGTTAAAGACAGGATTATAAATAAATGTATGCCTGGGTGCTCTTCCAACCACTTTTCCTTGACACTGTGAATTGATGTTGCAGGCATCATTACATGGTTTGTACTCTAAGGGCTGGGAGGGCTCTGTTAATAAAAGTATGCTTTATACACAGCCTTTATGTTAGTCTTTTTAGACTCAGTTATGATTGACCTTAAGCTAGGCAAATCTCTGGAAAACATCCAAAAATATCCATTGCCTTCTCAGCTGAAACAGGAATCTTCTGTAAATTAGGTCTCTAAGAAGGAAGGAAAATACCAGGGGAATAGGGTATGTCATTCTATAGTTACCCAGGCATATCAAGCCTGTCTCAGTAAATAACAGTAGACATCAGCTGATAGTCTAGTATGAAGGGGGCATTAAAATATTAAAGCTAGTAATCCATCCATTTAGAAAGGAAAGGTAAGCAGCACTTAACCGCACTAAAGATTGTGCTACAATTTATGATTCAGGATTTTTAACCATTTCAAAATGGGCTTACTGAAGGTTTTCAGTGTGTTATTTTAGACTGGTGCTCAGAAAAATAAGGGTATGAATGCTCTACTGAGAGCAAAAATAATAGCAATGATGGTTATCATCAGGTTAGCACAAATATTCATAAATTTATAGTTAACTTTAATTTCTAATCTCTTGGCTTTTCACTAATTCTTGTTGTTGATGTTTTAGTTCATACTTTTTTACCAATAAATAGTGTCATTGTGGCAAATAAAATAAAGATGAAAGAAGATTCTAGAGGTCATCTAAGACATTGATATATTTTTTAAGAGAATTGACTGATATTTTAGATTGGGGAGAGCACAATCAATCAAATAGTTGACTGGTTTAATCAAATTGATTGACATACCTTATTGTTTAACATTTTTCAGGAAAGATCATTGCAAAGTTTAGACTAATAAGCTATTTTACAGTCATGTTTTCATTCCTATAAATAAGATTACAACTGCAATTAATGGAAATATTTTAAGAGTGCTCTCAAATCTGCATCTCTGTAATGGTTGATTATGCCCGAAGCACTCAATTCATGGCAATGCTTTCATGTACCACCTTTGATACTTCATGGACCACAAGCCCATGAATGACACACCATAATTCTAGTCTAATCCATGCTCCTGAAAGAAGGCAAAACCAACAGTATGTGCACCCTTTACCAACTTGGTGCAAACATCCTGTTTGTAAATTGATGATTTCAAGTAATATTAGTGTTTACGCATAAATATTCTTGCTAAACCATTCAGGAGGCCGAAATCTCTCTTCCTGTAGGGCAAGATCAGCACTTACATCTACAACTCATCTGGGTATCTCTTGCTAGATTTCCCAATAACTTCAAACAGCACCCAGAGGCACCATTCTTTCTTCCTGTGACAATCATTAGCCTGCTCTTAAGACCGATACCAATAGCATTGGTAGAGCTGTAAGTATCTGAACAATTATTACTTTTATTGGTTATATTGGCTCTCTGGATAAAACAGCAACACAAAAAACATGCATTTAATGAAATTATCCAAGTTATACATCTCAGGTTTTAGAAATGCAGCATTAAGATTCTAAACTTGAGAAACGTTTTACATGGGACACATGCTGATGGCCATGGAATTCTAGCCTTCAGAACCTGAGTTTTTATACAGCAGAAAAAGGGTTTTTTTCCAGATCTGCAGCACTTAAAGGCAATCAGTTTTGTTCAAGCTGACTCGTAAAATATTCTTAGGTTGATAATTCTTTTAAAATAAACCAAGGTGTGATCGAAGGGGACTGCAGTGGAAATTTTAATGGAATCTTAACTAAGATGTCTGTTACAAAATTATTGACAGCATAGTGAGGAATACAAGGCAGCACAACAGCCTCTCAGTGGCAACTAAGAGCAAAGTCACGGATTTAAAAAATCTGATGGAACACTGTTATCTCGTGGCAGTTTAAAAAGACTGCAGATTCTGAGCTTGTTTTTGTTGCACAGCCTTCTTTCATTTGATGAGGTTCATTTTAATAATCAATTAATTTTCTTCAAATTACCTAGAACTAAGCCTAAGAAGGTCTGTATTGTTCACATCAAGAAAAAGGAAGATTGCCATCACATATCCTACTAGTTATCCCAGAAACGTTACCACAACTTGCAACTTGTATTGGAAACAATGCCTTAATATTTTGGTTCTGCAGATTGTCACAGGCTCCTGCAGCAACCCAGACAAAAGCTCTTAATGGGCACAGATAAGAAGTCATAGGAAATTTAACAAAATTTTAAAAATCTCATGCTATGTGAAGACTGCATCTTCGCAAACTGCTGAGCAAACATTTCTCTTAATTAAACCAATAATCGTGACTAGTAAAATTCATATAAATGTTTTAATCATGAAAAACCAGCTCAGACATTCAGATTTTCTAACAATAGGTAGACATTATTGTTGGAAGCATTTCTAATTTCAGATAATTCTTAAAATTTCAGAGAATTCTTTGTCAGGAGAAAATCTGTAAGTCTCAGTTAAGATCTCAACAGAGAAGTTTGTGACCAAATATATACCTGAATACCTGTTGCTGAGAGAAACCTTAGGGCTGTATAGCGGCCCACACCACAGTCTGAAATACGTGTATGTGAGCCTGAAAAATCAGCTTTAGGTCCATAATTGGGACAGAAGTGTATATGGATTCATACATGGATGTGCTCATGGGCAACAACTACCAGGAGCTCCTGATCCTTACTGAGTTCAGACCCAGAAAAGGCTCAGCTTCTCTTAAATCCTTCTCTGTCCCCGGTGCACACCAGCCAAAGACCAATCAGCAGGCCACTTTGGAAAAAAAAAAATAGTTTCCTTCCCCCTGAAGAGCCTTAGCAAGCTGAGGGACTGACTGATACCTTTTACTACATTTATTGAAGGACTTGGCACCTGATAACAACTAATAAGACAGGACAAGAGTCAGCAGCTGCCACTGAAATATCCAGGGTGATGCGAGTGCTTTGAATGCATCACAAGAGCAAAGCATGCTTTGATACAATACAAATGCAGGTAAATTCAACTGTAAACAGAGAGAAAAAAAAACCAAGCAAACAAGTCCAAAACATCCCTGAAGAGCTCCTTTACATACTCAGAACAGCATGGAAAGAGGGAGAAGCAGAATAAACAGAGAATAAACAGGGTCAGACTCTCAGTTGTGCTGAGCAGAGAGATGGAAGACCATGAAGATGGAAAACTTCAAGCCAACCAATTCAGTAATGTAATGCCACTTGAAAACTTAAAGGATTAATACATTATTACAGACATACTATTCCTGCAGATTTATGGTCTTCAGTTCTAAACATTTGTAGTCCTCCCTTGCCACAAAAGAACAGATAGGAAAAACAATTGTGACAGACTAGAAGAAGCATCAAAGTGTTAGTTAGATATTTATTGTGGTAAGAAGAAAGCCCCTGCTCTTACTTACTTTCTAGTCAGGCAAACTATTTGCCTGGAGTTAGAGGTGTGTTGGACAGACAGAAAGAAGATGAGATAAATAAGATTTACATTTCTTTTTTTAGGTTTTTGGCCCAACCAGGATTGTTTGCTGACAACCAAATCCCCTTTGGTAGAATGAGGTGGTTATCATTAAGGATTTAGTCACAGCAGGGAGATGGGAGGAGGGAGAGTTATGTAGTTTATCATTTGATGTAGCTGTCTGGCAGGATGACCTCATTTTTCACTGTCAAGAATAGCTTTAAGAATTTGTATTTAATGTTCTCTACTAATGATGAAGCCGGTTAAGTTCCAAATTAGGGTTAATTAGACAGACTGCAGCTCATCTTATACATGACATTTGATCAGGACTTCAAGATTGAAAGCAGTTGGTTAATATTTACTATTTCCTCTCCATTTAAACACAGGATTAATTTCTTGTCTGTGCAGTGAAGCTGTTGAGGCTGTCTGTAAATTAAATTCATCAATCTAAAAGAAGCAGCAGCAACTGAACAACTACATCAAACTCAAATATAGCTGACGAAATTAAATAATAGGTGGATTGCTGTTGAACATAACAGTAGTACCCACCAATTTAAGCTTGTGGGGAAGGATTCAGGACATCTAAATAACAATTATGACAGGATAGATTTTAGTTACTTTTGTCAGCATCCTAAATGACAGTCTGGTCTCTCTAAAAATCCCTGCACAATTGTGGAGGTGACTAAATCCATTAGCTGTCTTACTTGGAGATATTTGCCTCTTGCCTACTTGCCTTCTTGCCTTATCAGTCCAAGGCAGACAGACCCCTGAGCAGCACTTCATTGTGGCCTGGTGATCAGGGCAGCTGGGATGGGAGACAGATTTAATTCACTTTTGAGTTAGCTGAAGGGAGAAACCTGTGCTGTGACCAGTGGAACAGTACACTAGAGACAACAACAGCCTCACCACCACATGGACTGGCTCCCATCAGGACAGACAGGTGCCATATTTTACAGTTCCCTACACAGGGCTCTGACTCAGGAGGAGTCTCAAACCCAGGTGTTGCCAGGGGAGCAGAAGGCAGGAATCTCTGCAGATCCACACAGATGTGATATGTCTGTGTGATGGCTTCTCCACAGCCAAGAGGAGGGGGCTGTGTGGTGTCTGTCCCCTCTTCAGTCCTAACAGCTAAAGCTAATGAAGTAGTGCAAATGTTAAGGACTAAAGCCAGGAAGATCAGATTCCTTCTATTCCCTCTTCTAATTTTCTAAGGAAGATATAAAATAAACAGTATCCTTTTTATTGTTATTTTAGCCTCACTGGCACTGAGTGGTCTGCAGGCAGTGAGGAAGAAGAGCTGAGAGAGGGGTGAGATAAAGTCTATAGATAGAAAAAGCTGTTCCTTGCCTGCAATGTTCCCCTATCACTCATCTCTGTTTATTGGCCTGACACTTTTCTACATGTCTGACCAGCTAGAGAGCCAGGACTACATGTGAACATTTGAATGAAGCCCTTGAGAAAGTAGATAGAGAGGAAGGAACATAATCTGAATGTCTCATGTTGCCTTACTTTTAAACCTTGAATCTTGAGCAGGATGGCAGAATAGGCCAGCTTCCTTCAAGTGAAGTTAGGAAGTCAAGACATGAAAAATAAATAAAAGATGCAGAAAGAAAATCAAAGATGCAGAAAGAAGAGCAGAAAAATCAGATTCCTGTCCCAGATAGATGAAGAGGGAAAAAAAGTATTCAACAACGGTATGTCTTTCCCACAGTGATATGACACCATTAAGTCACAACAGCATCAGGTGAAAAGAACACTGCCATGGACAATGGTAACCACAGCAGCCATCTGAAAGCATGGCACTGGAAACATTCAGAAATGTTCCAACAGTGACCTCAGCCCACTAAGAGCATCAGGAGTTGTCAACAAGGAGATGTAGTCAGATCCTGCTACTTGTCCAAAATGTGTAAGGTCACTACACGCGCAATTGCTATTTCTGAAGACAAATAGTAGAGCAGTCAATAGTAGAGCAGCATTTGGTAGAGAATATGCAAGAGATTGAATAATAATTAGGAAAACCTACCCTGCCTAGAACAAGAGCAATGGGGCATTAAAACTCAAGAATTTGTTCACAGACATATCCTAAAGACAGATAAGGCATCAGGTAACTTAAAGCATTTGAAATAGGTAGCTAAACTGGCTGGAGCTTGGGAGCATGTGTGTGTGCATGCACTTTGTTTTCTTTTTAAACAAACTCTTCAAATGAAGGAAAAACAAGTTACAAAGACAAACAGAAGAAAATCACATGAAGGACACCTCACGTGAGACACAGGTGATTGTTCTGCAAGCAATTTTTTCTTGCCTACAGCAAGGAAAGGTAGTGAATAAGAATGAAATTTTGTATGTCCATATTATTAATATTAGTACAATCAAGATAAAAAATAATTTATAAAACTTGGGTGTTGCAGTGTGATGCCATTTCCTGTTTCACCTATCCCAACCCCCCAGGTGTGCCAACCTTTCCTTTCCCCTTTTGCCCTCCTGCTAAGAGCTGTCCATCAATCTTAACATTCCAGCAGGGTCATCGTGTGGTTGGCAGAAGTTCAAAAGATGCCCCTCAGGTCTGGGCTCATTGGCCTGTCCAAGTGTCTTTATCCCTTGAGCCTTCCCCTCCTCCCACCTGGTTGGCCCTCACCTGTCCCTTCCCCTCCCCCTGTCCCTGGGGCTTAAAAGGAGAGGAGACCATGCAGTCAGCATTCTATTGGGAGCTGTTTCAGAGGTCTACCATCCTGCAATAAACTCTGGATTACAACTCCACGATAGAATCCTCTCCTTCCTCTTCACCGTTGCCTGAACCTTTTCCACCAGAGGTAAATTGAGTTCCTACTATGCCTAGATTTGTTCCAAGTGCCCAGTTGCAGCACCCAGCTGGCCAAGGGTATCCCTGAGGTGAAACACCACAGCTGCTGCCTTTGGCCCAACAGCAAGGGTCAGACGGGGCCAGGCACATCCCACCTGGAAATATTGGGATTAATATTCCATACTTGGGAAAGCATCCATTGTGCACCTGATGACAGCCCAAAAGAGAGTGTGAATGACAAGGAAGTGACAGAGGCCTGGCAGATGTGCTAGACTACCAAGACTGCCTTTGTTTAAATTACAAGCAAGAACAAAAATATAGACACTAAAAGTAAAGTCACCACAGACAGTGCAGAAGTTCATACTTGAGGTTAATGACATTGAAGTGTGGTCAAAACAAGCCTCACAAGACATGTGAAAAAATAGTCACACTCTCAAAAGCTGCTGAAGGTTTTCTACCCCATTATTATTCCTAAATTAATGAAGCCAGGTTAATTCAGAAGCTAAGTGAGTTGCCACCAGGACATCAGGTGGTTTTATATGTCTTGTTTCCCAGCATTTTGCTACATGACCATTTGGACAGAGAGATTTCATGTAGTCTTCAAGTACCTAAGTCAGACTGGTAATATGCCTAGAGTCAGAATCATCAACACTTTATGATAGTTTTGGTTTTGTCTTTTTAAAATAGGGGTTCCTATGTGTACAATGCACTTACAGAGTCCAAAATACTAAATTAAATATTATAAAATACTATTAATTAAACATTAATACTGTATTCAATATTAAATACTAGTTACTCGTACAATACTAGTTGGATTCATCCATGAAGGCATCAGTATTTGTTGGGGCTGTAAACATTGCAACCTAAACAAGCCATCTGAATTCTTACCCCTTTCCCTTTTTGCAACAAGCCTTGCAATGAGGTAGCTGAGTAAAAGAGGTGTGTCAGATATGAAAGCCAAGGTAAGCTGTTTTAATAAAGCTGACACTACATGGAGGTTATCTTCCTTCTTGACTGTATTATAACTCGTGACATGATTGCTGTCATTGCACTAATTTAACAGCAGCTTCTGCCTTTCAGAAAACTGAGGCTTCTTCTTCTCTAAGTCAAGGTCTTAGCTGATTTTTCTTACATGTTTAAGCCATTTAAGAAGTATGAATCTCTTTGGTCAATTAGAGCTTTTCACATCAAACAGAAAAAACACAATCTCTTCTGCCAAGAACCTACTCTAGCTGCTGCCACTCACTGTAGTCACTTATCTCCAATTGAAGGGGATTTTATAGAGAGACATAATCTGTAAGAACATTCTCATGGCTCTTCAACTGTAGGAGCACTCATTTCCTCTTAGGGATTGCCTGGCTGGGCTTCATACTTGTCACCTGAGACAACACTACCATCATGCCAAGAAATATACCACACCTGAAGGACTTTATCATGCACAGATCTGGCAAAATATCCAGATGCCATTGACTTGGAGGTGTTACTGTTGTTAACATAAAACACAAGCTGACCATATGACCATGGAGTAACTCGAGTTGGAAGGACCCACAGGAGGTCTCTGGCCCAGCCTCCTACTCAGGCAGAGCCAGATGTGAGTTTAGAGCAGACAGCTCAGGGTCTGGTCCTGTTGGGCTTTCTAAACTCCAGTGATAGAGCCTAACCACTCCAATCCTTTACAGCTCCCGTGCGATGTCCTGTATCCATCCAGCCAACCTCCCCACAGACACTGTGGTCTGCAGATGGCTCCCTCTGAAACCCCTCTCCTCCAGGCTGAGCAGGCTCTTGTCTGCCCGACTCTTCTCACAGGGCAAGTGCCCCCACATGACCAGGACAGTGGTTTTCCCCTGAACTTATCCCAGCTTACTAACACTTTTTGCTGTATTGGCTGAGGAGCTGAAAGGAGAAACAAACCCAGATGTAGTACCCAGATTGGGTCAATCAAGTGCTGAACAGGGGGAATGATCACCTTCCTGGATTAGGCTATGCTCCTGTTAATGCAGCCCAGGATGCTGATGCCCCTCTCTGCTGTGACAGCACACTACTGCTCACACCCAGCTTGCTCCTCAGCCAGCCAACACTCAGCTTTTAAAATGTCAAAATTTTAGTCCTTCCCAGGGTTTTGGGGCTCTTTTTTGCCATTAAATTTATTATGTCTCAGCCTTTGCTTGACTTGAATATCTAAACATCTCAAAAAACAAATCAACAACAAAATTTAAGCAAACAAAAAACCTCAAACAGCAAAACCTCCTATTAATTATCCCATTAGGTTACTCAATGTTGTCATTATACTGCAAGAGTTCTAACATCATTATATTGCAAAGATTCTGTACTGCTAGACCTTGGTACCTCCTTGATGTTTCTCATAGGCAGCTCCTCTAGGCACTGACTCTTCCTTCTCACAGTAGCCAACTGACTCCAGTTCCCCTCAACTAAACAATCCGCTCTTTTATAACCCTCTTGTTATTATTATTGGCTACAGCTGTGGCCTGTTAAAATCAGGCCTGCTCCTAATCTTTAATAATTAACCCAGCTGCAACTCTTTAGGGGGTAAGATAACTTTCTATACTACCTTTATTTTCTTAAATTGTATCCCCCTACAACTCAGTAGTGCTGTTTGCATAAGAATAAGTTTTATATGTAACCTTTTTTCTGAAAAAAATAACCATTTATGTAAAAATTCCAATGACTGTAGATTCAAACAGAGGATGGACTTCAGTGGAAATTCTCCTGCTTCAGGCAGACATCCAGCTGCCCCTAGTATGAAGTGTTCTAGTACAAAGTGCTTCTGCACCTTCAGCCAAGGGAAACCAAAGCTGATCCAATATTCATTGCCTTGAGAACTAATAAGCAAGAGCCCAGTATCTCCTTGATTTCATACCCCAAGAGGCTACACATTCAGAGTGGCACAGTACTTTTTATTTTGCCTTTTTTCCACGTTAAATGTACCATATTGTATACAGCCACCAGTACCTCTCAACATCTTGTCTTAGAGAGCTACCAGCTGGTTTGTAGCATTTCAGCTGTGGGGACAGTTTATCCATAACCCTAAGCTGAGGGGGAGCCTTGGTGATCCATCCCTTACACACTGAGATACCTTGCTTTTTGTATAGCCACAAATATGTCACTCCAGAGAAAAATCTTACATACAATTCCTTCTCTATACTTTGTATTAAAAAGGGGTACTAAGGTCCCCTATTTGTCACCCTTCTAGTGGGAAGAAGCCTGTGACCTGGTTCAGGCATGACCCCTCAGTGCTGTTATGTATAAGTCACAGCTGAATAGCTTCTCCCCATACTATCCTTACTTAGGGGTGACAGGTATGTCATAGAAGACCCTAGATAACTGAAATAATTTTGTAGCGTGAAAACCTCTTGCTCCTGGAGTGTCTCATAGGATGCTGAGGTCTGTCATGAAAGTACACTTGAACCAGTGAAGTTTCCAGCAGGATCTGGGCCTCTGCATCTTAATGGCAGTGGGGACTGTGTTGGAAAACAGTCAGCCTGTGACCGTGTTCACAGGAGTCTTAGGTTGAGGGAAGAGATGAGGATTTGACTCCATGTTTCAGAAGGCTTGATTTATTATATTATGATATATATTACATTAAAACTATACTAAAAGAATAGAAGAAAGGATTTCATCAGAAGACTAGCTAAGAATAGAATAGGAAAGAATGATAACAAAGGTTTGTGGCTCGGACAGAGAGTCCGAGCCAGCTGGGCCGTGATTGGCCATTAATTAGAAACAACCAACATGGGCCAATCAAAGATCCACCTGTTGCATTCCACAGCAGCAGATAATCAATGTTTACATTTTGTTCCTGAGGCCTCTCAGCTTCTCAGGAGGAAAAATCCTAAGGAAAGGATTTTTCATAAAAGATGCCTGCGACAGTCAGCTCACTCCAGGGAACTCTTCCTACTATGGAACAGAAGTGCATGGTCCTTGATCAATGGTGCTATTCCACAGATAAGAGTGTTAGTGATTCCTCATGCAGGGCAAACACATGGTAAGACTTAACCAGCTACATCTGAAACCCAGATACATTTGCAGGTTGGCTAGATATCATCAATACAAGCAGGCTTTCAAATAACCTTAATCAATTATTAAATATCATTAAATAAGTAATTCACAAGGCACTGGACAGAAGGAGCAGGCAGAAAGGAGTATCCTAATGCTCAGGAGGCCCTTTGTCATTTTTGGTCTCAAGATACTGATCCAGCAGTATGAGATTCTGGCTCATTATATTTAGATAGGGTTGGATTGGTTACATAGGGCCACGACTAGGGTTGGAAGCTTCCAGAAATAATTTTCAAGTACAAAGGATATGTGCATTTAATCAGTTCTTCCACATCTGTTTCATAACATTGCATCATTTTTCTGCGTGGCTCCACAGTTTTATTTCTCCTGTTTGTAGCAATTGATCAACCAAGACACTGTCAGGTTAATAACTTTGTTTTCTTCTTGCCATACACCATTTTAGTGCTTTGTTTTGACTCCTGTGACTAAGCAAATTAATATTATGGTTCTGCTTTGCCCCAGGAAAGTAACCAAGACCTGTAATTCCAGCTTTTGATGAGATTTGTACAAGATGTTTGCAGGAGTCTCCTAGAGAACTCCTGCAGAACTCCTATCAGACTTAAGTCTGATATAGTTAGTTATGTTAGTTAAGTTAGTCATGTTTCAGTTTATCATTCCAAATGCTCAAAATGAAAATGCCTCTCATTTGTTTACAAAGGCTGCATCCTTTGATGAGAACCAGCAGCTCTTCACAGATACCAGAGCCATGCTCTAGCAGAAGCCACAGACAGGCGGGAATGGAATGGGACTGAGCAGAAACTTCCCTTTTCCAAAGGAGGGAAAGCCAGGCAGACAGCCTGAAGAGAACCAGTCCCCAGGGAAGCAGAGCTCACTTACAGATGCTTGCAGCATAAGAAATATTACCTTGTCTTTTGCAAAGCCAAGAATAATCCCAGAATCTAACAAAGGAAGATATAACAAAAGCCACGCTGTCAGAAGATCAACTATTTTACAGAATATAATCACTTCAGTATTATCAAGCAGTAACAAGTAGCTGGGAAGTCTGTTTCAGATTAAATTTGCATGTCATGCTTATTAACTTCATTAGTCACAAAATCTCCCTTGGATCTGCATGCAGTTTGACAGCCCATCTGAATGTCATTGGCTGAACAGTCAGAGCCTTTCAAGACCCTGACAGATTATGACCACCCCTTCTTTCTGCCAGTGTCTGCTAACATTAAAGAGACAAAACACAAGATAAATTTTGGCTTGCCAGCAAAGCCCCATGAGACATTTCCTGTCATCTCAAAGTATGGCCCTCAGGGAGCAGAAGCAGCACAGTAGTTACAGAGAAGCATTAAAGCAGGTCCAGTACATAGTCCAGCTGGATATCTCCACTCCAATCTTTCATGCTAGGTATGCTTCAAACCCTCCTCTCCTCTTTCTTCCATCTTTATCACATTCTCTCTCCCCCACATCCCCAAAATTAACAGATCTAAGCATAATACCTCTGCAGGTCTGCAATGTGAAGTGCAACATACTGCTTGGGATAGAGCATCAAAAGTGTTCTTGTACACTTTTAGGTTACTTATCTGAGGGTTGCTAAAGAACACCTACGAATAAAACAACCCAATGGCATTTCAGTCAGATGGAAATTTAAAAAGCAACAAACAAGCCTGGCTCATATATTGCATAATTCAACTTCAGAATTTGTGGCCAAGCAATCAGCAAGATTCAAGAAGCTGGATATTTATATGAAAAGCCAGAACTTCCTTTAGTTACTTATTTACTTAGAGACATTAAATATTTTACACTATTACATTCTTCATTTCAAGATTTAAGCTAAATATAAAATCCAAAATGGGATTAAATAATGCACATCAGCACTTCAAACAGCTTTCAGTAAATCATTTGTATTGGCTTGATCCAGGGATGAAATATTGCATATTATGGACTTTTGGTATCATTAGTTCAAACTTCAGGAATTGCCCTGATTTTCTGTACATCAAAACATATTAACAATGTGGAAGGTAGAGGTATTCATTATTACAATTTTACATATATGAAAATAATCTACCAAAGAGAAAGAACTTACAGCTTCATGCAGGACATAGCATGAAAGATTTTGTTATCAAACCTCTACTCTAACCATTTCCTAAAAACAGTTCAGAACCACAGTGCTGTGATGCACTTTCATACAGAAATTGGCTGACACAATGAAGGGTCTGTTTTCAGTGTGGTTTATGCTCAGTGTGTGCTGAAGTCAGACTGCTGCAGCTGCCCCTAAACAGGACTACATTTCAATGTGCTTTGCTACCTACAGAATAAGCTATCTATCTTATTTCTTAAGCCCTCTCATTACTTTTTCTTCTTGCTACCTTCTAATATCAAATTAAAATACAGCTTCATTATTAACTGTTCCATGTTATGACAGCATTTCTGCCTACCTTGTCCTTTCAAAGGGGACAATATTCAGAAAATGCACTGTGAATGTGTTTCAAGCATCACTCCTCTTAAGGCTTTCCAAAGTTACCTGCAAGACATCATGTGAATCTTTCCTATCTTCACATTGGAAGAGCAGCAGCAAAACTTTGTGGCAGCCCAACAGAGTAGTGTTCAGGTTTTTTCAGCTCAATAAAACACAGTTTACTTGGTCAACCCTGCCCTAAGCAACTCATCCAAAGTACTTGATTCCTGTCTCTCTGATGAGATGAATCTGGATCTCAGTTCAGCAGGTCACTCTACACCAGCACGGGGTTATAACTGTGGCACAATGTAACGGGCACATCTGCTATTCAGGATCAAATGGTGTCCAGGTGTAGTTAGAGGTGACTGTGGAACAGCTGCTAGCCAAAATAAATCTGTAGAGGTTTATTTCTCCAAAGAGTTATGCAGATTTCATCCACTAGAGTTGCAGTTCAAAGTTCAAAACCTCCGGTGTGTGAGAAATTACAAACCCTACTTAAAGAATAATGCTGAGTGCTACTAGATAAACCATAACTTCTTGCCTAGCAGCATCTAGAAATATTCCTGCTGCCAGTTGTCTGCAACACTAAGGATGAGAACTTAAAGGAGCAATACATCCTAAAGAACATGATGATCACAGCATGCTATTGTCCTTGACAATAGTAAGGAAAAACACACAGCTCTTAAAAAGGAGTGAGGAGAGTGGTAGATGTACCAGTGCCTTGAAAACAGCTTTAAAAATGGATGACAGCTGGCAAACTCCAAGTTGGTTTGTGGTTCAGCGATCATAAATCTTTTTTTTTCTTCACCTTTTACAACTTCTAAAGAGCCACAGCTGGCTTCTGAAGCCTTCAAATTGATCCAGTCCCTGAGAATTAAAGCCATTCAAAGTTAAGGTGTATGGACTCAAAGCTTTGATTTCATCTGGCTCAGATCAGGTGTCTTAGTACAGGTTTAATTTGTATGTGCGTTCCTAAGGGAAATAAGGCCCTTTATAGTCTTATTTCACTGAAAACTGCATGCCAGATGCTATGGAAATCCAAATGATCTGTGCCAAAAAATAGGAAAGGAGAATGGAAGAGTAATAATAATTATTATTATTATAACAGGAGTTTCAATAGTATCCTGGAAATTTCTTCTCTTTGGTGATTTAAAAAAATTAGGTATGCACACTCAGTTTCATAATAATAATTAGTTACTTTTTGCTGATTTAAAATTTTCTTCAATGGCTAAAGTTTGGCAAGGGCCCAAGCCAGACAGCTATACATGACACATAAGCTTCCAGGACACCATCATGAGGATCAAAGAACCTTGGTCAGATTTTGTCAGCTGGCTCCATATTTCCATTTTGACTTGTAACTGACACTGTATATAGTGCAGAAGTACTCCCAGGTCCCTGAACAAGTCACACCATCCAGTTCATGGTCTAAGGGCTCCCAAATCCTGAGCAAACAATCAGTCAAACTATCAGGCCACCTTGCCTTGTGTGAGAACACTGAGAGGCAGAGAAGTCTCCCCTTCCCCTGTTGGAGACATGAGGAGTGGGACTGAGTGCACCCCAGCAAGTTTGCTGATGACACCAAGCTGTGTGGTGTGGTGTGGTCACCATGCTGGGGGGAAAGGGGCCATGCAGAGGAACCTTGACAGGCTTAAGAGGTGAGCTGGTGCAAACCTCATGAACAACACCACGTACAAAGTCCTACAACCGGGTCAGGGCAAACACAAATACAGACTGTGAGTGGAATGGATTGAGATCACTCCAGAGGAGAAAGATTCGTGGATGTTCATGGACAAGAAGCTTGACATGACCCAGCAATGTGCACCTAAAGTCCACAAAGCCGGGGCTGCATCCAAAGCAGCATGGCCAGCAGGCCAAGAGAGGTTCTCCCTCTGCTATGGTGAGACCTCATCTTGAAGAGTGAACCCATCTTTGGGGCCCCCAGCATAAGAAGGACATAAACCTGCTGGAGTGTGTCCAGGGGAGGACCACAAAATTATCAGAGGACTGGAGCACTGCTCCTATGAAGACAGGATGAGAGAGCTGGGGCTGTTCAGCCTGAAGAAGAGACTACAAGGAGACCCTTCCAGTGCCTAAAGGGGACCTATAAGGAAGCCAGAGAGAGACACTTTACAAGTTGTGCTGATAAAACAACAGGGGATGGCTTTAAAACAAAAGCAAATATGTCTAGGTAGGATTTAAGAAGAATTTCTTTACTGTGGGAGTGGTGGGGCATGGGCACAGGTTTCCCAGAGAAGCTGTGGATGCCCCATTCCTGTAAATGTTTATGGCCAGCTTGAACAGGGCTCTTGAGCAACCTGGTCTAGTGGAAGGTGCCCCTGACCTTGGAAGGGGGGTTGGAACTAGATGACCTTTAAGGTCCCTTCCAGCTTTCCTAATTAACTATTGCAGCGACCATTCACTTTTTTCCCCCTCAAAAGGGGGAAAAAAGTGAATGGTCACTGCAATAGTTAAGTGCAGTGATCCCTCTCTTGCAGCACAAGAGAGAAAGCCAGTATCAATTCTTCCACATCACTGATCTGATGTGGATGGATGGATGCAGGACAGGATGACCCCACCTCTTTGCCTTTTGATTCTACCACCTCTATAAGCACTGGAGAGATGAAGAGGTCAGAGCTTCACAGCATGTCATCCCTTGCACTTCTTAATTCTCTACTCACCAGCAACACCCTTAGTAATTAATCTCTTTAGCTTTTCTCCAAGCACTTCCTACAGCACAGGAAAATAATAGCTGAACTCTCATAACTCCTCAGATACTTAAATTCATGACCAAATCTGGGAGTGCCCTTCTGTCCCACAACAGGAAGCCACCAGGTCCTCACCTTTTAGGCCACTCAGCTGCTCTCCACCTTGGGCTAATCACTCATTTCGTCTCTTAAAAATTAGTTAAGCACCATACTTAGTCATAATAAGGCAACCCTCTTCTTGCATATCCATGCTCACCTGCATACCTATCCCACAGTTTCTCAATCCAGAACACTCTTTTCCTCCAGGAAGTGGAGGCCCCCGACAAACACACATAACAACCTTATCCTGCAAAGTATCCTTTCCCTTGTTCCCTTCCTAGCAGCTGCCTTCTGTAGCCCTATTTTTACGTTAATCAGATCATTCTGGTGCATGACTGTGGTGGACTAAGGGAGTCCCTAAGATGCTCAGCTGCTTGCTGAATCAAAATCCCCATCCTTGCAATGCTGCTAGCTGCTAGAAAAATTCAAGTGAAGGTGGCTAGTTGATAACAGACATTTGGATGTGGGATGTGTCCTTCATTCATTGGTTCTCTCAAGCTGAAAACCAAGTGTAGGGACCTTGTCTCAGAACTACCACAGCTGTCTCCCATCATTATATTTCTTTCCCATAATTTCAGAAAACAAATGTTTTCAAAAATTATCAGTGCAAGGGTGACTATGCCTGTTTAGGAGCAGTAGTTCACTAGTTTACCTCAGCAGTGACAGGTGAATGAGGGACAACTGTGATGCTCATGCTGAAGGTAAAGGACTGCCATAGTGACTATGGCACCCCAAGTAAAACCATCCATGTCTGGAACACCAAATAGGAAAAATCCCGGTTCTGTGGTGGCCATTACCTTTAAAAGAGAAAACAAGAGGTTGTTTTGTAGTTTATGAGGAGTCTTGTAGCATAAGGAATGAGATTTCTGGTTTTTTGGAAATTAAAAACATCTTTTAAGTTTTCCTCCATAACTGGAATGAAGACCCTGAATTTGTTAATTTCTTGCATAAAGGAAGTGCTGTTTCAGAAAGTATAAAAAAATTTTTCGCTGACCTTTTTGAAATCACAGTGATCCAGGATTCACTTTGAGTCCCTGGGACCCTTCTCAGTCCCCTGGGAGATTCCCCCAGGCTGCTTCTTCTGGTGTGGTGAGCTCAAAAACCCATTTTTGTTCTGGAGATTTCTGCCTCTCTTTGGAGAGCTGAGGTCACCTCTGCAGACCCATACTCTACTATGAGTCTCATTAATTGCTCAAAGAATCAACATCCTGCTACACATTTATTTGAGCTCTAGCACTGTAGTTAAGAAAACCTGTTAAGGAGTTATGAGCTGTAACTATACGAATTCTTCTCTCTGCAGCACACGAGGTTATAAATAGAATAGGAAACATATAAGAGTTTCATGTCTTACCCAAGTCCTTTAGCTGGCTAAATTCCATGTCCACAGAACATGTTTCTTCTTTAGTCTTTGACTCTTTCAGTGTGCAGCTGACATTTTGGCTCTTGTACTCTTTGTTCACATTGCCTGACAAGCTCCAAATTGGCCAGAGCAAACTTGATCATATTTTGCTTAAAAAGCTTCCTGTCCATGGCAGCCAGGATGCTGATCACTTCATCAGTTCATCTTGGTGAGCCAGAGGTGTCACAACTGCACTTCTCATCTAGCCAACTGTTCCTTCACAAATAAATGGTTTTATTGTGCCTGGAAGTATTTTATCTGGTCTTTCTGGGGAACCTCCAAAACCCAAAGCTCCTTCAGTCCTGTGAAGGTTTATTCTTCAATACTAGCCTTAACTACTTTTGCAAAGTTTCAAATAATTCACATGCTATTTCCATCCCTTAGATCTTCATTGGTTGCTGCAAGCACTCCCAATTTTTGTCCCACCTCATCTGAACAGGAATATCCCAGAAATATCCAGGTTCAATTTCCTTCTCAAATGTCTCCTCTTCCTCCACCAGTTTATTTAGCTGCCCCTTTCTCCTGGTTCCCTTGCTCATGGTCCCATTGGGCAGGTGTTCTGGGCGGCTGCTTTAGCTCAGTTGGTCAGAGCATGGTGCTAATATCACCCAGGGATTGATCCCAAAATGGGCCATTCACTTAAGAGCTGGACTCGAGGATCCCTGTGGGTCCCCTTCCAACTCAGAATATTCTGTGATTTTGTGAAAACCATCTTCAGACACAGCAATCTCCTGTAAATCACAGCAAGCCTCCAGTGCTTCACACCTCTTGGCCAAAAAGATGGGAGATGCTGCATCGCACTGGGGCCTGTCCATTCTTTTGCTACCATCCCCAGGACACCTGTGTTCATGCCCCCTTTCAGGGAGACAAAGACACCTCTTGGAGTGAGACTTCCCATCAACAGGGCTGTGCCAGGAAGGACATGCACACATCTGAACATTCTGCCTACCATACTTGCAGGTGTCACCAAGTGAGGGAAGAACAAAAGAGCTCTGCATCCAAAGGGTTAGGGGCCAGCTCTCAGCTATTCGGAATCCCAAACCTCCCAGTTCATTCCCCAGTCTCTCAGAGGCTGCCTGCTTCCCACACAAACTACCCATTTGCCCTTGGAGATGGGAATATGCTGCCCGTGCAGAGGCTGAACACAGGTGAGTTGAACACCTGCAGTCCATAGGCAATAAGTGCATAACACACCTAAACACACGTAGGGAACTCACCCAGAGAACAGATACATGTTTTAAACCACAAAACACCTAATGATGGCTGCTGCAAACACCTCTTTATGTTGCTAAATGAAAGCAGCCACAAGGGCTCTGCATAGAGGCTGCTGGCAAGGCATGAGTCCAGGCAGTCATTCCACACTTCCCAACACTATGGGGAGCACCTGCCTCAGAGATTGGGAAGCAAATCAGTATTGAGTGTCAGCCCTTGCACCAGCACCACTGGTAAAGTGTTTGTCCTGTACACTGGAGCCAGGGCTCAAGGCATGGAGTCCTTGGCTGGAGTCACACTTCTTCACCAAAGCTAGATTAGATGCAAATTTAAACACTGAGGTGATGTCTATACAGCTGGGCACATATGCTCACAGCAAGCTCACTTATCTCTGCTGGCCAAAAGAAATAAGGTACAGCCTGTCCCAGGGGTAGATCCTTTTAGACAGACCTCTCCCACACTGGTGGGGCCTCCTGGAACCCCTCTGAGTCTGTCAGCCTTCAAGGACATCCATATGAGACGTGTCTGAGGCAGATAAGCCCGAGAAGGACAGCCTATGTGGTGATCTGGCCTTTAAAGGCAATGGGGACCAAAAGGTGATGGCACAGTGAGCCAGCCCTGAGGTGTTCTGTGGAATTCACAGCATGACACAATTAGCACCAGTCCCCTGGAGCTCACCACAGGATTCATCAAGTCTCTGTCATCACAACATGTACATTTGTGGCTGTGACAGGCCACCGCACAAAGGCAAAAGCAAAGAAAAAAAAAATCACTGCCAGGATCCCCTCTCAGCTTCCACATCCAGCAGTTTCTTCATTACCCAGATCCATCATTGCCAAGGGATATCCTTGGGAGATAACATCCAGAAAGGCAGACAACATTGCAGATGTTTCCTCATCCATCTGCTAAAGGTAAATCCATCTGTTGGAACAGCTTAGGACCAGTGAACTCAGGGAGCAAGGTGCCCAGCTTGCCCAGATGGCTGCTTGGCAAAGACACGGGAATTGTCAGCTCGGTAACTGGCAATCCCACTGCGCCCACAAGCTGCTGAGTGTGCTGACCCCATGCCAGGCTTCTCTGCAGACACACCTGAGGCTCCCATTCCCATTTTCCTTCCAGGCAGCAGCCATCCTGACTCCCTTTTGCAGCAGGAGGGCTGTCCTGGGTATTGCAGATATTCCATCTGCTCCTCTGCCCCACTCCCCAGGCACGTGCAGGGGGAAATGGCCAGCTTGTTGCTCTCCTCCATCCATTCTGACCTGATAGCACCCAGATGGGCTTACAGGCAGACAGAGGCAGTATCTGTGTGCAGCCTGAGACCCATGCACAGACTACAAGTGCTGTGTGTTCAAGCAAAAGGGTTCATTCTGGGAAAGGATGCTAGCACAAGCTTGAGAACAAAAGCTGGGCTGAGCACTGTGACCTGGGTTTGCCTCTATCCTGCTTGGATAACTGAAGGGCAGGACTCCAGTGGTCCCTCTAAAAATGTTGCGCCTCTTTCCTTCAGGTTTAGGATATCCCAGTATTGACTCAGATAAACCACTCATTGTGCCAGGTCTCCCTCTGACAACATCAGTCTCGAGGAGCACATCATCCACAAAACTCTTGCCATGTATCATGCTGCCACACCAGCAAGGGGACATGACAGGGCTGACAAGCTGGCCACACTGTCATCCCCACACACAGCAGTGGCAGCCTGGGACATGCTCAGGAAGGTGAGCTAAACACCAAACACCAGACATGGCCTCTAAGATTCCTGCCCCGGTGCTCTCACCAGCACTGGGACACCGGCAAAACTGCACCTCATGGGAAAACAGGCACAACTGAGGGCTGAGCTAAAATAATACTTGATTTAAGCCCAAGTTTGTATAAAGTCTCCACATGCATTTTTTAAATTATAAAATATACCTTTTTCTGCAACCTTTTCTGCAAGTTTTAATTTTTCCTTAAAAAAATCCTTGAAATAGTTTTTCCAATATTCATTTTGACCAGAAGATCAGCTGGCATAAGTTACTCAGAAGGAACATGTTTTAGGAAAGGGAAGATACGAAAATAAAAAGGCATAGATAAAAGCTTCATGATCTCATTTGGACCCTCTTATGTGAGTTACTGCCCTGGAAAGCAGAAAGTCTTTGCTACTGAATGTAGGTGGAAAACATAATTTGCCAAAAAATCCTATTGAAAGATGAAATAAAATTCCTTAAGCTAAAAGAACTCAGATGTTGGAGAATTTATATGTATTACTTATTTTGGCAAAAATTATATAGCTGACTAAAGCTTTCAAACAAATACTGAAGAAAACAGTGAACGTCTTTATAATACTCCCTTTCATGAACAAAAGGGGATTTGTTCCCATTTGGATCCCCAAATAAAGCATTTGCCATTGTTTAGCAAGCACTTTTTCAGCTGCTTTTGAACAGCTAGGCATATCCAAGGCATTTATCCCAGAATCACACAACCACAGGATAAACTGAGTTGGAAGGTACCCTCAAGATTCATTAAGTCCATCTCCTAGTCCTGCACAGGACACCCTCAAGAGTCACACCACGTGTCTGAGAGCAAAATCTCCTTGAACTCTGTCAGGCTTAGTGCTGTGACCTCTTCCCTGGGGACCCTGTCAAATTATGCTTGTCGAAGTTTGCCTCTGAAACATCTCCCCCCTCCAAAAGTCTCATCATGAGAACTGCAATTTGCTCTACAAGTCCTCCTGGAACAAGCAGAGTTTACCTTGGTTGTAAGCTCCCATAATCTATTCCCTGCCATGAGATACTGGAGGTTGCCCCAGCACACACAGAGAAAAGCATTGTAGGCTCTAGTCCTTGGGAACAGGAGGTTAAATCCATTGCCAGAGCAGCCAAATCAGGGAGCAGCACAGGTCTTTGATGGACATCAGAGTCTAAGTGGGGCCTGTTCAGATGGCTAAGACCACTCATGAGATGAAACCAATATCCTATTTTTTCCAAAGTGATTTAACCGTAACAGAATATAAATAGGAGTATCTGCTCCTCTCAATCTCAGACATTCTACAGACGATAAAACTTGTCAGACTTCAGTTGTTTTATTTCAGTCACATATGACTCTCAATTTATCTCACAGCCTGAATAATTTCTGATGACTATAACAGGCCTTATGGTAAAGACAAAAAAAAAAAAAGGAAAAGGACAAAATTTTGAATTCCAGTTAGGAAAATACTATATTCTCATTTAATTTCAGATTTTAAGACTGGTGAAGGAATTTTTCTTTCCATACTGTGATGATCATTTAAAATAATCAATCCAACAAACAACGAGAAATCAAAATACTATTGAGGGGGAATCTCTCTTGCTTGGTGAGCCACTGTGACATTTCAGTGATATCATTAACTTACCTCATTCTCTATACTGCATGCAACATGAGCATGACAAATATCAGCCTCATCAAAATTTTAAACAGCAAAGAATCCCAGCATTGCCTACATCATACTGTACTGTCCATAATGAAACCTAAGCTACAGATTGCTGAATTTTTCTGGGTAAAGATTTTCCTATTTAATCTCTTCTTTCATCACAGAGGTCATTTATGTCTTCATGGTGTCTCCTCTGCAAGACTGGAAAATAATTAACTCCTATTCTGATCACTGCATTTTCTTCACACTCTGTGAATGGAGATTCCTGAGGGCTGCCCATAAGCTGATGTGTCTGCTCACAGTGCAGACTCTCCTGAAGTGAGCAGGGAATTTCTGGCCATGCTCATCTTCTGCACAGAATACTTCCATAATGATGTCCTGTCTCCCTCAGCCAGAGTCTCACACCTCATTTTCAGATGTTCACCCTTCCAACCCAAGACCAAACCCTCTGTGGAGAGACCACACAGACAGAAACAGCAGAATTTCCTCCACTGACCATGCCAGGCACAGCTGGTAGACCCAAACTTGGCTTCTAACCTCCAGCTGGGGATGTGATTAAAGCCAGATGCCCTTCCAAGCACGTTGTCTACCTTGAACTGCACTAACCTGCTTCCTGTCCACTTTCCTCTGCCCTCTTTCCAGACAGCAGCAGCAGCCTCCCAGGGGCTTTCTCAGGAGGGATTTGCTGGTTAGGCACAGCTCACACAGATCTCTCAGCCACACAAGGCTGAAAACCCTATTGTTTCCTCCAGATCTTCATGATGGAGAACAGAGTACCGCCTGGGAGCCAATAAGGTATTTCTGGGTTTCATCTTTCCAGCAATTCACTTTCAGTCAGGGGTTGTGGTAGTGAAGAATACCGTATTTTGCTTTCTCTTCTTGATATTTATTTAAGAGAGTTTTGTATTATCCAAAAAATCAGTGATCTGATTCTTGAGAGGCAGTGACCTCTCATGGCACTTGTGTTGCCTGCCACCATAGAAAATGTAGCCACTGAAGTCTGCGGTGAGTTTTACTTTCAAACATGTTTCAGTCTAAAAGTATAGGTAATAACTGCTTCCGGAGTCCTCTGGCATCCATGTGGCCATCCATGAATTGCTTCTTGCACCTGGAACATGTGAAAATCTGATTTCAAAAGTTACTGCTCATGTATGGACTAGGTTGCTGGTAACAAACTAGCCAGTGGATTGCTTCCAGTCCACCCTTCAGCTAAAAATAAAAAATGTCTAGAAGAAAAATTTCCTCTACTTGCTGTAGATTGCTAAGTAGATGTGCTGAAGTATTATGACTTTCTCTCCAAGACTCACCTGAGATCAGGTGAAGTATATGTAGAGCCTTGAGAATGACACCAAAGCATAAAATAGCTTATTATTCTTTAATTTGTTGTAGGACCTTTGAAGGCCACCTAACTACATCACTCCCTCTTATTCTGAGACAGCTCTCCCCAGGTGAGATAGTCTCACAGCCCTTAGGTGTTAAGCAGAGACATAAACAATGTAGAATTAGAAGAAGAGACAGGAAATTTCTGAGTGTGAAGTTTACTTATCTTTATAAAAAATGCCTTACATAAGCCAGATCTATGCCCAGAGCTGCATCTCAGTTCGTAGTAAGCCCTTAGGAAAGCATATCTGCAGCTAATGGGAAACAAATGTCTATTTTGGCAGGGCCTGCAGCTAATGTCAGTTTTTTTCTCCCTTTGCTAAATAAATAAAAAAATCATCACAATGAAACCGGCTGACTGAAATACTTTGGTTTTCTCTTAACCATTTGAGTGCTTCTCTGATACACAACATATGTGACAGACCATATCTCTGTGGTTCATGAAGAGGAAAAAAATCCTGAAGAAATCATGTTCATTTTCATGAAAACCTTTAATATCCTCAGGAAGGAAGTTCAGAGTTGAAAACATAGATATGCTTCGTGGCTTGATAGCTCTCAGTAAGGACTGTTTTAATTAGAGTGTAATTTCTAGACTTTGTTTTGCTGGAGTCTGGCCAAAAACAGAACAAGAGCACCACATAATCTTTAAACTGTTTTCTAAAGAAAACAAAGACCTAGAGAGGGCAGAATTATTAGCTGTGGCTAATACCTCAAAGCAAATTAACATAAAGTACAGTTATTGTTCGTTTCTGGGGCAAGAGCAGTACTGTCAACACAAGCATAGAAACCACCAGAAAACAATTCATCATCAGGATTATGGTCACTAACTCATAGAAACCATACCAAACCACAACCCAGAACAAAAGTCAGAGTCTGACTTTAGCTCAGTAACAACGTGAATTGAGGGTCACCAAACAGCCTGTAGGATGCTGGCTCATACCATGGTTGAGAAATCAGTAATATGGAAATACCAGGGCTGGTAGGAAATTCTGTGAATTTTAGCTTTCTTGGGCCTGAAGGATGTGATTTCCCAAAGCTTTATCTCTTCTGGAACAGCAGATCCCAAAGGCTGCAAGGGTTTTCAGAAGAATCACTCCTCTGCCATGCTCCTTTTCTTTAAGCAGCTGCTGGAAGCACGGTTACAGACTGGTCTTGGTTTCATCAAGCCATTGCAGTCTTCCACTCTTCGCCAGGCAGTTGAGGAGGCTCACATCCTCAGCCCAGGTGCAGCACGTTGCCCTTGGGCTTCCTAAATCTCATGAGATTTCCACGCACCCACTTCTTGAGCCTGTCCAAGACAACTCAGCCAGAACCACAAAATGACACTGGGAGAAAGCCACCAGAGTGTTTTCTGGGATAGGTATTACAAAATGTGCCTTGTGACTGTATGAAAATAAACAGTCATCTGTTTTTTGACTACTTTCATGTTAAAGCCAATAGGCCTCTTTGGCCCTTTAAAAATAAGGGGATTTTGCTAGAGAAAGCAGTAAGGCAAGTAGGCATTTCTCTCAGATTTGAGGAGAAATTCAAACCACTGGCATGACCTAACGTCTGAGGAACAGACTTTTCAAGAAACAAAAGAGGCCAAGAGCTTTTAAACTGATCTGGAAGTTGCTAACATGAGTCTTGCTGGAGTAACTGATAGGCAGCCATTTCTCTACCTTCAATACAAGGAGTAGTCTTCCACAAAATAACAGCCCACAGCCAGCAATGGCCAAATGAATCTTCTTGTAATAATCTCTCTGTCCGCCCAGAAATTGTCTTTGCTCCAATCTTCCATCTTTTTTCTTCAGCCCAAATGCTTTTGTGCATCAGAGTTTCCTGGCTCCACTGACTGAGGCTTTGTTTAGCCTTTACTGCAAGGTCTAAGACCCTGGTCTTCAGGCTCACTGGGTGACACTGAGCTGAAGCAACTCACTGCCCCTGAGTCTCTGCTGATCTCCCTGCTTTTCTCTTCACTCATTCACAAATTTCACCTCAGATTGCCAGTCTGCTAGGCTTCTCTGCACGTGTGCCAGGAAAGACCTGCCAATAAAATGATTGTTGTAAGAGGCATTAGATCCACAAAAAAACCTAATGTTAAGAGTTCAGTCAAAATTCACCACCTGGGTAGTGAATTGGACCCACCAGACAACTTTGATACAACAGGAATTTCACAACCTTTTTGTGGCCTGTACAGGTTCAGGAAGTACAGTTCAGATTGCTTCAGTACAAATAAGAAAAACAACTGTTTAGGAAGACCATTTGCTAAGAAGCTTATTTCTCTCAATTATCCAGCCACATGGATTGTTGGGAAGATGAACAAAAAGGTGTCTCTATCTTGAAGATGACAACTCTGAAAGACATAAAACAATGAAGAATATTCTAGTCTAGAAGCTCCCTGCATGTGTTTGGATTCAGTGTGGTTCAGTATAGCATGGGGTGGATCTTAAATTAATGCCTTCAACACAGCTTGAAGATACCTTTTGTTTAGGAATTGTCCTTATCTCAGAAATTATCAGTCATAGAGCATCAGTCCAAAATAGAGGGAAGAGGCTCTAGAAACAGCCACCTCATCATTTGGTAATTGCAAAGGACAAAGTCATCTTACAAGCCATTAAAGATTGTTCAGAGACTTTGGCCATCACTTAGCAAAAGAAAAAGGCATCAGAGACCATCTAGATCTGGCCACAGTGGAGTTACCAAAGCCACCATGAAGGAATATCATATTCCACACACACACCAATGTTACCCTTGGGTGCAAGAGTGGACCCAATTATTTTTCTGTGCTGGATATTAAGCAAGCAATGACAAATGGGCTCAGAAGATGGGGGAAAGTCTACAGCACAGGATCTGAGTCAACACAAAAGACTGTGGTTGCAACAGCTTGTAGAACACAGATGATCCTGGAATAGCTGGCAGACCTCTCTAACCATCTTGGCTAAATCTAAATTCCAACATGTTGCATGCTAAAAAAAAACCCAAACCAACAGAGAAGCAAAATCAGCAAGGATGGAATTTCCATCAGAAAAGCAAAATAAGACATAGAAAACCAGTCAAATTTCCAGCTTTACAGATGTGCAGAGTTCTGTAGGACTTTGCCATGACAGAAAGTACATTTGGAGCTTCCACAGGATCCTGGAAAAACTCCTCCTACCTAGTGGAAACAGAAGAATATCTCTCTGGTCACCTGAATGCAATGAAAATTTTCTGGAATTTCAAGAATCCCTCATGACCCCTTTTGTCTTGGTTTTCCTGTATCTCAAAATTCCTCCTACTGGACAGAGCTGTTACTGCACACGGTTTGGGGACAGCATTATGACACAAGCAGACAAAAAATATCCCATGAAATAATGCTGATCTGGTACATTATAACTTAAGACCTCACAGATAAAAAAATTACTTTATCCATTAATATAAATTATCCTTTGCACAGCTCTCTGGTGTTTTCTAGCAATCACAGCTACTTCAGAAACAAAGTTTCAAACACACAAATTGGGTAATAGAGACCCTGTCAGCAGCCAAAATTCTCATTAAGAGATGCTGTGTCTATCCCAGGGTCTTCTGTGCATTCTCCCTTGGACTGTGCATATGCTTTGCATTAAATATGACATAGTGATTTAGAAAATCTCACTATTTCTTTTTCCTCTAATAATTTTGCCTCAGAAACCTACTAATGTGCCCATAATCCAATGGGAAGTCACTGGAATTCAAATCAGAGTCTTAACTTCCCGTAATAGTGTTTCTCAGGGATTTAGTTCCAACCAACATCCCTGTACAGCTGGCTTGCAATGGATTTCCAAAGTGGTAACACCAGCACCTCTTCTGGCTCAGCAAGGACCAAGATCTGATCACCCCAAATGATTTCATTTCCTGGAACCTGATAGAGTATGATAGGAAATAACAGTCATTGTAGGAGCTCATGCTCTCCAGTCACCATCTTCCTGGGCTTCTATGAGTCTTCCTGAAGTACCTGGTGAGTGAGTGATTCCAGATGTTCTGCAGACTTCAAGGCAGCATAACCCCAGCATGGAGCGGGTACCAGTGGGAGCACAAGGCAAAATCGCACCCAGCCATGACTGACAGGATTGCTGAGGCACCCCCTGAGTAGCACTTCTGGCTACACCAGACCACATGTTCTGCTGACATTAGCCAAGTTTTTCAGTGTCAACCCAGATTTCTTTCATACACTGCCCTCGGGCTGGTACCTCTCCTTCCATGTCCAAGTGCAAACAGGTAGAGAGGGGACAGAACTTTTGCTCAGAGAAGAATAATACTGGGAAGGAATAGGTGGTTAAATTTTCTGACTAAGCAAGCAACTCTATTCTTCTCAAAATAAGACATGGGAACTTTTTTATGGAGAAGAGCAGATAATTAAAAAACTGCATGCCTCGTCATTCTTTTAATCTGGAAAGTTTTATGGAAAAGGCAAAATCACTTTTTTCATGTTGTTAAAACCAAAAAGTCTTTGTTCTTTTATTCCCCTATCAAAGATAAGATAGAATATATCAAAAGATCTTTCCATCTTGTCTTCTGTCTCCCACCTCTTTCCCTGCCTCTGTGTCTGTGGCCTTGTGGAATCCTGCTAATCCAGCCTTTTTCATGGAGGTGAAGAGATCATTCATAACTGTGCACTTAGAGCAGCACTCAGAAATTTTCCAGCAACCCATCCACTACAGTCCTCTGAAAAAGATGTATTAAATAATCTCTCCATGTTAGTATTACAATATTTATGCCTCATTCCAGCTATCTCCTTATTTCCTGTGGACATCATGTTGATTTTTTCAGGCTGTCAGCCAGCCTCCTCTGACTGTGTTTTCAGTAAAAAAACTGAAAGGGAGATTTAGCCAACTACTCCCCAGATGTGCAGCGGCTCCAGCTCTATGGCATCTGTGTAAACATCAGAAATAAACTTCTAATTTAGAGTTTAAATATGGAGAGATTTCCTTTTACCTCACATTCAGCCCCCTTGCGTTGAAATATTTTAAAGGCATCTCTGGCATTTTTTGTTATGAAAGCATTTTTCGTGCTATTCATCGAGGAAGTATGTCTCCTGAAAACCATCCACAATTGGGAGACATAAAGTCATAGGACAACCAGTCACAGTGTCAAGGCTGTGATGTTCCCACCAGGGAACACACAAAGGAAGAGCAGAGCTCTGAGCTGTGCAGGTGTTAGACAGGAATGCCAAGTTTTGGTTGAGCTGTGGAGGTGTCACTGCTGTCACATAAATGAGGATGCTATAAGAGTGTTTGTCCTAGGGTATTTAAATAAGATCAAGTTAAGCATGCTATTTTACTAATGGTGCTAGTATACATACTTACCTATAGGAAGAAAAACAAATAGAAAAAAAATATCAGCAACTTGCTGCTTATCAACATAGTGATTAATTCCCTGGAATCAGTGATCTATTTGAAAATCCTATAGGAATCAAAGCAATATTCATATTTAGCAAAATACTACTGAAATAGCCTAGAGGAAGTGCACCAGTGGAGCATAGCTGCTGTGAGAAGTGCATCATCTGGAAAGCTCCTTTTCAAATGAGACAGGTTCTGTTCATTACCCTAATGACATTTTTTTCTTCTACTCAGCTTGTACAAAACACACCACTGTAGCTGGGTCCACAACTTGCTGGGGGATAGAAGAAAGGCTGGATAAGGGCAGAGTAGCCTGGTTCACACTGACACCATCATTTTCTTAATTGTAGCTTACTGCAGTGGTGGATTTTGACCTGCAGGACTCTGAAAGGGAAGGGCCCTCTGTTATCTTCCAAATCACTCACTTTTGACTAGTGAGTGCTGGCAAAGGGGGCTTTGGCCGGGGGCTGCGCTGTTTTTCCTGCTGGTTCAGTGCTTGACTTCTCAAACATGGAAATATTTTAAATATATTTTAATATAAGAACTGGAGCAGTTTCTCATTAAAACCCACTTAAATTACCCTCTTCAATGATGAGTTTAATCCTTGAATTATTAATACCCACCAATGAAAGACAGGAGATTGATGTTATTTCCCTGAGTTAGTAATGTTGCTGGAAGAAGAAAACACTACACTAACAGACAACAGACAGACAAAGGGCTGTAGAATTAGCTTGTGTGGCTGGTTTTTCAGTTCAGCAACAGCTGATTTCAATCACTTCTAAACAAACTTCTGAAGTGTTTTGTTCAACTGGCTAATACCTCTATAAATATCTTCTGTTTAACTATGGACAAATTAACTCCCAGCTTGAAAAGCTAACCAAGATTTGTTGAGGGTTTCCTTCATCTGTCTATGACAAATACTTATCAATAAGAGACAAACCATTGCTTTGGAGCTCAAGAGAGCTCAGTTGAATCCTGCCATGTGTTCTGTGTAGCTACAGAATACAGAACCACTGTGTCCTATTTATCTTTGTAACTCTGGAAAACTCCTTCAGCCTTACAATTAAACTTCCTGCCTTGTTAGGGATTACTTTCTGAGTCAAATATCAAAACCCAAAAGCAACCCAAACATCAACACCATGAGGGAAGTCTTTTGGACTTCACTCTGGAGTGGAGCCTAAGATCCCAGGCAATGCATGGTCTCCTTGGGCCAGAGCATGTCTTTGGCCAGCAGACTGTCCCATAGAAGGAGCCGCTGACCATCTGCATCCTATCAAAACCCATTGGAAATTGCACAAGATAATGTCCTTCTGAGTTAACCTCAGCTTTGTGGAGCTGTCCAGAGAGCTGCTGGGCTAAAGCACAGGTTTCTGGGAGCACTGGACACTATTTGTCCCTTAGATGTTTTCTGTCTGTCTGTGTGCCCATCCCACGTGTGACCCCAGCACCAGGTGAGCTGTGGACAGGAGTTTCCCCTCAAAGCACCCAACAGGCAAGCCAAAGAAGACAGGGAGCCAGGACTCAGCTGGCTAGTGCAGGGCAGGGCTCAGTGGTAAACAGCAATGGCCAGGGATCTCTCACTTTTCACAGCCTCAAACCTGCTGCTTGTATCATCCTCGGAAGAAGATTCCCACTGGGAAAGGGAAGATGGTATAACACAGGCAATATCCTCCTGCAACCCCTTTACATTCACCTTGGGCCCCCCTTTCCTCTCCTGTGCCAACAGGCATGAGAACTGGGTTTTCTGACTCAAACACACATTTCTTGCCATGTTTTGTTGTGGGCATTTAAAACTAAGAAGGGCATTTAAAACTATTTTCATAAAAGCTGATCTGGCTGTGAGAGTCATTACATGTTATATTTGAGTGAAAGCCATGTCTTCCTTTGGTAAACAAAAACCTCCTTAAATATCCTGATGGGAACTAGTCTCAGGAAGCTGGTGCATTGTACATACCAGCCAAGGCAGAGAGAGCCTGAACAAGCCCAGCTCTGCAAAAATTACTTCTTTCAAATTTTCCACTAGGAGCTGTGGGTGTGCCATAAAACATGGCTCCTGACAAAGGAATTCATCATTCAAAAAAAAAACCCCAAACACCACTGGGGCTTAGGTATGAGACAAAATGAAAGCATTTACATTTCTGTCTTTCATAAATTCAAAATACATAATATTTTGAAAGCGACATAGCAAAATTTAAAGGAATTGTTGAAATCTCGATTTATGCAACTCTTAAACCCAGCTTTGGAACATCTGCTTGTCAATGACTGTATCATTATGAGCAGATGCTGTCTTCAAAGACTCAGACAACACAAGGGGAGGAGATATTTATTTTTTTCTCTCTCCTGTGCATGTGTATGTACACCCATATACAACAATCCAGAGAAATTGCACTTGAAGAAAAATATGGAGCTACACCACAGCACCCTGGCATAATGAACATATATATGTCTACATTCATCCATTACACATTACTACTATGGCATAGATCTGCAATTTTATCACCATGCAATTCCCCTTGATTATACTGACAGCTTTAATTAGTTCCAAAGAATTTGGCTTCCATTATATCCTGCAGCTGAAAAAGCTTGGCAAGAAATAATTTAGCAGTAAACTTCCATTTTCCCCTACCTTAAAAAAAATTTAAAAGAAAAGAAAGATGGAAAAGGAAACTTTTGGTATAATATCCAGGTGGAAAAATAATGGCATAGCGGTAGTGAAACCATTTTGCTGTTATCTGCTGGCAATCAGAGAGGTAGCAAAAATACAGTCTGTGTATGTATCACTGTTTTCTTCTTTTTAAAGACATTTAAGACAATCCTACTAGCAAGATAATAAAGAAAAAATATACCTGAACCTCCTTCTTTGCAAGCAGGAAATTGTTATATACTTGAAAGCCCCTGTGCACATCTATTACTAGAATTTGCTAATATTATCATTATCACAGAGTTATCTGGGGAATGCAGTGATTACCAAGCAGCAAGGAACACATCTGGAATATGTCTACACAAAGGGTCCAAAAAACACATACCTTGATGCTCTGTGTTCAGAAGAAAACCTTCTGTGTTACTGTTCATTCACCAACCTTTTATGAAGGGCACAGTCAGAGGGTTCACATATGAGGTCCTCACCAGGCTGTGATTTCTGGATGGCATCTAGCACCCCAGTGGTATTGACATCACCACAAGTAATCAGGGGCCATGGAAAAGACTGCCAGCACCACCTGCAAGAAAACTGGGTTTGGAGTTTGATATTGTGACTCAGATTTGGTACAACGGGAATGTAGAAGACTATTTACACAAGCAGGAAAAAAACTACCCTGACAGGATCTCAAAATCACCTACAAATGAGACAAAGAAATGATTGCTGTTGCTGGCAAGGGGCAAACTGACTCACACTTCATTCATGTGGCTGCACTCTCTTCTGCAGGATCTGGGTTTCCCATGAGAAATAACTGAGTAAGGGAACAGCTAAATACAGCTCAGGAGGTTCTGGTTTTACCAATTTGTGTTGGAACACTGGATGCTGAGAATTTTAAACTTTCTGTTCTGAAAGGCACAGACCCACAAGAGAATACTGTATTTGACCTAAGGCCACAGAGAAGGCTTCTAAAATTGAATGATACAACTAGGATTTTGAGTGTGTAGTTTGATTAGAAGTGTGTAATATCACATGGTGGAAAACTTAGAGTTTAAAGTTTTAGAACATAATATTATATGTGAAACAAGACAGAAGTTTTAAGGCAGTAGCTAGTCCTTCTTTTTCACCTTCTTCATGAGTTTGTGGTGTTTTGTAATTAAACAGAAAAGTCCACATTGCAAGATACAAGAGATTAGTTATTGAGTTAAAAGTGAAAATAATTTAGGTGTCATTTCTTAATTAGATAGTTTAGCCTTAAAAGACCTTGTAGAGAAAAATATTTAGCCATTTTGTAACTTATTAGTAGAATACTGCAGAACTCACGACTTGTAAGACTGCGATATAGATAAGAAAAAATAAACATCTGAGTCTGAACACAAAATACCATCCCTACTGCTTTCAATCCCAACCTTAACAGAAGCAGAAAAAAGACCCAAAAACCAACAAATTTAATCTTGTGAATTACTATGCCTCTGTCCTTCATGAATGAACTTGCTCTCTCCAAATGACATAGGTCTGCTTTTTTCAATGTAACCTGATTTAATATCATTACTGTGGTTTCCACTATGTTGCCACAAAACAAGGCATTCAATTTTAGAAAAAAAGCCACTTCCTCAACTGTACACAGAACTTGAATACTCACCATTAATACAAGTGCACAGGCAAAATTTTTTTATCCTTGAAAGGCAATCTAAATATTGACTCAATTATTTTCTGTATGAAAGTACCTGGAACGCACCTTTTTGTTTCCCCTTTACAGAATGAAAGTCAGTGGGGTCCTCTCCGAAGCCAGGTGCATTCACATGTGAAATATTCCCCTCTGCACCCATTTTTATGGATAGCCTACCAAGTGTCACTTTTTCAGCATCCCTGGAGAATGGCTTTTCTCTTCAAATAAGTTTTTCATCTACAGGCTTTTTCCACTACATGAGTCTGCACGATACAAAATTTGGTGTTCAGATGTAAAATTGTCTTCTGCTGTCCAAACTGCCCTGGCCTATAGAGCAACAGGAAGACACCACAAGTCAGGTTGCAAATCAGTCCCTAGTAACACACTTCAAATGTTGACCAAATTTATACATAATCCAGGATTACCAGGATTACAGTTTTAATAATCATTTCCTAGAAAAGTGTTCATATTTTATTCCAATCCAGTGCAACAGGCATTATTAAACCCCTTAAAAGCCTTTGTATTAATAGAGTAACACTATTGCTTCTGTCTGAGTCAACTTTTCTGTCCACAGTGAAAAGCAGTCTTGCTTAAAAGCCATCCAGAGGGTTCTAATGGTTTCATCTTCTACATAAAGAGGTTAAAAACACTCTACCAAATTCTGATACCAAAAATACTTTAAAGGTGGGTTTATAAAACATCAACACATCGATATTTTTAGAAAATGAAAAGGTAAGTATCTAAAGGAATTTGATTTATACTGACTGCATGGCTGCTCTCATGCCAAAACTGGATAATACTCACAAAAAAGTAATAAAAAGATCATACATAATTTTAAAGCAAGATAATGTTTTGTCTATAGTCATCCACCCTTTCAAAAGCAAGTTAAACTGCAATGCATTGTGCTGAGAGACATTAAACTTGGAAAACCTATCAAATGGCTACAACATATTTTAAAAAAATAATCAGTGATAGTGTCTGCAGAGAGCAGTGAAAAATAATTACATCAAACCAAATACATGGCCCATGCAGTTAATACATCTGTATGTGTGATGGCTTTGTACAAAGTAAAGAGCACAAACAAAAAAAAAAGAATAAAGCAAACAACAAAAACAAAACCCACCAAAAAATCTCAGTTAAACAGACCCTGAATCAAATTACAGATTTGAACACAGAGTGTCCATGAAAAATCCAAACAGTCTAATCAATGCAGATGAAGTAAAATTTCACTGTTTACTCAGTGAAAGTCACTAGAAGAAACAACAAACCAAAATTAATTTGGTATCAGTTTTGTATCCACCCAAATCACTCTATGGCTATCAAACGTGACCATGTAAGATTTGGTGTAACTCTATGTCTTGGTCCTGTTACAACTTTCTGTGGGAGATGCTTTCCTGCATCGTGTGGCAGACAGACCTCAAATAACACTGAATCCCAAGAGCTCAACTTGATGTGTTCTGCACTATGGTAAAGGACACAAGTATGTTTATTTGACTAGAAATAAAAATCTATTAGTCTGCTGGAGCTCGGGCTTGCTTTGAAAGAATCATTTCCTTCCAAATCACTGGGTGACGACAAAGAGGGGATGTCAAAAACCCCATGTCAATAGTCCCTTTGGACAGGAACTGTGCTTGAAGGAATCTCAGCCTATGGGCTGAAATCTCTCCTCTAGGCATATTGCAAAAGGTAATTTGGGACTTTTAGGCAAAAGCGATTGTCATCACCCTAAAATCATTAAGGCAATACAGCAAGAGTTAAACTGTGGCTTCAGCATAGAATAGTTATCTATCTTGAAAAGCAAAAGGTTTAAGGAAACCAGGTGGACCATATTGTACACACTGTGGCCAGTGCAGGCTGTCTGCTACCAGATAAGATTTTCAGTCACGCAATAGTTCAACAGAGAAACTGGAAACACTGAAATCTAAATTAGACAGGAAAGCTCACAATCTAGAGCTGCCTGATGTCTCTTCAGCTTCAGACAAACTTAAGGTCTCTGTTAGGAGGGGAAGGTTAAACAGACTGACACCTCCTGAATGACGATTTTACCATTCCTCCATCTTGGCCCAGTCCTAGAGATTTCCTTCCCCTTCTTCCTTGTTTTGGGCAGAATGCCTTCTGCTTGCAGCACCTCACCATCTGGTCCAGCCCAAAGGTACATCCCTACTTTATCAGTTCAGCACCTCTTTTCACAATTTCACTTGAAAATACACAAGATAAGGAAAAATTACTTCCAGATGTCAGGAACTGAACATGAACTTATACAGACAGAGGTGATATTATGTGATGAGAACACTGTGGGATGATTAGAAATAGAAAAAAGTCTTCTTTTAGAGGTCTGTCAAAACATTTTAAGTATTTATTGTCTCTGCAGAATTCCCCATTCTAACTATGCCGTCCAGAATTCATCTAAACAAAGACTTGGGAACATTTCAGAAATATGATCTATGTATTGAAGAGAACACCTAAAAAGATGATAAAGACAAATCTCCCTTAAATCCAGCTTGGTCCTAGGATTTGTCCTATCCAGCTTGGTCCAGTATTTGTCCTACCCACAGCTTCCCTAACAGAACTAGGTGCACCCCACCATGAGATATCAACTCAGCATTCCCCACTGTGGGGACAAAAGTGAAGAGATACCCTTTGAGCTGCAGCTACAAACTCCAAGTTACACAAGTGGGACATTTTCTAGATGCAAGGCATGTTTTCTCGGCTCCTCACCACTACAAATTTCTGTACAATGGGAACAAACAAATACACCTCTTGTTCCAAAATCCAAGTGTGGTACATGCACATGATTGAATGCTTGCTGCCATAGTAATGGTTTATGACTTACTACATTTAGCCTGGTTCTTTGTAGCTGCATAATATATATTATTTTGCTTCACAAGAGACTAAGTCTGGTTTTGATTAGGCTTGTAGAGAGCTGTCAGAAAGTCAGACTCAAGCAAATAAGCCCCTGTAGGTTCTCTTGGAAAAGCCCATAAAATGTCTGCTGTTCATTTAAATTAGGCTCAGAAAGAAACACAAACCTGAAGGCTGCTAGTGTTTATACATTTGTTTAAGATTTTTTTTCCTTGTGGGGCAGAGGAGGCTGGGAGAGGAGTTATTCTGGGAATAAGCTTAGTCAGAGAGCAGCCATGGGCCCAGACCCTCATTCCTGTACACAAAGCAAAGGAGAAACAGGCTTATGCAGGCACCCTGAGCTGTAGCATAAATCCCTCCTATGAATTTAAGCCCAGCAGTGGAGGAGCAGCACAACTACTTTGCAGACATTTCTGAAACCACTAGGTTGTGGCAGTAGTTAAAGCGAGTTTTGAGAATACTTTCCTGTACACGGCTTGCTTAATCACAGTTTTTCTACACATCTCTGAGACTTAGTTAACCATATCTGCCTGGGCCACAACCCAGATGGCAAGGCAAGATTTCCCTCCACATCTAGCTCAGGCTGCCATGGGGCTGCTGCTCCCAGAATGTGGTGCCTGTCCTACACTTAAATGCCCCTACACACAGTAACATTGCTTAGAATGGATATGTTAACCAGCTCCTTTACCTTGTAGTGTACTTTTATTTTCTTAAGTGCTCCCTGGTTTCTATTTCCATGCTTTAGCTGCCAGGGGTGAGGGCTGCAGCGCCAGCTGAGATGATGACATTGCTCTGTCGTCTTCAGCTCTCACTCTGAGCTGTCTGAAACTCTCCTTACAGTTGGGATTACTTTGGAGGCATCGCTTGAGAGCCTGTCTCTGCTGCTTATGAGCCAAGCAGGCTGACTGCTCCCTGCCCTTCTCCCCTTCATGCATGCACATGTGGATCCTCAGCTCTCCCACACCCCTGACTCACACATTCTCCATATGAAGATAATAGGCTCAAAACTTTCTTTCTTTGCTCTGTCTCATCTGGGTCCCACAGCCTCCAGCACGTTCCTTCCCCATGTGCAGATCCATGGCTGTCCTCCAGAGCCTTCCTCCAGGCGCCTGCCTGCCCAGCACCATCCCTCAGGTTTTGGGGTCACATCTCCTACTGCTGGGTTGCCATAAATCCAGCATTGCCTCCCACAGTCTCTGGTTGCATGTTTTTTCTGGGGGATTCACCTGACCACTGTACTCATGTGCACACACTGGTTTTGTCTGCAGCTCCTGCTTGGCACTTTTTCAACATGCTTTTGACTTCCCAAGCTGGGACAGAGGACAGGAACAACCTCTGAGGTCTCTGAGGGGGCAGAGCCTCCCCCAGGACCTCCACCAGCTGCTAGTCCTGACCTCTGCCACTCTAGGGGGCAGAGAGCACAGACTTCCTCAGGATTTTGATGACTATTAATTATATAACAGTTTGAGAAATAAGTAAATCTAAACAGAACTTGGAGGTCCTACACACCTGTCTTTGACCACTCTAGATCAGCAGTGAAGTCCCCAGAAGGGAAATTAGTATCCTGGACCCCAGCAGGAGATAATTCCTCTTTCTTTTTTCTGTCTGGCCATCCACTCAAATGCTTACAGAGGTGTTCTAGCTGCTGCATCTAAGCTACCAGAACAAGGCCACCCACTGCAGGGTCCTGGGGACAGTTTGGGAGTCTCTCAGTACTGAAACTTTCTACTAATTGTTCTTATAGTTGTTAGCAGGAAGGTGAGAAGGCACTGGTTGGCTCAGCAGGGCAAGTGAGAGGTGCTGCCCTCCATTCACTCCAAACCTCTCCTTCCCACCATATCAGGGTCAGGCTGCATTTGGCTGAACACACACATACTAATTGTAGAAAGCAATTAATAGGCACAAAGCATTATCTGTATCTTATCTAGTGTCAGCATGTGATTAATTGTTCCCAAAGACTGAGGCTTCTCAGACTTTCATTTTAATTAGGAGGAACAGTTGCCAAAAGCAATTTCTCTGAGGCAACTTTCACCATTTGTTGAAGTATTCATTTATCTGATATTATTCCAAGGCCATGTTAAAAAATAAAAAAAAAAAAGCCAAACCCAAAACAACAACAGCAACAAAAACCACCCTATAAGAACAGCCCATCTATTCAAATTCTGAGAAGTCTCCTAGACAGCAGCTATGGGGGAAGAGCTGACCTTATGAAAAATCTCCTGTCCTTGACCCAGCCGAATCTCTCAAGCAGCTTTGCTCCCTGTGTGCACTGCATGCTTTAGGGAGATATGGAGGAAGCTACTTTTAAGCCTATTCAAAAATAAGGGAAAAGTGTACAATTACCTTCAAGAACACTTAAAGGCCCACATATTTTAGGGGTGACTTAGGAAGGCTCTTAACGTAAGAGACTTTTTGCTCATATTCCCTCTAATCCTTCCTCCCTGTCTTTATTACACATAGGAATTTCTGCATGTAAACATTCATCCAGATGCCTGGGTTGTTTTTATTTATATGAGATGATGGAGCTGTTCTAACTGCACAATACTTGGGCACAGAGAGTGATTCATGCTGTACAACAGGAGCGTGGATGGGTCCACAGCTGACTCATGGGACTAGGGGAGCACGTTGCACCAAGCACTGATATGGTCAGACTGCATCTGCTTTGCAGACACATCACCTGTGAAATCCAGCCCTGCTGCACAAAAGGTAAGAAACTGTTCCTGACCCAAAGATTTTAGTCTGAAAGCTGCATAGTAGATGAACTGTGAAGGAAGAGCCATGGGAACAATAACCACATCCTGTGGGTGCACAGAGATTTAGATACATGAACAGGGTATTTCAATGACAGAGGCACCTGTACATGTTGACTGCTTGCCTGTTACTGGTTGCATGATTCAGACAAGAAGCAATGGCACAAAATAGCCTAGGGAAAGTGCCACTCAACCAAGAGAACAGACTTCAAAACTCTGGATGATCCAGAACTTAGAGATAAACAGCACAAATCCAGAATCATGGCAGAAAAATATTTTTAGAAGGGTCATTTTTTCTCTGACAAGTGTTATACATATATTTTGGAGATGCCTATGAAGGCCCTCATCAAATCTAAGGGGTAGGTAAATAAAACTAAGAAAAAAAAATCATGTCTCAAGAAATGAGAGCCATGTCATCAATAAATCAAAAGGCAAGTTTAGATGACTTATAAAATATTTCAATGTTATTTAAAGCTCTTGCTGCAAACCATCAGGTATATAGTTTCTATTCTTTTCATGAGGAATTTCTAGTATTTCATTCTGTTAATATTGAGAGGGACCTCTCCATTGAATGGTCTCCAATATTTCAAGAAGTTTATAGTGATACTCTTCACATTTATTTCTTGTCTTGGCAAAGTAGACAGAAATAGAGTTAAGTAAGATATTTTCCTTTGCATCATCAAGCTCCAGGTAACTACTTTGAAACTTTGTAAGGCTGGTTACTAAAATTTGTTCAGGCTGCTTAATGCATAGAATCACCCTGCAGTAAGTTTTAGCAATAGAGGAACACACCATGATGCACTATGGCATTCACATTGTCATGGTATGTGTGCAAATGGATGCCCAAAGTTCAGCATTTCTAAAACAACCGTGCCATTCATATGAAAAGCATTTAGACATCAAGAGTCCACCAAAAAATGTGTGAATGAATTAAGTTCTAGGGGGAAAAAGACTCATAAATTTGAAACAACTGAGGATAATAAAGCTTCTTAACTGATCACAGATAATGAGCCACTTCCCACAGACACACTACAATGGTACAATGAAAATGATAAGTGTATGATACAAAGTTGTTGTCAGGCCTTATCCTGAATACTGGGCACCATTTCTAGTCATCTGTACTCAAGAAAGAGGAAGTGAAACAGAAATAAACCCAGAACCACCCAAAAAGGATAATCAAGGCAATGAAAAACCTCTCTTCAGAGGAGATGGAAAGATTTGGTGGTTTTAGTTGAGAGGAGAAAAGATTATTGCTCTCAACAGTAGGGCAAATACCAAAGGCAGAGAACAAGGACTTCTGAAGATAATGACACTGGCAGAAGAGCAAAGAGGCATAGCCTTTTTGGCTATAGGAAATGAATACATTTGGGCTGGATACAGAAGAAAACTTGCAAGTATTAGAGAAATTACATTCTGGACCAACATTGCAATTAAAGATAGAGCATGGTGCTAAACAAACTTTCTTTTAAAATAGTGATTAATAAGTTGAAGAACATAATTACCCAAACCAATTACTGTGACAGCAGCCTTCCCTCCAGCTGTATCCTGAGGGTTCAGCAGGTGCAATTGACTCTGTCTTTGATTAGAAAATGAACAGAGGTGCAGCTAAAAGCAGGGACTACCTTCCTGATTCAAAGGCTTAGCAGACTTTGTTCTGCAAAGATGTTCAAAAACATCTATTTCAGTCATAGACAAAGGAAATAGTGAAGCAACTTGCCAGTCAGCCATCTCAACAGAAAAATCACACACAAGATAACAATTTTGCAAGCTGCCATTTTCTTGAACTAGATAGAAATTTTAAAAGAACTAGAGTAATTTTCTTGAACTAGAAGTATTTTAAAAGAACAAATGTTGTGAGAAGTTAATTTTCAATCTGAATTTCAGTTTGGGATTTGTTTTTATATATGTTCTTTGAGAAGATTGGTCAGAATACAACCAGATAAATACCATTCAGTTTGGAAAGACTCATTAAGTAATTTTGAAAAATTGACCCCTCAACAGGAAAAAACCTACACTCAAACAGTTTCTCCAATAACATATTGATAGTGATGTTCATCTTACAACACATACGTCAAGATTTTCATATTCTTATCAGGCAGCAAACTTCAATAGTTCAATCAGCAAGCTAATTTGACATCATAATTCTCCATTTGACATCTGTTGATACTGCTTCAATCTGTGACTATTATGTATTTACTGGCAAACCGCATTATGGCAATAGCTTTTAAAACTGCAGCTGAAATTAAAACCTGATTTTTCTGTTCTTAAGGCAATAGTGCCATCTAGTGGGAAATATTCAGCTTTGCGTCTTATGCTGGGCAAAGGAGCCCAGAAAGCCTTTCTTAGACAAAAAATTCCTCAAGAAAAAGAGATGTATTTTTTTTTCCCTAAGTTGGTTCCCTCCGGTTAATACATAAACTTTCATCTAAAATGCTCACTAGCCCTTTCTAGTCATTCTGGCAAGGTTTCATAAGGTTTTTGCTCTGCTCCAAGGTGTTCTACAAAACACAGCCCCTGTCTGGGTAGGTGTCTAGGGAGCCTACCAGGAGGGTAGGAGGCAGAGCACCCAGCCCAACTGCAAGTAGTGCTACTCTGCATTGTGCAGCAAGACCAGCCTCGCCAACCAAGTCCATGCTGTGAGTCCTCGGCTCTGCTGCATGTGTTACACACCCACACACAATGGCCAGCCACATCTTAACCCTGCTTCTTCTGGCAACCTTTTCAGACTCTTTTATCTGATTTTGTGCCTCCTCTCCTTTTAATGGCTTTTTCCCTCAGTTTCTGCAGAGTCAAACAAAAACATCTCACATTGCAGAGAGCACCTGACACCTTTTTACATTTAAAATGCTGTCTGTCCTGCAGAGTGTAAACAATGAGGATGCATCTGGTTTTTCAACAAGCAGTGGGTCTTCTTTATTTCCTTTTTAATAATGGAGGTTATGCTTGCCCTTTTCCAGTTTATGTGAACTTCATGGGACTGCCATGACTTCTCAAACACAATGGATAGTGGCTCAGTCATTTCCTTGGCTAGTTCCTGTGGATATTACTCACCAGATGTCAGGGACTTGTGCACCTTTGGGTTCCTGAGGTGTTCTCAAACTCATTCTCCTACAGAAGACAGTTCTCTGTGGAATCTCATCCTGCTAAGATCTTTAGCTCAGATGCTTTTACAGAGGGTTTTGACCTCAGACCATGGCAGACAGTATACTGAGGGGGGACACCTAATCAGGTCACAGTGGGAACCATAGGTTCTTGTGAGTAGTATGTAATAGAACCTCCTATATTTGGTCATTTCCAGTTTCCCTTCTCTGTTGCTTCAGGACATTTTTCTTATAAGGTCATATTCTGAGTTCACCTTCCTGATTGGACCTGTGCCCCTATACCTGGCTGCATTTGCCCCATCCAAAGGTTTTTTGGAATCTAGCCTCTGTACCCTGTGCCACCGTTGTTATTTTCATTATTAAAGTTTTTCTTTTCTGGGCTATTCCATCATTCCCGTTCCTCTTTATTAGCCAGCTCCTCCCACCTATGCCAAGTAGGGGGATCACAGTGGGCTTCTAAGCCCGTAGTTCTTCATTCTCCAAATCCTTGATTCCACCTTCTACAACTTTGGCAATGTGGCTGGAGCACTTGCTGGTGGAGACTGAGGCAAAAAAGTCATTGAATACCTCAGTCTTCCCCATGTCCTGGGTAACTAGGTCTCCTGTATTCTTCCTGAGAGGACCCACATTTTTTCCTAGTCTTTCTTTAATTGCTGATGCACCTGAAGGCATTTTTTTTAGCTATGATGCCCTTGGCAAATTTACTTTTGCTGGTGCTTTTGCTTTCCTAAACAGATCCTTGGCTTTTGGGACAATTTCTCTGTGTTTATACCAGGCTACCTTTTCCTGTTTCTACCCTCTGTAAGCTACCTGTTTAAGTTTGTCCAGGAGCTCTTGTTCATCCATGCAGTTAATCCTGGTGTTCTTCCCTGATTTCATCTATTTAGAAATACATTGCTTTTCACCCTGGAGTGACATGGAGCCCATGTCATTGTAGCCCAAAAGAGCTACAATATCATGTAGCTCCCTTGGGCTCCTCTACCTTCCAGGGCTCTATCCCACAGCACTCTATCAAGGAGATCCTTGAAGAGACCAAAGTCTGCTTTCCTGAAGCGCTGGGTAGCAAGCTTGCTTCTCACTCTTCTCATTGACTCAAGGATCTCAAACTACACCACTTCATGGTCACTGCAGCTCAGACTGCCCTTGAGCTTCACATTCCCCAGCAGCTGCTCCTTGTTGGTGAGAATGAGGTCCAGCATACACCTCCCCTCATTGGTTCCTCCGTCATTTAGAGAAGGAAGTTACCATCAGTGCACTTCTGAAACCTCCTGAACTGCCTGAGCCCTGCTGTGTTGTCCCTTCAATAGGTATTAGGGTGGTTGAAGTCCCTCATGAGGATCAGGGCTTGCAAATATGAGGCTGCTCCTACCTGTCTGTAGTGGGCCTCATTGACTCAGTCTTTCTGGCCAAGTGGTCTGTAGCAGTTCCCTGCTAATAATGACACCTGTTCCTGCCCTCCCTTTAATCCTTACCCAGTCAGCTCCTCATCCATGCCCAGGCCAAGCTCCATGCACTCCAGCTGGTTGACAGAGAGGGCAACACCATTCATCTCCCATGCCTTTCCTTCATAAAGTGCCTTTGCCCTTCCATTCCAGCCCTCCAGACACAGGAACCATCCCACCACTTCTCAGGATGCTAATATGGTCCATAGCCCTGCAGGCTTGCACACGTCTCTAGTTTCTCCTGTTTACTTCCCATCCTACCCGCTTTTTTTAGAATAGAGGATTTAAGCTGGGCCCCTGGTGAAGCTCTCTGCCTGCAGTGGCTGGAATTCCTTGGTGCTATTCCTTCAGGTGTTCTCCATTGATCTGCACACCCTCTCCAGGCTCTGGTCATCTCTTTCTGACTCAGAGAGCCAACTGGTATGAGTGGGATGGCATGTCATCCCACATCTTATCACTGTTAAATTTCTTCAGGTCTCTCTAATTTTTACACTTAAAGTGCAATAAATGCCTACAGTAAGAGATAACTGGACTCACAACAATTACTGATCTATCAACACAGTATGAAAGCCCATTAAGTGTGACACTGAAGAGGCCTCAAATATTTCAAGCCTACAAATACTCAGTGGCACACTTTCAAAATACTTCTAGTATCGAACTACAAATTTTTATTATAATAATTTCTAAGTTAGAATGTATTCAAACAAGGACTATTACTGCCTTGCTAAAGAACACGTGAGCATTCATCCATAAATGTCAATAAAACCCGGGGGATTGCTGGAGTATCGGCAGTTTATGACTGCTCTGTGCAATTTCTGCATTGCAGTTAGAAAATTCAGTTTATCACAGGGATATATTAAAAGGCTGCTGTCTGAGACTGCCACATCCTATGATTATTGCTATTTTCTAAAATTATAAATAAGAACCAATTAATTACATTGTTTTCAAGTAACAGCTAGCCTCAACATTCTGCAACATTCACCATTATATTAAACATCCTATCAAGATAAACTGCATCATTTGGAATCTGGGGGAAGCAAACATTCTAGATGCAATAATTCTATCTCCACCTGCAAGATTACATCATGGGTTCCTGACCACTTTGCAAATTTTGCCAAATGATCCTGTACTGCATAGACTTTTTTTAAAATCAGAAGTGTTTCTAAAATTATAAATAAGCCTTCTATAATACTAAAAAACACACTGAACACAAACTCAATTTGGAGTGACAACCGCCATTCATTGAGAGATTTGAGGTATTTCCAAAGAGAAACGGCACCAGCAAAGTTGTTGAATCCAGTTGTGTTGCACTGCAGGAGGATGTCCAGTTAGCAGCGTCCTGTGGAAGAAAAAGGTACATTTCAGTGCAACTATATTTTCTAAATCTCTAAATTGGCTTGGCTTCAAGATAGGCACACACTTATACTGCCTGAAATCCCTCACTTCACTGTCACAACTTAGCCATCTCTTTGGAATTTGAAAGGCAGGAAGACAGCAGATGTACAGTAGCAAACTGTCTCTTGTGTAAGGAAGGAAGCAAGTTTTACTTACTACAGCACTGGCCACAGTGAAGGCAACCAGCAGAGAGAAACCATGACAATGGTCCAAGTAGAGTGAAAAAATAAGTTTTCCTCCAAGTAAAAAATCTCAGCCTTTTTCCCCCCATAAAAAAAAAAAAAGGCTATCCAATTTAAGACTTCAGCAAGTATTTTAGAATCAGAGACGTTCAACATGTAATTTTGTTCTTTTGTTCAATCGTTCAAGGGCTTAATGTGAAAACCACGAGTCACTAGGAACCAATATGCCCACTTACTTTTGACCCTCACTGTTGAAAGACTGCGGCTTCGAGGCACCTGCAAGACAAAGAGAAAAGGAAAATCAGGTGTGCTAAAGAACTGTAACAAAAAAAGCCACCTGAGCACCATCAACATTCAGAAAATCTGCACATCCAGAACATCTGCACATCTATCATTGCAGCTCTACTGTTACTAAGTCAAGTTCAACAACTTTCTATTTTTTTTCTGCAGCCTGCACACACACAAAAAAGGGAGCCCTACCCAAAGCCTCTCACATTTTCAATATTCACATTTTAAGTTGAGGGTGCCTATGTCCCTTTAATAAGATGGGCTAAAAACTAGAAAAATATACACATTTTTAACAGAAATAATTAAAAATGTTTTGTAACCATACAATACGCAGAATTCTGCTAAAGTTTCACATATCCTATTTGTACCACCTTCCCTTCCTGCTCACCCTACATTTATTTTTGGCCCCTTTGATGCATTTCATAAATTAGGAGTAAATTTAGGTTACTAAGTCCAGGAGGCAGGAACTACGTGTTGCATATGTACTCCAAAATGACTGAAACACTTCCAGATGTTGCTATTATTATTCAGAAGGGCACTAAGGCAACAGGAGTAGGGGCAAAGCATTCCAAGATACACATTTGATACTTCTGAGAATTTAACTATGATCTACTTCTCATACAGTATCTCTACAGATCATTATACCAGGCAATAACTATCTATCAGTTCAGCTTCACCTCATTCGAGACTATCAAGCAAAGGCACTTATTCCCAGTGTTAAAATGTACATGTGGCACATCAGCATTTTTAACAGGTTGCCTACATTCCTAGTTAAAATAATTGATGCTGCACTACAAACATTTAGCTGAGGCTTACTTGACCACACAGCAGAGGACGGCCACAGCTGCAGCTTCTGCTTCTAATTCTGCATCTGCGAGGACACTACAAGAGAAAAGTAGTCTCTTGTAAGTAAACTTCTCCTGAGAGAGAAGGTTTAATAAAGACACACTTTGCAAGCCATGACAGACTAGCCATGCTGGAGACAAGGTTTGAGGACAGAGCAGAAACACAGTAAGCTTTCTCCTTAGAACAGGTTCTGACAACAACCATACATCTGCATAATTAATACATGAAGGAAAATGGAACTATTCATCCTATATACAGGATGAGGCACTAAAACCTAAATGATATTTGATATACTACTCCACCCATATAGGGGACAGTTAAAAACTTAACTTTTTACATTTTAAAAACAGTGTTGAAATCCACTGACTTCCCTTAACGTATTTCTTTAACAAAATACGTACCATAACCATTTTTTTAGTGACTACTTCTCCCTTCACAATAACAGTACCGTCTTCTATCAGAGGAGGCCAGACGTGATAGGCCACAAAGGGAGCTGCGAAATCTGAGTCAAAGCTACGATAGTACCTGTTGAAACAAACAGTACAAGAAATGTCTGCATATAAGTGCCAAAGGATAAATACGTTCCAAATCATCAATGTTGATAAAAAGTAGCTACAGCTCTAATATCTTTCCACATCACAAAAATATGTATTCTTTATGTGATCCTGTAAAAGAAATGGACTTGGAAGACAGACTTAGCAGAACATACTGTTTACTTATCCTGACAGACATTCTAATAAAGCCATCTCACACTTCAGAAGGCCACTAGACCTTAATTTTTGCTTAAGCCCAACACAAGCCAGGGCCCCTGTGTCCACTGACAGATTAAACCTTCTGAGCAGCAATTCAGCAGACACAGTCATCCCTTCTTCCTGGAATATCTTGCTAGAACAAGCCCCCTATAAGGACAAATAACACATCTGGCTTTATGGATTCAAACTCACAACAAATACCAAATAACAGAAATTGTATTAAAAGCAATGCATCTATACTTAAGTAATCTATTACAATAGTAAATTATTTAAAACAATGTCATAACCAGAGGCACAAAGCAAGGCATAGGGTACAACAATGTTTGGCTGGCTGTTTGTAGAATGCTACACATGTAATAAACAGATATATTTTAATTTCTACAACTTTAATTTGCTCCATCTCTGTGTACCACATACAAATGCTACACATGTAAGCATATACATATGCCACATTTATCTAACTAGATAGACAGATGTACGTGTCTCCCACAGCAGCACAGAAAAACATATTAAATGTGGTTTCTTAAGGCCATACACACCAAGTAGGTGGAGAAAGCATCTCAAGACTATATCACAGTGTTTTTGCTTCCTAATTTAGCCAATAGCTTTGAGTGTCAAAAGCTAACTCTCCTATATTTGTATAGGATCATTGAGTAGTCCTGTATGATTTTGCACTCCCCTGTTGAGAGTCTACTTTCATCTTCTCTGTTTCTCTCCTTGACTTCTCAAGCTCTTCATGACCTCCTTAGTGATGTAAGGTGTTTTGCTTTTTAGAGCAATTTTTATGACCTATCAATTCCAATTATTTTCTAGACAACATGGAAGCACCCTACAGCTCTCTGCTAAAGAAGCAGCTTGACTCTATAGAAAAAAGAAAAATTATTAACAAAATTCTCAATTTTAAGAGGCAGTTTTGATTTTGCCCAGCTCTAAACCAGAAGAGATGGGAGCATATTAATACTCGTATGTTGTACAGCAACCACAACCTGGAGGTTGCAGCAAACATGTTGATGACCCTGGTAATGACACCAGCTGCAAGATCTCAGTAAATATGACTTTTACAGAACAGGCCAGTAAGGAGGAATGAAGATGCAAACATTTTTTAAAAGGCAGATAGAGACTAAGCAGGGAAAGCTGATGATCATATTCTTCTTAAATGATAAATTAAATTTGCTCTTGAGACTGGAGTTTATCCAGAAAATTGCTCCGGTTCTCACTAAAAAAAAATTGTTGACACTTATGTACATGCTAGTATTTACACACTATCCTAAACCTTAAAGACATACCAAATTCACTACAGGCCAGGGGGTTTTGCCCTAAATTAATGTTTAGCAATCTTGAACTGCTATATTAATTAGGAAACAAGTAGACTACAAAACCTTTAATGGTAAGTCTGACTGAATTTAAAATTTCTTACATGTTCCTATTGAAGCATTCTCCATCAACACCATAAGCAATATCAAGAGGAGGAATAAGTGTCTGCATTGAATAAGCCAAACAGCACAACTCTCGAATCAAAGCGCTGATCACAACGAAATCCAATTCTCCTGGACATGGAAGCTTTGGGTTCCTGTTCATGCAGCAAACTACTTCCTGAAAATAAACATACACGAGTAATTTGCACTCACTAACCATTTTTTTCACAAGCAACTACAGAAATCCCCCCTAAATATGCCTCTCAGCTTTCTACATTTAAAAATCAGTATAAGAAGCTCATAGTAATGTTGCCCTGGACTATTCCAGAAAACAACAATTTCAGAAAGAATGTGGTGCTAATAGGAAGCTATTACTGAGTCATACACATACTAATCCTAGCAATATTGTTCCAGAAAATAAACTGCTACAAGGCAAAGTCCATATAGTAACTCTCTTCTCCTTCAGGTTACAGTGCATTTCTAATTTACATATTCTGAATTTACTAGCTCCTGAAAGAGATCACCACTGCCTTCGACTTACATGGACACTGCAACAAACGTCATAGAGATCCTTGTGGCAAGCTATATAATCCAGGACAGCAACTTCAAGTGACGTAGGTCCCCCTCTGTAACATATACTCAAAGTGTCTTTTACATTTATTTTCACCTTCCAGAAGGCCATCTTTGCCGCACGGAAAGATTCCTGCAAAAGTAAAGAACATCTAGTTAAACACAGGAGACTCAGTTTAATATTTTATCAGTTATCTGAGAAAATTAATTTAACCCACTATCATCAAAACAAGGAGGAATATAATACATTGCTGTAAAGGAGATTAACTCATGAGGAAGGAATTCTCTGATTGAGTGTAATTTATTTGCAGAAGATAAGATTGAAAAGCTTCATTTGCTGGGAAAAGAGGTTGAATTGGAGAGTGTAAACTGAACGATGATTGAAAGAAAAAATCTTCAGTAAGTAAAATGTGCTTGGGATCACACACATTAAGAGATGCTGCATCTCTAATACAGGTATGTGTTACACCATTTTTATAGAAAAGAAGATTCAATACAGAAAAAATGAAGACTTTCTTCAAACTGAGTTCATGGTAAATGTGGGGTATCTAGATGGTTTCAAGGGACCCAATTAAACTAAAAAAGCACATAGCTACAAGCATAAGGAAAGCATGATACAGAAAGATTTTTAGCTTTTTAGTGTTGTAGTATTTAATGCACCATTCCCAAAAGAATTTTTCTAACTAAGGCAATGTTGATCACTGCAGATACTATGTACTTTTCAGACCAAATCACTTGACCAATTTCAGATTAAATTTCACTCTTTTAGTACCCATACAATAAATCATTGACCCTGTTCCAATCTTGGGACAGGTCAGGTAGGACACTACATTGAGAGTTCAATGTAGAAGTGTGAGGCGAAGAAAGAAAAATCAAAATAAAAAAGGGAAGAAAGCTTTTCTTCTCTGCACTTGACAGAAATGCTAATTTACCCACAATTTAAACCACTGCAGACATAGTATTTTACAACACACCTCCAGCCTGTAAAATAAGAAATAATATTTCTTTCTCACCACACATGCAATGTATATTATCCTCTGCACCGTCTCCAAGTTACAGACGTATCGCCTCAAAATGCACTCTGCCTCCAAGCGTTCTTTAGCGTAAATGAAGTTATAGCGAGCTATAAGGCAGGCGCGGTGTGAAGCGCTGCCCCGCCTGAGCCGGGGAGGTGAACAGGGCCTTGGGCAAAGGGCACGGCACTTGGGAGGACAGGGCGTCACGCAGGGTCTCGCGCAGGGTCTCACGCAGGGCCTCACGCAGGGCCTCACGCAGGGCCTCAAACGGCACGGCAGAGGAGAGATACAGGGCCTCACACAGGGCCTGGCACAGGGCCTGATACAGGGCCTGACACAGGGCCTGACACCGCACAGCGGAGGAGAGCAGGCCCTCAGACGGCATGGTAGAGGAGAGCAGGCCCTTGGACGGCAGGGTAGGCACGGTGGAGAGCAGGCCCTCAGACGGCATGGTGGAGAGCAGGCCCTTGGACGGCAGGGTAGGCATGGTGGAGAGCAGACCCTCAGACGGCATGGTGGAGAGCAGGCCCTTGGACGGCAGGGTAGGCACGCTGGAGAGCAGGCCCTTGGACGGCAGGGTAGGCATGCTGGAGAGCAGGCCCTTGGACGGCAGGGTAGGCACGCTGGAGAGCAGGCCCTTGGACGGCAGGGTAGGCACGCTGGAGAGCAGGCCCTCACAGGACATGGAGAGCAGGCCCTCGGAAGACATGGAGAGCAGGCCCTCACAGGGCATGGAGAGCAGGCCCTTGGACGGCATGGAGAGCAGGCCCTCACAGGGCATGGAGAGCAGGCCCTCGGAAGACATGGAGAGCAGGCCCTTGGACGGCATGGAGAGCAGGCCCTCACAGGGCATGGAGAGCAGGCCCTTGGACGGCATGGAGAGCAGGCCCTCACAGGGCATGGAGAGCAGGCCCTTGGACGGCATGGAGAGCAGGCTCTCGGACGGCATGGAGAGCAGGCCCTCACAGGGCATGGAGAGCAGGCCCTCGGACCGCATGGAGAGCAGGCCCTCGGACCGCATGGAGAGCAGGCCCTTGGAAGGCATGGAGAGCAGGCCCTTGGACGGCATGGAGAGCAGGCCCTTGGACGGCATGGAGAGCAGGCCCTCACAGGGCACGGTGGAGGAGAAATACAGGATCTCGGAAGGCATGGTGGAGGAGAGATACAGGCCCTCAGACGGCACGGTGGAGAGACACACCTCCGGCGGCATGGTGGAGGAGTGCAGCGCCTAAGCCTACAACACACATGCAAAGAAGCTTCATGTCACTTTACCATCCTCAGATGCTTTTCCCTATGGCAGACTTCTTCATCAATTTAATTTTTACAAGGGTAAGGTGAGTTTTGAGCCAAAGTAATTAAAGAAGCTACAGCTGGTTAGTCTAATATGAAGGCATTTTCATAACATGTTTTATGGCCTAAAGCATAAATGGTAAAAGAAAAGTAACATGTAAAGCATATAAGGCAAAGCACTTTGTTCCTAGGAAACACACTTTTAACTAATAATATTTTGGAGATTTGTTCCTCTTTCAGTACCACTGAAGAGTACTGCTGAAGTCAAACAAGTAAAAATTGAATACTACAACTACAGAGCAGAACTCTATAAAAGAGGACTCATCAATAAAAGAACTATTTCATACAGCTGCTCTCCATGTATTTTGTAAAGGTGCATTATTTGCTGTTTTGTCTGAAACCTAACATAATTGCTTTAAAATAAAATATTTGGGCACTAGAACAAATAACCTAAAGAGTTTATGTTCCTTCATAACAAAGTAAAAAACCTTGGCTTTTGTTTATATTTCAATTTAAATGAGGAAGAAATTCATGCTACCTAACATGACTGATTTCTATGATTCAGTGACTTCTCTGAGTAAGGTCTCTACCTGCTCTGGATAACAGACTTTTTGCAATCCAGCATAGCAATCTCATCCCGCAAGTTCTCAATCTTCTGCTCGTACTCATCCAGTTGCTCTAGCCTCCTTAAGTTGCACCGGGAAGCTTTCAGACTTAATCACACAGAACAGTCAGTCACAAGATGTCCTTCTATCAATGTAAACTATCTATCAATTAATCCTCATCATCAAACAAAAGGAGAAAAAAAATAGGAAAATAATTGACCAAGCTCCTTATGCTTGCTGAATAATTTCAGCATGCTTTCCTTATGCTGAAATACAGGAAAAATCCAGAGTTTAAAAACAAATGAAACAAAGCAGACCCTTGATCTTACTTTAAATTGTGTACATGTATTGTGGCAGGAAAGTGGATATAGCACTGTGTGCTATAGGAACAATCACTGGTTAACATTTGGCGTCCTTATACTAGCTCAGATGATCAGGTCTAAAAGAAACTAATTTCTTTCTCACATTTAAGACGCTAACTAAACCATCTCAGTTTTCTGTCCTATAGATTAAGAACCTATGTATTGTCTTCTATCAGGTTCTTGGGCTCTTTTTCTTTGCAGAAATATATTAGTCAGTCAAAAGATATCACAGATGTTAGTCAAGTAATACCAAAAGCTAACAATTCCTCTCCTGCTGTCCCCAAAAGAGGGAGTGATTCTTAAAGATTGGCAGACAACCAGTGAAACAAGTTTATCTTCTGTCCTTTACTCTTAGTTAATATTAAAAACTATCCCAAAATCTCTGCTTTCTGTCCAAATACCAGTATTACTGTTGTTTTTCTCTTACCAAAAGTGGAAGGCAAAAAGAAAATATGTTTTCTATTTATTTTGAAGGTATTCACTCTGTCCTTCCTTTTCCTTACTGGAGGACCCTGGTGAGATTTTTTTGAGACTCTGAATCAACAAAAGCTCTAACACTTATCAATTGATAGGATTCTTGTTCCACCTTTTTAAGGAACAAGCTGACTGAGATGACCACAGGTAATAAGGCCAGCAACATCTGCTAAGAGGAAAGACTGCCCACTTCCATCCTAAGTCAGCTCCTTCAGGAAGGACTTCTAGCAGAACAGTAGTAAAAGAGGGCTAAAGAATTCTACTACAAAGGACAATTGGGAAAGAAAAGCAGATTTGGGAAGATGAGCTCTAGAAATAGGCATGGGGGAAATCCAAACTGATATTCTTCGAATCACTTAGTAAGGGCAGGAAATTATATCACTTAATGTACTGACCCAAGACTTACGGAACATTCATTGTTCTCATGGTAATAGGATGCATGAGAATGGGTCTGCCACTTCGAGCTACCTCTTAAATGGCCGTGGAACTGGTAATTACTGCACAAACTTGTATCTGAAGCAATTTATTAACTTTTATATTATAATGCTCCATAAAATATGTTTTATGCAACTAGACAAAAACTTTTCAGGCCTAGTCACTCATCTGGAAATCCAACTCTCTTCCTCCATCTTATGACAATGGCTTTTATCTTCTTGGATATTTATGTATCAAAAACATTGTATAATTAATTGTGACATGTTGTAGGTCCTTCAATAAATGTTACACTCTAGCTACTCAATTGTTTTTTTTATTTAGGGTTTGCTTAGCATGCAACATTTCATAGACTATAACTCCCCAAGGGATTGTCATGGACTATACAAAACCTTTTTATGTAGAATACTGGCATGTTTTTCAACATCTCTGTCAAAAGCAAAACCTACCAAGTCAATTTATGAATGTGGGTGTGACTATATCATTTGTACCCCACTTTGGATAGATACACACTTTGGATATATATGTAGACGATACAGAGCTCAGATGCATTTTGAAACTCTGGTTTTAGGCCAGAAATAAAACATTTTACAAATCTCCATCAATATTTAGACATCAAGGGAAAAAAAAAAACCAAAAAGCAACAGAGGGAACTGCAGTTAATCTCCCTACTCTCGTTCCATCTGGTTGATCTGCACACGAGTTTCACTTAGTTTGTCTTCCAGGTCTCGCAGTTCACACCTTGGTTTGCAGGACAAATCTCTCAGCTGTAGCTCTCCTTCAGCTGAATCCTACCAGGAAATGAAGTCACACTGCTTGAATGTTCTACCTTATAAATTCCCCCAGTAAAGTACTAGAGCATAATGGGCAGATGTATTTCTAAATATTTCAGCAATGACTATTCCTAAAGAAACTGAGAACAAAAGCTATTGCATTCTCTCTAAGACATAAGCAATACCTTTCAGGCACACCAAAGAAAGACTCAGTTATAGAAAGTAAAATATTCACTTATTTTATACCTCATGGTAGAAATTATGGAAGGTCAGCATATGCAGATTTACTGCCCGAATCATCAGAACAAAGCATTTTGCAGAAGTGTTGCATAGTTGGTTTTTTTCAGTTAGTCAACTCCTGATTGACTAAATCACCAACTCAAGTAAACATTTTGGGAATTCATGTGTACAAAACAACAGAAAAAGTTATTAGAACACAGAAGCAAGTATCATTCCAGAAAGCACACTACTATACATGCAGCTGCCTTTAGCAACCCATAGAATGGCCAGCTAGTACTGGAATTAAATTAGTAACGGTGCAACAGGCTTTTCTTTAAATTTTGAATGTCACATGCAATTACAAATCTGCAACTGGTATTCCTGGTGTACTGTCATTTAATAACTTTGTTGTTTTATATTTTGGGAGGGTTTCGGCATACCACCACTCCTGCTTTATAATAGACTCTAACTCTTAAGGGATATCACTTTTTATTTGTCCTATTTTAATTGTGAAATATTTTGACAGAGCAGGTGTAAAACTGAGAAAGCAAAGAACATGGAGACATCACTGTCAAATCTCAGGATCTTGAAGATCTTCCCCTAGCCTGAATTAGCAAAGTCTCTTATTTTCATTCAAACCAGAAAGCCACAACAGATCTGTCTTTTCTGTTAATATCAAACTGTTAGTATTACAACCCCTTCAGTAAATACCAAATACATATGAACTCCAAATATCATGGCAGGAGCATAGTGGTATCATGACACACATGAACACTTTTTTTTTTAAACACTCTAGGAAATAATATAATGTTAAGATATCCTTAGAGTTTTTTCCTTAAAAAAAAAAAGGAGCTCACAGATTAATGCATGGAGTTTATGCACACCTTCAGCTTACACATGTATTTTCACAGTGCTCTTTTTTCTAAAAGAGATATGGCATAAATACTGCTATTATGTCTCTAAAATGTAAATGTAAATGGCAAATCTGTACCTAGAAAAGGAAAGCAGTATAATAACACAGATTTCTTATACAAAGCAAATTCATCCATAATAGCATAGTTGTCTCCATAGGTGTCTCCACAAGCAACTAAGGACATATTTCATTAAGTAAAATCTGAGGGAGGCTAATATTAACAGAAAGTCATTAAAGTGCTTCTGCAGGTATAAATTCACCTAGTTCTATTCTCTTAAAATAAGTTTCTTACACACCTGAGTGAGGTTGTCACTTCCTGAAGCAGTACAGCATATACTTGGCAGGAGACAGCCTTTTAGTTTTGCTGCACAATCATCTAAGAAAACACATACATTAAGAAATAGTAAGAACATGTACAGAAAAAGCCAGAGTTGGAAAAAATGGCACATGTGAAATGTGTAAGTAATTAGACAAGGCATCAATTTACCTCCTTGAGATGTTTCATTGAGAATTGAGAAGAGCTGCTTTTGAATTGCATTGTTCAGTTCTAATATTTCACAGCATCGGCTCAGATTTTCATCAGCAGAATTCCCCTGTAAATTAATGTGCATTTTTACATCTGTGTGGGCTTTCTTACTTAAAGTTACTCCTGTTACAATCATGTCACAAACCCCCCCATAATTACATCTTCCCAACCTTTTCTTACTGGATCCATTAGAATACTCATTTTTGAATACTCATTTCTAATACGCAAATGAGCAAAACATCAAGACTTCTATGACCCAGTTCATTCACTACTTGAGAAAGCATACTCCTTTTCCATCATAAAGAGGATGCAACCACAAGTTGAGTTAAAATCTTTCAACAGTTATTAAAATAATAATCTAGCAGATTGTTGGATTTTTAAAAATAGCCCAAAATCTGGTTTTCCATATTAGCTGAAATAATAGATATAAGGCTCTTATCTTGCTTTGTCAGCAGTCACATGAAGCCTCCATGCAATTTAACCTCATACTTAAGAGTTACAAACTGAAACATATACTACTGAAGGAGCAAAACCCAGCATTATGCCTAGGAAACAGCAAAACTACATCACTTTCATTAAGTGCAATTTTGAAAAGGAGTTGATTAGGTTAATCTGTTCAGGGTACTACTGCACCTTCCAGAAGAATACACACTTTGTACCCACTTTCCTTATCTTTACCTATAACTTGTGTATCACCTTCCACATAGATCACCCTCTAGGTCTTCAGGGAAGTTTTTACAAGCTTCCGAAACAGCTGAAATTCCCACCCATGCCCCCATCAGCTTGTGTTTTGATTGCTGCAACATGCTTTCCTCAGGCCTTGGGGAGTGCAGTAAACCTGCTCACCTCCACAAGACCACAGCTGCAAAGTGCATTTTTCCAGCTCATTACAGCAACATAACACAGTATTTCCATCTGGCAGCTCCTCTTTTTCTGCAACAGCAGCCCGAAACTGTTCATCTTCATTTCCCAAGACCATAAAGACTATTCCTAACCAACTTTTGATGGAGAGGTCAGCTCCCACTGCCGCTCAGCCCTCCTAAGTTCTACCTCCAACAACCATTTGCAAGATTTTGAAATACATGACACTGTTCCTCCTCTGGCCTCCTCTGTGGTAGCTTTACCAGCTACTCCCAAACTCCTTAAAACTGTCCTCTGCCATGAATCTTGCAGACAGTTACTCTGGTTATGTAACTGTAACTCCTATTCAACCATGAAGTAAAAGAAAAAAAAAATTATTTCCCCTGAAAACACTGCATTTCTTTTCTCATCAACCACAGCACACACAGTAGGTGGTTACAAGCTCGTGACCAACTATCTGCATCCCGGAGGTACAGAAACCTGGGGATGCCGGACGGAAAATTCTATCAAGATTTTTTTTCCACTGAGCAAAGTCACAGCTGTGAAGTCTCATCTTTCCCTAATTTTACACTTTCTCTACTGCTTCCACTGTTTCACCTCCTCACCTCACTCCTGCATGGACTCCATCTCACCCACCGGCAGCCCTCTGCTCATAACGGCCGCTCCTCCCGCACCGCCCGCCGTTTCTGAAGCCGTTTGGCGGCCGTGCCGCGCGCTGCCTTCTAACAGCCTTTCTCCCGAACGTTTCCCCACCCAAAAGAGCTGGGATGCTGGATAACCCCTTCCTTCTCACTTCCAGCAGCCTTTTTCCTCATGTTTTCCTGACTGTTCCTGGGCCCCAACCCATTCCTTCTGAGCATGACCCCAACCGTAGTCCTTTCACCGGCCGTTTTTCAACGCTCTCCTCTCTTCTAAGCACAGCCGGTACCGATCAAATCTCACTTTAAACCTCCAACCCTTCTTTTTAGGGAACCTTGTCACGGACAAAAAGCCAAATAACCGAAGCTGTGGGAGCTTAACAGGGTGTTAAAACTGCGCTAACTGGACGCGCCTTCCTGGCAGTGTCCCAGACCGCCCGTGAAACGCCGAGCGAGGGCGGCTGCCTCTGGCCCCGAGGAGTGGCAGGACTCACCTCGTAGTTCTGCTGCCAGCTCTCCAGCTTCTCTTGCAGCTCCCGGGCGCTTCCCGCGCCCACCAGGCTCTTTAAGTCTTTGGCCATGGCTAGATGTCAGCTCGCTCTGCTGTCCCTTCGGCAGTATTCTTCGGGCGGCGCAGGTGTAATGGAGATGGTAATGCCAGCCCGGGCCCCTTCCCTGGGCTTGGCCGCGTCCGAGGGCTTCCACAGCCGCGGTGGTGTCTCAACGGCTGGCGCGGCGATGGCGGTGCCACGGTACTGGGGGCTGCGAGGCGCCTCGCGGGGCGCGTGGACGGTTCGCGGCCGCCAGGTGACGCTGCCGGGTAACGACGGTGCGCGCGAGCCGCGGGGACCCGGCGCGCGGAGCGGCACCAGGGGGCGCTCGCGGGCCCCGCGCAGCGGCGGCGGCGGTGGCGGCGGGGAAAGATGGCGGCGGCCGCCCCCGAGCAGGTCCGTCCGCAGCGGGACGCGGGCACGGCGCGGCGCGGCGCCGTCCCCGCCGGGGCCAGGGGGGAGCGGGGCCGCGGGGAGCAGGCGGTCCGGCCGGGGGTGCTGCCCGCGGAGGGGAAGCGCGGGCGGGAGCGCCATTTTCGCCGCGGTGGGCGAGGCTGGTGTGGTGCCGGAGCGCTCCGGCTGGGGAGGGGAGAGACGGCGCTCGGGCGGCCCTTCCCGCCTTGTGCCCGGACAGTGTTCGGACGGGACGGGCTCGGGGAGACACGGCCCGAGCCTGCTGTCCGGGCGGGGCGGCCCGGAGCGGCGCCGTCCTGCCCGGAGGCGTGGGTATGTGACTGACAAATACTTCGTGCTCTGTGTGAGGCGCCTGGCATTGGAGCGGTGCGGGGACGCCGCCGCCGCGCCTGTCGGGGCGTTTGGCGCTGCCGAGGGGGCGGGAGGCAGCCGTGGGTGCCTGCGGGGCTCCGCAGCTCGTGTGGGCTCTGCAGGGTCACAGGGGGTCCAGAACATCTCCGAGGCAGCGAAGCCTCCACAAACTCGTCCAGGTCAAGCACCTTTCTCAACACCATCTCTTAATAGTTCTTCAACAGCAGAAGAAAATACGGTGTTGTTACTCATTACATCAGTGTAGATATGTGCAAGTGTAGTTACTTAAGGTGTAGCTTTAGGGTTCATTTCAAGTGAACAAACTTAATTCCATCCAAAAGATCAAACTCCTTCTTTGAAGATGTGAATCCCTAAGTAACAAACCGTTCCCTTCAAGGGAAGCGGAACAAAATTTTGGACAGCTACGAAAATACATCAAAGGTTTATTTTTACTATGAATATGTACAAGAGTTTCCTCTATTACTTTGTTATATTGACAGGATATCCCTTACAATCTCATAACTTCAGATTATTACATGAAAGCTATTCTGGCCAAGTTCCCCATGCCAGGTTTGAAGTCTCACAGTATCTTTCCAATGCTGCGTGCAAGCAACAGGAGTTGAACGCAAACCCTGTGCTGTCAAACTAATTTAAAAACTGTATCCACGACACTCTTTTTGAATAGTCACTGGGTGTCTATCACATATGAGCATGGAGGGAACTAAAATCCTGTGTATTGGCAGATGACCTGCCAATTCTGTCCCATATCATCCCTGAGAGGTAAAAATTAATTTCTTGGTAGCTGGTTTTAGTTTTTTAACTGTAACAATATAATTAATCATTCCTATCTGCCATGATAAAAATGAGATATAAAGCCATATATTGTCTGAAAGTATCTGGATTTTAAATTTAGTCGTTGTGCTAGCAGAGGTTGCTGTGGTTCTAAGTGTACATTCTGACAGCCAGCTGCCAGACTTAAATCTAATACTGAACATAATATCCAATATATCCCACTAGTCAATTTACATTTTTTGCATACATATGTGTGTGCCACTGTAGGTAATTTGCATGCCTTTTAAAGCTGACCCATGCCTTGTGTTACAGCAAAGCTCTAACGGCCCGGTGAAGAAGTCTATGCGAGAGAAGGCTGTGGAACGCAGGAATGTTAATAAGGAGCACAACAGTAACTTCAAAGCAGGATACATCCCGATTGATGAAGACCGTCTCCATAAGACAGGGTTACGTGGCAGGAAAGGCAACTTGGCCATATGTGTGATTGTTGTTCTTTTTATTTTGGCTATCATCAATCTGATTGTGAGTATAATAGCTATAGTGTAAGCAACATTAGGTCGTATTTCATTTTGACAGTTCAGTAAAAAAAAAATGTTTCCAGTATGGCTGAGGATTTAAAACATACTGAAGGAGATTCTCATTTTTCTTCTTTCTTTTTAGTTCTTTTTTAGTCTGAGCAAGGTTAGATGGAAGAATGGTGTAAGTTCAGGCATGAGTATTTTTGTAATAATGGTCACCTCATGAGAAGTGTTATTAGTACATATGCATTCAGGATATATGGCATATAAAACATGGTTATATTTTATCTTACAGAGCTGTATGTGAGCATTCAGAATTAACAAGCCACTATAATTTAAAGCTTCATTGTTCTAATCATCACATTTTTATTGCTTGGTCAATGAGAAGTAACAAATTCTTTTTCATAATTGCACATCCATCTGGGAGGATGCATTCTTGCAGTTCAATATATTATATACCAAGCTGAACTGTTCAGGAAATTTATTTAATTAATTATTACCCTTAAACAGAAAAAAGATATAACTATGGATGTGTTTTAATGTTTCATATATGTATAAATCATTTCAGTTACTGTTTCAAGTAAGTCTAAAAATAATTTAAAATGCTTTTCATAATTAAATGTATTATGATGTTTTCAGTAGGAATAAACTAAAGTCAACTCACACTTTAAGCTCACTTTAATACTGGCATTAATAATTGTTCAAATAAAACATCTAATTAATACGATTGTGGTAGGAAGATCTGAACAATCAGCATAATCCTTTAAAATGTGTTTCAGATTACCCTGGTTATCTGGGCAGTGATAAGAATTGGCCCCAATGGTTGTGACAGTATGGAATTCCATGAGAGTGGCTTGCTGCGGTTCAAGCAGGTGTCTGACATGGGCGTCATCCATCCCTTATATAAAAGCACTGTGGGAGGGAGACGGAATGAAGACTTGGTGATCACTGGGAATAATCAGCCTGTAAGTTATACCATGAATTGAAAGTGTGTGAGCAACACTAGAGAATTACACTCACATTGCTTAAATGTTACATTTGAAACATCATTAAGTTCATGCCTTTGTTTCTGAAGATTGTATTTCAGCAAGGAACAACCAAGCTTAGTGTGGAAAAAGACAAAACTTCTATCACCAGCGATATTGGCATGGAATTTGTTGACCCACGAACACAAAATACTTTGTTCAGCACTGACTATGAAACTCATGAGTTTCATCTACCAAATGGAGTTAAAATCTTGAATGTGCAAAAGGCCTCTACAGAGAGGGTATGTTTCTTATTTTTTGTAAGTAATGAGAATAAAGCCCATTGCTAGTTTCTGTAAGAGTAGAGTAGAGTTAGTGGTTTATAGGGGGTTGAGTGTGCCTTTGGAAGCACTGAGCAATCCTGTTGCAGAAAAAACACACACAACTATAAATACATAGGAGGAACAGATTCAGTGAAAACAGAGGGGTAAATTTACATAATCTGTCTTAACAGGAAGCCTATATTTGGTACAAGTGTTAGCTGTGTTTCCCATAAAAGATTAATTTTACATACCTTCCAAAATTCAGTGATCCTGTTTTGAAATTGACTGTGGAAAATAACAAATATGCAGAAGCTAGTGGGCAGAAGGGAAATTCAAGTTTTTTATTAAATTGCACAGCACTGCTTTCAAGGTAATTAAAGTTACTCAGACAAACACAAGTGTCACGTTTTCACTAATCCATAATACAGGTTTTTTGGTTGTGTTCTTAGATTACCAGCAATGCAACCAGTGATCTAAACATAAAGGTTGATGGTCGTGCCATTGTCCGGGGAAATGAAGGTGTTTTCATCACAGGCAAAACAATTGAGTTTCGAATGGGTGGAAACATGGAACTTAAAGCAGTAAGTACTTCAAATTGAGGCAATTTTTTTTAACAGCTTAGTTTCAAATTTAGGCTGATAGTAAACTGATGTAGCTTTATATAGCTTCAAACTTTATATAAATTACTCATGCATAAAAGTCAGTATATTTAGTAGGATTTAAATAGATGATTTATTACTTTGCTGTTAAGTAGTGGTTGAGTAGGTTCAGGTAACATTGATTTACTACTCTTAAGACACCTACTTTGCAGTTAAAGCTAAGCTATTGACATGAATACCAAAGGGAGTTAATCTCCTCTGGAAGCTTAACCAGGGTTGACAACCTTTGCCAGACGAGCAGAGCATATAGTTTGGAGCATTACCTTCTGTGCTGCTGCTGTAAGACTCACTAGCATTCCTTTAAGATTTTTGGAGATTAAGATGGCAGTATATATGGAGCAATAGAAAAGAAGGATAAAAATAGAGGTATATGCACTTTCAAGTGTGAAGGAATTTCATGTATGAATTCAATTGCCTGTTTCATGTCCATATTTTACATTTACTGCAATTGCTAATAAGAATGAAAGATGAAAAGTCACCCTGCTGCTGTCCTTCTCTGTATCGATCCACCACTGGAGTAGCAAAGTACATTGCTCACTAGAAATCCATAGGCATCACTATAATTTTCATTAAAAAATTAAACATTTGTATACATACCTTTTTTATTATTGTTGATTCTACAGCCATCCTAGAGATGTTATTTATCCATTAAACCAGCTTGTCCTTCTCAAAAACAATCTGCCTTATTTACATGAGAAGTTGTAATTCTCCAATTTCTTTTTTCCCCTCTCCTTAATAGGAAAACAGCATCATCCTGAACGGAAGTGTGATGGTCAGCCCAACACGGCTGCCGAGCTCTTCTTACGGGGATCAGTTCAACAACGGCAACTGGCTGCGCTTCAAGCTGTGCATGTGCGCTGACGGGACGCTCTTCAAGGTCCAGGTCACCGGGCACAACATGGGCTGCCAGACCTCTGCCAACCCCTGTGGAGCCACACACTGAAACAGCTGCTCCTGGGACAGGCCTCCTTGGTGTTTACATAGAGCTGTAGGAAGTAATTGCATGCCTTCCAGGGTTTCTTTTTTTACGGCAGTTTATACTAACATTTCTTACACAGTATTTTTAAGGAAAGGCTGTTACGGTCAGCAACGTTAGGTCATCATGCTGTTAGCTGCAATAGTGGCATTCAATCTGTAAGCTTTCAGTGTACATGCACACTGAAGTACCTTCTTGAATTGGGATCAGTAGAATATATGTAAATATATCTTGGCAACAACTCTACTGCCTACAGTTGTCTCTAGAGGAGGTTTTTGTCCTACATCCCAAGACCTTGAAGACTGCTGAGAACACAACTGCAGTCTCAAGTACTTCAACAGGAATGTCAACTTTTGTTGGAAATAGATTTTCCTAGGATGGCTGAAATGGCAGACTTTTCTTTCTTTTTGATATATTGATTTACCCCAAACCTAGGTGGCTTATCAGATGTGTAACAAGAGGGGTAGTGGCAGATTCACTTTAAAATATTGCATTATTTCTGCCATGTATTCGTTCTCACGTTGTTAAAAATTATGCTATCATAAATACTATTTGCAAAGTAATACTGAGTATGGAAATTTAACTTGAATTTTGAAGTAGTCTTGTGGTTATTGAAGTGTTGCTTGAACTTCCATTCTATCTGTGCAGTTAATGCATTCTGCAGTTGCTTAATTTATATGAAGTACTTATAAAACGTGTTTTTAGTAAAAGTACATTTTAAAAAATGTACTTACAACTTGCTTACTACCCAAAAATAGTGTTTTCCTGGGTGTTCTAATGTGAATAGTGTCTGAGTCCATTAATCAATAGGTAATAATCTGAGTGTAACTGTTGCAGCAGTGTCTGAGATAGATCTCTCCTTCCTCATAAATGTCAGTACTGATGCATTACTGAGAAAATCAAAACATTAAATTCTGAAGTTAAACTGCAGGTCTGTAATAATAAATGTGGTGGTAGGACATCAGGGTAAATATATGTGTATCAGAATTTGTCAGCAGTGAAACTATGGTGAACTGGGGCCTATTAGAGTCTTCCAACTGCTTTGGCAGCAGTGAGGTGTTTTGTGCTAAAAATAGACCAGCTATTTATAAGATTCTCTCTTTCCTCACCCCATGTATTCCTTCAGTTTAAAACAGCTTTGTTTTGCATTAGCGTCAAGTAACCTTAATATTGGAGGTCTCAAAATGACTTTGTAACAGCTTTTTGACAAGTTTTTTGATAAGCACACACTTCTTTACCTAAAAATTATGGGAGTTTTACACATTTACTTCAGAATTGATTATTTGTTACAGGAAGATAAACTATCTACCCGTGTTTTACAGTGCTCAAAGTACATAGGATTGCATAAATCACAAATTGGCTCCTGCTGTAACAAGAAATTAATATCCAAGGTCCCAGTTTCTGAATTTACTGGCAGGCAGTAAGCACTCATGCAGAATGTGTATGGTTGGAAGTGATTTTTGGAGGGGTATTCATCAGTCAGGCATTATGGCACATGGGGGAGGTCAGAGGAGTCATATTTCCCTCACTGCTCAAAGGCAAAGCCAGATTTTGATGCTCAGTAGTTGTTGCATTTTTGGGGCTGGACAGCAATAGAGCTGTTCTGACAAAATTGGAATAAGCAGAATATAATGCAGCAAAAACTACTGAGTTCTCACATTAAGATTGTGGGGAAGTACTAACATTTTGTGTACTTCCTTCATGGACCTCATAGTTTTATCAGTGTTAATAGTTACTAAACACTTTAACACACATTTTGCTGCTTTACACCCACCTGTGCTGCTAAGCAGTGCCTCAATTAGTATCTGTTAGAGTTAAGAGGAGGAAATGAACTAACGTTTTTAGAATTCTCACTCTCATGCTAATGGAAGTTGGTCACTTTATGTATACAAATGCAAACACATATTAAAAATATAAAGAGCGGTATCCTCAAAGCTGAAGTACATGTTGAAAATAACAGATACTACCTTGGTCAAGTAGGTTAAACACATATTAAAGCTCTTCTCTGATTAATATTGACATGCCTATAGGCTAGTATTGGATTCTTGTAATTTTCAAGAGTTCTTTTTAAAATACTGTGTGCAATGTACTGTGTGCTGAAAGATTTGTCACAAAGGTACTCTTAAATCATGATGTGCAGAATTGTTTTTGAAGTGTGGATTTTTTTGGTCAAAATGTAGCAAAACCAATCATAAAAATACCAAATGAAATAAATTACCAATTTTGCTAGCCACTATGTATTGTTAATATATTTTATATTTATATTACACAGTTTGAGAAATGTTGGTACCACACATGCCTCTGTTGAGCATTTACTTGTTTATCTTCTAACTGCCTAAGGTACATTTTTCTATATGTATTTAAAACATTGAGTGGAACACTGTTTATTTCAGTCCCACAGATGTACTTAAGATTCTGCATGTATAACGTGTATTCTACATGCCTCTGTAAAATGCCATACTGGGTATGCTGAAACAACTTGCATGTGAAGAGCTCTCACCATCTCTAAGTCTGGTGGTTGTTCCAATGGGTGAAAGGCAGTAGAATTTCAAATGCTTGTTTTGAAATAAAACAATAAATTCTGAGATGCAGCTGCAGTCCAGAAGTGTTATTTGTAAGAACATGGTTTTTCATTAAAATACATTGTTGTGTTCTTGATATGACAGCTGGAAGTATAAAAATTGTTCCACACCTGTTTGTCATAGGTTGTGTGTGGTGGACTTTGCTCAGTGTAATTGTGTGCAATACCTGAAGCAGAGTTCAAAAGTCTCCACTGTTGTTAGATCTCAAGCTCCCAAGAAGTTGTGTTTCTCGACCAAAAGGCTGGAAAAGGAAAAAAAGGTTCTAATTGTTTTTGGGATAGATGGGGGGAGGAGGGAGGTTACCAGTTTATGAATGCTCTTTTTGAAAATAAGACTCCAAAACTGAATGTTCAAGGCCGAATGTTGGTAATGCTGTGCTTATTCGGTGTTGATTTTTTTTTTAATGTCAAACTCTTTATGCTTTCTATCCATGTTGTGCTGAATTTAACCATAATTGTACATTTTACATATAGATACTATGGATAACTATCACTTGCATGTCATAGCTGTGGTCCTTTACTTTAATCTTCCTGGATCAGTGGGAGCCAAGTCCCAGCGGATCCTTCCTGCTACACATCGCCATTCAGAGTGCCGGTGGGATGGGCAGTTCTTGCTCAATTGCTCTTTTACCAGAATATCTACTATTCCAGAAGATACATCACAAACAGCAGAAACAGCTGATTTGAGTTACAATTATATTAAAACCTTTGTGTGCTCTGATGGAAGAAATGAAGAGTGGATGCTAAAACACCTGAACCTCAGTAACAACCTGATTTCTGAACTCACCTTAACTACTTGTACAAATTTACCCAATTTAGAAACTCTAAACCTCAGTGGTAATGCCATCCACACCCTCACACTGGAAATGCCTGCACCTGCACACGGATCTAAAAAGTACAGCATTGTTGATCGTCTCCTGCCTGCTTTGAAAGTATTGTCAATTGAAAGAAACAATCTTAATACAGTTCCAAGAGGTAAGCATTTCAAAAATCTTTAAGGACTTGATTCCCAAGGGGTAGGTTGGCTTTGGATATAATTCATACATCTTACTGAATCCAGACTGTGACTTTCTCATTGTATTATACTTAAGGTGGGGGAAAGTTCCACTGGCAAATACAGAGGTGGAAGTAAATCGGTTGTTTGTTTACTTTAAGTTTTTTATTGCAGTGTTAGCAACTGTACTGCATTAACAGCAGTCAAATATAACCAGTTTTGTCCTTAGGGAGCCCAAGCAGTATTCTTACTTGTTGTACAGAAAGGGGGAGTATGAATCTTTAGAAAACTACCAGCCTCCACATCCCAGTCCTGGACTTAAATGCCAAAAAAATTACAGATCATTAATTTCATACTACCCTTCAGAAGGAAATCAACACTCTTAAATAAAACTTACTGTAGTTTGGGTATTTCAGAGACAGGAAAATATATTTTGTTCATTGCTAACAATTTTGCTCAGTGCCATTTAATACTCAACCACAGCGACATCTTGGTGTAACAGGAGAGGGCTGCAAGTCTTCAAGAGACTTTGAGAAGGGCTTTGCTGGTCACTGAACTATGCTGGGCAGCTTAGCCTTATCCAGGGATGAGTCACAGTGACCAAACAGTTTAAATGAAGCAGAAGCTACCAGATGAGCAACCCTGTCCTATACAATATGTTGAATTTATTGATGTCTGATAACACCATCAGATTCATGAGTTTGAAAATACAGGAGGACAAGTGATGACAAACAAAAATGCCACTTATCCCACAAAGTCACACAAAGATAATATATTTGCCCCTACACATGGATCATGAAAGTTCCATTTTTCTCCTTTTATGCTATTAAATAATTCTCTGGCACACAGGAAAACAGTTTCATTTAATGATTTTGTAGTGTCTGTATAGACAAGGTATCTGAATAGACAGTATAGAAAAGCTTACATTTTAAAATATATCTATTAAGATTTGATTTCTTTTGATACAGATAAAAATGATTTCATTGGATTTAGATAAATATGACTGGCCATTATAGGATGTCTCAGAAGGTCAGACAGATCAATCCTCTTCTATAAGAGACTCTCAGGTTTTTAAGTTGAAATTGCTGTGCATGATACCACCATACTTCAAGTTATACTTAAATCCTATATTCATTTAAATACATGTTCAGAACCTTATTCTTGTCCAGAAGACTTCACTAAAATTCTGAGGTTTAAGCTCTGGAAAGAAAACACAATATGCAGTTCCATACCAGAAGTTTCCCACAGAAAAACCCTTCCCTCACCTTCCCCCACCCACCCCAGGAGTAAGGCTGCTGACCACTGCTGCCATACCAGTGTATGTTTTTGGCACAAACGTAAATTCAGGCAAGTAGCACAGTACAATTCCTCATGTACACTGATGAATTTATGAAGTGTCAGAACTACTGTATGCCTTTCCTAGCACCCACCTCTAGTTTTATACCAGGAATGAGTCATTCTCTCTGCTTTTCACAATAAACCCAAAGATCAATTACTCAACAAACAGAACTACTGTCTGAGAAAAGAGGTTACTGGTAAACAAGGTGACACCAAGGGCAAAATTGTTAAGAACTAGTAGCTTCTCAACAATGCTGTATGATCAAGAATCACTTCAGAGTGGCACTGTGGTGTTGAACACTCAGCATCAGTGGGCATGCTGAGTGTTCAAGTGCCTGCCTTTCCACTGGACCCTGCACATTGGAGCTTCAGGGGCTGCCTTCACAGCACCTCAAAACAATTAGGTGTCTCCAGCAAACAAAAGTGTTCTTTATGCAAGGTGGATATCATTGTAGCTAGGATACACTGAAGAATATACTGTCATGCTTCGTAATTCACAGGCAGATAGGCATAGGCAACAACATGGTTTTGTTTTCATTTGGTTTTACATCCTAGGAATACAGTTCAAGTAATTCCACATAAGAAAAACTCCCAAGAAACTGCACATCCAAATGGATAGGAGATACGGTATCACCTTTTGCATCTCTTTTACTTGCAATTAGCATATTTGGATCTTGTCAACTCAATATATTCTATTCTATATCCTACCTCCAGTTCTCCAGAGAAGCTTGCTCAAAGTACAGAGATCAAAGTCAGAATAATTTTGATAGCACAAAGAAATGCTAGTGGCTTTTATGAAAGTGTCAATTTTTAAGAATTCATTGACTGTGAATGTTTTAATGTGCCAGCTGTTGATGCTATGCAGCTTTTAGAATGGGACAACCCCTAATTAGGAAAGGCATAACACAAAGGCTGCAGCCACTCATTGCAATAGTGAGGAATGGAAGGAATCTTGTGGCAAAGAATTTTATAAAGAACACTTGATGCAATTGAGAAAGCAAAACTATGAAATATAAAATAGGGTTTTTTTCTTCCTAGGGCTAGGCCTCCTGCAGTCTTTACAAACTGTCCATATGTCATCCAATGCCATACAACAGATTGATCCAAAGGATTTTCAAAACTGCTCACAGCTGAAAGACATTGACCTGCGAAACAACAAGATAACTAAAATTCATCCAGATGCCTTCAGAGATCTCAACAAATTACAGGTTTTAAAGCAATACAGCTGTTTCAATATTTTATGGTAATCATTAAAGAGATTATTTACCAACTATTCAGCATGATTATATGGTTCTGATTATAATACTAGTGTAGAATTTAAAAACTAGAGAAAATGGTGAAAATAATATTTTATATATTTCCTTTTTATATGTAGGAAAACACACATGCTAAAATGTAATAGATATAACCATAAATTCACAATTTTTTTATGCCACAAACCAATCCATAACAATACATGTCCCTTTCTACCCCCACTCCTTCCATGGCAAGAGCTCTGCAGCTCCCTATTCACACAGGTAAGTCTACAATGGCAGAAATCTAAACACCACCATTTAAACTTTTCATCTACATTAAAAAAGCTTAAAACAACATTACTGAAATTCTAAGCAGGTTCACAGAAATCAGAATTGCTTGTACACTGAATCACTGTTGTAAGATGTTGCAATAAGAATTCCACTGTAAGCCTTATCAAATTAATTCTGTGTTGTTTCCATATAGGTCGTGGATCTCCGTGAAAATGCTCTGACAATCCCTCTGCCACAGATACTAGTCAGTTTGAACTTTTTTCAACTTGAAGTGTATTTCTCAAAGAATGCCTGGATATTTAACTGCAGGCTAAATGCTTTTAAAGAGTTCTTTCATTTTGTCTTTGACTCCACAAGGCAGAAATGGAGCCTTTCCTACAATAAGTCTGCCAACAACCCCCAGAAACCTCTGCTGTATCTTTCAAGTTTCCATTTAAACTGCAGGCACAATGTTGTGCTCAGAAGGGCTACAATCCCAACAGGGAACACATCAGTGCTGACCTGTAACTTGGACAACATAAGGGGTATGTAAATCAGGCACTCCATTCAAATGTTACTAAAATCCAAATGAATGCAGAATGATCAAATAAATCTGGTTTTAAAAGTGTCTTTCTAAAGAGACTGTTTAAAAATAACTGAATAACAATTTAACATGCAAAAATATTTCATTAGAAAGTAGCATTCTGCTTAGAATATTTGAAAGTTAGGTTTCCTGAGTCTTCATCTCCTTCCTTACATTGAAGGAGGAAGTGATGCTAAATTCCATACAAGTTTCAGTAAGGCATGCATTGCAAATGTATTGGTTCATTTTGGACTGAAACAAAGGACTGAACAGCAGGGTGGCACTTCTGAGGCATGCAGAAAACCAAGAAGGATGCAATAGTTTTCAGTATTCAGTTACAGCAAAATGAATTGAAGGTTTATTTGCAGGGAAGAAGATTTCTAGTTCTTCTAAATAAGTACAGCCACTGTAGCACACCCTTCACTTACATTTAAAATTAATAAAGAACATTGAGGGTATAAGCAACAAAATCTAAAGAGCCAAGACTTACTATGCAGATGGAAAACTAAGATCCAACTCAGAGCAGAAGGTGTATTTGCCATGTGCCATAAGACAAAATGGTTTAACTCTAATGGACTAATAACATTTGGAGGTGGTAAGGCTTTCCCCTGGGAATACTTCATCCCCAGTGAAAATATGCAGGACCTACCAGAAATGCCACCTGCTCTGTTTACAAGAAAAGTCACAGAAACCTGGATTAAATCAACACATTGGATTGCAGCAAAACTCAGCTGGGAACAAAAGCTGATCCAAAGACAAAGCCAAAAATGCAACTTTGAAACAAATTGCTAAAAGCCAACAGCAGCCATGGTCCACACTAGCTCAAGTTTGGAACAATTGCTCAGTCTGTACAAATACCCTTGATTTACAGACTTTTTTGCTGCAGTCAGATCAGGAACTACAGGAAAATCACAGTGGTTGAAACACTGGCAATTAAGAGGTGATGTTTTATCCCACAGGTGCCCACAGTGACCATGGCCAGGCTGCAGAGCATCTGGCTGTAGATGTCTCTTCCACAAGGAAGATCAGGAGGTGTTTCTAGAACAACCCTGAACTTGCTTAGATTATTTCAGTGACTTACTTCCTCACATTACCATTTTTCTTGTAAAGTCTATGATTAAGACCCCACATGTACTGTGTTTTTAGATGGGAGACAGTGGGGACAGGCCTGTACTATGCTTTAACAGACTTCATACCATGTAAAATCACTTAGGATGGATAAAAGGAAAATGAGGCTTATAATAAACTGTTAAAATTATGAAAGATAGTCCAGAGTATATTCTTAACAACATACCCAAGTATACTATGCTTTTAACAAAGACTGAGTTTGTATTTTCTTTCATTTCAGGCAATGGAGTCTCCTGGTGGACACCTAAGGGCAGAATTTCAAAAAATAACAGTCTTCCTCATATGACACTGGATAAAATGAATAATTTAGTGATATACAATGCTGAGAAAACTGCTGAAGGATTATATTTGTGTCTTTTTAATACAACGAAAGAGAAATATCTGATTTACAATATAGATGTGAAAGAAGGAGTGTCAGCATTTTTGGTTCGAAAAACCAGGGACACTCTTTTTAGAGAGAAAGAAACTGAGCCAAACTTTGCACTGGCTGTCTCCCTCTCTGTGCTCATTACATTTGTTTGTGCTTTTTGTCTGGGTGCTTTTGCTAGACCCTACCTGGAGAGCCTGTGGAGACTCATGCGCAGGAACAAAAATTCAGCTTCAGAACACACGTATTCTAACCAAGCTTTTTCAGATGAAACCTTGAGCAGAGACTCTTCTGCAAGCAAGCCAACAAATATGCAGCGTAATACGTTCAATTGTCCTAGGAATTCTTTAAGAAACACACAAATTTTTCCTACAGAAGCTTCTACTGTGTATGAAAATGTCACTGGCAGTGGTGTACATTCACCAAATCCCAAAGCAGAGTACCAGAAACAAAGCAATACTGAGATCAACATGAAGAAAATGCTTTCAAAAGCCCAAACTAGTACTGACAATAATGAAAGCATAAATGTTTATGATACTGGACTATTTTTTGTAAGGACGGATTACCAGAACAGCAACAAAATAACACCAAACAGCAAAGTAAGAAACAACTCTGGTCTGCTGCAGTCTGAGGTCACAAAAGCTACACCAGATTCTCCAGAAGGAAAAGGTGCCCTTTCACATAATAAACCCAGGCACACTAGAAAATTTATGCAGGGAAGGCAAAGCTGTGAAGAACAACTTTGTCTAAATGGCAACAAAAATATACCTAGTGATGTTGGAGATTTTATTTCACCCAGTAGCTTCAGAAGAGATGCAGATATTGACAAGTTAGGCATCTATGAAACAATAGAAAAATTTCCCACAACAGAGCATGACTGTAAAAGGATACATTCAGATGAAAAAGATGCTACAGCTGATATATTTGGTGACAGTTCTTCAGCTGAAGGGACTCCATTCACAATGAGTGACTGTAGTTCTTTAGCAGACTTTGAAGTGGAACATCCTGGTGTTAGTGGCAACCTGCCAGTGTGTCAGTCACCTCTAGATGAAGCCAACACAGACAGTGGAACTGAGAAGTTTGTAACACCACCAGAGTCTCCAAACAATACTGCTGAACTTCAGCAGACTGGGAAAAATGAAGATGAGAACAGTGCCTATTTTGAAACCACTATTAATTATGGATCAGACACCACCATGCAGCGAACAGCATCCCCTTACACTGATAAAAGCAGTAGCCACATAAGCGTGTCAGATCCAGATACAGTTAGTTCTTCAAGTCAAGAAATTCCAGTTACATTTGATTATTTTACTAATGTAGAGTCAACAGTAGAAAACTCTATTTCTGATTCTTTCCACAGTCAAAGAACAGATTTTGGTAACATGGTACTTAAGTTAAAACCTTTCCCCACATATGACACAGAAAAAACTTCTGAAGGGGATGAACTGCAGCTTTCTCTGCTTCCCAGAGAAGCACAGCATTCCCTCACCTTCAGTCACATAGAACAAAAAGGAAATGCACCAGCAGGAAGCACAGATGAGCACATAGCCAGGAACTCCCCTGAAAAGAATCATGGTGAAGCAGACATTAATGCAGAGTCAACAGAAGAAAACTCTATTTCTGATTCTCCCCACAATCAAAGTACAGATTTTGGTAACATGGTACTTAAGTTAAAACCTTTCCCCACATATGACACAGAAAAAACTTCTGAAGAGGATGAACTGCAGCTTTCTCTGTTTCCCAGAGAACCACAGCATTTCCTTACCTTCAGTCACACAGAACAAAAAGAAAATGCACTAGCAGGAAGCACAGATGAACACATAGCCAGGAACTCCCCTGAAAAGAATCATGAAGCAGACATTACATTACAAAGAAACACGAGTACATCTGAGGACAATGGCTTTATTTTTGCTCCCATTGATACTGATTTGAATGAAGTTGTAAAAAAACCATCACTGCTGCATTCCAGCCAAAAATCACCTCTTCAATTGCTGCCTGAACACACAGCTGAAAAACATTTCATGTTTGTTACACAGCAAGATGACTTGCTACCACAGGAGAAGCAGGCTTGTGTAGATGAAATGCAAGGAGGTTCTGATGAGAAAAATTCTGATGGACTCACAGAATTGCAGGATATCAGCAATCACAGCCTGCCTGAAGAAACACAGTCTTGTAGTCCTACAGCAGTTCTGCTGCATCTCCATAGTTCTGGGAAAACACAGTCAGAATACAAGACAGATGATCCCTTCCAACTGGATCAGAGTGATGAGGATGAATATTCCTTCTCAATCCCACAAGGTTTCTTCAATGAAAGCACACCATACAGCTCATGTTCCTTCCCACAAAAGTCTACAGGAAATACTGAAATCTCTGAAAGCACTGATTCCAGCAAGATGAAGGATCACACTACTTTGTCAGAACTGGAGAACCACTCTGCAACAACTGGAGAACACCTCCAAAATTCCAGTGAAAATCTTAGCCAAAAAAGTCGGACAAATTCGGGACAGGATCAATTTTTTGTTAAGAGGAAAAGAGCATTTGATGGATTTGCTAATATTTTGCAAAGCAGGAAAACAAACTTCAATAGCTGAAACACAAAATGGTAATCCTAAGCTCCCACAGTTTATGTCACTACAGCAGGTGCAAACATTATTTTGTTTTAAAGTGAAATTACTTCTGTTTAGAAGGGTACTCGTAAAAAAAAACAAGAATAGACTTTATAAAAAGCTACTCCAGAATATTAACAAAGTTTTTGCTGAATTATGTTTACTTTCTCATTAGTGGTAGTTGATACTAATACATCATTTCCCTTGGAATTTGCTTCAGATACTCAGTTTTGTCTTTTTGTCTAAAATAAATGCAATATGGAAATTTATTACTATTACTGTGTTTTCTTATGAGACTCAACCTATATATACAGTGAAATAGTACATACCATTGTCTTCTGCTTTTTGAGGCAGATTTGTGGATTATCTCTGAATTCCTAGTGTTGCAAAGATAAGTAAAGTCCAAGAAGTATTCAATTACATTTCAAAAATTACTTTTTAACTTGGCAAAAGAGAGAAAACCACCTTTCTCAAAGACACAGAATAGAGTTCAATTCTGCAGAAACATCAGTTATAGAAATGTAGCTATAATGGGACATCACCTGAAGTTTGCAGATGTGGTGACACAGGCAGGGTAATTTTAAAAGAGACAAAGGATCCTATATCCACTTGAGAATTTTATTTAAGAGGGGAAAATCAAGAGCAGTTGAAAACTGCTATTTTAAAACATCAGTAGCTAAAAGATAGCAATTGTAAGGTAAATTTACCTCTGAATATAGCCCAAGGCCCTTTCAACAGACTCAGTACCACTGATGAAGTCCTTGAAGGGAAATGTCATCATGAAAGGGAGCAGACCCAGTTCTGGGAAAATGCAGGATGTTGGCTACAACTCTAGGAAAACTCTTTCACAAAGACAATTAACTCCTAAAAACTCCAAACAGAAGGAACATATTTCAATTCCATCACAAGAGGAGCAAGTCCATTGGCACACTACATCACTGAAACGACCTTTAAAGAAAAAACTAAGAACAAAGTGTCACTGCCAGTTTCAGTAAAGCTCATTATCCACACAAGTTCTTTGTGGCCAAAACAACTTTAAAAATGCAATGCCTGAAAAAAGCACTGACTCACTCTTTTTGGTATCTGTGGGTCTTCAAACATCATTAACACCTCTCCAAGGCCTGTCACCTTTTGGTTGTTGCAGCTACTAACATGTTAAGAAATCTAACTATACAAGCAAGGCAATTTTGTGAATCATGGGGGAAAAACACACTCGAGTGCTCTATTGGTATCTCATACATTGAAATGTTTTGCCATTTGCTTGTGCAACAGTCCAATAGGATTTCAAAATATAAAGTGAAAAATTATTTTCTCATCTTTTTTTCTGACCATGAGAATGCTGTGGTGGTGAGGCAGACAGTACACTACATGTGAGAAGCTGCAGGATTTCTAAGATTCTTTTTATGCCATAAAGTTGTGGAAAAGTTTCTGTTCTTGTCAGACAAAATAAATTCACTCCTTTATAGTGGGATTTTAACATGTGGCAAAGTATTCATTCTACTGCCAAAATATTATGTTTCATCTCAAACTTATCTTTGTGAAAGCTGCCAAATCTTGCCACTGTCCTTTGCTACTCACCTCTCCATTCTTAGTATCACATCTTCATTCAAATTCAAACTCAGCTGCTTCTCCTTAATATTAGTTCATTTCATTAGCAATTGCTCTTTAATAGGTCAAATGCAGTAATCAGGATGAAACAAAACTCCCATTTTCAAACACATAACAGTTTGATAATTGTCAAGTTTTTTGCTGTGGGTACAAAGCATTTCAATCTTTCCTGAATATGCTGGAAATTGGGCTGGAAAATAACCCTTAAATATAAGGAGAAGACATGCACATTTAACCTACACATAATCAAGAAAAGAAACTTTTTTGGATAGTAAATTCTTCATGGTAGAGAAGACTGTGACTCACCCTCTCTGATAAATACAGGTAAGCAACAGCCTACATTCTGAGAATTGGCAAAGCCAATCCCACCCTTCATCAGAAACATAAACACAATGAAAAACTTCTTCAGGATGGGTTCTGCATTACAATTTTCTAATTACAATGTAAATACATCCACTTCAAGTAATATTTTAAGTCAAGGTAGGAAGCAATATCTGGAGGTCACCTAGTCCAATGATCCTGGCCAAGCAAGGCCACCTAGAGCCAGTTGCTCAGGACACTTTCAGATGGCTTCTGAGTATCTCTGAAGATAGACTCAGTAACAGTGCATGGCAACCCTCACAGAAAAAGAGAGCAGTTCCTGATGTGCAGATGGAGCCTCCTAGGTTTCAGTTAATGCCCACTGCCTCTGTCCTGTCACTGGGCACTGGCTGAAGAGCCTTTGTCTTCTTTACACCATCCCTTCAGATACTGAAACACTTTAGTAAGACTTCCCACAGCACCTTCTCTTGTCCAGGCCGAACAGCTGTAAGCCTTTCCTCATGGGAGAGAAGTTCCCATCCCTCCATTTCCTTCTTCATTATCTTCACAGCCCTTTACTGGACCCTCTCCAGAATGTCACAGTGTCTCTGGTACTGGGAAGCCCAGAACTGGACACAACACTCAGGTGTGGCCTCATCAGGGCTGTGTAGGAGGGAATAGTCATCCCTCAGCCTGCTGGCAATACTTTGTCAGACTCAGGCAGGAACCACTCACCTTCTCAACAGCAAGGATTTGTTGCTGGCTCATCTCTGACTCAGTGTCCACCAGGACCCCAGGCCCTTTTCTGCCAAGCTGCTTTCCAGGGGTGGCCCCCAGCAGACACTGGTGCAGGGGGCTGCTCCTCCCCAGCTGCAGGACTTTGCACCTCTCCAGGATGAAGCTCAGGTAGTTCCTGTCAGGAATTTCTCAAGCACGCTGAGATCCCTCTGGAAGGCAGTATGGTCCTCTGGCTTATCATCCTTTACTTCCAGCTCTGTCATATCAGCAAATTTGCTGAGGAGACCCTGTGCCCCATCACCCAGGTCAGTAATGAAGCTGTTGAACAGGACTGGACCCAGCTCTGACCCTGGGGGTACAGCACTAGTCACTGGTCTCCAATTAGACTTTGCTCTGCAGACCACCATTCTCTGGGCCCTACAATTTTCAGTTTTCACCCATCTGTTCATCCATTCCATACATCGACAGCTTTTCTATGAGGACCTTGTGGGTCAAAAGGCTGGACCAAGATGAGTGGGTAACAATTACGCTTCTGTAAAATTTTGTCTTGAGACATTTCTACTCAAATTCACTTATTGTTGAAAATTTTTGTATTACAGTACTGTTTTACACCAACACACTCCATTTGAACCATAACCTTTTTGATACATGTACCCGTTCCCAACAGTTTTAAATATGGATTTGCTCCACTATTAGAAACCAGGGGGACAAGATCCTACAAATTCCCTACTAATATTTGATAAAGGCTGCCTGCTGATGTATGTTCAGATATGAGAATTTCTGAAGTATGAACCATAGAAAAATCTGAAGTCAGTTTCTGAAACCAACACAAATACTGTTTATTTGTGGGATGCCATTTTACAACAACACCAAGAAAAGACCTAAAAAAATCAACTGGATTAACTCATGTTAGGTGGCATAATAGTATTTTCATCATATTGTGAGTCATAGGAGTTTAGCACACCTTATTTATGTAATATCCAGGTAACTAAGACATAAAGCATTCACAGTTACAGGTTAACTGCTGTTCCTGCCACAGCAGTGTCAGTAGGAGCTATGTGGACACATGTACACATGCACACACACACACACAGTGGGGGAGTGGGTGAGGATTTAAAAAATAAAAGCAAACAAACAAAAAAAAATTAAGCTGAATTTTGGTCTCAATTAAAGAAAACAAATCATTCTGTTTGTGGATGGATTCTATATACTTTTACAACAATATGAAAAGACAAAATATAAGGCCTAGAAAGAGGTATGTTAGCAGCTATAAATAAAGCCAGGGCACAAGCTAACGTTTAAAGCTGCCTATATAAATTCCAAGAGTATCAAACAACTTCTGAGACTTGTGACTAAGGGTAAACAGAAATCTGGGAACCTTAACACAACTGAAGTCCATTTCTTGTGCTTCAAAATAGTAACTTGGAAACATTAATGAAGTAGCAATAAACTACGACTAATTTTAATTGTGTGAGAATATTTCTGATGAAATAAAACACACATTTGTGGAAAAATGGGAGAAGCATCTACAGAATTAGAAATGGCTACAGAAAGAGAACCCAAGTAGTTATTGTAGCTTAAAAACAACCTTAAAGAGGTTTTAACTGAAAACTCAAATACATAAATATTTTCAGTAATTTCAATGTTCTTCAGCTTGCTTTCCTTGGAAAAGATAAAAAAGTGAAGAAATAACAGCAATAGAGAATTATATTAATACTTTAAATACTTAGTTACTTTGCTTTAGAAGAAAATTTAATTCATGGACTCTTTTGGTTACTAGTATTAATAGAATCATTTAGGTTGAAAAGATTCTTAAGACTACTGAGTGGAAAGAGCTCCAAATGTTTGTCATCTATCAAAGAACATCAACTGCTATAGTCTCTGGACACTGTTTTCCTTTCACTAACTGTCTTTCGAATTTACATCTCCCAAACACCAAAAATGAACTGTAGATTGATCATCAAGTTTCTGCTAAAAGTTCAATAACACTACACCAGTAACATTAGCACAAGACCCATAACACTTCTTCAGGAATGACCTCTCAAGTGTCTTGTCCCAGAAAACAGCATGTTTTGTACATTACTTTTCATAAGGGTTGGGATGGGAGCCCACAATCAAACAAACAAAAAAAAAATCTATATCAGCTATTTGATGGCATAATAAACAAAAAAAGCAAATGCCACACTTGTACTAAATACAAGATTAACTAAGCTATTTAAGTTTCCACACTATTAAAAGTTTCTCCAATATACAGGACTAGACAATGTTAGGATCTTCTGCTTATCAGCATATTTAGCAAAACCAACAGGATGGATAGCACAGGGAAGCTCATCAAACCATAGGTTCATTTTAGTCCATTGTTCACTATAAATGTCAGTAAAGCTGTCTCTACTAGCTTTAATTGAATCTGTGGTTTATTTTATGAAGATGCATGTTTATAAACCTGCTGATGGTGACAGATTCATACTGTTTCAAATGGAAGAAAAAATTTGCAGTATCTGATTCATTTCCAAACGTATCCTTCCTTTCAATCACTCTCAATTACTTTTACCCAAATTAAAAAAACCAAGTTTGTTTGCTTACACAACTCAAGTACTTTCTGAGGTTTCTTTCCCCATTTCTATGCTTTTAAGTAAATTTTTTATTCTGATAAACATTTGCAAAACTGCCAACACTTGGCTGAACCAATTTCTGTCAATCCTGTTATATGAAAGCTATACCTGTAACAGTAATAGATTAAAAGTGTCTTTGGCTCTTGCTTCCACTATTGGAAGCTCAGTTATTTTTGACATACAAAACCTTTTATACAAACTTGTATTTGTTGCAGGATTCACACTAATTTGTGCTGAACAGTCTCCTAGAGTCAACAGCTAGCTTAATGTTTTAAGAACAATTACATCTATTTCCCTTAAAATCTTGGCAATCACAATTTGGCCTAATGTTAAAAGTTATATTGCTTCTAAGTTCATTCTTTGAAGAACTAAACCAGCAGCTCCACTGGTATTTCATTACAGTAATACTATTGTAATATACACATTTACATCAGAAGTCTTAATAAAAGATGTGTATTCTTAGAAGGCTTATTGTAAACATTAAATACCACACTCCACTGAATTTCTTGTGCAAACTGGCAACAAACATGGAATTAAGGTTATGTGCATTAGTACACGAGAAAGCACTGACTGTGTATGTTTTACCACTACTAACTTTAAAAAGCACTATTTAGTATTATGGAAATCCAAATGTAGCTATTTCACAGGAAAGGTAGTATTCTTAACATCATTAAATTCTAGGTTTTGTATATGCATGTATATAAATATTGTATATTTACGTATATACAAATATACACAAACAGACACACAGTTTTTGTCTTTGGCAGCTGAGCTTGAAAAACAAAAACTAAGAACAACAACAAACAGATCAGAACACAAATGACCACCTGTACCATGACAATTACAACCTCCTGGCCCAGGGCAGCAAACTAACCTGCTTTTGCTAAACTAGACTTAATCCTGAAAGGAGTCAAGTCAATGGCAGTTGTTCCTCACTTGATGGCAAGGATAGAACCTTCAACACAGAAGAGAATTTCACTTTCAACTTAAAATGCTTTCCTCCTGTTCCCCTGGATGGCATTCTAGGGAAATAACAAAACTGCCAACACCTTGAAAAATATTTCTACAGAAAAGTAATGCTATTTGTTGTTCCAAAACACCCACTGGCCCTTTGTTGTTAAATGCTCCATGAATTAATAACATTTTAATAAATCCTTAGGGATAAAAGTTTAATAGCACCTGATACTTTAAGGACCTATTTAGAAATATCAATAATAACATTAATAAAGAAGGGTAAGGCAAAGACAAGAACTTCAACATTATTTCATTCACTCATTTTTTCCCAAAATAATCACTAGAACCATCCCATACAGACAGAGATGAGTGAAACAGGCAGTGGTCCCTACTAAAAAGTACTGTCACTTAATGCTGGTGTCTTACATGCCCATTGCCTGCAATGGACATTCTGCCAGGAAACTTTAATCCCCAACAGGAAAGAAAAAGTAATACTCTGACTATTCAACATGGTATTTTTTCCAATATCATATTTTTAAGTACTTAGAAACACGAAGCTGGAGGCCCTTGGAAAGACTAGTGTTACAAAGAAAATAATCCCCAAAACCTTTATCATGTCTGTGCTAGGGGTGAGCATACTTCATTCCCCAAACCACTTACTTCAGCTAGCACTTTCAATGTCATTGGGTCACTAGATCACAACATAGACCAAACACTCATGGTACACCAAAAATTAAAAGGAGTATGCCAAAGGCAATTTACAAAAGTCTAAAACCCATTTTTAAAAGGTACTTTAATTTGTTCTTTTGTACCTGTAACAACTACTGCAGTTTTAACATTAAAAAGTCAGTACTTTTTTCTTCAAATGGAAATCATCTGTGGCATGTACAACTATTACAGTGTTTAAATATTTATATGTATATATATTTTTTAAGACACCAATATTTCATTCCTATAAAGCATTAAGTCAGGTTTGGCAAATTCTGGTGAAGGAAATCACAGCATGTCTTCTCTTCTCAGAAATTGGCATCTCAAATAGTAACATTGAAACCGTAAATAGTTCTTCACATAACTATGTCCAGAAAGACTGAAATGCTACATTTGAGACCAAAAGAAAAACAAAATAACTAAAGTTTCAACAGACATGTAAGTGATGATTAGAAATATGCCACAAAATTATTTTTACAATACATTTCTGCAGAAATAATTCCTAGGTGAAGCCTTTTTTTATACACATATACAAAATTTAGACAGCAATATACACATAATCACAGTGAAGACTCTGGCAAGTTCACCAATTTGTAGTGTAAATACAAAATGCAAAGCAGCCTTCAAAGAGAACAATGCTAAACAGCAAGCATAGCTAGCTTGTTAAATAGCAAACATCAAAAGTTCCTTGCCAAAGGGATGCAGTGCAAGAAAAGCAGCATGCACTTTGATACAAATAGCAGTTTATGGCTAATGGTTGACATAACTGTGGTAACAGTGACTCTTGAGTGGCTGTGCATAGTTAAACTCCTATGTCATCTGTTTTCCTTTATACCACTCCACAAACTCATCCAACAACACTGGCCCTGTGGAGAGATCAAAGAACTGTATTTTACAAAAATTTGTAAAAGAACACTGATTGATTAAGCTCAGAGAAATAAATTATTTTAGAAAATTAACAAATGGTAGTACTTACAGGCTCCATCTTCATCATAGTTACTGAGGTCAAGGTTAATTGTTCTGCTGAATTCAAGAACGTTACACCATTGGTCCTTATTGATAACTTTGTATTTTGATTGCTGCTTGAGGCAAGAAACAGAAATTACTGAAATGTATTTTCAACTGTCTCAAACTCAGATTTTCTTACAGAAAATTTCAACTTTTTGGTGCCTTATTATTTTAATCTGTATGCCATCTAAAACTAGAAAGGATTAAACCAGCAAGTATTGAAACTAGTGTTGAATCATGCTTCTGATCAAGACATCTTTTAGAGGGCAAACATACCGCAATAAAAAATGTTCAAAAGCAAATAAATAACATTCTATAGTTTGTTCTGCATTACACAAATCTTAACAGCATAGGATTTTAGGGAAAAGGAAGAAAGGAAAGATAACCAGCTGTATGCGCTGCTTTGGTGGTTACAATTTCCTAAATCAGAACACAGCATTCTTAGCTGTTCATTCTACCTTGAGTTAAAAGTATCAAAGACAGATTAAAACCCCCCATAATTCTGTTTCCAATTCCATACCTCTAGAAACTGATGAAACACTGGAAAAAGGGACCATGCTTTTCCTAAAAGAAGGCCCAACATACATTTAGCAGTATTGATATCTAGGCTGCGCTGGTCCTTTTCCTGCATGAAAACGTCAAAAAGGAAAACAGAGCATGAATTCCAGATTTTTCACTTCCCTCATAGCTCACCCATGGACAAAATAAATTACCAAATAAATAATATACAACAGTATCTAGCAGTGTTTTTTAATAATACACAACTTGCCAGTAAGATTTCCTTCCTTATAGGTAATGGTTTGTTAGATGGAGATGTTGCTTTTTATAGATGTTCCCAATAAAACCATCACCGTTATGGCAGATGAGGCATGAGGTTATTTCTGACTTCAGACTTTCCCAGCCAGCAATGGCCACCACATCCCCAGCCAGGCTGGCACTTATGCTCTGCACAGCCACACCTCTCAGAATAGCAGTGCTGTCCCCACTTCCCACCCTATCATTACAACTATGTGAGCTGTCAATAGACACTCAGTGCTAATTGACACCTCCTTCCCTACCCGAGAGTGAGCCAAGGGAGGATCTTTGTTCAGTTATTCTAACTGATTACATGGAATTCAGATTAAATTATCAAATGAGCAGACAGTACACTAGCACACTGAGACTCCCCTCTGGACTGTCCAGTTTTAGTTCAATGTAACAACAACATATTTAAGCTTAAGGGCTGTTTTTTTTTTTTGTTTCTGCTAAGTAAGAACATATGTACCCAGCAGGTTTGTTAATCAGTGGCAAATATTTAGTAACATAACTTCTGCACATCTCAAAGTAACATGTATGTGTATGATTCCATTTTGTTAAGTAGTTTGTTCACCTACATTTGTTATCACAAAATTAAACCAATTTTGCTGAGAGATGAGATGCAAACCTCCACACTTTTATGCCTTGGTTTGAGCTACAAATTCACAAGTTATATTCACAAAAAATAAATTTCCGTATTAGCTAACATAGACCTTGTTCTGTGTATCTATTCAAGACAGCAGACTGCAAAGGCTAAATTAAGAGGTATCACAGAATCATGGAATGGGTAAGGGACCACAGTGGGTCATCAGGTCCAGCTCTCCTGCTCAAGCAGGGTCACCCTAGAGCACACAGCACAGAACTGCACCCAAGTGGTTCTTGACTATCTCCTGAGAGGGAGACTCCACAGCCTCTCTGGGCAGTCTGTTTCAGTGTGTGCTCACCTGCAGAGCAAAAAAATTCTCCCCCATATTCAGATGGAACTTCCTGTGCATCACTTTCTGCTCACAGCCTCTTGTCCTATTGTTTGCTAGCACTGAGAAAAGCCTGGATCCATTCTCTGACACCTTCCCTGCAGATACTGATAGACACTGGCAAGGCTCCTATCCTTTAACCAACCTCATTGCTCTCCACTGGACCTGCTCCAGGAGCTCCATGTCTCTCCTGCCCTGGGGAGCCCAGAGCTGGGCAGCAGCATTCCTGATGTGGCCTCACCAGGGCTGAGTAGAGAGGAAGGACCACCTCCCTCAGCCTGCTGGCACTGTCCTTCCTAATGCTCCCCAGAAAACCACTGGCTTTCCAGAAACACACTGCTGACTCATGGACAGCTTGTTGTCCACCAGGACATATCCCACACAGGGATATTCTGGATGTAGGGACTGTCTAACAGATCATTGCAAGACAGCTAGCTGCCCACCACAAGGGGAATTGTGCCCTAGATTTCACCTGCAAAAATGCACTTGTATGTATTACAGAACATGCATCTTTATTAAAAAAAAAACAAGCTCAAATCGTAACTGAATTGTTCTATCACACATGAAGGAATTGACAGAGCAAGATCCCAGTACTCAGTCAACAACTGAATGCCCTAGTTACAAGGTTGTGTTCATTTCATATTAAATGCTCCTCAGTTCTAAAATTGTATAGACAGAATTTAATGCAGATTTGTTTTGAAAGTAAAGTGGGGAGACCAGCAATTCTGAAAACATGAGAAACTGTTTTGCATTCTGGGCACTAAATCCAAGAGGGATTTAGGGAAAAAAAAGTAAATTTCATTATGAACAATGCTTTTCAATTAGCAATAAAGAAGAAAAAGAAACCTGCAAAGGCATTTTTGTACTAGTATGATATAAATCTTTCACTTATTTCCAACCTCAAAAAGTTCTAAAAACTAATCCTCTTTCCAAAGCCCATCTATACTTCTGTCACAAACACCTTTAAAGCAGAAACAATACTGCTGTCAGAATACATTTTATTTTACCTACTTTTCATACTCTGAATTCTTCCCACACACTCAAGTATTAATGAAATCAGGCTCTATTGCCTTTACTTTGGCCACACTGGGTTTTCATGCCTTATATTGTTACATTTCTACATTCTCTCTCTCAGACAACTGATCAGAACAAATCGTTCAGATAAGCCCTTTCTACCCACCTCCAACTGCCTAATGGCACATCTGCCATGACAGATGATGCAATTGCATTCTTAGCTTACATTCTAAACACATTCCTTGGATACAGTTGAAGGAATTTATTTAAAAACTTTATTTTATCTTGGTATTTGTTTTACACTAATGATAGACACTCTTCCTGAGATTTTTTCCCCTAATATTTCACATTAAAGATCAATTTAAGCCATGCAATAGATGCATCTGTATGTTCTAAAACTTGGCAGCAACAAGGGCAAACATGGAGTGAGGAATGTTATCTGTGCTTAATATCAACATATGGTGTTATAAATTATTTCCCCAAATCTACACTGACTTAAATCATGCATGCCACATGAAACCTTGATGACACATCTTTATTCACAAATTAACTTCAAATGCCAAATCAACAGTCTCTTTAAAAACCTTTTCTCTTAAAACTTAGGAAGTTTAGACAAGTGGCTTTTTGCCATAGAGCACTCCCTTGAAAGAATTATCCTTAGGACAGAAATTATACAATCTCCTGAATGTGAAACCATCAGCTTTTTTCTATCAATCCCTTCAGTGATCCTGAAAAAAAGTTATTCCCAATTTAATCTTCCATCTATGAATATACCTGCCTTTGTTCTTTTCTATTTTTACTGGATGCCATTCTCCTATAGACTTTCCCCAAGTCTGTAGTATGGAAAGTTCAATAATCATAATAGCCAAATATGATTATTGAACCTCAGTTTATACGTCGTTGACTTCAAGTTCTATAATCTGCAGGGGCTTTTTGTCACAAATGAAGTCACAGCACCTGTGTCTCAATGTTTAAATTTTTTGAGACCACTGTTTGTCACACCAGTTTGGTACCTCTTGAAAAGAACACACATACTATCCACCTTTTAAGTATCTGCACTTACTTCTCACAGGCCATCAGCTGGCACAGGTTTGCTCTCTATCCCAAATATTTCATCAGCATCTTGAACTTCTCAGGCAATGCCTTTGCATTTTACATTCAGCAAAACTAGCAGAATAAAGCTTCATACAGCAAAGGAGGAATTAAGAGGTTGATGTAGCTTTTCTTTTCCTCACATACTAACTAATCCCATGCGCTTTTTTCTATTCAACTGCAAGTTTCCTTGTTTAAAAGTGAACTACCATAAATCCGAATGCTGAGATGCAGAAAGCATCTGAGGTACCAAATATCTGAGTTGCTAATGAGATACTATCAGAACTGCTATCAGTTCAACTTCTCCTTATTTTTCTCATGCTACTTTTTTTGGTGCAAGTTTTCTTAGTATTTTTAGTTTTCTTGCACTGAAATCTGAGGTTCAGTTTTACCTTTTTATGTTAAGTCTTCTGTACACTCCATCACATTAGCAAAAGGGATGTCCAAATTCTATTTCAAAATGTTATTTCAGAAAATAAAGTTCTCTTATTACTCCTTGCAAGTATGAACAGTCTTATGCATATTGGTTCCATTACAGGTAAAATTTCATCAAAGCATGTGTTATAGCAGGAAGACTAATATCAGGGTATTCTTTAATGAATACTGAAAACATCATTACAGCCATTCCAACAATCTTCTGAATCGGTATTTATATCATATCCAGCTTTTATCATGTTATCCATTTTTACCAGCTATTGAAATGTGTGAAGTGCCTTCCTGTTTTATATATGTTTATGCTCACAAAATTCAGAGTAAGAAAAACCACAGTAAATTATAAATTCGGGGGAACTCAGTATAAAGCTCCAATATATAACAGAATGGGGCCTAAATCATTTCCCTGAAGTCATAAAATAGCTTGAGGCAGAGACATAATTAATACATGTCACTAAACCACTAAGCATTACACATTCTATATACTTTTCCAGTTTTGACATCTTGCATATACTGTTTAAGAACACAAATTGTTCCACTTGTTCAAAGCAATATTGAGTGGTACTTTCAGAGAAACAAACTTAGAAGTACACAGTCTTTCAGTTTTTATTTATGACAGTAAAGTTTGTAATTTCAAATTGACAGTACTTACCCGTGCAAAGTCAAAGGCATATCTATAAATAAGTTTAAAATTGGTAGGCTCATTTAATAAAGATCTCAAGTAATCCAGAGAATTTCTCAATTTTTCTGTAGTATCACACCTACAAAACAAGCACCAAGTGAGTTTAGAGTCTGCATTCTTACTGAGATGTCTGATGTTCTAGGAAAGAATCTCTAACAAGTATGCCCATTACCCTGTTCAAAACACATCACTCTGTACAGACACAAGTTTTTGAGTATGTCTGCATAAAATGCCTTATTAAACCCAGTGTAAAACAAATTTCGATGAAGTAGCAAAGTCTTACACTGGGACTGACTGGCTTTGTAAAAATGCACCCTCTAACAGATAAAGCTAAGAGCTTGTCCATGCGTGGCAAACAAGCGTCAAATCAAAGCAGTGAAAAATACTTCTAAAGTCTTGCTGAAACTATAGAACTTCCTACAAAGTTTTAGTAATTCTCTTCTGGAAGGTAAGTCCAAACACTTCGTTCTTTCTCCAACTCTCTGTGAAACATGATTATTCAACTTTACTTATGTTAATTTTGCCATAAAATTAAGCTGTTAACTGGAAAAAGCAACTTTCAGAGCAATGCAGAGTTACAGAAAGGGTTGGTATTATTTAGTGCTTTACATCACTCTAACAACATACCAATATCTAAAAGATACATGCAATCCAGCAACAAAGATTGTTGGTGTCCTTGGGGACAGAAAGAGTGTCAAACCTCATGACATTTCTCTTTTATTGGGACTGCAGATCTTTTAACCCAACTATATTTAAATGTGCAACATCAGGTTTCAAGTTGTCTCTAAGTGACCATAAATCAGGCCAAAAGTTTGTAACTTCTACTCCATGGCAGAGTTCTTTGCTTTAGGTGTTGAGTGAAAACACTAAAGTGTGTTTTTTCTGAAAAGCTGTGTTTACTATAACAAATCTAGTAACTATAGAGAATTAAGTAACTATAGAGAATTTTCGAGGCACTTACTGTAGTGATGTCATTCCTTTTAACCATTCTTGTAATGTAAAGTAGCCCATATTTTGTGCATCCAACTTCCATGCTAGCACAAGCATAACTACCTGTTTTAATGAGAAAAAAATGGAGACTGAGAATTTACCAAAAAGATCCATGTGTTTTATAAATAACCACTGTTTAGTAGGATACCAATGCTTTTACTTGTATAAGTGGAAAGTTCAGAACTTTGCTACACTATTTTAGAAGTTTAAAAACCCTGTAAGTGGCAAATCTGTACACAATCCAAATGAAGAGAAGGGAATAGTACAAATACATGGAGTGAACATCTACCCAAGTTATCAGTCATCTCAAAAGCAATACAATGGGGAGAAGATGAGTTGGTGTGAAAGCTGCAGAAAAGATTTCCCAAAGTAACTACAAAATTTCAGTATCAGTTTGACAAGCTATACCTGACATTTGTTAAACCTTCATCACAATGAGCATCATCTGCAATCCATGGAATCAATTATTTGAAAGCTAATAATGATCCCACAATTCAAGCAGATAAGTAAATCTAGATGAACTAACAGTAATACACATCAAAACACAGGCTGATATATAATACCTCGGTTTTGCCCAAAAGAAAACAGTCTTTTTCACATCTCACACAGAAGACCAAAGCAAAAAAGAATTTAGATAAGGTAATACCATAAGATTATTATTATCTTATTTATCAACTTAAGAAACCACTTCTGACAAATATGTGAAAAAAAAAAACTTGCAGGACAACTGACCCTACCAACCTGGAGAAAAAAATAATCAAGTTACTTTAATTTGCAACTTACATTTTCTGGTTCAACTCCAATGTCTTCACAAAATTTCTCCATGCCTTCTGGCCCTACAATATCATCTGTGCCTGCAAACAAAATATATTTTACTTATCTCTAAAAATTAAAATGGCCTGTCCTTTACAGCACAAAAGAAGTACAATCACATAGTGCAACCTAACTTTCATACAGTTTGTTTGCTTTGGCATTAAATAAATATTTCCACACTTACTATCAGACTTGGATACACTTAAATCTTTATCTCACCTTTGAAAACAGAGAAACCGTAAAACAACTTTTCATCCCTGCCAATCTTTCAACTCATTTACTGAGATAATCTTGGAAATGTAAATTAGTAAGATTTTTTCCATAATGCACTTAAGACTAACAGAACACCATACAATGTTACCAAATTAAATGAGTGGACGTTGGCTAGTGAAACTCACGCCCTGGCTGGAATCTCTACTTTATCACAAGATCAAATCACATAAAAACATGATGTACAGCTATACAGGATACAAGGCATTATCATTCCCAGAACCTCATTCCTCATTGTCTCATATATTATCTTTATATAATGTTATCCTGCTTATTCATATTGTTACACCATGGTCACACATCATCTGTCTAACAGTAAATGCAACAGGAAGGAAACAATGAATTACAGTTATTTCTTTGCCTACTTAAAAGGAAAAAAAAAGATTCAAAACACAAATGCTATTAAAATGCACCACTAATAAAGCATGGTCTTAAATCAAGATATTTACAATTTCTATAATACTCTGAAAAAATTATACAGACATTATGAATTGTACTGTGCAATTCTATACTTAAAGTATTTGAACTATTTTCTTAGAATTATTTGACTCATATTTAAAAGGGCTCATTTGAAAAAAAATACATGCTGAACTGCCTACTTTCCTCCAATATAAAGATCACATGTGTAAGAAAAACAGGATTTATAAAGGGAAGATCAATCTGTATTTTATTATTAGGTGATCTATTCTAGAAATAACAAGGTTTAATTAGGTCTTTTCCCATCTTCTCATAACAGCCTCTCAGCTCTCAGAGTGTACACAACAGCCTTTAAAAAGACTCATTCTGTTATGCAAAAACACACCAAGGGAGGGAAAAAAAAACCAAATGCAGTGTCAACTGTCTGCATACATAAAGAAGACTTATGAAGCAAGAACACAAGAGATTATTCCTTGAAAATTCAATTTTTAGAATGTTACTCAATACTGTAAACAGAATCGTACTCTCCACTTTTCTGTGTTTTATCTTGGTGTGTGCATCCAGTGGAAACCCCACAGTTCTTTCACAAACAGCCTTCCTTTCATCCTTTCTTTCCATGAAAGTCTTGACAAAAATGAGTCATGCCTGTTGCTAGAGTAAAAAAATAAATCAAGCTGGTCAGAAAGGCAGACAATCTAACAGGTTAGATTTGGCTTGAATTTGTCTGAATCTCCTCTCACAGACTGCCACAGACAAGTGAGATCTCAAAGTATTTAATTTCATTTATATAATTTTATTAGGAGAAAAAAATGTTTTATTACATCAAATTAAGTCACTCTTCATTATGTTTAAAAAATAGACAAAACAGAACAAGTTAGACATGTTATTCAAGACATCACCAGAAAACTGCAAGATGACACAAAATATCTATTTAATTTCTTTTTGGTCTTTACAGTCATGAGATCATTTTCCCCCATACATCAAATTCTTCCTTTCAGAAAACATTTGCAGGAAAACAAATACAAGAACCAACTTCACTAATAAAGGATTATCTGTGACCACAGACGATAATTAACATTCCTAGAAGTAATGCCTGAAGAAAGTTCTCATACACAAGGGCAAGAATAAATAATACAGGCTACCTTCCCTATACCTTGTGATGCAAAACTATCTGATAAAACTAATACAGGATATTTGAATTCATTCACTTCTTTGCTTGAAACCCTCAGCACCAGATTCAGCAGGAACAAAACTAGCATTACTACTTCCCTCACCCTTTAGATTTTTTAATTGAAGACACACCACTTCTGAGGCTAATTCTGTACTATACAGCACTAACATGGCAGATGATAGAGAGGTAACAACATTTTCAACAGAAGTACAGCTTTAACTGTAGATTTGAATAGTAATACATGTTCCAAAATATTTCAAATTACACACCTTCTGTATTCTTTTCATAGGATATAGACAAAGACAAAACTGAACCTTGAACTCTTCAACCTCACATCCCACAGGATAAAGGGAAGTTTCTCTAAGACTTCTACAAAACATCTTTTATATTCCATCTTTTGAAAGCTCAGTTAATGCAATTTTCATATTCCAATATAAATTTAATTGTTACTGGTAGGAAATTCGCATTTCACACTTACCTGCATATTCATAGAACCATTCTAAGCATCTCTTACTTGAAAAGACTTCTTCTTCCTCTGCTTTTATTCTAGTTGAATCATATTTTCTATACATACTTAGAAAAAAGAAAGAGAAACAAGTAATAAATTAATCAACACTTTTTAAAAGCGATCTTTTAGTCAACAGCCACTCTTAGCAGAAACATTATTCCTTTCAGTTTACTCAACATTCTGTCCTCATATCCAGTCATTTGGAACACTGCTTAAGAATCAATGACACTAAATACTTGGTTTGCTCACTCTGTCATACTTCCACTGATTCATAATCATTACATTAATGTCACTACATTACACATGTAATGACCTTCTCCTAAAATGAATATAGGTCAGCTCAAATTCAACCCCAAACTGTTCTGTAAAAGTTCACAGTAAGGCCTTGCCCTACACCACCAGTTACCACAGACAGCTGATGGGCTGCAATCCAGCTGTGGGTCCATGGCCAGAGTAATTCCATGTCACAGTCAACACAGGTCCTACCTCTAGGTGCACTTTGAATTATTAACTAAAGAATACTGCAAACACTCTTTTTGCTGCCTGGAAAAGATTCTACAAAAGGCATAAAGGCCAAAAGATACAAGACCTACACTTATATTATTCTAAAGCCAGTAAATTGGTAACATGAAAGAATCACAGAAAAAAAAGGTTGAAAGTCCTCATAGACAATACCTCAAGGGATGTCATTCATCATGGAACACAGAACCATCTGAAAAGCTGGCCCCTTCCCCTAGAGACTACCAGGGTAATTCTCTTCTCCTTCAACAAGAAGTGTAAGGAATTTTAACAACACTAGAGAAACAAATTTAGTATCTGAAACACCTAAAGCACAGAGAACATGACAGAATGTGAAGGGTCACTCCCTCAGTTAGACCTTCTGAAACAGGCACAATATCATTTGTGCCTGCTAGAGGAAAGAGACTCAGCAGTCCAAGTAGTTAACCACTGCTGCATATGCATTCTCTGATCCATTTCCACCACTCTTCAGAGCATGGGCTCAAAGGCTGAAAAGAGCAACAAATAAATGGTTTAGTCTAGAGGTGATAGCCAAGAACAGCTCTGTAAGTGTTCCAAGCATGCAGTTTCCTCTCACAATGTCAAATCCTGATGGGGGAAGACAATGAAGCGGCTAACTGGATCAAGGAGAATTTTGAAACCATTTGAATAATGAAATTAATTTGGAGCTGACTTCATCAGTGTTTTATCCTTCTAGAAAGACATGTAAAAGACACCTAGATTTATGAGCTTAGAAGACACTGATCTCACTATCCTCCAACTAGCTCAGCTATCAGCTGTGAGGAAGTGTAGCTAGAAGTTAACAGCACACAGATCATTCTGACAGGAATCCAAAGAAATATTTCATGTTTACTGTCATAGTTCCCTTAAAGCAGCTAACCTTTAGAAAAGTAATACTAGTCAGAACAAAATGATAAATTTTGCTAATTAGAAGAAAAATACAAATGAGGCTCTTAAGAAAGTTCTTATGAAAAATTGACACTGTACTGAAACACACTGATCTACAACAAACTGGAACACTGCATAGAAATGTCAGCCATATGTGTTCCAAACACATTCATATACTCACAATTTTAGGTTTGGGTTTTTTTCATTTTGAAAACACTCTTTTCCTATTTGAATTATCTATTTTGCATAAGCTTTACTGAAGCTGCAAAGGAAAAGGCTGACAGCATCGCTCAGTAAGAGGTAATCCAGAAGGTGTAAGTCTGAGCTGGAATAATTTTTTTTAAATAGGTCTGATAACATTTTCACACTTGCAAAATGAACTGTGATTATGAAAGACCTAGCCAATAATTTTTAGGGTACTCTGAATTCAGAGCAATCAAGAAAAAGAAAGGAGGCATTCTGCCACTTTGGCAAAAGTTTTAATTATTCAGTATCCCCTTTTTGTCACAAACAAACGTGACAAACACCAAGTAGAATACCAAGTTGGAAACTGTAGTAGGAGCTAGTCAACATCTTTATTCTATTCTCTTTATTCAAGAAGTCTGTAAGAGTACTGCTGGGATTGAGGACATGGCAAAGCTAACAAGGTTCACAAAGAAAGTTATTTATCACAAGACTCAATGCTTTTTCTTACAAACGGATGATAATCAATTGTCTTGCCCTGCTTGTTCATGTAAATCATCAACACATTAAGCTGCCAGTACGCAAACAGTGCATTTAAGAAGGAACTCAAGAAATAGACTTATTGACAGAGCTGTAAGTCATTCAGGTATTTTAGGAAAAAAGGTATCCTGCATCTACAAATGGCAGAGCTAAATACTGCAGCCTGAAACAAGACATCGGTGCCAGCAGTATAGATAACAGGAATGGTGAGCAAGAACAGAAAAAAACAGCCCTTTTTATACATTCTCTGCATCTGCACATAGCAGAAGAATTTCAGACAACTGATATGAGATTGAAAGTCACTTGTCTTAAGGGCTAAGGTCACAGTTCAGGAACTGGAGGAAATAGCAATAATAAATTAAGTCCATGTGCCCAACATACGGCCAAGTAACTCCAATTAAAATGCTCTTGCCTCAAACTTACGATTATTCAAAAAGCACAATACCTGACCACTGGAGTTTGATTTTTGAGAAACCAGAACTGACTACAGATATTCCAGCTTGTGCCAGTTGACAAGTTCAGAAAATAAAGTCAAAAGGGATATTATCTTGAAATATTACCCACTCTCTGCTATAAGCTAATTAGCCAGACGCATTAACAGTGCATATGACCCTGTATCACGTTTATAATGAAAACAGACAATGCATGGTCAGAATTAGTGATCTCATGTATAAAGACAAACCCTTTGCTTTCCCTGCTTACTCCACACATTAAATGAGTGTCTCACCCCAGCCTAGCCAAGCCAGCTATTTCTACTAGCAAGAGACTCCTAATCTCTGAAGTGCCTAGGGAAGCAAGATGAGTGGGGAGATGCAAACAAGTAAGTAGACAAGTACCTGAGATTACTCAGCCTAGGACAACTTGGTTCAATCTAGTGGCACAGAGTAAAGGTGTTTTTAAGGACTACATCCCCTGAATTATGATTAATATAGATTTTATTATCTCAAGAACCATATTTACAGAGGAGAAAAACACAAACTTCCAGACACATCTGGCATCCATTTTATATCTTGCAGTATTCCTCATCTCTGTGGAATTTCTCAGTATATACTGCAAGATGATGCACCTTGTCTTTGTTCTAATGACAGTATCTCTTGCTATGCAGAAAAATACACTGCCAGACTGCACAGGGTAGATATCTGAATACTTTGAGAGTACCAAACATCTAATGAACAGATCTCACAAACAGCAAGTCATCAATGGCTCACAGTTTCATCAAGATGACCAGCACCAGTATTTGCAAACAGATGCACAACCCTTATGTCAACCACATTCTGCTTAGTAATTTGCTTCCATATTCATGGTCTGTAAAAGGAAACTGCCAGTCAAAGGAAACTGCCAGCAAAGTGTCAGTCACACACCAGATGTGAAACAACACAATGCTCACCAAAAAAAAAGAAAAATAAAAAAAAATTTAAAAAAAAAAAAAAAAAAAGGAAAAAAAAAAAGGGGAGGGAGAGGGTGAGAGCAGGCAAGGCACAGGGAAAAAGTAAAAAACTCAAAAAGATGCCTTCCATAAATATACCTGGCACTTCTGGCACTTTTGGTACTAGAATTTGCACACTGTCAAAGAATGCTGGCACTGAAACAGGATTGCTAAGGGCATTTTCTCCATCATCAGTTAGAAAGGTGCAAGCACAGTTTTATCCCAGAATGTCTGCTATACCCACCACTACCACACAATATCAAACTCAGAACCTTTGCCTTTAGAATTACCCTTCCATTTCTAACTCATGACATGAATATCCATCAGGAACAGGAAAAAGAAGAAAAGTATTACTTACAGGCTAAGTATGTATTTACCTCTCAGATAAAGCACACATGTAAGTACAATAACTCAGAAAAATCTTCACTTGAAAAATAGCTTTTTTTTTTTAGTTTAGCATGATACTGTGTCAGTGACAGCAATATACAAGTTATTTGTAACAAATATCCCTGTAAGGAGCATTTAGGTTTTTTTTTTATTATTATCTCTTTCTAACAGCCATTTCATCAGCTAGAGAGAGGAAAGAATGTGGGACAGGGCAGGGCAAAAGCAACATGAGATAACCCGTCTAAATTTTGTAAGAGTGATTTCAGTTACTTAACCACATCAAAATGTAATAATTTTCTCAGAGATACTTGCACCTCCATCATGACCTAATGGCTGACTCATAACATCCATGTTCAAACATATATATGAAATACTCATGTGAGCTAGGGAACTGTAATATACCAGCAAAAAAGGTAAGACAATGTAGTTTATAACTGGAAGTGCTATAGGCAAGCATCAACAACCACAAAAAAAAATTAAAACTGAGTGTCTAGGCACTTCACACTTTGTGGGAACTTTAAATACATGGTCCACGTTTTTCCAGATTATTTTCTTCTCTTCCTACCTAATTTGGTGGGAAAACAAAAGCATGAAAATTCCATCCAACCATAATGTGGTGACTAGGCAAGTGACTGTAAAAGTTGATGGTTGCTGCCAGCAAAAAGAACAAGGTAAGGGCAATTCTCTTCAACCCACTGCAGTCTTCAAAGCTGGGTTATCTGCTGCTCTGAGCATGTTTCACCTGTACTGGAGTTGGTTAAAGCTCCAGCCGCAGTCCCTCCCACTGCACCAACTCTGGGCTGTGTTCTAGCTCCAGAATATTCCAACCAAGATCAGTGAAAACATGGAGCTTAGGTCACAGAAAACATTCTCTTCATGGTGGAAGCTGGGAATAATCCATTGAGGAGGAAAAAGAAAATCAAAAGGGAAGGGGAAAAAAGCTATGTTTTATTATGGTAAGTCAAAAGCCTCTCATGAAGATCTACCACCTGGTTATTTCAGATGGTCAGTGCTTACTGAATGAAGACATCAAGAAATTCACCAACAGAAGCTTTGTTTCTAAGCAACCAGAACTTAGTCAAAATCTTTTCTGAATTTTGTTTGAGTTTTGAACTAAGTAACTAATTGCTTCCAGATTACTTTTTTTTCAAAACATGCCAATTTTTGATTGAAGAAGATGCCCCACACTACTTCCATTAATACTTATTAATTTTAAATTTTGGCTGAGAATTTTCATCAATGCAGCACAATGAACATACTTTAATAAAGCCTTATCTATTCACCCACAATTATAATTCTAGCAATAGTTTCATAAAATCTGCAGTAGAAACAGAAGGGTGGGAGAAGAGATGTTTTGCAATTTACAAGACATGACAAAAACAGTTTAAAGCAACCCTCAGGACTAACCTGACTGTTAAGTTTTATGAAGGAATATACCTTATGTCTCCTTGTTTAAAGACTTACAATCATTTCTAAACTGTTAAATGTTTGGAACTTTATCAGGTTTACTTAATGAGCAGTATGTGTAACAACACACATGCTGATAGTCACATGTCCAGTTTAAGTGAAGTGTGCTGAAAAGCTATAGAAAATGGAAAAATTATGCTTGTGTGTACCTGAAAACCCCTACTTCAAGCAAAAAGATCTACACATCTATGACAGCTGGGAACACAGGTGGTCTGCATGGGGCAGGACCTAACCAGATAGTAAACAACAGCAGAACAAAAACCAAACCAATTCTCAACACTAAAGGTTTGGAAAACTTTGGAAGTTAGTACATCTTATGTTAATGACACTCTGTTTTCAAAAACTGCATTTTTCCACACAGAGTATGGAGTTTACAATTCAATACAGAAAACCTATTTTTCATGTTAGTAGGCCCTTTTGTGGTTCCTACACACATAAGGGTAAATTCATTGAAAACATTTATCTAATTGTTTGAAAACCTAAATTTCAGAGAAGTAGGTAAATATTCCTAGTTTTCATCCTCCTGAAGTGACAATACCCATTACTGCAAGGCTTTTGCCCTCAGTGTGATTCCAGAATAAGGAGTAGAATTACTTTTTAAATGAGACTGTCAAAACATAAGACATTATATTGAACAGCTCATTTTTCCCTATTTGGCTAGATATGATGTAACAGATAAGCAGCATAAAACAATTACCCAGTGAGGACTATCGTTTTACCTAGCAAGTATCTTTAGATGAATCTTGCTTTACCTTTCTGAAGATGCTTAACATAGTGATGGAAGAACAATGTACAGAAAATGTAATTTTAACTCCAATTTGAGAATACTCTATACTGTGACAGCTTTAAGTACAATAAAGTCAAGACTGTGATACTGAGATGAAAATACAAACGAAGTCTTCAAGTGATTATGTTCAAGTTAGCACATGCTCAACTGTTTACTTCCAACAGCTATTCTTTAAGGCAAGATAACTCTTACTGTTATCTATGGAGCACTGAGTTCTTTTTATTATTTGTCATCTGGTATAAAAATTCCCTCCCGCTGAAACACTGCATTCATTCATGGTTCATGGTGATGCTATAAACACTAATTAAGAGAATTCAAGTTCTTATTATGTAAGGGTGCAATACTAATGAACATGCTTGGAGTCTTCTATAATCAGTTTATGCACTAGATCAGCATTTCCAAATAATTTCATAACTAGATTTCTTCCTATAAATGTTTTTCCTCGATTGCCTGTGCATTCCACCAGTGCTTCTGAGATGAGGCTGTACTCCTAGCAGCTTGAAATTAAGGGTGTAAGACATGTTTAAGTTTATAACTTGAAGAGTCTTTAGAAACTATCTTCTCTTTCAGCATAGAGACCTGCTGAAAGAAACTTTATGGAAGAAGGCATATCTAAAAATATTCCTATCAGATCTGAAGAGATTATAGGAATGAATAAAAAATAGTGAAGACTGAAAATATCACCCAACAAAACACTCCATTACAAAACCACATTTTTATAATGGACATTATAAAACCACATTTTTATAATGGACAAACCAGAAAAAATCATCAACCTTCAGTCTCAGTTGCAGTAACACCATTAATGATGACATCCCTTGAAAATCTTTGGACTACTACCCAATATTTTTCCACTGAGAACAAACAGGAGACTTTGAATTACTGAATTTGTTAATGTTGATTCTATAAGTATGCCACTGTAGCTGAGAAACACACAAAAATGTATGTCATTCCATTAAGTATTTGAAGTGACAAATCACTTCTGTTAGGAAAGAGAGGCTCCTCTGGAGAGGACTGTGTAGCTCTTCAGACAGTGACTGCCTTTCTTCACTTAATACAGAATCCACACAGACTAATGTCCTGTGAAGGCTTATCCTGAGTTACTAGAATGCAGCTTCTAATAATTCTGTCTCTAAAACAGAAGCTGAGAACTGGGCCTAGGAGACCCTTATTCTATAAACTGGTATTCCACTATACTCTTTTTACTGTATATAGCATTCTCTGCACACAATGTAAGCAGAACTGGCTTTGTAAACTAGGTATGCTACAGCACACTGCTGTAGAGTTTCCTGATTTCAGACTGATTTCTGCTCAACTAACTGAGATGTCTAATCCAAAAACTAAACTTGACAGCTATGAACTCCACCTGACCAAAACAAGCATGGAAGTAGGAGACTGCGTTTTGACTAACCCATTCAAGAAGATTACAGGGGTAAAAATCCTTCCTTGAAAGAAAATAAAACTTCAAGACCAGGCTGAATGTCCAGCAAATAATTTCATATTGCCAGTCATGCTGAAATAAAAAACTGTTTTCTTGAAGACTAAAACAAAATAAACACTCTGGAAAACAGAGAAAGCTCAAAAACCTTTATAGGAAGTCAGTCAGATAAAAACTGGAACCACATCAGAGGATATTACCCCATGGCTCATGACTAGCAGATCTGGTTTCTCCTCCAATTCTAAAAGGAGGCTGAGATCTTCCCTTTAATACTTACATGGCAGTAAAATGAAAACTAGATCCATTAGTTATAAACTGAGAGGCAGATATTAACAAATCCTTCAAATTACATTTGCAACAAGCTCTTAAAAATGATGAAATATCCAGTATTCAGAGAGCAAAAAATCAGGTTTTTATAATTTTCTTTTGTAATTACACAAATCAGTATTTCTTACTTACATGCAAGCTTACTTTTTAGGGGGTTGCTTTTTTCTATCATCAGTGTCTTGGCTAAGGTAGGTAGAGCTCAGTTTTATGAACCCCTCTATATTCTACAAAGGGTCTGTCCTTGTATTGCTTCCACATTGTATGCCTATCTGTGAATAACCTGTAATGCCCTCTATCAACTATTTACCTTTTATATTTCATTATTTCTGAAAAGGAACAAAAAATATTAAGGACATGAACAGCTTTTTTGTTCTAGTTAGTGTTACAATGCAATGAAAGAGAGAGTTGAAATCTCTTTCTTCTGCATCAAGAGATCATTTAATAAATTCCAGTGCAGTTACACTTGTGCAACCCTATTAAACACAATGGAGTTATAGGGGCATGACCAGAGGCTTAATTTGGCTACCAGTATTTTTCTTACTCATGCTAGACTATAAAAAGGAGAGAACCTAGCCTGATTTCAGGCTGACAGTTTGGAGAAAAATGCCTCTTTTAACCTCCCTGAAGGTACTTGCCATGGAAGCGTGTGTTTTCTGGGACGTCAGTAACACATGAGTATAACAGAGCTCAAATTCTACTGATTGATGCAGTGCCAAGCAAACTTTCTAGTTGTATAAGCCACTTTTCAACATCAGAGCAGTCCTGTATCTATCATGCAGGAGTGTGCAGTTCTATACAGCCTCAAGTTCTGAATTTAGTCCACATAAATAGTGATTTTTGCACACCCTGAGCACATTCAATGCTTTCTGAATGACTCACTACACATACTGGAAATCCAGCACTTGCAGAGGTCTCAGCTATCCAATACTTCATGCCAAAAGAATACACTGTTCATGCACTCTCTTTAACCTGTTTGGCTTCTGCTGTCCAGTGAGAAGCCCCTCAATAACTGCTGAACTACTGGCTGTCACCTTACCTGGGCAATTTCCCTTCTATGTTCAGTATCAATCACAACATTAACAGGGAGAGACTAGCAAGATTTTAAGAGCTGAGTGGACTATAACTACATTCACTTTTTTGACAGGCTAGAGATTGATAACAGCCAATCCAGACCTTATGCATGTATATGAGAAAATAGTACTGTATCTCTTAGAAGTTGGTTTTGAACAAACAAGTACATATCTTCATAGCTGGCAACTAGAGCAAGGAAAAGTTCCCTACATGCTTCTTGTATGTCTAGAGAAAGGTGAGATGCAAACTGAATCTACATATACTTATCAATATCCCACAGTTCAATCACCAGCTATGGTTCCACATTGAGAAACCAAGTAAATTTCAATATTATTTCCATTAGTATTTAAACACATGATATATCAGCTCTTCAACTTTAGATATTCCATCAGTCTTAGCTCATGGTAAGATGACATACCCATCATGTCTACTTTTCTTAGCAGATAAATCATCTCCTGCTGCAGGTCTCCTCTTTTTCCTTGGAGGCATCACTTTACTAAAGCAGTCTGATGAACTGCAAGACCGAAGACTTCCTACAGAGGGAATTAAAAACACCAGCACAAAGAAATGAAACTGTTGCAGACCAGTTAAACTGTGTCCACTAATAGGCATATTACAAAGAAAAGGGAAGGCAGTTAGGGGATTTAAAAATTAAAAAAGAAACAGTCTCCTTTCAATAGCAAAATCCATCTCAGCTTTACATGGTTTCCTATGACCAGATTTCCATTAAGGTCAAAAGTACTATAGCAAAATGCACAGTAGCACTGGCATTACTCCAGTCTAACAGCAGTCAAGAACTGACACTATCCTAAAGACGTATTTCGGTCCTCAAAAAGTCATCCTTATTTTTAGTCTTTTATTCAAATCACAAGTTCTAAGAGTTGATCATTGCTTTTTGAAATACAGATGTGAGTGAACACCTACCTCTAGAAAACAGAACTTTATTTTCAAGCCTCAAGTTTTTTGTGATGCAGAGAGCAAGAGGTAGGAAAGGTTTTGTTTGTTCTTTGGTGAGAGGGTTTTTTTCAGGTTTTTTGGAAAGTTTTTTGTTTTGTTTTGCAGGGACAGGTAGAGACAGTCAGCAAACACCAGGGAAAGAAATAAGTGGCTGGCTGTATTATTTGCACTGAACAGTTCTCAAAAAATGAAGGTCCCCAAATAGGAAATAGCCAATTCAAGACACTGATGCCAATCAGGTGGCAGTCTTTCCATCCCCTTCTCTCAGCTACATACTCCTGTCTCTAGTAACTCTTCTGTGTGCCAATCCAGCTCACCAAACCTGTACATAATTAACCAAGGAAAAAACAATAACAACTTTCTGTACATTAGCACAAGAAAGAGCACAGGACCAGCCCTTTTGACCACAGAAAGTCATTAAATTGCTTTTGCTGCCTCATGAAAACAGTAGGCTAACATCCTACACAATTTTGTCCTACTTTCGTGTGCTGAAGACCACAGTGACACCTGAGAAAGGTGTGTGTAAGAGCAGCTCCAAGAGCTATCACACCTCTAAGTGTTACACAGAGAATTTGAAAAGAAAAGGAAGAGAGAAGTGAGGTATAAAAATCCAGACATAAAGCGATGCCAAAGAAAATTGCAAGAAAACATTAAGAACTCCAGCATTCCTAAGCTATCTTCTCTTTGCTACAACAGCATCCAAGTTTAGCTACGCTCAATCAAGATGCCCACAAAATCTTTCATCATACAACATCACAGCACAGAAGCAAGCAATAAAACTTTGACTGCTTTTTGACACCAAGGGAACAGACTGAAATCAGAGGCCCAATTCCCAACAAACACTGACAGCAATCTTTTGCTTACCTATTCTTCGAATCTTTGAAAGGCTCTCTCCTGTTATAGGAGAAACACATGTAAGGAACCTTCGAGCCTCACAGGCTTTGCTACATGTACATTATTTAAACATGCATGGAAATTCTAACCCATAAGAAAGTACATATTTCTCTAGTATTATGTTCATATTTCTCTAGTATTACGTAAGATGTTCGACCCAATTTTTACACCAAGATGAACTAATCTGGTTTCAACTAATAAAGTTTTTGCACTAAGTATGCCTTCTTTGGTCTTATCTTTATATTCATTTCTATCTATTAAGAAGAAAATTCATCTCTCTAGTTCAAGAAATACTCTCCAATTAAAAAAATTCTTCCTATATATTCTTTTTTTTAACCCTAAAACTCCCTCCCCATTATTGTCCTAGGAGAGTATGGCCATACACTGTCTTTTTGAAAGAGAATTAACAGAATTGTAAATTCAAATTACAGTTTAACTAATCATCAAAAAACTTGCAAGTATTATGGTCCATAAACTATTACCACAAAAAAAATCGTAATGGCTGTGTCAGAAGAACATACTTCTAGAAGCACTGTCCAGAACACATTACAAAAGGAAATTAGTGACAATAGTATTTATTTTCTCCTCAACAATATGAGATATACTTGAAACAGGTAAGCCAGAGACCATAAAAAACTCAAGAGTACACCCAAGGCATTTTACAAATTAAACAAACTAAGGAACCTGACCTGCTGAATGTCATTTGTTCCATCTAGTTATGCCTACACATTAATGATACTGAAAAACTCTACTCTCAAAAGTTATTGAATCTGCAATAATTTATCTTTCAGATCAAATTTCTGAAGACTCTGCCAGTAAGTATTTTTTGAAAGCCTACACAGACTAAAAACACCTAAGATGACAGCAGAACTCAACAGATGGCTAGAAAGAGCCAACAGACTTAAGACACACACTGAACTTAATAAATGAAAATGTGATAGTCAACACTTCTTTTTGGTAAATATGCATTTACTTAAGTATAACCTTTAGCTATCTCATTCCTTTGAGAGCAAATAGATTGCTTTTAAGTGCCTTTCTTTTAAAAAAGTAAAAATCCATTAGTGATGGACACAGGCATTGGATGCTGGTAAAATGCAAGAAAAAAATACACATCCCCCTCACCCCCCACAAATTTGTGCAGTTTACTGGTCAGTTGATTGTGAAAAGAAATATGCAAGGCCTCTGTGACAAAAGAAGCAGAGCAAAAGAGAAAAAATAAATAAAAGTAAAATAAAGCAGTTATAGAACAGAGAAATCATTTTGTCAGACCTGCAACCCCATACAAACCAAAGAACTTAACTCAAGAATTCCTGCTTGGACTTTTTGCCTCCTTAAATGATAGGATGTTTTTAAGAAGATTGGTGAACTTGTTTTAAAGGCTTAAACTGATCACAATTCACTACACAACCCAATTTCTCTAATGACTCCTATGAAAAACTTGTATCCTTTTTGGTTTGAATGTATCTAGTTGCAGCTCTCAAAGGCACAGAAAAGGGAAGAAAAGAGACAGCTCAGAAATTGGTAGGTTTAAATGCACACATACACTGCCCTCACACACTGACAGCACACAGACACCAGGTGTACATATTGTAAATGCTTTCCAAGACTTAACATCTTAATAACTGGGGTTTGGAGCAAGTCTACACTAGACTTTAGCTTTTGAATAATCTCTAAACTATTAAAAAACAGTGTAAGGATTTTACTTTCACAGCATTTCTTTTGTTACTAAAATTGGTGTATTAAATTTGAAGGGCAGTTATAATTTCTTTGAAGGGCAGAATATTTCTTTCATTTTCATATAAAGCTAAAAATTATCAAATTAGTTTTTTTTACTTTGAACTCCTGCAATTTCTTAATTTACAATACAGCTCACTAAATAGCAATATTAACCTTTCCTACACAGAGCTTTCTAATTCTAATGTAATTTTAGATCTAGCAGTGTACAACTAATTTCTCTTCCCAAAGGTCTGACCATCTGCAAACAAACATGCAGCTACCTCTGACTACATGTAAATTTGACAGAATTTTACTTACCAAGTGCAGCTTTGCTGATGTGATTATCTTCAAAGTTTCTCACTCCTAGGCCTCAACTCAAGATTGGCAGAACCCTCCTAGTTCTCCTTGGTTTTTTGACACTTGAAACTAGCATTTGCAAGGTAGAGCCTCCAAATGGCTGCTGAATAGACCACCACCAGCCAAAAGCCTGTCAAGTTTAAATGCTGTTTGCCAAACATCCTATTGAATACTTCCAAATTTGCAGGAGACAAAGCTTCCATATGGAAGTATCAATTCAAGAGCTAAAATTCACCCTAGGAAATTTAAAACAATATATAAAATAAAACCCACAAGAGAGGGACAGCCCTAGAATAGCAACAAAACCAGCATAAGAAAAAATAAAAAAAAGTCAATAAAGAAGAACTCTACAAGCTGTGTCCCTACAGAAATTATTTACAGGCATGGCACTTTCACCTTCTCTAGCTGAAGCCTGTGAGGAATCCTGCTCTTCTGATGCTTCAGTAGAAGGATGCTTCAAAGGAAAAATAATTAGAAACTGTGAATGCTGAAGCAATTGGGAAGATACAGCTGATCACTTAATAATGCAACAAAATGACCACAAGCATAGCTAACAATCATCAGACACAAGATGAGAAGCTAAGATACTCATCAAAACATTAAACAACTTGCAATGCTGTTGCAAAAGGAAAAATCATCTTCTCTGTCTTGAATTCCACACTACAGAACTGCTCTGGACTCAAGGGGGGTTTCTTCTCTAATCTAACAAAAGAAATAACCAGCAGAGGCAAAAGCAATTTCTCCCCCTGCAAAGACACATGAGCTGCAATGAAGCCTTCTTTTTGTTGAAGAGGTTACCTCACTGTTTTAAACAAGTCAGGTGACAACAAGAAGCATACTTTTAAAGACTTTTTAGTCTGGATAAGTAAGTCACAATTTAATTACCAAATCATAACCTTAAGCTATTAACAAGCTCCTAGATTTGTAGTTATGACATAAAAACAACTATTATTTCCAATGTAAGTTTTCCAAGTTAATGCATATACATACTAAAAGAAAAAGAAATTGTTTACAGAATCTGAATGCCTGCTGTTCTTACACCTACAACAGGTTGAAAAGGCAAAGCCCATGACACACTTGAAGTCTATCTTATTTTTCAGACAGATATGCATACTGAATTATAGCACATGAGACTGCAATCATTGTAGGGGACCAGAATTTTGAAAGAAGATTCATCTTAGCTCTCAAACCACTGAAGGAATTTTGAAACTGCCACTTCCCTGTAGTCCATTGGTGTTTTAGGGCCTGGTTTCAGACAGGCAATCTGGCTAATACGTAGAAAAGATACAATTTGCTTCTAAGTAATTTAGATGTCCAAGACATTTTTGTTAGCTTACAAAGAACTGCTTTGAAGTAAATGTGATATGCATTTAAAACTTAACACTATTATTAATAAATATTAACCTAAAACTAAGATTTTTTAAAATAGCTTTTAGAAATCCCAATCCAATTTAGATAAGCATACATTAAGTCATCCCAAAAACAAAGTCCACAACCTAATGACAATAACCCAGATAATTATGTCAGAAAATTAACAGCAATCTTTAAGAATAAGGCCTGGGTCAGAAGATTTAGGGTTAAAATAATCTCAGAACTATAAAAAACCTTGACATGGGTTTGGCAACATTAAAACCTTTTGCAACAGTTCTTAATCTGACTTTCAAATGAGTTCTAGACACAGAATCTTAAATTTACAGCACCTGAACAGTTTTATAAATTGTGCAACAAAATTAATAGGTCTTGACAACTTCTTACTGGAAAACAGAAGTTCCACAAGTTTAGGCACATTGAAATCAAACATTTTTCAAAGGTAACTTTATAGATTTATGCCAGTCTCTCCAAGTAAGATGTTTCAGAAGTGTCAAGTCCCATACAGAACAGAAACAGAAGACCTCACTGTACTACATTCATGAGGGCCAAAATAGCTCCTTGCATGTGTATTTGTCCTCATTTGAGTCAAATCGAACACACATTTCAACTGAACATGCCTGGAACTTATGCAAACATTTGGGCTTCATCTCTTCCTACAAGGAGACATAAAACAGGGCAGAAGCATAATAGTGGAAATAATATCTGAAGATGAGGAGGCAACCTGGCATTATCAACCTTTACTTGTGGTTCTCATTTCATATTTGTTTCTGGTTTGAAAGGTTTTACAGCTATTGCAAAAAAACTGCTCCCTTTACTGGGCTTTTGTGTCCCAACTCATTCAACAGGCACATTTACACTTTTGAAACAGCTTAATTCAAACAACAGTGTGCAGGCAATAGGATACTGGCTTTGATGAATAGTTTTGTACTGACAGTGATGGTAATGTGCTCAAGCACCTTCCAATACAGGTAATGAGAGCACCAAGGCTAATTTCTTATACTTTATGACAGAAGTGCTAGGCAAGAAGTAAGACAAATCCCAAATACCTCAAGTACATCAACACATCCTGATTAGTGACAGAAGGGGACTACCTCAATGCTTCACAACAGGTCTTGGTGATCAAGAGTAAACAAAGATTATAGAGCACATTTTCATACAGGAAATCAGTATGTAGCTGTTCAGTTTAGAGCACCTGGGACACATAGGAGAAAATTCCAAGTCTCCATCACAAGATGGGAGGACATCAGATCTGAATTATGGACATTAAAATCTCTGTCTTCAACTATTGGTCACAACCTCTTCTTCAGAGGCTTTTCATATACATAATGAGCTAATTTCAAGTATCAAATCACTAACCACACTGAAGGAAAGTATTTCAGAGAAGCCTTTTGTGGCTAGGGCAAGAGTTCAAGCATGAAACAAAGTGACCTGCTGCTGTACAGAGGAGGGTGCATAATCCCTAAGTGAGCTCTGTCCAATCCCAAGCAATGCAGTCCTGTGCATCTCTTCTCATTGCTCTAGGCTAAGAGTGTGCTAGATTTGTAAGTGTGTGCCACAAATCTCCAGGAGCTGACAGCTCTCTCCACTTTGCTAAATGCTCAAGGTAACATCAGCAAATATAGCCATCACCTCAGGACAGTGAAAAAGCTTTGAGTCAGATGGTAAAACTGACATGGTCAGTTTTAAAGAATAGTCTGCTGAGTGAGTGATCAGGGCTTGAAGGCAGTGCAAGAGGTAAGAACCCTTGCAAAACATCAAGTCACAAAGCTCAAATGCTGACAAATCAAGAATGACAGGAAGCTGGTACCAGGCACCTGAGAAGAAGGTCTCAAAAAATGGTGACACTTCATGGAACAAAACACAGATATGAACTCAAAAATAGAGAGTACTCAGACACTGACTGAAAAGCTGCACAAGAAACAGAAATAACCTGCATCAGAACGAGTCAAGAAAAAAGCTGGTTGTTTGGAGCACAGCATTTAAACTCAGTCACAGGTATCACAACAGCCAGATGAGGTTTTGCTTCTGCTCTGTTCTCACTAATGCTCTTTCAAGACTCAAAACACTGTAAGAACATGGATATTCTGTGGCCCATCAGGCTGAGTCCCAGGAGTGAGAGAAATTTTTTATTAAGTCTTCTAAACTAAGAGACAGTAAAATTACAGATACTGCTGATACCTGTTCAGGTCCTTCATAATTCGGTAAATTAAAAGCACAAACACCTATTTTGAAAAAAACTAAGAAACCCAGGCACTTGTTTCCTAAAACTCCTTTAGCCTTCTAAAACATCATTTTCAGTTATGCTAGAGAGACTTGCTTAATAAAGCGTGTTTAAACTGTTTCCATCTATTTTGACTCCATCCCTATTAAATACCTGTCTGGTGATCGTCTTGACCAACGTCCTCTGTCAGATTCTGCAAGAAACAGGAATGACACAGTTAAACAAGACCGTGATCTTCATTCTTCTGTACTATTTTAAACTTTTACTTGATAGTAATATTCATCCTAATCACTTAAGGATCATCTGCCTAAGATTGTAGACTTGGTGTTTTCAGCTCATATTTACCTAAAAAGTTACATTTGCACATTTATCTAAAAAGTTCAAGTAAATTGAATTTGATAAATATTCTTGAGGTTTTTTCAATCAAAAACATATCAAATTATTTCAAGAGTGGAAATAATTACCCATCAGGTGGGGAATTGGCATTATTTTACTGAATAATTCCTCCAATAAATGCAGCATTAGAAAGACTGAATTTACCACTTAGCACAGAATTGACTTTGCTTAAGGATAAACATACATATCTGTTCTAAAGCAAACTGATTAAAAACCATCTGAAACCTTGGAAAAGAATTTACCCCCTTCTTCAGGCAGGGTCTTTTCCACTAAATTTACAGTGTACACATAGAAGCCGTATCACCATTTCCAGCTATGGTTGCAATAAAACAAATGTAAATACACAGCACATAAGCAGGAAGAGTCTTCACAAAAACCTTGTTTCATTTTTTGCATGGGTGTAAAAGGACAGCTTGCTCATTCAATATGTTTTCCAGAAGAACTGCAAGAAACTGGGTAACTATGATGATTACCATCACTTAATGTATCCAAGAAAGCTTCTTGTATGAGGCAACATCTAAATCCAATGTTCAAAGTTCAAACTCCACTCTGACCTCTGGAGTATAATCTTTCACCTTTTACTAATACTGCTTATCTCTTCACCAATTCAAACCCAACAGCCTTTCATACAACAAGGCAGTTATAATTTTTACAAGTGTAATCACTTAATGATTTCAATCATGAAATATTCTGGACCAAAGCCCTAGCTATTCTGCTAAGAGAAAATGGCAAGTCATTACCAGCCTATTGAGGGTGTGGTAAATCTTGTGAATATTTGCCAGTGTTGATAGATGAGAATTCAGTTGAAAATCTAGAGGGGAGAAAAAAAAAGGGTTTTAAATTTCTGATTTCCAAATGCAGCAGTCATGATCTTCCCACATTCTGGCTATTTAATAAAATCATCACAGAACTATAAACTAAAAGTAATCACAACTTTTTCAGCACTGACATTTTCAACCTTTGAGTAGAACAACTGAAATCTGCAAAAATATATTCTATGCATGTATATTTCTTAAGACATGGATGACCCTCAGCAGAACACAAGTATAGCTAACTATAGCTGAATAAAAAAAAATAAATTACAACTTTTTTTTCCCCCTGATGTTGGGAATCATTATAACTTCCATGTTACCCAGTCCTTCTGTTTCGTCTATTCCAAAACCAAGTTAAGTACCATGTAGCATTCTAAAATCATCAATAAAAATCCTAGTTCTTAAAAAAATCTGATTTTATTAATATACATGTACTTGCCTTTATGCTAATTTCCTTGCAAAAAATAAGTGACTAGAATACACTTGCACAGTTGAAACATGGCTTTTTAATAACAAACCAAAGGTTACAATACAGCAGTTGTTAAGACAAGAGACAAAAAACTGATAATGAAATATTCTGACACTTCTTGGAAGAAGCCATAGCATAGATGTTAATTTTGCTTCCACACTCCAAATATAAAACACTTGAGTTTGCTTCAGTTGCTAAAGAGTGAGAAACTAATTTTTCTCTATTCTTTTGAATTCCCTATTTTTGCTAGGAATGTGGCTAGAACAAAACTGGAATGTAAGTAATTCACAAAAAAACAGCTGAGATCCAGCTAGACAGCAGGCAAACCAAAAAGAATCTCAGAAGCTGAACACAAACCAGCCGAGAGGGCTTAAAGACAGCCAACTACTACAGAGTATCTCCATTTAAACTAAAAATAAATTAGCTACCCCACTAGAACTCATGTGCCAAAACACTCTAGAGAAATGTACTGTATGATAAGCAAAGTATCCCAAGCAAACTTCTTGTATATGTGAAAAGCTTCTGTATGTGCCTAGCGTCACTACCCAGCTAATGCACTAAAGCATTTCTAATACGAGACATTTAATTTGGCTTTGCCCAGCAGCTGATGCAAGATGCAAGTAAGGTCAAAAAAATAATTCCCTTATTTCCATCCAGAGCATTTCAAAGGAAGGCTCTCAAGATACACTTAAGATGACCCAGATAAACAAGAGACATCATTAAACATCCAACTGCCAAGTCAGTGAAGCACACAGCTATGAAGTTAACAAGTGGAACTGAAAAACTGCCTGCTCTAAGTGTACTTGTTACACACATCCCTGTGGAATTCTCTTATCACAGTGAATTTAAAAAAAATAAAAAGATACTTTTAGAAATGATTAATTTCATTTATTATGTTAGCCAGAGTATCATTTAATTAACTGCTACCTATTTCTTAACGTGTTGTCCCCAGTTCACCACAGCAATACAATTGCTCTAAGTCAGAAGCATCAGAGATGGAATTTCCAACTTCAGCTAACCTTATATATACAAAGTCAAAGACAATCTAGATCTTCTTACCAAGCTACAATAGGAAGCTCTTGAACCCTGAACAGAGTGCTAGAGTTCTTCCTGCATTAAGAGTTCAATAAAGTTCCATTTTTGCTAGTCAAACAATACTAAGCAGAACCATTCTGCAAGAAAAAAATAATCCTGAGTTTCTTGGTCAATCCTCAATTCAATATAAAGCAATGAGAAAAAAAAACAGAGGGAGAGGGGGGCAAACAGGGACGAGGACTACAGGGAACATGAAAGCCATTCTGAGGAGAGCAGGATGAAAAGATAAGATTTGATTTGTTAACAGGCAGATCAGATTAAACTTTCTGGAATATGAATTTTACAGTTTCCCTTGCTGCTTAGCCTAAAATCTACAAAGAACATGAGTGGTTAGAGAAACCAGTTATATCTGGAGGAAGAAGCTGAGAACACTAAGCAAATATTTATTTATTCTTATCTAATATTAACTTCAGATAGCACTCTTAAAATGGTTGAAAAAGTGCTCTAACATTAGGATTATATATATATAGGTATCACCTTTGAAACAAAACATTCCTAGGCACTTTAAAACACACAGTTCATGCCAGTATGTTTTACATGTCCGCTGGAAATATCTGTACAATTTTAAGCTGCTGCTTCAGAAATAAGATCCATAACTATGATGGACTTAGCAGGGTTATACCAACATATTTTCCAGTTCTAATACAAGAGATATCACACCATCTACCATTTGAATATGGAGGACCGGAGTCCAAAGTTTTTTTTTCCTCTCATGGGGGAAGCTTGCACAGTGTAGGGATATTACCTAAAACTGAAAACAGGTTTCTTTTACAGTTATAAAAGCAAATACAAGGAGCACCTGTTAAGTCAGGGAAGGTAAATTATGGTCTGAGAAATTAGCAAAAATAGCACCGATCAACAGTGGTCAAGATGGCAAGCAACTGGACAGCAGTTGCAAATGTATTCTTTAGGGACACACTCTCTCCCCTCCACTTCCCAAACTTTCCACATATGCTTATGCAACCTCCAAAATTGTGCCTGCTGATCCCCTTCTTGGTCAGCCCACTACACTTGGAATCTAATCCACAGAATAAATAAACAAACCCTGCCATCCCAGTGCTCTGAATCAGATCACCAAGGAGCTGCAACACAAGCTGTTAGAGGAAGAAACAGGAAAGGTCTTCTGAAGTGGGAGCACAACAGCAGCAATGTGTTTCATTAATCCACCTGTCCCTCCCAGTGCCAGCACGAGAGGAGCAACACATCAAGGAAGCTGCACGCTCCACAGCTGGTTGGATGAGCCTGACACAAATAATGCCACCATGTGTGAAGCTATTTTTCACCTAATGACAAGAGTTTCAAAGCACATGAATTGGTCTGAATTCTTTTATTTTCCTACAGAAACTGCATCCAGCTCTGGGGTCCTCAGCACAGGAAAGACATGGACCTGCTGGAGAAAGGTCACAACTGGAGGAACACCTAACCCATGAAGAAAGGCTGAGAGCTAGGCTTGTTCAGTGGGGAGAACAGAAGACTCCAGGGAGATCTCATAGCACTTTAAGTGCACTTACAGTACTTTAAGGGGACTTTCAAGAAATGGAGAGGGACTTTCCAGAAGAGCACGTAGTGACAGGACAAGGAGGAATGCCTGCAAAATGACAGTGGGTTTAGATTAGATATTAGCAAGAAATTCTTTACTGTGAGGGTGGTGGGACAGTAGCACAGGCTGTCCAAAGAAGCTGTGGATGCCCCAAGCCTGAAGTGTGAGGCTGGATGGGGCTCTGAGCAACCTGGTCCTGGTAGAAGGTACAGGTGCCCATGGCAGGGGCATTGGAACTAGGTTATCTTTCAGGTCCCCTCCAATTCCAGCCATTCTAAGATTCTGACAGAACACACAGTTCATTGACCTCAAAGCAGAAAAAGGAAATCTGCTTGCTTTGTAAATAGTGGAAGATGATATGTGGAAAGTTTGCTATGGCTTTAAGGGGTATATGTCAAACAAGCATATGTATTCTGTTGATTAAATTAGTTTTCATGCAAAAGGTAGCTGATCTTCAGTGAAGTCTGAAGCAATGAAAATTCCAGATGACATTAAATACTTTGCAGTAATTCAGAATGCAATGGCTAAAAAAAAAAATCTGAGTAAAATAATTGCAAATCCAGAACCCAGAAAGGAAAGAAATGACAGAGACAACCTAGTTTAATGGAATTTAAACATTGTCTACAGTCTGTGATTAACACAATGTTAAGAGTTAAAGGCTGGGTTAGTCGATTATATACAATTCAAAATTAAAAAGAAAATAGTTCAAAAATAATTTTTAGAATATTATAGGTTAAGGTTTAAACTACAGACCTGAGAATTACAGAGAGGTAAAAGAAACAAAAGCTATCTGGGCTTGCTTCCATAACAAACTAGAGAAAAAACATTCTACACCCTCTCATTAATGCACACATGAAATACAATACAGAAAACCAAAAAACTCAATGTATCTTAAGTATAAGCAAAGTATACAGGTAAACAAGACTCGGATACTCTACTATCCTATCTGAAATGAAAAAAATTTAGAGATCAAATCCCAATTTTTTTTTTATCAGAAGGAGCAATGTGTTGCCAAACTAACTAAATGAACATCTGAAAACCAAGGGGAAAAAAAAAAGTACCTGCTGTGGAAATTTAAAGCTTGGACAAAACACAGCTACAAGGTGCAGTAAAATCTATTAAAAACCTAGTAAGAAATTAACAATAGTAGTAAACTAGATCAGCTGACTCCAAGTTTCTTTTAAAAGCTGCTATTTTTTCTAAGCAAATAGAAAATCTATACAAAATCTCACTTTAACAGCAGGTCTAAAATAGTTATCCCAAATTAATATGCCATATATACAATATTAAAATTTAAATATAGAAGTAGCAGTAGTAATAACATAGTAGTAATTCTTATTACTGCTAAAATACAGCTGTAAACTTCTCAGAAAAAAAAAAATTAACAGAAAACATATCAGGCAAACTCATATCTAAAAATTAAAATAGCATGCTTAGGCTTTTATTCAATTGTTTTCCTTGCTTTCAAGTAACAGAGATAAAAAAAAAACTTGTAGTAGCACTGGCAATAATAGTTCAAAGTTCTGTTGTCTGAGTTAGCTTTAAATAAACTTTTACCCAAAAAAGAATCATTTAATCTTCTACAAAATATACTATTTTATAGTCTGTAATCTACTTATGGAATTATCCTAACAGCAATACCATTTATATTGATTAATGATGAATTGATTAATGATCAGATCTGAAACCTACATTTGCTGAAAGCCCTCAACGTTCATGTCCAGGAAGCAAAATTTTTGCATTCATTACTAATTACAGAAGGCAAAAGAAAAATGTACATCAGTCTTATTTACACAAAAACTTAACAACACACCTGAAGACTGAGAATCCCAAACTGCAGTACACAGCAGATAGGAGCTGACTCTGCATTCCTGTCAAAGACAGGATTAAAAATCTATTTCCAGTGTGTCTGTAGCTGTATCCCTGCAGGCAGTGACACCCTATACCAGGGCCACCCTGCAGGAGAATCCTTTCTCCCAGTCCATCATGGGACAACAAGCCTTGGGTCAAGGGAGGCAGAGAACAGGCATGAAAAGCAGGGTCTCCCTTGATTTGGTGTGGTCAAATAAAGAGCATGATTCAGAAAGTATGGAAAACAGAAGTGAATTCCAGCTTGGAAAGCAAGGACAGGCATTTAGATGGGATGATCCAAGCTATCTTGAGGAGCATCAGGACCTAGCCATTAAAGCTGAAGACAGGATACTGCAGAATGTTTCTCCTGCCTGCCTGCACCCAGAACTGCACCAAGCTCAGAGCTACTGCTGACACCAGCAGTATCCAAAACCCACAGTTGCAAATTTGTGTAAATTTTGCAAACACAACAGCCTAAAATGTTCTGAAGCAAAACACAGTCTGACTTAAGCCAGTAAATAAAAAACCCTACAGAAAACCCAAACCCAAGGAAAAAAATACTGTAGGAGTTACTAAACGTACTCTAAAATAATTTAAAAGTAAACATTCACATTCAACTCTTAACATTTGGTATTACCACTCAGAATGACTACCTCAACAAAATATTTTAAGATCACTGCATGCTACATGGATAGGAAAAAGCATAACTCTTTTTTGCCCCCATAGGAACAAATCTTTATTCTACCTAGGTGTTTTTGGAGTATCCTAATCTGAAGGCTTGTTTACAAAAAGATCTACAGCAGTTTAAAGTTACTTGAGAATTTTAGAGCAATTTAAGCAGTGCAAAATTTGTATAACTGCTACTTTAGTTTGAATACGTTTCCATTGACCTTAAATTGAACAAGTAAGAGCTAGGCTAATTCTCCTATACTAAAATACAGGATAAAATACTCTGCACAACTGGCTCATGGCCGGATTTGGGTTTGCTTGGGGGGAGGTGATTTTGGTTGGGTGTTTTGTGCTATGTAGCAAAGACCTAACACTAAGTGGGTTTCTGGTGCAAAACATCTGCTTCCATTGATGGCAAGTGTTCATCCAGTCTAACACTTATTCTACCATCAGATTAATTCAAACAAGTGTCAGTGAGCTAGTTTTGCATCACTGGCTGCCATGACCTGAGAGCTGTTTGCAAGCATTACTCTTGACTTCATGCCAGGTGTCACCTGGCACTCTACAAAGGACATAAAGCTAATATAAACTTTGTATCTTGTGCTCTAGCTAATTCAGCAGAAATGCAACCCTGTCAAGCACCTGCTACAGGGTATCCAGCACCGTGCACATCTGGAATGTGGCTCAGGATGGAGCTGCAACAGCCTGGAAACAGCTATGCCAGTCAAAGGCATCACTGTCCCAGCTGCTTGCTTCTTCCTCCCTGCCAAAATTTACTGACCCCACAGCCCTGCTAGCAGCACAGGCCATGGCCACATTCCCTAACCCACTTCAGGCAAGAAATCAACCTGTCAGTCAGACAACTTAAGTAAGTGGCAAGAGCTAACCCAGGTACATTTGACTGAGTGGATTAGAGAGTGCTCCTACAAACCACTTTATTAACAGAGCAAGGGAAGCAGTCCTCTTTAGCTAATGAGCAGTAATGAGCAGCTGAGCAGACCCAGTGCCACAGTCTATGCAGCGACACATCTGCATCAAGTGTGCCATACCAGTCAGTTCCTCAGCACAAGCTAAAGCCTTGCAGCTCTAACTCTATATAAATATATATAACCATCTACATACACACAATTTTATATGTATATACACACGCCCCCCACTGAATGAACTGGTAGTTGTTTCCATCTCTTTATGAGCCAAAAGTAAAAACTGTTTAACATCAGACCATGATTGTAAATAAAACAATTTAATTGGAGAGTACAACAAAAATGCTGGCACATATAAATTAAGGGTTCTGCTTCAAGCCCCTGTTAAGTAGTCTTACTTCTTGTAGAAGAAATAACCACACTATTAAATGCTCTAATATTTAGGCTGGATACAAGAGATGAACACTTTCAAAGGATGTACTGTACTTCCTAATGCTATGCTTTTTGGCAAGCACAAGACAGACAAATTAAGCGAGTTATCTTCTTCTGCTTGAAGACACAAACAAAACTAGGAACTAATGCTTTGAAAAAGCCCAAAGTCTTTGCTTTCAGTACCTGCAAAGAAAGTGTGGGAGGAGGGGAATTAAAGAAAACACAGGATGAATAATTCACTAAGAGCACATAAAGTACTCAGACAAAAATAAATTTAAATGAAGTGCTGCAATTACACAAATAAGAGCTCACCCTGATACAACAGAATGAAGAGAAGCAGTAAAACAAAACTTTACCTGCCTAATTCAACCTTTTACATGGTCTTATACAGAGAAGGCTTTTCCAATTATAGCTACAGGAGCTACAAGAAACTTTTAAGCAAGCATCTTCAATAGATAAAAGCAAAGTTGATTTCCTCATACAAAGGTGTGTATTCAGAAACTAAAACTCAGACTGAGCAAAAACATATTAATGGAGTTTATAGCATAAGAACAGAAAAGGATCTAAGAAGGATCAAAAAGGTGGCTCAAAATAAACCTTCAGTCAAGAGACTACCATAAGCCAGGTTCTGTATGTGCAAAACTATGCTATGAACACTTCTTGCTTCAAGAAGAAGTGCTCATTTAGATCATCAAAAAAAACCCAACCACTATGAAGCTACAGATAATAAAATTAGTTAATTTAGGAAAAAATATCTATTTAAAATAACACATATGCAATTAAAAACAAAAATTGAGGCACAAGATTCAATAACTCCAGAGCACATTGTTAATGAAAAGCCAGTAACAGCTGAAGGCTGAGGAAGACTACTCTTACTGGTTTTTTGAAGACAAGTTAAAATTTAAAAAAATTAAAAATCACTGTGTCGCCAAATCATCCTACATGAGGGAGCCCTGGAATATTTGTAACTTCAACTTACACGTGTATATAATGAGGACCTGCATTTTTTTTGACAGGACATATGACAAAAGACACTGAACAGAAGGCATTTTCTAGAATAATTATCCTTCTATTTCTGAGGCAATCATTCCTGCTTTAATGGCAGCCTTCACCACCAACACATAATGACCCCTAAATACAAAGGTAAAATAAACCAGAACCACTAAAAATGATATAACCTTACGATTTAGAGCCTTTACCAGGCTGCCCCTGTACGAGATCTCATTCTGAGCGACACAGGAGGATTCAAGAAAATCCAGGCATTATGCAGCATTTCTTTCCCGCACTGCTTTCCGGACTTTGTCCAGAAGTCGGACTATCATTCACTAACGCACGATCAAAGCTTCAATTTTCATTATCTTTCCCACAAACAAGTTCTACAGTAATAAAGCATCTCAGAGCTGCAAATCCTTTCGCAGTGAGAACACGTTCCTGGGAGGTTTCAGAGGGACGCCGCTGAGCAGGACAGCTTTGTGCTCGGGACGACCGCCAGGTCTCTGCAGCGGACGGTGCCTATCCCTGAACCCCGGCCACCCCACGGCCACGCCGATGCGTGACCCCCTGCACCGTGCAACCCGCCTACAGCAGGCGGTCCCTGCTGCTCGGAACGCGCAGCCAGAAACTCGATTGCGGAGACAAAGCCCTCGCTCCGCTCCTCCAGAACAGGCGGCGCGATGCCCCCGCGCTGCCCAGGGCGGGCGGGGACGGCCCGGCCGGCCGGGGGTCCGCGGGGCGGGGGCAGCGCGGCGCCGCAGGGCCCGCTGGGAGTTGTAGTCCGCCAGACCGCTTCCCGCCACCCCCGTTGCGTCGGGCCGCCGCCGCAGGGACTTCACCTCCCACCATGCGCCGCGGCTCCAGTCCCCCGCACAAGCAGCCCGGTTCTCCCGCACCGGCCCGGCGGAACCCGCTGAATTCACCCCCGTCCGTCTTCCCTTACACACGCAACTCCGCGGCCCGCGCTCCCCTCGGCAATCCCGGCTCTCTCACAGCCGGCCACGAGGGCCGGCCGCAGCCTCACCCGCTCACCAGCTGGGATGGGCAAACTGCGTCACACCCTCTGAGCGCCCCCGGCCCTCTCCGGTGCTGCTGTCCCCGCCCGCTCCCGCCCCCGCCCCCCGAGGGAGCGCGCTGAGGGCCGCGGGGCTCCCTCTGACCCGTGGAGGCCCCACCGCCAGGCACGCACACACCGCCCCGCTCCGCGGCGGTCCCGCACCCGCGGGCCTGCACCCTTCCCCGGCATCGGGAGTCCCGGTGGCGCGCTCGGCCAAGCCTCACGGCTCAGGGGCAAGAGAAGCCGCCTCCAGCCGCGCGGTTCTTTCGGTCGGACAGCGGGGCGAGGGGCGGGCCCGGGCCCAGGCCCGGCCGCGGCGCTACTCACTGACAGCGGCGGCATCCGAGTGCATTTTCGTGCAGCGCTGCACACGCTGCCGGCCCGGCCCGGCTCCTGCCCTGCTCCCAATCCAGAGCCTGGGCACGGACACCCCCGCCCCGCCCACCGCCCGCGCCCATTGGCCCGCGCTGCCGGGGGACGCGGCAATTCTCGCCCTCTTACTGGGTGAGGTTGCTGCCACTCTTCTCCCGCCTGCCCCGCACCTCCGCCCCGGTCTCCCATTGGGCAGAAGGCCGAGCCGGCCACGCCTCTCTCTACTCTGACTGGGCTCTGGCGCTGCCAGTTTTTCCCGGCCTTTAAAGCGCGTGCAAAGAGCACCACTTTGTGTCACCCGCGGCGCTGATTGGCTATGGGGACCAATGGCCGCGCCCATCCACTGATGCTATTGGCTGAGCTAGAGAAGAGGGCGTGGCCTGTGAGGCTGCCCCGTCCTCCAGGGCCGCGGGCGGTGGAGGGTCTGGGGCGGGGGGGCCGGACTGCGGCACTTCCCCTCTGCTCAGTGATCCCCGCGCGGTGCGGCCAAATCACCGGCTAGCCTGGAACGATTTCCTTATTTCTTCCATCCCCCTCTTCCAAGGGAGAAAAATGGCAAGCTGCCAACGCCAGTCGAACGCACACAAGTGTCAGGTCAATGTTACAGCAGCGGCAGGATGGGCTGTGGGCATACCTGGGGCCACCAGGGGTGCTCCGTGCGGGACGATGGTATTGTTCTCCATCCTGGAAATGTACTGCATGGAGCTTCCCTCCCTCCTTTCCGTGCCCTTGCAGGACGAGGGCGCCATCCCCGAGCCCGGGTGGAAGGCTCCCTCTCGGTCATTGCTGCTCGGCCTGCGAGCGCAGCATCCCGGGGCGGTCCGGGGTAAATCCGGCCCCAGCACCTCCCGCCGCTGAAACACTGATGCTAGAGACTGCTAGAGCAGCGTCTGTGCTCAGTGCAGGATTAGAAAGAACTGAGTAATGAAAAACCCCTTCCGCTAAAAGGTTAAGTTAAAAGAAAGTCAAGGACTACGAAACTGAAGTAGTGCCAGATTTAAGGTAATTGTCCCTCTGGAGTAATGCACTAACATACAGTCCTGAATTAACTGATCACAAGCCTGTTTGTGTTTCTTTGGGGTTTTTTGTAAGCTTTGCCTTACTCAGTGAGTCAAAATGTGCAAGTGCAGATGATTTTATTTTTCTTGTTTTCTACTGCCTGTTTTACAGAGAAGAGGGTGGAGTCCACCCAATAAAATGAATCCACTTTTCAAAAGTCATGTACTAAAACCCATGTCAGACCAATGAAAGCTCACATTATTTGAAATTCTCACTTACTCACTAACTTGTTGAAATTATTTCTATAGAACTTCCTGCCTGTGTCTCAGGATATTTTCCTATTTTCACCATCTTTTCTTGAGCTCAGTCGGTTGATGTTAATAACACTAAGGTTGGAGTTCAGTCCCCATATGAAACATTTACTTGAGACCTGGACTCTGTGATCCTTGTAAGTCCCTTCCAATTCACAATATTCTGTGAAACCTCTGCAAAAAAATATAATTATAAAGCAATGCAAGCTATGTTTCACTTCTTTGGTAGCTCTATAACATGCCACATGCCAGACATTCATATTAGTATGTGTCAGCCCAAGTTCTTATACCCAATAGGGGCACCACGGAGTAGCAGTTCATCTGATCTAATTCTGGTTTAAGAGGAACAATTCCTTTAGGGGGTGTCTGTTTGTTCACTTGACCATAAAAAGCATGCAGCCTGCTAGTTCAGAATAAAAACATATTCAAAAAGAAAACTTCTTCCATCCCTAACAAAGCTATAAATTGATACAGATGTAAAGAAAGGTGGCACAGAAAAACCCTTTTTGGTTGTATCTGAAGACAGAAAAGTTTGCACTTTCCCCCCATTTATATTAGTCTGAAATAAAAGATACTACTTGGCCTTAAAAATACTTCCTTAGACTATAGCTTCTGTAACTACTTTCATTCTAGATTGTAAAGCAAATAGGTTTGACAAGCAAAACTTCCATATATTTTTGAATGCACAAGTATAATCTCTGACCCTTAAAAATGAGATCTGCAAAGAAATCCAGAGGGAAACATAAACTGTTTTCTTAGCTTCTGCCTGCTAAACAGTGGATTCATGCATCAGGCAGAAGAAGCCTGCCCCATGAGAACAAGGCCGATTAAAACATGCACCCTCATTCCAACCTCAAGAAGTTATAAATAATCCCCTTTGTTACCACTAGCTGTAAACCACTATGGAGGTCTCCAAACCAACAGATGCTACAAAATCAGGCCTGTATTTCCTTTATAAAGCCGAGTTTATAAAATGCAGAAATGCTTCACTTTACATAGAGCAGATAAACAGGTCATGGCTAATCAATCGTTGTGTTGGGTCGCTTGCCAAGGTTCTGATAGCAGAAGGATTACAGGAGTGCTTCTGTGAGAAGCTGCTAGAAACTTCCCCTATGTCTGACAGAGCCAAGGGCAGACAGCTCCAAGACAGACAAATCAGTGATGGGGTAATGCTGCTGTGGTAACATATTTAAGAAGGGAAAAAAACGTTAATATGCAGATGTAATCATGGCCAGAGAAGGGGGGAGTGAGAACATGTGAGAGAAACAGCTCTGTAGCCAGCAGGGTCAGTAAGGGAGTGGGAGGAGGTGCTCCAGGTGGCAGAGCTGATATTTCCCTGCAGGCTGTGGTGGAGTCCATGGAGCTCCACAGGGTTCAGCAATCCACCTACACAGCCCCTGGAGACCCCACACTGCAGCAGGAGATGCCCAAAAAAAAGGTGTGGGAAGCCCACACTGGAGCAGGGTCCTGACAGGACTTGTGAGCCTGTGGGAGATCCATGCTGGAGCAGCCTGAAGGACTGCACTCCATGGGAGAGTGGCCCACACTGGAGCAGTTCATGAGGAACTGCAGCTCATGGGAAGAGCTCAGCTTGGAGTAGTTTGTGTAGGACTGTCCCTCTCCTGTCAGAGGGACACACACTGGAGCAGCTGAAGGACACCTCTCCCTGAGCAGGAAGCAGCAGCAGAAGCAGCACATGATGAACTGACCATAACCCCCATTCCCCATCTCCCTGAGCCACTGTGTGGGAGGAGTAGAAAACTGGGAATAAAGTTAAGCCCAGAAAGAAGGGAGGGGTGGGGGAAAGGTGCTTCTAAGATTTGTTTTACTTCTCATTGTCCTGCTCTGATTTTGATTTGCAATAAATTCAATTAATTTCCCTGAGTCAAATCTGTTTTGCCCATGACACTAACTGGCACTTCTCCTCTGCTTATCTCAGCCTCCAAGTCTTTCATTACATTTTCTCTCCCTGTCCAGTTGCACAGGGGAGTGACAGAGTGGCTTTGGTGGGCATCTGGTATCTAGTCAGGGTGGAACCACCACATGGACTGAGACAGCTTAAGCAGTTCCAGCACTAGTGTCCTAATACTAACCCTCCTGGCATCCTTTATTTTGTGCCAGTGCAATCATCTGGACAGCTAAATAGCAAGGAGGTCAAATAGCAAGACTGTCCTCAATGCTCCCAAAAAGTAAAAAATCCCAAAACAAAACAAACCTTTCAACACTTGCTTAAGTTTTCTTTATTTGTTTGTTTTCCCAGCCAGCTGAATATCCAGATCTGGGTTATTACACATATGTGATGTGCAAGTGCTCCCATCAATGCACAGGAGAGGAATAACAAACCATGGAAGTGAAGAGTGGCAGTAAATGCATCTGCCAGTTTGCACACTCTTAGATCAACCTTGGAACTGCAGACTTCTTTTCTTTTTTCCTGAAAAGGTCTGCCATTGTTTGCTTTTTTTTTTTATGTTTGCACTGCTTTTTTTAACTGATAGCTAATAGCAACCACATTAAAAAAAAAGCAATTGTAGACTGTGAAAAATACTGGATAACAAGAGAAAGAGGAGCCATTTACTTGGTTATATCTTCACTATCAGAAACAGTGCAGATGTGTCTGAGAAAGAATTTCCAAAAGGAAACTCTGTATCCAAAGGATATCAGACTCCAGATTGCTAAAGCCATTTTATCTCTTGAATACTTTAATTCATCTTGCTTTGCTTAGAAACAAGCTTGAAAGTTAATTTTAGGCACCAGAATCACATGCCATGATGTGTGTTACAAGTCAGAGGGGAAAGAGAATTGTATTGAAAAGAAAAACATTACTGAGAAGAATTTGCTGAACATTAAGAAAGCAGATAAAGCAGTAACAAAACACAGTGCAGAGTATTGTAAGAAAATAAACACAGTGCCTCCCAAGCAGTAACAAAACACAGTGCAGGGTATTGTAAGAAAATAAACACAGTGCCTCCAAGAAGCCCAGCAATCACAGTTCTAAATAATTTGCAGATATGAAGAGGTAACTGATACCCAATTCAACACATATTTGTGTAATGCTTCTGAAAAGATTTTTCACCCTCAGAGTTACAATGAAAAAACCTAACACCTGTGAGTTATTCCTGCTTGGTGTCAGCAAACTGTACCAATTAGGGACAAAAGAGGACCTCAAGTGGCAGAAAGTAGAGCTGCAGATTATATGAACTGCTTCATACCACTACTCATAAAACAGTTCAGCTCATTTTAATCTCCTTGTCCATGGATCCACACTGTGTTCCCTGTTGAAGTGAAAAGGTCTGTTCTCTAACACTTGCTCCACAAGTACATGGCTTTGACCCAAAGGTCCTTCTGTAACATCCTGCAAACCAATGTCATTTTACATACATGAGAAAAACCATGTTGCAGGGCTGTTGATACCTAAATTCTTACATTCCAGTTATAGGGTTTTTTTCAGCTTCAGTTTTCAATTTTACATTCTCTTCATTCATCAGGAGGCAACTCTAAGCAGCCAAGCTTGAGAGCAGCTAAGAATGTCTTCCTAAACCCTGGGGGTGCATCAAAACAGCCAGCACCCCTTTCTGGGGCCAGAAAGCTCCCTCACTATCAGCAGAGGACCATGAACATTCTCAGAGTTCTGTTCCAGTGAGACAAGTGGGAACTGATTACCTGCACACTTAAGCTGCAACAACTTGTTTTAATAACATCAAGTCTGGTTCAAAACCAAAGGGTGTGTCCAACTTTTGCCCAGCTTGTAGCTGCAATACTGTTTTTGAAAATGGGAAATAACAGTTTTGGGTTTTTCTTAGCCCAAGAGGTTTGAACTGCAGCTCCCAGGTTTTGGAGTGCTCTGTAGCAACACCAGAGTCACTGCTCCTGAGTCAAGGCAGGAAAATATATGTAAGGGGAGACTGGAGTCTCCACCCTGCTGAAGAATCCATACTCTCAGAAGTTGCTCTGATATATGTTACCTGGAGTTCTTTTTTATTCCAAGGTACACACTGATAGGCCCCTGATGTACTGCTGCCTCTTCCTGTACATTCCTACCAACTTCAACAGACCTGCACAGAATTTCAGAGGATGGAATTTGGAGTACCACAGAATACATATTATTTAGAAGTCAGATATATGTAATCTAGACCTTTTAGCACGAGCAAAAGTTCAAACATATAGTAAATAATGCTTATTTTACACATTATTTTCTTTACATGCCATCTCTGAATGCATAAAGATATCCACAAACTTCTTCTTTCATAACATACTTTCTTATGAAAGCTGAGATGAACAGAGTATGATTAGAAAACTAAAAGATTAGTCACACACCCCTGCAGCAGGACCTGTTCTAGCACATTTCTGTCATAGTTTGAAACAATGATTGTGACTTAGATATATAATGCACATTTTCCTAAACCACTTAAATATCAAGGGATTAGATCAGTGTGTGGATGTAAGGACAAATAAATTTTAGTTTTAGCTTCCCGATTCTAACCACAGGTGTAGAAGTATACAAACTGTTTGTGGTCATGTTTTTTCTTAATCATTTTGATAAAATAATGCAAATGTCAATGAATATTAGCTACTAATTACATACATTAAACTACATCAGCTACTTAGAAGAAAAGAATATTCAAATTTAAGATTTTTTCACTGTCAACATAAACCTTTCTAATAGGGTGAGCATGTCTAAATCCTGTAAAAAAATCCATCAAAGTATGCTCAGAGACTTTGAAGATTATATACAGATATGATTCATAATCTGATCTGTTATGCAAGTCATGTTATGCTGTCTGGCTTCTTGAAAAATATCCTCATCCTATTTTTTAATTGTTAAAAAATTAGGAGTTTTCAAGCTTTTTGTACTTACATGTATTGTCTCTTGCATTTCACATTAATAATCTGCTCACATTACAAGGTATTTGCATAGTCAGCCTGTGGAGAATGTTAAATAATGTGGCAAGATAATGTTAAGTGTTCTACAGACTATGAAAAGGCAAACCTGTGGCTGGACATGCATCACAGCTAGCATGAGAGCATGCTGAAAATAAATGAGGACACTCAGAGCACTGTGCAATGTTGGTACCAGTGCCAGCTGCTTCTGCAAGCTGGGAGAAAGAAGAGACAAGGGCTACTGGTATTTGCAGAAGAAAACTGCTAAAAGTGCAAGAAAATAATTTGTATCTCTCCACAACATCACTTATCCTGTCTTGCTGGGGAGTCACACAAAGAGTAAGGTCAGAGGGCTTGTAAAGACCCACAAAGCACCCATAGGTGAGAAATTAGTTCAACAATGCCTGGTTAATTGTCAGTTACATCTGGGGTGATGAATACATAACCACTGAGACTTTTAAATGGCTTTCAGATATCCTCTGTCCACAAAGGCCAGTGACCAGTTTCTCTCTCAGAAACACAGCTCTAAAAACATGGGAGCAAAATGATAGATGATCAGAATAGAGCAACAGGTGTGGTGCTGGCAGCAATTACCTGCCTCCATAGAACAAGAAACCATGGGTAAAAACCCATCCTGTATTTGCTTATATAGAGAAACAATCAAACCGAGTATGCTCAAGCTCTTCTTAAAAGTATATGGTAAAGAATTAGAGAGAGAGAAAAAAAATCCATCCTCTTTCCTGCAACATATCCTATTCCTCTTAGTTATGGTATGCTTAGATATGACTGGAAAGACATGCAGTATTAAATCCCAACATCACAAATGTGGTTTCCAAACTGAATGTGTCACTTAAATTATCTAACATGCTTCTTACAAGCAGGAAACATCCTTTGGACAGCAATGAAGATGTCCTCATTGTTAAAGGGAAGCTCTGCACGTTTACTGAAGGATCAGGAGCTAAATATAAAAGACATTGCCAAGAGACCTTGAGAAGACACAACATTTTACATTGTGTCACATGTACATGGCATAACAGGGAATTCACTGCCTAGGTCAAAAAAGCAACACCTCTATTCAAGTCCTACAGAAGTGTAGTGCTAGCAAAGAAACAAAGCTTTTTCCCCCCCTTTATTACAGTTCATTTTAAATAAAAGTTACCACCAACTTTTCTCCCTTCTCAGAAACCTTGTTATGTTGAGCATGATTGTTCTTAATTCTTCATCAGTGTGTTCATGCAGGTGTCTCATAACCATCATTATTCAGGGGTACTCTGCTCTTCCCTTTGTAAAAGCAGTGAAGTGTCTCATGTCCAGTTAATAAAATGAAGTCTATAAAAGTCACCTCTTTTTCTCCAGCACTATGGACATCAATTATCTGCAAATTGTTGTAAAACTCATTTAAGAATAAAATGTAGAATAGCAGCAGATGTAAATGCTGTTTGAGTCAAAAAGGTGCACACCTCAAACATATACTTACCGCATAATTCCCAATTAAAAAATACACTAGTTCCATTCCTATTTTGAAAAGCCCTAGGTCAATCTTTTTATTGCAGTAGCAGCAATAGCACTCTGAAACGTCATGATACATGATACCTTCACAAAAGCTGAAGAAGTTGTTGCCAAAGCAAGTTCCCACCCTTGCTTTGTGGCATACAAAGCAGGTATCTGGCCAACCAGTATATCAAAATGCATACATCTTCCCCCCCTCACAGTGATGGCAGGTCATTCAAGAAGAAAGTCCCCAACTATTACATATTACGGTGTTGTGCAGCATGGGAGTTGCTCAGCCTTAAACAGTGTAGTCTTTTTGGCTGTCAATTCAGTTTCAAGCAACAAACCTTTCTTGTTGGTCTGAATAATAATCTTATTTTCTTGCTTTAATTTGTCCGTTTAAAATATTTAGGTGTGCTCATATGAAAGTGATGAATAGGCACATAATTATGTCCATCTTTATAAGATCCAAACCTAAAAAAAATATTCAACAGAGCAACACTATTACAACATTATTTAAACCATGCAATTAAATCATACAATCCTTACTCTACTTCTGAATGTTCTAGGCAATTTATTTCAGAAACAGGGCCCAGCTCTATTAAATGTACATCAGGTTCTATGAACCCTCTCCTGCTAAAGGTCTTTGAGTATACTGGAGACAATTAATTACATTGATTCTGCTCATGCTATAGGCAGTCTATAACTGGAACTCCAGATGAAAAAGCTGAGTGTTGCATTTATCTACTTAAATTTTTAGTCCTAAGTTTTTAGTCCTGATTTTAGTGGAGATACAATTTAAACACCCATAGTATCAAAACAGTCAACCCTGTTATAAATACTGTACATCTTGCTTTTGCAAATTATGATAAAAATTTTAATTTTTCAGACCAAATTTAAATATGAAAGTTTTGACAACTGACTATTATGGTAGACAGACTTGCAAAGGCAAAATGGACTACTTATTCAAAATATCAGTGCTAAATAATATTTAAGAGCAATGCCATTGTGTTGCTAAAGAAGTAGAGTTAATCAGAAAAAGTTAAATACATTCCAATAGGGTAAACATTTTCTGATTATAGGCAGACAAAAGAAATTAGGACAAGATTCTTTGCTGAAGTCAACTGAGAAAAATCTGAACATGAACGCTAACTGTAGGCAAGTTCCATCATGTGGAAAAGTCTGGGCAAACCCCTGCTTAGACAGGAAGCAGTGGTTGAGTGGTACATAAAAAGTGACTACACTCCACTGTCAGATGTATATGAGAAAGTAATATATTCTGCATTATGCATGTTAGGAGTAGTAAATGTGGCATTACTGGGAATTATTCTCTTTGTGGCAACATCTGTAACTAACTTCATGACTCTTTCACTATAAATACTTAACACTAGAATAAATATCTTCCTCTATGTATCTCTTCCTTATGCAATACCAGTGGGAAAATTATGGCAATTTAGAAATAAATGACTCTTTTACATTAAACCTAGTCCTTTTTTTTTCCTTCTTGACACATGCAACATACTGTCTCAGGCATTCTTTTTAATTTCTGCTCCAATTATATGGTATGTTTTAAAATGCTTATGCAAAAAGTATTTAATGTATATATTGTATTTGCTATTCTAAGTAACAGTATATTAAGAGCCCAATCTCCAGAGTGCTGAGAAACATTGGAGACTTTTCATCATTATCAAATGAGTCACCACACCACTTGGCAAATATCCTTATCAAACAATCTCAGAAATTGCCTGGGTGAAATGAGCATTATTTGCAATTTATGCAGTGACACAACAGACTGATTTTCCCAGGGCATATGCCAAAACAGCCGAAAAAATGGAATTACAAATCAGAAGTTCTTGACTTCTACCCTTCTGCTCAGTTGGGTACTGATCAGTGTCTCTCACTTTAGAAATAATTTTGTTCCTAGACTTCTCTTTTTTACCAGATGCCAGGTACATCATCCCCTTCATTTCCTATGAGACACACTGACCTGGGATTGAAATGGATGTCCTCAGGAACTTGGCTGGGATCAGTGACAATTCTGTCATTGTCAACATATCTATCCACGTGATCTGGGATTCTAAATTTGGCCATCTGGACTTCTGAATCACTTAAACCAGCATGAGATATGCGGGCATAACCCAGCCTGTCAAATATGAGAAGAGTAGTTTGAAGAAATAACCCAAGACAATTTTACCCCATTCTTAATGAGCGTATCTTTTTTTTCCAAGAGTTATGCTTTAACTTATCAACACAATTTTCCATTTCTGTGAATCTCACCCTCAAAAAACTGAAAGTGCTCCATAAACAGGATCATAATACCATGTCACAAGCATAAAAACTGAAAAAATGTGGTTGACAGTAAAAATAATGTCTATGTCTAAAAACCCTTTTTAAAAATTACAGCTTTAGAATGTGAGTAAATTTTCACTGAAAAGATTTCAATATTCAAGAAAGAAACTCAAGCATCAATTGAATGAATAATGAGAAAAATTCAAGTTGCAAATAGAGTTTTAATTGAGTTTTTTTAGTTGCCTTTTTTTCTTTTTTACTCAATACTGTTAAGACAGCTATCAAGTTTACTACTTGTGAACACTGCAGAATTTGCATAGTTTATTCAAAAGAAGATGAAGTCCATTTCAGTACGAAGATCACCAAGAGAATGATTTACAAGCAATTTGGGATTAAAAGATATGGAATGCATAAGTCTAGTGCCTCAATATGGGTTTACACAGTTCACGTTTCCACTAAATCCAGCATAAAGATTGCCTGGATTAGATCAGCATTTGGCTTCAACAAACCCTAAAGCATAGTTCAAAATTTGTATCTTCTGTGTCACATACAAATTAGGGCTTAGCCTTCACATTTTAGACTGAAGATGCAAAGCTAGAGCTTTGGAAAAATGTAGTTTTATGCTACCAAAGAAGAGTAGATCTGAATGTAATTCTGACACAGAATGATGAAACCTGTAATAGTGTCTTTGTGAATTATATTCAGAGTTCTTGTGAACTGGTGAATTATGTTCACCAGCTCTTGTGACCCTAAGATGAATGTTTCATGTAATTTTATGATAGATCCAACAGCCCATAATAATTGTTTAGGGATGTAAGACTCTTCCACAATCACTTACATAAGATTATAAAACTGATAACCATAAAGATATTTAAGCCTACAAATAGGTGATTCCCTTTAACATACCTTATTACTCCACGATACATAATATAGCTACACCATCTGTCCCGGTCTGTACTGTCAATGTCCTAGAGGGGTAGTGAAAGAGAAAAAAAGTCAAACAAATAAGGTAAGTGTTCATCTGGGTAGGCTTTAAAGCAGTAACAGGACCAAAGTGTAAACTCACTGCAGAAAGTATTTTGCCTAAAACATTGTACTAAGGTAGAAAGAAAAAAGCTCACTGTTAGACATGGACAAATCAGACAACTTTCTTGGTATCTCTTAATGCAGAGTTCATTTTTAATACAAAAGAATCACAGAATTAGAGGCTATCTGGAGGTCTCCTACTCATAACCTTGGTCAAAATAACTTCAGGCAGGTTGCTTAGAGCCTTATGCAGCTAAATTCTGAACATCCCCAAGGATGAAGGTTTCACAACTTCACCAGCTCCCTGTTCTAATCCTTGACAACCCTGTGACTTTTTATTTCTTCTAAGTGACATTTCTCTTGGGGCAGCTGCTGTCCATTGCCTCTTGTTCTTTCACTGTGTAACTCCACTTTCTCTACAAGATATCATGAGGTAGCTAAAGATTATATTTGAAAATGGGCATGTGTTTTCTTCTCTGTCTATATTTAAATTACCAATTTGAAATATTAACCTGAGTGTTTCCAATATATATATATTCTCTAAAGATGCAGTATTTTTATATTACCTGCACATTTCCATTCTTTATTAATTCAGTATAGTCTCTGGATCCAGGTGCTGAAGTGATATATCCTAGAAACACAACTTGCTTAGAGCTAGTCTTCAACAGGTTTGAAACAGCTATTGCTTGGAGTTTTCTGTCCAAGTCCTCTCTGAAAGAAATGGAATGAAAGAAAAGTTTCTTTTCCATTTCTTTCTGAAAGAAATGGAAAAGACTTTAAGACATATACATTTTAGCTCACAATCTTTGTGCTATGACATAGTAAACCACAAGTCAATCTGGTACTATTTTTCTTTCTCAATATTAGAGAGCGTGAAAGTTCACAGAAAGCTCATTGATGAAAATTATCACTACATTTGATAAAAGCCACATGGTCATGGTAGATCTAATTCACATTCTCTTTCTATCCATTACATGAACGACATTTTCTATGACTGTTTTGTTTTTAATACTGATACCATCATTAGGAAATGTGAATGTTAGTGTTTTGGTTAATTTAATCTTTGTCTCTGCTTGCACTTAAAATTTAACTGTGCCAGCACAATGTGGTGCGTAACAAAGAACATCCATGGTAAAAAAATTTTATTATGGATAGATCATGGTAAATAAAGTCTTAAAGTCTGGGTCCCATAATTTATGAAATGTAACTAGAGTTACATCATCCCATTAGCACTACTTAATTACATTTGGCAGGTATTTCACATCTCTTTAACAAGATTTACACAAGAGTTCCAACATGACCGAAAGTGCTAGTGAAGTAAGTGGAGCCTGTAAAATACTTCATTGGATCTCATTCTCTGTCCTTGGATTTGTCATAAAATAATGAAAAAGCAGTTCTCTTTCTATGATTCTTCATATTAATGACTTTAAATGGTTGTGTAAATCATGTTGTCTTGTAGATTTTGATAGTCTGGGCTAACAGTAAAATCCTTGACAGAGAGAGCTGATTTTGGAACCTGTAAACCCTGAAGAAGACAACAATTTAAGTGCAGCTATGCTTTCTAAATAGTGGTACTTCTGACTGAAGCAAGTGCACTAGGGAGAAAGAGCACACAGGCAGGACACAAAAAAACCCCCAAACACTTAAGTAGAAGTCTGACCTAGGTATATATGAAGTTGCCTGCTCAGCTATCTGCTTTTTCCAGAATGCAGCTCTCCAGAAGATGGATCTTTTAAAGGCACAAGCATAGTTATACTCCCACATTTTCAAAATCCTATTTAAAAACAACCTTACCTTAGTCATCTAGTATTCTATAGTCTATATCAATGTAAGCAGCAGAATAAAAAATATTAAAAATGAGCAGTTATGTGCAGTATTTAGCTACAAATTCATTCCCCTCTAAAACACAATCTAATTTGCACTCATTTCCCATGTGTCTCCTCAAATTTTCTCTTTCATCTCTATCTCATTTCTTTGCAAGGGTATAATACAATGTTATTTTCTTCTACTTTGACAAACAGTTTCTCAGTCAGGCAAGTCTAATCATCTGTGTGAGGCACAGAATTAAATTCTGTTCTAGAGTTAAAAATTGGGAGTGATTTCTGACAATTATATTTGTTTAATAAATGGGAAATCTATAAACAATTTGCAGGTTTGGTGCAGTTTCTACTCAGGGGAAGGAAATGGGATACAGACAATTCCTTTGGCTTTCTGAGCAGCTTCTTTGTGTCATAATATTCTGCACCCTATCCATAAATTTGCTGCTCCATTAATTGTAAGAATTTTTTTTTAAATTCCAGATTTTACTACATAGCCACAAACATACTAGATATCCCATCAAATATAACAGAAATAACAGCGACATGGAGTATTCACAAAACTGTCTCTTATTAATATCCATTACACACAGGTAATCAAAACATTGTTTTCAAGAACTGAAATATATACCTTATTCTTTTCCATCACTTATTTGATTTATTGGTATAATATTGCTTTTCTGAATTCAGAGATCAGACTTCCTATTTCCATTTCCATACTCTCAGAAAGACACTGATGGATATTTTTGCTGCTATTTCAACCCTGTCCTTTCTTGGAGGTTTCAGATGTGTTACTTAAAAAAAAAAACAACAGTTTTCTATTAATGGTATCTATCTCTAACTGTACCTCTCTGCACTCATTGTGGAATGTAATACATCTATTCCACATGCAAAAAGTCAGAAGGATGCTGTCTTGCACTGAGGTGCATCTGTAGCCCTATAATTTGTTGTGACTTTGCAGAACTGTATCTTTAAATCCCTAGTAATTCAGATAGTAGTTCAGCTGAGTTTTGCAAATGCTTCAAAAATTTTAAACCAGTAATTTAACCAATTTTAAACTGTCATAGTATTTCTTCAAATGTGCCCTGCTAGAACCAGTATTACAGCAGCAGATTTTAAAGAGTACAAAATAAATCCTGGAAGTTCACAAATTACATTACATGACTTTGTACACTCTATGTAAAATAAGTGAAATACACACTCTTCATTTCCGAAGTGAGCAACAACAAAATCAACCAGCTTCCCTGTGAAGTTGACAGTCAGGGAGATGGCAGGTGCAATCTCTCCCTCTGGAGATGGAAGGAGGTGATGGGTCGATTTTACAATTGGATATCTGGACAGTGCCATAATCCTACATGAGGAGAGGCAAAAAGTTACATTTTGTGATTCACAAGCATCAAAGGTGTGTAAGCAGATAAATGTGAGCAGAAGTCGAACAGTCACTGAAATAGAAAACTGTAATACCGGAATACAAACCATGTCTAGTGGATTTTTCTGAATATAGAAAGTTTCCTTCTAAAATACTGCTTAACTGCATGTCTAAAAATATATTATCAAGTTAATTCCCACACTAAGAAATATATCTCCATAAATATTAATTCTTTCACTGAGCTTTTCATAATCTGTATTTCAGAAAAAAATAGAATTTTATACTACCAGAAATTAAAAGGTATTTTATTAAAAGTAGAAGTAGGTAGAAATATATCTTTAAAATGAGAGATTTCTCTTTTTTCAGTTTCTGTTTGGACATTTTGCACCAGGTTTTTCAATGTATTTCATTAATAAAATCTCAGAAAATACTTCTTTCCCCCATTCTCTCTCAAATAGACAGGGTCTGGAAGAAGTTACAAAATGCCCCTCACATATGGCAAAAATTAAATAGCCATAGCAACATCAGTAGGAAGTTCTATCTGTCATAGAGTTGTGTATATCCCCCTGAAAATAAAAAGACACATTGTATGCCAGTATTTTTCTAGAGGACAAAGATGTTTAAAGATATCCAACAGGTAGTTGGTCAAGCATTAAGGTAAAATTAGACACAAAATATCTGTCAAACAGACATGCACCTTTCTATTCCCATTTCCCATTATACAGCCCAAGCTAGATATGAATTCAAAATTTCTCATACCTCCTATATGAAATCAAAATTTCTCATACCTCCTGGTGTGCTACATTTTCCAACTGCTGTCACATTTTTAAGTCTGCAACATAAAATTCTCATAGCCCAAAACAAAATAATGTGAAAAGGGCATCAGATGCAGCACTTGGAATGCTAAACTTCCAAATCTGTACATTAGTACAGATGTACAGTAGGATGCCATTCTCTGCATCACCAAAACCAAAGCAGCTTATGGGGGCAGGCACCAAAATCTGATCATGTTTAGCAATGAGAACACTCCATCCACATGGCATGGTACTGCTAATGAATCAAAGCCTATTGCTAAAGGACAAGTTTCAACAAGTGATTATAGTGAGCACTATTCCAACTATTCCTTGCTTCTGTATTAGTGCAGTTTGTATTGGGCAATATATTTACATCTATTTACTGTCACTGTGCATGTGAAGGTGACTCACCCCCAGGTGTGATCTCTTGTGCTTGGACCAAAATCTGTATAAAATCCCAGTCTTTCTCCTAGCCACATGGTTGGATCATGGTTTCCAATGAATGGTTTAGAGGCATCACTCTCTATAATAGTGATAAAATCTGCTTCTAGGATGGAAGGGAAAAAAAGAAAATAATTTCACATTTATAACTGTTACCTATAAATGGGACTTATAAATAAGTACATAATGTCATTATTTTGGTTTCAGAGGGATGGACACAAGCCCTTCAGGGGTCAGTCAAAGCAAATCAATGCTGGCAACAAAGTCATGCCCAAACTTTTGGCTACTCCAGGTCACACAAACTCTGATGAAGATGCACTTAGTGTCTGCTGGCCATGGTTCATCCCTGGTGCATAACCAGAGATACCAGACTGCAGAATACAGCTGGCCTGAGCAGACCTCATGCCATTTCTAAAGCATTAGAGATACTGTGTACACACAAATGAACAGCCCAGTAGCAAATCTACTGCTTTCAATTTCATGAACAAACACTACAGAGCACACCTGCACTTCCCTTCATCTACCAAATCCTATTGTGCTTCCTCCTGTGCAAGACACAGCTGGATGCTGTTGCCAAAATTATTATTCAGCCCAGAGCAACCTTGCATCAGCCTCAAGGCACGGTAACAGAAGGGTTTGCAGCTCCAGTGAATTGCTGACCACCTGCAGCCACCTCACTTTCTCAAAGCACTCTGGTCCCTCCCTGTTTACATGAAGAGGTGTGGTTTTGCCAGGGGAAGATGATGGGTTCCCCTATATTTTAACTGCAGGATACAGGAGAACTTGCAGTTCCTTCAGGAGCTGGCATCTAGGAAACACCTGCCCATGCCTGAAGGAAGGTAGGAGTCTGCAAGCTGTCCACAGGAGGGCTGAACTATTCAGCTTGAAAAGCAGGTCAGTATAGCTGCAGCAGTAAGAAATGCTCCAAGGGCTCCCTTCTTGCTGCAATTATGCCTCTCTTAGAGTGTTCCCCTATACAGGAAGGCAAATCAAGTCACCATTTCATCCACAGTCCTTCCATAAGGAATTATGACCATCCAGCACCACAGAAGATTTTTTGCTTTTGAAATATCACATGCAGGAGTGTGTAAAGCATTGTCAGGAGGGAAAATGAGAATGCAGAGTTCTTAAATAGATTCCCAGGATTTTCCTTCTACATCATTAGCGTACATGCTGATCACAGAAACAGTAACTGAAACCATTAAGAAGGGTTGATGTTGGATCCCTCCAGGGCAGACAGAAATTCCAGTCACAAAAGCCATTATATATTGCATCTTCACTACTCCAACAGAGAGGTGAGCCCAAGGAATGCACACCACCACACCTTTGAAGACAACTCCTACCCTAAAGCAGATAGCCACTCTTTTCTCTATGGCTCTCAAAATCAGAAACTCTTCTTATAGGAATTTCTAGACAAACTCTGAATGCATTTACTGGCAATGTTAATGTAGTATTTTATATAACAATATGCATGTAAGATAAAACTTTAGAATACTACCTATTCGAAATTTTTTCCACCTATTTCCACCTATTAGAAATTATGATTTATCATTTATATTTTGGAATTTGATGCCTTTTTGACTTACCAATTGTCTTTTTTAGAAGTGGTATTTTATTAGCCTAAAGAAATGCCAATGGACATAACAAAGTAAGCACTTTTTCTAATAATCATTAATTTAAACTATAGGTACCAGAAATGAATGCATTAATCAAAATTCAAAAATAAATATGCAAAGATTAAATAACCACCCAGACATGAACTATAGAATCAGTTATGTAGAAGAATGCCCCAAATTTAAATTCATTAAATGTCCTGGCTCTTTTCTCATATCACCAGATAGCCAACATAGCCCAGGTGTCTGAACCTTTGGTCATGGGACAATGGAGTGAACAAGGTTAAAATCAGTCTCTTCATTCTTCACTAACTCCTGTGTATCTCTGCCACAAAATCAAGACTTGCACAGGAGCACCTTGTCATTGCTTGGGTCTGTAAAGCCTGAGCTGCTCAGGAAAATACTGTGGTGGACCAGAGAGCAACAAATGCTGGAATGGCAGCATGGGCATTTCCTAATTCTCTGAACTGCTTTAGATGTTAAACTGTCAGTCCCCTGTCTACCCTATCTCATGGGCACTGCAGGAAAAGAGTAACACCTACAAGCAGTCCTGGCCAATTCCTTTCAATGCTCTCTGCAACAGCACTCTAAATCCTTAATTTCCTATAGCTAATTTTCCAACCAAAATCCTGCCCATGAGCAACACTTTAGATGCTCTTCTTTACAGTGAAATCCTGACAACCAAGCTACAATCACTACTTTTCTTGTATACATTGCACTGGTTCAGTGATGGAAACAGACTTGTCTGTTTCTTCTCTGTATTCATTGTTAAGGGCATTTGAATTTCACATCCTTTAGGAATTCTATAATGGTTCACATTTAAAAAAACCACATAGGAGTTATAAAACATTGTATTTTATCTAAAAGTATATTTACCTTTGTAAATACCATTGTATTTTATCTAAAAGGATATTATTTCATTTATGCAAAGAATTTCTCTATAGACAAGTAACTCAGCAGCAATATGAGAAGAAAAATAATCCAAATAAGAAATATAATGTTTCCTCTAATCAGAAACCTCTTTAAAAATATTAAACAAATTATCACCTCTGCAAATGGGTTTTTGACTGAAGTGATTATATTGGAACAGTTCAGAAATTGAGGAGAAAACCACTAAACACAAGTTCTTGTGTTAATGTGAAAATGGCCTCAGTTACCAAGGTGTTTTCACCTGTCTCTTCAGTTTGGAATCCTCCCAAATATAAATGAAGCACGGAAAAAACAAGTTACCTGTCTGATTAAGCAAATTAGCTGATCCTTCCAAATTAGACCATCCTTCATTGTCATATCCAAATCTAAAAGGCCAGATCATAGCAGAGAAATCTCTTTTTGGAACCTCAAAAAATAAATGGGAAAAAGTAAAATAAAGTTTGAATTTTTACATTCTATAGCTTTGCAGTAAACAACATCAGACACATGGTGCCATAAAAGACATACAAGAAGAGAAGTTTTACCCAATATATTTTCGTAATAAAGCTGTCAGAATTACAAAAGACTAAATCTGCTATTAAATAGGTAATAAAAGTCATCATACTTCAAATGAATTTGTACAAATGAAGAGGAAAGAGACAATGCATTTTTTCATCTTACTAAGAGGAACTGACCACATTTTGCCACACAATAAGGCAAAACCTGAATTAATAGAAAAAAGAAGGCCAACTGTATAAATCTGTGTGCATTTGTGAATCTACCACTGAACTCCATGACTGTTAACCATCTTGTTATTTACTACCTTTGCAATACCTTTTTTTGCAAGACAGAAAACTGGAATCTTCAAATTTTTTATCTAATTTCCATACCTAGTCTAAGTCTAACCTATGTTAACCAACTTTTCAGAGAGCTTCAATTCAGAGTTACGATATAATATAGAACCATAGAATTCCTTCACCTTGAAGAAACCTCAGGAAGTTATCTGTTCAAACTCCCCCTTCAGGAGATTAGGAGGCTAACAGCATTGTCCAGTTTGAATACCATTCAAATAAATTAATTTATAAAAGTAAAGTTCAAATTGAATATATGAGACAAGAATCTCTCAAATTTTCAAAATATTTTTTCCTTCATAGCATCACTATAAATCTCCAAAGACCCAGACATTTCAATTTGACATGAATTTATAAATTAAATTTTTGCATCTTCATTTATGCATTGGTTTTTCTGAATACTTGGTTGCAAAGATTTCTTCAGCAACAATTAACACACCTAAGCTCTTACACACACATTTTACTGTATATTTGAAAGTTACCATTGTCGCAAACACCCTACTCACCCCTTGGCCCAACTTCTTCTGGTAAGTTTTATAACGTAAACCCAATCCAAGCAAGCCAACACCAACAAGCAGCCACAATACTTGAAATAGAAAAACAGAGAAAAATGGTTTTAATTTGAGAAAAAATAATGTTTATATTGCTGTTAAATAGAACACTTATTCTAAGGTGTGCTATTTACAGAATGAGAAATGTGTCGACTTAAGTGACAATACCAGATCAAGGCAGTATCTATGCACGCATGCAGAATGTGTATATATGTGGAAACACACTCTCCAAAACACAACATGCTGAGCAGATAAAATGTACCAAAAATCCTTGGGATAGTTATGTAAAAATTACAACTACTGAAGAATTCATTATGGAGCATGAGTAAGAGCATCATGTAAGCCCTTCAGTGTTTTCCTCCCTCTGTGCAAGTATGCATTTGTAGTACACAATTTTTATCTTGTATTAATACAATGTGTGGAATAAAATTTAGTTTACTTTGCAAGCCCTTAGATGTCAGAAAGATGTGGCTCTTGCCAGATTTACAGAGTGGTCATTTGTTTGGCATACTCTTGGAAAGACAGTGCAGCTTCATAGAAAGCATGTTCAGAGCTTTCTAATTGCTCCTGTAGCATTACAAATAATCACAGTGTGCACTTAAGAGCTCTCACCATTCAGCGTGATTTAATTGGGTGGTCAAAGCCCTCTGTATTTATTTCATTTACACAGTGGCATATGCTATCTACAATGGTTTCAGTAACTCCAGTTTATTCTTTCATATATTTAAGAAGATATGAAATTATTTTCATGCAAGTTTTCTGGAATGGTTTTGTGTAAAATTTAAACACATTTTATAATGGAAGATGTCAGAAAGAAGGACATGCTGCCTATATTAGCACATGCCAAACAATTTCATACTCTGCAAGACACAAAGGTGCTTAGAGTGGAAGCTGAGAAACAGTACAAGTGTGGGCATGATGAGGAAGTACAAGAGGCACTGTTGCAAGATTAAAAGGTTACTAAGCAAGGGCTGTGCTTTGTGACAGGTAGCATTTTGAAATATTAATTTACTTTTGTGAAATGTTTCTTAGCGGTAATATTCAAACCACTTGAAATGGTGCTCGTGTTGTCTCTGACACACAAACTCTCACAGGCCACATTCTTTTGGCTCCTGAGCATACAGGGTAAAGATCTCCATAAAGATTCCAGAAATAGCTCTGAAAAACTGTGAAGCACTATTGTCTTCTTTTTCCAAATGCAGCAAAATGTACACAAATGGCAAGCGATTTGATCTAAAGTCACAGAAGAAAAGATGCAGGAATTGCAATCTTCAGCATCCTGATCTCTGTAGGGTTACCATGCCCTCATGCCTGGCATTTTGCTCTTCTACCGAACTTCATGCTACTGACAGGCATTTTTCTTTAGAAACAGTAAGCTGACAATGAAAACAAATCAGGCACTCAAATGATTGTAGATAAATAGTTTGAAAACATTTGTATGCTTCAAAAGCCAAAAGTGATAAAACCTCAGACATTTGATTTTCATTTCTCCTCAAAACCTAAGGAAAAAAGGAAACCCCATACATATAATCTGAAAATCTGGGATCCCTAGGCATAGTTGAGGGACAGGTCTGGTGTGAGCACACAGCCAGCCCCAAGCATTGTGCTGTGTGGCTGGCCACAGCAGGCCCTGCAGGACAGCCTCCTCATGCAGGACAGTGCCACATGTACAGCAGCTCAGGGCCAGCCAGTACCACCACCCTGCCAGCCAGCTCACACAGCCCTGGCAGTGCTGTCACACCAAACTGCCTCAAAATTGCCACCCTGAATGGCTGGAAAACCATTCACAGCTTCAGTACACACCATGTGAAGCCCAAGATCCAGACAGGCTCCTCAACCACTAAAACAAAACCACTAACGATGCTGAATCCATTTTCATATTTGGGTTTTGCCCAGTTTCTTGTCTCAGTTTAACACATTCCATTAGGAATAGCCTCTATCAGTCATAACCACAGTGAGTCAGCTCCTCCAGTAGTATATGTCATCATTAACCTGGAACTAGGGAAATACCAACTACCAGTCTGTCTCTAAAACTAGCACCAAAAAAACATTTCTAGAACACTGACAAAATACTCCACAGTGTTACTTTTTTTCCTCAAACAGTATTCCTAGAGTCATGGAGAAAAGGAACTAAAATTATACTTACATAGTTTAATGTAGTTTTTACTCCTTTTGAAGAATGGTTTTTGGTTGCTTTTCACTTCAAAGACAGAGCTAAGGTCTTTCTTGGGTCCTGCTAGAAAGTCTACCCCAATACATAACATTATAAAACCTGTAAAAATATAAGTAATTAGTTTTTTCATGGACCTTTAACATATTAAACATTGCTCATAAACATGTTTTATAAACTTCCAGATGTTGTGTTACAACATAACAACCTTATGGTTCCAACAACAAAGAGGATTCAAAGCAAAATGCAGATAAATGCCATACCTAATGAGGCAATGCAGGAACTATGAGATTTATTGCCAGCACTCTCAAGTAAAGACTGATTTGCAGTGCAGTTACAGGGTATTATGTCAAAAAGGCCAACACATGGCAGATAAATTATGCTAAAATCCTTCCAGGCCCTATTGATGCCTAAAACTCTCAGCTAAGCCCACTGTTTTCAAAGTTTACTAAAATTAACCTGACAAGAACAACTGAGTTACACCTACATATTATAGAATCTTAAAATAACAGCTTGATGAAAAAAGCACATTGATGATTGCACATATCTATTATCTTTGACAATGAACTGCTCTGTCACCAAGATAAAATGAACACATTTTTCATATAGGAACTACAAAAGCAGTTGCTCAACACTTTGTTATAAAACAGTGTAAGCAGACTACAGCAGTACATTTAACATGGCAGCAACTTGTGTTCTGGAACTCCAGAGCCAACAGAAATAGTTTGGCTTTTTAGGAGCAGAAAACTAAACACACCTAGAGACACATTTTAAAAGCTAGTAAGCAACTTCAGTGCACTAACTGATGCAATGGGTGGGGATAGTATCTTTTCAATAAGTATCTCAGACTAATAATACAAGGTCTTTTCAATCCCTAATGAGATAAAGAATCCAATTGCTTTCAAAAAAAAATCATGGGAGGATAATAAAGTGGATAAGAGCTCTGCTGGAGAAGACATATGCCCTTAATATCTTTGTGGCATAGTTAATTAATTATAGAAGCCATATTTTACTTCAGAGTAATAGCTAACTATTACTCAGTATTTTTTTGTTTTCCTTACTTGTTACATTAGCTGTAGTGAAAGTTTGGAAACCAGGACACTGGGTCTGGCACAACGAAGGGGAACACACAAAACCTTTCTCAAAGGGTGATTGATTCACAGCCATTAAAGTTGATAGAGATCAGGAATCTGACCCCTCAGCATTATATCACATCACAGTGAAGCAGCACAGAAGTTTTGAATTTAATGATCTTACTTTCATTGTCACTTTTCATGGTGCAGTTCCCTACCCAAACTGCAGCAAGAGAAAGGCAGGATATTGGACAGGAGAAGAAAGCAAGAAATAGCACTTGCACCTGGAAGAAACCAGAAGAAAATGAGCAGTTTGCCAGAAAGCCAAGCTGTAAGAGTAAAAGCACAGCAACAAATACCTAGTCTCATGGTATAATCTTTGATAAGCTATGGGATGGCATAAAAAAGCTAGAAAATGCATTCCCAGATGGAAGTTAAACTCATGCAGTGCCATCAGCTGAGATGTGTTCCATTTACAGTTTTCTTTTCCAAAGAGAAAATTAGGGCCATCTCTCTGTTACTACCCAGTGATCACTCCAGGTAAATCAATCACAAGTGTGCATTTCAAAGGAAGTAACAGAGAGGAATTTTGAATAAAAGTATTTCTTTTGTGAAAGCATTACTCAAGAAAGCATTTGATACTCCTCTATCTCATGCTTTCTTCATATAACTTCAAAAAATTAAATTTAATTACCGAGGCTAACTGTTTCTAAAGGCTTCTCAGAGTGCTTTCAGAACAAAGAAAGTAATGCAATAATGGAATTAAATTCTCCTAAAACATAATGAACTTAAATCCCTCATGTGACTGTAATATAAGAAACACACCTGAAGAGTAAGAAGCTGGAGTGACACAAAGTAGTTGCAAAGACATTTATGAAATCTGAAACCTTTGGAGGAACAAGTTAAGCCCAGCATTTGTTAATCCTTTCCAAATAAAATATACTAATGCGTCACATTTTAAAAAACGTCCCACACAATGAGCCCAAGACAATGTTTGGCATTGTTAAATATAGTTAGTGAAATATGCCATTGAAACATGTTAGTACCTATTGCAAAAATATTTCTGGAGACAAAACCAGGAAGGGTTGGTTTCCTTTTCACCTCTCCACCCTCATCAAGTCATCATTTTGCTAAAGCCTTTATATTTGCTCAACTCAGTTTTTCCTGATTTGCAAATACCTGACAATTTCTTTTCTGCCTGTCCTCTTCACATGTTTCTTATGCTACAGGCTCATCTGAACTCCCTGAAACATGCTGGTGTGTCCACAAAACATAAGGTAGAGCCACAGGGGAAAGAAGCTCAGGTCTCCAATGTAGACTAGCTAGATCAGCAGGATGCTGCACTTTGCTCTGCAGAGCAGGGCTAAATAATGCACTGAATTACATTACAGTCCCAGTAGCTACTCTGTTACCTGAGGCACTGCTACCTTAGGTAACCAGCATATTTGTGCATTCACACCCTGGATTGCAGCCATATTTTTAAGGTGACTGGATAACAGATTTCTTCCTCCACTGCCTACTTTAGTTATCAGACATTTTTCCACTTTGTCCTTTCCCTTTAACTGAATTCCATTTCCTGTCCACATTTTAGACTATTTCTAACAGTAAAGAAACAAGTAGAACATTTTTTGCATGTCTCATTAATTTTTGCACTGCAACTCTTACCACAGTAAGTAATTTAACAGTAACCAAGCATTTGAAAAGACTCTTTATACACTAGATACATTTCACATGTCTGTCTGAGGCTAAAGCAAGCATATTTGTATTTGTTCATTATCACTAATGTACCTAGAAGAAGATGGGAGCTTTCTCTAATGTAAACTCCTCCAGGTACAAATTTATAAGCTGTACACCATACACAGAAGAACAATTCAAGAACGTAGGCAAACATGGCTGTGCTCATGGCTTTCCCAGGATGGGGACAGCTAACAAAGCGTCCCGCTAGCTGAGGCCACACACACATAGTAAAGATCCCAAGAATGTTGCCTGCAACAGCAGCACTCCAGGTGTGTAAATAAAGGAGACCAGCTGATGATGCCAAACCTGTGAAGGGATAGAAAAGAATAGGGTAAGTCTCAGTCAGGTGTATTACCCACCACATTCATTTTCATATTTTGGCTAGAGAAAAAATAGTCTGGGAAATATAATTGTGCTTTCTAGGCTTAGAAACTGCATCACTAGAAGGACGGGTATTCACAGTACTTAAAGAGTCTTTTATTTTTCCCAATATCTCATTCTTTTAAACACTGCCTATTCAGCTGAAAACAGTATAGCAAAAAGGGCAGAGAAATGTCATTAAGAGCCAAAACCAAACAGTTTTTTCTTACAGAGTTCTTCAGCACAACAAAGGAGTGATGCAGCTCTTAAGAGAGTAACAGGTCTGTCAGTTATAAATCTCTTTTACCGTAATACAGAAAGAATCAAATAGATTAATATGAAGGGAAAACATATAATTTCCTGATCTTTCCCTGTAGATAACCACAGGATGGGCAAGAAAGGAACTATTAATCTTTTACTGACTGCAAGATCCTTGACTTAACCATGCTATCTTTGGTTTGGGGATTTGACTCTAAACAGAACACTAGCAACCACAGAACCTCTCTATAACGGGATGACTTCATTTTAAAACATTATTGTAGATATGAACATTTACTGTCACACCATGAAAGCAAATGTATAGAAACACTTCTAATATTTAACTTTAATACATCAAAGTTCTGAGCATTTTAGAATACAATGCTTGAATCAACTAAAGAACCTTTCTGTGCCTATTTTAAATAAGCAATATGTGTGCATCAAAAATCAAAAGTTCATGCTTACATTACAATCTGCATACACATTTCTTAACACTAAAACCTGCCTATTCATACTATTTTACTGACTGCACAACTTGGCAAGTAAAGACACAGGAGGCAAGCTTGTCTCCAGGTAGACTGCTTGTTAAATTACAAGTTATTTTGCCTCCTGTGGAATTGAGAGGCTTGTGTCCTCTCAACCCCTAACCCTAGATGTGGCTTTATCATAGAATCATTAAGGTTGGAAAAGACCTCTAAGATCATCAAGTCCAACTGTTACACAATGCAGGTGGTCAGAACTGAGATGCTGCTCAAGGGAACAGAACCTTAACAGGGCTTCTGAAGAAATAACTCTGCTCTGCAATGGCCTGGAGATTTGGCCTGTAACCCTTAGTCAACTGGTGACATATGCGTACTACAGTCAGTGGCAAGAGAAAAGGAGGCTTTGATTAGCCACGCTTTTCTGAGATGTGGTGTCAGGTCAGAGGACTTGAGTAAAGGGAATAAGGTAACAGACAAAAATTCTGCTCAGGATTTGCACCTACCTATAAGAAACAAGGCAAAACTGATGATAGAAGACCAGCTCCAAAATGAAAGCATCAGTCCATGAGCAAGGCCCAACAGAACTGTACCTCTGATACAACAATAAGGAAAAAGAAAACATGCACTAATATGATCTTAAAAACACCTGATATTTAAAAAAAAAAAACCTTCTAGATATGCAGACAAGGGTTCTTGGTAATATATTATAATTATTTTACTTTAAACAAAGCTAAATTTTGCTCACACCCAGCTACATTTTCTTCCCTTTATGGGATGTAAAAAACATCCAGTTGGAAATAATGGCAATTTAATGTATAAGTGAGTCATGTTCAGCAGCAAAAGCAGCGCACTGAAATCTTGGTACAAAAGGCAAAAACAACTCAGAGGGAAAAAAAAGGGAAAAATCTACCCCAAACAGAAGTATTTTATTCATGTCAAATAAGGAATACTAAAGTGTCTAACACTGCTCTCAGTCTTGGGGAGCTCTTTTGTATACTAATTCCAAAATATGAACTCTGTCAACTGCCATCACATGTAGCTTACTCAGAACAACTAATTCGTTTTCTTTCTAGATTTTGGAACCTGAATGAACCACACACAGCATTAGGACTACATTCTTATTAATCAAAACTTCTACTGAAATATATATTTTAATAGTGCACACAGTTTATTTATACTTTGTGCATGTGTCTCTGATCATCTCCTCTCTGAAGTCAACTGCTAGACTAATTTACTGCATATTATAGATGCACTGCATTCATAAGTCCTTGAACCTCAGTCCTAATCTAAAAATTGTTTTGAAATGTGGCAAACCAAGATTTTAGTGCTGAATTAAAAATAATTCTGTATCAGAAAATTTTCAGGTCTGGACAAAATGCTCAGTGATATCTCAAAGGAAGAATGAGTTCTCTGTGTGAAGTACCTTGTGCCCACTTTTTTCTGTCTTATACCATCATTAGGTTGAGTTTTAATTTGTCACCCACTACAGCACTGGCTTTTCATTACAATTTTGTAATAATAAAAATAATAATAATGCACCTACCCATATGGATTAGGATCTGGACCGGTATGTGGATGTCCACTTACTGCCCATCTGGAAATTAAGGAAACCTCCCCAAATATCCACAGAGTGAGGAACATGAGGCTGCCAAAAGCAATCCCTGATAAAAACCAATGAGGATGGGAAGCAGTCTCTCTAATCACATTACCAGTTTTGTTTGATTCTTGTTTCCTCTTGTCTCCACCTAGAATAAGAATAGCAATACAGCTAAGCAAGCTCTCAAATCCTATTAGCAAGAGTTACTGAGAAAAAGAAATAGGCAAAATCACAAATTTACTAGAATAAATTACATGCACAAAAGCTAATTTATCTGATTAGGATTGTGTTATCAGAAATTGATAATACAAAAAAAATCTTTCCTAACAACCCGAGGTCTGTCAAGAAAATGTACTCACCATAAGCATTCAAAAATGCCAACCTGCCCATCTGATTATTTTCCATAATAAATTTTAAATGCTTAAATTGCCTTTGAAATTCAGCAGAAAATTTATTAGAATTTGTTCAGGGGCTTCTGTTCTCTGAAACTCTAAACTCTGATAAGAACAAAACCTGACACTTCCAAATAAGCCAGAAACAAACTCCCTTCCTTCTCTTTTTTTCCGTGTGCTTTAGAACCTCTCTTATCTAAGGAGAAAGCAGCACCTCTAATTGCATAGACATATCATTTTGTCACCCACAAACAAGACAGATTTCCTTCCTAATCTCCTGCAGCAGATTCCCTTTCTAAATTCTGATGAAAGCTCAGGCTTAATTTAGATTGTGTAATGCAAGCTTACAGACAATATGCATGATGCTAATTTATACCCACTTACACATAGATAAGGTTTTATCTTTCAATTAATTCATTAAGGTTATACTGAGAAGGAAGGATATTCTGAGGATTTAACATGAGCTACTTTAACTAACCAACCCAACCTTGCTGTCTTCCTTGGCAATACCACCTCCACTGTTTAGCCTATGCCAGCCCCCACTACTGTGTACTCTGTGCAAACACTCCAAGAACTTGGGCAAAATGTAACTGGGACAACTTCCTGTCCACTCCTCCAATTCTTTCTGTTTATTTTCACATATCAACTGTTCCCCAACTGTGTCTCCCCTTCTCTGTTAAAAGATATGCACTGGCAGAGAAACTCAAAGTGCAAACTGAATTAACAAAATAACAAAAACACCACAAATGTTTCATGCTGGAAAGACAAAAAATCATTCTGATTTTATTGGTCTATCTTACGCCTTTGTTTGTGTTACTGTCATATTGTTGGCACTGCAACAAGGAAAAAGAGGCAGTTCTGGCACCAACTTACTACCACTTGTATGAATTGTGACACCAGTGCTGCCATATTATGGGCAGATGGAAGTACCCCACGACTTCTAAAACCCGCAATGCTCATGCAGCAGGTCTAAAACCAGATGGTGTTTGGGATAAAAATCAAAGAATCAAAACCCAGTGACACATAGCTAGGTATACTTTAGGCTCTTTTCATAACCACCATCTTTGCTGTAATATACTTACCTGAATGGATTTGGTCCACTGCTGCTGTGAAACCAATTGTCAGTATGACAGCATTGGCAACTTGTGAGCTCCAGACTGGATTAAGGGATGTGTACCAGATACGAAGAACAAGGAGCATTATCTTGCCTAGCATGAAGCCCCATATCCTGATGAACCTGTAAGAATCAGTTTTTGAAATAGTGAGATATTTGGGGGATTAAACAAAAAAAGAAAACAGTTTTTAATATAAAGAAATATCAGTTAAATTCCATCAGTATAAGAAAATACCTTTGTAAACTGTTTCCTGACCACCATGTTACTGTTTGAACCAGCAATGAAGAAGAAACACCAGCAGCCAAGATGAGCAGTCTAATTGAAGCATTTGGTGCATGGTATGATGCTAAGCTTCCTACAAGCAAATACACACACACAGAGGTTACTTTAATGATCAATAGAGACCGGGTAATAAGGATTCCCTGTGCATTAGGCCAACATTGTCTGTAATTTGGGCAGCTACACCACTCATCTGAAAACACGTGACACTACACATTTTTAAACCAACCAAAGAAATGTAGGTATGCATACAAACTGGGTATACATGATTTCATACAGTTATAATTTTCATGGAAAAAATTTATATGAAGCAATTATCCAGTAGTCTAAGTGATTGCCTTTATTTAAGTACTTATGGTGATTGATTCCATAGAGAGGATGTATGGATATCTAAGCATACAGATATTCTTCAACCATTCACTTAGATAACTCAAAAGCCATAAAGTTTTATGCACTGTGACTGTTCCTTTCTAAAAAGGATATGGCTTTTGCTGCAGTGCAGTTACAAAAGTAAGCACAGTGTGGCAAAAGCCATGTTCTTTATTAGACAGGAGCAGTCACCACACATAGCACAGGGATTAGAAATCTACTGCCTCAGTAGGGGTGAACAAGGCTTTCTCTGGCTCAGTATCTGGTCTCAGAAGTGGTCAGTACCAGCCTGTGCCAGTTTATTACTGAGAGCTACCACTTTCCCAGCCACTGAAAGAGAGCATGTGCACACACTTTGCCATTTCCCAGGGCACAGTGACCCCACATCACCAGCAGTTTTAAACTCTGCTAACAGGTTTCCAATTCAAGTGACAATGGACCACATACATTCTCGTAATTTCAGTCAGCATGGTAAATACTGGCCCAGGACCAATGACAAACAGCAGGAGAAGCAGCAACACTCTAATGATACCAGCCATTGGCTAAGTGAGTATGAGTCAAAGTTGAGGAGAAGTTAAGCAAGTAATGTCAGAAATGGCGCTGCAGTTTCTGGCAACGTGTGCTAGGAATCCTCCAACTGTTTAGCTGCTCATTCTGCTCAGAGTAAAAGATGCAAAGCTTAGAGCCAAGATGATAAACAAGATCAATGTGCAGTGAAGGTGTACTTGCATGAACTTCAACAGAGGTTTCATGTACAGTACACGCAGATTTCTGTCACTAAATTGTGCTGGCAATCCATAAACCTGCCTCTTCAAATATTTCATCATGTGTGCTACCCTGATTAAAGGTAGCATGGGTTTGCCAAGTTAGAGCAGACACACCTTTAGTCGCCGGGCAAGTACACCCAAGGCTTAAATATACCTATCCAAACACCCAAATTTAACATAAGTTATGTGAAGGCACAGATGCAAATAGAACTACCACAGGATACTTGGCTGTTGTTTGTTTGTTTCCAAATAGAACACAAAATCAAGTAGCACAAAAGGATACAGAAATTAGAAGTTGCAAGGAAAATAAAGCTTGCTGAAAAGGCAGAAAGAAACAGAATAGAAAAAAAAATCATCTCCGTAAACATTCTGGTCTTAGCTAAACATGAAGAATTTTCTTATTTTTTGATTGTGAAACTGAAGACTGAGTAGAATGGGGTGGAGCATGCATGTTCTGCCTGACAATTCAACAAGTCCCAGAGGAAGGCCATGGCCTTTTTGAGAAGAAAAAAAGATCAAAAAGAGAATGAATAAAATTGTAGAAGTATGAAGGAAGAAAAACATAGGAAGAACTGAGAAACAGGAAAATCAGCAGCACATAGAAGACCATCATAGGCTGGTCACTGCTCTCTATTTAGCAGAACAAAAATTACACATTTCTAAGTGATTTCCGTCTCTTTTGGTAAAGTGAACTAATAAACACAGCAAGGTGATCTGAAGGATCAACCTTAAATAAACATGGCAAATTTTGTGTCACTGTCACATCTGAAGGAAGGTAAGGTGCAATTTTAAATGCTTATACTCACTCCTACTTTCTAAACTAGAAGAACTTGCAGAAGGCAACACACAAGGCACTACTGCAAGAAGCTGAAAATTCTGTTCACTGAGAAGCTTATTACAAAACAAGTTCTAGGGTGGATATAATGGGAAGAGCAGGAAAAGAAAATAACATGGTAAGACTATTCTTCATGAAAATCAACAACACTAACAAATTCTGCTCATTTCTAGTATTTTTCTAGAGATAAAGAACAATAATTATTTTTTTAAAAACTATGCAGGGAAAGTAAATAAGGTTGTCTTACTCTGTCAGTAAAACAGTAGAAGAGGAAAATTATGAGGAAAGTTATTATCTGCTTATCATCTTATATTGACAAATGAGGAGCTAGGATTTGCTGCTTGTGAAACACATCACTCAGCAGCAGCATTTTCACCTCTACACTGGATGGAGACCTTTGTCTCCTCTGAGTTCATTGGGCATGGCAAACTCTTGCTTCTGAACGTGGCTGTAGCTGACAAACCTTCCCCCAAAAAACTTTCAAAGAATCAACAAGAGCTAAGATTTGCACCAGCTAGCTGAAACTGAAATAGGAATTCCAGAAAATCTTGGTTTAAGGAGGAGCCTGTGGAATGGGAAATGAGGCATCTATTTCCTGAGTTTAAGATCAAATTTTTGTCCTGTGCAACTGACCATATAAGAGTTATTTCATATTTGGAGTGAACCTATAACCCCTCTACAGGCATGTAGATAGATAGATTTAATTTTAAAAATACATTCCTAAGAAAAAATGCCTCAGAAACAAAAAGAATGTTTCACTCATAGCAATTGGCCCCAAGCTGCTCTGTAATGCCTCATCCCTACCCATTGTCACAATTCAAAATATCTGCTGATATTTGAGTGATCCTGAAAACACCTTTCCTATTGGACACCACTCTTACTAAATTAAAAACTCCTAGAAATAAAAGTGAAATTGTATTTTTCTGTATTTATGCAATACAATGGCTACAAAAAATATTTCTCTGACTACAGTTAAAAGCTTGAGAAAAAAAAAACAACAAACAAAACATGAGTATGGGGAGAGTGAGAACTTCTTATTCCTGTCTCTTTTTGTAATAGTCTGAATTTTAAGACAATTTGGAATGTTTGTTCTTATGCACTGATGCCAAAACAGAATCCATAAATGCATACTTACCAACCATAGTCAGTCTCAGAAAGGCTAGGACATACTCATTGTTAGCCAGCCTCCAAAAGGGGCCAATTGTCAAGAATATCGGGGAAAAGAAGGCAACAGCAAAAACTTCTATGCCTGTGAGTGCCAGTGTCTGAAGAGGGAAGTAGTAGATCATTGGTGGCAGTGCATGGTAAAGAGACCAAGAAATGTAGCCTAAAACAAGAACAAACCAGAAAAAGAAAACCCCATCACGTATTTTCAACAAGATTTCCTGGAGATTACTTAAGAGGTACCATTTTATACTTTCACATATATATAGACTATCAAATGTATTTGAAAGCAGTTCAAGCAACAACAGCCACCTTCTTTGAAGAAATGTTTGTTATTTCAAGTTAAACAAACGCATTCTGTGAGGAAATAGAATTATTAAAATAAAACAGCTCTTCCCCCACTCAATGGTTCATACTTTGAACCTCAGTGAAGTGCTCGACCTCAGCAAGGATCAGTGTTCAGATGGCTGGCTAAATAAGCAGCCCATCCACAGTGTGAGGGCTCCTCAAAGGCAGACTGGTGATAAAGGAATTATTCTAGTAAATCGGTGAGCTGTTCTCCCCTGGAGACACCTTCTCCGGGCACAGCAGCACTGCGCTGTGAGTTTCCAGCCTTTGCAGGAGATGCACCGAGCCGAGGACACTGCGGGTGCTGGGTCTGCCGACCACCCTCGGAGCCCTGCCTTGAGCAGGACAGCACAGCCCCGCCTCTGCAACACCTGCGCAAACACTTGGCCCGGAGCAGCGATAAATTCTGTCTGATCCAAGAGACAAAAAGCAATCCAGCACCAGAGGAAAAAAAGAACCCGAAGAAGAACGCTCAGATGAGAGCACTATTTACTCGTCCCAGAGGGGAGCTGTTCATGGGCGACAGGCCCGCACGCAGGTGAGCCCCGCGATGCCCTGCCCTCAGCCGCGGCCCCGCGCCCCCAGCCCCGGCACCGCCGCCACCTACCCAGGACACTCTCCGAGAGAACGGCCTTCCACAGCGGGAACATCGCCCCCGGCGCCGCCCGGCTCGGCGGGGGCTGAGTCCCTCTCCCCGGGAGCCGCGTCCCGAGTGCCCGGCAGGGCGCGGCGTCGCCGCCCGTCCCGCCTCACGGAGCCGCGTCCTCGGCGGGGGTGGGCAGCCCGCACGGCCGGACCGCGATCTTCAGAGCCCGCCGCGCTGGGCGGCCAGGACAGCTCGCCCCGCCGCTCGTGTGCCAGTAGTGCACATGAGTATTTTTCTTGCTGCCCTGAGCAGTCACGGCAGCAAGAAAAATAAAAGCAAAAGGTTGTCATAGCACAAGGTGGCGAGGAAAAGAGGAACTAACCCACTTGGCAGCTTGTACAAACACATGGTTGACTTCGTGGGGTTCGGGGATGTCCGAATTAGCACTGTGCTCACCTTTGTGAAATGTGTGTTGTTCTATAGCAGAGTAAGGACTTCTGATAAGCAGTGCTGTCTACAAAAAGCACCAAAAGAAGCATTTCGTTTGCTGAGATTCCTGAGTAACTATGTTTGATAATTTTAGAAGAAATCGTCAGTTAAATTGAGCCAGCCATGATCACAGCTGCCAAGTTCTGGCAAAAAGATTACATAAACAAAATCTCAATTTTAGAATTTTTGGGGGGGCATGAAAAGCAAAACTGTAAATATAAGCTAAGAACTAAGAAGTCCTTTTGCTGTTGGAATATACCATCATCTTAAATTTTAATAATCTTCATACAGCATCCTATAGAACCACCATCTGTATCTTCTAATTTGTGTTTAAAAGACTGTCCCATTCTAAATAAACCTTACGGTATGCATTTTCTTTCCCCAGTTTGTGAAACTCTAAATCCATAGGAGTAAACTATAAACACCTAACATCTATATGACCTATTATTAGCAATAAAGTCTGGTCTACACAATCAAGAGGACATAGTGCTAAGCTAAATTTTGCCCTAGAAGTCTCAAAGTCAAGTGATTCATTTACCCTGCAGTATGATGGGGTTTGGTTATTACAAAAACTCTGTTGAATTTTGGCTGCTATTTGAAAATGTGTTTTAAAAGTTTGAAATGTGTTTTAACTGTCCACAGAAGAATTAAAGTATTTTGATGGAAAAGTTGACCTCACAGGGGAAGGAAGATTGAGACTCATAGATTTAATGAGCTTCTCTGTTTTCTCCAAGTTCCATGTCACTAAAGGCATCTTTCTTTTTCTTCATTAAAGAAAAGTCATACCAGAATAGTCACCAAGCTCACTTATGACTGGATATCAGGATTATGTGAGTGATGACACCCTTTTCATCTCATGGTGGTGTGATGCAAATGGAAGATGAGAACTTTGGCCAGAATAAACCAGAACATGGCTGCTTTTGGAGCTGCTTAGTGGAGCTCGAGGCTCACAGCATGTATTCAGCCAATAAATATTCAAAAAATTTTGCAACCCTTTTTGTAATTACAGTATCTTGCTTCATGGTTCAGAGGTGGAGTTCCAGTAAAACAAGACATGACTGGAATTGTGAACCTGATATGCTTGTGTGGCTTCCATTAAACTCATAATGCAATGAAAATAATGCAGATCCTGACAAATTTACCCATTGTATTCTGGGTACTCAGAGATTCTTAGTAACTATTTAATTTGGCTTCACATGGCACAAAGTTACATTCTAGTGCTCTCCATAGGGCTGATATATGTATGAGCATCAGAGCAAAAGGGGAGAGAGTTTTCAGGTATAATGTCTTAAATACAAAAGTCAATGCTTACACATATATGTGCAGCAATGCCTTTCACTACATTATTTTTTTATTCCTGGAGTGCCACAGGTGTACTTGACAAAAAATAAAGCAAAATATTTGATCTTTACGGGAATACAATGATGTCAAACCAGTAAAGTCAAGAAAACACTACAGTAGGAGCTTCCACTCACAGAACAAGAAGAATTTTCATTCTAGAATAATACTTAAGACACCCTTACCCCAAGGCAGACATAACAAAATTATCTGAATTTTACAGCCCCATAATTACATTGGTTGACAGGGGTAAACTTTTCTAAAGCTAGTGATTGTAAAACACAATGCTTTATTTGGGTTCAAACTGTAATACAAGTATGTTTTGAAACCCAAGTAAACACATGGCACTTAAAAGAACTTTCTGACCCTTGTGAGAAGTTGTCCTTATGTATTGCCTGAGATGCCTGAAATGAGTATGATGAAGAAGCAGAAGCAAGTGCCAGAGAAATGGAGGAAAAAAACAAGTGCCAGAGAAATGGGATGAAAGTATGAGCACAGATTAGGATTAAAACCGCAGCTCTGGAAAAATGCAGGAGTGGGTGAGTTTACAGTTAGGCACTTGTCACAATCTCATGGGAAACACAAACACATGCAGGTCCCTGCAAGCACTTTACTGGGTTCTTCACACTGAGAAGGGGAAATCCTGTATCTTAAACATTTCATAATTACCAACTATTCACTTCTTAAAGATAGCCCAGGCCAAGTAAAAAATAGAAGTACATCCAAGAATCAGCCAAGACAGAGAAAACTTACATGATTCCTTGCAAGTAGTGAGGGCAGTTTAATGTTTTACTCAGAAATATGTTGACTGTTTCCTGCTGTGACTTTTCATGTCTTTTCATTCGCCCTTAACTCCTACTACCATCAGCATGAGAACAATGCCCTGTCGTGTAATTCTTACTTCGTTTTCCATGCTCTGTTATGGTTACAAAGCAAGGGGGTGGAGCTTTGTTTCTCAGGGAATTTTCAAGCAATTAACAGGGTTTGATTTTGTAACAGACAAATAAACCACGTTTAACACAAGTGGTAATAGTTCCTCCTGCTGGCATGCACACATACGTGGAGTGTTTCTGTTAAACTTGCACACCAGCAAGGCTTTGCTTTGGAGACTGTGGTGAACCTCAGGACCCTGGCAACCCTTCAGTGTTTTCTAAGAGGTTCTTCAGTCAAGCAGCCAGAACCTGTAAACCTTCCCTGAGTTTGTGAAATGTCAGTCCTTGATCTGCTTATACTCTGACAACAGATAATTCCTCAGCCAAACATTCAACTCCATAATGGTCGTTTTATTTTTGGTATCACTTGGGTTTTTTTTTTTTTCTTTGATGTGTAAAGTTGGTTTTGTTCAGGAGCAGTAAGAATCTCTTTCGTTTTGTGTTTACTCTTCCAAATCACTTACATTTGGTTTCTGTCTATTACCTTCTCTCCATTTTTATAACACTGATAAACTTTCAGGTAAATCTTGGAAAGAAATAGTGTTTGAAGAACATATTGAATTGTGATAACCAACTTTACATTTAAAGTTACAATTGAAAAGAAGCTTAAACTGATTTTTAATAGGCACTTTTGCACAGAAATTTGCAAGAATTCTTTTGCAAAAATTCAAACAATCCTATCTCTAGGCAATCACTATCCCCAGGCACATATATAGCCCACAAGAAAATTATCATTCCAGTGCTCTTTCATTTTATGTTCAGTTTAAGCTGGACCAGTTAAGAAGTTTTTGGTTATTAAGTACTCACTCCACATGGGATTCTCTAGTGTATTGCATTTTTCAGAATAGCATGGAGCCAACATCTATTAAATAGTTTTAGTGTATGTTTCCAAGAATACCTTTTGGATCCCCGTATTAGAAAAGTATTAGATACACTTTCAAGACTTGTTTTAGGACAACACTCTTGCCCAGCCTCCACGTGAAAAGCACATTTTGCAGCAGCAAAGTCTGATCCTCTGGTTTGGCAGGAAAGAGTGGGAGAATAGTCTGGTGAAAGGGGCTTCAAGTAGCTGAGACTCATGGAAGCTGAGAGCTTTTTTTGGACTTAAGAAAATTAACTATGTGTTATGATTCTTATGAAACTGAGATGCCAAGGTCATGCAAAAGGAAGAAGTATAATGGTGATCTCACAGGCTATTCATTTCATGATAAGCACTGAAGTGTCATATCACCATTTTAGATACTCTATTGAAAACTATTGTCTTGCTGTGAAAAAAAAAAACCAAAGCAAAATGAAACAGAAACAGAGACCTTTTTTATTAAAATAAAATGCAGAATAAAACTCATGTTTATATTTTTTGTTTTAGAAAACTTATTCTTAAAGAGAGGCATTGCATTTCTCATTTCAGAGAAAGTAGAACCATTTTTTTCAATATTCCTAGAACAACCCCCCCCACACCCAACTGACATTTTCAGGATAATTTTGTTTTGCAAAATTATTTTTGCTTGATGAAAGTGCCTTTCTTATTTGTTTAATTCTTGTTAATATGAAAATTTATTTATTTACTTAATTATTTACAAGCATTGTAGTATTAAAATCAAACTAGATAAGCAACACTTTTCATTCCAAAATGGTCAAGGTAGAATTTCTTTTTTAAAGAAGAAGATTTCATTTCCAGAAAAAATATTTTCAATTCGTAAGACAGACCCCATATGTTGTATATTGGGATCCTCACTACAAGAAAGACAAGAAGTTACTGGAGAGGGTTCAGTGGAGGCCACAAGGATGATGAGAGGTCTGGAACATCTCTCTTGAGGAGAGACTGCAGGAGCTGGGCCAGTTCAGTCTGCAGAGGAGAAAACTGGGAGGGATCTTATCAGTGCATATAAATATCTCAAAGGCAGGTGCCAGAGGATGGTGCCAGACCCTTTCTGGTGGTGCTCAGCAACAGGACGAGGAGCAGTGGCCATAAACTAAAACCACAAGAAGTTCCAATTCAGCTTGAGGAAGACCTTTCCACAGAGAGTGGCAGAGCACTGAACAGGCTGCCCATGGAGGTTCCAAACCCACCTGGACGGGTTCCTGTGTCACCTGCTCCAGGTGGCCCTGCCTTGGCAGGGGGGTTGGACCAGATGACCTCCACAGGGCCCTTCCCAACCCTAATGATTCCGTGATTCTGTTACCTTCACTAACACATACCCTTGCTGAAAGAGCGTTCTGAATTTCAGTGGAGAAATCCGAGAAGGCGGAATTTTCTTGGCGTGCTCGCTGTTCTCCTACCGGAGCAGCGCAGCGGGAGGCGAGAAGTGCCCGTGGGGCCCTCGTTGGAGCGAGGAGCGGGGCACGAGGGGCACCCTGCGGCCCGGCCGTCCCGGTGTCCCTGCGCCCGGCGGCCGGCAGGTGCCGCTGGAGCCCGGGAGCCCGGCCGGGCCGGCCCCCGCCCAGCGCGGCTCAGCACGGAAGGCGGGCACTTGTGCGCTTCTGGGGCCAGCCGGGCCGGGCCGGGCCGGGCCGGGCCAGGCGAGGCCAGGCCAGGTCAGCCCAGCCCAGCCCATCCCGTTCCGTTTCCTCCGGTGGCCCGCGGAAGGTAAGGGCGGCGGGGGCCGTGAGTGTCAGACTCCTCCTCCCCGCGCCGAGGGCTCCGCGGGGCCGGCTTTCGACGGCGTCACGGCGGGGGAAGGCGGGGGTCGGGGCGCGGCTTTGGGCAGCAGGCCCAGCGCAGGCGGCCGCTGCGAGGCCTGTGCTGCCGCCGCCCGACGGCGCCGTCGCCCTCAGTTCAGGAAGCACACTGAGGTGCTTGAGCGTGTCCAGAGAAGGGCAGCGGAGCTGCTGAAGGGTCTCCAGTATAAGTCCTGTTAGGAGCGGCTGAGGAAGGTGGGGGTGTTTAGCCTGGAGAAAAGGATGCTCGGGGAGACCTTATTGCCCTCTACAACCACCTGGAAGAAAGCTGTAGCCAGGGGAGGATTGGTCTCTTCTCCCAGACGACCAATGGCAGGACAAAAGGACGTAGCCTCAAGCTGTGCCAGAGGAGGTTCAGGTTGAACATTAGGAAGAATTTCTTCACAATAAGGGTGATTAGACATTGGAATGGACATGACACTTAGTGCCGTGGTTCGCTTGACAAGGTGGTGTTTGCTCATAGGTTGGACTCGATGATCCTAGAGGCCTTTTCCAGCTTAATTGGTTGTTTCAAGGAAAGAAATGCTGTGTGGTGGCCGGGCGTGCACTGCCCTGGGTGTGGGCACTGAGCAGCCGCTGCAGGGCTGAGCAGGCCTGGGGCATTCCCCAGCCCTGCGCTCTCAGGTTGTTGGTAGGGACCTTTTCATTTACTACCTAGAGCAGCTACTCTGTAGACTCGCCTTTGTTTTAAACTCAGGCTCTTATTTCAGAGAACCAGTTCAGATAGGTGTGAAACATCATGTTGAGGCTTGTCATCTTCCTGACGATGGTCCTTGAAGTGCCTCCCTGAAATCTTTGATGAATGGTGCCTGCCCTGGGCATCACAGCCCACTGCCTGGACCAGTGAATACAAGCGATTTTGGCTCCTCCCTTTCTTCTCCGAAATTCTAGACCTAGAAATTTTGGGGTCATTATTCCTATTCAGAAAGAGGCTTTTTATTGAAAACACAGTGTATGAAGTTGACAACTCTCATATTTGAAAAACTTAGCTGTCTTCTTGCATACTGCTTCTTTGTCATCCCATTAGAGGTATTCAAACGGTGAGATATTTTCAGGAGCCTAAAATTAGCATTTTCTTCTGAAAATGAAGAAATCATCCAGAACATTTCTTGTAAAAGACAAATAAGTTTTTTGACTATTTGATCCTTGCAAACCACATTGATTTAATCTTGTATTATATAGGTATTTCATTGAAACAGAATAATATAACTGGGAAATTCTTCCCAGAATATACACTTTATTGTTGCACTAAGAATAACGTGTAAGGTTGAGAAAACAGCAATGAGTATTGCAGAAAACGACAAGAAATTACATTTCTTCAGTAAGCTAATGGTAATATAGTTATTTTTTGGGATAACAGTTGTCTTTCCAAGACACGGGGGCTTGAAATATTAGAACACTTTTACATTCCTCAGATAGGAAACAGCTTGTCTGCTAGGTATGAATATTAATAAGTCAGTTACATAATATTTTGATGACATCAGCTCTGTCTCTTTGTTTCATTCTTGCCAGTATAGCTCTCAGCTTTCATCCCATATGGGAGATGTACCATGAGGCTGCTTAAAGGGCTAAATATTTTTGGGGTTCTTCATTATGTTGAAGCAGTAGCATAGCTGAATAACTTATAATTCAGGAGAAATGTGTACTTAGGCCAATATAGGAGGCCCATGGCAAACTGCAGATAGCTGTAATCTTTATTTATACCCACTCTTTTCCCTTCATTTTATTTTATTTATTTTCCTCCTGTGACTCAGCTGTTTTATTATCATGAAAAAGACAAGCACTTTAAATCTGTTGCAGCATTTAGAAACTGTTTCCAGTGATTATTTTATGCAGCCGTCCGCACAAATATGCTTTCTGAGTAGATAAGAATAAAAAGGCAGATAAGAAAAGAAAATTTGATTCATTTTTGATTGACACAAACATCTTTAAAGTTTTATGTGTCTTTCTTATCTTTTATGTCATTTTTTTTGCATTAAGTGACAAGAGACTGATGAAAATTAAATTGCTCTCAAATTGAGGAAGATGGTGTAGAGCTGTGTAGTGGGCAGTGAGGGTAGTGCAGTAATTCTGGACAGCACACTAAAGAAGCTGTTTCTTGGACCTGCAATACATTAAAAAATTAGAAAGGTTTTCTATTACTTGCTCATATTTCTTTTCATTTCTTTATGATTGAGCATACTATACTAGGTCATGATTCAGCATTTAATTGTAGTTACTGACTTACCTGTTTAAGTTATGCACAAGTCTGTGTTGCTGATAAGTGATAAAGTGTGCAGTAAATTGTGTATCAGGATGCTCTCTGCTGTAAAAAATGCACTCCTTTAGACCTGGTCATTTTTCTTTCTAGATGAACATTGGACTTACAAATATCAGTATGATATCTTGACTTTCTACCTTTGTACCTTGCAGAAAGAGAAGTAGCCAAGCATAAAACACTTCTGCTGAACAAGAGCAGTAGCAGACTACAAGGAAAGAGACAATGTCTTCTGAAACAGGTCAACAGGGAAGTCAGACACCTCCAATAAAGCAACCTGGATGGGTAAGCTGGGTTTCCTCCCTTTTATTTCGATGCTATTGCTAATGAATAACAGATTTTGCCTCAGTTGCTCTTTTTGAAAGAGAGAAATAGGTGTCTGTTAGTTTAAGCATATAGATGAAGAGAGGAGAGGATGGTGTGTTGTTTTTCCTGGTTCACTGTGCTCAGAGGGCTGGGAGTTGTGAATCTTAAGGCTCTGATTTATGCCCTGAGTTATGAGCTGGCATAGCCATGGTGTCTGAGTACAAGTCCAGTACAGCCTGTCCCCATCAAGCTCTGCATGCACATATTCAGAAGGGGAGAAGGGAACAGTACAGCACAAGAACATTCTCCTCTGATGGAGACATCAAGGAATTTAAATGTGATAAGACTTTTTGCTAACCAGTCACTACCAGAGAGCAGCAATACTGGGCTGATCTGCAAGGAAGAGGCACAAATGACAGCAGGGTGGCAGGGGATAGGGCCTCAGGTACAGGGAGCACAGTATCACAGTACCCAAAAAGAGGAAGAGAGCAGATCCAATGCTGAGCCTGCAGTCAGTTCAGTGACTGCCAGGCAAGTCTGATGCTAAGCTAGGTGATCAGGTTAGCAAGGCAGGGTAAGGATCTCCATGGTATAGCTACAGCACAGTTAAGGCAAGGGCCTGAGCTTTTATACAGCTCCTGAGCTGAAGGGCAGAGGCCATGGGTAAAGCTTCCTGCTGCTTTCTCTGAGCTTTTCTGTTTTCTCAGCAGACTAACTCAGTGTTACACAACTATGCCATGGTAGAGCTGACTCTGAGCTCAAGCAACTAAACAGCTGGCAGGGTGTGTATGGAGGCAGAAAGGTTGCAAAGCCTGTTGGTGCACTTGGGGCTCTGACATGCATTTCCTTATCTTTCAGGCAGCCTGAAAGATAAGGAAATGTAAAATGTAAAAAAAAATTGTATTTTACTGTATGCGTTATGACCTTGCTCTGAAACCAGTTTGAAGCGGTTCTCTATGATCTGGAGTGGAGCCAATTCTGTATTGAGCTGTTTGCCCAGCTCCACCATTAACTTCTGTGGGAGCAGTACTTTAAGAAGGGCTGAGATATTAATTACCTATAATAAGAAGTGTGTGGCTATGGCCAGTAAATGCATTTCCTTATTATGGCCATAAAATCATGCATAAAAGGAGTCAGGCATAAAAGGAGACTGAATCCTGTAATAGATGAATGTACTCTTTTTTCCAAGGCATTGCTTCTTCTATGATGCCTGGTTTTTCTTTCAAGAATGTGTATGTTTGAAGATGATGTGGTTTTACAGAAAAATGTTAAAATTTCAATTAATTTTAACTTAATGACAACTCCTTTCCCTTGGCTTTTCTTGCTGAGCACAATGTCATGTTATGGAATTGGAATATCCTTTGGATCAGCTGGGGTCAGCTGTCCCAGCTGTGTCCCTTACCAAATTCTTCTACATCCCCAGCTGGTGGGGCAGCCTGAGAAACAAAAAAGGCCTTGACTCTGTGTAAGGTCTACTCAGCAGTAATTAAATATCCCTGTATTGTAAAGACTGGTTTGGTCATAAATCCACAGCCTAGCACCACACTGGTTACTATGGAGAAAATAAACTCTTGTCCAGTTGAAACCAGTATACCCATTTAACACTGAGTCTTTTCTTAAAGAAAGAAAAATAATCCTCATATGTTTCCATGCCAATACCCTGGATAGAATGCAAGGGAGAATACTGTCACTTTTTCCTCACAAGCACAATGGGTGAAAAAAGAGCTACCTTCAAGAAGTCTGTTGGCAGCCTGATTTGTACTAGGGTAAAGTCAGTATGAGTTCAGTTAATGCCATGGATATATTTAAATTGCTCAGAGAGAAAGTTCTACTACTGGGGAGTCCGGCAGAATTTGTGTTGACCCTCTACTTGCAAAATCTGCTATTATTGAACTTCAGTTGACTTCTGTACAGAGCAGAACTTGATTTTTGAAAACTGCCACTCTGCCTTTATTTCCTGTCATTTCTTTCTGGGAGACATAATGTAGCTCATGAGAATGAAATGACTAACAGATATAAAACAATATGCTTCTGGGGTAAGCAGCAGCTGAGCTATTTTAGGAAAGTAAAGACCAACAAGATGGGTTGTTTGTACTTAAACCTATACTTAAAACCTAAAACCTTTCTGTTTCTGTATTGGGGTATCACAATTTCATCACACTGCTAGCAACAGAATAAGGAGTTTTGCTTGGAGGTTTTTGTATTTTATTTGTTTTTTAAATAATTTATCTTCTTTAATTGATTTTTTTTTCTTCCTGTGAGATTAAATTTGGTAAACTAATCCATGTTTATGCTTTCAGCCAATGTTATTTTGTCCCATGTCCCAAATTCAAGACAGAGAGGTTGCAAGGATCATTAAAGAATGCAGACAGGAAAGTTTCTGGTACAGAGGTGAGTGATCCAAAATCATTCTCACCACACTTACCACACAGAATGACTTCTTGATGTGTGTATGCAAAACTGTCTGCAAAATGCTTTTTTGTTGGAACACTGTTGTGGGTTAACTCTGTCATGGTAAGTCATTTGCATAATTGTTGTAGGTAAAGGTGGTTGAATTGAGGTCTTGTTTAATCTGAACTTCAGCAGTTGTAGAGTTGGTTCCATTCTTGAAGTCTATTATAACAACCACCTTAGGAATGTTTTACTTTGTTACATACTTATCCTTGCCTTTGAATGGAAGGCAGGCATGGCTATGTGTCTTTGATTTGTGGAATTCTTTGTATGTTAGGACAGCTAAAAAGATCAGTGCTTGGTGTTTTAGTATCCTTTACTTTCACCCTTTCAGTTTGTATCTAAATTACATAATTCCTTGAAAAGGGTTTCAACATTTTATTGGAGTTGTTGTCATTAGAAGTGTTGCAGTAGTTAAAGGAGATATTCAGATTGTGGAAACTATTATTTAATAAATATACATATATTGCATTAGCTCCAGATGTTACAGCATGGCTGATGTCTGGCACTGTGTGAGGACATCATGGCTTTGAAGAGAACATAATTTGAATGAGCAGATGTAATAGGTGATTAAGACAGTGAGCAAAGTTAATGTTTAGAAATAATGTGTTTAACATTAGAAACGGAAAACATTTAATGTATAAGACAGTATTTACCAAATATGTAGCAAATTTTGGCTGATACCAGCTACTCTCCTTTTCATTTTCACAGCTCTTCCTTTATCTCTTGGGAGCATGCTTGTCACCCAGGGGCTAATCTCAAAAGGTAAAGATAAAAAATTGTCATTAAAGTGCTGGTTTTCAAGATCAATATTCTTCTTGCTCATTACCATCATTGCATTGGTGATTTGATTATTATGTGTGCATTGCCACGGTCATTCTTTTGCAAGAGCATGAACTGAAAAGAGAATTTGCAAATCCAAAGACTGGTGGCTGGGTTTTGTCACCATGATCACCTGGAGTTGAGTAGAGCCTTCACTGGGGCAGCTCGTGGGGCAGAGCGTTGTACAGCCCGAGGAGGGTGTTAGCATCGGGGGCTGGAGCTCTCACTGTTCTGTTTAAAAATGCTGGCAGTGTTTTGACACTGACCATGTATCAATATGACTGCAGCTCTGGTGCAAAGGGACGAGGAGTACTGCCAAAGTGAGGAGACAGAGAGCTTTCTGCAGAGATGGCTCATGATCTGCAGGCTAACACAAAAGAAAATTGTGTTCTGTTTATGTGGTGGACGAACCTGGTTCTGCACAGGCACCTTCAGTTTCCCTGCTGGGGAACTGTGTATAAGGTTGAGGTTGGTGTTTTGGGGAGAGAGTGAGGGGGATCCACCCTGAAGTCTGCTAAGCTGTATCACAAGAGGCTGATGTGGGTTCCCTACTCCATCCTTGACCTATGAGCTTGTAGGGAGACAGGGAGGGAAGGAGTAAGAGTGTGTCAGAGCAGGATTACACACTGGAAAAAGGGTGAGCAGTGATAGGAAGGGCACCGGGGCTGTCTCTGTAGTAACATGCCAGCCTCTGGCACCAGGTACTCTTCTCAGTTTCTGTTCATTGTACTTGGATGTTTCTGATCAGCTGTGAAATAACAAATGCTCTTAGTAAATAATCATTACTGTGTGTCAACAGTTGGAGGGGCGTGATTAGAAACAAACAACACTTTTGTTCCTCCCTCCCCCGAGAGACCCAATATAAAATTGCATAGATCACAGTGGGCAAAAGCCCTTGTGCTTAGCATAGGCTGAATAATCCTCTGTCTAAATACTTTCTTCTGATGGCTGCACACAGTACCCTGCCTCTAGAAGATGCTGGAGCTTCTATGCCTCATTATTACTGTCTGAATGCATGTAACAGTGCAACCAGTGTTTACTTCCCTTCCCTTTGCCATGGTAATCTTGCTGTGTGGAGCCCTCCTCCACAGCATGGCATTCCTCTGCCAGACACATAGTTCTCAGAGGAATACTGGCTTCACCTCCTGAGATAACTGGGGGAATGTGGATTTTGGTGGAAAAGCTAAAGATAATTTTTTGCTTTTCTTGTTTAGCACACTGTGTTCTCCTCTTAAAGGCCAAAATGTGTGATCTTTGCACAGGGGAAGGCTAGATACCAGTGGTACAATTTTAATTGATAGCCATGGAAAGCTACCAAAGAGCAGTTTCATCCTACTTATCACAGCACAAGGAGCTGAACCCTGTGTAAGAGATTTAATTTTGCTGTTTTATATGCAGGGTTGGTTTGTGCTGAAACATAAGCCACCATCACTTCCTCTGCAGTGCTGCAGGTGACACCAGTGGCAGACATGTTGGTTCACACTGCTGCTTTCATGTTGGTTTGCACTCTGAACTCCTGCCTGAGGTGAATCCTGCAAAGTCCAGATTCTCTTCCTCCTATGACTCTAGAACTGCCCCAAAACACATGCACTAAGAACTAGTGGAATAGAAAGTGCCCTGATGTACTGAAATCTGAGTTAATGGACTTCATACCATCTTCACCTTAAGAAATGCAAAATCTGTAGGAAAATTAGTGCTGGTTTTGAGTGCTGCTGAGTTCCTCAAGTGAATAAGCTTTCTGACTATTTCCTTTTATTGTAGGCATTTTCTCAGCTAGTCCAAGATTTGGTCCATTCCCCAAGATGGCAAGTAAGTTGTACCCAATTCTAAAAGGAAAGAAAAGGTTCTTTATAGGCAATATGCCTGTAAAGATGCATCTCTCTGAATTTCTTTCCAAAAACTTCTTTTTTTGCAATTTATATGTTACCCCAGCAGATTAGGAAATCAGATTTCTGATGTGTTTAAAAATAAATGTATGAAACGAGATTCTTCTAATGTAAATATTTTCAGTAGCAGCTTATATTTATGTAACACAGTATCTCAAATTGGTATAAACTCTAGTCTCCACTTTGTTTTATAAATTATGTCAGCTCATTGTGCTTGGCAAATTGCACAATTTATAGTATCAAGAAGTCGCAATACTATAATATATAAAATAGTATGGTCCTTTTCATGTGTTTGATTGATCTCAACTGTCTAATTCAGAGCCATGGATTGATAAAGAAAACAGATAGAAGCACAGGAACTGTACTGTACATTGAGGTGGCTCGTAAATGACAAGAAATCAAATAGATTACCTCTCCAGCAGAAATTCAGCAGGAAATCAAGGACATTGAAGTAGTCTTTTATTCTGACTCTAGTGAGTGAAAGCCACAGTGCAACAGTATGGCAAGCTGATGTTCCAGCTTCTTAGAAGGCCAGAGAAGTTGGTGTTAAAAGTGCAATCAATTAGAAGTAAACCATGTTGTGCAATCAAAGGCAAAAACTGTTAGTGCTGACATTGTGACTTAATTTTATTTTCTATAATCTGGTCCTTTAAATATTATCTCCTTTTCCTGTACACAGGAATATTATATCCTTTTTCTGTATCAATTATTTTGGACCAGTTGTTCTCTCTCATGATAGGTAACCAGTTTTCAGTAGTTATTGAATTCACCCCTGTAAACCCTGTATAATTTCACATGTGTTTGTGACATGTTCTGAGAAGATGTGGTACAGAGTTTGTTATATGATTAAAATGGAGCCAATAGCACACTCCTGATTTAAGCTGTTGTATTAACAATGTTTTGTTATCTGTCTTTGTAGTTGCTGGTGTCTTGGGTTTTGCCATTGGAAAGATGTCATACATGGGAGAATGCCAAAAAAAGTTTCAGAAAATGGGTATTGCACCAATTGGTCCACAACAAAAAAGGTCTGTGCTAATTTAAAATAGACTAAAACACACTAAAATTATATGGAGCAAAACTATGAATTTAAATTCTATTATTAGATCCTGAGATACTCATCTTGGACCATATATCACAGTATTAGAAACTACTACGCATTCTTCAGTAAATGCAAATTAAACTCATTGTAATACCTGTTACTAGGATATCCATTATTTAAATGAAATTACTGTGCTTTTAGGTGTGATGTGACAACAGTTGCTCAGTCTCTTTTCTAGTATCATACTGCTAAGATTGTCCGTGTTATCACTTTGATCCTTTGAGTCTTCCTTTGGAACATACCTCAGGCCAAATATGCTACAGATTTTCTTATAATGTTCTCATATTTTAACAACAGTGTCAATCTCAGTTCGTATTCCAACCTCCCTCTCCTCTATGGCTTTGCCCAACCTCGTGCTGTCATGCCAAACCATGAAGAGTACAAACTGAGGGGGTGCTTTTTCCACCTTGCACCTCTAACCATAGAATAGATTTCAGTGGTTGACTTCTGTCACCTGGTGCCTCCATGAATGTTTTATTCATTGTTTTCTTAATTTCACATAAAGTACTCCTTCACATCAAATCAGACTCTGATTTTCTTCCCAGCTCCTCCTTCAGCTGCCTGGTGTACTCTCCATTCTCAATATGGCTTCTTGTATAAACCTTTTGCCCACAGAACACATTTCCAAAAGTCCTATCTATAAAACCATTCTCCTTTGTCTTTCCATGTCTTTCCCCCAGACCAGCATGAGCTTTTATGGCTACAAAAGTACCTGACTGATAATGGGAAGCTTCTTCAATGTTCATCTATTTGTCTACTTGTATTTTTCCCCCACATAACAATGTATATACTTGGTATTACATGAAGTGTTAAACACCTTACTCCTAGCTCAGTTTGTTCATAGGTACAATGGCAAGGACTGTCCTTTGCTGCTTAGAAAATCCTGTTATATTTAGCAATTGCTAGAAGGAGTACTTAATATTAATTAATGGGCATTTATTGTCTGAGGCATTTAGATGTCATATTTTGCAGTTTATATCCCATATTACAAAAATTGGGGAATCTAGGCAAGAGATTACTTCTTCAAGAACTTTTACCATCATGCTCTATGGTTGTATTAGTAGAAATCCAGCAAAATTCTTCAATGTTTTATTTGCTTTCCATATTGTAGGAAGTGTCATCATACTTGCAAAGAATGTAAAGCAAAATTGGGATCGAATGAGAGAGAAGGTTCAAGTCCTTCAGCAACTTAGTGCCAGGTAGGCAACCTTGTAATTTTTTTTTTTAAATCTCATATTATTTTCCATGGTGAATGGTATTCTTCTTTTGAACAATATTGCGTAAATTACAGATTTTAACAATGGATCAAAATGCAAGCATTACTCGAGGAAATATTCTGTATTTGTAATTCCTGATTAATTTTGTTTCTTAATTTCTACCTTACATACCTTTCGTACTAATTTTAAATCCCCCATCTCTGTGGAATTTTTTCTTTAGCTGTAGATGAGTATTGATGATTGACCTAAGTGGAATTAATTTGGATTGACTGCTCGTATTAAAACAAATACAACTTCTTTCAATTTTCAGCTTGTTTTACTTAAGGATCAAATAATTATGGATTTTGTTGATATTTAAAAATGCATTGAAGTATTGAGAACTAAAAGCAGACACAGCTGGGTGTAGGTTTTTTGCATTCAGTTCTACAATTTGGCTAGAGCCTTGGTAGGGTAGTGTGAAAGTGGGTGCAAGAGCAGTCTGGTGTGGTGGGGCAGGGGACGTGGCTCATGAGGTGTTCTCACCCCAGAAAGGGGGAAGTTCCCTCTGTGGAAAAGGAGGGTTTGCAGGGTAGAAGGTAGGCAAGTGTTTAAAAGGACTTGCACTCTATGAAAAACAGGCCAGCAGCTGGGTTTTTTAAGAATGCTTTCACACTGTCTGCTTGTGGTAAGCTGGCCTACATTTCTCACAGGCAGGAGAATGTGTGAAAGTGTTTGCAAATAGCTCAGCTGCCTGCAAGAGAGGGGAGCAGAGGGCCTGTTTGAAACCCTGCCATGGGAGTTTATTCAGCTAAGAACAGAAGTCTGACACAGAAATTGTTGCATTGAGTCTAGCATATGTAATGTACCAGTTTGGACAAGGATATTGGTGATGGTGCCTTTCTTACTCCAAATTGCATGCCCACAGACAGTCTATAAGGGGGAATATCCTATCAGAACCTGTTCACTTGCCCAGATGAGAGATTTTGATGGACTTTTACTATGCAGCAATACATTGTGGCAGTGAGGATTGGAAAGACTTTTCAGAGTCCTTAAAGAAGGCATTAGAATAAAGTCCTGATTTTAATCAACTTTGCCACTGGTTCAGCATTTTACATCAAGTGCTGCAAGTGCTCAGCCACTAGCAGAAAATGCACTTTGGCTTAGGCTCACCTCATAGGGTTGTGCCAAAAGAAGCAGTGTTTCTCTTGTGCCGGCTACAGAGATCACTGAGTGAGCTGGCCCTCCAGGCCACCTCTCTGCTCTAATTTGGTATGAGGACAGGGGTAAAAAATCCCCCAGAACTTTCTGAAGGGTTTCTTGCTAGTGCTAGCATGAAGGAGGAAGTGAGCCAGACTTAGATAACTCTGAATAAATAACATTCTAAATCCATTAGCACCTATGAGCTTAATTAACTTCTTGCAATGCTGTGCTGATTAACTGCTTTTGAAGATTTTGTGTTAAATAAATGTTTATGTAGGCTCACTTATTTCAAGTAAGGACCCCAAAGCATATTTAATTGAGAATGGTCATTTACTAGCAATTACCTGCATAGAGGAATCAAGTATTTATTATGGGATTTACCCCTGCTGTTTGTCAGAGCTGCAGCTTGCTGAACCTTCAATCCAAACACATTTTATTTTTCAGCCTTCCTCTGTGAGCTGACAATATTTTTTCTGGTATGCGAGTACCAATTAACTTTTAAATAAATTCCAAATTGTCTCAAATACAAAGAAGCCTTGCAGCTTTTAGAGGGGAAGAATAAAGGATGCCACAGGCATCTCCTTGTTTTCTTCCTGTAATGGGTCCTGAAAGTTCTGCTGTGGAACCTGTTCCCTGCTCCAGCTCACACGTTCATCAAAGACCTTGATTGCTGCACATTTTACCAGCAGCTTAGATCCTCTTGTTTGGTTTATAAAAGAGCTTGAAAGCTTAGTAAAAAAACTAGTTTGAAGACAAATGTAAGGTAAGTGTATTTCTTTCAAGTTTTAATTGCTGTAATGAAAAAGCCATTATATTTGGGGCAGTGTGGTATTTTGAATTTGCCACAAATCAATTCTGATGGACAGGTTTTAGAAACTTAGGAAAAGAAGAAGTACTGTAAGTATTATGTTGTTTTCTGTGTTGTTAGACCTCTTCTATGTTTCAATAAAAGTTCTTAATTTAGCATGCTGTGCTCTAAAAATGTACAGAGCCCCTGCTGAGCACATCTTGCCACTATCCATGCGAAGCATATGGTGCAAGCTCTGGCAGTACCTGGGAAGACCACTCAGATAAAATTGTATTCATGTCCAGGAGTCCAAAGGTAATGTCTTTTATCTTCAGGGACTCTGGAATGTTTGAGAAATCACCAAGAAGTTCCACGTTTCACACTGAAAGCAAGGTGGCACTCACATAAATAACAGGTCATTTTATTCTGTTTACAGATGTGGTGAACACGATTAAAACCTTATGGACCATCTTCTTTCAAGGCACTTTCCTGTAGACTAGAAATAATAATTTTGTGATTCTGTCTCTTAGATTTGATATAAATTGACTTATTTGAAATAGTTGCATATTGTTTCATAGTTCTGTTTGTACTAAATACCTCTTTTTTGGGATGCACTTTTTGAATACACTCCTCTCTTTTCAGCACATTAATTTTCCTCTTTTCAGTGCAATTTAGCTCTTAGTGCTGAAAAATTACATTTGTCTATTGTATTTAGATGCTGGCAATGCTTTGTTTAACAGACAAAGTGGTTTATGTTGGAATGTTTGTCTGTGTCAAACAGAAAGGGTGTGAGAATGTTTAAATGGTTTGCACAGTCAAGCAGCTATCCAGTCTCTGAGCTGACCCCTTGGTTATGGAGTACTCTAATAGTACCTAATTCAGGGGATTGTCAGACTGCAGTTACTGAACCAACTTCCCATAAGCCAATTTTACACAAGGGCCACTTTGCCAGAGATACCAAAATCATGAACAAGAACACACAATATTTTGGAACAGTTTATGGTTGCATAAAATCTGAGGCCACCAGGTGCTGAGAAAACCCCAAACCTAGATGGCACATGCTCCCTACAAACAGCAGGACACAGTCTTCCATGAAACATCTCAGCAAATCAAAAGCAGGCACTTCCCCTAAACACAGTGATGGCTTTCATATGGAAATAAATGCAGCTACTGAAAAGTTTGGCCTTGGCTGTCAGTCGATGAAGACTGTCTTCTGTGGACTTTTTCTGTTTGCTTTAATATTATGCCTTTTCTGTTTGCTTTAATATGCCTGTGGCTAGTGTTCCTCTTTTGAACTAGCTTCTGTGGGCATCTTTACCTTGACACAAAGAAATTCTTCAAGCAAAATATATAGTGTGGAAAAGTATAATGTAACTATTAATTGGTTAGTAAACACAAAAGACATTCTGGATTTGACCAAGTCATTAGACTGAATACTCAACTCCCTGATAAAGCACTCGCATAGCCTTTTCTAGCCAAGCAGCAACCAGGCAGAAGGGGAAGGGTTAGACTGGCCTTCCTGTTCTTTTCTATACTATAAGATTTTATATTTTTCTACTTGGTGTTTATCCTCTTGAATTCTTGAGCTACTAAGAACCCCTGTCTCAACAGGGGTTTCAATTTTACACTCGTTACTTTTCTACAGAAATTTTCCACAGCACTTCCAGTGGGAGTCAGGGATACACAGCAGTGCTGGGTCACAGCTGCTGCTCTGACAGGCAGGTGAGCCTTGGAGGGCCTCCAGGGAGAGGGGCTTACACACCCACAGAGAAGGCAACCTCCTTTGTGAAAATCATGTCGTTGTCATGGGTGTGCTGTGATAGCCACCAAAACTTGACTGGTGACATGTCTGAGCTACTTCCCCTTCATCTGTCATCTGCTGTCAAGGTAACAGCCAGCAGCTGCCCCAGGGTTAGTTGTGCCTGGCTTATCTGAGGGAAGCCATTACATCCAGGTGACACCAAGGAGAAGGTGTGACAAGGACCTTGCATGTCAGACTCCCAGAGGTTGTTCTTGTGGTCAGTGTTACCTCTTGCGATTACAACTTTGCTACTGAACTTTTCTTTAAATGTAATTCTGATTATTTTTTACCTTTCATTATTTTTCTGTAATAAATATACTGATGTATAAAATTTCTTGTTTCCTTTTTTTCTAACTTTGTTTCCATACTTTGCAAAAGGCTGAATAGCTAATTTTGTTGATGTAAGTTCATGAGTTACTGTGATACAGATATGAAAAGAGGCAATTTGTGAATAAGATGTATTAGCACAAAATCTATGCATATCAAAGGAAAAATGAGCACAGCTAATGGGCAAACTGTTCTTTCAAAGGTTAAAAGCAGCTGGTTTTTAGTAATTATGTGCAGTTTAATGAGCTAATCTTTGTTGGCCATTGCTATTGTGCATTCCATACAAGCAGGTTTAAGAATTTATTTTTAATTGAAGCAGAAGTTCAGTACTTTGAATTTAGGAGTGACCTGTCAAAAAAAATTGGGAAAGATTTTAGGTAATCAGTTTCTTCTTTAATAAGAGGGGAAGAGGTCTCCAGGAGGAAAAGCATTTGACCTTGCAAAGATAAACTAAACTTTTCTTAGTGTTTTCTTACACTGATAATTGGCTGTACTTTCCCCTTTGGCAGAAGATGTTAAAAAAAGCTAAAAAAATCCAATGAACTTACACAGCTTCCTGTGAGTCATTTGTATCTGGAAAGTTGAACTTGTTTTCTTCACTCAGAGACAAGGGAGTTGAACTGTGTGCTTAGGCATATCACAGCTTAGGTGCAGTCCATGTACTTGTTAAAATTGGGAAAGCAAATACCTCCTTCAGTTGTGATACATACAGAGTGGATAGCTGTATGAGATAGATAAGCCTCTGTGCACTTTATGAATGTATGGCTAGAAAAAGGGTGCAAGAGGAAAGCTACAGTGACATTAACCACAAACAACTGCAATAGACTGCTTATCTTTGTGGATTTTTATATCAGCTGTTGGCATCCATTGTACAAATATGGTATTCACTCCAAATTTTTTAAAAATGTGTTTTAGAAGAGAAAGCAATTGTAGGTTGAAAGCAGCACATTGCTGTTTAAATCCTTAGTAGGTGGACTCTAGACAAGCCAGCTGGTTTAGAATTCTAAAACTGGGAATGAAAGGGACATGAAAGCTCACTATCCAGGTTTTCATAAATCCCTACCAAAACCAAGATCTGGGCCTTATTTTATTGTATTTTTAGAGAAGAATGAGAGAATAGGGCATGCTATGCAACAACAGGTGATAGGAGGGCAGAGCTCTGGAGTGAACTGGTAAGAAAGCAGGTTCTGGGGCAGGATTTAAAAGAAGAGTATGCTGGACCAGGCCCTGTGGGAAATACAGAGTGGCAACAATGCTAACTTGGGAGCAGCAGCCCCTTCCTCAGGTCCATTTCTACCAGTGGAAGAGCTGCTGGTAATTTGTCCCACTCACCCAACTTGTTTTTGGCATCACACATGAAAAATCCCTTTGAGAGGACCAAAAAAAAGGGATCCAACTTCTGACCTCAGTATTGCAGTAGTTCCACATCCTTGAAATACTAAGGTACATTGTATGAGTATGGAGGGTTATTTGTTTTGTTTGTTTGGGGTTTTTTTCCCTAGTAAGAAGTCCCTCAAAAAAATGAGGTTCTCCAGGAAATAAATGAGACTTCTCAAGGCTGTTTAAAATCTAGAATGCCTGAGAGGGCATTTGGGGACATGTTGGGGGCATCTGGTCAACATTTTAACAGATAATCTGCCAAAGGAAAACACAGGTGTTTCTTGATGACAAAATTACAGAGCTATGAAAAAAATCTTCGCATGAGAAGCTGACTAATAAGCTTCATAGTCATGCAGAAAAATACTAACTGCATCACACAGTTGGTTTTAAATTACTCTGACTTTTTCAGTACAGGGACCTGGGAGTCATTTTGCATAGTTGCAAGACATAGGATCAGTGGTCTTTGACAGCCAAAAGGCAAGTAGAACATTAACGATTCTTAGGGAAAAAATAGATTTAGACTACACAGCAATTCTATGGCATGCCCTAATTTTGAATATTATGGTGCTTCCAGTGCATCTCAGAAACTGTGCAACACAGAGACAGAAACAGGAGAAAGAAAAATTAAAGTAAAAAAGAATGATCAGAAATACAAAGTGGTTTCATCACAAGAGATTATGTAACTCACTTTCCAGGCTGAGAACATCTCAAGGTGAGGAATACTATGTCTGTAAAAGAGTGTAAGATGAATAGGGAGCAAGTAATTGCTGGTTTTATAAAATCAAACCTCATCAACACTCAGTGAAATCAGATTTAAACCAAACAGAAAAGAAACTCTTGTTTACACGAACAATCCCATCAGGGGCATTCTTGCCACAGGATCTGGTAGGAGCAAAGAAAACAGCTTCAAGGGACATGACCTACACAGAGACTTAGCTGCAAAACACCTACATTTGCATGATCCTAATGCAGCCTTTGTGTCAGGAAATTGAGCAGCTGTGATCAATGAAGGACAGGAGTGGGCAGTAGTGAAGATCTTCTTCTAGAAGGATCACTTGCCAGTGAGACAGGGTGACCACCATGATGATTCTTACATTCTTGCAGCTATTGAAAAACCAAGTTAAGAGCCTTGCCAAATGAACTAAACCCCAGGGAGGTCATATCTAGAAGCGGAGACTGAAACATCTTCATGTGTAGAAAGGACAAGATTCATGATTCCAGAGAAAATGCACCTTTAAATTATTTTTATTACAGTGTAGTGATTTCCTCTGCAGATGAAGGGTGAAAAAGAACTAAGGGTGGTAATAGATGCCTTTCCCACTGTCTTTGGCATTCAGATTGTTTGAGAGCAATGGCACTTCCAACTTCCTGCATAGAAAAACCCCACTTACCCAAACTTGGAAATGTTTCTTCTCACCTGTGAGCGTTTTGAGCTTTCTGCAGCCTGTGTTCAGGCACATCAGCAAGCTCAGGTATTTTCAGAACAAGAGATCTTTAATTCTTCATCCCAGAGGCACATTTTAAACTTGTCCTTCACTCAGCCAGCTGCAGGCTGAGGTCTGCCAGGGCTGGGTTGGACGTGCCCAAGGGTACTTCTTCCTTTTACACTGTCACATCTGTAATACTCAGAGGAAACCTTTCCCAGCAGCAAACACTTGCCATTTACTCACTCCCATTCTCCTGCTTAGCTCCAGGATCCAGCAGATCGTAGCGCTCTGAGCCGTGCCAGGCACAGAGCCTGCCCGTGTCTCTCTCATGCTACACAGCTGGCAGCTGGGGCCGGCGGCCGCCGCAGGTCAGAGCGGTTCCAGCAGCCCGGCTTCCCCCGGTCCGTTCCGTTCCGTGCCGCTCCCGGCACAGCTCCCGCCCGCCCGCCCGCGGCTCCCGGCCACAACGCGGCCTCAGAGCGGGCTGAGAGCTGCGCGTTCTCCGGCATGTGGAGGGGCAGTGAGGAAAAATGCATGCAGTCTTACATAAAATCTTCAGGGGACACTAAAAAGCACACTTTGCTCTTCTTTGTGTGCACTGACTCCACGGCACTGTACCAGCAGAAATGTTTTCTACTTATCATAGCTAAAATTATTTTGACATTGTTAATAATAATCCATCATTAATGTTTAGGGATTGGCCACTGCAACCAAAGTCACCCTTACTTGAATCAGTTGCACTGTTTAAAAATGCTAGTTATCTTAAAATAATTAAGATTAACAATTGTATTCAAAGTACAAAATTAAGCCAAACAAAATTATTTATTTTGGCATTAGATTTATATAGAAACTAGCTTCATAAATAAAATAAAAATCGAATGCACTAGAAATGTGCTTCCTCTGTGGGTTAGTGGAAGTAGAAAAGAATGTGTATCATTCTGTGTAAGGAATGAATGAAAAATTTCAGGGTTTAGAAACTGTTCATGCAAAATCTCAGAACCTGAAAATGGAGTCCTGTGTCATCAGTGAGTAACTGGAAAAACAGCAACACAAAGGTTATACACTATGAGTTTTTAATCCTGAATAATTTACCTCAAGTTTTGGCAAACTTGAGGTAAATTATCTCCACTTCTTGTTCATTTTAAGATTTTTTTCTCCTTTCAAGGATAAGTGAATATTCTATTTGATTGCATATCTGTTGTATCAGATGATTGCACAGCCTCTTTATCATATATCCTTTGTTTGCTTACTGCAGCATCACATTATGAGAGCAGCTCATACCAGGCTCTTGACTTTTAGTTTTGAAAGTATAAACTCGAGGCAGATGCATGTCCAGGCCTGCACTGGCTGTGCTGAACCACCACACCCAGGGCAAGGGTCTGAAGTGGTAATGGGATGCAAATTGTCCCAGTTGTAGCCTTGAGATTAACATCCAAGGATTTGTGGATTTCTGCTAACAACTTAATAGGAAACTAAACTGCAACAAGTAAAAGGATATTTTTAGACCCCCTGTTTCATGTAAGAGATTACAGAGAATTTATTCTGGTTGTGAGTTAGGAAGACTGGGCAGCAAGCAAAGCCTTCTTCTGGCAGGTCTGGTGTGTTTGTAGGGCCAAGGAACTGAGCTGGACATGCCTCCTGCAGCTGGGCAAGGTCCTCACTCAGGGCCACAAACAAGAGTCCCCCATGAGGAGAACAAATGGGTCTTTGAGCTTCCAGCAAATAGTGGACAAGTGAGGATTTCTTCTTCAAACTCAACGAGGCAAAAAAAATTATGAGTTCAATCTGGAATATTAATAATTTCCCCAGACTTCTACAAATCTGCTCAGCTTTCATTAATCAAATCAAATCAAATCAAATAAATTTTCAGTTACACCTTTCTCTTCCATGTAGCTGTGTTCCAAACAAAGTCAGTAGGGAAAAAGCCCTGCAAAGGTCAGACTAGTACCTACTTGGGACTCTAGACATGCCTACTAATTTGGGGAAACACAGAAACATTCAGGACTAGGATTTTTGGTAGCTTTACCAGCTCTAAAAGAGCTGAGGCACATTTTTGCAACCCTCTTCTCTCTGTTCATGTACATTAGTAATAACAAATTTGGGGATAATGCTACCAGCTCCTTTAAACTGGCCTGCTTATTTTTAAGTTTGAAGAAACTGTGAAAACATTTATTTTAGAGGGTTTTTTAAGGAACGTTCTTTGTGAAGCATTCAGACTCCTTTCCTTGTGTTTGATTTAAGGTATAAAAAGTTACTTTTTTAATGTTATTTTTAATTTGAGGAAGAAAAGAAAATTTACTTAACTGTACAATAAACATTGAGTTAATTCTCAATTATTGACAAATATACAGGTATGATGGACCATAGAAAAACTTCAAGTATTTTTTAACACCATTGTTCTATACATCTAGTAACATTGCTCCCAGCAACAGTAACCCTGCTGTCAGCTCCAAGACTCTGGTTTCAGCTAAAAATTCCCAAAAGTCATGGCACTACAGTATAAGCAAGCTACTGATGGGTGACTGGGTAGCTGCTATGAAACCATGAGTGTAAATACCCACTATGAAACAAGGAGGTACTAATGGAAGATATGCAGGAAAAGGGAAGAAAGATTGAATTCCCATGGCTGTTTAGCGAATCAGGGGCTCAACATACACATTGTCACAGCAAACTCAATGTGACCCAACTTTGATGAAATATCAGTTCCCAATACACAACTAAATTAACAGCTATGATTGGGAACTCTCCTGTATTTAATGTGCACTAAGGGTGTGAAATCAGAAGAATTTATAGTTGGTTGACAACAAACCAAACTTGTTCAAGTACAAAAGAAAGTATGTCCTCTGAGAGTTACTAGATGCAATAGAATAAAAGCTTTATATTCAATTTAAAAATGCTATCAATACAGAACAACATTAATTGACATGCCTTTTATTTTCTCCTTTAAGAAAGGAAGAAAAATTCTGATACAATTTATATAAAACACTGTGCTTGTCCACCCAAAAATATGAATGTGAGGCAAGACACTTTGCAGGAAGGCACCATCACAGGAATCTGCTCTATTATTATCATCTCAGTAGTCTGCCTCCTATTGCTTGCATAACTGACAACTAAGAAACCGTGAATATTTTCATGATAAAGCTAATCAGCTTTGGATTAGCACACTGAAAACCACAGCAACACAATTCTGGCAGACTGTGTATTTTCAGAGTTCACTCCTAACAGCCATGAGAAACCCTCTACAAGGTAAATTTCTGATACAACTAAAAGATTATCGAATTAGTGCATTCATTTTTTTAGAAGATGAGCTTTTCTGAGAGCAATCTTCCTGGTTTATTTTAAGTAGTATTTGGCTCTTTAAGCATCCTTCTCTTCCCACTTCTTCCTCCTCATTTGTGCCATTTGCTGCAAGTCCACTAAATCAATAAGGTCTTTGAGAATTTTCAGCTTGGTAGGCATGTTGTTTTTCAGCTCCAACATAGATTTCAGGAATGCTTTTATGCTATCAACTTCATCACGGTTCTTGCTCCCTTATAGCCCAAACCCCCAAATAAACACAATGCTGGGAGATGAAACTACACAGGTGAGGAGATGAAAATCCCCAAGTGAAGGCAACATGTTCAGGGACAGAGCAGGTGATGCCAACACCAGGAAAAACTCTTCAGTTTTGCCAATGTAGCTCTTCTCTTACAGGTGATAATAACAAAATATTCCATTGATTGGGATCTCTTCTCCATAAACATTGTGGTTTTGTCATGACTTGGAAAAATTGAGAAATAAGGTCAAATATACAGAGCCTAACATTAACAGTCAATATATCATTCAAGGTTTTACCAAAGTTTGTCATGTTTAGCCTTCTGCACTTAAATGTAGCTATTTTCAATACGTGCAGTTTCGTTCAATTATTTTCTTCAGAAATGACTGTCTGTAGAAACCTGTCGTGGGCAAGCAGAGTATCAGCCTAAAAACAGAGTTGGCACCATGAAACACTTTTGAAAAAGTTATGGTTACTTCAGTGTCTGGCTCAGCCTTTCCCCCTCAACACTTTAGTAGTATTCCTGAGATTACAAACCAAGTATAAGGACAATTTCAAGTTCCCAGCATATCACTTTCAGACAAAATAAGGTGAGAGGTTGAGTTCTACAGGTAACTTTTAATGCAAGTCTTGAAATTTTGAGAAGATTCTGATACTGTTCCCTTCTCAATACATGGGACTGCATTTATTTACATGTATTTTTACTTTATGCTATATGTTCATATTACCAGTTACCTTTCTCATTCTTAAACAACAGCACAAATGGTTTACAGTCATGACACCTCACAGTAGCCTTGTTTTTCATTTATGCAAAATTAAAAAAAAATTCAGCATAAATACAATTTTTAAATTTTCTGAGAAGTCAGGATTTTCTCCTCATTTATTAATAGTTGTGTCTGGCAGAGCACACCAAAGGTGCTGATACTCATGACTAATCTAGATGAAATTCAAGTTAGCTGACAGGAGGTAATTTTCTTCAGTTCTTCATTTGACTCTTACTCATCCCAGGTATCTCCATATTTATTTACTTTAACTAAAGAAAACAAAAGAAAAAACAAAAGTAGTCATGCGATAGTTTAACTGCCGAAGTTTATCATATACAATGCCAGAAAGTATAATGAAGTGCACTGTCATCTCAAGTGGTGCGTGGGGAGAGAGTCAGTCACAGCACAACAGACACATAATTAAAGCTACTTTTGAATAAATGGGGAGAAGAGTTTGCTAATCACTTTACCTTAATGAATTAATATTCAGTCAGGAGGCCTACTGTGCTAATTCCTGCTCTACAGAATTTGTAATTACTTTAAAACAAATGTAACACGTGAATGAAACAAAGACAATTGGAGGAAACAGGCAAGGAATGTTACAATAAATAATGAGGCCACATAATCTGGTTACATGCACAGTTGGATGTATTTGGGATAGTTAAAAACACATTCAAAGACAAACAAACAGAAATCAGTAATCCCGACTAGGAAACTACTCAGCCATTATTATTTGGTAGCTTCCTTTAGCATAGGATTGAGTCAGAGAGGAAAAAACCCAGGGTAGTGGTCTAACGGCTTTGCTCAAAAGTGTGCCACTGTAACTGAACGACCAGAAAGTGAAAATGGGCTCTCTTGAGAGTGAGCTGCAAAGTCCTCTGTAATTGACTGCCATCACTGAAAAGGTTAAGAATGGCTCCATTTGATCCTGTAGGAATGCTGACAGTAGTTGGGCACCCCTTTATAAATTCACTTGCAAGTTAATAATTAAGCTGACTGTTTATTACTAACTATGCAGCAGAACAAGCGGAATGGAGCTAAACACCTGGTCCTTGTCTCTGTGAGCTACCAGCAAACTGAGCATAATGCCCTGACAAATCTCTTTGGAGTGACTGATATTGCAGTGAGACACAATGAGAAGCTCTCTCCAAGTAGGATTTGATTTCCATTTCTATTACCCACGGCAGCTGAACAGGCTGCACTCATTCCCTGGAAAATGGGCCAGTCTCGATCACTATGCAGATGCACGTATTTGTGCCACTGCAGGGAAGGGAGAAGGCACTGGCAGATGGAAGTTAGGGACTGCTTAAAGCTGCTTTGGTTTCCCTTCTGCCCTTGCAAGGAAGGTTCTATTTGCGAGGGACTCAGAGATAAGAGAATGAACCAAGGGGCAGTGACTCAGAAAGTATGAACAAACACACAGTAAGTAACATGTCCAGTTTGACACAAGAAGCTAAATCAGATCTTAGTCCACAACATCAGTGTAATCCCTGAACTGCAGATTTAAATGTACTTGCATGTGCAAACCATTCCTGAATTTTTGTATGCCCTCCTTCCTCTTTTTCTCTAAAAAAGTGAAGAGACACTTTAAAAAGTCTCTGTTTACAAATCTCTCACACTACTCAGTTTTATTCTCAAAGCCTACCTAAGTACAGCCTTCAAACACAGAACCCAAAAATATAATAGAAAGAATGCAATATTTGATCAACATTTTATAGAGGTCTTTTACATACCTCAAGTAACTAAAAATAAAGTAAGAAATACACATTCTCATTTCACAGCCACATCTGCCATGGAATATGGCAAGGTTTTCAGAATGCTGCTTAACATTTCTTTCTATGGCTCACAAGTGCCACTTCTAGGCTTTCTACTTGTGGAGAAGTATCTTGAGAAAGAAACATTGTGTAAATCCATGAAGTGTCAGCCAATAGAATTCAAAAGCAATCTGAAACCACAGCTTCAATAATTTTTTCATGTCTGATTTGACACAGTCACATGATAAGAGAAAGCCTTTTATCCTTGAAATAACAGTTAAAAATCATTATACAAAAATGGCTTAGAATTTTTCTTTCAAGACTGCAGATCTGTCCAAAGATAGATGATCTGCAGAAAGTAATTCACAAGCATCAAAGAGACTGACACTCTGTTCCAGAGCTTAGTGTTACTGCTTCAGAACATTTTGCTTCAATACACTCTTCTATACTTATTACCACCCATTATGCCTAACAGGAGACAACAGCTGTTCCTAGAAGTCTTGTTGCAACATGGCTGACAAGACTGGGCAGTGCACACAAACCCAAACAATTTCAGGTGACTGACTAGTCCATCAGTGCGTTCAATGGTAAAACTTTTCCTCCTTAGCTACAATTGTTTTTACAGATGCCACATTAAATTTAAAAAGTTCTAGAGCAAGCAATTGAATATTAATTGCTTATGTGTCTCTTTTTCAAAAAATTGATTGAGTCAAAAAGTTGTCTGAATGGTGTCTTGCTCTTCAGGACATTGCATTCTTATTTTGCTCTGCAGAGTTTTCTTTTTCACTGTGAAAACAAGTCTCAATATTGCTGCCAAATACCGTTTCCTTCCTCTGGGTTTTAATGTAGAAAATGAACCTCTACAAACAATGCCTCTATAGAAATTCCCTAATTCCACATGAAACTATTCATAAAAATAAATACCCTCCCCTTCAAACCATCAGCCATGTGCTCTATTTTGAGAGAACAATGCTATCTAAAACACAAGCCCCCCTCCCATAGCTCTTTGGTATAGCTCTGAGCTCAGAGAATTCTTTATTGAAAGAGGTTGCTCAATATACTCAATGAAGCAAAACTTATGAGCTTTTCAGTGTGGTACCAAGCAATATGGCTGGAGAAAACGAATTACAATTTTCTATGGGATGACCAAAATTTTCGAAAAAATAATTAATCTGAAACAGGAAACTACAAACTGTATCTATCATATATGAGATACCTGAAGACACACTAAATATACATTGCTTAAAAAGTATGCAGAATTAAGCTTTATGCTTGCAGCCATTTTTAACATGATGGCAAATATCTGGATTTCACAAGTATTTGTGTAAATCAGTGTATTACCTTCCTTAGCTGGTTTTTCCTGGGAAAACTTGCTGGGAGTTTCTGCCTTTGGTGGTTGCATTACCTCGTATGTCTGTCTGTGTTTATTCCTCAACTCCTCGTATGTGATGCCTTTTTTTTTACGACTTTCTTCTGGAACTGGAGCAGGTTCTGGACACAAAACAAACAGAAAAATACTAACTATGACACACCAAAATATACTAACCAAACTAACACACCAAAATATAGCTTCTAGAATACCAGTTAATTGTTGCTCAATCCCAAATTAATAGGAGCATGACAGCTGCAATTCTAAATACAACAGTGAATGTGTATGGTCTTCAAGTAATCCATTCCTTTTATCCTTTTAATTTTACCAAACTTCTTTGAAACACTGGCTGTTAATTATTTTTCTTCATTTTACCATAAGAAATTCTAACAACCATGTGGTAGTTGATGGATAAAATAGCTCTGGTCACTTTATCTAAAATTTACATTTATTGCACATTTGAGATATATATGATTTCAGAAGAGAAATCTAAGTGAAGCTCAAGGGTTTGCATTAAGGCTTTAAATTTTGCTTTCAAAGAATTAGGACAATATGCATCATACGATGCCTGGTAAACATTTGATGCTTTTATCTGTATTTATATTGCAGAATCTTTGTTATATAATAAAGGTTTTACCAACTATTGATATTTGTGATGAAATGCAATAACAATTTTCTTGACACATTTATATCTGATATTTTCATATAATTATAACCAAGTTGCATGAAAGGGCTTTTTTAGTGAAATAAAACATTTTTCATAAGTTAAGTTGAAAAAATCCAAACTAATTCAAAGTACAAAACCCTGCATTTGACATGATCTTCCTCCTTTGTGTACCAGAGATACCTGAATTCAGAATCCTGTGTTTTCCCTGCAATAGCTGAGGACAGTTCACACTGGAACTGCATCATACTTGAAAACCATTTTAGTTCTCTGTGAGAAAACCAGACTGCTAGTGGATAGAACAGAATATCCATTCAGTTCCCAGGAGACAAAAATGTTTTTTTCACATTGAGAAAAAGTTTTAGAAGTTTAATGTCACGGAGTTACAGCACTATCAAGTGACAGCCCCACAGATGGTGGAACTGCAACAATCACCTTGGAAGGGCCAGCAGGCAGTGGGAAGGCTGTGGTTTATTCAGTACAGTGAAGGGACGGCATATTCCCCTTTCCTTCAGTCAAAGAGAACTTTCAGTCAGGCTGAGTTTTTTGCAAGTTTAGTTCCACAACAGATTGCACTTTGTAAGTTAATTCAGGATCTTTATTTGCAATTAAAGCAATTTTCAGCTAGAAAACCCTGAATCTAGTTTACAGTTAGAACACAAAATAAAATTTATATTCATCTTCTATGTAAAAACAATTATAATTCTTCCACAGCTCTTTCACTCAAAACCACTATATTTTGCCATGTATATTTGCATAGGGTGAGAATACCTAGTTTAGTATGAGCAGTATCTAAAAGAAAGTCTCTAAGTACTAAGACTCACCTTGAACAGAGTAGTCAGTAATTCCTGTAGGTGAAGATTCATTCAGAGAAGCACTGAATGGAATGGGCTCATAACTTGAGAGGGCTCTATCTGTTGAGCTGTAATCATCTGAATAGCTGGAAGGTGGGAATCCAGCACTTGGAGAAGATGACTCAGTAAATGACTGAGAAGGTACGTCTGAAAATTCAGATTTACGACTGGAACGACTGGAAAAGAATAGAACTAAATATTAAATACAAAAATACTGAAGTTAAAAATGGAACTATAACAATACTTGCAATTCAAGAAAATGTTCTTTCATTTTAAATAGTTTAGTTTCCAACTGAATCATCATCTTAAAAAATTTTTGGGATGTTTTGGGTGTTTTCTTTACACTGCAAAAATTTCTCTCTTTCTTTCCCCACAGAATCTTAGCTCATACCTCCAGAACAGGAGAGAAAAGGGACAAAACATATTGAACTTTACAATAACTGAAGTTACAATCCTTTTTCTCAAGGAATCTTCAGACAAAAACACCCCACATCAGACACAAATAGTACACGGTGTGCCCACGTAACTAGTGGTAGTATAAACTACAGTGAATTTTAAAAGCCTTTTAGGAAGAATTTGATATTTAAAACCCTTCATCATTAGAAGGTGCTGTAATTGATCAGGACTGAAGAACAGAAGAAGAACAAACAGCTATCCTAAGAAAATTAAATTATGAAAATTAATCAAGTTGCTGAATTCTGCAAAAATATTAATGAATTTTCTCTTGAGAGAGAAAGATAATATCATATAAAATATTCTGGAAATTGGTGCCAGATATTTTAAAGTGTTCACTATATTCTTAGAATGGCCTTGCAAACCACTACACAACATGTCCCTCTATCAGGAATGCCACCACTAAAATGCCACTAGAATATCTCTAGAGTATTTAATAATTTTTTACTTTTAATTTCTGCTCAGCTGTACTTTTAGTTTCCTATGATAAACACTGTCAATTACTCTTTATTTAATTCTCATAATGAACATACAGAACAAAGCCACTTTATTGCCTCAATTATGCTTTTAAAATACATGCAAACACAGCTTTAAAAAACTACCTAATCTTTTAGCTCTCTACAAGTTTTAAACTCATATTGTATTTTGGTAAATCAAATTACCAAAATACATTAATTAGTAGACATACAATGCTCAGGAAAATGTAATGATTTATGTTGCAAGGGTTAAAAGGGTTAGCATGTATGGATAATAATGCAATTGAAATGAATTTAAATTATTTATTCAACCAAGGAAAAGGAATTTATCACTTAGGAAATAAAACTTTACAGATACAAATGGGCCATTAACAGTAGAAGGAATTTATTGGTGTGGCAGATGATGGTACTTAAACAAGTTCTCATGTAAACACAATTAATAAGCATGACAATTTCATATTAGAAACTGGAGGGGGGTGAAAGGACAAGTCCAACTCCAGTTCAGCTGATTCCATACAGTAAGTGTATGCAGTGGTAATGCCTGAAATTGCGCGATGTCATAAAACCATAAACATTTCAGAACAAAGGTGAATCTTGCAGACAAAATAAAAACTGTCATAAATCTGAATTTATAGTGTATTTAAGAATTTAAGCAAATCCTTTATAAACATTTAACAAATCTCAGCACATACACAGGAGGACTACTACTCACTATCCAAACACTATCCTCCCAGTTTTGAATCAAGGGTTTAAGTGACATATTCTGAAAGCAGCTTGCAATTAAATACCAGTTGAAGTAGAAAACATTCTGGAAGAAAACAGGAAATAGTTTTAAGAACCTGATGAGTTTCTCATATGTACAGCATAATGGTGTTACAGATGTAAAGGATTTAAACAAACACCAGTAAGTTTGACCACCATGTTTCTTCCTGCACTGATATTGTTTACTAAGCTCTTTCCTTTGATAAACACTGAAATCATTTCCACCCTTTTCCTACTTCAATCAAATTAAACTATGGGAAAAAATTCCAGAATGTAACACTATTTTATTTCAGTTAATTTAGTTTACTTTTAAACTGAGACAACTTATGCTGTCACACTTCTCTAAGCAAATTCCACGGGAAACACTCAATTTTACAAGGAATACAGTTTGCTAAGTAAACTGTTTATTTTTCTACTACTCAAAGTGATCAGTTGTATGTAAAGAGCTCAAAATATGTATTTTATAGCTTGCCAACTGATACAAATACAGATTTCTGAAAGTGGTAGATTTGAGGTAATGGGGAATGAGGGAAGGTGCAGCTCTGAAGGTGTTGGAAAGCTGCAAAAGTAGTATTGATCTGTTAGTGTTTAAAATACCCTATTCAGAATATGTTTTAAATTTAAAAGATACTTAAACTCTTACTTAGGTGAACTATGTCTCTGAGCTTGTCGCAGAACATCTCCTATTGGGGAATCCTTCAGTTTCTTAAATTTCTCGCTACAGATTGGCAAGTAGGATATCTTTCCAGCCAGGTATCCACACATTCCAGCAACTTTTTAAAAAGAAAAAAAAGATGGGTTTATATGCTGCACTATAATATCCAACATTGTTTTAAAATAATAATTTCAAATAAATAATGTAGTATCTTGAATAAAAGAAAGAAAACCAGTTTATATCTAAACCAAAAACATGCAGTAATCATCTCTGCTTCTTCTACAGACAAAGGGTACAAAACCAAATGCAACAGCTGAAGAGAGACATAAAGCAATGATTTAGACATGGTGTGAGCATCAGATGATTTCAGCTAGTACTTGGTGAATGAAATGTGGCAAAAAAAATTAAATTGCATTGCTTTTTCCCAAGAACCAGAAATCACAATTAACTATCAAAGATGATAAACCAATCAGAAATAAATACAGGCAGTACATTCCGCTAATTTAATCCAACAGAACAGTTGGATCCTGAAAAAGCTTTACCAGTATGAAGAGAGGTCTAAATCAACTTAGCAGTAGGCTTATTTTCTCTAAAGGATTCTGTTATTTGACTGCCAGGGGGCAAACAACTGAATTAGCTGAACCCTTGTAATGACTAAGCAAATGGTTTCAATTTAGTGCATGAGCTACTTCCACCTGCTGCAAAGGACCTAAGAATAAATTACCAAGATAGCTCTTTCTGGGCCTAAAACTTATGATTTCCATCAACTGGCTCCTTCAGGTTTTATGAGTGGGTCAATGGTGTATGAAGGATTCCGTGGGATTTAACAGTTTTCTTGTCGACTTCGTAGGAGAAAAAGACTAGTCCCTCCTTTCATGTGCAATGAGTATTTCCTAAATATAAAGATTAAGAGTCTTGATTATCTTTAAGTCAGGAAAGAGTTAATTATCAGTAACGTTAATCCTCTGCAATTCTCAGCTGTAGACTACATTGCCTGGGAACCAATATAAAGGAGATCTTACCCTAGCCTGCTGTACTGATACTGAAATTTTGATTCCTGTTCTAATGTCTTATTTTCAAAAGAAGGATAAAAGTCCTTTTCCAAGGGAATAGAGAAGAACAGCCACAACTATGAGTGATGTTTACAAATAAGGAATGTAAGGGTTGTACTGTTTAGTGGGTTACAAAAACCCAAACACCTCATATACAATAAATATGTGCAAAGAGAAAAATTACAAGCCTAAGAAGAATTCAAACTAAATATTTAGCAAAATAAAACTTAACGGAAAAGCTGATTACTCTTTTGCATAAATTACAAAGAGAAAGTTTCTTGAGGCCTTCTAGTAAAGAAAAGGGGAAGTATCTCTCTGGAAGATGTTTCACTCAAAGTAATTATTGGCCAAAGTATTTGATTTATTTTATTACAGAGCTAAGAGCCAGATGATCCACATTTTTCAAGTTAGCACAGTAAATTAGATGTTGTTCTTTGCTTCTACATTCACTGTGACAAGATCTTAGAGAAGCTGATTAGATATGGCCAGGTCCCACTGCAGACTAACATGAAGGACACAGAGGCATTGGAATTTTCCCCTGCTTTGTCAAGTCAGAGAGCACCAAGAGCTCTCTGCTGTGTTGAAGGGGATGCTGTCAATGTAGTGAATCAGCCATGGATAACTAGATGTTTCAGTAAATTGCTGAGAGTACCTAGAAAACTACTGACAAAAGTACAATAATTCCCAGAGGCAGAACATCCTGGCCAGCTGCACCTTATTTTTCCCCCTGATTTCAATAAATTAGTTGTATTAAATAAGAAGAATGTGGCCCTTATGTGTAGAAGTGATTGGGGAAATAGCTGTTGTATTATTTATTAAAAATGTTTGTGTTGTACCATTGTTTGGTGTTCAAAGAAAGTAACCAGAATTTAGCATAAACAACTGGAGCCCTAGTCTCACATTCATTTATCTGCTTAAACAACACTTCCTTGACCACAATTCATAGGGTTTACCCTCTTCCCACTGAAGTAAACTGGCTGTATCTGCCAGATTGGCAAGATGGCAACTTCCTGTTTTACTGTCCTGTATTACATTGAAAAGGCTAATTTATTAAGTTAATAATTTATTTTTGCTTATACTTCATCCAAAAATCATTCACATGAAATTGTTTTTTTCCTACAATTGTATATACATAATGTCCAGGAAAAAAAAAAGTAATTAAACTAGCCTGAATGGGACACGTGAGATCCATGAATAAAGACCTTCAAATTCGGAAGGGAGGGGTGGGTGTGTTTTGGCAATGTAATTTAAAGCAAGGTTGCACAGTATCTACTTACAATATTTTTATCTTAAATGATTATGTTACATTTATCAAGCAATTTTATACAAACCTTATAAACAAGAGCTGTGCAAAATGTGCAGTACAAATTCAGACAGTGAATAAATCACTGAATCATAAAATGGCTTGGGTTGCAAAGGGACCTTAAAGATCATCTAGTTCCCCTGTGGCATGAGCAGGGACGCCCCCCACTAAACCTGATCGTTAAGGGCCTCATCCAACCTGCCCTTGAACACTTCCAAGAATGAAGCATCCACAACTACTCTGGGCAACCTCTCCAGTGCCTCACCACCCTCAGTAAAGGATTTCTTTCTAACATCTAATCTAAATCTCTCCTTTAAGTTTAAAACCAGTGGTCACACTGGGCATTAGGAAAAGGTTCTTCACTGAGAGGGTTGTGAGGCACTGGAGCAGGCTCCCCAGGGAAGCAGACACAGCACCAAGCCTGTTAGGGTTCGAGGAGCATCTGGAAAACACTCTCAGTCACATGGTGCAGTTTGAGGTTCTTCTGTCAGGAGCAGGGAGCTCGGACTCTGGTCCTTATGGGTCCCTGCCAACTTGAGTCACAGTGAATTAGCCAGCCAGCCCCAGGGGAATTCACCTGCACAGCAGAGTCCAGAACATACAGCACAAATACAAGCTGAATTTATATGTAGCTTTTACTTACATGCAACTTTAATAAAAGAGCCAAATCTTGAGGTATCTCTTAGAACACCTGAAAATGAGGATGAAATCAGATATTAAGATATATGATATGTAAGATATGTGTAATCAGGTATCAAGAATTAACTTGAAAAAACTCAACTGTAGTTACGTTTGTAGAAGCAAGTTACTCCTTTACACTTCACATTAAAGAAAATTAAAAAAAACCCCTAATATCTGAATTCCCCATATAATTAAAAAAATCTAGGAATTATCTCTTTAATCGTATTTAACTACAGGGTTATTAACACACTAAGAACATATTGTTTCATAAGCAGTGAGATATTGCACTTCTCACACAACATAAAACACATATGAACTTGATTTTAAGTTCAGCTCCTTCTTTATGTTGATGAACTACAAATCAGAGTTGCTGCAGAGGCTGAGCTGCATCTTTTATTTGCAAGTAGATTGGGCATTATATTATCATAATAACTTTTTTAACACCAGAAAGATATTTCAACTGAGCAAACTGAAATGAAACTGAAGTATTTTTATACTTACCTTTTCTAATTAAGAAACTAGTACCAAGCATGCTCACTGCAGCCAAAGGGAAAGCTGTGAAGAAGAAAAAAAGCTGCTTAAAATACAATTTTCAATATTTTCAATCACATTTAACAAATATGCAATAAAATGAGAGTTGCTATGCCTTCCAAAGCTCATTTGTGTAAGGAGATATATATAATTAACAAACTGTATATAAATTATCAAATATTGTCAATTCCAGTTTTTAAGACCTACTGCATATTATGCTGTATGAGTTAATGAGTCATCCTGCCTGCATTATACTTCATGCTTCCTAAAATACAAAAGCCACTGTTGGATGGAATAGAGCTCTCCAGACAAGACTCCAGGTCTAGCTACAACTGCTACAGCATCAAGGTGCAGAACTTTAACCTAGAGAGGCATACACAGTTCTGCACAACAGGAGGAAGTTATATACAGGCCAGTGCTTCTAAAAACTGTTGATAATCTAAACTCTTGATGCTTTAACATAAGAATTTTGGAAAAAGTTTGACTCCTACAGAGCTATAAATCAGATTAATTAAAATTAGATATATAAAAATCAGATTAATTAAAATTAGGTAATGTTTGATTCACCAGCAAATAAAAAAACAGGGCAGCTTTTCCCGTAGCTTACAGATCAAACTATACAACCTGGGGTTAGGGTCAGAAATGCAGAGAAAAACATTCTGGAAGACCATCACTGCCTACCACAACCAGCCTAACAGTTCATGTAAATTTTTATTATATTGAAAGACTTTATGTGGCAAGAAGTATTTGGAGATCGCAAATCCCAGAATGAATGCTTCTTTCAAGCAATGATAATTACTTTATCAGGAAGATTATTGTGCAGCTATTCATAAAGAGCACCAGCACTGCACAAGATACAGGGACAATGAAGTAACAAACACAACAGAAGGCTAAAGTTATTTACATCAAAGATTTAGATATGTCATAAAGAAATTTAATTTCATGCAAGTCTGAAAATGTAGATGTTACAAAAAGGCTCAATGACTTCTAGGAGAGAAATTTTTGCAAGCACTAGATGGTTGAAGTATTTTGATGCACACAATTTGCTAATTAAGCTCATAGTTGAAGACAAATTGTATTTATGGAGAGCAAAGTATTAAAGAATACTTTGCAAATTAACATCTAATTCCCTCAAAAATTCTGACAGGTCTAAACTAGGTAAGGAGTCCAACCAGCATCTATCTCTGGGTAAATGCAACTGGATGTCACTTTTAAGAAGAAATATTGCCTCTTTAGTTCAAAGCAGGATTACAGCAAAACTTCAAAATAAAGAATAAAACCTCCCAACCTATTAGATGTTAAAAATCTGATGCTTTTAGAGATTCCCGACCTAGATTTTCAAAAACTTACTGTTCTAGATTTTCTGAGATATAAAATGACAGCACAGATTTGAAACTAAATTGTAAAAGAAAAACAAAAGCAAACAAAGCCAACAACAACAACAAAACAAAAGCAAACAACACCCCCCCAACAAAACAAAGGGAGAGAGGGTGTGTAAAGAAAAATACGTTCAAAAATTATTACAGAAGATTTCAGTCCAATCCTTAGAAGTTTGAAATTATTTATAGACCTAACAGAAACATTTTAGATATCAAAACCAGGCTATACTAGTATCTGAGCATATAAGTGACCTGAAATAGTAACTAAAAATTAAAAAAAAAAAAAAGGCTAGATGAAAACTGGATTCATACCTAAAAATCAACATGAATTATTCAACTGTAGGGGAAAAAAACCCCAACAAAACAAACTCAATAAATCAGAAACCATCTAATGGGCAAAGAGTACTTTTTCTACTTCAGGAACAAAATAAATCTAGGGAAAATAATGGAAGGCTGATATATCAACAGCACATAAGGATGGTAATATAATGCACTCAAGTCAAAATTATTTGATGGGAAAAAAGTTTTATCAGTATGATTTGATTTTGTTAACGTGATTTTAGTTAGAATTTTTAAGAGTGTAAGAATTTATACAATAATGTGATTACAAACTAGTAACTCCAGTAAATCACATATTAAACTGAATTGTGAAATGACTAGTGGCAGAAGCTGTCAAGAGAAACTATGACAAAAACAGTTTGTAAGAATGAGTAAAATTTGCTACAGCTTGAAATCTGAATAAACAAACTGAAAACACACAAATTTATAGTAACCTCAGTGAAAAAACAAAAGCTGACACAATACAAATTGAGGATTTCAGGGCAGTCACACAAGCACCCTCTTGCAAAGGGCAGTTCAAGCAATGTGTATTTAATACAGTGAATACAACAGTCTGGTATGTGTATGCACAACAGGGAAACAAAGGAGACCTAGAAAACAGCAATGGACTTTAGGCTCTCCCAGCCAGATAACAGCTCAGTACACAACCCCTGAAAAAAAAAATCTGTTACTGCTGTAGCTCTCTGAAGAGAAAAGACTCAAGAAACTAACTTAGGGCTTTCAAGTAATAACCTACATGTTGTTTCTTCGGTGACTATATAAAGATGCAGAGGGCAATGAGCTACATTGCCAAGCAGCAGAACAGCTCAGGAACAAACAACTCTCTCTCCTCTTTGTCTTCCAAAAGAGAGATTATCAATAAAACACAACCATCCACTAATGGACCTGCCTCCTTCACTTATAAAATTATACAGAAAATGTACATTTTAGCAAATATGCTGAAGACTTCCAAGTATTTGTGTAAAAGCGGATGAGGAGAATGCCAAACCCATGGAGAAAGACAAAACAGAACTCCGAATCACGAATTCAAAATCACAATGCCTTAGGAGCTGTCCCTGAAAGTACTGGCTTCCATGAGAAATTAGAGCCCCAGTGTGCTAAAATTGGCAAATCAGCCGCTAAATTCTTTATCTGTCCTGGTTTTTGCCAGGCCACCTATCAGCATCAGTAACCTACTAGTGTGTGATAAAACAGCAGGTAGCAATCACATCAGAAGGCTTGTTCAAACCTTAAGACCAGGGGTACAAAAATCAAGCATTTTTGTATTGCATTCTGTAACCCTTGAACCTTAGGGTTACAGAAACCATGCACAGACACAGCAATTTTCTCTAAAAGCTGAACAGAGTGACTACTTATATATTGTTCTCTTCACAAGTCTCTATAAAGATGAAAACTAATGGTTATAAGATAAACTATTTTATTCTTGCATGTTAAAGATAACAATAAAAATTGAAAATAAAAATGCAGAAATAACACAAAAAAATCCAGTAATATAAACGAGACTCAGTAATTAAATCTATTTTCAGACTTTTAATAACCACATAAACTTAAAATATGAAGATACCATGTTATAAGGCATGCAACTTAGAAATTATGTTGCACCTTTTACACAACTGCTGCAAACTCTTAGTAAATACTACATGGATCAGCATTTGCTGGGACACAGTTCTAGTACACATGAAGCTCGTTAATGCTCTTTTGTGCTATATTGACCCAGGCCCTCTGTAATGCCTCAGGCAACAGCAAAAGCTAAGGGTGGAAGGAAAGAAACCAAGTTTACCAGCAAACTGAGCTTACCTCTATACCGAAAACTCTCTTCAGCACATTCCTTGAGGAGTCTTCTTTCTTCCTCCGTTGGAACATAAGGCTTTGGTATTTCCCTCTTTCATTAGTGAAATAAATTAGAAAAGAATGAACAAAACAGTTTGGAGGCATTTTTCAATCAAAAAATTTAATGTCTAACTCTCACACCTTGTAGTTTCTATACTTTCACCCAGTTAAGAAACCAGTGCCTTTTGTCCATAAATATCACATGAAATATATAATTTTAAAAAATCCAGTGCTTCTAAAAATTACATGAGAGAGCAGGAAATACTTTGTGCATAGTCAGATCCCAACTTAGCTCAGTCCTTTTACTTTAGAAAAGCCTGCTTTGGTCCCTCCAACAAGCCTTCCAAATAGCTGACATCTGACAGTGCCTTTTTGAAGTATTTCTCAGGGTTTCAAATACCACAGGGCGTGTTGTTGGTTCACAGGGATGTAATTCAGCGAGAGCTGAGCAGCTCTTTCCCCAGCGTGTGCGAGGTTCGTGGGGGGGTGCTGACCCTGTCCCACCTGAGAGCTGTGACACTGGGCACACTGCTGGGCACCGCCCGCCAGGAGAAGCACAGCTGTGGGAAGGCCACAGGGGAACAGAGAATCACGGAATCAGATGGGTTGGTAATGACTTCTGAGGTCATCTAGGACTGAACACCACCACACTAAGTGCCATGTCCAGTCTTTCCTTAAACACCACTAGGGACGGTGACTCCAGAATGTCCCCGAGCAGTCCATTCCAATATCTAATGACCCTTCCTGTGAAGAAATTCCATCTAATGTCTAATCTAAATCTCCCCTGGTGCAGCTCTCTTGTCCTGTCGCTGCTTGCCTGGGAGAAGAGGTCGATCCCCACCTGGTTACAACGTCCTTTCAGCCAGTTGTAGATAGACAGTGATAAGGTTGTCCTGAGCCTCCTTTTCTCCAGGATAAACAACCCCAGCTCCCACAACCACTGCTCCTAAGACTTGTACTCCAGACCCCTCACGAGCTCCGCTGCCCTTCCCTGGACAGGCTCCAGCACTTCAGTGCCCTTCCTGAGCTGAGTGGCCCAAATCTGAACGCAATACTTGAGGTCTGGCCTCACCAGTGCCGAGTAGAGGGGGACGGTGACTTCCCTGGTCCTGCAGGCCACGCTATTCCTGATTCAGGCCAGGATGCCACTGGTACCTGAGCACCTCGGCGGCTCACGCTCAGACACGAACACCTCCTTACCCTCTGCCAGGACCCCCCGCCCGGCCCCCGAGAGGCCTCAAGGGCACCGGCCCAGTGTGGAAAGGCAGGGACGGCCGAGCGGCTGACAGGAATCCCCTTTCCCTGCCCTCCGCCTCGCCGCCCCCAGCCCCGCCAGGTTTCCCCGCGGCAGCGCCGCCGAGCCAGCGCAGTTACCTCGGCCGTGTCGCCGCCGGGGCCAGGGCCGGGCCTGGGGCCGGGTCCCTGCCCGGCCTCCATGGCCACCGTGACCCGGAACTGCGCGCGGCGCACGCAGGGCGCGGTGCGCGTGCGCGCAGGCGGCAGTGTCTGAAGGCGGGCGGGGCGGGTTTGGCTCAGCGGCGTTGCCCGCGCTGGGCACGGGTCGGGCCCCTCACAGCGGGAAGCGAAAGGCTTCTATCTGCCTCTGCCTATCTCCAGCTGTAGGTACGGTACCCACAGGCTTGCTAACCGCCTGCTAAGGATGCGTGGCCAGAATTTCCTAAAAGGAAAGGATCTCTGTTGCCTAAAAAAAGGGTTTTTTTCTGAATCAGGACCAAGCAAGGGTCTGCTAGGCAGCTCTTGAGCTCGGTTTGGTGGTTAGTATTGTCTTGGAGTGGGAGACTAGGAAGTTGTGTGCTTGATTCTAGCCGATGCCGTGGAAATGGCAGCTTTAGCAGGTGCTTGCAGTTTTTGAGAAATAAGGTGAAGTTGAGGGAAAAATGTATGGTGTTGATAGTGCGATGTATGCCTTGGCATTTTCTTGTAAACAAGCAGTACTATGGCTTGAACTCACTCTATGCTGATATGCCCGTACTTGCATATGGAATGTACCACTCCCTTTAAGCCTTTCGTAGAGCAAGCCATTGTCTCTTTACCCCGGAGTTTGGCAAAAATTGCTGCTTTCTGATGGCTGTACAAAAAAGGGTCCATGCCTGAAGATAGGAGAAGGAAGGTCCTTGAGATTGAAGGTCTGAATTTGGTAGAGAATGTGAACCATGGGAAGGGCCTAGGGCAAATGGACTAATGAAAACTATAGAGGAGGTTGGATTCTTGAAACAAAATAGGTGGATAGAACCAGAAACTATGTATAGTGGGGTTCTTTTATTCATACCTCTCATCATACAATAAATACATTTCTAATTTACATGCGATTGGAAGTAATTGGTGTAATCAGGCAATCTTTATTTCTGCTTGTCACCTGGGCCCTTGCTAATGAAACATTCTCCAATACATGACCATCCATGATGCACATTATTAGTTGGAAGGCAAAAGATTTTTGCCTCATCAGCTCAAGACAGTTTTGTTTATGGGACTATAGCTCATTTATTAAAACAACTTATTTCATGCTTTTTTCCACTTATCTTTCTATGCAAAGAATACAGTGGGTTTTTAAATCTTTAATTTTTGTGGGGTAGGACATGCTTATGAATTGCACTTCCTCTAAATAAGGAGCTTCAGTGGGGAGGAAATGGCAGTCTCCTTCATTGTAGAAAATATTGACTCTGAGCTGCTGTTTTGCTTGTCTGTTGTAAAATTAATAGTTATCCATTCAGTTTTCTCACTTCGCTGTCTGCATGTTTCTTAGACTTCTAATGGGGAAAAAAATTAAAATAATCCAGCAAACTAGTGAGTTTACCACCCATTCAAAAATCTTTCCTAGTACAGCTTGCTTGTGAGATACTTAAAAAGTTTCACCTGGCTACATGCATCCATTTGTTGGCTTACAGCTTCAGTTGTGGGGCCATATGCAGCATCGATGGTAAAGCATATCTACATCCTTGGCACTTCATTCTCTGTACTCAAGACCGGTTTTTGGAGTTCATTCATTGAAAGAAATGTTAACAAGGACACCCTTTCTGACCCTCTGGTCTTTTTTTTACAACTTCCTTTATAATCATGCTATCTTTCATACAACTATGAGAACTTCAGTTTACAGTTGATGATTGCATCACCAAGTCCTTCTGATAAACATAAAATGTTGTTCTCTTGCAAGGCTTAAGGCTAGATATGTAAGCCTTTTCTTGAATACTATTTTCTCTACTTTCTGCTTTAACAGGTGCCATTATGCAATATGCTGATTTTTGTTTATAAATCTATGCACTAGAGTAGTTCTTAAGAGAAAAACTCTCAGGGATCTTGAACTGTTTGTTTTAACAATAGGCACAATGGTGGTTTGACACTTCAGCTGTTTTATAATTGCTGTTCTGTGTTGTTTTAAACACAAAAATAATAGATTATTTGTAATAGCATTAAGTTATATATTTTTGGACCACTTCAGGAGTCAAAATTATTTTTACAAGTATTACAACTCACGTATCTACATCTCTAAACTTTTTATCTTTTATGACTTAATATCATTTAAGAATGAAGAATATATTTGAGTTTCAAAATACTCTAACAAAAAACCTTGATAGTTAACTTTTAGAAATTGGAACTTATTTCTTGTGAAGGAGATGCCTTGAAAGAAAAATGAAAACTTTCAAATGATAAGATTCTCTTGATATGAACTTATTACTTAGGTTAACAAGTTGGAAGGTGTGAAAGTCACATGGTTTCTAATTGCAGTATTTTGCAAAGCAAAGTGGTGAATATTCAGAACCCTTGAAGGTGGAGCTCAAAGAATGATTGGGGTGAGCTCTGTGCCGTCTATCAAGTGGTTTAAAAGTTTATGTTTCTGATGAATTTTTTTTTCATCCCCTTGTTAACAGTCAGTGACAGGTTTTATACAACTCCACTGCAAATCACAGGTGGCCTAACAAATAAGTTTTACAATACTGTATAAGACATAACTAAAACTATTAGATATATGAAAGAGTTGTAGCAAACGCTGATCTGGTAAGGAAAGTCTCCAAAGCAAGTACTAGAAGTGTAGGTACTCAAGTACAAAGGACAATGGTGATTTTTTTTTTTTTTTGCTTGGTGCTCTGGACAATATAGTAAAATGCAACAGCTGAGAGGTTCTGGTGACTGCCAAGAGTTAACAGGAATGTATTTGGAAAAATCTCTCCCTAATGAGGAAATAACAGTGCCTCATACCAAGAAAAAAGAGCATTGTTGTAACTACTACAACTGGTGGCAAACAAAGAATCAGTTATTTGCCTGAAGCGTTATGGCACATCAGCAAGAACCAAGAGTGGGTGTCTTTGAGGAGCTGATAGTCAAAGCCTCAATTAGTAAGGACTTTACCCACATAGATAATGACTGCTATTAATATTAACTGGTACTGTAATGTATTTTGAAAATTACTTTACATGTTAACTAATCCTTAGAGCTATTTTGTAAAGCTGGCAGGTGAAGGAGCATTTGGGTCTGAAAGTGACATACTTTGTTTCAATCGTCTGAAATGATGCACAACAGCAGCAACGATGAATCCGGTATGTCATGTTAGGTGCTCTATCACCCATGTTTGGACTGTTTGGTACAATTTTTAAAATACAATAAAAAGTACTCCACAAAACTCTTAAAGCTATGGGGAAGAGTTAACCTCAGCTAGCAGGATAGCTTTATTTTTTTCCTCTCCTGCTTTCTTTTCCGACTGGCTTCTGCAAGTTGATGTACATCCTGTGTCTTAAGGGTATGCAGCACATGGACAGAAATAGTTGAACATGGAGAGGCTTTTACTGCAAATAAACTATAATTGATTGTACAAAGTGTGGTACAGAACTTTGAACTTCTAATAGAATTTTTTACAACTGTTGTGCATTTGTTCTTTGTACTTTTCACTCAGTTCCGGTTTTCCTAGAAATGCTTATTATAATACAGTACTTGCATGACAGGCTTATGTTTAACAGTGGGAAAATGTTAACTACAGGATTTTTTCTAATACTGTTTTGCAAATCTTGTGTTATTTTATCACACTTTACATGTATTTATTTTTCTTTTTTTTCCCCACGCTCCGTTTTTCTTTAAAGCCTGGAAGCTTTGAGGCACTTCAACAAAAAATATAGTTACTTTTTAACCAGTTAAAATGTTGATGTTGGTACTGTTTCTGTTAACGTTGGCTCCCAGATCTTTGCATTGTTTAGAAATACATTGTTACTTCCAACCACCACTCCTGTTGTATTAGTGAAATCCCGGCTAGACCCAGTAGCGGCTCCGTTTTCTGAGGATGATGTTGTGAATTATCTTCTTACTCCGCCTCGCTGCCAGTGCATTGCGATACACCTTGCAGCTTGGCTCCTGCGGAAGTCCATGAAATCAAAGCGAATAACAATGGCCAGAGCAGTCCCAGTGCTTTATATGCAGTGCAGGGGTGGCGGCAGCGTGCCCTGCCCTGCCCCGCCAGCTTCCCGGGAGCCAGGCTGCTTCTGCGGGGGAAGCCCGGCGGCTCGCGTTGGTAGAACAACGCGACTAATTCCTGGCAAAAAAAAAAAGGCGGTATTTCAGCATTTGTGCAGCTGGCCGCGACACAAATATTTGCCCTTATTCGCTGGGGGGAAGGGCGGGTTTTCCGACTGCTTCCTACGGGCGAAAGGAGCGCCCTGACGGCACGGCGCGGCGGGACCTCTGCGGGACTTCATCACCTCAGCAGCCAGGACGCTTCCTTGATGTTTCCCAGCGACGCTGCTGCCTGCCCAGAGAGCCGTTTGATTCCCGGCTACCTTGATGATACCGGCCTTCTTAACGGCAGCGATGGGTCCTGCTCTCTCCGGGGGCTCGGAGACATCCCGGGGCCGCCCTGCTCGCCGGGCCCGCTGCGGGGCTGCCCGGAGCGCTGTCCGAACGACCCGAGGGGAGCAGCGCCCGGAGCGCTCCGGGGGCGGGCCCGGCCGCCGCCCCGGCCTATCACAGCTACGGGAAGGGGGGGCACCGCCAATCGGGGCCCGGCTCGCCCCTCGCCGCCTCACGATTGGCTGAAGTGTGGAGGGCGGTTCCTGGAGGGCGGGCCGAGCGCTCGGGAGCCAACGGGCAGGGAGCGCGGGGGCGGGGCCTTGTGAGTGCTGCGCGCCTGCCCCAGTGAGCGCCGGGGCCGGGCGGGGCCGCGCGTGCCAATGGGGCGGCGGGGGGGGCGGGAGCGCCGCGCCGGGACGTCGAGGTGCCGGAGGGGAGAGGCGGCGTCGGGATAAAGCCGGCGGGGGATGCCGGTGGCGCTCGTCGCTCGCTGGGTCCCACCGGGGTCGCTCTGAAGTGTGGGGGGGACCGCAGCCGCGCTGAGGTAGGCAGCGGCGCCCGGGGTTGCGGCACCTTCCACCGGCGGGAGAGGTGAGGCGGCGGCGCAGCCGGGATCCGGTCGTGGCTGATCGGAGGGAGGAGGAGGCGCCTTGCCCCGACGGGAGCGGAGCCCGCGGGTTGTGCTGTGCGGCCCCTGGTGCTGGCCCGGCCCCGGTCCTCGCCGCTTTGTTTACGGTGGGGCGGGGAGGGGAGGGACGGGAGGGAGGACAGCGTGTGGCCGGGCGGCCCTGCCCGCCGTCGCCGCGGGGGCATGAGTAGGGCGGAGGCGGAGCAGGGGTCGGCGGTGCTGCGTGCGCCCGGCCGCCCCCACCTGAGCTCTGGACCTCCCGCCCCGGGGAGACGGAGCCTGCCCCGATCCCCTCCGCGGCCCGCGCTCTGTCTCCTTCCGCCCCTTCCTCCCCGGCCGCGGCCCCACCCGTGCGTGCCCAGCTCCTCAGCCGGCGGCCCCCGGAGCCTCCGGGCTAGGAGCGGCGCTCGCACGGCCCCGCGGGCCGAGCGTAAAGGGGCGGCCGCTGCCGGGCTGCTCCCGCCCCGCGCCCGCACCCGTCCGGCCGGCTCCGGCCGCCCCCCGAGACAGCGGGGCCGCGCAGCCGCCGGGCAGCCACCGCCGCAGGGGATGGCGGGGCTGGGAGCGGGCCAGGCCGGCCGGGAATGGCGGGACGGAACGGGGAGGGTGGCACGGAGCCGGGCTTTGTTCCCGGCCCCGCCCCGCCTGGGGGTGCCCGGGGGCTCCGGCGGAGAAACGCGCGTCCCGGCTCCTGGTGCGGAGGGCGGCGCGGGCGAGCAGCGACGCCCCCGGCCGCCCGTGCCGCCCTCGGCGCAGCTGGCCCGCTCCCCCGCCTTCGGAGGAAACTTGGGAGACTTGAGCGGCAAACTAGGAGACGTGTGTGCGCTCAGTGTGCAGCGCCTCGCTGATGGAGTCGCTCTGAGGTGCTTTTGGGACCAAGTTTGGCTTCCACTGTTTTTACAGCCTCAGATCGGCGTGCTTGTATAGCTGTAAGTATTGTAGGGGCTTAATTAGTTTTCCCCTCTTCACTTTCATGTGTGTGTTTCTAGTATTTTGGTAATGTGATAATTTTTGTTACTCAGTGGGCAGTTCAGTTTGTGTCTTGACCAGAAATCACTGCCTGACGATCAGGGTAGCTCTAGCTAAAACATCCTAAGGATCAGAAGGAAAACGTAAAAAAAAAAAATCCCTGAAAACCCAGTAAACCTCAAATATTTTGGTGGCCACTTATATTGAGGGAGTTGCAAAAGCAATTTGCTAATATGATCTTAAGGAATAAATAGTAAGGCAATTTGGAGACAAGGCAGCAAGAGTGTAACCTGGACTTCCTTCAAAATTACAAATCTCAAATGCACATTAGGCAAGAAATATACTAAAACAGAAAATGAATTCTTTACTCCTTTGTGCACTGTGTATCTCTGTGCTGCAGACTTCATGGAGTATATAGAGTTCTATGAGAAAGGTGATTTGCTGCTTGAGGGTTGGGCAAAGAGTGAAATTAACTGTAGTTTCTTAAGAAGTATTTCCTCACCATGTCATTTCCTCAGTAGGCTGTTTCAGTCGCTTTGCTTCTGTGTTACTCCTGTCGTGCTGAGGATATGTGCTAAAATACTTCAGAATCTTTGTGGAAGATCTCACACCAAGTGCTGTAAAACCACGCTGATTCTTATCTTGTGACACTATCTCAGGAAGGAAACAAACCACTCTGTGAAAATTGTGTTGCAGGTTTAGTAAGGCACGTATTTAAAGATGAGAACAACATTTTCAGTATCAAAAGCTTCCTTTATCTGTGGTTTGTAGAGGTCCTTAGTGGTACTTGATGGTGGTTGTTTCCCGTAGGCAACCAACTTCCCTGCGCAAATTGCTGCTGTGAATGACTCCTTATTTATATTCCAAAACTGATTTGGGTAAAGTCTGTGCTGACTTCTCTGGAAGTGGTTTCCTTGGAGCAGAGTGGTGGTATGTTGCTTTGGGATGTTGTAGAACATTGTTGCTGAGCTTCATTTCAAAAGAAAAGTTGTTTAATTCTTCTGTGAGGTTAGTTAAGGTAAAGTTGGAAAATTCAACTAATTCTATTTCTGTTTGACTGGCCTAAGTGAACCAAAGCATGGTGATAGCTGGTTTTCATGTAATAGCATAATACTTTTAAGAAGGGAAGTTTTAGGTTGTAGAGGCTAAGGCAAAAAGTAGAACTGTTAATTTTTCATGTTACTGTATTAATGCTTTGCAGAGTCATCCTCCTAGCTCAAGAGTGGTCCTCATATGTTTATTTCACTGTGAATACTTGTCTTTCTAATTGGGGGTGATAAAATTAATTAGTATGCTGAAAGTTTTTGCTAATACAGTTGAGATCATGCTGTCTGTATTTGCTTTTTCTAAGAACTTAAGAAGATTATAATTCCCTTCAGTGGCTATGCATCAAGGAAAACAACTTGGAAAACGGTGTGTTCTGCATCAGGCAGGAGTTGCCTATTTTATATCTAGCCTTGTATTTAAGGGGGTTTTGTTTTCATTGTCTTGCCAGGTGAAGACTACTTCGTTATTGCATAAAGGACCAAAGGACAAGTTCAGATTTTTTGTCTGAGCTCCTTAAGACATGTGAAGGCAAACTTTTCGCTTCAGTGGACTTGCATAATGCAGAACATGGGTGCATAATGTGCTCCTTCTAGCTTAGAGTGCTGTGAGTTTTTAGCAATTTTGCCTACATTTAAGCCTTAGTTTGAAAGAAACTATAGGTATTGTGCACGTAATGTCAGAGGAAGGACCTACATGCACGTGTGGGCTGTGTGAGTTACTGTGAGAAAAATGAGGAAAATATTTCAGGGTTTGTGACCCTGTACCTGTGGTTACTGGCCTGCCTTACCAGTAGAAAATGTGATGTAGCTTTTCCTCAGTGAGGGGGGCAGCTGGCCTAGCACACGGCCTGGCTGTGGTTTGCTGCTTTCTGCAGCTTCTGCGTGCTCGCACCCAAACAACTTTCAGCCTTTACAACTCTTGTATCTGTAATAATCCTCCCAGGAATCACAGTGGGCTGGAAAAGTGTTGCAATGTTAGAAGGTTTCAGAATTCAGCATTATTCTTGTCTGGTCTTGCTCTAAATCCTGATGAACTCCAGTAATAGATGCTAGCCAGACTGACTCAGCTAGGGCTGCTTCTGCCTTCCTATATTCAACTAAAAGAGAAGTTCTTTCTGCTATTTAGCTTGCTTATCCTCAGTCCTCAACAGTTAATTGTCTGAGTATCTGTGTACTGCCATATAGCTCTGTCTCTTCTAAGATTTCTGTTGTCCTCCCTTTCCTTCCTTCCCCTCCCCCAAATCTATTATAATCCTAATTCCCTCTGACATGAGCACCTCCCAGGAAGAATGACTGAATACAGTCTCAAACAGCAAGTGTCCAATACCATCACTGGAAGATCTCGAAAAGGAAAAAAAAAATCCCCTTGAGCTAGTTGAACAGCAGTGTTTGCTCTGGACATGGCTTCAGTTTTGAGGGATTTTTGTATTTATCCCTAGTTTTTCCTAATGATTTATGTTTGCATGCAAAAATAGAAGAGGAACAAGTATTAAAAACAAAACCAAACCTCTTTGAGTTTGAGGTTCTCTGAAATGTCTGTGTATTTGATCTGGTGCAAGGACCTGGTGTCCTCCTGCCATTGCTGTAAGCTTTGGGGTTTTATTGGTTTGTTCTTTACGTGGGTATTCTTGTCCTTGTCACCAGAAGCAGCATGAATTGTTTTTTGTGGTTAGTGACAATAGTCAAAGCTGAGCTGTATGGAATTTGCACAGACCTTGTTACAGAAGGACCTTTCTTCCATCATTCCAGCTGCTGCTTTGGCAGCTGGTCCATACAGGTGTAAGAGAGCTTTCTTTTCAAGAGCTGGGGCTGGCCTAGCCTGAAATAGCTACAGACAAGAGTGTCTAGCAGTAGGCTTGGGACTATTGACATGCCACTTGTGTGGTGCAGGTGGTCCCTTTGGAATTAGTGTGGTGACCTATTTTCTTCTTATTCCCTGTATTCCAAAAAATGGGAGGACTCCTGGCTTGGACCTTTTTCTCCCCTCTCTTCTTAGATTTTTTTCAAGTAAAGTTACATGTTACATAAGATGGTCATGATAATAAAACAAGCTTTGTGTGTTTTGTCAGTTAACTATTGGAAGGCTGCTTCAAAACCAAGTAACTGGTACTTGGGGAATATTTGCAATTGTATGTTAAAGCAGTTTGTCAATGGCAGTTGCCAACATTATTTTTCATCTTAGGTGGCAATTTTTTTCTTTTTAATGTTTGTTTTCCCTTATCTTGAGTGTTTCTAGAGAGCAATAGCATAATTTTGCTAAACCAGATAAACTAGACTCTCTCTTGTTCAGGTGAGATTTCATGTTCACCTTATCATACTAAAATGCTGTAATTGCCTTCTTGATGTATTAATTAGTCTTTTTAACATGCATTGGCCAGACTTCTATAAGGTGTTCCAGGGAAAGTTCCAATGGGACTTTATAAAGGTTCTTGAATACTCTGTGTGTATCTTGCTGGTAAACCTTAAGGATCCTGTTTTCTTTCCACAGTCCTCTCAAGGTTTCTCTCTGTCTTCATAAACTGCAGCTTATTAAAAAAAATATTACTGCTCAAGTATGTTACATTAAGGGAGGAAGAGAATCTGTAGGTTAAATGCAGCTTTAGTGAGTATCATTTTTGCCAACAGTCCTTGGGGCTACTATAGTTTGGGCCCCAGTGGGCATGGTGTTAGTCATACTTGTGCAGAGAGTGTTCAAGGAGCTCAAAGATGCCCCAGCAGAGTGTTAGTAAGCAAGGGAGAGGAGCACAAAATAAAATGGTGCGTGCTAAAAAGATCCTTGGGTTATGGCAAGATCTGCCTTGCCATATGCAATCCCATTTGCTTAGCCTCTCACAGACTTCCTGCTGTTGAACTTTTACTGCTGTCTTTTTGTAGTAGTCTCAAGGACAATAATTGTGTAGGTTTTACCAGCCCTATGCAGTTAAGTTTGTTTGTTTAGAGTAACTGAATATAATGTTGGATATGTTTATAAAATAAGAGCTGGAGAGAGCATAAAAACTACAAATAGAGATAGTTTTGTTGTACTTGATCCTGAAGATAAGGCTCTACTAATTCAATGTGGGAGACTATTAAGAGATTAAATTTTTTTAAAAGTGAAGGAATATCTATAACATGAGGCTTGGGAATGGTCTGATAAAATGAGACCTCAGGAATTTGCATTTGAAGTTGTTATTGTGAAGAGTGACTTTCTCTGTTGGTGTTGTCCAGTTTTGCAAAATAAAGAAGCATCTTCTTTTGTAAGTGCCATGTCCTAAAGAGGACTTGGAACTAAGAGTAGGCCTGGACAAGGCTGATTCTCTTTAAAGGCATTAACATGGGAAATAGCTGAAGTGTTCCTAGTAATTTTTATCTGTCTTTCATGAGAATAGTCCTTATCAACACCACTTCTGCTCTTGTGCTAAATCAGAAAGAACTGCTGGGGTTGTGCTCGTGGCAGCTGGACATATTGACGTTGACAGAATTTTCATGATTTTTAATTGAACTAATCTAATCTGCCAGTAATGCTGATTATGTTAAAAAATTGCTATAAGCAAAAATACTAAGCTTTCTACCTCTGTAGACATCATCCAAAACCAATGGCATCCAAAAAGCTGAAGAACTACTGCCCTGTGCACTGTGACTGCTGACTGGCCTGATTCTTCTCTGGGACAGGGTGATGAGAGTCACTGGTCCCATGACAGGTGTTGGTGTGACTCGGGGGGCTCCTGGATACCCCACATCAGCCCATAAAGAGAAAGGAGTTGCAAATGAGTGCTCTTATTCTTTGCAGGAGTAACAGTACATGTAGGTTTCCCTGACATCTTCACTAGGATATGGCAAACCTGGTACTCTGTTTCTTGACACCGAAATCATGGAGATCTTGCCCCATTCCCTCTGTTTCTTCAGCTGTGAGCCTACCACTGCCACCTTGTTTGAAATTACTTTGGTGGTAGGTGTTGCATATAAAATTGGGGACCAGAGCTGTCTTTTCAGATGGAGTTGATACATGTGTTTGTGTGTATATTTATATGTATTTACAGGCATCTACCTGCAGAATTGATAGGTGAATAGCTGGGGAGGGTGAGAGTGGTGGATAGTAAGTGTGGGAACAGCAAGCTGGGTAAACAGAAGTACAAAAGAAATAGAACAAGCTTTTGGTGCAGGAAACAGAGAGATTTTACCTACACATTCCTTTAACACTTCAGTATAATTTTGGGCCTTTGCTGTAGTAGGGGAAAAATGAACCTTATTTCAAAGCGTTTATGAACACTTCTTTTCCTATAAGTCATGAGCAGGCTATGATATTATAGTCTAATTCAAAACCTGTAAATAAACCATCAGGTACAGATTGTACTTGTATTTTCATGGTGCTGAGATAAATTGTGTGCAACTGATTTGATCCAGTTGGAAACCCAACCTTGTATCTCCTGGGAGAATATCTAAAGAAGGTATTGCATCATATGGCATTCTGTGTTATGCAGAATAGTGTGAGTTGTTGTTCTCTTGTCTTGCCTTTTTAAATTAAGAATAAATAGTTCCATTTTCAAGTATGTCCTAGTCTTCCTAATTTGAAAGTAGCTTTTGTTGCATGTTCCCATCAAACTATATCTAGTATATAAAACTCTTACATAAAACTTAGGTAGTTTAAGGGCATAAAATCTTTGTGACTGTAGCTCAGTGATACAAATATTCCAAGTTTAAGTACTGACATATGTTAGGGACACAAGACATTCTGAATTTTGCAGGTGGCTGTTTGAAAACTATGATGTGATTATTATGGGAAGACTAGAATGTAGAGAGAGAGAAATCATTAGGGCTTTCTTAACGTTTTGTGCCTAGAAACAAGAAGGATAATTCAGCTACTTTAATGTTTGTTATTGTTATGCTGGAGAATGCAGACTGGCCTCATTTGAGCATTTTTTTTAAAGTAAAAAAGCAAGTTCATATCTCACCCTGTGTAAATATAGACTCTATGAACTCTACAGTTTAAGAAAAAAGAATAGGTTGAATGGTCTACAGGTACAACAAAGTCCCCATTCTGGTCATTGCAGTTCAAAAGCAGTTAGCACAACTGCTTTTTATGCAGTATTTGTATTCTATTTCCAGAGGCCAGAGATAATTGCACTAGGTTGGGATATATCAATTGGAATGTTTTTCTGCAACGGCTTGAGTAGCTAAGAAATCTGCTAACTGATGTTATACTTGCTGTATTATACATTATTGATGTTCTACTTCAGTGTTGTCTGGTCAGCATATTGGAAGAGCTACTGGTTCTATATATAGTGTTATATATAGGACCTTAGTTTAAGCTCTGTTGAGGATGCTTTGAGGGGAGGAAGTGGGGAAGGCAGCTGCCTGCTTTGTTTGAAGGAATAAAGTGGTGAGGTGTTTTTTGGTGTGGGTAGAGCAGTGGAGAGTTGTTATTTATTTATTTAATTCATCTAGACCTTGGTACTGAATGTGCATAAAGTTCATGGTGGTTCCTCCTAATGCTATGTCATAACTAACAAAAATTGCCACATTTTTCTTTGTATAGATACAGTAACAGAAGTGGTCAGTGTTTTATAGTTTTTGGAACTTTAAAAAAAAGAGAATGTATTTTGAGCCTTAATAGTCTGTTAAGGGAAGAAATGTTCTACATAAGATGTTATTTTTTTTATCATTCCTTAATTTCAAGTGCTTGAACCCTGCTAGATGGTGAGCTCCAAAAGCCAATTGAATAAAAAGGGATTGTTGTCTTTGGTTTGAGATGCTTTCAAAAATAGGAAATTGCCAAAAGCAGTTTGAAGGTGTGATGTAAGGTCCTGTTCTTTGGATCTAATTTATTTAGTTTCAGGCTCATTTTTAGTTTAGCTGTGCTTGCAATTTATTTTGTAAAAAGGGAAAAAAGGAGTTTGGTTTCTAAAGCCATTTAGCATTTTTTTGCATTTCTCAGTTGTCGCTTTAGTGGTGGTGCGGAGGTCAGAGTTTTAAGCTTCTGGCCTACACTGCACACTCATTGAAGTTCTCACTTTTCCTGTGGCTGAAACTTTGTTAATAGAGATGATGGTGAGCAGTGGTGTTCAGATGAATGCAAACACTCCAGACACACCGTTGTGCTTTACTGTTGAGGGCAGCAGTGCATCTGAGGAGAGCATGATGGTTGTTGCTCTTGGTGAGAGTCTGCTGTTTTCCCTTCCAAGCACACATAAAATAAGAAGGCACAGATGATGATAAATTCTAGGGGACATAAGATTAGGCAAGCTGGGGTCTTACCCATTTCTTCTCTTGGAAATACTATACAAACTTAGTTTTAGCTGTTCTCCTGGTGGAAGCAACATTTCTTTAAGTTAGTCAGAACATCTGAATTGCTTACAACCTCTCGTGCTAAGAGGAAATAACTGTAATTTCTTGGTCCTCTGCAGATCACTTGCAGATTGAACACTTGCAGAGAAAGTATTTCTCTGCTGCAGTTTCTTGCAAAGCAGCAGAGAAATACTTTCTCTCAGATTGCTAGTCCAAATTAATGGTGTAATAGAAGATAGTTAAGGTCACTTTTTGGGGGACCCAAAATATTTGGTTCTGTACTACAGCTGAGGAAACACTCCTCTAAATCAACAATCAGAAAATAGCAGGGGTAAAGAGCAATCAGAGGGCATACAGCTCGGAAAGGTGTAACTGCATCACTGCTTTCTGAAGGCAGTGGGTTCCTTGTCTTGTGGCACTAGTAAAGGCGCAGTTTTTCTAAAGAGAATAATCTGAGAAAGTGAAAAGGTCTTAGGCCTAGATGGAAATATCCATTCTGCTGTGGTAAAAACATGGTCTGAGTTTTGGCATACTCCTAATACTTTGAAATGAGACTCCAAAAGAGAAAAAAGTTATGGTAAAGAGTCAAAGAACAGGCAGCGTTTGTGGCCCTGGCCCAGTGGAGATTTGGGATTCACTTACTTAGTCCCCTTTTCATGCTAACTAAGGAAAAGAGAATTCAAATAACCCATTTTAAGTTTCAGTTATCATGGTCAAATTATTACACATTTAGTACCAAGCCCTCAAATTTATCTTGCAAATCCTTCTTCACTACAAACAGGAGCATTTTCAATTGAACTTTATCTGTTTGTAAATGGAGAGCTATTTGTAATTCTTGGAAGAAGAAAGTGTTGAACCGTAAAACATGTGTAGTTCTCAGGTGGTTGGCTATATTCCAAAGATTTGTTATGACTGAGATAGGCAGTTTTTTCTTCTTGTCCCACGAATCCTTTTAGGTGATCTCGATATGTCTTATGAGTGTTATCTCATTTCCATATCAGTTATGTAAAAGCTGAACCTACATTAATTTCGTACCACTATACATCTTCCAGTTGCAATATTTGTATTCAATGAAGTTCTCCCTGCCCAAGCCCCTGAAGGCTTGGTTTTTGCATTAGTGACCCTGTGTCTCTCCTGTTTACGACTTTTGTGGTTCCTCACTCAACTGATTAATTGATCCTCAGTTAATTGTTCAGCAGCCACCCAGCCTCACTGGTTGTGTGGATTGTGGAGTGGAAAAAAGCTTTTTTTTCAGTAAGGAGATGGTCAGTGAAATTGGGAGAATATTGCATGACTACTGTGTTCTTGACAGCATTTACTAACACTCAGTTCATCAAGTACCATTTTTAGTTTGTGGTGTTGATTATTGTTATACACTGTTAATATACTTAAAACTTTTACAGGAAGCAAAAGAACGAAGTTGTTACTAAAATCTTCTGTTGATACACAGTGTGCTGAGCATCAGTAAGGAAATGGAGTAGATTTGAATAAAAGGAGCCTGGGAAACTTCATTCTCCCTTTTTATTCTTATGACATCCAGTTTTATGAAGTAATTAGCTTAAAAGTGGCTTCTGTAATATTCAGGTGCTCTTCAGCTCCTCTTTTTGCTATTTCTGATGTCAGTCACCAGTATCGCTTACTTGGGAGGACAGCAAGCCATAAGCTCAGTATAGTCTAGTAGTGCATGCTGTTGCTGAGGAAAAGATTGGGAGAACAAGGGAACTGGTCAGCCACTGGAAATCTTCCAGGCTTCTGGTATCATTTTCCCATGCTGTAGTTGGAAAAAATGCCTAATTGGTCTGTAACAGGGAAGTCTTGTATAAAGTCAATATGTTGTATAATAAATCTAGTTTATAGTTAACATTGTTAACTATAGTTAACATTTATATTTAACAATGTTGTTTTCTTGTTTTCATACCTCCTGTAGGAGGGGTGGTGTTAGCTGACAAGAGGACCAGAGCTCACCAGGGGTGGTGTGTTATCTCAGGAGTGCTTGTGACAATATGTTATAGGTTACTTAGTTCTAGAAAAAGCTGAAGTTATGGGTAAGCCACAGGTTTGGGGTACCATAGTGCCATTGTGTAAATGTTTGCCCCTAAACTTCAAGCTTGTTGTTGTAATTTTTCAAATGATGCCATAAAAACTGATACAGTTCCTTTCTGCCTTTATTCTACCTGTGTAAAAGCCAACAGTGTATTGAAGCCTGGTTAGGGTTTGTAGTGTGGAAACACCACTTCTAGCAGATGGGCTAAAACTATTACTATCTCATTTTGTCTTTTGAAATATCATCTTAATAAATTTTTTGGGCCAGTAATTGTGAAGAAGGCTCTAATATAGTGTGTTGTGTGTATCTTCTTAAATGAAGTTGCTGATACTTGCATCTCCAGCAACATTAGTATTAATCCCCATCCTTGAAGTTTTTGGAAGTGATCTGCTCTACCCCCTCTCCTATGCTTAGCAACGTGTGCTGAATTGGAGCATGTTAATTGCTGCTCAGAAGTTAAAGCTGAGTTCTGTCTTGCACAGTAGCCAGCATTATAGCTGCTACTCTGTGAATATAATACAACAGCTTGAAAATAATGCTCTGTGAACACCTTTCCTTCCAAAAATAGAGTTTATGTAATTAGAAGTTACATGTGCTGTTACTTGATCAGATTTGAAGTTGGCAGAATTTTTATTTGTGTTTTCCAATTCAGGTTGTTAGAGGAGTTCTGAATTCTTTTAGATATGAAAACTTGGAGGTAGCATCAGTTTTCTTTGTACTATTTTATGAACCTTATGATAGCAAACCTCCTGTATTTTCAACTTTGTTATGTTTCTTTTTTTCATGTTCTGCTTCTTAACTTTTCATAAATCTTCCGTAGGGGTGAACCCCAAACACTGAAACTACACCTGTGTGATACCTTTGACTTCAAATCTGATAAATAAAGTTATATTTTAACTTGTCAGCTGCCATTAGGAAATGAAGCCAAATGAACCAGCAATATGCTGTAGCTACTGTAAGCTTCCCTGGCATCTGTTGGAGACTTTTGACCTTTTTGCTACCTTTACTGATACTTTATTTTTCCTGTAGTCTGAGTTAATCTGATCAGATTGATTCTGTAGAATACCTCAGGTTGTATTCAAATCCAGCTGTAGTTGTTCTTGAAGTTCGGGGCAGCAGCTACAATATGAAATTCATTATTGCTTAGTGTGCACAAAAAAACTTGAGTACATTGCATGGGTTTTCATGGGCTTCCCAGCCTCTGGCCTCTTTCCAAACAGTCAGCTAGCTGAACTGACAGTGCCTTCCTAAAGCTTGCACAGTCGAGTCAGTTTTCAGCTTAACTTTATTTCCTTCCTTAAGCAGCTGGGCTGTTGGGTGGTGGTGTGGTGGGAGGGGGAGATAGAAATACATACAAATCTTCCTTCTTTACCACACCAGATTCAATGTGTTTGCTCTGAAGGCAGCAAGCAGGGAAGCCTCTAATGAGAATGGATTATGTACCTGTGAATGTGTGTTTTGCTTGAGGTGGTGAGCTAAAATGTCAGCATATGCCAGGGTGGTTTCTGTCTGGGTATTCTGTCAATTTTGGGGAGGGTAATAATGCATGGGTTTGATTGTGTTCAAGTGCTGTTCCCAGTGATTGTATTAGGGGAGGAGTTAAAGGACACCTGACCCACTCTCTTTCAAACTGGGGCAAATGGAAGGTCATGAACTGAAAAAAATTTTTTTCAGTCATGAACTGAAAAAAATTATTGCTTACTTTTAATAAAAAAAAGAGGAGCAAAAAAGGAAATTGTTCAGTTTATTGATGTAGGTAGGATGAAAGGTGATTGTTTTCTGCACAGCAGAAATATATGCTAACTTATCCTAAGTGTCTGAAGAGGAAAAAGTGATGTGTATTTGATGCACTGCACTGTCAAATGCGCAGACTATGGAAAACAGTTGACATTTTTATTAAAGTGTTGCAAAATTTGACAGGTAAAATTCACAGTCAGAATTTTGTCTGTCTTTAAATGCTTCCCTTTGTACCTGGTCAAGTCTTTGAAACACTTGACTTCCTTTTCCAAGGGATTATGTAATGCATTCCCAATTTATATATAAACCTCAGGTTGCCTCCTATTTGCAAAAGTTTATCTAATTTTCTTGCTTGTCTCGCAGTCCCACTTTTAAGCTCTCTTACATGTTAAAATCTTCAGGATGTGGCTTTTTACTTTTAGATTGCACTTATATGGGTCTCTCTTTTGTATTTTTGGAAACACTAATTAAGAAGTGGAACAAATTGTACATAAAAGAATTGATGATGATTGAATAGTTCACACATACTTAAAGGAAACTACTACATTTGTGCTGCATCAGAGCACTGAAAATCGTGTTGGATGTACAGGGTTTTTTTCAATTTTTTTGAAGCTTCAAATTTTCAAGCTATGGAATTTTAAAATTCCTGGAATTTTTCAAGCTACGAATTTTAAAAAGAAGAAAAAGAAACTTCCCCATATAAACTAGATGTTCCGGAGTGGTGGACTGCTGCTGCATGATGAGACTTGAGTTGTTAAAAGCAGTTGAAAGTGCTTGATCTGCCTTCAGGGTAAATTTAAAAATACTAAAGTGCTTTCTTTTACTGTCGTTTGGCACTATAGAAGAACAAAAAGAAACTGCTGCCTAGGCAAGTTGTGGCAAGTATGTCAGCTGCATACAAACTTCTATTGTGAAGGAATCTGCAGAAGTTCTCAAGGCTTTGTTAGGAAGACCCAGCTCTGAAGTATTTTGTTTCTTTTTCTGACCACATCCTCCTGCTAACTGAGCAGATGAAAAAAAAAACCCCAAAAATCAGAAAAGAAATTAATAAAAGGACTAATATGAAAAAATTGATTCAGAATTACTTGCATTTTAGAATGGTTAGATATGATTAATAAAAATATGATTGTAACTAAAGTGCAATTAAAACCTTTCATAAGGAATGGATGCATGCCGAATATGCTGAGTGTGGGAAACCAGATGTTATTTTGGTGTCAGTTTTAATTTTTCTCTTTCATGGGGAAAAAATCATTAAAAATAATTAGCTTCTGAGCAGAAGAGCAATTTTGAAGACAAATGTAACAAATAGATTTTTCTAGTTTTTGACTTTTAAATGATAAATTTAGAATTCTAAAGCATTGGGAAATTGTTGGCATCTCTATTAAATGTCTAAGGTTTGATTTTTTTTTTCTCATTTCTTTTTCAGAGTTCTGTATTTCATTTGTCTGTACTGTGTTTGGAGATCTTTCTCCAATTTTTGGCTACGTACCAGCCGACTCAAAGCTGTTTACATCTTTGTCTACTCTTACATCTCGAAGCACAACGTTGGGGAAAATGTCTTGATGGATCCAACCTAAGTGTGATAGCTCTCGTCAGTGGTTAACAATGGCTTCTAAGTGGTAAGGTCTTTCTCTCAGTAGTAGTGTCATAAATAGGTTTTCATCTATCTCTTTCTGTTTTGCTTGTCTGTGTTGTACTGTGAGCACACCTTGAGCTGCTACTTCAGATATCAGTTGTCTGACTAGAAGTCTGTCTGTACTGTGTTAAGTCCAACGAGAACATTTGTTTTAATACAGTGTAATGACTGATCATGGCCAAAAGTGAATGTCTGAGGAAGAGGTCAGGAACAAGGCAAATAGCCTCCCTGTCATCTGTGTGGGGACTTCCGAAGCCAGATGTGGTTTCTGTGCATTTAGTAATTCTCAATTGTCTTGAATTGGTATTTCTTTTGTGTAATTTCTGTATGTTCAACAGGTCTCTCAAGTTTTCTTTCTCGATCGTCGGTGCAGGTGGGAGTTGGTGGGAGCGGAGCCCTCCTGGTGTGGGTGTGCGGGCGGGCGCCCGCGCGCTGCCCCCTGGTGGGTGCGGCCGGTACTGCAGCTCATTGGCAGGGGCAGTCATGGAATCGTGGAACGCCTTGGGCTGGAAGGGACCTCTAGTTCCTTAGTCAGAGTTCTCATTCCTGAGTCAGTGCCACGTACAGATGCTCGTTTCTTTGCTGCTTTGCATGTAAGGATTTTACCTTAGGATTTTCCAGTAGGAAATAGATAGGCATTGATACCAAGTACAGGGCAGCTATTGTCCCTAAAGCACTTCTGAGCTGAAATGAGTATGGATAGATCCAACCAACATCTAAACTGTCCTTTAAAAATAATATAACACACTGCTTTTCTATAGTCAAGTGGTAAAACTGATAGACCATGCTTTCTTGGGGCCTTTGAGAGCAGAGGGTACATTGATGTGACAGGACAAAAATATTGAAGTGCTGTTGTTGATATGCTATTTACTATGTGGACTTCTGTATTCAAGAACATTTTATTATTTATATATTCTATAGTATTTTGTAGAATCTAATAGGATATTTTGTTTTATTACTAACTGCCATTAATAATTAGGATATATATGTTATATAATATTTACTCATAGCTCTCACTTTCCTTTATTTTTTATTGTTCTATATATTCTGTGCAGAAGTATACAAAAAATAGAATTTGGGTGCATGATAAGATCTGCCTTTGAAACATCTCCAGTATATCATGTACCCGTGTTTGCTTCTGTTACTTTTTTAATTTCCAGTGATGTAACATGCTGACCTCCTTAACTGTCCTTTGTTAGAATTTTATACCATAATTATTTTTGTACTGAAGTATTCTTTCTCTCAAAGTATAATAAATTTGTTGCTGCAGGAGTTTACCTTATACACCATATCTTGCTATTGCTCAAGGATGGCAAGTACATCTTTGAACATTAGAGTGGGAACTCCAAATCAATCTTTTAAATGAAGCAGAACAATGGAGACAGAGGGTTTGAGAACATTACTATAATTTTTTACTGTAAGTTTTTCTTCTGTTCATGCTTATCCTGCTTGAGACAACTTTAGTTTTATCTAATTTTATGTATGTTTCTACATTTCTATATGTTTATATAGAAAATATACTCCCAATTACAAACTTCAAATGTTCAAGTTTGAATTGTGTAGTTTTTCTTTATTGGGAACAAGGCTGTCCAGTACTGATCTAGTTTTTGGAATACTTCTCAGTAATGATTGTGCTTTTTATATGTACTGTGAGATGTTTAAAAAACAATCAGGTTTTTAACAAATCAGGTTTAAAACAAATATTCTTAGTACTGGGTCCACAGCTTTTCTATCTATTGTCTTCTGCAATAAAAGCGTACTGTGTTTTGTACAGGCAATAAATGTTTGGGGTGTTTGGGCTTCTTTTTGTTTTTCACTTTGGAGAAGTGGTCTTTCAGGATCTATTTTCCTGTTGGAGAATGCAGAGAAAGTTTTATGCAAGTGCATTCCTTTAAAAATATGGGTGATAGGGAAAAATAATACAGATGGAAATACGTCCCAGTTGCCATTCTTCTTCGGTGTTGCTAATTTGCCTGTAGTCAGTTTCCTGATCCACCTTGTTGCTCAGGGCTTTGTCCAGTCAGGTCTTGAAAAGCTCACATGGCTTCTCTGCAAAATTGTCTGGAGCACCAGTGATGCTGAGAAACCTATTTCTGTAAAAGCAATTCCTGAACATATTCAAAATAAGAAATGTGCCTGTTAATACTTCACAAACATTTTTGCAAGTGTAAGAAATAAGTTTGGTAAATTTCTTTTCCAGCATAATTAATAGAGGATCATCATGAGGAGAAAAAATGTAGTGCTTTTTTAATGCATTTTATTTAAAAACAAATATTTCTTATTCTTCCTTTTATTTTTTCTTCTCCTTAAATAATCATTTAGGATTAAAGGAGTACTTACTACTCACTTGATACTCTGCTCAGCAGTTTCTTTAATTTGGTCAATATAAATTCTAAAATGGATATTGAAAAAATAAATAGGAAATTTAAGTTCTTTTTTCATCACAAAGTTTCTATTAAGATATAGCTCAGTGGGCCTCAGTGACTTTTAATAAGGCTTTTTGTGGGCTTTCCCCCTTGCCTCCTGCTTCATTTGGACATTTGTTCTCACTCTGATGCCTGACTAGAGAGGCATGTTTTTGCTGAAGAGCTGAAGACCATACCTAATTGTAGTGACAAATGGCTTGCAGAATGCCTCACACTTGATGCCTTGTGTTGTTCAAATAATGTGGAACATCTGAGGCACATCTACCAAACAAACCCCAGAAGATGGAAATCTAATAGGAACACAGAAGAGCTGCTTAATCTGTGAAATGGGAAAGTGTCTGTCAGACTAGAGGGAAAAAAAAGTTCAACCTTACTTAGGACGTACTTTCCCTAGGATTCTGTGGACTTTGTGCTTTGTTTTTGTTTGTTTCGGTTTCCTTTTTAGGCAGCATTCAACATTCATAAATTTTTGTTTTCAACATTTTGTAAAGTTTGGGGTTTTTTTAAACTTATTTTCTGGCATAAAGAACAGCAATTTATCTTGATAATGAACAATAAATTTTAGTGTGATTGATTTTTTTTTTCTTTTGACCACATTTTAAAAAATATAATCTGCTTTTGTATTGAGGATAATATACAAGGCACTACTTTTAGGTGTCTTTTAACATCTAAAATGAAATACATTTTGCCTTCAAAGGGGCTAGACCTGTTGTGGATTTTTTTGGCAGTCTCATTATGCATCAGTAGAAATATTGTGGAGAAGAACTCTGTATGCTAGGTAATTTTGCTCTTGCTTAAAAATTGCACTATTACAGCCCTTTTTAATATGTATATATACACATATATACAGCTATTTGTATCCATATATATCTTCAACCCTCATTTTTAATGCTTTTTTTGGTCAGGCAGCTGTTATATATTGGTTGTGGAGATGCTGCTGTTCTCCATTTGCAGCCAGCAACTGTTTGCTTGAAAGCAATTCACTTGGAGGGGTGCTTAATTTACAAGTAACAATAACTTCTACCTTAAGGTGTAGGGTAACCGTACAAGTTACAGTAAAGACTCCATATTGCAGTTTAAATCTATGATATAAAATGGAATGGAAACCAGAAATCTTTAAGGAACTGGAAAATGCTTATTCCTTGGTTAGCAGCTGCTGAAAACACTGTATGTATTTAAACAAAACAGGTATGTCAAAGATAAGAAAAATGATTTTTTTTTTCAGAGATTTGGGTAAAGCACAAGTGATGTAGCTACTTCTGATACCTCCTAGGTAGCTGCAGAGCTTTCCTGTGGAAACTCTTGAGTTGCCCTCCCTTGTGCCCCTGCTCATCAGGGCTTTATACTTCTTGCCTCACTTGGCCCAGGGCAATTTCCATGTACAGTGCACCACTGGTCATTAAGCTCTTGTTTCTACTATGGTTAGTTCCTCCTCAGTAATGCTCTGGCTCAGAAATGCATAATGAAGTGCAGCAATCCTCACTTCTGATGCAGAACTGTTCTTCGATTTGAGGCACTCTGTAAAGAATATAAAGATTCAGTCTAAGACATACAGCAGAGTTAAAGAAGGAATAACAGGGTTGTGTGAGGAAAGGAGCCTTCTCCCTTTCAGGTGTACTTAGCTCCTATTCTTAATTGTAACCACATTTCATTGGCTCTTCTGAATGAGTGATGAAAGGTAATCCTAGCACGGACAAAATGAATGACAATTGTCACACCTCTTTAGCTTTTCCTTTAAGAGGAAGTAATTCCAGTTTGTGAAAATTTTTAGCAAAGAATCCTCCTGTGTTTCACTATTACAATTACTAGTCTTTTATTATTAAAAGTCACAAGTGAAGAAAGCACTCAGGTGTTCTTTAGTCTTTCTCTTCTCATCAGATGACTGGAGCATCACTTCTTTAAATAAAGGAATTCTTCCCTTCCTTGGTGATCATGTTCAACCAGGTCCTTAAGTTTTAGTTTCCTCTCTTTCCTCTTCAAAGGCAAGTGATTTTTTTCCTTCCTGCTTCTAACAGGAATAGGCTTAACCTCTCCTTTAGATAGGTTATACAGCAATTCTCCTCCATAATAAGGATACTTCCATAAATCTTTTACAGTACATGTAATCTTGTATGCGTTTCTTCTGGCATAAGAAATTAGAATAATCCTTTTAATCTGATGATATATGTGAGTAAAAAGTATGCCACCACTCTTAGTATGTCTGTTCCATAGATCCACCTTAAGGTGTGGTACTTGGTAGAACTACTGATACATGGAAGTGCCTTTTGAGCTTTGCTGTTGCCCCCAGGTGACTGTCAGAATGCCTGAGCAGCAGAACTGGTGTGTAGGAACAGTAACTTTGCCTTGATTGCTGTCTTTTAAGCAGAGTCTGTTAACTGTCCTTCTGAAGTTGCAAAGTCAGTGTGCTGTGTATTGCTTCTGGGTTTTTTTATTTTATTTTTTGGTGATCTTGTTTACCGCTCTTCAATTTTATAAGCTTTACTGTGACAATGTGGCTATATTTAGCAAACAAACCTGCATGGTTGTGCTTAAGTTGTTTTCTCTTGGATGGCTCAACAATTTTTTTGTTTAGTTCCTTCATCCTTGTGTGTTTGTTTACTTAGTGACTTTGATATACTGAGAATTAGTTATTCTAGCAGTGCATTTAGCGACCGTGTTTAGTTATTTACTAATCATCAAAAATTGTTTGGTTTCAAACTTAGGTTTTTTTTCTCCCCTTCTTCCTAGAAACATTTTTGAACTTTATTTTAGTACCTTAGTTGGACCCCTGTTTCATCTAAGTATGTTGTATTTTTCCAAACAGGAAATTAGATTTCATCTAACATCTAACACTGAAAGTTAGAATTTCCTCTCCTGTGCTCAAAGCCCTGAAACCAAAACCTCACCAAACCTAAACGATATCCATTCTCTTTCCTTTATATAAATTCTAAATGTGCAAATTCCCTGCCTCTTTTCTGGTTTTACGTTAAACATGAATGATGTTTTGTAAATGTCTATGTATTTAAAGCTACAATGCTGTGGTGCCCATAGGCCCATGTGGAATTCTACTGGGAGTATTCTCTGCAGTATCTGGTGTTTTGGTTCTTGCTATTGATTTTTTTCCTCCTCCTTAAGACAGGAATCCAGATGTTTCCATTCACAGTCCAGTCCATTTGCTGAGACAACACCAAAAGGAAACCTATTAAGTACTTGTTCTGATACATATGTTATATTCATACAATGTATATAGAGTTTCAGAGTTATGGTCTGTATAACAGAGTCTAAATTAGTAGAGACTTGAGCATGTCAGTCCACATGAATGGACAGGTGAATGCAGCCACCCAGGTAGGTTGAGTTTTCTTCCAAGTAGGTTGAATATGAGTTTCTACTTTCTATTTTGCCATGTAGATTAAACTTGCTGTGGCCATGTTTCAAGAACCCAGTTAATTTTGCAAGAGAAGAGCTAAAATAGATGGGATGGGTGTAAACCAAGACAGAAGCTGTATTTAATGTAGGCATTGAGAGCTTTTTCATTGCTATTGTAAACGGAGCTTATCATATGAACTCACTAAGCATGTTTGTTTTGTTTTTTCAAGTAATAGAAGCTATTGAGAAAAATCACAATGAAAAAAGGATAATGGTAGTTCCCCGAGGTCAATGTGTGCCTTGTATGAAATTTTAAGCAATGAACTACAATTAGGTTAGGCTTGGTAAGGGAAGCAAGATAATGTGCTGTATGCAGTTTTGGGATTGGAATGATGGTTATTTTGAACAGTGGAATATAGATTCCCATGCCGTTTGACTTTTATGCTTTCAACATGATTTTAAAAGTTGGCCATTCAAACATGAGGAAATTCTTCTACAGATATGTACTTTTATGTAGTGCTAGAGAAACTCTTTACAGAGATTGTGACAATGCTGTGAAAATCAACTAAATAGCCCAAATATTTGTTTAAGAAATACATGTTGACTCACTGTTCTTGAGTAATTCTGGAAATACACATGTGCTTGGTCTCTGGTTATTACTTACTGTCTCTTCTGGCTGCTCTATGTATTAACAATTGGCAACTCTTGTTTTTCTGTAAAGCACTTAAAAAACTTTTGGTAAATGTTTTCAGGTTTCAGTTCCTTAGAGGTCCAATTTTACAGCAATATTACCATTGTTGTTCTGGCAGTGAACCTTTGGTTTTAAAATGTTTCTTATTTTAATGTCCTTTATAAAGAGATATCAGCATCAAGATTGTCATCATTCACTTTGATTATTTTATAAGAAAAAAGGTCTGGCCACTTCTATTGTTATGGGATTGTGTAAGGATGTCTTCTCTTGCTGTTTCTACTTGCATGGAAATGGGTATGGTTCAGGTTATGCTGCATAGTTTGGAAGATCTTGTGCAATATATCAGTACTTGGAACAAGCAAGAGGTTAGCAACAGGAAGCCTGACTGAGGATTGTAGGAGCTGTGGGGTAGACAATACCTTGCTCTTCTCAGGAACTCCTAATGAGTTCAGGAAGGCATTGTATTCTTGCATGTGACCTCAAGATAAGAACAGTTATTTAATACATAAACGTAAGAATTTGGGAGTTTTTCTGTTCAACAGACTAATACAGTATTCAGTCAGTGAACATAACAGTTTTATGTTCAACTGCTGATGGATATATTTTGACAGATGTTTGTATTTTTTTTTCATTCTCATGCTAGACAATCAAAGCTAAACTCTGAAACCTCCCCCTCAAATCATTCCCGGAAATTTGCAACCTTCCAAAGAAAAAGCCCCACAACTTGCTCCAAAAGGATCTCCAGCCCCATTTAAAGCAAATAAATACAGCCTAAGTGACTGAAAGAAAAGTGAAACTTTACAAGAAACTGACTGTTGTTTGTTTCTTTCATTTCTCAGAAAATAGCTAGGTGTGTCTAAGTGATAACTGAAACTATTTACATTTTTACATTAAAAAAGCAGTAAACCAAAACTATAGAAAGGTTAAATGGCTTAATTTATAAGTATTTTGTATGCAAAATAATAGCTACAAGTTTGCACTGATATAGAGAGTGCATTGCAAAATTGTACATTGATTTGTCCCTGGTTGGGTTTTTTCTGTGAAATAACAGTTGAACAGAACCAAGGAAACCATTAATGCTAAGTAGCTTAGGAATTAATTGTAAAGTTAAGTGTAACTTATATGAAGGATGGCCTCTTAAATATATTTCTAAAGTTTGAAATAGACATGGCAAGTTGATTCCTTTAAATATATTAGGTCCTTACAAGTGGACACCAAACTGCCAAAAGATGAGACAACACCACTACATGACAGATACACTGTTTTCTCCCTGTGTGTGTGTTTTTCTAGGCTGTGTTCTTTGTGCAAAACCATGTGACAGTTGTAGTTCTAAAGGAAAAAGGCTTGCCATTTAAAAAAAATGCAGCATATACAGAGGAAGAAACAGGGTTTGTCTTCCCTACACCATGCAGGCTTTTGTGTGAAATTATGAGTGTCCTACTATTTGCCTAGCCGGTATAAAACATGGATGTCTAGTGCCCACTACCTCTCGTGAGTTTAATGTAGGTCTGTTAATTTATACCTGTAGGCTGGATTTCCAGCTCTGCTGTTTTATTCTGCTTTCAGTTTTGTATCTTGCATCATAACTTTCTTTTTTAAGAGTAGATTTTTTTCCATTGGGATATGACAAACTATTGCAAATAGTCTTACAAATTTGTCTTTTCTTCTAAGCATCAAGAAGACACTTCCTGTACTTGGGTTTTTCTCTTAAATATTTTTTTTTAGCAGATTTGCTTCCACATGACAGTGGAAGCAAACAGTGATGTCAGGTTGAAATGAGGAGGTTGGTGAAAACAGTCATGTTTATTTGGTGCACACTAATGCTATGTTTAATATGTTTTATATGCTATGTTCAGTATGGGATGCATAGTTAATACCCTTAATCTCAAGGAATATTAATGTTTCCTGAAGAGCTGCAAACAGATGATAGAGATCATTTTGCATCACTTGGCCCGCTCACTCTTTCAAAAGGCAGAACTTGCACCCTTTCTTATGCTGCTGGGTCTTTACTGTTAAAACTCCTTTGGTGATGCCTCCAGTACCAGTGTCCCAGCAGGAAGAATAGTTTTGCTTTGTAGGTTCTTGTTTTGGTGGGGTGTTGTTTTTTTTCTTTGCAGGGGAATGTTGGTGTTTTTTTCTTGGTGGGTTTTTTTTTTGGCTGTGTCATTGTGGGAAATACAGGCACAGAGAGCTCCCGAAGCCTCCGAGCATACAAGCTCAGAGATAGAGATTGATACAATGTTTGACCTAAGACCTTGGAGAAGGCTTGAAGGTTTAGAACAGAAAAGTGAAACAGACACAAAGTAAGAATAAAGATTTGTAGTTTAAGCAGAAATACGTTTTAAGCAAGTAGAAATATGCCTCACGTAAGCAAATAAATATGCTAACCAAGATAGTAGAAAATTTTCAAGTCTCGTAATGGAACTTGTTACAGAGTTGGTAAAAAGTAGAAGATACAGCTGTAAGTTTCTGTAGAGTTACATGATTGGATAAAAAGAGATGCATTGTGACAGAATCATGTAAAACAATTAATGATTGGTTTATGAAGATGCTAGTGAGCTTTGTGGAAGTAGTTGATTGGATAAGAAATATATCCGACATTGTAACTAGAATTAAAATGGCTTTTGATGTGATGGCATTGGATGTAACAACCTTACCATCTCATCCTCCATGAGACTGATTTTGCAAGAAACCCTTTGCTTAATCTAGCCTCATCAGTCAACCCCGTCTACTCTGTATCCCAAACATGTTGTTCTGTCTGGTTAACGTTGTCCTGTGGCTGAAAAGCTGGGAGAAAGCACAGGGTCTGTGTGCCAATAGATGTGCCCACCCCATAGCAGTGTTTACCTAAAGGGGAGATCATAAAATCGTTTAGGTTGGAAAACACCTTTAAACCACCAAGGTTTGCAGTGTGAACTTCCACTATGCTGGCACAGGAATGCCTCCAGCTGTGTCCTTTGCCAGCGTGGTTGTACTGATGGCCATATTCCCAGCATGGCTGTTGAGGAATATATTCCTCACACGTGGCTCAGTGTACAGCTCCAGGCTGAGCTCTGCGGAGCCAGGAGCCTGAGGCATGAGAATGTGAGTTGGTGACCCTGTGCACAGCGAAGGGGATGTGGTGCCAGCCAGGGCACCAGGCCCTCAGAGAGAGGTGGCCGAGGACTCAGCTGGGGGACCCCAGGCATCCCTGTGCCTGCACTGTGAAGGTACAAACGCCCAGGGGTTCCTTTGCTCGGGGTCCCTCCTCTGGGGCACCAGCTCCAGCATTTTGTGATTTAATTATTGCATTACCTTAAATTATTTTAAGGATCTGGACGTCTGAAACTCTGCTGTGGGAACCCTGGGATAGAGCCTACAGGGAAACCTCGTCTGACTGTGAGTGTGGGGCGTGCAGCTGTGAAGGGGCCTTAATCCCAGCTCAGGGGCTGGCAGGGTGGCTGGCAGAGCGGCTCCCAGATGGGCAGACAGGGAGTTTCCTTAACACGGCTGTATTTTGGAACACACGTTCCCACCGTGCTAAGCAAGCTCCCCTGAACTTGTTGCACTCTGCGGGGCCCGTGAAATCGGGCGCAGTTCTGTTTCCTGTGCCAGGGCGGTCTGCGGCCCTGAAAAGTTAAAACCAGCCCGCTGTGAGGGCCGAGGGCCGCGCCGGGCCGGCAGTCGGGCCGGGCGGAGCAGGGTCCGGCCGAGGGCCGCGCGGGGGCGCTGCGGGCAAAGCCCGCCGGGAGCGGGGGGCGCGGGGCTCCCGGAGAGATCCCGCTGGGACCGGGGCACCGCGCTTCCCCCCGCCCTCCAGCACCTTCTTGCCGCCTTACGCCGTCAATAGAAAAGAAACCTCTGCACCCTCTCCCACAGCAGGTAGGGCTGGGCTGGCGTTTCTCTGGCACAGTGGGGTAGTTCTACAAACATCTTGTGTTGCAAAGCTGTAGGTTTGCAATGCATGCTTGCTCGGAATGTCAAATGATGCTTGGACCTGTCAAATGATGTGTTGCTTGTGGTAGGCTATAGACCCTCTAGGCAGCCTTCCAAAATTGTACTTCCCAGTATCTTGTCTGATTTATAATTGTCTTTTACTATTATTATTGCTAATTATAGGAATTCTCTGCACATGTGAATTCAAGTCACTTCCAAGTAGTTTTTTCTCACATGGATCTTTCTTTCGTTGACTGTGTTTTGTTTTTTCAGTATTTCTCATTCTTGGGATGTTCCTCCATCATCAGGTTCACCTGCTTCAGTGGAATTCCCATGTACATGGCTTTCTATGCACCCCTGCCAAACAGCTTGGCTATTTATGTTCTGAAAGGTCTAATCCAAGGAGACAGTGCTCTGAGAACACCCAGTGATCATTCACTCACTGGGTCTCCCAGTATTATACTTCTGCATGTTTCATGATCTGTTTGCAATCCCTTCTGCTAATGTGGACTCCTGTTGGTGAGAGGTGCAGAGCTCAAATGTTCCAGAATAAGAATTAAAAATTCTTATTATTCTTATTCTGTTAAAATTTATTGAATAAGGCTTATCGTTGCCTGTTTTGGTTTTGTTTAAACATGAATTTAGGTATAACAATTGTAAGACTTCTGGTATGTTTTACACTGACAGATAATCTGTAAAACTTGCTTAGGTTGTATAGAACCCACAATTGTACATTGTACTGTTTAAGAAGATGGTAGGAGCAAATGTGAGTAAGGAGTATATGTGAAATGATATACCAAGGCAAAAACATAAACCTTGTATTTTGCCTTCATTTTTTATAAAATACTGTTTTCATAGAATGTAGTGAAGCATGGAAATCCTGGAGTTAACCTCCAGCCATCCGTATACATATAGAAATATGCGTGTGTGTATCCCCAGCTAACTTCTGTAGAAAACTTCTTGATGTTCTTTTCTTAAGAGTTAAAAGCCACCCTAAAGGAAAAATCAGTCAAAAGCTTTTTAGTATATCTGTTTTGTATAGGCTTTATTAGTTGATCAGGTTTAATCTTGAAATATGATCGTGTGTCTGGAGGGTGGTTTTTATTGCTTGTATTTTATGTGTCCTATTACTTGCAAGGCTATTTTTTTCTTATTTTGCAAAAAATATAGCTTCAACACCTAATTGTTTTTTAAATTCATGATTAACTTACATATGCCACATGTTGTGTAAAATGTCACACCTTGTGCACTTAATGTTAAGTGGTGCACTAGGTACTTGAACTTTACATGTTGACTCCACCCTGAGTCCACACACATAATAAAATCTCCCTACCATGGTTAACAGCACTTTGATTCCTAGTCTGAGCCTTTCAGAGGGTGTTTAAGATAGGTACAAAGTGAAGTATCTGGTTGCCCAGATAGATAGGTACAAAGTGAAGTATCTGGTTGCCCCATCTGCAAACTCCAGTTTGGCAGGTGGATAGTTGGAAGCATTCTCAGTGTCACGGAAGTATCTGAACTGCTCTCTTGCTCCCAAATGCAAGGAACTGCCAAGTAGCTTTGTGGCAAGATTTCAAGGGCAAGAAAAGGAATTCTATAGAAAAGAATGCTATTATGAATAAATGATGGCTTGAGCTTGTAATGACTCATGATCTCTTGTAATCACAAATTGTCTTTGTGATATCTTTATTATTGTTCTGAAAATGCGTAAACCCCTTTCTCTGTATTTTCTTTTTGTATTGTGGATAAAACACTGTGAATGAAATCATTTTAGGGAGACTTTTCTGCTTGATCTCCCTGCAGGAAGTGGTATTCTTGCAATATGTCTCTTATGATAAGGTCAGAATTTTGTATTCACTTATAAGGAAAAAAATTGTGTAGATGTTTATATTCATTTACAAGGGGAATTTGGACTCACCTGGTTATCTGGGGATTTTAATGCAGAATTAAATAGAAAAGACATTTTCAGTCTATATAGAACTTGAAAAAATATCTTAGGTGGCAGCTTTAATGAACTTGTACCAACTTTTTCAAGTTGTGGCATTCTGCACAACATATGTGGCAGTTGAGTAGGACTGACAACTTAATCCAGTTGAGCAGCCCCTTGTCAGCATGTAACTGAAACTCTGAGACCTGAAACATGTTATGCTGCATACCTTTCATAGACTTTTGTTTTCTTTTTAAGAGCTAAACAGAAGTGAATTTCGGATTAAATACCTTCTTTTGAGAAAAGTATAGAAGTGTGCTATGCTTCATGTGTAGTTTGGATAGTTGTGTTGCATGCATTCAGCAATGTTTTGGACACTGTGCTGCCTTCATAAAAATAACAGAATCATGCAGGCTGCCACTGAGGTGTTTGGAGTGAGTATTTAGTGTATTTCCTCTGAGCAGTGTGTACAGTCTTCAGTAGTAAATGAGGTAGGAATATTGCCTAGTACAGTGTCTGTCCATCTCCACTCTAAGTGGAGTAGTAAATAAAAGTGTAGTGTATAAAATAAAAGAATACTGTGTAGTAAATAAAAGAATACTGTAAATCAAACAATTTTACGTATTCCCAATTGTAGAAAGCCTTAAGAACATTCTTCTTCTATGATAATTTATTTGTTTTGTCCTTGAACTTTCTTCTCCAAATGCAAGTCATCTTTCTGGCTTCTTTAAGCTAAATATAAAACAACATTCAAACTTCCCAAAATAAAACCCAAAAATTCAGCTAAACCAGGCATGTATGGAGAAGTAGCCCTAGGGATAAAGTGGATGTTTGGACAAGAGACAGGTTATTTCTGTACTTGTAGTTTTCTGGAAGGTGGTGCAAATATTTTAAGTGGTAAAAATAGCACCAGAGTCCCTGCAAAACAGCACATAAATATAATAAAAGTTAGTATTTTTGTAGTTAGTGGCTAAAACTATGTGAGAATGTGAATGGTGATGTTATACACCAGCTTTAAAAACAAAGTGCCTAGACTTTCTGAATGATAAGTGTTATCTTTCGAATACAGAAGAATGCTCTCTATGCACTTCATGAAAATGAAGAGCTATTGAACTCTGTCAGATACAGAGTTTGCAAATGTGTTGCAAATGTTCTTAGGGCTTAAAACTTTTGCAGTGCTAAGTAGTGTCTCCTTGGCGTGCAGAATTTAGCATGCGTTGGTTAATATATAGGCTTGGTGGTGTTTGGTTTTCTTATCAGTCCCCACAGTGAAATGTCTTTAGAATCTGCCCTGGAGCAGCTGGCTGGCAGCTGACGCTGCTGTTGGCACCACCCAGGTTTAAACTGACATCACCAGAAGAAGTCCACCTCTGTGCTCAAGGAAGTTGATGTGGGAGCCACGCTCTGTGAAGTGGAGCATAACTGCTGAGAACACAGAGGGCATGTAAAAATGGAATTCCTGAAAAAAATCGTTCCCACTGCTGCTTCTGGAGATGTTCTGGATGTTGGGAGTCCAGCCCGTGAGAGCTCTCCAAGGCTGCTGAAGATGAGACGGGTCAGGCTGTTTTCATTAGGACAGACAATAGATGAAGATGAGGAGACACATGTTTTACATCCTGATTACTGTATGTATCCACATCATCAACCTGGTGGAAACTGATTGCTAAGCTCTTCCTTCAGATCGTGATTATTTTGTTAAATTGACAAATTTGATTATAAAAGGCCTTTTTATCAGAGTTCCTATGACTATGGCGTCTTGAGCTTTAGAACTATTTTATCACTGACGCATTATCATTTGTTAGTGACCTATGTGGAAGCAATTTTTCAGGATTTTTAATTTCAGGACTTCTTGTCTTTGCATGCCTGTTGTAGCTTTTTCCCCCTCCTCTTTCTGGGATAAGAATATGTTTAAGTTTTTGAACTGTAATGTACGTAAAATTAGGCACTAAGTTGTCGAGACAGAAGTGTGCTACACAGAGATCTGTGACTGTAGTGCAAGAAGCGAGTTTTGTGTCATCTTTTCTCTCCCTGTCTTTTGATCGCCTAAGTTTTCAAAGGCTTTCCTTTTGAGTGGCTTTTTGTCTCAAAACAGTATATGTTTCACTCTTTCAGTGTTTTGAAGATTGCACATTTTTAGTAAACATATTATGTAAATAAGTAAAGTAAGAATATGGATATTGTATAGAGAATTTTTAACCTCAATAACATGGGTAAGGTTGCTTATATGATTGCTTTTTAAAAAAATTTTTACTATGTGTTAGTGGCTAAATATTAGTGTATTGTGCTAATAAAAAGTAGAATTAGTTCATGTTCCTTTTTCAGATAGTACAGCTGGGTGGTAATGGAAAATTCAGTTTTACTTTTTTTTTCTTTTGCCTTCAGCTAAAATAGTGCAGTCTTGAGCCTTTATAGTCTTGGATTCTGCTGGCTGTCAGATGTAATTTTTGCCCTTAACTGTGTGGTTGGATATTTTCAAGAATTAGTATGGCTTTTAAATTTTTTTCCTTACCTGCAATTTTTTTCCTGTCTACCTGCAGTGGTGGGAGATGGAGACATTCATCTGTCTTACTGGGTGATGAACTTACAGCCTTAGGGAATTAGGCTTGTGGTGGGAGAAAACAATTTCCTTGAAAAGACGTCTCTTAGCCTTTCTGATTGTTACATGAACCACTTTTTTCAGTGCATCAGGTTGAGTAAAATAGGCAGCTGAGGAAAGCAGGGACAGTTCTGATGTTTTAAACAAGTTGTTTCTGTGCACAGCAAATTACAAGAAGTTGATGTTCTAATGCTGTGGGTTATTGAAGGCTGCCTACAGAATAAAGTGTTATGGCTGCCTATATACTTGAAATCTGATCAGAAGCCCATGGTGTCTGATGGCAAAGGTTTTTTAGTCTCATTTAACTTGGAATGCTGTACAACAGCCCTGGAGTTTATAGTTGGATATCACTGTGAATTTAATATCTCCATAGGTATATCTCACCAATCCTGCTTTTATGCTACATTCTAATTTCTTTATAACTCTTAATTTAATTAATATTTTTTCCACATGTTATAACATCAGAAGAAATAGAATTGTCTTTGTGTCAAGTTAAAAGAAAATGCTGTAGGCTGATTAAGCTGGTAGAGAAAACAAATACATTCATCTTTGTTCAGTGTTTTGTTGATAGTTTGAGCAAATGAGGATAATAAACATAGAATAAACTACTCTGACTGTTAAAGATGAATTTACCTCTCTCGATCCTTAAATATGGGCCAAATGGTGGCTATTAGGAGTGATTTTGTGGAAACCAGCAGTGCCTGACTAATATTGTTTAATAGTGTGATGTCATCATTTACGAAATGAAGACTTAGAGTCTGTTCTGGGATCATGCTTTTACAATAGCAGATAGTAGCCGAATCCTCTTTAAATTATCTGCTTATTTCTATTTTTGTATCTTGGTAATGGAATGAGCTGCTCTGCTGGAATAGAGCAAAAGAACTACTGTGTTTACCAGTTGGGTATGCTGCAGAAGGCAGGTGCTGACCAAACAGGTAATAAAACAATAGAATTATTTGAAAAAATATTGTAAACATTTACTTGCTTGTTGTTGGCAGATGTGGTGTTAATGCACCATAGAATTTGAGGAGCTCAATAGTTTTTTAAAGCCAAGGTGGTTTGTCATATTACTGTGTTTGAATTTGAGAGTGAATGGTGTTTATTATTTTTTTCATTTTACTTTCTGTTCCTTATTGCTGCTGTTTAAGTTTTTTTTCTTTTGTTTTGGTGAGAATTTAGGTGAAATTCTGAGCCTGACAATTATTTTTAAGTATAACCATATTTTAGAAGTTCTCCAATAGACAGACCAAGCAAAAAAAAACTTATTCCTGGCATTGAAATCCTAAAATATTATTTTTATAATACAAGCTAGTTGGGTTTGCATCTAGCCGACCTAAACTTTTTGTGAAAAATTTGGGTGGTGAAATTTTTTGTTTTTGTTGGTTAATAAATATTTATCATATCAGCTGTCAAAATATTTACTCAGTTTATACTTTGTTTTAAAGCTGAAAATAGGACATTACAAATATATGCTCTGTGATACATCTTTTAAAATATGTAGTTTCCATCAGAATGGTTTCAAGTGTATTTTAGAAGTCTTTTCAGAAATGTCTTTTTAGATGTGTAAGATCAGCACAATTGTAGAAGAAAACCACAACTGACTTGTTGAAGTGTTTGTATATGACTGGATGCATATACACAGTGCTTAATAGAGGTTAGTAAAGAAACAGGCAGCTTTTAAAAATTTGCTGTAGTGTTTAAGGCTACATGTTCTCAGTTGTAAAAATTTGTTTCAAAAAAATCTACAATCCAAATGAAACATGCACAGTTGAGCATGGAAGTTTCAGATTGTGGTGTTAAAGAAGGGGAATGCCATGACTGCCCTGAGTGAACTGGCAAATGGCAGCTGTACCTGCGGTGTGTGAAATGTGCCCTTCTGTTGCAGCTCTGTGCTTTCACTGTGTTACAAGGCAGGGTAGCTAATACTGTGGAACTGTCTTAATGGCCAGCTGTGTAAGTCAAATCTGCAAGAATTGTAGATGAGATGTTGATTTTTTTCAGTGATGTGAGTATTCTCACTGCTCACAGCCCCCATGTTGTTTCTGTGTATGGAAAACCTACTTCACTTAAAGTGCTTCTGCTAGGAGAGTAAAAATACATTCCAACAGGAATGTGGTCTTTGATGGTAAAGTAACAGAGCTGTGGCTGCCTCAGGGGTTAGCAGCAGGGGCTGGATACACATACAGTACCTGTGAGCACTGTGTAACCTGTAATATCAGCAGCTTTGCAGGGCATATTCAGCTCCCATTGCATCTCTAATCAGCCCTGTACACCTGGGACTTGGTGTTTATACATGAAATAAAAGTCAGTTTCTGTACCCAAGTACAGAGTTTTGGTTAGAAAAGACTGGAGAGGATGGTGTGCAGCTCAGTGCCATGGCTGCCCCCCACAATCTCTGCTGGCTCGTGTTTAAAGACTGCTCCATAATACTGTTTGGGATCCAGAATACTATTTGCATAAAAGCCTTTAGCCTCTCTCCTTGTTTTCTTATCACTGCAGATAACATTACTTTGTTTGAGTAATGCCCCAGGAAATTGTTCAGCGTATATTTTCCATAAGAAATAATAAGTGAACCTCTCCTAAGGGCCTTTGGAATCTGTGCTTTGAAGCCCTTTGCAACAGAAGGGAGGGAAAGGAGATTTTGGTTCGATTTTTGAGTGCAGTTTTACAAGCGGATCAGGCTGATCTAACAGTTTGCCGTCAATGAAAAGGGCAATCTCACTCACAGCTGTGCAGCCTTCCCCATCTTCTCCTGAGTTCTGGTGTGGCTTTTCCCTGAGCTGATTAATTTCACAAAGCCAGTGGAAAATGTTCCAATGTATTGGGGGCACTTTTGAAATGAATCGGCAACGGGAATCAACTTGCTGAAAGGGCCTTTTGGATCAGTAATGGGACAGCATTAGATGTCCTACCATCACCAAAAGTAGCAGTCACCTTTTGGATATCCTCTGTTTTAATTGATTTGTGGAAAATGAACTCTTAAATATTTTAGATAAATGGAAAAACAAGCATCCCTCCAGAGTTTTATTTTAAGTGCAGGCATGATAGATTTTATTATTACTGCTTATAAGCAGATAAAATGACCACTGGGTAAATGTTTCTTAAGTAAGGCATTAGCTTAATATGGAGTCAATAAAGAACTGAAATAAGGTCCAGCAAATCTTTTTAAAAGTAAGCCCAAGTGCAAAGAGGGTACACTTCTGACTTCATTATTTTACCATTAATACAGAAAATCAACTGTAGTTGTGTTTAGTTTTCAGACACATCTCAAATATAATCTTTATTTTATTGAAGATCTGATCTTTTAAAATTGCATACTTGACTGTATACTAATATACTTCTGCTGTACTTTTTCTCAGGGCTTCTTCTAAAGAGTATGTGTGCAGAAATTTACAATGAATATATTTTAGTAAAGTGGTGAAGTAATTGTAATTCACTGCTTCATACAAGGTGTGTATCAGTACGAATCAAAGGTGGATCTAGAAGTATTTCTTCATACTTAACAGCTACTTGAGTGGGGTATATTTATATAAATGTGTGCAGTATATGTATATAGCGAGGAGGTAATTCACTTGTTTTCCTCTAACACATGGTGAAGAGCTTATAAATTTTTTATTGCTATTGGTCACTTTCTAGATTATCTTTGTATCACATTTATGCATCTTCTGGACTTCGAGCACTTTAAAGGTTTTCTCAGACATAGTGTTAGTATGAGCTTTCATGTGACAGCTGAATCAATGTACTGGCTCAGTGTTGTGAACAGGAGATTGTACCCTTCCACCTGTGTAGTTGTCTTGCATATTCATTTTTGGTATTTCCATTGTACATCTGTCTTTGGTGAGACCATTCTACTTGCTAAACCAGAGGAAACCCCCCTTCCCTTTCAATACCAGTGGATAGGCAGCAAACTGGAATGCTGTGAGAAATGACCAACAGCAAATCTAGGAAGCGAATGACAGTAAACCTGCGGTTTGGACTTTGTTTTTCTGTTCTTTTGACTTAGTCCTGCAGATTGTAAGGTGAAAAGTAAGAATAAAATCTCCAGTTTATTAATTATGAATAGATAATATGACAAAATTTCTGCACACACAGTTTATTAAGGGAAAAAAAGGGGAAATTGGACAATACTTAGCTGCAAATCTTAATTGAAATGTTATCTTCAGATTAATTCTTTTAAATAATGCAGATATAATTTAGTGGGAGGATTGTAAATTAAGCAAACATCTCTTGACCTTGCCAATCTACAATTATTTTTAAGGTAGTTGTGAGAGGGGCAAAATAAATCTTTTAAGTTGAAGGAGAGGGGGAGAGACATGATACATGTGGGGGATGTGAAAAAACTTAACATCGAAAACCAAGTTTTCAGAAGATTCTACAAAAGCTGATTCTACAAAAGCTGCTGAAGTGAACAAGATGTGGAGAAACTTGTTGCAAAAATATCTGCTACTGTAAAACTGTTCTATCTATAATATAATGGTAATAGAACAATAAGAATATTATTTTAATTTTTTTGTGTCTAAGGTGGCCACAGGCCTTGGAAGTGACATTTTGAGAGAGACAGAGTAATTTAGCATGTTGTTCCTGTTTCAAATTTTACTTTTATATATCTTGCACATAGAACAGATTTTAAAACTTAATCTGCTATCAATAATGTCTGTTAGTGATCCCAAGGTAGAGTATATAAAAGGCTGGATAGCATGTAAAATAAAAGTATCAGCTTATTTTTAAGGAGCTGTTTTCTTTGAAGTTAAAAACTGTTATCCTTTAAAACATTAAAATTGATCTATGGGCTAAAAAAATCCCAACTAATATCTTCCTAATGTTCAAGAATGTATTTGAAAGGTCAGTATAGTATTTACTAGTAGGATTAATTCAACAACCTCACGTGAAGATGCCACGCTTGTGATACCAGCAATTCATATTAAAGTTACAGAAAGGTTAGAATTAGAACATTGTGAAACAGTTTTTCAATTATCACTTGAAAAAGAGGTCTGTGTTTCAAATGGAAAAGTTTTAGTTTATAGGTGATCAGACTAGTCTTAATCTCCTTTAGGTGTGGTTTTTCTGTTTCTAATGAAAATGTGAATTTTAAGTGGAAGAGTCAGATATGATATTTTTCAAAAATTGATATTTTTGATGACTGTTGGTAGTTTCTGTTGGCTGCATTTGTTAACTGTTTTATGTCTTTGTTTGTAAACCTCTATGTTTCTAGTTGCTTTTGTTCTAAGCTCTTCGGTAACAGGATGGTTCTTACCCTGTGAGTTCTAATTTTATATGTGTTCCTTTATTGTGTGGATCCAAACTGGGGGAAAAAGACTACTACTTCAACTACATCCCCTTTATCAAGGGCTACTTTGGAAAGCCATTCCATTTTCAGTAAAGCTCATTTTTCACCTCTCTAACTTAACACTGAATAGCCTTTAGTTGCTCTTCAAGTAAGAGTATGTTCTCTCAGGTAGTAAATGCTACTGAAGAGTAGCTGTGATTTGGGAAGCAGTGTTAGTGACGTTGGTTGTTTCACTCGACACACATCCTCTTGTTCTCCAGCCAAATTCTAAAAGGTCCCTTCAAGCAAGGATCCACTCTCCCAGACAGGAGGGTTCTTGACTCATGTTTGTACATTTTTGAAGCTTGTATTTATTTATAAGAGAAAGAATTTGTTATGAGAAATCCAAATGCACTACTGCTTTGAAGAGACAAGTAAAACTTCCAGAAAGCCATGTCACTTTACCAGTGGAACCTTCTTAAAGAGATTGTTTCTGTCTGCAGCAGTTTTTCATGACGTGCTCTGGATGTTCTGGACTTGGTGTACCCTCACTTAATGAGCTGTGCAATATGCCTTTGTAGGGTGATACTACATAAATAATAATAGTTCTTTAGCTGATTAGTCCAAAAAGGTCTGTAGTGACAGGCATGTTGTGGACCCTGATTGCTTGCGATACTGTCAGTGCTCATTAACAAGACCAGTATGGCAATAAAAGCTTCAGATACTCTTAACATCAGGATGGTGTTGCATGGTCATATTAGAGACTGACTCAAAACTGTCTGGTGTCACTTGGCATCTTTAAAAATGCACTGGTGTGAGCTTTGTCTCAGTTACTTCTTTGAGAGGATGACTTGCTGAAGGAAGGATGTTTTAAATTTCAAAGTATTTTCTAAGTTAAAACAGGAAAACCAGTAATACATATAAAAGAAACTCAAAACTTGTATAAAAATATTGTATTTATCTAGTATGTTGTTTTCAGTTTATTAGAGTTAGTTTAAAACTTTTTTCTTTGTTGATTGGGGTTTCCATAAATTCTATTTCCATGGAAGGTGCTGTGCAGAGCAGAGTAGGTTAATTTGCCCAGGTATTGAGGAAGTTATAGATGTTTATAGGTACATTGTATGTTTGGATAATTAACATGTTCATATCAGTTACCGGGAAAAATGAACAGCATGCAAATGCTCTATCAATAGATAATATGACTGACAAATAGGGAGAGCCAGTTGAATGAACAGAAGAAACTAAAGCACATTGTCCATATTATGTGAACATGTTTTTACCACCTGATTTCAGCTGTTCATTTTTCAGTAATTAGTAAGGCTTGCAGTGGGGTGACACCATGGCTCTGGTTAGATGTGCTGTGCCCGATGCAGGTGTGTGCATGCAGAGCTGCCTGCCATGGTTCGGGTGGAGTGCTGGGCTTGGCACCTGCTGCCCTGTGTGCAGCTGCTGGCAGAGAGTAGCTTCTAGTCCACCAGCTATGGCACTTTAAGGAACTCTGTGTCATGAAATATTTGCACAGTACCAGACAAACATGGCCTTGTAAAGTTTTAGTGTGTGTTAGGTGTTTAGTATCTAACTGTTGCATTTAGCTGCCCTTGGGTTTGTTACTAGTTCTGGTTCTCCCCCTTTCTGATTTTTGTGTTTCTTTTCTTGCTTTTCTTTAGTGTAACAGCATGCTTGCTCAAGATAAAGGTTCAGCAAAGACACTCATACGAATTATTTTATTTCTGATTTGCAAAACAATGTATGTTTTACCTTTTAATTACCTTTCTAAATCTTAAAAACATCTCTTTTTTTAACTTATGCTTCAGGTTCCTGCAAGAAATATGTGTTTCACAGAGATTGGAGAGCTTCAAAATTCAGCATTAAAAACACTTGTTTAAATCCTGGTAACTAAAGCACTAAAGAAAGGCGCTATAAATATTTTCTGGCTTTGGAGTAAAGAAATATGCCAGTTAAGTTCAACTGTGAAGAATGCCATGTTAACGTAATGACTCCATTTATTTCTGATATTGGATGGTGGAGCTCCATATGCTCCTGCCCTGTGTAACAAAACATCAGGAAAGGCAGGTTTAGGAATTGAAACCTCAAGAGAAAATTGGCTGTCCATGCCTTGCCCCTTCTTGCTTTCCTTTTCCTGACTCTAAAGTACAGCTGTCCAAGTCCTTATACTATGTGTGCAGAGCTGCCTACATAGGGATTGAAGCTGTGGTGGAGTAAGTTGGTAGGCTGTGATTGTGAGGAGGTTTTACAGAGACACCTGCAGCAGTTCCCTCTTGTCACTGTGCCATTGCCCATCCTCTGCCTACTGTTAAGTGCCCTGTGGCAGAGGTGGCTGAATGAGACGTGCGTCTGCATATGCAAGGTTCTCTAGTGTTTAATGTATGAGCAGGAGTGGACTGCAGTGACAGTGGCTCAGGAGCAAACACTCAGCTTTGCTTATGGCAGAGGGAGGAGGGCAAGAGTTCACCTCCCAGCACAGGGTAAGCACACACACAAGGATCTTCAGCTGCTCTGTGAGTTTAGTGGTAATCTGCAGCCAAGAATATTTTCTGCCCAAGTACTATTGCGCTCATGAGGCTTAATAGATTGCAGCTTCTGGGCTGAGTTTATCCCTATAGGTAGCTTTTTTCTTTAACTTTTTCTTCTTTAAAGTTTTCCCAGATGAATCATAAGCTCTCAGTGTTCTTTTTTCCCCCAATGCTCTCTATAGGGATGGAATAAAAGTGGCAGAGACATCCAGCAGCTTGGGAGGAATAACAAAAATAGAAACATAACTGATTTGTAGCAGTTGTCTTGAGGCCTTGTAGGGTAACAGAGTTAAGCCTTTCCTTACTCTATCCATTTAAACGCCCAGCAACTAAGCAGGGATTTTCTGTGTAGCTCCGTAACTGTTTCCAGGTTCCATTAAAAAAGTTGGTGAAAAGCGAGTGCTGGTTCCTAGTGCATGGGTGTGTTTGTGCTGAAGCACTGTGAGGAGGCTGGCTCAGTACAGAATTGGACAGATCAGACCTTAAGCAGTTATTTCAGGTTGTCTGACATTGAACCATCCTAATTGGGCTTTATACCTCTAAGTTTTATTTGCAGTCATTGAAGATTGAAATTTAGCATCTGAGAAAGGAATAAATCACTGTGTTTCTCAGAATTTTAATTACAGGGCTGCTTGTGGCAATTGAAAAACTTGGATTTGTCAGACTTATGAGATGTGGTAGCAACTTTAGGCTTGGGTATCACTTTACCTGTCTCATTTTGTCTTGGCAGGTGATTGGTTAAATATCATCTCAGAACGGCCTATTGTGGGTTTTGAAATGTTTCACCTTTTGATTTCTGATTTGTTTCCTTGTAGTCTTACAATGTTTGCTGATCTGGAAAGCTAGATTTTCAGGAAGGACTGGGTATCTGTTTACTATAAACTCTTACAAAATTCATAAGGCTGTTGTTATCTACCTTAAAAATTATTTGAATTTTCATTATTTGATTACTCTTGAAGATTGTGGGGGATTCTTACCCTTTATTTTTTTTTCCATTTACAGCAGACTTACTATTCAACCTAGATATTGTTAACTTAATGAAAAGTTAAATATTAACTATATCCTCTTTGATCCTACTCAAAGACTGTGTTCTGTGAGGAGGGTGTGCATGTGTATCTTCAGTGTTCTTCCAGAACTAGCTGGAAACTTCATAATTTACTTTCAGTGGGGAATATTATTTGTAGTTCTGAATGTATTTTCTGCTGGTCTTTATCATCCTGAAGATAAATGTAGTAGGGTTGAAAACTGTAAAGGAACTTACAGAAGTAAGGATAGCTGCATGTTTTTTGTAACTGAAAAGAATGCCTTTAGCTTTGGTTTTTAATTGAGTGTTAATGCCAGAATGCTTTGTTCAAAATAATCTAAATTATTTTGCAGAGAGATAAGTAGAAAAATCATATTCTGTTATCTTGGCCATGCCACTAGAAAAAAGCAAGAGCTGCACTGGGGGTTTGAGGGAGGGAGGTAGAGTGTTCTCTAGAGTCCTAGAGAAATTAAGCTATTGTAGAACTGGGGAACAACACTTCAAATGAAGGGGGGGGGAAGGAAATGAAGCTAAAAATCTGTAATGCTCCCTGTGAAACACAAATTAATTACTTATAAAGTGTTATTTATTTGCCATTTAAAAGCAAAGTTTTAAAAGTTAAATATTGCTCTTTTAAGACAATAAATACAACGTCTTCAGTCATGAAACCCCTCTTTCCTTTGCAGCCTGTAGAGGTGAAGCAAAACCAGCATTGTATGAATAATTTTTGTTGGTCTTGCATGTCACAGTTTGCCACAGGCTAGATCTCTGGCAGGTACTGCAGCAGCAGTATTATGCATATGGCACTTCATGTACATTGTTCAGAGTAGTTGCCAGCAATGTGTCTGGGCATCTCCAAGAAAATGGCATGATGTTACTTGAATTAAAGCAAAGCTGTGCAAATAGCCTTTGCATACACATTTCTGGTAAATGTATTGATCCTAACATGGATAATGATCCTTTCAGAAATATTTTTATTAATATAAAAATATTATAAATGCTACAAAGAAAGAAAAGTTCTGTTATCTGTACTATCTACAGTGCTAAAGTTTCTGATCTCTTAAATTACTTGGGTCCTCTAGCTATTAAAACACTCAAGGCAAATCTTGCCTGTCCTGTGACTGGGCTTACTGTACCCGGATTGAAAATTCCATCTCAAAGGTATGTGTGGAAGTGCTGAATGGGCTTTGTTTGTACAGGTCAAGCGTGCTGTGGATGAATGGTACCACAAATGGTCAGTCCGATGCTTCCTGGAGCAGCTGGGCTTACAGTGCGTGAATCTTGTAATGTATCAGTCTATTTCCAGCCTGGAGTCTGCTGACTTAAGTCACTGAAGCAGCTTGAGCAATTTGCTTCTGGCCATCCTCTTTACTTAGAGTTTTCCATATCAGAGCAGAAAGCATGGTGTGGGACTGGGCATTTGGATGAATCATTTTAGTAGAGTACAAACAGCTTGTGTCTGCAGATTGAGCACTTCTGCTTTACTGCACCTACAATCCAATTCTTGTCATGTTCTTTTAAGAGCTTACTGATACCAGTGTGCTTATTCATGCATACCTCACCTTGGCTCTTGAGAAAGCCTCAAAAATAGACTTTAGAGTATCTGCTCCCTTTAGAAGTGAAATTGATCCAGAATCAAAAGGTATACTGGGATCAGTATATAAACTGTGTATTTATTGGAATTGCGTAATGTTCAGCCTATTTATAAAAGTATGCACAGATCCTCAATTTCATATTTTCTTTTTTGGATTTTTTTTTCTTACTTGAACCAGCTCCAGATGGAAGCTATTTGCTTATATTTAAATGCAAGTGCTTTATTTTCCAGTTTATCTAAAATAGTAAAATATTAATCTTACAGAAGACTTTTTATAAATACTCAAACTGATAGGTATTTTTAGTGGTCATACTTGTTGCTCTCAGTTTTAGACACAGTGTACTTTCCAGAAGACTCTTTCATTTTCCTCTCTGAGAATGAGGAACTGGAAAAAAAATCCTTGTTGTAAATTACATTTTTCTAACACTGTTCTAGAAATACATGATGTTGATATCTTTTAACTCTGCCTTATGAATTTTGTTGGGCTCTTCTCAAAGAATTAGCCTTGTCTGTGCTTGTCCAAGATTCAGAAGCTTGTAATCCATAGTTTTTCTTTCCTGCTTTTACTATTCTTGTTTTGATTAAAAATAAAAGGTTACATTTGTGGTTTATACTGAAATCTTCTGTTTATTCTAATATTTGGTAGGTTGTTTCATTAACTCATTTCAAAAGAAAACCAAAACCCAAGAAGTCTGGTATGGCAGTCATTGTTATTTACACACCTTTGGTTATAAAGCTGTTAAATTGAGTTGTGAGGAAGAAGAATTGTTGGAGGGCTTGTGCACAGTTGTACAATGAGATAACTTATGATGCTGATGTTATATGATAGGTCTAAGATACTGACAGACCCATTACTCCACTTGTGAAATGGACTTGTACTGATAATTTGGTTCTGCCTTTCTTGGGGGAAGGGAGGACTGTGAAAATACTTGGTGGAAGCCATTTTTAAGTCTAATAAATTAGTGATGTCCATTTAATGAAAGTTGCTATGTCTGTTCATGTATGTATGAGAGCATACATATTCATGTAGTATTAAAAGAACATCTTTCTTTTCAAAATATTTTGGTTCCTAATATATATTCCTAGTTTTCACTGCATCTACTGAAATCTTTAGAAAGAGAAGCTTATACTCTCGGTACATACAATTCTCATTTCTTAGGAGTTGTTAATGGACTAATATTTTTTTCTGTTAATAATTTAAACTTACAATTGCTAGTATCCTTGAGGAAACTCAATCTGTTGTGATCATTAGTTGATATTATGAAAAAATAACACTGCTACAAAATCTCAGATGCTGTGGTGAAAGGCCGAGTAACTTGCCTGGCCAAACACCTCAATGTCATAAATAAATGCAAATTTTGAAAAATATTTCCTGATAATAATTTAATCTTGAAATGCTACTTTACAGAAATACTGACAACGTCTCTATTTGTTGAAAGTCTCTTAACAGAATCCAGAAGGTGGAACATGGAGACTAGTATTTTCGTAGGGTTGTTTTAGTGTATCTCTTGGAATTTCTGGGATGATTGTTTTTAATAAGGTTTTGGCACTCATAACTTAAAGAATAAAAGCTGAGGGGGGGGTGGAAAGAGCAACTACAAAGAAGCCAAAGTGTATTTTTAAAAGTCATTATTTTTGAGGTGCTGAGAGAGTTGGCTCATGATTTTGGAATGCACACTGTTAACAAGGATTCCTTTGAAGAAGTCTCTGTAGCCCAGTGTTAAAGGCAGTCAGAGACCAACCATAATTAATACAGTCTTTCAAATTAGTGGTGAAATTCATCAGCGGCTCCAAAATCTGACCTTTATATTCTACTCATAACAAAATACAACCTCTGTTATGTCTTGTTTAGTAAGAGGAAAAAGTAATGATTGAAGTGTAACTTTGAATGTATTCATAAAAGGAGTGATGAAAAGGAATATGATATAATACTACCTACTACATGGGCAGTACTACCTGAAACAGGCTTATGAGAGAAAGTTGGATGTGAAGTCCCAAAGAGTTACCCAGTGGATATATGTTCTGCTGTAACCTGTTCAGGAAGAACAAAAGTACTGTTTTGATATAGGTGGCAATTTAGTATCTAATTACAGAAAAATATTTTTTGCATGGGGAAATTTGGATTATTTTTAATCTATGAAAACTGAATGAGATTACTGGTCTCTCACTTAATAAAACTGTTCATCTCCTACATGACAGCAGCTGTTGCTTGAACCAGCCTAGTGCAGTGACAGGCTTGTCCCACTCTTTCTCCAGTGTCCTTCTACTGCTGTGTTAGACCTGTCACTTAGAACCACTTAGTTTTACATCAACTGGTTTATGTTACCTCTTGGTTAGTGATAATTCTTTTGTCTAGGTGGGGTGAGGCATATAGATTAAAAAAGCCCCAAACAAACAAAACCTTAAAAGTATTTGATGTACACTGTTCTTAAATCTTTTCTACAACTTCAGATAATACCTGTGTCCTCAGACAAATTAGAATTATTTCCTCTTCATGGCTTGTTTTCTCCTAGTACAGTATGGGCAGCAGTTTTAAAACTGTGGATTTTTAAAAATATCACCTTAAAACAGATTTAGTTAATCAGTGTTGGATTGCATCCCTAGGAACCCAGAACTGTAACTTCTAAGAGACTTTCCATTGTAGCATTTGAGATGATACTGGACAGAGTAAACCATCAGAAATACCAAAATTGTGTCAAGTCCTTTAGAAGACGCTAAGAAAAAAAACCCCAAACCAAACAAACCCCAGCTCAAGTCCTTTAAAAGACATTAAGGAAAACAACCACCACCAACCAAACTCCTGAGAGTTTGAATCATAGAAGGATTTGGGTTGGAAGGGGCCTTAAAGCTAGTCTAGTTGCAGCCTCCTGCAATAGCAGCACTACACCAGGTGGCTCAGAGCTTCATCCAGCCTGGCCTTGAACTCTTCTGGGGATGGGACATCCAGAACTGCCACTGGCTGTAGCTCTTTTGCAGGCATCCACCGTGGGAATACTTACGGCCTTCCTGCCCTCCACTGCGATTGTTTTTCACATTTGTGATTTCCCATCCACTGTACCGCCACCCCTCCTTTGATTTTGATGATCTTTTAGCGTAGACGGCTTGATTGGCTTTTGGCACTGCGCAGAGCAACGCTGGGCGGTTTGTTTAATTCATCACGATTTTAACAGATCGGCTGGAAGTTTATTTAAAACTCGGAAAAGCACAAACAGCTTTTTATAGCCCCTTGTGGTTGTAGTTGCAAGGAGTCGCTTGGTTCGGCTGCCAAGGGCTGGGGAGCTCGGTCGCTGTGCCCGTGTCGCTGGGAGCATCCCCCGGGCGGAGCGTGGGTGCACCCCGGAGGCGGAGCGGCCCCGGGGCGGGGCCCGGCGGGCGAGGAGGGCTCGGTGCCGGCAGGAGCCGCCCCCCGCCCGCCGCCCCCCGGGCCCTGCGTCACGGCGGCACCGGCGCGTCCCTCCCGCGGGTGCTGGCGGAGGCGGCGGCGCGGCCGGCGCCCCGCTCCGCCCTGCCCGCACCATGCTCAGCCTGCAGGACTCCCTCTTCTTCGAGATCAGCATTAAGTCTCTGCTGAAATCCTGGAGCGGCAGTAGCAGTAAGTATGTCGCTGCACCCGGAATCACAGCAGTGTAGCAGATATCTTATCCCTTTGAAATTTTCTTTTTTGGGGATTTTTTCCCCCTATTTTTCTTTTTCCCTTTTTTTTGCATGTTGCCATGTGAAATTGCCCTTTAAAAAACAGGCTTTTAGTGGTCCTGTGTGCTGCTGGTGCAACTTGGAGCAGCCAGTCCGAGAGCTATCTGCTTCGTAGTCCTCATGAAATGTTTTGTATGTATATATTTGTTTATTATTTTATTTTCTCAGAGTGCAGTTATTTCAGTCTGATAAAGTTCTTTGCACCCTTTGCTGTCCAAGAGAAGTGACAGTAGATGCTCATCTCTGCGGAGTTACCAGATGCTGATGATGTCTTAGTTCTGTCAAGCTCCAAATGCTCCTTTGAAGCAAATCAGTCACCCTCGGACAGTGTATTTTACAGGGGGGCATTGTTTTTGTGCCCAAAACCTATTATTATGCCTACCAGAACTGCCCACTTTGATCTTCTGAATGTCCTGAAACGAGAGTTTCTCGGAGGATTCCTTGTCTGAAGTGAAGCAGCGAAGCAAAGATGCTGCTCTTGGTTCAGACAAGCCATCTGTCCTCACGTCACCCCTTCACACACGCTTCAATGCAGGGTCTGGGCCCGGAGCTGCCTCGCACCGTGTCGAAGGCTTTGCTAACATAAGCACAGCAACTTCATGACAGGATGCCAGGAGGTGACAAAGATGATGTAATTGGACGTCAGCTGAGCATTTCCTACGTCTGAAGTTTCTTGTATATCTGAAAACGAAAAAAGTTAAGATCTGGAAGTAACCAGCATCTCAGCTTTATGTTTCGTTATTTGCTGCTTGATATGTACTGGGATGCAGTTTCTACTTACCATACACTTCATCAAAATAGCTCCATTAGGATTTTTACCACAATACAGTAGTATATATTCACCTGTCTTGTTTGAAGGAATTAATAGCAAGTTATTTATTATACACTGTATTAATCAGTGCTAAGAGATATGCAGATGCTTAGTTTGTCCTAATAGCTCATTCAGACCTGATTTGCTTTTTGTGTTAACTGCTGTAATTTGTTTTAGACTGATAACTTCTAGACTATTGTCTTACAAGTTAAAGCAATTCATGTTTCAGAACAGGTTTTCCTTATAGGTTTTGCTTTTTAGTTTGTTTAATTTGTGTCTTGCAGATTAACAGTATCTGTTCCAAATTTTACCTTGTAATTGTACTTGGTAGTTATTAACATGCTTGCTGCAATAGAGATAACCAGAAGGATTTTTCCAGTATTTTATAGTAGAAGTTGAAAATACCTTATGAAAATGATTAAAAACCCTTATTGTTTCCAAACTAAAGGAAATCGTAGGTTACAGTCAGTAACAATAAATTTAGTCTGCAACTAGATATATCATTGTATAGTTAAGGAGATAAATCGCAGCTTCCAGACTAGATAATTGTCAGCTGTGACAAGAGAGAGTAATAATAATAAGATAGAGAGTAATAATAATAAAAAGGTTGTCGGAGAAGTGGTTATATATGATGCTATGTTTTCTCCTTTATGCCCTCTGTTATGTAAGCACAATGGAGTAAGATCTTCCTGACTCCTTCATCAGGAAGTGGCACTTGGATCATCTACCAACAATCCAATTTTCTCTGTGTGCTGGTGAGATAGCTGGGGTTTATTTCACTTTTCCCAGCATTGTCACTCCATTTGTGGGAATGGTTGTGATTCCAGCATAGCTGCACGTCTGCTCCGTGAGTGTTTGGGAGTCGCATTCTGATGGCGCTGTGTAGCCTGGCCGGGAGCAGAGCCCTCTGTGCAGCCTGTGCTGGCTCCAAGGACTGATTCACATGCATACCTTAGTGAGCTGAGCTGAAGTGGGCAAGCCATTTGCTTTGTTCCTAAAACATTTTCTATTCAAGTGATGCACTATGTGCAGAGCAAGGAATTACACAATATTTGTGTTGAGGATAAGCTTGGAAATTCAGGAAATATGCATATGCTAAGAAATTACTTCAGAAAAGTTTTTGCTATGTTTTCATAAAATTTTTAGGTGCAAATGCTACTTTTTATGGTTTTTATCATAACTTTAAATTTTTACATGCTGAAGGATGTCAGAAAAGGAGTGGGTGTGCTTGCATGCATTTCCATGTGCATAAAAGTAAGCATCTGCAGAGAGTGTTTAAGTGTGTAACAGAAAGGCAGTAAAGCTCCATGAGTCTGGTTAAGGGCTTGCTTAGCTGGCATAATGTTGCAGTGCTGGCTAAGGTTTTATTGTAGTTGATCTTTTTTCTTTCAGTAACAACAATGAAGTGACATTCATACGGCCTAGTTTCAGAATGCTATCTCTGTGCCAACAATTTTAGGCATTACTTCTTTTTAAATGGAGTCAGGAATGTTCTTTTAATCCAGCAGTGATGTGAGGATGTTCTTGCTTAAGAACTGATTCCTTACTGAAGTTGTGAATGTAACTGGGAGCTTTATACTTGCTTGTCCTCAGAGCTGCTTGGCTCCTTAGTATTTAAGGAATCCTAGTTGTGATGATGTATCTCAGTGCTCTTGGATTCTGTTGTTTAGCCCATTGCAGTTTCAATATGTGGTCTGTCTAGTGGTTCTTCTGAGTTCCTAAATTGTAGGAAAAATACTAATTTTGATTGTTGTTTATGTTGCTTGGTGTAAGAAAGCTCTTATATTTTGTCCATTAAAACCTTCATTTAAGGTTAAGGAGGTCTGGATGCCATGAGAATTGCTTTTAGTAATGCAATATGTGGGTTCAAAAACAAAATGTAGTGCTGCTTACAGTGAAAAGCATTAAGTAATAAATACCTTACTGTAAGATATGACACAAGTTTTAATGAAAGCTAGGCATGTATTTCTGGGGCTTACAGTCTGGACAGGAACAATGACTTTCCAGTAAGCACAAGTACAATCCATTATTGCTTTATTAAAAGCTTTTTTGTGTTTCCAATATATACTGTATTAGTAGTCATGTCCTGTTTGGAAATAAAGAATTATTTCTGGATTTTTTTTTTTTTAATAGGATGTATTGTCTTTCCTAAAGCTATCACAGAGCTTTCTGTTGCTGTGCTGCAGTTGTGCTGTATCTATTGGTAAACAGAAGGGACTAAACAGAAGGGTACACCTGTCATGTGGGTGCTTCTCTGTCCTTGAATTCGTCCCTATCTTCTTCTGGATGAATCAGTTTTGGAGGTGCTTTGTGAGATTTTCCATTCCACCTTGCTCAGCTTGGTTCAGAAGTCATGCATATATCTCAAGAACTTACGCTGGTTAAGAGAAGGCTGCCCTTTGACAATGCCCCTGCCAAAGCTACATTGAGGTTGTTGCCCTTGGCTTCTTTTTGATAAAGGTTTGTGACAGGGATTTTCAAAGTTACTGAGACTCATGAGCCTGGGAACAAAGTCTTGCCAGGAAAGCAAGCTGTATCTGCCTGGACAGCAGTTGGTTTGGAAATTGCTATAAAATCAGAAAGAAATGGAGCAGCTTTAAAAGCTCCAAATTATTGGAGCTATGGCTGCCAGGTGCTGATGAGCACATGAAAACTGGGGAGCTGCCTGGCAGATACTTTTGAATCATTCTTTCTGTGGATGAAAAAAAGAACTTGGAGCTTGCTTTTTAAGATTCACTTATCATCTCATAGGATTAGTTTGACTGAAGATTACTTCCTCCTTTACCAACCAAAAATGAACTCTTCGCTCTCAAGAGAGGTTCTGCTCTCCTAATACAGTATTTAATGAAGTAGATGTAGTGGATTCATTTTTATCCTGTGATTTTTTGTTTGAAGAAAGCATCGAAGCTGTAATTTAAATAAGAAAGGTCACATTACAATGTCATTATAGGAATGTATATGAAAGAGGACCATAGGAAGAGTTCTGGGAAAAGAAATGTTTTCTTGATGGTCTTGTTCTTTAGGAGAAGATGGGTGAGGTAGAGTACACATGGAGGTGTGTGTGGCTTTTTAATAAAACCACAGATTTGCTGCTTCAGTAGTTATTTGCTAGTGGTTTATACTTTTTAGAAGTAATAAAAGCACCAGTTTTTAACATACTGGGAGTCATTATTGTATGATAAATTTCATCTTGTTTCCCATTAACTGTTAAAGAGCAAAGAAAATGAAACTTGAGGAAAAAAATTAATCTGAGATGTTACATGATTGCTTCTCTTTCAGACTGTCCTTTGGGCTAAGAGTTATTAGTGGCATGGCTGTGCTCTAGAGAATGTTCATACAACTTTTAAATTCCAGTGGATAAACCAGTATTACGTCACAATGTAGAGAAGCCCTATTTTCATGAGATACTATTTTTGGTGCCTTCTAAAACAATTATAGTTATTTAATAAGTACAATAATAAGTAGGGTGTTAACTTCAGCATCCCAAACAATTATATGCTCAGTCTTTATTTTTGTTGGAAACTTTTTCTTTATTGTAACCTTGACTTCAAAGGATCACATCAGTTAGTAGTGTTGCCTTGTATGCTGAAACATGATCGGCACTTTCTAGAGAATGTAACAATTTTTCTTTATATCTTCCAAAACTGTTTTGACATGTTGCAAAGTGAATTTTTAAAATGAAATATGAATCCAAATGTATTGAGTTTTGGAAAAGCTACTAAATTCTGCTTTTTGGAAAAAAGCATCTACATCTAATTTGTGTTAGTAAATGTAGTTACAGGTCCCTGTACTACTTGAGAAGCAATTTTTTTCCTGTAGAAGGGACATATGATGACCTTTCCAGAATCTTTAAGTTGTCATGGGAAAAACAAGTTTCTGTCAGTAGTTAATTACCCAATACAGTGTGAATGTATCAATGTATTAATGTATTGTGGAGTGTGGCCTCCATATTTGGCTCTGTTTATGAACTTCTGTGGCCTTTGATGGTGGTCTCTTGTGCAGTACATCTCGAGGCACATAATGAGTCATTGCATTTCCAGATATATGGTGTGTTGGCATATTCATTAACAGAGGTGCTGGTAACAGTCTGTGTAGTAAAATTTGCTATGTAAAGAGAACATTGGGTGGGACTTTTTTTCCTCCTTCTTTCTTTGTTTCTGGGTATGTTTGGAACAACAAGGTCTATCAGTGGATGTAGGCTTGAAGAGGATAACAAGGCTGTAAGTATAACATCCAAACTAGTCAAACATCCAACTACCACCCTGAAGCTAAAGAGTACCGTGCATACACAAGTGAATGATCTCAAGGGAAGGAGGCTCCTGTAATGGAATGTTCAGGATCAGCTGCCTAGCAGTGAGAGGCTGCCTGCCTCTCTTGGTGGGCATGTATGGATAGCTCAGCTGGATCCTTGAGTCTTGCTCTCCTGTCTTTTGCATAGAAGCCTTTTTATATTTGCTCATTTTTCTTCTGTGTGACTGAAGATGGGGAGTGGGTTGGGTATTTTGGGGTTGGTCTAGCTTCTATTATTGCTGAGCATTCATACCTACTTGTATACTTTTTGCCTGCCTTATCTATTTGATGTCAGCAGTCTGTATTGTAACACCTTCCATGTAAGTTGGGCATTAGGGTGTGGATGCTCATTAGGGAAGTACATGTATCCAGATTTTTACCAGTTGTAATTAGCTAAGGTTATATGATATGGTTTTATGATATGATTTTTTTTTGTTTTATATGGTTTTATGATATGATAAGGTTATATGAGTAGGTTTTGTGCCCTACTTTGGACTTCTCTGCACATAAAGATGGAAAGTATGGAACTGTTATTTAAAACAAAATTTTTTTGAGGATTGTTTTGTGTGAAGTTCTTTGTATTGATTTTTTAATAAAATGCTTGTGTTGTAGGAAGTACATTATATGTTGAGATATGCATTATGTCTTCATCAGACATAGATATGCTAGAATGAGCTTCCCTTTGTGAAATTCTTTCTATGAAAGTGATAGACTTTCTGCTAAACCCATAACTAGATTCTGTAATGATTCAAAATGCAGAAGAGAATGCTGTTGAAAGGAGAAAGTGCACCAAATGCAAATCACTCTGTCAGCTACTGTTGCTGGAATAAACTGCCTGCTCTGCATGGACTTCAGGAAAGCTCCAGATAAACCAATTGCAACAAGCCATATCAAATACCCCATTTCTGCTGACTGGGTTTTTTTTTACACTCTAGCTCTGGTGCTTTTGTATTTGAAGGGGAAAGGTTTAGACATTAGGGGTTTAATAGCATTTAGGAGATAACTGACACAACGACATTTATTTATTTGGAAAGGTGGTTGCCAACTTTTTTTTGCTGCATTATATCCTGTGTACATGTAGTTAGAAGTTTCCCACTCTATAGAAGTAAATGTTCTTCCTCATTCCTATACAAAGAGTAATGATGCTGGTTAAATGGGGCTGTTTAATTCTGTTAGGTACAGTGCAAAATAAAGCGTCTGTTTAAAGAGGAAAAGGCCATTCTAAATCAGAAAGGACACTGGGAACCTAAAGGAAACTGGGCCATGCTACTGTAAATAAGAATTAAGTTTTTGAACTCTTAACATTCCCAGTTGCCTGGGTGAACGTCACAAGCAAAGGTTTATATTGGTAGGTCTGGTGGAAACTATATTTTGTGAGAGATTTCAGGGGAGTTTAATGAAACTTGATGTGTGTAATAGGCTACCAAGCTGCAATAACAGAAGAAAATAAAATATTGAGGCATAGAATTGCTTGAACTGCTTTTAATATTAGATACTAATTATTGGAAAATTAGGTTACAGAAAGAAATAAACTTTTTATCATTGAGCTTACTTTAATAACTCTTATTAGACAAATCCAGGAGTCTCTTATAGACTGATATAGAAGTACTTAAAATACAGCGATGGTCAAAAAGCTAGATGTGGAAAGTGTTTCAATGCAGTTACAGAATTACATGGTTTATGAGTCTTTAATTAATTTTCATCAGAATTTAAACTTGATGCCCTAAGTAGGTATAGTTATTAAAACAAGAAAAGAATGATGTGCAGGACATATTTTACTCCTATCAGAACAAATTCTTCTAATGAATATGTGTGTATATATATATATAAAATGCTTTCAAAGTAGTAGTAGAACACAACAGGCGTATGAAACATTTTCTTCATTCTTTGCCTTTTCTCATTCTTCTAAGAATCAAGAATTTGAAAATCCAAAGGAAGGAGTACTTTTTATCAGATATATGTAGACTCAGAAACAGACTGCTAAGAGTTTAAAAAACAACCATTTCAATCTTCAAAAATAACATTTTTAATTTAGAACATTAATATTTATAGGTTTCTTGCTCAAGAATTCATTTAAGTTCTAGAAGCAATTAATTTTATAAAGAGATCTTAGGAAAGCATGGGAGGTATAAATAACTCCTGTGCTTCTGCCTATCAGGCACAGCTGGCATGTGATTTGGGGATATTTTCAACTATATTTTTTGAAATTTTCTTTGCAGACAACTGGTACAGACAAGAATAGTGGTCTAGAAAGATGTATGAATGCCTTAAGCCCTTGCAAATCAATACTAGCTAATTATTGGATATTTGAAAGAACTGTTACATTCACAGTGAATGCTATCAAAGCAGTGTAAGTAGCTCTGGGGGTTGTTCATTTTCTTCCTTTTGCTTTTTTTATTCATCATCCCTGTTTGCTGCCTTTATTCATGCTGCTGAACTAGAACTGAAGATCTTCAGGTTAGGAAAGTGATGTCTGTGAGGGTGCCAGGGTCAGCGATCAGTAACAGCTCAGCAGCTCTTAGTGAAGCCCATGTTGGTCTTAGAGAATCGTGTGTCTGACATCCCAGTGGAAACCTGCCTCCTTTCTCTCTCCAACATCTTGCTTTGTGCTGGCTGTCAGCAGGACATAGCAGCTGGGCCAAATATCACCAGATTTTTACTGTTCTTTCAGCTACAAATGAGATCTTGTCCTGAAAAAAGAGAGGCTGGCAACTGGCACTTTGTTTTTATGACAGCAAAGTGAAGAAAGAAAGAAGCAAAGCCAGGTGTTCTGAGGTTTGACTGAGAAGTTCAAAGGTTTTTTTGGTAGCTGTTTGAACTCTGTGTCCAGAAACCCATGATAGACTAAGCTGGGGCTATTAAGGTGGAATCCTACATTGTTCTGCATGTAGGGGTATTTTCATCTTTTAATCTCTCTCTCTTCAGAAAGTAACTGGGTAGGAAAAAAGGAAAGAGAGTACCCAAAACCTAGAAATAACCTAGCAGAAGTGCATGGATTGCAAAAATTTTGCAATCTTTTTGTCTCACTTTTTTTCTTCTTAAATAATGATTTAAAAAACCCTGAAAGAGTACTTCAAGTTAGAATTTTTCTTCTGTGGGAAAAATTAAAAGTGTATCACTAATTCTGAAAGAACTATCTTAAGAAAACTATGGGCAAACTCCAAGTTTCCCAAATATGGCAAAAGGTGGCCAAAAGGAAAGTGATTTCACTGTTAGAAGTTTTCCTAGTATCTATCAGTGTAGTATTGTTCAAAGGTTAATTTGAATAATTTTTACTTATGTATTTATTTTTAATTTATAGTTCATGCCTATCTTTTATGCCCACATTATCCCTAAAGACTTTGCTGTAACTGGAAAACTGGAGTGCTCATCTTGGAGAAGACAAGGCAAAACAAGAACATAATGTGTTTAATCAAACAGGGGAGAGGGTGGCAGGACAGAGCCTGGGAGGTCCTTGGCATTGGTTCTATATTATTTGAAGTAAACCTGTAAGATTTCACTATCTAAAATGTAGTAAAGGATGTGAATTTATGCTACCACTGAGCACAAAAACATTTTGAAGCATATTGAAGCTGAAGTTCAGCATCACTAAAAGTCAATCTTGGTGTGCCAAAATGGTGTCTTGCTGTAGATTCAAGTCTTTAAAAAAAAATAGTATGCACTGCACTTCTCACTCTGAAAACCTGAAGTGAGGTAGTACTGTGTCCTCGGTTAACTTTAATTTAGATACTGTTTTTTTAACATATATTCTTGCACATTTCTAGTTTTTTCTCAAGCTTTTGTATGTCTTTCTTGCATGCTTACTTCTGCTGAGACCATCTACCTAATGATGCTGAGAAAAACGATGTTAAGTCCTTGAGAATTGTTTGCAGTTTTAAGACTGAGGTTACCAGGACTGACTGCCAGAAGGCAATTGTGAGTATCAGACAGTTTTAGCTATTTGGGACTGAGAGAGGTGACAGAGACCCATGAGGTGCAGCTGTGCCATCCTGACATGATTAAAACATCTCGGTGGTTTCTGGTGGTGCTAATATGTGAGCACGCAGACTTAAATCCCACATCCCGAAAGAAAAAGATGAGCGATGAGCTCTGGATGTGAAACTGGCGTTTCCAGGTCACTGGCCAAGAGTGTAGCTGGGCAGAGGCCAGAGCTTGTTATCGTTTCATGGTTTGCCTTTGGTCTCCTTCCAGGTGTCAGGGCTGGAGCGCTCCCTGCTTTGAGGCCCTAAGCCCCCACCATGCCCAAACTCCACCTCTGCTTCTGTTCCCCCCAGAAGCTGGCCAGTTGTTCCATCTCATCTGTGTTTTATTACTGGAGACTGATTATTGAGGTCATGTTTTATTAGAATAGATACAGAATTTGCCTGTGTAACCTCAATATAATGAGGAAGCTTGAGCTCCAAAACCTTGATCAGAGAGTCTGAGATTTCCAGGGTTAAGTGGGAATAACTGGGCAATGTATAATATCAGTTCTGTTAATAGTATACCTGAGCAAGAATGAAGAAAGTATTGCTCCATTTTAAAAATAATGCTGCCAATATATTTATATATTGCAGCTTAGGAGATGGCAGCATTGTCTACCTCTCTGTAGTAATTCTGGTTGGAAACTTAAATGACCTAATTTTTATTTTTCTTTATCATGTAGCAGTAGTAAGCAGCCCTACAGATTATCAGACCATTATTTGTTTTGGGATATCCTCTACTAGGAAATTTCACCCTCTCTTCCTAAAGAGGGATGAACATTAAAGAATTTTTAAAGCAGAAATGTAATCGTTTCATATAATTTTTCCTGCATATTCCTCATTTTTATATTTGTCGTGAACTGTGTAGTCATCTAAATATCATGCAAGTACTGCTGTCATTATTGGCCAGCCGTAGTTGGTGTCAGCACATGCAGTTAGATACTTAGTTCCTTTTCAAGCCCCAAAACATGGTAGTATTTGAATGACTTGCAGATCTGAATGTAGCTATGACACAGTTGTCTCATCTCCTTAACAGACTGCTCTCTTTGAAATATGGATTGATGTATAAACATGTTTTTATCCCTGTCCATCAGCTTGTAGGCCAGTGTATCTGTTTCTTTTCTGATAGACTGGGGATATTTTCCGTGTCTTCCTACACAAATACAAAACCCACTATTTATTTTTTACCACAACACAGTGTAGGTAATGCTGTTGCAACATTGTATAAACTGTGTAGCAGATGTAAATGTGATATCTTGTAAGAGGGAAAGCAGATATTATTTAATATGAACTGAGGGGAGCAAAGTGTATGAGTCCAAGAGGACCACCAAGCAGCCAGGCACTAGGACAGGGGGGGTGCTCAATGTCCAGCAAAAAGCCACCACAACGCTTGTGTCAAGCTATTACATCTGTAATCTATGGTCATGGTGTGGGAGCCAGGAATGTCAGGTGTATCATTCTCCATGTGTCCTGGGCTCCTTTTCAGTTGGCATCAGATTTTGGAGCACTGTTTTTGACGTTGTCGCTGTTTAGTGTGCCCATCCTGTCACACTTCTGTGAGTCATTACATGATTCTTTGTCTCCAGCTCTGGGTGTGTTGTGAAACTGCAGGTGGGTGAGGTGGGTGCAGGGGGATCTCTGTACCCACTCAGCCAGGTGTTGTTCATGCAGGCCATGCTGAAAGCACCAGTTCCCTGGTGTCTCCACAGCCAGAACTTCCCATTCATATCAGCCCCAGCCTCTCAGGTACAGTTCTCTGCATTGCTTTTTAGAGCTTAAATGAATGTATTGAAACCAGATAAAGGTTCCTATTGCAGAGAGAGCAAACTACTTTTTGAAGTAAATTAGAATCAGATAAAAAAATAAAAAGAAAGTTGAGGGAGTTAGGAGAAAAAAGTTTTTTTTTTTCCTTGTGATACCAGTACACGCAGCTCAAATCTTTTAAATGACCAATTTAGCCATGTATTTTGGAGTTCCATGGACAAGCATATGACAACCTATTTTTACTTCAGATGTGACTAGTCTCCTCCCATGAAACTGACAAAGAAGCTGGTAACTCTGAAATCTTGGTGTGTTTATGGTGGCTAAGAATAGCATGGCACTGAGTATTGTCTCCATATAGAAGTCTAGTGTGAGTGCTGGCTGTGTGCTTGCTGGTTGGGATTTTTTTGCCAGGTTTGTGCTATGCCCTTGTGCTTCATCTGAGGACTCAAAGCCCTGAAGGCTGTCATCTGCTTCCCTAAGGAATTGCAAAACTTGGGATTCTTCCTAATTTAGTTTACTTTTATTTGCAGTAAGCATAGATAAATTTAGTCAGAAAGACTGATTAGAAATAGAAGTGTCTCATGCTTTTTCTTAAAAAAAAAAAAAGCTAACTAGGGTCTCATGTCAACTCAGCACTACCTTTTGCTGTTAAAGACTTAAAAAGCACTGAGAACCCCCAAAAAACAATACCCACACTAGCCCACACATGCAAAGCAAATTTGGATAAGTGTCCTAGTGAACAATCCTAAGTTTTCTATATATTTGTTAATTTTCATATTCATAGAACTTTTTTTCCCAAGAAAATAGTTGTCCCAGACTATCAATAAATAAAGCAGCTGACACTGCTGTTTTTCTGTAGAATTTGAGGAATGGTCTTGACTCAGAAGAGCACATTTGATAAACAGGAAAAGCACAGACAATTTACTACACCTATTTAAAAACAGAACTTACAACAGCATTATAAGATTGTGTTTATGCCTTCACAAGGAAATTTTTGTTGTAGTTGAAAAATACTCAGTCTCTCCTATGTGCTGATAACTCTTTGGTAATATCTACTGGGAACTGAAACTCATTGGAGTTGAATTTTCAGGAGAGCTGATCCCCTGAGTGCAGGGCAGAAAATTTCATTCAGGGAAATTATCAGGTTTTTTTACAGTTAAATATAGGTAATTACCTGGATGTGAAAAGAAAAAGGGGTTTGTTTTTTTATTCCTCAGCAAAATTACTAAGAATATGCTTTTGAAAATGTTGGTTTCACTTTTTCTGTTTTTCTTCCTATGACATGTTTGTGTTAAACTTGGCAGATTGAGTTAGTCTAGTATATTTTCCTTTTCAGCTCATATGTTCATATGAAGGATTACTAGGCAAAACTGACAGAATCGGAGCGTGGAACAGTTGTGCTTTTCTGAAATTGATATTTAATGCATGAGATACTTTTTGTCCCTCATTTGTGTATGCTTGAGCATATTCCAATGCTGGATTGTATTTGTTTATTTATTCTCTCCTTTGCTTTTTTAATCCTTGTGTATATATACCTAACACTTCAATTTTCAAAACATACCTTGGTATCAGAAATACTATTACAATTTTTCTGAGTACATCACTAGACAGTTATTTACAAAGAAGTGAAGGTGCTCTCTAAGAGGACCCAGTCTGGGCTAATGTATTGGTTTTGGGGTTTTTTGTTTGTTTGTTTGTTTGTTTTTAATGATACATTATTTGAAGTTCTTGGTTACCTTATAGCTGACATTCCACAGTCCTATTCTTAAATAATCTTTTAGAGCAAAACTGCCAGCATTCATTACTTTCTTGCATTTACTCAGGAAAGGTATCAATTTGACACTAATGAGGATAATTGAGGATAATGAGCATAATGAGGATAATGAGGAAAAGTTTTTTTTCCTCTTTGAACTGGGAGCTGGAATTGCCCTCTTCTCACAAGGAAAGAATTAGCAGGCAGCGAAGTGAGAGAAGGTTAAACAAACTACCTTGGCTGTGCTCTGCAAGAGACCTCTTTGCAAAAGCTGCTGGCTTCTGACACAATCTTATTTGGAAATAAAATTAAGCATAAATTTGTTGAGTATTTTGACATTGTTTTTACTTCAAATACAGTGGACCAATAGGGTTTTTTATATCCTTAAGTCTGCAAACTGAGGATGTGAAGTTTTGTTTTTCCAGAGAACTGTGGATTAGGAAAGATGAGATAAGGTATTTAAGTTTCTGTTTGCTAGTTAACAAAGGCATACCTGTGGTCACTTTGACTTTGTTACAGAATGCACTTTTTGTGTGTGGTGTATACCGATCTTTTAATACATTGAAAGGAAATAAAACATCATTACGTTTGCAGTGACAATTGTTAAGAGTGTTTGTGCAGCCTGTATTTATGTGTATTCCTTTGCTGCTATATCCTTGCCTTAGTTTTAGATTTTAAATGCTAATTCTTAAAACTTTAGATTTATTTTGTGTTTTTCTTTCTCTTCATGTAGTTAGCATACCATGGAAGTGAATTCTTAATTCAGAGCAGAACAGGTTCACTCTCATCATTGCTGTGGAAATGTGTGTTTTCTTAACTTACAGATCAGTGTGTAAGGAAATCTGGAATAAACACTTGTGAATAAAATTCTCTTTCCTTCTCTTCCTACTCTTTCACTCCACAGGCCTGACTAGTGTATCTTTCACTGCTGCCTTTGCTTCTCTTCTGCTTTTTAGTTTAACATAATTTAGCCAAGCATTGATTTAATTTTATTGCCTTTGCTAGCTCAGCTTAACACAGGATTCAGAGCATCAGTGTGTTTCCAGCCTGGTGCAGCCTTGAATTTGATGGCAAAAATGGATTTCTCTCTTAGCAGTAAGAGAGAGCAGTAAGTTCTGTTCTCTGCCCCACTTCCCTCACCCCATGGACTGTGCAGGGCACACTTTCTGTGCCAGTCAGAAAGGTCATGAGTGCTTGCAGATTTACCAGTGTGCCCTTCCCTGTTGCTTGAAAGTTGACCATCAGTATCTGGCTCTCAAATGGGAAGGAGAGGGAATGATGAGAAACCAAACTGCCCTCAGCAAGCTTAAATTTGCTCTGTAGGAATCTGTATCCCCCTTGGAAACTTCTTCTAAATAATAAAAAACTCCAGGAGACTGAACTGAAGGAGAAATAATACTAATGAGTTATGGCCTCTCAGCCATTGCATGAATGCACAAACCATATAAAAGCATGGTAACTGACTGGTATGCTGGTGACCCTGAACTTATAAGCCCCCATGAAAAGCAGGGAATAGTACTGGCTCAGACTTAGTGGGGACTCAGTTAACATTTTCCAGATGGATCAGAAGAACTAACAGAGCAAGCCAATATTAAGCAATTCTGTCTTTCCTCTCCATATTCAGTGGGAAGTTGATGTCTTTGTCCCAGTTGCAGAAATAAAGTTAAATAAAAAATAAGCATCAGATACTGCCCTTTAAAATTAATACTGTAAGCTTTTTTTTTTGGCAAGTTAATCATACTGGAATAAATCGCTTCTGTGTTTGCATCGTTAATGAAAGTATGACTTGCAATGCTGTAGAAGCCTAATGCTAATGAGGATAGGAAGTAAAGAAACAAGATTAGGGATTTTTTTTTTATACTTATGTGGTTATTCTTTTGAGGGAACACAGAATTTGTAATTGAGTGAGTGTTGATAGTTATATATGTTCATTTGTTAAAGTTCAGTGTTTTGAAGGAAGCTGAGATAGCAGGGTGGATACATACATTCTTCGCTTGTGCTATGCAAAGTAGTTTGACAGTTAAGGGCATGTTTGGTCTTCACAAGGTCTACTGGGAAAGGAGACTGAAGGTACCAGATGTGTGCTTGGGGTGGTATTGTTTCTCTGAGAAGTTTGCAACTTGATTACAGAACTGTTTTCAAGCAGAAATTACTGTATTAAAGTCTAGCTTGCTTTATTATATGTGCAGCTTAAAATTGCATTGAAGGCAGTTGTATTAAATGTCAGGACACTAAGAGTATTTCTGAAAACTACTGTTGGGAATTTAATTTACAGCCCTGAATCTTTGCATTCCTGCCATTATCCTGCTTCCAAATGTGATGGATTATGTTTAGATTATGGACAGATGAGACTTATCCTTTACATTCTTTGAAGCTGATCTTGCATGAGACCAGCTTTCTGACAGTGTAGTTTGGAAGTATGCTATTAATTAAATCTCACTTCTTTCTAAATAAGGATTGCTGTGAAATTCAAAAATATTATTTTTAATTAAAGTACTTTATTTGAAGAGGTTTTCTATTCTGGCTGTTGTTCTAGAAAAGGAATTACATAAACTATATTTTTAATGATCTGACACTTTAATGGCCAGGATATCCTGATGGCATGCCGTAATCAAGAGTGACTGGGCAGGACTTGAGACAATTGAGTTCAAACTGATTTCCTCTTCCCCCTCTAGTTTTTGTGTTCTATCACATTGTTTTCCACTGTGTATGGTTTGCTCTTTTGGCATCTTGTGCTATCAAAATTATTTTTTAATTTTTCTTTTTTTCCTGTCTGATAATAATCTACATGCATGGTCTACCATACAAGGCTCTGTAAAATGAGTCACAAAATGAGTTGTACTTCTTGCATATGTGTCTAGAAATTTCAGCCAGTATTTCCCATGTATTCCTAGCTGTTGTGTTGTTGAGGATTTTTTAAAATGTATGTAAATTAATCTTATATTAATCTTAGTTATTTAAAAAAATAGTATTTCATTTTAAATTTCTTGTTTGCCATGGTAGTTACTTCTGCCATAGATGGCACAGTCTGTCCTGCTGTTTGACACTACATTAGAATTACAGAGCACTAGAGATCAGGTGATCTTCAGCATTATCTTTGGAGCTTCTAGAAGCCTTTAATGCTGTTAAATCCAACATTCTCAGTGGACAGAGGGAGCCCAGTAACAACTAACAGTCTATTTCTGACTACTGCCCTGGGTATCCTCACACTATCCTGAATGTCAGATCTGATCTCTTTTTCAACCATTAAATTTCTTAATAAAAGTTTTTGTGCATTCTACTCCAGTAAATAAAAAATACTCATCCATCTGTTGTAGGTGATTGTGCATTGTGTATGTGGCTGTTGTTTGTCCTGTTCAGCCACCGTTCTGTGAGAAGCAGGTGCTCCTCGTACACTATGAGGATAGAGGGTTAGAAAGAATGTTCAGTGGAGCTGCCACTTCTCACCTATGTATAAAGGTGTGGACGACTGCCACATTCCATAATTGCAAAGCCAGTAGGATTCACTTGGAGAAATTCAAAGCCCTGGTTCTCTCTTCTCATGTGTCTGAGTTGACGAAAAATAAATATTTAAAAATAATTTCCCTGATTTTATCTCAAATCCATTTTGTCTTTTTATCTGTTCTAAAGTTTCAGGAAAGAAATCATATACCTATTTTATTTTTGACTTTTCAAAGTAGGGAAGGGACTATAAGAGATGAGGTCCCATACATAAATTGGAGTATTTGCTGGTTAGAGTTTACTCAGCTGTTAAAGCAGCTAGACAAGAAGAATGTCTTGTTCTCTTCATAATGCTTCCTCAAAGAACATCTGAATATTAGTACAAAAAAGGGGTAGAAGAACAATGTGGTGGAGAATATAGCAAAAAGTCTCCAGAGGGTTATGGTGATGGGGAGTTTAGAAAGGAAGAAGACCTTTCAAGGACTTTTTTATGTTTGATACATGGGGAATTTACTTCATATATCCCAGACAATGGTTATATGTGTGGAAAAGATGCTGGAGAAATTTTCTTCTTAACTGAAATATTTGTGGTTAGTTACAGTTGGGTTTTTTCTAATAATTAAAAATGTCACTTTCAAGTTTGATGGAATATTACTTCCCTTTTACTTCTTCTCTTGTGGGAGACTGTTTGGTTGCATTTCTAGAAATTTATGCCAAATGAAAATCTAAAAATCACATTTTAAGAATGAAAGTGACAGAGGTATTAACAGCAGTGGAGAAGAAGGCTACTGAATCTCTGGAAGGACTGAATTAGTTTTAAGGCAAAGCTCGAAATCTGAGGATCATTTGTAGCAGCAAGACTTCTAAGGGATTGCAATCTGGCCCAGATACCTAGAAAACCAGATATTGCCAGACAAGGTTCTATGCCTTAGAATTTCTGCTGTGTCTTTGTGTTGGCAAGAAGTAATGTTTCTATTACCGTTCTGGCCTGTGTTTGCAGAGTCTATGAGAGCAGAAAACAAGTTTCATGTGAGTACCTGTAACTAGACAAATTTACAGCTGCTCTCCCAGTTGAGTCAACTTTCCCTAAAGAAAGAATGTTCATATTTGCTGGAGGTAAAAAAAAATAATCTTTAGAATAAAACTTCAAAGATTTCTGTGAAGATTTTGTTCTGTGGGGATGTTTTTAGTCCAAATGAAAGCTCAGCTGTCATAGCACCAGTTCCCACAAAAAACTCAGAAATACCTTGTGTATTCTCTCTCAGGCTATACTTCATGTTACAGCCGTGTGGTTAATCAACTACTTGTTGAAATTAATTTATCTTCTGTTTATTGATGCAGCATTCATTTATGTTCTTTGTCCCAGAGTTTGGCTGAAATTAAACATATCTGAGACTCCTTAGAGAAGTTTTTAATAGGGAAGTGTTTCTGCTGCAGAAGTAAAATGTGAGTTCCGATTTAGATGTGGAGGGGAAGTTATCAATACACATAAAACTTCCTCTCACTGAAAGGTTGGACTTGGCTTTACAAACTTTACATGAACCGTACCACTGAACAAAGCCACTTGTAAGCCTCTTTCTATTTCACAGGTAGGTAATCCATTCATCTTGTCATCATGTGCGATATCATAAATGCATGACACAGGTACCAGCTACAATTGCTGGTTACTTGATTATTTCCACAAGTCATTTAAAACCAGTAAAGAATTGAGAGAGGTGAGGTAAGAATTTGCACTCTGGGCTTAGTCCATGTGACCTATTAATGAGAGAATATTTCTTCTTTGCCTGTGGTGTAGTTGGACATGTGTATGAAGCCAAAATTTTTTGTTAAACATCTTCCAAAGAAAATTCGCTGTATACTGCCAACACAGAAAAGGAAGAGATAATTCCATAGCTGGTGTTGCTGGATGAATTAGTTGTGTAGTCTGTATTGAAAATAATAGGAAGTTTGTGCTTCAAGAACTATGTATCCAGACTAAGGTATGAGAAATAGGGGAAAAAGTGCTGTTTTGTTTTCTTGATCATGTATATGTATTCAATGTATTCAAATTGATTTCAGTTTCTACTGCTGTGTTTGTATTTGTGGTACCAATCAGTTCATATGTATTATATACAGCAAAGCAACGTCTAGGTACCACACTCTATGAAAACATGTGGTCAGTTGCCCATAATAGATGCTTAATTTCACTGTCCAAGACTGTGAATTTTGTTCGCATTATTTAGGTTATCTTGTAAAGTGACATTGCTTTGGTGTCAGGAGGCTGCTTTGCCTCTCCCTTGGCATTGAGTGTTTCATACCAGTATCAAAATTAATATTCATATTAGGTATGGAGTTTTTTAAGGGCCTTGTAAGAATGTCTCAAAAAAGGGCATCTGGCAGAAACTCAATTTCTTGATCGGTCCAAACATATTATTGAGAATAATTTACATAACCAAGAAAATCAGAATGGCATTTGTATAAAAACAGATGTGCTCAAAATGAGTACATATTTTATGAGTTTGCATTTTTTTTTTCTCTTTTATTGTATCTAGTAGCACAGTTTAAGATTAGTACCACCTTGCTGGTAAAGAAGTGCTAGTGAAATAAATGAGAAAATCTGGATAAATGCAGTATAATGCAGATGTGTCCACTAATTCTGCAGGACTGCTGAATTCAGCACCTGTGTGACGCTGCTGAGCCAAGGAGCCAGCCACGTGTGCCACAGTACTGGGTGTGCATGACATCAGCAGGGATTCAGTACAGCTGGAGCAAGTGAGGCAGGGATAAATCCGGCTGTCAGACAGGCTTCATGCACTATCAGTAGTGCTGCATAGTTGGAACAAAAACCAGTGAGGTAGACCTGGTTGTCTGCTGTACCACCACATGCTTCAGCAACCCAGGTAAACCACAGCCTCCTATTGCTACTGGGAAAGCAAATCCAATAGATTTGAGTGAAGAATGGCTCTTTCTTTGTATTTGCTTATAGGTTGGAGGCTAAGATCTGGAATGTGCACCTGTTACTAGAGCAGTGTTTGTTGAGTTTCGTTGTATTCATAAAGCTGTTCAGGTTCCTTTCATTCAAGTCATAAGACTTTCTTTTCCACTGGTAGGAGCAAGCAGACTTTGGAAACAGTAAAAACCTGATGATCAACAGGGCTTTCAGAATTGTAAAGTAATGATAAATTTAGTGAGGAAGTTGCTCTGAAAAACAGGGTTCTTATCAAGGACATGGGAAACCTAGGTTTAACATTTGGGCTCTATTCATAATTTGTTGGCATGATTCTGGATAGATTGCCATCTCTTTTGAGCATTGACGTCCTTTTTAGGAAAAAAATATTTTTTTGGTAAAATAACTAAAGATTGTTTGTTATGAAACATTCTCACAATCACTACAGACAAGTTTCCATGTATATTAATATCATTTCTGGAGACAGGATAAAATGTTCTAGATGTTATCAGAGTAGAAGGCAAGGAGTTTAATTAAAATTCCTTTAAGTAACCACACGTAATATTTTTAGTCTTTGGAGATTTTTGTATTGTCAGTTGGACATGCAAACCCTATTCTGCAACAAGTGTCGCAGGAAATATAAAGTACTTCTGAAAGTACATGTGCTTCAAAAATAACAGTAAAAAGCTTAATTGCTAAATGTGAGCTATGTAAAATTATGTACTACTTTAGCAATTAATTATAAAAATAGCAACCAAGAATATAATCTGCTTGATGAAAACTGCAGAGGCTCCTCAAGATTGTGTTGAGCATGTTTATTTCATAGTTGAGTACCTTATTTTAAAATGCTATAAAAGTAATTCCAGATTTGTTTTCAGGTATGTGGAAAGAGGGGAGAGATACCTAATGGAAGTTTTGCTTCAGTCCAGCCATTTCCAACTTCCTGAGACACAGCAGCAACTGAACCCAAATTTCAGTTAAAGCAATAACCATGAAAAACTTGGGGGAAAAGTACATACAAAGTGCCAACACTTGGCTAAGTGTAAAGTAGTACCCAAAAAAAGTCTGAAAGCTAAAAATCATCATTTTTATTAGCCATGAAGTAAAATGGACTCATCAGCTGTCACTGACTGGTGTTCATTACCTTTCAGTACCTGCTTTGTATGTTTGAACCCTGAAGAGTCTCATTGGTAAATAGGATGCTACTTTATATCCTCAAATACTTGATGCATTTGGGCTATGCAGAGAGAAACAGGATGATAAAATAGTAGCATTCTTTACTGTCAAATTGGGTATTAAATAACCTTTCCTAGTTCTAGACACTTGTGTTTAACATGAAACAACTTTGTTTTTCACTTAGCATACATCAGGGCGTGTTGCCTTTTGACCTAGGAGTGTGTTGTCTGTCTAATTACCCTTTGTATTGTTTTACTGTTCCTTGCAACTATCCAAACAATTCGGTGTGGCCCTAGCAACCAAACAATACTGTTTAACAAAGATTTCCTTACTGCATTGCTCCCAGATTTCCCACGTAGCAGTAGCTCACATCAGAGCAAACAAACAGGATATTGTTTCAAGTGAATAATGTTCACTGTTTTCAAGTGGTTTGTGAAAGTAGTTTTTTAGTTTTGAGCTGTTGCAAGCTGTATGGTTTCTGGTTCCAGATCTCATATGAAGTTCTGTAGAATGCTTCATGTTTTGAAGCTTCCAAACGATGTTTGAGACTTACATTTTCTCTGTCAGCTAAGAGTAAAGAATGACTTTGCTTTGATGGCAAAGAATAGCAGAAAAAAAAATTTGATTCTGTCCTGCAATGACTTTTTTTTTTCATTAAGCATACTTAAATTCATATAGATCCTTCCTACAATTTTATTGATTGCAAATTCATGAGTAAATGCATCCCACTGAATGTAATTATACCAGATAATAATGTTGTTTGACCTAGGTAAGAAATCTAAGAATAGATTTTGACTTTTCTTTAACAAACTCTTGTATATTTACTAATTAAATAGTCAAGCTCCCTCTCCATTTTCCCTCGTACATGTTTTTCTGTGTGTATTTAAATAAATTACTGGTTTTACAAAGCAGATGAAACCATGAACATTGTCATATGCAAGACAAGAGTCTTGATGCTAATGTCAACCACTAGTGGTGTTGTGAACTAGAGTCCTCAGCAAGTTCATGGATTAAAATAAATCCTAATAATTTTTTCTTCCTTTTACATACTCTTACATTTTAGCAAAACTAAGATATTTGTAATACTGTCATGGCAGTGTTTATAATTGCTTCAGTATGACAATTTTCCCTGTTTTTTGTGGGAAAAAAATCAGGGGGGTAAGTTCATTGCCACCTGGAGAGTTTGTGCATGTGAGCACAGAGATTAGTAACATGAATGGTTGTAGGGATAGCCGTGACTCTGCTTTGCTGCTGAAAGAGTAAGAAGGCAAGGCAAGCCCTGTTCCTGCACTGACTCTGCTGGCTGGAAGGGATTGCATCCCTGGACAGTGCTGCAGTCACAGCAGCCCTGTGCGTGCACTCTCTATGTGCTGTCCAAGGGGGCTCTGTGAAACTATAGCCAGGGAGTGGGGTCCTTGCTAATTCTGGGGGATGTAAGGCTATCCTGGCACCACATTTCCTTGGCTGCATGGTCATGACCTCTGCCTTGTATTGAAATGTCTGCAGCACTCACAAGACCCAGTCTGATTATAGTCCAGTTACTTCTTTTTTTCTTGCCAGCATAAGATTTTTGCCCAGTTTATCCATTTCCTATGCTTTTGTTTGAGCCTGAGGAGGGAATTTACCTGTGTTTAGATCAGTGTAGAGAGCCTTGGAGTTTCATCCTTAGTGAGGGAAGCTGTCTTACAGCTTTGAAAGTTAACACACTAAGGTGATCCCTTTTACTGAGGATTGAATTGCTAACACAAAGTAAAGATAGCACTTAAAAGATGACCAGCTCCCAATGTTTCCTGATTCTTAAGTGACAGGGGCTTTTTGAATGTGATCTTTTAAATTCTGAAGACAGAAATGTATTATGTAATCACACTATTAAGAGTTGTCTACCTAATTGTCTACATCTAAATATAGTGTGGGGTTAAGGAGCACAATGCTCTTTCTTAGTTTCCCCAGAGAGCAAAAAGAGCTGGTTGAGTACCAGCTCCTCACTCTTCAGGAGTGGGAACTGGACCAGAGCTCTGGCATGTTCACTTCAGTCCAGATCATGCAACAGCTGTGGCATATCCAGTAGGTAAGTCTGGAATGAGCTGAGCTGCTGCTTTGCTAAATTTCTTCTGACAAAACACAAGTAATGATATTCAAAAGGACATTTAAACACTCTCATTTCTTTCCAGCCTGTTAGTGTTAATATGTCTTTTAAAATAAGTCAGTCCAACTTGTCTGTATTTAGAACAAAGCTTTATCTTTCTTAGAAACTCTCATATTTAGGATAAAAGCAATTGCATATATTAGAAATATGTGGTATCTGTTGTGGGTCCTTAGCTACTCAAATTTCTATTTTGTTTATCTGATGGAAATGAAAGGAAAGTTGTTCAAAATGGCATATTACAGCATTCTTCTGTTTTGCCTATCCCATGCTTGGTATTTCTGTTTGTTACCTGCTATGGCCATGAAGATGTCTTTATTCCTTCTTTCACCTCTTCTCAAACCTCTGTACTCTTGTTCTTGACACATTTTCATCTCTCTCATTTTCTGGGCTGCCTTTGGAAACATTGATGCTTCAGGATGGCAAGAGTGTGAATGCTGGAGAACATAGGCATTATAAAGACATGAATTGTTTTTTTTTTAAGTTCCTGTAATGTTGATGTTTTTGTGCTGAAGGATGAGCCAATCATCAGATGTGGGATGAGAGAGTTTTGGGTTGTAATCTTCCTTTTGCAGCCTGCACTTTGTTCTGTTTCTTAATGCTCTTATGTACTTGTATGTAGTGAGCTTCTACTGTAGGGATCTAGATCATGGCAGTGTCTGTGATGTCCCATTGTCCCTGGCTGTGTGGGACGTGCTCTTCTCTGTCTTTTAGGGCCTCTGTTACTGAGATCAAAGTGCTGGATTGAAGTGTTAGAGGATGTTTAGAAATTTTTTATGACATATGCATTGTGTGCCTGTTGTTCTGGTGTTGCCCCTGGTTCCCAGGCAGTCAGTTTTGTGACCTTGTGCAAGTCTTTCCAGCCTCAAAGAAAGGATTCTGTTATTTATGTTTATTTCCTGTTTTATGCAACAGGAAAAATGATGCATTACTCCAGCTAAACAGCAAGTTTGTTCAATAGCATAGGGATTAAAAACAAGTAATGTGTAGTACTCCCAATCTTATGCAAGGTACCCTTCCTTCTGGAAGGGTAAATTCCTGCGGAATTTCTCACTTCACTAATGCTTTTGATAAATGATAAATTTCAATGGAAGTTGCAGGAGTCTGTTTTATATTATGTAAAATGTAACTTTCTGAATTGATAGAAGATATAATAAATGGCCAAGACTTCTCTTGAGAAGATGTGATGTACCAATGTTTGGTCTCCATGTTTGGTCTCATGTTTTTTCATAAATGAGTTGAAAAAAACATTTGAGAAAAAGTTGTGGATAATATTTAGCTTACAGGGTTTGTACATGTAAAAACTAAAAATTACTTCATGTAAAAAAAATTTCAGGTTGAGCAAAATAAACCAAATGTGTCACCTCACACTTTACCTGCAAAAAGCCTTAAAAACGCTTACCTAAACACATCACGAAATGTAGCAGAATGAAACAGATGGGAGCTAGGCTCCCTGCATGACTGTCTTAGGAAAATAAAATCTTAATATGAATAGATAGGAATTGTTAATATAAATTCCTAATAGCAATTGAAAAATAACATCTGCAGTCTTGGAATACACTAGGGAAATATGTGTACCTCCCTTGGTACGTCTGGGTCATCATTAAGAGGTGTCAGCAGTTATTTTGATATATAGTGTGCAAGACAAGAATTGTAATTTACTATCCTGATTGTTTTGTGTATTAAACCTCTGTGTGTGAGTTCTGAAACATGATTTTCAGTACTGCAGTTCACATTGCTTTCACAATAAATTGATTTTTTGGAATGCCTGAGGAGAAAAAAAAATTAAAGGTGGATAACTATATATCAAGTTTGTATATGACAATTTCAGTATAAAACCAAAATAATTCTTAGAAAATGAGACTGATACATACAATGTTATTTTTATTGATTAATAAATATTTCTTACAAGGAACCGTTTTTAACTAGAGGGACTAGAGGATCAGTTAGCGTGAAATGTCTAAAAAGGGTTTGCTTTCTTGTTAGGAAAATCAGCTTATTGACAAAAAGTGCCAAAGAAGAATTTCTCTTGAAGGTATTTGGACACAAAATAGAAACATGAACTTAATGGGTGATCCATAAAATGGAATCAAGCAATGCTTCTCATAATATAGGGGATAACCCTTTCCATTCAACCTTCTGATTTTTAGTCATACTTGAACTGAAGCTGCTATATGTTAATCATTTAGAGCATTTTATTGACAACACAAGTGACCTGCATTGTAAACCCTTGTGCAACTTAAGTGTAGAAACTCCAACCTAACTAAAACAAATTCTTGTTGTATGTTAGAATTGTTTCCTTCTGTTTTAGAGAATGTACTGTGGGAAAATATATGTGTGATGAATGGGAAAATATTGTGGCACGATGTTTAGAAGCTCTGCTTTATAGCTCTGTGTTTTTCTTGTTTTTTACCTTTAGCCTCCGCACCACCCAGCAGAGTAAATAAACGTAGAGTTTCTCCAAGTGTTGTTTCCACCTGGGAAAAGAGAGGCATCATCATGTCTAACATTACTATTGACCCAGATGTGAAACCGGGCGAGTATGTCATCAAAAGCCTCTTTGCTGAATTTGCTGTTCAAGCTGAAAAGAAAATTGAACTTGTAATGGCTGAACCTTTGGTGAGTCCTTTATTTTTCATAGTATCTCTCAAAACTGTCTTGTTTTTTTCTGGAATAGGTTGATTTATCTTATGTATGGTTAGTGAAAAAAGCACTCCCTGATATTGTTGACTTTTCAGAGAGATTACTTCAGGAATAAATAAACTTCTGCAAACAGGGTTGCTCCGTGATTTGTTTTATTGACTTGTGTCAAAACTGTTACCTAGTAGTTACTGGAAACAAGACCTCTTTAGTGTATCCCTAAGGTCTGTGAAGTTACAAAAGGAAATAGGAACAACAAAAAATGTTCTTTCATTAATACTGTGAAGTGTGTTTCCTGTCAGTGTTTCTTTTAAATAATACTTAGGCAATATACTTTCAAGAAAAGATACATTTGGTTTGTTTTCTGAAGTAATGATAATAACACCTGGAATAATATAGTAGCCTGCATATATTGCAGATTAAGCAAAAAGGTAAAATTCCATTGTTGATCTAGACTTTATGGTCTTGAAATAAATGGTTTTCTTTTAATTTGGAAATTTCTGAAAAGAAAACAAAAAAAAAGACCCCAAAACCACAACAAACAAAACCAACTTTTATTTGTTTAAGCCTGGAAATTCACTGGGCAGGTGAGATGCTGTGGCTAGCAGAAGGCCAGCTCACAGAAGGCTTCTGTTGGCAGCTGCTGCTTGCCAAAGTGCTCATGTGCAGAAAGTGCCTATGTGAGCATTTGAGCCCCAGTTTTGAAACTTCAGGAAAAGGTTTTCTTAGGAAGCAGTCCAAAAGGGCACAAAAGCAGGGCTGAAACTGTTTTGTGGATTATGGAATCATCTTCAAATACAACCATTAGTAGATAAAAGGCTGAGGAAAATGAAACTTTTCTTTATACCTGTTCTTTATATATATGTCAGTGTGCACCAAGCAAGTTTACAACTTAAATATAACTTGTTTATTTGTTTTTTTCATCCAAAAAAGTAATGTATTCAGGAGGAGTTTATAAGTAAGCACAAAAACTTCATAGAAAACGGGGCACACAAGCCTCCACCTGGCTGAAAATGAGAGGAGAGCTGAAGTGGCAGTGATGCTGTGGGAGGAAGGGCTGGTAGCTCCACTGTCCATCTCTGTGCCAAGTGCTACTCCTCCAGCCCCATTTCCATCCATCAGCTAAACAGACAGGGAGCGTAGTGCTTGGCCAGAGGGACTGAGATGAGCCTGGAACTGAGATGAGCTGAAGAGGGCTTTTCCTGCAGACACAGCTAGTTTGAAGTCAAATATAACCAGAATAATGGAAGCAAGGCAAATATAATAGCCCTGGAGTTCACTTTTGCTGCAAAACTTGTCCCTAGACCAGATAAAATAAATCCTCTGTCGTCAATCCCAGGTTGTCTCCTTGCCATGCTGTTGACTGTTAATTAAACAAATGTTTTTAAATCTGTTAATCATACAAAATTGAAACATCTCACCAGATTAAAAATTAGAAACCCCATGAAACTAATTAAATAATTCACTTTTCACAGAAGAGTGATTCCCAGCTCTGTTGCCTGGTGAGGTTTTATGGTGATTGCATGAAGTCTACCTTAGTCAAGATTTTTTACTGATAAGAACCTGAAGTCAGTATTTTGTGTGTATACAAGTGTATATTTTACTTTATTCTTTAGAATAAAGTAAAATATATATCTTTTTATATCTTATATATTTTTTTAAGATATCTAAAATATATCTTACTTTATTCTTTAGAATAAAGTAAGAAATTACAAATATTACTTAAGTAGTCATCTATAAAGGTTTTAAACAGTTTTGTCTAGCTTCATTTGCTAAGCTGAATTCCTTTAAACAAAATGAATTTTAATGGAAACAAATGTAATTTACATGTATAGCCAGCTTTCCTTATTTTATATTGGTGGATGAGAAGGACTGTATAGAAAATGAGCAAATTAAGAGAGGTGCCAAAGGCTGTGGAAAAGTGAAACAACCTGAGCCTGTATAACATAAAGAGGTAGGAGGGAATCCTTAAGTGTCCAACTGAAAGGAAATACTGAAGTATTGAAGCAGCTTTATTTCTGTATGTAGAATTTTTGTAAGTACTGAACATTCAGTTCTAGTGTATGAAATTTAAAAAGAAAGATAAAAAGGCTGGAAGAGCACCAGAAAAGCACTGATTGTGATTGGATAAAAGGCTTTAATGGAAGAGTGGAAAGCCCTTTATTATTTTAGTGTGATTTGATTTTGTGGAATGACTTGGCTGCAAACAAAAGTATGAAGAATATATATATAGAGTTACATAAATCTTTAATGAAGATACGCTGTTGGGTGAAGCTGTTTGAGAGAATTTAAAGCCAGACTAATAAAAATTAGGAGCTAGACAGTTTTTAAAACTTGAACATGACAGTAGGGGAGCAAAAATTAATTAAAATATAAATTAAAAAAAGGTCACTCACTGCAGATCAAGACAGCATCTGTGGGTGAGAGGTAGTACCATTTTTGCTAAATGTATGGATTATATTTAAAGGTAACTGACTTGTGATTTCAAAAATTAACTGAATGGTTTCTCTGGCTGTGATTTTTACCTTACTTCTTCTTACTAATTTAATTAAGAGTTCTCTGCTTGCAAAATTGTAATACCTCAGCTTTTTCAAAGTTACAGACAGAGCTTATCAGCAAATTGTTAAAGTAAATGATTGAATGAAAGCAGCAAGTGTAATGACAGGAGGGAAGATCATCCTTTTAGTGAATAAATGAAATAAAACCACTTTTTTTTTTTTTAACCAGCTATGCTAAATCTTTTGGAGCAGTATATAGTTTTAAAGGAAAAAAAGAGCCCAAGAGTACTCTTGTAGCTTAAAAAGTACTCTTCAGCTTAGAAGAATGACACTGAGGAATGACCAGCATTCCCCAAATGTGACATAAACCATACCAGTTAAAAAGATTAGTGATAAACTCAATTATTTTGCATTTTGTCAAGCTGCATATAAGTATGGATGGTTAGAATTTAAGCAGAGAGTTTAACTTAACACCTACTAAATTGTAGGTGTCTCACGCTGAAGTCACAACTAGCAAGAGTATTTATTCCTGTTAGCACCACAAGTGATTTTCTTCTGCTGTGGAAATACTACACATGGCTCAGACTAGTACTGTGCACTTGTGCAAGTCTTGCCTACATGCTTTCAAAAGTTTGTCTGAAGTAAAATTTAGCAGAGTACTGTGCTTGCCCCTGGGGCGGGGATCCACTGCCCAGCCCTGGGGCTGCAGGAGGCAGGGCAGCATCCCTTGTCTGGTTTCTTCCCTGCAGCTTGGAGCTCAGGCAGAAGCACTCTGAGCCACCCTGCTGAGGTGTGCTGGCCACCAGAGGATGGTGCCAGGGAGTGCTGGAGAGGGGCCAATGGGTGGTACTTTTTTCCATGGGTGCAGTTGTTTGCACAGCACATGCACATCCTGATCCCTGCTGCCTGCCATATGTTGACATTTCTCCTTTACACAATGAATGCAAACTGCTCTTTGCTTAATGCAATAGTGTTTTGGTTTTTTTTCATTTCACTTGTAAAAGATAAATGGAGACCTATTATTTTCATCTCTCTCTGAACTTCAGGAAGGCAGGAAAATAAATCTTAAATTATTCAGTTAGAGTTTCCAGACATTTACTTTATGCTGTTGAATAGATTTTTTTAAATCATGTGAGATGACTGGAGCCATGACAAAGCAGAGGTAGAAGAAGACATTAAAAGAAAATAGATTTAAAAGCCAAATAATTCAAAGGCTTTGATAAACCTGTGGTTGGGTTCAAGAGTATTATTTGGTTATGTCAGGTTTGTTTGGTTAGTGTTACATTACCTCTACAGTGTATTTACCTTTTAAGAGTTAAGATCCTTAGTGCTGAGGAAACATAATAGAGTTGGTTATGAACTTGTAAGGTCTTAATTCTTTCTGACCTAAATATCTTAAACATTTGATGTACAGAAGTATCTAAATTAGTATGGGTTATGGGAGGGAAGCTAAACTTTCAGAACTAGCTTTCTCTCTATTGACATAGATTTCAAGTTTGTGTAAAGACTTACAGAATGTTTCACTTCTCTTTGATTTGTCATTCTTTTTTTTAGCAATTTTTGGGTTTAGACACATGCAATGGGTATAGTGAACCCAGAGTTTCTTCACCTGTATAATAGTTTTGTAGTATTATGGTGGAAACATGGTTTGTTGGGACGTTGTATCCTAAGGACAGTTAAGGAACCTGACTTTTCCCATCTTCTTACAGGAAGATTTCTTCCCATCTTCTTTCACTTTTCCATCTTATAAGGAAATAGTTTTTCTCATGTAACTTACTTAACAATGATACAATGTTTGTATAGAGTAGAACATTTCTTGTATTTCTGCTTTATAGATAAGCTAGCAATTACTGTGCAGTTTATCTGAAAGCATAATACAGATAACAAGAATTCATCTGTAGCAGGCATTTCTGTGTAAAAAAAAAAGGAGGGAGGCTTGCTAGCTAAAAGAAAATTTGGCTTTGCAAGTGCTCTCTGGAGCTTTTAGTATATACTTCAAAATATCAATTCTCATAACAGTGTTTTGAACAGATTTAACATGTAAAATTACGTGAATTTGAAATACTCAAGAAAGTGAAACCTTTCCCCCTTTGCTTTTAAATAGACAGTGAAAGAACATTAACTATTACATCAGTTTGTTATAAATGATCAAATCGGTAGCCAAATTTATGAAAAATTTAACAAAGATTTATTGGATTGATAACAAAAAATAGATTTCCGAATAAGAACCACCACAGCCTGAACAGCGTCAGCTTCGGGTGCAGGCGCTGGGTGAGCCAGGGTCCAATGACAAAGTGTCAGCGTTTCCCCAGGAGCTCACGCCGAGGGCTTCCAGCGGCCAGCTTATATACAGTTTATTCTGCCTGAGGCAGAGGTGACCACACGTTTCTTTGTGTCTCTTCACATGCAGAGCGGGATCCATACATGTGCAGGAACAGACAAAGACTGAATGAATCTATAGACTCAGAGGAATGTCTGAGTATCCAGGCAGAAGCTGTATTCACATGTAGTAGAGTGATACCAGTTCCTGAGTACCGCACGTGTAATCATGCCCAGGTGCAGGTCTTGTGAGTTCCTTGAGACATTCCATTAATCATGGTCCAGGAAGGTCTAGATGCGATCTCCCAGGTGCAGATGCCAGGGGAAATCATCTATGATGGTCTGGGACTGTCCCATTCATACAGTAACAGACCTGATATTATCCTAACGCTGTCCGGGAACTGGTTACAATGAGAATAGAACTCTGCTCCCAGCCAGAGTGCTCAAAGGCATAACTTTGGACCTTCACAATATTTTATACACTCATATATCTATCTATATAGCATGAATTATCTCTACCAGATATTACAAGTTGATCAAAAAATAGAGCTTTTTCAGAATAATCAATGCATTTACCTAGAAATCCCCTTCTTAAAATATTTTTTAATTTGGGCATACTGGAAGTGAATGTAAATGGTAGTATTTTCCTAGATAATTAAGTGGATTTCTTTGGATTATGGAAAGTGAAAATGACTTGTGCACTGACATTTTTATAATTTCAAATTATACTTTCAGAGTAGGCAAGTGCTTTTTGCCTGGGCAGTGTTGAATCCAAGTTTTCAGAGGCTGTAATAGTTGCCAGATATTGCATTCTTTTTAACAAATTGTCAAATACAGCGGTACTTTAAGGAGAAAATGTCAGAAACTGTGCTGTATTTTCAAGTTTACAATTAGGACAAGAAAAAATAAGTTGCCTGTTCAAACCTTGGATTTGGGACATGCAAAATGAATTTTTACCTGTTGAACATACAGTCTGTCTCTTGCAGCCTTGCAAGTGTTAATCACCAAGCAATGTTGACTTTCTCAGTTTTTGTCAACAGCCTAACAGCATGGGTGTTGTCTCATACTAAACTACTGAGCAGTTACTTTGTGCTGAGTTACAACCTGTTGAGAACAGAACTGGCTATCAGTATTGCTCACACCTCCTTTTACATGCCGGACCAGGCAAGTTAGCTACTTGACTTAGCCTGCTCCATAAAACTTCCTTGTTTGCTTACTGCAGTCTAATGTGAGCTATTAACTCTTTAGGTACATTTTTACTTCCCTTGTGAAAGATAACATTTTGGACTCATTTATATTATCAAGTGAAGGATAGTTTAAATTTTTTTTAAATAAGAGGAAATGCTCAGCAGATATGTTACTGCTTTGCAGTGTGCTCTTAAAGCTGTTACTGTGGCACTTGGGTTGCTGTAAATCAGTGACTCTCACAGCCAATTCACAGGACTCGGTGTTCTTTTCCTTTTTTCTTCTCTTTCTTCTTCTTTTACTTTTTATTTCTTTATTCTTTTCTTCCACCTTTTTTTTTACTTTCCAGGGTACCCGAGCAAGGTATAGAACTTTTATTTCTTGTAAGTGTATCATTTCATACTCTACAGAGTGACTAGTAAGAATTACTGTTTACTATTAGAGTTTATAAATGTTTTATTTCCACAATGCTTTAATCCTCACTAAATTGTCAGGAGTATAATTTAATTTTGCTTTTAACAGAGCAGTATGTTATATGCTACTGGTAGCAATAAATATTGTAATAAGTAAAATTTTAGTAATATTGCTTTTTTCTGTTCCTTACAGTTACTTCAAGTTAAAACAAGTGATTATTCACATTCTTCTTTTACTGGAGTAGGTCTTCTACTGTGTTTCACTGCAGTTCAGAGGAAGAGCAGATTGGAAATGCATTGAACACTTGTCTCTGCCTTTGTGAAGACATTTTAAAAGTCATTATTGTAACTTAGAATAATTGCCATATATGAACATGAATAAACTTGCTAATTGAGATAGGAATGGCTTTCCCTCCAAGTTACACTTGACACCCACCACCAGCTGGTCTCTGTTTGGCCTCGGACATCTTCTGTTTGTCAGTCTTTAATGTTATTATTGTTTAGCTACTGAATTAATTTTTGGGACTATACATCACATCTCCAGAAATATTTGTATCTAAAAAAACAATGCAAATATTTATATTAAAAGTTTTTTCTTTGTTCTGTAATATAACTGGAAAAAAGGAATCTATCTTTGATAATACTCAATGACATTGTGAAACGTATGTTTCTTTTTATTTTTTGTACAGGAAAAGCTCTTGTCCAGATCTCTTCAAAGAGGTGAAGATCTTCAGTTTGATCAGGTAGGCGACATATAATTGAAGGCAATTTTCATTGGATTAAGGTGGGCTTTACTTTTGCAGAATAGTGGTTCCACTGTGTAGTAACTTAAAACACTCCCATCTGAATCCGTGTCAGAAGATTTAGACTCTGAATGTTAGTTAGACTTTATTTTCCATTGTAGGATATGATAGTAATAAACTATTAGAATAGATACTTATTTGAAGGTGGCAGTGAAAACTGGTGGAAGAAAGATGCTGAAGCACACAAGGGGACAAAAAGTCTTAGTTTATTTCTGCATCACTTATTGTTTGAGTGTCCGGGGTTCTGTTTTTATAAACAAATAGTGTGAATTTTATTTCAGTAACATGGCTTTTACTGAGTGCTTTTTGATTCTATGGCAGAAGGTATAGGGTAGATTCAAAATGTTACTAAACTGTTACTTTGTCCTTTGCTGAAAATATAGATTGATTGCTAGGCAATTCCATTTCACTTACTCTCAGTGAACTGTGTCTGGAAAGAATCTCTGCTCAATTTATTCATATTTATTGTCTGTATTTCTAATTCTTCAATAGTGTAGGCATGTTTGTGTCCCATAACCACTTCCTTGCAGTGGAGAGGCAGTGTTCAGAGGAAGCCCCATTAATTGCCTGTTCCTGTTCTTGACTGTTCCTGAATAGCATCTACTATATGAAGCTTAGTGTTCTGCCTAAGAGAGGTTCTAAAAACAGGCTGAGTGAAGAGAAATAAAAAATAAAACATGTAACTTTTAAAATTAGATAATATAGAAAGGAACTGGTTTTCCTGAAAATACAGTTTTTAAAAAAAAAGTTTTGATTGTTTGTATATATATATATATATTTGTGTGAGTTCTTATTTTTTTCTTTTGTTATTTGTAATCTACTTTGAAGTCAAGATCTGAACTTTAATGCAACTGAATAACTGCTTTAGAGAGACCGGAATGGCTGGAATGATGAACTTTGTTAGGGAATTTTGCACATTGTTTGGCAAAAGGAATTAAGATTGCGTCTCTCAGTTCGTTGCTTGCTGTATAAAACCCTTATTAAGAACAGTTCTCCAGCAGTGCAGAAGATTACAGATTAAAAAAGTGATTGGTAAAGTGTGGATGAGGAGGATCCAGAGGTCACAGCCACAGCATCCAGCAGAGAAGCTAGAGCTGTTGCTGGGCCAACCTTGTTCACCCAGAGGTCTTTATGAAGCCATGAATCTGGGTCTAAAAAGTGGCTTTACTGATAATGGGGTCTGAGTCTGTAAGTGCTGTACTTTGTGAATAAAGAGAACATGCTTGGAACACAAGAGGCCCTGGGACTAAGGTGCTATTTAATTAAGACTTGTTTTCTCATCTCAGTAAGTGATGAGAAAAGGGATGGAGGAGGAAGGCATGTAGTGTTGCCCGTCCCCCTAATGAAAAAGTAAAATAGTATTTAAGGGGATTATAAGTCATTTTTGTTAAAAACATAACCAGACCAAGAGGGCTGCTATTAAAACAAGTTTGAAAAATCAATAGCTTTTAATTTCCAAACAGCAGAAATCTTCTCTTTGTCATTTGATATCTTAATTGGAACAATAATATAAATTCAGCTAAAAGAGGAGAAATTTTGGAAAAGGAAATTTGTATGTTGATACACTCATGAACTGTTAAAAATTTTAGCACCAGAGCTTTCCCTTTACCATTCCTAGCACATCAGGAAGCTCCAGACAGGAGTTTTTTTATAGAGCATATATTGCGTTTCTTAAAATATTTTTGCTTGTACAGCTTGAAACTGAAATAGCAAGTGTTTTTCTTTTTTTGTTTGTTGTAGGAAACATACTTGGCAATTTCCTACTCTTGTCCTAAGACACCAAAATTTTATGATCACACAGAAGCCTGTGTTGACCTTCTCAGTGACTGAAAGCAGATGGATATGAGGTTCAGGGTTGTTCATGATTAGGCACAACTTGAACAATTCTGGCCAAAGCCAGAATTTGGGCTCTAGCATCTCACTATCATTTTGCTTCTCTCTTTTTACCTCTCACTGTGCTGTTGGATATGTTATGTGAAGCAATTAGCAATATGTTACAGCCTTTAAGACTTGAGCAGGATTTGCTGTTTCATTCTGAGGAACTGAAGTATACGTCACATCTATTGCAGCCCTGTCCTCCTGGGTATTACAGGAGCCCTTTGTCTGGATTGCTGCTTTCAACCTAGGCAAAATGTAATGCTACAATAAAAGAGTTTTCTTGTATGAGAAATAGATCTTTTATATAAGAATTTTTTTTTTATTATAAGATGATTTTGAATTTAGTATCCAGGCAGTATAGTAGTTATTTTAAATGAAAAATAGCTGATGTTCTGCTTAGATGCTATGCAATATTAGCAAGGATGTCATCTTCCTTTTCATTAGAATACAAATAATTCAAAACATGGCAGGAAATAAATAATTATTATATAAAACTTCTTCTTTTTCAAGAGGAAAATACTTTATTATGCCAGCATTTTAGCAGTGACATTTTTGAATGTGTGTGATACATGCTTGTTTCTCCAGAAGCCAATGTAAATTGCCTAACTACTTTTATGAACATTTATGAATAGTATTAGTATTGATAAACTCTGTAAACTTGCAGGAAAACCTAAAGAAATGGTATAGTAAAACTTAAAATTCAACTTGCTTCTTTTTCTTCTGCTAATAAACCCATCAGTTCAGAGCACTATTTAATTCTTGAGCCTTGAGTAGCTGACTAATTAACAATCTGAGCAATGTATTCAGAAGATTAAAAGAGGTCCTTCTGAGGTTTTCCTGTGGTTAACTTGTCCCCATCCTTTCGAGAAACCTAAAAACCCAAGATGCTTCAAATGAGGAAAAAGAAATAACTTCCTTAATGTTTTATCAGAACACGTAATGGTGTAATATTATATTGTTATCTGGAATGGTGAATAATAGGTAAGTTACAGCATGAGCATGGCTTCTATCAAAACCTTATTTGAAAGATCCAAGAGGTAGGTAATACATGGCATGAGTGAGCAACATGGTAACTCTCCCATTCCAGCCTGTGTTTAGGGAATGGGCTTGCTCCCTGTTGCCTCCTGGAAGCAAGTTTATAATGGCATTTTGCTGTCTTCAGTCATTCTTTCCTTTCCAAAAAGTTTTTAGTTAAAGGAAGCATAGATAATTTAGGTTTAATAACATCTTAAAATCTTCTTTCTGTAATGGTTCCTGTTGCCATATATGTTGCACAAATGAGTTTACTATTCGTACAGATTTTATGAAAGAAAGCAGAAGATGCGGGAGTTATACTAAAAGTAAATATAGCCCAAGACCCAGACTAGTCAAATGTATTAAAGGCAATGTAGAATATCTAAAAGGCTCTTATTTTTGTTTATATAACAGCCAAAGAACCAAATTTTTTAAAGTTTTAAACTTGTTCAGTTTAGGAGGGCTGGCACTTGTAATTTGTGAAGGTTTCTATACTTCAAACATACATACGGTAACATTCAGGGACATCCTAATACCGCTGCTGTTTTCTCAATGATTTTATACACGTTATATGTCTATAAATTTGTCATTTTGTGATCCCTGTGAGCTTTGGAACACTTTACTTAAATTTATTATAATATCACACTCAGTATGTTATATTTACAGTAACTGTCCTAGGTGAAAATGAATATTAACTTGCCACTTTGTGAAGTTATGCGATATATGGTTTTTAACATTAAAAAACAATTTGAAAGAATTATTCAACTCCAGGATTTTCATAGCTATATGAGGCTAAAGTATTTTTCTTACTCTTTCAGTTGATAAGCTCTATGAGCTCAGTAGCAGAGCACTGTCTCCCCTCCTTACTACGCACCTTGTTTGACTGGTACAGGCGCCAAAATGGAACAGAGGATGAATCTTATGAGTATAGACCTCGGTCAAGCACAAAATCAAAGGGGTAAGAATTTTTCTTGCAGAAGTCTGTTTGATTTTTGTGTGCTTTCTCATAAGAAAATGTGTGCTTTGTACTTCTGTGACAAGTAAGTTGTATTTGGATTTGTCCTTACCTAAATTTGTGTAGAAAAAACACAGACTTCTTTAAGGTAGTGTATTTAACTTGTGTAGATGATATACATGAAGTGACTTAATGGTTTTGGTGTGGATATACAGATGGAAGCTGGATACTGGTAATTCTAAGCTAGTTTGTCCCCCCTTTTATTTTTTTTTTTTTTATTATTGGCAGGTCCACCTATCCATTTTATATACATCTGCAACAGTGATTACATGAAAAACAATGCAGTAATTGTCCCTGCAATATTTGTGTTCAGTCTTGTGTCTCATAGCTGTGTTCTTGATTTCTTATTTTAGGGATGACCAACAACGTGAAAGAGATTATCTACTTGAAAGGAGGGACTTAGCTGTAGATTTCATTTTTTGTTTAGTTTTAATAGAGGTTCTAAAACAGGTAAGATCTTTGGCTTTGGCAAATTAATTTTAATATTTTGCTTGTAATGTTCGTTTTGATAATCTCCTTTAAATTTTTATTTTAAAGACTAGAACATATCTATGGTGAGTGTATGCAAGGCTGTAATTATACTCTCAGTTACATAAGGCCTTTGGCCTCTCCTGCCTTTTCTTTACATGCCTGCATTATCTCGGTTCATGTGTCTTGGGAAGCTGCTGATGTACTGCAAAAAGCAGAACTGTAAAAAATAACATTTAATTTATGCTCAGTACCCTTTGTCGGCTTAAATGTTCTTGAAATACAGGTTGAAATTGTTGGATAATGAGGTTAAAATCTACTTTAGAATTATCATTATTTGGCTAAGAATGCCAATACAGATTGTGTAATAGTTATATATTGCAGAATTAGCTTGATATATGCCAGGAAAGGATGTGTCCTTGGACACTGGTGGGAGAGATTTCTCCAGAGCATCTCACAGCACTGTTTATTTGCTTCATACATGCATGTATGTATAGGTGCTACGTACATGTAAGTGATATGTGCCTTTCAGATACCTGTTCATCCAGTGCCAGATCCTTTAGTACATGAAGTTCTAAACTTGGCTTTTAAGCACTTTAAACATAAGGAAGGGTAAGTTTCAATTGTGTACTTTAAAATATTTTGTATTACCAGCCTATGTTTCTTTATTGTGATTGCTCTCTTTTGCCTCACATGTAACATGTTGGTGATAATACCAGTGTGAGTGAACACAAGTCAATGTCTTTAAATTGAAAACATATCTTGAAAGAACATGGCTGTGTTCAATGTAACACTGAGTTTATTTTGCTTCAAATATACAGAATGATTTGCTTCCTCAGACGCAGTAAGAAAAGTCTGAGTTTGGATAAATACAGTAAAATTTCTATCCAGAATATTTTTCTTTTGAAATAAGAAATGAAACTACATTGCTTTAAATATCACCCATGCATTTCGTGTTTGAATTTAATTGTTTTTATGGTAATAATTTGCCTGCTAGGGGACAAATGTTTTGTTTGTAATTGAAAACTTGCTTGGGGTTTAGAAGAGCAAAGTTGTATTTAATGAGGTTTTTTCCCTTTTTTTTTTCTTTTTTTCTTTAGGTATTCAGGAACCAACACTGGGAATGTTCATATTATTGCAGACTTATATGCAGAAGTGACAGGGGTTCTTGCTCAATCAAAGTAAGTTCAGTCTCTGACTCTTTGTGTTTAGGAACAGACCAATGTAGACTTAAAGACTATTTGCTATAGCAGAATCTATTCATGTACCCCAGTAGATAATCCTGTAAGTGTCAAATGTAGTCAGGTGTAGTGTGCTGTGTCTGTCTGATGTTCCAGCACAAAAAAAATTGAACAAATCAAGAAATAATCTTTAGTACCATTGCTTTGCAGTCAGCTTGTTAGGGGCAGGGAAAGGAGGCCCTGTGCCAGTCAACTCTTGTTTACTTAACTGGTATATTTTCATGTACTGATCATCATAGGCACTCGTAAATGCCTGGATTTGAAGTACCAGGGTTCATGTCCCTTGCATTTCTCATACAGCAGCTGCTGATATTGTTACAGACTAAAGAAATTGGTTCAAAATTATAGACCTCATACAAAAGTAACTAAGAACGCAAATAATTGCTATCTGTATCCCTTGTTCAGGTTTCAAGCTGTTAGGAAGAAGTTTGTCACTGAATTAAAGGAACTGCGGCAAAAAGAACAGAGTCCTCATGTAGTACAGAGTATCATCAGTTTGATTATGGGAATGAAGTTTTTTCGAGTAAAGATGTATCCTGTGGAGGATTTTGAAGCATCATTTCAGTTCATGCAGGTAAACAAATGCTACAGAAAACTAAAATGAGCATAATTTAAAATGTTTAAGTCATGAAGCTACAATGACACTTGCTGTGATCAGTCACTCCCTCTACTTGTGTGCCATCCTTCATCCTTTTCTGCTCAGTTCCTAATTTTTCAGAGGTGTAAATTGTTTCTCTAGTTTGTGAGTACCTTTCATCAGGAGAAGCCTTTCACAATTGCCTTGGTAGTGTGGCAAACCTGTAATATATGAATTTAAGACTGAATGAAAATGGATAGCAATAAAATAATTTTGTCTTTATAAAAGCAGTGTATTAAAGAAAAACAATTATTTTGTATATAATTTTTTAACAGATGAGATGTCAAGACTTACTTTTCTTTAAAAACACTTCACTATGGATTGTTTATTGTGTATGGAATATTTAATTATATTTAATTTTCTTTGCGTCAAAGTCCTTTGAAAATGAAAATCAGTATTAAAAAATAAAATATAATTTCCCAATAATTTTAATAGATATAAGCATTAAAATTTTTTAAGCTTCAAAATGATCTGAGGGAAAATGTGTGTATTTATATTCTTTTGTATTCTGAGTACTCTTTATATTCTGAGTAAAAAGTAAATAGCTATCTGGTATTACAAATGTTCTTCTTTCAATTCATTGAGGTGTATTGCTGGGCAAACAGGTTTTAAAGTTTCTTATGTTTTGTGAAGTTGATACTGCTAAGGAATATAAAAGTAACTCAAACACATTATATGTTCAAAATTAAAACAGGCAACTAATGTTAGACTGCTAGTGGTTTTTATGACATAGTTATGTTTGTATTCCTTTTTCTAAATATTTTTCTAATGTTTTCTTACTAAGGAGTGTGCTCAGTACTTCCTGGAAGTAAAAGATAAGGACATAAAACATGCACTTGCTGGTTTGTTTGTGGAAATTCTCATACCTGTGGCTGCTGTAAGTATTTTAATCCCCCCGCCGCACCATTCCTCCCACTTTCAATTGGGCTCTCATTATTAAAATTCTTCAATTTTCAAATCCTTAAAATACTGCATTTTTATAGATTCAGAAGGACATCTAGTGCCTTAGGAGGGCTTACAAGGAGGCTGAAGAGGGACTTTTTACAAGGGCAGGTAGTGATAGAGCAAGGGAGAAGGGCTATTGCCTGAAGTAGGGTAGGTTTAGATTAGATTTTAGGAAGTAATTCTTTACTGGGACCATGGTGAGGCACTGGAACAGGTTCCCCAGAGAAGTTGTGGATGCCCCATTCCTGGAAGTGTTCAGTGCCAGTTTGGATGGGGCTCTGAGCAACCTGGCCTAGTGAAAGGTGTCCCTGCCCACAGCAGAGTGGGGAGTTAGAGCTAGATTATCTTTAAGGTCCTGTCCAACACAAACCATTCTGTGACTGTTACATAGATTACCTTCACAGTCTTAAAGGGAAATAGGTTGATTTGTGTGTTGTCTCGTTTCCAAAGTTTTTTCAGAACTTTAAAAAATTGTCTGTTTTCTAGACATCTTTATTACCAGAGCATTGTGTAATTTTATACATGCTTTAAAAATTTGAAATTTTCTTGGTTTAATATTTGTTTGCTCAAGGGTCTGGCTGACTTTTCTTTATTAGCTGAAATCTTTTGAGTTCTTTCTGTAGTAAGCTGTGTAACATTTTTACAGTTTGATAAGGAGAGTGTGAACTCTTATGCAGGAAGGAAGAATGTAGGTCTTGGCTAATTAAATAAAAATCATTTGTAGAGGTGAATGTCCACTAGATTTAATCCTTCAAGGGGAAGAGCAGTAAGTCATCTCCTGTGTGTGCTTTAAATCTAAAAGTAGAAATTTCACACAGCAGCCATGAACAAGGAAAAAAACTCATTATCATCCCAGTGTTGGGTGTACTGTGCCTGGAATGCTGCTTGTGTAATCTTTTAGTCAAGACAGGCTCTCTTTCTTCCCAGGCTGCTTTGCTTGGTTTTGTGAAGCTTGTTCAGCAGGTCAAGAAGAAATTATGGCACCTGAGTATAATTCGAGTTGACCATTGACAAGCTCAGTTAATTTCTTCATAGTAGATTGATACTTTCTGGGATTGTTGTGTAAAATGCTAGTTGTATTAGCAGATGCCAGGCCCGTGTTTGGCATGCAGTCCCAAAAAGTGGCCAGTTGTGGCTTTGTGTTGCCACATAGATTATAGGGACATATCTTGCTATAAATGGAAAATTGGGACACGTAGATCTTGTTTTGTAGAATAGGATCTACAAAGAGTAGCACACTGGGTGGGAGTCCCATCTGAGCAAGATCATAGGAAAAGAAAGGAAAGTAACTCTCTGAGTTCTTCATCCTCTTTTAAATGGTTTACCTTGCCCTGGGAAAATGCTTCTTTCCTTTCCGTGATCTCAGTCTTGGTTTTTTGAGGTGGGAGGTTGTTTTTCTTTTTGTGGGTTTTGTTTGTTTGTTTTTATGGATGTTTGTTTGTTTTTGTTGGTTTTGGGGGGGTTGTGGGTTTGTTTGAGTTTTTTTGTTTGGCTGCTGTTTGTTTGTTGGTTAGCTTTGGTATTTGTGGGGGGCTTGGGTTTTTTAAATTATTTTTAAATTACAAAGGAAACAATCTTTTTTCATAAGACATAATTAGAAAGAGGTGCTTCTAGTATGGGAAGAAGTTTTGATCTTACCCAGGCATGCTTATACTCTTCTAGAGAAGAATAGAAGAATTTCTTTCTTCTATTCTTCCTCAACACATTTTGTCATTTTGAATTCCATAGTTGCTTGGCAGCTGGAGTGGGAGTGCCGAGTGAAACTATTTAGCATTTAGGTAAATGCAAATATTAGTTTGCAGAATCATAAACGTGGTGAAAACTGCCCTAGAAATAATGAGGAAGAAGCAGCATTTGGGAGGTGGGATTATCCTCTGGCAAGGGCAGAGGCAGGAACAGGGCTGTGCAAAGCACTTGTGCTGTGATCCAGCCTGAATCAGCGCTTCAGACACGTGGGGAGGGAGGCTTGATCTGTCCTTCTGACTCACTGGGTCTGTAATCATTTCATACACATGGAGCTTCTTAAATAGAAACGAGGAGCTCACTCCCAGGCTGAGGTGCGGTTGAGCAGGTTAGTCATTCTCTGGGAAGATGTGAGATGCAAGTTTGAATATTTTTCATGCAGCTGAAGGAATTGAATGTAGATTTTTCTGTATCTTGGATACAGAAAATCGCTCAAATGAGGAAGCTGTTGGGTTTCAGCATTGAGACTTCTTTACTGTTATTCCCTTGCTTAGTCATTCAGGCATTTTAAGAAACCTGACCTGATTTGGACCCTGCAGGTATGATGAATCACAGCATATTTTATAGCAGGGAAGTTAGGGCTGCTCTGAAAGCCTAAGATTATATCCCAAAGCAACAGTGCAGTGGTGACAGCAACTGACTGATTTCTCATGTGGAGCTAGCAGAGTACTAATCAACCTATGGCCTAAGATAGCAAAAGATAAATAATTGGGTACATAGGAAGTGATTTAAATCATAACAACTTTCTCCTTTCTTTGTGGATCTGTACACATTGCAGAGATACATGCTATTTTTGTGCTTCTACATCATGAAGCTTTTAGAGTGTTCTTAGCAAGATGGACATGATTTTTCTTTATGTAGTGTTAGTAGATATGTTTATGTAATATTAATAACTGTAAATAATAAAGATAACAAAAATTATCTTATGTTGTAAGGAAATTATATGTACAGAGTATCTCTTCCAAAAAAGCCATTTCAGTCTCCAACACCCCACCCCTCAATTTGATAAATAAGCAGAAACAGCTTAAAACAGTAGGTTGAGAATAGTGTTTAAATAGATCATCCTGAGGATCCAGAGAGAAGCCTAAGAAGCTTGCAGAGGTTTCAGTAAAGAAGGTGGCAGCTGCCTGGGTTGTGGAAGGAAACCTATTCTGTGTGCAAGAACAGAGTGGGTCAGAAGGCTGTAGGGCTCCATGTGTGTTTCATTAATTCTGAAAGCTGAGCAAAGACAACTTGCATGATTGGTTGACTGATAATCCTGTGGATTATTTCTTAACTTTCTAGTTTTCAGTGTTAAAACAAAGATTATTTCTTAACTTTCTAGCTTTCAGTATTAAAACAAAGAAGAAAACAGGAGCAGTTAAGAGGGGAGCTGTGAAAGTTAAAGATACTAATTTTTTGAATAAATATGCATATGAAGATATTCAGTGTCATTTTTATTTGTTAGTTGGTATCAAATACATTTTCTTCTTTGAGTATGGAATAGAGACCAGATTCCTAAACCAGTTTATTTTAGTGGGCTGTTCTGTTGGGGTGGAGTTTTTTTGTTTGTGTGCTTCAATTGTTAATTTTAACCATATGGTTGTAGTGTATGGCATGATTTCTTATGCTTCTGTTTATATTTCAGATAAATACACTGAAATACCTTACTAATGTGAAATTTAACTTTTGAGAGGTTTTGAATTCATAGACATCTTAATGTGTATTTAAATTGCCTTCTTTGCAAATTTTTACGCCAAATCATTTGTGCTTTTTTTTTTTAATAGGCTGTTAAAAATGAAGTGAATGTGCCATGTTTGAAAAATTTTGTGGAGATGCTTTATCAGACTACCTTTGAATTGAGTTCAAGGAAGAAGCACTCGCTGGTATTTTAAAGAAATATTTCAACTTCTCCATTTTGCTCATCTTAGGCTCTTAAGCTAGTACATTATATGAGGAAAAGCTTATCAAGTCATATTAATTTAAATCTTAACATCTCAGTATAATTAAATTCCCACAGTGTGTGTGCATTTGTTCTAATTTTGCTTTGTTTCTTTGTGCAGATATGTGCTCTTATCTCACATGTGAGATTGTCTTGAAATCAGTGCTTGTTTTTGATTATTTTAGTGGGTTTTAGCAGAGTTATTTAACCTAATGTCTTTTAAGTAAAAAGCTTGCATTCAGGGAGTCTGAATATATTTAAATTAGGGTTAATTAAAAGATGCAAATGTCAGAAAAGACTTTTTCAGTAAAATAGCAGCCTCTTAATAGCCCTGCTTTGCCTGGTTCTCTCCTCTCATCACACACCTTGTTAAAAATTTATAATTTTTTTAAATTATCTCTTATTTTTGCAGTATTTGGCTATTTTTGATGACTATGGCAGCCATGTTTCAAGTTGATTCACTTCACTTTGCTGAAAATGTAGAGCTAATTTTTGCATTTCAGTTGGCACATTAAGTAAATGCAAGTGAATTTAAAATGTTTTAGTCTCACTTTCATGTTACGGATGAGCTTTTCTTTCTAGTATTCTGCACATATAAAGCATATATCATTGTATTATTAAACTCCTTACGTAAGAGTAACATAAAGTGGTTGATATTAGTACTAAAAATGTCATTTTTTATGAAGTTAGAAACGTTGTATCGAGAATACTGTTTACCTACTCATCCTTTAGTTTTGCTTCATAACAAGAAAAGCTGCAGTCAGATTTGGTACTAATCACCATTATGTGTTAAAAGGATGTGGTACTTAAATCTTACTAAAGCAAAGCTAAATCATACTTTGCACATGAACAAATTTAAAATAAAATATATTGTGGTTCATTCCTCACTAAAAGTAGATCTCAAGTAGAAGTAGCATTTCTGACAAATTAAAGTCTGAGTTTGTACTGAGGTTGGTATTTTCCTGAATATTCTTGGAGGCAGTTCACCTGCCCAGCATGTAGAGCTACATGAATTGAGTCTTGTGGTTGCAGGGAAAGCCTGAACATTGTACGAAGGATCAGACTTCTCTCAGTCCTTGTTTGACATCATGCCTTGCTGGGGGATGAGCTTCACCTTGGTCCCACTGCCCCAGTGTGACCCCCTGAGCTCTTGCAGCACTCAGGAATTACCCAGGGCACTGTGCACGAGTGTCCCAGGGCAGGGGAGAGAGGGGCCATGCAGTGCCAAAACTGTGAGAGTGAGAGGCAGCAGCCAACTGTGTCTCATTCTCAATGTACAACACTTGGGAGGTCTGCAAAGAGCAATTTGATCAAGTCTTTTTCCCCCTACTCATAGGCTTTGTATCCATTGATCACCTGCCTCTTGTGTGTCAGTCAGAAACAGTTTTTTTTAAATAACTGGCACGTTTTCCTGCAGAACTGTTTGTCACATCTGAAGGTAAGAATCCTTTCTAATTAAGGAACTGTTGCAAATCACTAGCATTTATTACAATATGTTTTCAGCATTCTTGTGCCAAATAAACAATGAATAATATTTGGCTGTTTAAATGGACACTGAAATACTTTTCTAAAAAGAAATTAAATGTTTCGAGTCTCTGTATTAAATGTAGTAGTAAGTTTTTGTGATGCTATATCATGTTGGAAATAAGTGTGGTCCCCTTGGGGATTATAATTTTTATTGAGTAAAATCTGCAGAAGTATCTGCTAACAAGGGCTATTAATGCCAGAGAAAATACAAACCATATTTCTTTATGTGTAAATTATATGTGAGAAAATAAGTGACTTATCTGCTCTAAGTAGAATGTATAGGAAGTGCAAACTTCCTATCTTGTGTTCACTTATTGAAGGAATAGAAAATGAACTGTGAGACGGGAAAAGATGTTAAATCTACAGCCTGTGATACAAATTTTAAAAAACCAATTACAGTGTCCCTTTAACTTGTGCCTTCTGTTGGTATCATTGTAACCATCAATCGGTTGATAAAGACATCAAGATATTTACAAATCAGTCACTTTATTGTAGTTATTGTACGTGTTCTTTCCTTGATTATGATTAACATAATTCATGATTTTGCCTAATGTATTGATTTTGATAATGTTAATAAATTCTTTGATCCTTCTTCACAACACTGATTCTGGTTAGCTATGAGTGACAGTTACAGAGCTTATTTGTAAAATACATAAACCAGCATGAAGTCGAAAGGAAAACGGTTTAGCTGCTTTGATTGTTTTGGGTCATTTTGTTCTTACAGCATCTTTCACACCTTTCTGTTGCTTGTTGGGTTCTGTATATTTTTCATCTAACATTATTGCAGTTCTTTTGCAATATTTGCCTTGATATTTGTTTTGTGGTTTATTTTGCTTATGGAGGCTGCTTGTGCTTTTTGTTTTTAAAGCTTTAAAAAAAAACTCCTTACAATCTAGGAGTTGCCTTTTTCTGGCATAATGTCCATTGCTGGTAATGGATGTATTAAAACTATAAATGCCAGTGAGTTTAACTGGTATTTGCTGAGCATGCATTTTATATTTTACTTAGATTTGTTAACCACTAACAGCTTAACACATTTACTGTAAGGCTCTATTCAGCAGAAATTCCACTTACGAATTTCTGCAATTCAGAATTTGCAGTGTTATGATGCTATGCCATCAATGAGTCCTTTAGGGTATTTTATGGCTTGGTTTAATTTGGCACACCAAATACTATCAAGTTTTTTGGGTGCCTGCCTTGTTCAGAAACTTCATTGAGCTTAATCTTGAAAAATAAACCCCCACTATCCTGATGTGTCTTATGAATTAATGTGTTCCTTTGTTTCTGAAGCTAATTAAATGCATGCACTCTGTAATAAGTAATCTCATTAATTTACAAATCTGAATTTCACAGCAGTTTAGTCTTTCGGATTTCCCCTCATTATATTTCCTGATTTTCTAATGACGAAAATTATTTTATTTGGAGTTATTTAAATATGTAAAATGAAATAAGAAATTCCAAATCTATTGCCTCTAGTATCCTTGTTATTAATAAAGTAATTTTGAAAGTTACTAGGAGATGCTTAGAGCACTAATAGGATTCATTTACCCCTGCTGTATTTGTTGAAATTAACAAATTAGGAATTGAAATAATGATAACACTTGGAGTCTGTCACAGGGATATTCCATGAAGAGTACAGGCATGCTAGAAGTCACCAAGAGGTAATGTAGGTTATGGATTCATGGTGCTCTCATTATTCCCTGGTGAGTGCCCAGTACAAACTCTCCTTAGCCATGAGCACCACGTTGCACGTTGGTGACTGAAATGAGCCATTTCCCATTTGCCATGCTGTGAAAGCTCACACCTTTGCAGTGGTCCCACAGTACCTGATGCAGTTTGTTCATACCTGCCTTACCTTCTGGTGCTATATTAAATTTGATAATGCTCCTGAGAGTGCTCTGAATCCTAAACCTGGCAATATTTATGGTCTTTATAAATTCTTTGTGCTGGGTTTCAGTGCACATTGCCTTTAGTTATCTTCAAAGCAGGCTTAGAGTGTGGGGAGAGCATCCTAGCCTTGCTGAAAGGAGGAAACCTAGGGTCTGGACCAGTGCAATTAGCTCATCAGTGAGCTGTAAGAGTCAGTTTAGACCAGGAGTGTACGAAAGGGTTGGTTTTTTTCTGGTATATATATAGTTAGCTTTGTCCCACAAATCAGTTGGGCTGCTTTTTCAGCACTGAACCCAGCAGGCATTTTTTTACACATTGTAGTGTAGGCAAAATTCTGAGTTTGTTCAGCAGACAGTAAAGCTAGGTCAGTATTGTAAAACACTTTGCTTACTTTTTTTTGACTAGTATTTACACAGACTAATTCTAGCAAGTTTGTCAGAAATTTGATACATTCTTGGATGAATCTGAGTTGTGGTATCTTTACTACCTCTTCTGGTGGGAGGAAGGAACATTTTAAAAAGCTGGAGAAATGGGAGAGAACAGTGTCTGTCATTCTGCACCACTGTTGGCTGGAAAAAGAGTATTTTTTTTTCTCACACTTTACCTATAGTGTCTGTTACCACAAAGCCTTGAAAATTGAAGGAACGTTTTCTGCCACTGTAGCAAACCCTTTATTTCTACTGAATAGAGTCCTTGCTAGACAGCTATCTGTTGGTTTTGAGCTTTTTTTCATCTAACATGCATGTGCCTTCCATTCTCATGTTTGTTATGTTTTGCTGTCTCACATTGCTTTATTTAGATGCCATCTAACAACAGTATCAGAAAACAAATAGAAACACTGCAGGTGAGTTAATACGTTGTTGTAACTCAGTGAAATGTTGCTTTGTCTCATGTAAATACTTTTGTTTTGGTTTTTTATGTTATTTGTTGTATTTTGTGCTTTCCTTTCTTTGTAAAATTGCTGTTAGTACTGTTAGAAGCAATAGGACTAAGGATAGCTAATGTTTCAAAGATGTTTTTCTCTTGCCAGGGAGTAAAGGAGAAAAATCAGAAAATTGTCTAATACCAGTTTTTCCTTGGGGGTGAAAGTGTGGCTTTGTGAGATTGATTATTAATATCACAGCTGGTTTCCCTGAACACCAGTGCATGTTTCCTCTGGAAGTAACTACCTATTCAGATGTATGGGTTTTTCTGTTACTTCATTTCAAAAAGTGTCTTGCATGTGAGCAAACGGAAAACATTTTCACAATAAAAAAATGTGAAACTGATTTACTGTAACAACTTGCAGTGCACTAACTTGAAAGACTTTTACACTGTTGGTTTTGCAGGTTTTAAAAAGTAGAAATTGTTTTAGTTCAGAACAGAAGAAAAGTTTAACATCAGTATTAAAAAGTACTTTCTTCAGTAAGTGACTACATTTGACTAACGTGGAAAAAATGCTATTTTGTTTCTTGCCATCATTGAGATTTGTTTCATTGACTCATTTTAATGTGTTTTAATTTGCTCTTACATTTTTGGTTTTGTAACAGATACTGTTCCTGACAACTTTTTTCATAGTCTGCTGATACCATAATTTATGTTTAAAAGTTCTAGAATTTTAAACAAAACTATGTTTAAAAAACCCCAAACATATAGCATACTTTAAAATGTGACAGATATCATCCAAAAAAGACTAAAATTCTGCCAGATGTTGAATTACATAGCCATCTATTCCTTATTCTAGTTGCTCTAATGTCTAAGAGAAAATAAATACTGACATCTAAACTCCAGGTGTACATGCAGTGTTGTAATTCAGACCCCAAAAGCAATTTTGTGCTAGAATATTTTTTAGCTCTTCATTGTAGGAAGTGATAATGAAAGTTTTCAATGCTTAAAATAATAAAAGTACTGCAAAATTTATTTCCTAACTCTTTTTAATGCCTCTATATATGCTCCTTTTTTTCCTTTATAGCAAGCAAACTTTGTCATAACTACTCAGAAGTAGCTCTATTGGATGATACACCTGCTAACAGATGGAACATTGTTTACACATTATTAAACTATCTGCTACCTCTACCATTTTTTTATTAGATGATTGAAAGCCAACAATAATTTTTTTGTTTACTTCTGGACCTGTAAATTAAGCTCCCCTGTAGAATATCAGAAATTAGAAAATTGAAGTATTACTCATTTCCAGATGCATTTCAGATAGACTTTGATAACATTTATACCAATGAATTCCCCTTCTGCTCTGACAATCAGTAATTCTTGGCCTGTAAATTAAATACAATGAATAATAATATTGTGGGGTTTTTGCTGTTTAAGCTGATTAGAATCAAACCTATCCCACTCTTACCCTCTGGTACAGTTACATTTCCTTCTTCCTCACAGTAGCACTGCAGGTAAATTAACTGAAGAGTGAGACATTTATCAGTGTGCATAGTAAACAGGGACAGGTGTATCTTCTTGCTGGATAGATTTTGTCCAGATCATTTCCCTAAATTTAACTACTGCCTAGCTATAGGTGCTAATTCAGAGGTGGTGGTAGCACACATTGATGTGTGAAGGGAAGGTAGAACAGCGTTATCAGTGATGTAAACGGGGTTAAGTTATTCCCTCTAATATTCTGGTAGTCAATCTTGTGTGTTACTTGTCTGTCCTACTTTGAAATACCACTTCTGCCTCTGTGATTCTGTGATAGGCTTTTCGTGCCAAAACCAGTAGTTTGGACCCACCTGTGTTAAAGCCACCAAAATTACTCTCCTTTGTGTATATAATCTTTTACGCAGACATGGACATGAGGTTATTTTGATCAGCTTATGGGTGCGAGTTGGACTTTCTTACTGCTAGAATTAATGTACAGGGAGCTTTGAGGTTGTGGGAGAGAGAACCATGAGTGAGACCATCTCTTTTTGAACAGTATGTTTTTTTAGTTCCACTTACACCCTTTGTGAATTTGCATTCCATTTGTCCTGGAAGGACAAAGGCATCTGCAATTCTGACTCACTGGCTTGTGGCACAAAATATGAAATTAATTATGTTCAAGTCATCATATAGATGTGTCTTGAAACAGTGGGACTTCACTGGAGAAGGGGAAGGTGTGGTTTTGGGGTTCTGTTTTTGCTTTTTTGTTAGTTTTGTTTGGATTTATTAGTTTGAATTGGGATAATGCCCAAAAAGTTGACAACTCGGAATCATTTATTATATTCAGAAATTTATACTTATGGCCAGGTCCAGGAATCTTGCTGGACACTTCTAGATTGTAAGTACTTCAAGAATCCCTATTTGGAAAGGAGGCTTCTAGAGCTGGTACAAAGAATGTTAGCTACTGTTTTACACAGTTTAAGAGCTTGGAGGAGCAAAGCTAAACTCAGTAGCAGCTTGAAGACAAAAATCATTTTGTGTTCAGTACATTATTTAAACTGAATTGTGCTGCTAGATTTTATATTAATTCAAGAAACAGTAGCATAATTGTTACAATAAAAGTTCATTGAAAGTGGACAAACACTAATACAGCCTGCAGGAAGTGTCTGCGTTGTCTGAAGCCACACCCAGAGATGCATCTTTGTGTTCCTTCCCTGTTTTGCATTCTTTTCTTCTGCACCTGCTATTGTCTGCTGTCACAGGCTGAGTGATGGAATGAGACCTTGTGCCTGATCCAAAGCAGCTACTCCAATGTTTTAGACAAACTAAAAATTGGTTTGCTATGAAGTAGGCATTTGTTACCAATGGCTTTCTGAGAAAAGTTCTTGAAAGCAATATACTCTTGGTGTGTTCATCTCAAGAGGAATATCTGCTTTTTAGTTACTGCTCTGCCCTCAGAGTTAGAGATGTGTAAAATGAGCTGGAGTTACTAGTTAAATAAATTTAAGGTTAGGAAATATGCAATACAGGCTTGTTTATTTTTTTTTAAATATCAAAAACTTGTAGTCAGTATTAAACCCATCTGCTTTCATTGTTAAAAAAAATTATTTTCAAAAGTAAATAAACATTATAATGAATTTTGTCAGTGTCTCACAGGCAACAATAACTGTATTTCTAAATTTATTTTACAGAATAAAGATCCCAAAATGTCCCGAGTTGCACTGGAATCTTTGTATAGGTTATTGTGGGTTTATGTTATTAGAATTAAATGTGAAAGCAACACTGTAACTCAAAGGTAAGTTCATTATACAAAGTATTTTAAACTACTGATGATGGAGATTTTATTCCAATCTAGTGATATCAGAAGAGAGCTTGAAGCCAGCTCAGGGATGGTTTAGTCAAGTAAGCAATAAATATTTTCTCTTAACAGAGAAAACCAAAAGCCCTTGAGTACTTTGATGGAAAGAATTAACAGAGTCTAGAATTGTCTTTGCAGGGATAGAAGAAGGCAGAGAGATGAGCAGGAAATTTATTAAAGTCAAAAGGCACTAATGATGACAGAACAAATTGGGTATGAAGTGTCCATCACTAAGTATGGACTGGAAATAAAATGTTTTATTTATAATTGTGTATAATGAGAATTTGGAATAGTCATTCAGATTTTGCCCCTCCTCCTGACTGTTAGTAACTGGTTTAAAACAGGATATTTTTCAGTTCATAGAGGAACCCATGATCCTATTGCCTGTGACAGCTGGTGTTGGGCTTTCTGTACGTGGTCCTCCTACCTGTATAGGCTTCCATATTATTTCATAGTAGGTCCATATACACACACACTCTTCCAGATTTGAACTGTAACATCAGTGCTGTTACAAGTATCTATTTTTAAAAGATCTTTTTATTTCTTTTTGTTTCTAAACTCTTGTAGCCGTCTCATGAGCATTGTATCAGCACTTTTCCCAAAAGGGTCGCGCAGCGTGGTCCCACGAGACACACCTCTGAATATATTTGTGAAGATTATTCAGTTCATTGCTCAGGTAAGAATACATCTAGGTAGAGCCAGAATAGTAGGATGAACATCATTTGGAAGAAATGTAAGTTTAAGGTTTGTTTTTAAAATGTTTGTACTGAATTAATGGTCTCATCTTGAGTAGAATTTCTCCAAATACGTGTAACAAACGAAAGAATTCATTCTCTTTCTAGTGGTGGCAAAACTTTTTTTTTTAAACATCACAAACTGGTATGTACAAACATTATGATGATTAGTATTTACATTTGTATTGCACTGTTGGGGGCAGTGTGTGTATATATATTTTTTTTTTTCCTATGTTTGTAATAGAATTTCTAAATCCATTATGGTATTTTTATAAGGGACAAAGAATTAGAACAGTAATACCTATTTATGTTTAGCCTGGAGACTGACCTCAATAGACAGAAATAGTATGCAATGAATGCAGTAGTATATAGTCAGCACTACAGTATGATTTATATTATTTTAGGTGCTTTTCTTGTCCTAATATCAAAATGCAAGATGCAATCTCACATGATGAGCTCTCATTAATCTTTAACTTTATAGATTAGAGACATCTTTTCCTGTCTTAGAAATAGCTTGTCTGTGCTTCAGCTTCCAAAACTATTTGCTTTTGGTCATACAAGGATGAGGCAGGATGCACAACTCATAACTGTTTATATTTTTTTGTATTTATATTGTAGTATGTTTTTCTACCTTAGGACTTCTCTTTATCCCAGTTTCTTTTTTCTAACAGCTCATCTTATTTGTAGAAATGTGTTTGATCTGATGATGAATTGTCTGGGAATTTTTTCAGGAGAAATGGTTCAACCATATCAGGGGATGAGCTGTGTTGAGTTGTACTAGATTTAAAAAAAAAGTCATAAGAATAAGGAGGAAAAAAGGAATATTTTATAAACTTTTAAAATAACTTTTAAGACATGATACCCAGTAGCTGTGCAAAGTCAAGAAATTAGGTGTATTAATGGAAAAGAGATGATCATACAAATCTATTTTTCTTTGTAGGAACGTTTGGATTTTGCAATGAAAGAAATAATATTTGATCTTCTTAGTGTTGGAAAATCACCTAAAACCTTCACGATTAATCCAGAGGTAATAAAAGCTCATTACTTACATGCCATGAGAACAAGGCATTGAGGGATTTTTGGGGGGGAAGTGGTTAACTTTGTTTGCACCACAATAAAAGCAGATTAATGAATATCTGAAGGAGTGTTCTGCTAACACTAAAGAAATAATTGTTGTTGTGCACCGTTGCTGTTTGATTTTAGGTGAGCAAGCAGTTCTACAGTTAAGACTGATTTCAAGAACAATTTCAGAAAATATGGGTTTTTTGGTACAGTGTAACTGTAAAGCATTTTTTCAGGAAAGTCATGCCTCGCTCTTCAAGACCCAGTCTAACAGATGGGATGTTTAGCAATGTCTGTCTTCAGTGTGTTGCTCTAGAGGTTCAAATCAAGTCCTTGAGTGCTCAGTACTATAAAATATTCTGTATCTTAGCCTGGGCCAAGTAAGTTCACTTGAATCACAGTGTGGGCTGGCACAGAAAACTTAAGCTCTATTCCTGTTACTTTCATTACCCTAATATGTAACATTTAAATAAGTTCTGTCCTGCTGTCTGTTTAAAAGAGAGGAAAAATGCAATTTGTATTTTGTCTCTGTGTTACTTCAATATTGTAATTTTTTCTGTTTTCTCTTCCCTTTTTTCCTCCCATTTTTGTTCTTGAAGAGGATGAATATTGGCCTCAGAGTCTTCCTTGTCATAGCAGATAGCTTGCAGCAAAAAGATGGTGAACCACCGATGCCAACAACAGGAGTTGTTCTTCCATCAGGAAATACTCTACGTGTGAAGAAAATTTTTCTTAATAAAACACTGACAGATGAGGAAGCAAAAGTTATAGGTATGTTGTATTCTTTTGCAAGTTGGCATTTCAATATGTATGTGTATATTCCTAATTATTCTCATCAGTACATTAGGGTAACTTTATTTATGTATTTATTTTAATTGTTAGCAAGAATTACTTTGATTCTTAGAGAGGGCTGCTAGACATTATTGACCCGCTGGTGTCTCAGACTAAACCCATGTCTTTTCTTAAAGTGTTTTGCACTTATTGCAAAATAAGTACAAAGAAGCCTGAGTGCAGTGAGTGTGGTTAATAGCATGGCAAGTTTTTTTTTTTCTTGATGTCACTCTTAAAATGTCCCAAATGTCTCTCAGCTGAGTGGAGTAAGACAATCTTGATCCCTGTACCTTGTTGATTTTCTATGAATGAGGTAGTCATCTCAAAGGACTGTTTCAACATGTCAAATTTAAACTAGAACTAAAAAGCTTGGAATTGAGAAAATAAGAAGCAGCTAATGGTTACTTCATTGCTTTTGTTTTTCCCGCAGGAAACTTCTACTTTTGTATAATGTCTTATATTTATAGATATGTATTTAATAAATACATGCATTTGTTTTGACAGTTAAAGTATATATTTCATGTCATCTGTGCAATAAGAAACTTGTCCTAACCTGAATAAGTGGCAGATATTTTAATAAAAATATGAAAGAAGGTGATAGAACTCTTTGATTTTTCAGGAATGTCCATATACTATCCTCAAGTCAGAAAAGCACTGGATAGCATTCTTAGGCATTTGGACAAAGAAGTTGGAAGGCCCATGTGCATGACTAGTGTGCAGATGTCCAATAAAGAACCGGAAGATATGATTACGTATGTACTGAATTGCAGCATTTTCACTGTCACAGTAGCATCACATTCTTTTTATTCTCTTATGTTGCAGATGCCATCATTAAAGTGTTACAGTTGTGGGGTTTTTACTGGACTATTAAGTGAATGTTAGTTTCATTAATTATTGATAAAAATGTTTGTTACCTCCATAGTTGTGGCATGAAATGGAAAATACATTTCTAGTGTACTGAAATCAATTTTCTGGTCTCTTTATTGATTATAAACTGCTTTTGTAGGGGTGAGAGAAAACCTAAGATAGATTTGTTCAGAACTTGCATTGCTGCTATTCCAAGACTGATTCCAGATGGCATGAGTAGGACTGACCTCATTGAATTGCTTGCAAGGTAAGAGAAACGGGATTGTGCTCTTAGTGGATGTTCTTTTTCAAATGCTGCGTGTGCACGATTGTCAGTGTCCTCACTCTGCAGCATGAGTCGCTGCATGCAGGCTCTGTCCTCGCTGCTCCTGCCAGCCTTCTGCAGTTGGTCAGCTTTTCCTGGCTATAGTAGCAGGAGGCAAATTTATCCTGCAGACTTTGCATTTACTTTTAGAGAGAGTATTCTGAGAACTAGGAATTTATTGCTGTTGCTTTGTTGTTTTGAACTTGTTTTATCTTTTTGTTACTGCTATACTTTTTTTCCTCTCTTTTTTTCTTCTGTTGCGAATACTATAAATTTTCATAAAGTCATTCTTGTTTGACATTGCCAAAATTTGAGACAGGCACCTGGGGGAAGCTTCAGTATTTTTCTCTACTAATCCTGCTTTGTTTTTCCATTTTTCTGTGATCCAACACAACCCATATTCTTCCATCTCTTATCTCAGTTTAAATCGAATATACCTTGTCAGTACTGATAAATAGTTGAGAAGATTTTTTAAAATTTTAAATGTAAGAATAGTCTGGCACAGAAATACAGGACAACTTATAGTTGGAAATTATAAATCCATTTTCATATAATGGATTGAATTATAAATATAAAAAGTTAGTAATAACTTAAGAAAATAAGATTTTTCTAACACTCTTTCTTCAATGTTTAAAATAGTATTAAAGATATGAAATTATTAAGTAATATTATAATACTGGAAGAGGTGTCTTCTACCATAGCAGGCTTAGACAGTTTTTTAAGTATATGTGCAAAGGATTGTTTTGTGAATTTTTTCTCATATCCAAAGTAAGTGTCCTTTAGCTGCAAAACAAATGTGTTGTTTTCAATTTTAATTTGAAGAAAATAGCTTATACATCACAGGGTGCTGGTCTGCTGAGCTCAGACACCTGCAAAGATCCACCTTTGTTAAACACTTGATAGTCTTTCTTGAACGCTGTTTATTTGTATTAAGTTTTGTGAAACCTCACATTATTTTGCTGTAGTAGAAGTGTCTTCTGTTACTGGCCAGTTTCAGTTTTATTCAGTGCAGAAAATGAATCTCTGTGGAACTGTTCTACATTATACAGTAAAGAAGGAAGAGTAAACACCAAACTTTAAATTAGAAAGGCTGGTTAAGAGTATGCTTTTTTAGGGTGATGATACCAATGTTTTTTCTAAACAGGCTGACAATTCATATGGATGAAGAACTTCGTGCATTGGCTTTCAATACACTCCAAGCATTAATGCTTGATTTTCCAGATTGGCGGGAAGATGTTCTTTCAGGATTTGTTTATTTTATTGTGCGTGAAGTGACTGACATCCACCCAACGCTTCTTGACAATGCAGTAAAAATGTTAGTGCAGCTCATAAATCAGTGGAAACAAGCAGCCCAAATGCACAATAAAACCCAAGATGCTCAGGTATATCTATATAAGGTCCTTTGATGTTAAAACATACTTGGAATCTACATACAAACTTAGTAGTGGGCTTTACTGGTTTTGTTAAGTAATAAATATTTAGCTAAATTTCTTACAGCACTTGAAGACTTCTAGATCTCTCATTTTAAATTAACATTTTTTATCAAAATAAAATTAGTCCCAAATTATTAAGTATTACGTGAACACTAATTCATGACCACATTTTGCTTACATTATAGGAAATATGTAGGAGTTATTAAACAGTAGAATTAAGCCCACCATTTTTTACTTGCCAGTAGAAAGGGTCCAAATAATTTAATATCATAATTGTTTACAAAAGAGTATTGCTTGAGGTTTTTGAAATTTTGCTCTCATTGCATCATCTTGTGAGAAAGTGAAATAAAGATGTTCTTATGGTATTTGTTTGGACCAAATTCAGAGAGGTGATAAAAAATGAAGTGACTAATATTATGTCATTCTCATAATGCAAAATTTGACCAGTACCTAAAAATCTGAATATTTTATTATTAAATCAGCCATTGCTAATAATGGAACTGTATCTTAGCTGTGTTTATTTTTTCTTTATTTGCTTAACTTCTGTGTTGTTTTTCTTAGCGTGGTGTGTCCAATGGGGCTGCCCATACCCTTCCCCTGGAGAGGACCCTTTATTCCAGTGTATTCCATGTGGTGGAAGGCTTTGCTTTGGTCATCCTTTGCAGCACAAGGCCTGCCACCAGGAGATTAGCTGTCAGCGTTCTCAGAGAAATAAGGGCCTTGTTCACACTTCTAGAAATTTCAAAGGTAACAGTTGATGACCCATTCTTAGGCTGCCTGGTGAAACTGCTTTTATTTTGACATTCTTTGAGCCTGGTATGCTTTGTGTTTTGTAGAGTGATGATGAGTTGGCTATAGATGTAATGGACAGACTAAGTGCTACTATCCTGGAGAGTTTCATACATCTCACAGGGGCTGACCAGGTAGGACCGTTTTTATGTAAAGTTGCTTGTAAGATGAAGTAATTCTGTAAAGCTATCCCAAATGAATAGTATGTATTTCAAATGATAGCGTCATTATGTTCATGCTGATTTTAATAGCAATTTAACACCACAAAAAGGCAAAAATCGAGGAATGTTGTGAGGTTGACTCCACCACTGTAAACTTTCTGACTGATAGTGTGTTGTTATCACCACCATATAAACACTGAGAGCTGTGTCTATCTGTTTTTTCTCATCTTGCTCACCGACTGCAATTTCTTAAAAGCAAAAGGCACTGTTTTTTTCTGCAGTAATACAGTGTCATAACAGTCAACGTGCCCTTTATCCATGATGAATGCTCTAATAACTGTCAGTGAATAACAGCTGAATTCCATACTTGGGTATTTATCGTAAACTCCTAAGTATCAAGGAAACTTCTGATTTTAGGATTAGGAAACAAATTGAAATTCAGTAGTAAGGCTTTTAGAGTACAAATCTTTTGGAAGAATTAAATCTTTATGCATGAAAGGGTGTTTTTCTAGGATTTGCTATTTCCTAATACCAGTTTGTTCACAAACAACATATTTCTATAGCTGTTCACATTAAGATCTTCTGTAAAAAGCCCCAGAAATTACTTTTTTTTCTGTTACGGGTGTGCTTTTGATACTGATACTTTATTAGATATATAACAAAAGATATTGTTGCTTAAAATACATGGGTATTAAATATTTCCTCATTGTCTTTTCTATGCACGCAGACTACTTTACTGTACTGTCCCAGTTCAATAGATTTACAAACTCTGGCTGACTGGAATTCCTCCCCAATCAGCCACCACCTTGACGTGGTCAGTCCCTCACATATTTGGATATTTGCACATGTGACTCAAGGCCAAGATCCATGGATTATAAGCCTATCAAGTTTCATGAAGCAGGAAAATCTTCCAAAACACTGCCCAACAGCTGTAAGCTATGCTTGGACATTTGCTTATACAAGACTTCAACTGCTGTCTCCACAAGTAGATATCAAGTAAGTTTATTTCTAAAGTAAATACATTATATTATATTATTTCAAGATTTATCATCATTGCAGTGTCATTATTGTTTCATTGAGGTAACATAAATTCTTGATATTGTCTGTGGATTTAATTCAGCTTTATATCACAAAAAATTAAAGCAGATTTATCTGTATAAAATATGGAGCTAACATTAATTAATGCCTTTGGCCATATTGTAGTTCAGCAGATTTGAATATAAAAGCATGCATTATTGATGTACAAGTCTGCTCTGAATAATTTATTCAAAGTTTACTATGTTAACAATTTGGGAAGTCATGGCATATATATAACTGAAAAATAAATTCAGTAGAAAACCAAAGTAAAATGCAGTAAGCTTAATTTACTCTACTGAGCTCTTCTCTTTCTTTTTTAATAGCAGCCCTATCAACGCAAAGAAAGTAAATACTACTACAAGCAGTGACTCCTATATTGGGCTCTGGAGAAACTACCTGATTCTTTGCTGCAGTGCAGCATCTTCTTCAAACTCCTCCACTTCCACAGGCTCTGTGAGATGTTCCCCTCCTGAGACGCTGGCGTCTACCCCAGACAGTGGTTATAGCATTGATTCAAGAGTAGGTTCTTCTAATACTTTCTGTAAATAAGTCTACATCTTATTGAAAATAGAAACACCAGAGGGTGTATTATGTTCTATCGTGATTAGAAACTGGTATAATTTGTCTGAAAATAATTTTAGGATACCTTTGTTTTTCATTTGTTTAGAATACTGTTTTAGTTTGCTTTTCCCAATCTGTAGTATGTTTTTAAAGCAAATCCAGTTGCATAATGAAGACATTCACCAAATCTCAAAATCTTATGTAGCAGTAATAAGGAAATGTTTTGTTTGCTGTTAAAGGGGTGGTTTTGCTGTCATTAGACTTCTGTAGTTCTGAGCAAATAGACTCTCACTTCAATAATTGAAACAGGGACCTATTCAGGCATGATGTATCTTGTTGTATTTTCCCAATCACAGATTGAAATCACAGATTGGGAAAATACAATGCATTTTATCTGCAGATTATGGGGTTTTTCCCCTCTTCTTTTGCTTCTTTTTGTTCATCTCATTTTTGACTTCCCGTAGAAGATACAGTAGACATAAAGATAATTCATGGACTATGCAGCTGATTTTTGACAGAAGCAGCCTGTTCCACTTGTTTGTTACCAAGATACTTTCCCCAGTTCTACTGAAAGCTTTATTCTCTTTGAGAACCACTCAGGAGTCTAAGGAGTTGGACACCAGAAATCTACTTCTTCCCCAAGGAGGGCAGATACATTAATGTGCAAAGCATCTGTATATCATATTGTGCAATTCATTGTCCTCTGAGTAGGAAAATTCAGTGATGCAAGAAATAGTTAAACTATTTTGCTATTTCAGGAAATCTTTTCCATGTCAAAGATAAATTTCACTTTTATCATTTTGAGTCACTGGTCCAGTGTGAATAGACTGTGAAATTACAGCAGATGTTTTCATGTCACCACCTTGTGGTAGCTACTTCATTGTGTTTTGTTCTGGTTTTCTTCTTAGATTATTGGCATTCCATCCCCTTCCTCCCTGTTTAAGCACATAGTTCCAATGATGCGCTCTGAGAGCATGGAAATTACAGAATCTCTTGTCCTGGGACTTGGCAGGACCAACCCAGGAGCTTTTAGGTAACTGTTGTGTTTCATCTGTTTCTATTCTAATTGGTTATAAAGCTGGGGAATTTGAGCTCATTTTTTCTTTCCTTTTTTTTTTTTTTTCTTTTTTTTTCTTTTAAGAATTTTTAAAAAGCTCTGACAACTGATTCTCATTGTTTTTTCTAGCATTTAGAGGCATGATAGAGATGGTTAGAGATTGTAAAAATTTTATGTGGAGGTCATGCCTGCATAAAGAAAAAGAAGTTAGTAGAAAGAATAAATAGCTTATTGGTATTTAAAGCTGCCCGTATCTGAAAGAACAGATTATGTGGACTAATAACATTTGAAATGTTAATTACAACCAAGTTTGTAGTAGTTGATAAACTCTCCTTATTGGTATTGTCAATTGCTCTTTATGAGGATGAATGAAGAGAGAGAACATCTGAGGACAAGAAAACCTCCTGGGAAGGCCATCAGATGTTCTCTGACAGCAGCCAATCTCTGCTGCTGAGAGAAATTATGATTTATAAAGTTGAGATTATGAGAGTTATTATGAGAATTATAAAGTTGTACCATGCACAGCAACCAACTCTGCTTCTGCAGAAGGAACAGGAATTGCTGTACTGTTGGTTTTGAATAAGATGATGCTTCTCTCCAGTCACTTGTGTCCCATATTGTCTCAGACAAAAAATCAATATTGATATTAATGCCAGGTTCTCAGTTGTCGTATTCTGGTTTATATCCCTTGATAATCTTATAATTTTGTATGATATCTGACTTCATTTGCTGCCAGGAGTAAAGCAAAACTTTGTGCCATGATCCTGAAGAGCTGCTTAACAGCTATAAAGTCTAGAAAATGCTTTCAGAGACAATTTTACCAGAAATCCTTGATTTCTGAATTAGAAACAACTCATCCAGCAAGTTAAAAAGAAAAAGATCTGATTCCTCATCAGTTTTATAATTTCAGATTGTGTTTTTTTTTCTATGACCAGCTTTTTTCTCTGTCTAGTGCATGTACTCACACCAGATGCTAGCTGTAGCCTACCCCTCACCATTGCTGCTCTGCACTGATTTGGTGTTTAGCTTTTGTGGTTTTAGGCACTGTTCCTCCCCACTTGTTATGTTTGCTCAGGAACTTTTTCCACTTTAGACTATATGCATGCAATCCACATACATTTATTAGAATAATATTTTTGCTTTGTGTAACTGATAATATAAATTCTTCTAGGTATCTCTTGATCTTCGTTGTAAGCCTACCCTTTACTATATTATAGCACAGAAAAATTTCTTCCAAGTTATTTTCTGTGTTTGAAAGAAAATACATAGCAATATCTAACCATGCTTAACTTTCTTGTAAATGAGCACACCACAAACATTTGTGCAGCATTCTGATCACCTGGACCCATTCTCTGAAGGAGGAACTTTGCATGAGGTATCAGAGGAGTCAGTCATTTACCATGAAAACTTGAAGTGGTTTATGCTTTTGATAGATCTCAATTGGGGCACCACAAGAAGTAGAAGAATGTGTCCACTCCAACAAATCTGGAGGCAGTAGTTATAACAAATATGAAAGTAAACCAAATATATTTTTACTGTAGTATGTTATCTGCATACTTCTATACTACTGATCTCCTTTCCCTACCTCCTTTTTGAAGTCATGGGAATCTTAGTTTGGCAGCAGGAATCGAGTAGTGAAAAACTGTGGTGCTTCAGAACAAAAGGGGGATGTAAGCACGCTGTCAAAACCTGTTTCAGTTTTCAAAGAGACTGGTCTAACTACGGTCAGTGTTTTGTTACTGGACTTAAAGAAACAGTATTAACAACTAAATGCATCATAATAGCTGAAAGGGCATTGTATGATAAGCTGCCAGCATCCTTTTTTCCCTGTAATGATATCCATCTGCACCATATGGCTTTGTTAAACTCTTAATATGAAAATAAATTAAAATTATCTGTGATAGAAATAAGCCATAATACTTGGAGAATGCAAATTTAGGGATAATTGTTTGGAGTTAATTTAATAATCTCCTTTAAATTAGGAAAATATCTTTCTAGGAAACTTTGCTTTTAAAAGCTACAGATAAAGAAGGAAAACCTGAGGGTATTTTAACTTTTGTTTTAATACTAGTTCTTGAGAAACATCTTTCAGTTGAGATGTTAATTTAATGTTTGTTTTTATCCTTTTAATTATTTTACTTCAGGGAACTAATAGAAGAATTACATCCTATAATTAAGGAAGCACTTGAAAGAAGGCCAGAGGTAATTAAATAATTTCCATTATACTCAGTACAGTTTTAACTGTCTTTTTACAAAGAGGAAGTGTTAGTTATTTTCTTTAATTTTTTGCATTTACAAACAGTCAGTATAACAGATAAAAAGGTGAAATATTGCTTTTTCAAATGATTGTGAAGTGTTTGCATTAGAAGAGCTTCATGTTTGAGATCTCTGTTATTCCTGTATCAGAGATTTTATTTCAAATGATGAAAAAATACAGTAACCTCTTCCACATTCAGTTAATTTCTTTAACCTAATCATAGTTTTACACAATTGTTACTTTATTATATCATCAATGACATTCCCACAATTAGTGGTAGCTATGACATAGAATTGAGTTTAAATGTCCACTAATTTTGTTGGGGTTTGGTGGTGGTGGTGGTTTTTAGTGGAAAAGGTTGTAAACTCAGCTGACTGCTCTAATAAAAATGATGAAAAGGAATAGCACTTCTGTTTCAAAATGTTACTGTACTGTTGTGTGTTGTGTCAGGCTTGCATACAAATCACAGAATCACAGAATATTTCCGGTTGTAAAGGATCTTTAAAGGTCACCTAGTCCACCCACCTTGAAATGAGCAGGAAAATCTTCAGCTACATCATGTTTCTCAGAGCACCATCAATGTGGTGACCTTGAATGTTTCTACTGATGGGGCATCTTTCATCTCTCTGGGCAAGATGTTCCAGAGATTCACACCCTCATAATAAAAAGTGTCTCTTTTATATCTAGTCTAAATCTACCCACTTTTAGTTTAAAACCTTTGCCCCTTGTTGTATCACAACAGGCCCTGCTAAAATGTTTGTCCCCATCATTCTTACAAGCCCCTTTTAAGCACTAAAAGGTCACAATGAGGTCTCCCTGGACCCTTCTCTTCTCCAGGCTGAACAGCCCTGGCTCTCACAGCTTCTGTTAACAAGAGAGATGCTCCAGCCCTCTGATCATTTTTGCAGCCCTCCTCTGGACTCACTCCAGTATGCCCATGTGCTTGTGGCCTCCAGAAGGCAGTACTTCAGGAGGGGTGTCACAAGATTGGAACAGAGAGGCAGAGTCACCTCCCTCAAAATATGTGGGGAGACTGCCTGTTGCACTTCATTGTTTTATATATTGCACTTAATGACAGGAGGCTGGATAATACATGTAGCAGCAAACCTGGTATATCTCAGAGCTGCAACAGGGAAAACGTTTGTTCGCTGTCTGGTTTATTAAACTTATTAGCAATTTTGGTAACTTATCTTAAAAGATGGGCACCTCTGATAACAGATGCCAGTTGTAGTACAGATACAATAATGCTTTTATATTCTACTCTGGTTTTCTACTTAGTTTTTCCTCTGCTTCATGTAATTTTGTGTTTCCTCTGATGGACAGAACATGAAACGGCGCAGGCGTCGAGATATTTTACGAGTACAACTAGTGCGAATATTTGAACTGTTGGCAGATGCTGGTGTCATTAGTCACAGGTAGGGGCAGCACGCATGAGAAATTCTTGGTGTTCGTGAGTTGTCACTGACTATGACTCAGTAAAACAAGCATGCAAAATTCATCAGTGAGTTTCAGTATATCACTAAATAAATAGACATGGGGTTATAAAACTCAGAATTTTGCTGGTTTTCTAATCCCTCTCGCTCCCATGTTCTTTGTCACTGTGTTCTATGTTTTATTTAAGATGTTACTGTTCCCCATACTTTGAACAGGCAGTACATCATGGTCTCTTTTGTTTGTGTGTGCTCAAACATCGCACCAATTGTAACTGTTCTGTGATAATTCAGGAACTTCTGCCTTACTTGGAGTGCTGGTGCTAGTCAGCACATCCTATGCAGAGAAGGCTGCTGCTCATTAATGTTGGACTTCTGAAGGATGGAGAATGTTAACTCAGTTGTTTTCTTTTCCTCAGTTTACCCTGCTTGTGTAGGGACACTTTGAAAGAAGTTTTGGCATATGTTTTACAAAAGTCCTTAGGAAATTTTTTCCTATTCGTGTGGAATTGTATAAGAGCAAGTAGTCTAGGAGATGGTTGGCTCCTCCCCCCACAATTTGACAACGATACTTAGATATGTATTTGTCAGCCGTAACAATATATGCGTGAAATTCTCAACCTTCAAGTGTATTACAGAAAATTGCCTCAGAAGCATTGCTGAAATGTTTATCAGCATGCTGATATTATAGAATCCAACTATTAAAACCATTCTTTCCCTTGTCTTTTAAAGTTCTCACAAGGGGAGGGGGAAGAGACTTCATGTTTGAAGATTTTAGTTAACACTTGTCCCCAGTAAAAAAGCTAGTTCTGTGGAAGGATAAGTGACTTCAGATAATTAGGTTTGATTCTTAGTTTGCTTTCACTGGAGTTTTTTACTGTATTGCTGAAGTAGAAGCTGGATGAAGAAATTACTTTGAATTAAGTATTTGCAGTGATGAGGTTGTAGGGTTTTTTAAAGATAAAAAAACATAATGATGTTATTCAAATGTTATATGTAATTACTGTGCTCTTTGATTTTCTAAATTTACTTTATTTGTTCAGTGCAAGTGGTGGCCTTGATAATGAAACACATTCCCTCAACAACACTTTACTTGAGTATGTTGATTTAACAAGACAACTCCTAGAAGCAGAAAATGAAAAGGATTCTGATACATTGAAAGATATCCGATGCCATTTTAGTGCCTTAGTGGCAAATATCATCCAAAATGTTCCAGGTATGTAAAAATGTAACTTCTGATTACTGATTATTTAATATGCAGTATATTTAAAAAAAACAAACCAACCAAACAGAAACTAAACCAAAAGACACTTCTTATCTGAACTTGCAGAATACTTTTATTAAAAAAATTAGTGACATCATTTTTGAGTATAACTTTAGCAGTATTAGTTTTAAGAGATTTTGGTACTGTTTGGCAAAGTCCTGTTGATTGTTTATGTATTTGAGTTCTGTGTACTAATAAATAACTTATTCTTGTACACTACTGGCATTAAACAGGACAGTAGTCAATCTACATCCAGGCATTATGGTGTTAAAATAATAGTGGATCTTTACAGGGATTTTTCCTTTTATATTCATAGTTTGGGTCTGTTTGCATTACATGCTTTATCTTAAAGAATTACAGGAGGAGTGTGTATAACTGTGTGTATTTCTTACAGTTCACCAGAGAAGAAGTGTCTTTCCACAGCAGAGTCTACGCCACAGTCTATTTATGCTGTTCAGTCACTGGGCAGGCCCTTTTAGTATCATGTTTACTCCCCTGGACAGATACAGTGATAGAAACATGCGAATAAACAGACACCAATACTGTGCATTAAAGGTATTTTAACACTTCTGAATTTTGGAAATAGATTGTTATGTCAACATGATGCAAATTCAACATTTGGGCTTTGAGATGTGGTTTTCACATCCATGTTTTAGCACCTTTTTATTCCTTCTGCTTATATGTGTATTTATGTCAGTTCCGCTTTTCCCATACTGTGACTATTGCACTTGCCATTGAAATTTCTTATAATCACTACTGAATGTTCACTTCCTCACTTTAGTTCTCATTTGCTTAAGTTAAAGGCTTTCCTCTAAATGTAAATTAGCAATGAAACTGGTTAATGGTGTATTAACTCTTCAATATGTCAGCATTTTAGTATTGACCCTTCCTTGTATTTGAAAGTTGGGGAAAATATGATTTCATAATTTCTTGAATAAAATGTTAAACATTTTTTATTGCCCTTGGTCTTTCTCTCTTAACAGGTTAGTATTTAGTTATCTGATATTTTAGTGGACTGAGTAAGAGCAATTCCTGTATATGAGTTATTAAAACGTGTTTTTCATTGCTTTCCAAAGGCTATGTCTGCTGTACTGTGTTGTGGCCCTGTTGCAGACAATGTTGGGCTTTCATCTGATGGCTATTTATACAAATGGCTGGATAATATTTTGGATTCACAAGATAAAAAGGTAATACAAGCAATGTCAACATCACTTTGCAACTATCAGTGCCTCAAACACATGTTTTAGTGAGTTTGCAGACAGATTTGCCTAAGTGCTCCACTTAAGCTCAAAGCTGTTTTAGTAGCACAGGGTTTTGCACTGTCCTTCACGTGTATTCACCCTGTTGAGGAAGGTGGTCCCTAATCAGACACCAAGAGAAACAGAATTGAAGAGGAAAGGACAAGGGGTGAAGCACTGTATATTGTTTATAAACTGACCAACCATGTTAAGTTGTAGTAATAAGTCAGGTGCTCCACAAATTTAAAAGAGATGAGATTTTGAACATGAACTCTTGTGAGACTGTAGAGTTCCTTGGGGTCCTTTGGAGTTAGTAAGACCAAGCTTTTCATCTGAACAGCAAGGTAAGCTTTAAAGGTAGGACCTCATTGCCCTATAACGCTAGGACTACATAAAAATACAGCACCTGTGGGCTACTTTGAGTCCAGGAAAGATGCAAGTCTCCATGCAGATGTATCCCTTGTATCCCACTGGAATTCTTGCTTGTCTTTAAATGCTTCTTTGTATCTAGTGCTTTCAGGGCAGTGTTTCGGTGTGAGACAGAAAAAAGCTCAAGCTAGCCTTGGAACTGAAGGGGAAAAAAAGTCAATAGAGCTCTAGTTATTTGTGTCAATAATTTATGACTGTGTGCAAGTTGAACAGTAACAGTGTGATAGAATTATCTGCTGCTACTTTAGTCTATGGTGTCATTGGTTTTGGATGAAAAAGATTTCATGTTCCCAAAGGTTTCAGCTTTCTTAAATAGTTGTTTTCCTATTTTATGCCACTTTGTAAGTTGGTCTTTTTTTCTACATTTTTACATAATATATTTATTGTTCTCTAGGTTCACCAGCTGGGCTGTGAGGCAGTGATGCTGCTCTTGGAACTCAATCCTGACCAGAGTAACCTCATGTACTGGGCCGTTGACCGGTGTTACACAGGTTCCAAGCGGGTAGCAGCTGGCTGCTTTAAAGCCATAGCCAACGTGTTCCAAAACAGGTGCTACAGCATTTTTCAAAGCTTTAAAAATTCCATTTTCAGTGTGCTTTTATGTAGAACTTCAAATCTTAGAAAACCAAATGTAATTTTATGTTTTTCATACTTGCCATTCTTTCATAGGGATTACCAGTGTGATACAGTGACCCTCCTGAATCTCATACTGTTTAAAGCAGCTGATTCTACTAGGGCTATCTATGAAGTTGCTATGCAACTATTGCAGGTTTGTAAGCTAATTCTGATTTTTGTTTTCTTTTAAAATAATAATTGTCCTATATATTAAAAAAAATATGGTTTTGTTTAGTTGTCTTCAGTAAGGAAATTGAAAAACAACGTTGTTTTTTTTCTTCTCTATTTTAGTACATAGTTAAACCAGATCCTTACCTGGCACATATAGACTTTCCTGAAAGTCTGTCTGTTTCCATGCACTCAAGACCTGTATTTTCATAGTACCTGCTTTTTCAGGAAACAACCTAAATCAGGACTCTCTTGATTTGGCCCTGAAACTGAGTGATACATAGCTCCCTTTGTCCAAAGGCACCTCAGAGAGAAGCAGATTCCTTCCCAAGCCTTCTCTGTCTGCTGGGGTAGCTATCAGTTTTCTGATTTTTGCACTATTACCAAACATTTTTTCATCTGTCCATGTGGAGAGATGACAGTGATGATCTTGTTACCCATTTAATTTACTTTTGTATATTCCTTTCTGAGGTCATTTAGGGGTAAACTTAAGGTCACATTAGTGTTTAAAAATCTGTGCTGATAGTAGCTCCAACCTTAAGTCTTGGAGATTTTTTATAAGGTTTTTTGGTCAGCTGAATTCAACAGTGAAGTCCCCGCTGAAGTCACACCCTTATTGATATATCATCCCCATCTCTCTTCTCACATGGACACTACTTGTCAAAATCAACCCAAATTGATTTTTAAAGTATCAGAATGCTTCAGCCTCCTGCTGCATCTCTACCACATCAGAGATTGTGTTGTTCCTGTCCATGTCTCATAGATGAGCAAAAATTGGTGTTGTTTGGAAATGCAAATGTTAAATAGTATTTTGCATTTCTTTATAGATAAATTTGTATTTAAGATGGTATTTTGTGAAAGCAGGTTTTGGAACTTTATTGCTGGAAACTCATCACGTAGAATGTACCTTAGCTAGTCTTCTATTAATTTACCACCGTGTCAGCAAATGCTGTAGGTGTATGGAGATCTGCATAGATAAGAAACATGAACTGAGAATAGATGCATTAACTTAAAAAGTGATTTTTGTATAAAAATTTCTACAGTAGCTCTATATTTAGCTTCAAAATCTGAACATTACTGTTGTAGATTTTGGAACCAAAGATGTTCCGTTATGCTCACAAACTGGAAGTTCAGCGGATGGATGGGGTTTTGGGACAGCCTTCTCCTTTACCACATTTGTATTCTATGTCCTATTATCAACTGTCAGAAGAATTAGCAAGGACTTATCCTGAGCTGACACTTGCTATCTTCTCAGGTATGATTTTAAAACAAAACAAAAAACTTCATCAAGTCAAAAGCATTGTACAAAATGTGTCATTCTTATTTTTCAATAACTGATTTATATGTAATTCACTAAAATCAGGACACCAACATCATCATATTGAATAGAGACAAAAAAGCCTACTAAGTGACAGTTTTTGTTCACTTGTTTGAAATATATTCAAGGTGAAAGAACATGAATCAAAAATATTTTACTGACTTTCTAATAACCATGGAAAATCACATTATAGAAATAATTTGCAATTTAAAAAAAAACATTCTTTCATTGTTCCCTTTGGTGTGTTATTTATTGTAGATTGCTTAAATATATTATTCTGCAGCATTTTTAAACAATTGCAGAATAATAACCTATTACATAATTTAAAAAAAAAACCTACTAGGACTAATATAAGGAAGAAAAAATTTTAAGTGTTTTTTTGCCAAACGTGGTACATTTTCATGCCATAGGTTTTTCAGTGCCCTCCTTCAATTCAAGGAATATATGTACACACACATATACATACATATATATGTGTATATATATATATATGCATACTAATGTGATTTCTTCATCGTACTGTTTGTCAGCAGTGTCTTCAGTTAGCTCTGCTGAAGACTGTAGACTTTATCATTATGAAATGGCACTAGTCAGCTAAACAAAAAAAATGCATCTGTATCAGCATGACATTATATCAGTATGGTGTGCTGGGCTCATGATTGTTGTTATCACCAAGCCAGTTCTCATTATTGATTTGGAATTCATGTATGTACCTAATTTTTGAATGGCAGAAGTGAGTCAGAGAATCCAAACAGCTCACCCAGCTGGGAGACAGGTGATGCTGCATTATCTGCTGCCATGGATGAACAATATTGAGTTGGTGGACTTGAAACCTTTGCCAACCATTCGTCGGCAAGATGAAGATGAAGAAGATTCTCTGAAGGACAGGGAAATGATGGTGAACAGCAGACGATGGCTACGAGGAGAAGGCTGGGGGTCACCACAGGCTACAGCTATGGTTCTGAACAATCTGATGTACATGACTGCAAAGGTAAAATTAATTACTTACATGCTTATCTATTTCAGTGGATTGTTCTGTTTAGGATGCTGGAAAATACTCTTCAGAGATACTATGTGACCAAGCTTTCAAGAGGTACTGTTTATATTTGTGGAAGTGCTTTGAGTACCCAAACTATACCCTAAAGTTTTGAGGTATTCCAAGAAATATGTAATATATTACATAAATGTCATAGTAATTGTTATGTATAATTGTTATGTATAGTGACAGTATATAACTAATGTTTTGCAATATAGATGTCTAGCTGGATAGAGCATACCTAACTGCCTGTGTACCTATGATCTCAAAGTGGAGTTTTGGAACCTCTCTTGCTACCTGATTGACTCTCCTTCTTCCTATCATAGCTACCTCCAACAGAGAAGTATTGCTCACATGCAATGCTCCTGTCAATAAGAATCTTAGTGATGAGAGATCATGTTTTGAACTATCAATTAAAAGCTCTTGTCAGTGTGTGGTCCATGGAGTTTTATTCAGTATTTTCAGCAACTGGGAGACTGGGTCTCTGTTAAATTGCACAGAATTGTTAGAGTTGAAAGGGACCTCAGGAGATCATCAGGACCAACCCTCCTGCCAAAGGTCACCCTGAGCATGTTACACAGGAACTTGTCTAGGTGGGTTTTTGGTCTCCAGAGAAGGAGGCTTCGTGACCTCCCCCAGCAGCCTGTTGCAGGGCTCTCCATCCTCTATGGAAAGAAATTCTTCTTCATGTTGAGATGGAACTTCTTGTGTGTTAGTGTATGCCCATTGCTCCTCATCCTGTCACTGGGCACCACCCAAAGGAGTCTGGCACCATCCTCTTGACCTTTGAGATACTTATAAATATATATATTAATGAGACCCTCCCCTCTCAGTCTTCTCTAGACTAGAAAGGCCCAGCTTCCTCAGTCTAATGTATTATATATCAATGGGATATAAAATATGTACACATATCTTTAGATATATTTTTATACAATTATATCTATAGAAGAAAATGCTATTTCCAGAAAATGTTTTTAAAAAATCACGTGAAAGCATCATTCTGGAACATTGAAAAGGCAACAGTTTCCTACAAGATTTATGTCTCTTTTTTTCTAGAGCCTGTTTTGCTTGATCAGTGCAGATAATTTCTGAGTACAGTGTTTTCTGATGAAGTTTTCAGGACATACATTTATTTTGTTTTCTAGTATGGTGATGAAGTGGCTTGGTCAGAGATAGAAAATGTCTGGACTACTTTGGCAGACAGCTGGCCAAAGAATCTGAAAATAATTTTGCACTTCTTGATCAGTATTTGTGGAGTGAACAGTGAACCCAGCCTTTTGCCTTATGTGAGTATGTGACAGATCTCTCATTGGTGCTTATTGATATTTTAAAAATTAGTATGTCTGGCAGCAAAGATCACCAAATAAAAATGTGAGGTTGGATTGATAGTATCAAAATCTCCACCCTGTATTTTATGACCACTAATACTATGAACAAATCAAATTCAGTTCTTTTGTTTGCATTACTTTGGACATCTATGTCAAAATTACAGAATCAATTAAATTAATTAATTTGTCATTAATTGAATGATTGTAGGACTATATGAAGACCATAGATATTATTAAGTGATTAAATAATAAAAATGTAAAAAAGTTACTAAAATTCCACGTGTCTTAGCATGTTATTTTCTTTTGTCATACAAAGTAATCTTCAGAGTTTGATAGGTAAACTTGGATTAATTTTATTAAGAGTACACAATGAATAATTTTTTTCTCATGCTATAATTTAGTATATTTCTGAAAAGCAGTCAGATAATACAGGAAAATAAAGCACCAGTTACACCCTGCAGAGCATCATTATTTCATGACCAATATTATACAAAAAAACCCCACAAACCATCCCAAGCACCCTCAAAACAATTTTATTTTATGTGAAAATGTATGTGAGAGCACTGCAGGATAGCATGAAGAAAAATATGATAATATGCAGGAAAAGAAATAGTATGGAACAGAATTGTGAAATATCAAGAAGAAATTATATCAGAATACATTCATTCCAGTGTTGGTCTCAGGTGCTGCTAAAACCTTTGTAAGAAAATCTTTTGCTTAAATGATTTTCAGAAGCATACTTTCAAACTTTATTGTCAGAAGAATACAGAAAATTTACGGAAAATTTTTCTGGAACACAGAAAATTTACTTTCTTACTGTTGTGATGTATTCCCCATGCTTCCTGCTGTTGACAGCTAGGAAAGCAACTTTGGTTGCTTTTAGAACTGAAGTAAGTTTCATGTATCGTTGCTTGCAGTGCAGGTAGATACTGATTCTAACAAGTTGTGGTATTCAAATATTTTCATATAAATAAATAAATATTTATATATATGTGTTTTTTATTGCAGGTAAAGAAAGTCATTGTTTATTTGGGTAGAGACAAAACAATGCAACTACTAGAAGAGCTGGTGAGTGAACTTCAGCTTACGGATCCTGTCAGTTCAGGAGTCACCCATATGGATAATCCACCATATTACCGCATTACATCTAGTTACAAAATCCCTTCTGTCACTTCAGGTAAACATTTACTGACTTCACTCATTTAAACTCTTATTATTGATAATTATAAACATGCTGCTGCCAATCAGTTATGCCACTGGACTGCATTTGTAAATATTCTGTAGGAGTGCAAGGTTCTGTATCTAAAAAACAGGTTAAAAGTTTGTTTTACAGTATCTGCAGATTTTGGTGTACCCAGAGTTCTTACTGAAGAACATCTGATAGGTTCACAAGGGACAGGTTTGTCTTAATGTGTGCATCAGACTTCATCTGTGTTCAGAGACCTTGCACTGTTTGCCTTCATTATATAACTTTGATGTTTAGTCAGTAAAACCGTGAGGAAAATGTATATTATTTTAAATCCATCTAAGTTATTGCATTTGAAGTTCTGTTACAGACACAAACTGCATCCACAGGACTTGTTTCAAGATTTAAGTTCACTTACTTAGGAAAATTTATCTAGAAATTATTAACAATAGACCAATCATCAAAAACCCCCCAAAGTGCTGAACATATCAAAGGTGTCTACCTCATACTTCAATCCAAGAACATGCTGAGAAATGTGGGGAAAAGCAGTCTTGTTTTGGTACAGTTTCCATCTGTCAAATTGAGCTGCAAAAGACACAGATGTGGGGAGGGAATCTAAGCAAGGCCTTGACTTTTGTGCTGAAAATTAGTCAATACTGTGAAGCAGCCTGGACCTATCACATGGTGTTATCTTGATCACAAGGTGGATGCGTTGGCACTTGTTCTTGGAAGTGTTTAAAAAATGTGAAAAAAAATCTGGGGCTCTTGCACTTAATGTAATTTAGAATAGCAAAGGCTGGAAGGGTACAAAATTGCTTCCAGATGGGGCTGTTGGTTCAATGTGATGCTTGCAAATTTCTCCTTAAAGAGAATTGTTAAAAGCTGCACCACAGGCTAATAGGTTTTAATCCTTAATGAGTTTGTGGTTTGAATTAACTGGATAACAAAGTCCAACTACATTTTGCAGATTACTGTGAGGTGTTTAATACAGCAAAAAAGGAGATAGGTCTCTAGAAACTGCTTAAAAAACTTTCTACTTAATTTACATTGAAGAGTTAGAGATTCCTGGAATAGATAATTTTTTTTCTGGTTAATGAAATTATGGTAGCAGCTCACAATCCTTTATTGCACGTGAAAGTATGGCTCAGTTTGTATTTGTGCCAGTTGCTGTAGAATAAACCTGATTAGGGCTCTGGGCAAGGACCAGTAAATAAGGGTGATCTTGTAGTGCTTAAGACTACTTTTCCATTTTATTGACCAACCTTTTTCCTTGTCCATAATTCACAGGTACCACTTCTAGTAGCAATACAATGGTGGCTCCCGCAGATGGCAATCCTGACAGTAAACACATGAAAGACAGTATTGAAGAGAAGTAAGTATCTCCTCAAAGAGCAGTTCTAGTTGAATCACAGGAATTCCTTTTAGGTACTTGAAATACTCCCATCTCAGCAGGTCCAGGTATGTCTTCATTGCAGGGATTACATTCCATGTAATGGCATGCATGTCAACAGAACTGGAATACTATTTGGGATTAACACTAGCAGCCTCAACTGTAGTTTGAACTCCAGTCCAGGTCAGGCATTGTATTGCTTACAGTTATATTGTTGGTGGTGCCTGAAGTAACTACTGTTACACTGGATTGTGTATCTTCACATGAGGGCAATTGTACTGTGAGGTGGGGTTGGTGAGACACTGGAACATATTGCCCAGAAAAGTGGATGCCCCATCTCTGGAAATGTTCAAGGCCAAGCTGGATAGAGCTCTGAGCAACCTGGTCTAGTGGAAGGTGTTCCTGCCTTGGCAGGGGGGTTGGAACCAAATGATCTTTAAGGTCCCTTCCAATCCAAGTAATTATGTGATTTTATGACTTGCAGATTTATTACCTCACTGGAAATGAACACTGCCTGTGTGTTGCTAGTTTATTTTCCCTAACTAGGGTATTTGGATGCCTGGTATCTGTGTCAAGATACTTTACAGCTAACTTTAAAACAGATTTCTCCCTCCCTAATTTTTGAGCTATTTAAACATAATCTTTTGGAGAAATTTGGCAGACACTGTGAGGCTGGTGGAAAGCAAACAGTTGATACAGACTTAGTCAGGCTGTGTACTTGGAGCTCAGCAGTAACTGAGTGTGGGCATGCTGTCATTTTGTGTTAATATGGATAGCTAACCTTCAAGTGAAGAGGGAGTGGAGACTCTGTGATTAGCATGAGCAAAGTGTGCACGTCTGCCATTACTGTCAAGTAGGAACGATGTCATAAGTTCGCAAATGAGTTTCTGACAACTTGTTTGAGAGCTTTAATAATTACAGTTCTGATATAACTTCTCAGTTGCACACTTTCTTTCCTTCTCTAGGATAATTATGCCAATATAATTAGAATAGTAAATATATTGGTAGAGGCAACCCCAATACTTAAATTGAATTGGGGTGAGCTGTATGATAGTAAATCACAGAAACCTGGAATGCAAGGTGTCATTCAGAATTCAGCTGAGCAAGGCACAGACAAGGACTTGGCTGCTATGGGGGCTCAAGCTGAAGAAACTTGTAAAGTAATGAAGGCAGTTTTGAAAGTCTCTGTGAGTTTTGGCATATACTGTAGGGTTGTCTGAAACCTGCCCAAGGTATATGCTTCTTGATAAGATGCACCCTGTACATCTTGGACTTGCCAAAAGGAGAGAAATATAGAAACAGTTTGGAAATGGTGATTTAGCACTCTAATTTATCTGATTTCTTTATAGTTTTATCAGATTAGCAAGGTAGGATCTTGGACACTGTGTGTGTATACATGCATATGTCTCTGACAGATCACATATGGATTTCCTTATTTTGTTCTAGACTGAGAAGAACTTATGTAAAATGGTAACAATTATTTTAATGTGCTTAAATGTTAGTGAAAATGATGGAACAGAAATACAATTTATAGTGGATAATCTCTTTGAATCCCCTTATCTGGTGTTGCTTGAGAAGGTATGTCTTACATGGCTAAGGTGCTTTGGCATCATGTTGATTATCCTTGTAAGATGAATTGTTTTTTCTAAAGGAGTTTTGCAGAAATACAGTTTTCCTGAGAGACCCTGATTAGTGTTTGTTGCAGAACGTCAGTTACTAATTGTGCTTTATTTGCACCTACAGTTACGCACACCTAGACATCTACAGCGGGTTGAACAGCAACTTAAACCGCCAGCACCACAGACTGGAATCTCGCTACAGCAGCAGCTCTGGAGGATCATATGAAGAGGAAAAAAGTAATATTCTTTATTTTAAAATATTTCTATGAATAGCACACAGAATTTTCACAAGTCAATATTTCTGCTGAAGGTTGTGGAACATAAAGAAATAAGCATTATCAATGTTTTTTGCATAAGCTTATTAAATATCAAGGGGTTTTTTATCTTCCTCCATCTTATTACTACTATTGAAGTCTAGCATACATTTGACTGCAATAAAATATTCAAGGAAGATAATATGCTTTGTTCTTTCTGTTATCCTCTTGAGTGATTTGTGAACATCTTCCTGAATGAAATGGTTTTACTCTATTTCCTTCGACAGTTAGGCACAAGAAACAGAGATGAGCAGCATGAAGATGAGATTTAAAAAAAGGTGATGGAAAAGAAGTTTTTTAAAAGAAGAAAATTGCAAGTAATTGTTCTTTTAAAGGATAGCATTCCAAAAAGGATACTAAACTTTTTTTAATCCATAACGAAGGAAAATATAGCAGGGAAAAAAGTTCTCTTTATGTACATCTAATTTCCAAGATTGTTCTGAAAAAGTGTCTTGAGTTATTTTTTGTGATCTATGTTGTTGTTTTTTTTCCACTGAGATGCAGAGGTATGGAAAGAGGTAAAAATTTCTTCTGAAACTCCATTATGCATTTGCAAAGATTCCTTAACAGAGGCTTATTAACTGTTAATAACTATTATTTTGCACCAATGCCTAAGATACAAATTGCCATGGCAGTGCTACAGAAAGCAAAAAAGGTCATGTAATCAGGCAAAAATGAAGACAGTGGTCAGACAGTAAATGATGCGTTACATTAGTGGGTTCTGTGTGCTTGGTCAGAAGAGTTGTTTCACTGAAACTTTTGTTTCAGCTAACAGGTTGTTAGTAATTTCAATTACTTTGTACTTCACCCTGCATGGGATAATCAGATATATTTCAGTCATGGAAGTGGCCCCACAGACTTAGGTTTCACTCAATTTTTTATTGACTGTTGATTTTACTACCAGGTAAGTACTTTGGGTATGTTACAGCACACAGTACAACACTGCCTTTTCCTTAATTTTCTTGTATAACTGAACAACAGGAGGTGAACTTCTGCATTTTGAGCTTTAGATGTCAGTATGGAACCTATCCTGTCCATGCTGTATTGAAGCAACAAGAGTCCATTAGGATCTTCTGATGCACTCTTCAGTGACTGATTATTTGCACAATGTGAAGATTAGAGTGAATTTGTATATATGTTCATATTCATATATGAATATGAATATTCTTAGTGCCTCTGCTAAGGAGGTGAAACCTAATGTCCTCTACAGAGATTGTTGTAAGGGCTGGACATACTAATGCAGAATCTTCTAAACTTTGGGTCAGTAACAGGTTAATGGCTTCTGGTCACCCAGAATGTTTATTACTGCATGGATAGGCATTATCCAGAATCTCAGCTACAGTCACTTTTGGATTTGTTTGCTGTTTGTGATAGCAACACTGAGTATCTTGAGGATATATCCCATATTCCATCAGTAAGGAGTTTGTCATTTCCAGTGAAGAAGGTGATAATGAGCTGATTCATGTGTAAACATCTGAAACTTCTGCAGCTATACTTCCAAACAGAGCTGGTAGAATCACTGAAACATAGAACTGTTGAGGCAATTTTCTTGTTTCTAGTCTTGACTGACAGTTCTGAAGTCCAAAACAACTTTTAAACCAGTAAAGCATTTTGGGTGTGTTAACACAGTATACTCTCATACCAAACAGGTGAAGTTTTTCTTGCACTTTTGAAGCTTGCTAAATAAAAAAACCTAAATGTCTTTCTGTGCTTTCCTGACAAATTTACTGATTTTCTGAGCAGTAACTTTTATCAACCAGTGGGATTAGGCTATGCTGTTGTAAAAGTGGCAACTTCCAAGTTACCCATGGATCAGGCCAGCATTATCTGGCAGACAGCACTGGTGGGGTTTTGCTGTGGGACCTATAAAGATGTGCTCTTGATGAATACTTCCTTAGCCCCTAACGAAACACTCTTCAAGATGAGTTCAGTTAAATCTTAGGGCTGAGCCTTAATTAACTTCCTATCTGGCATGAGGTTTGAAATTCAAGGAAATTACATCAGATCACTTTTCCTTTTATCATAAGTTTTATGAACCTATTCAAAAACGCCTTACTCTGTTATGTGTGCAGCTTCTGTAGAATCATCCTTATACTAAAAGAAATAATACTTCTTTCAAAACACTGTGTCCAACTACTGTTTACAGCTGGCTCCCCTTCCCCTCTCCTAGATCTCAACTTTTCAAGAATTTAAAAATATTTCTTCAGAAGGCTGTAACATACAGAAATATGCATTGTAAATATATTTCTGGTTTAATTTTCTGTTGTGTTAGGTGATTCAATGCCTCTCTATTCCAACTGGCGGTTGAAGGTGATGGAGCACAATCAAGGAGAGCCTCTCCCTTTCCCGCCTTCTGGAGGTTGCTGGTCACCACTGGTGGATTACTTGCCTGAAACTTCTCCTCCGGGCATGTCACTTCACAGGTAGGTGTTTTGGCAATGCCAGTGGCAGTTCTTTATGTTTTCATTTGTGTTGCACAAATACAGTCATTTGAAGATAGCAGATTAAAGGGCAGTTAATACATTTGTTTTCTGTGTGTTTACAGCAATTTAAGATTACTCAAGCTTTTAATCTGGAGGATTAAAATTTTTCTATTTTTATTATTAGCCTTCATCTTTTGCCTTATAACACAGCTTTGTGAATGTTTATAGACTGAAGAATACAAGTTAGAAGTATATGAAGCTCTTTGTGAAGTTCCTGTTACATTCTTCTAACATACTATTTTTTTGTTTTAGATGCAATATAGCAGTGATTCTTTTGACTGATTTGATAGTTGACCACAGTGTAAAGGTGGAATGGGGAGGATACTTACATCTTTTGCTTCATGCAATTTTTATAGGTAACTAACTTCTTACAGAAATACTTATAGAAACTTGAGCAATTCTCAGCTGTTCTTGATATTTAAATTAATTTTTGCCATTGTATTGAAATGCCATTAATTTGATACTATTTACAGTATTTTTAAAAAATTCAATTAAATGTCTTTCAGCTTAATTAGCATAATGTAGATTTTTTGGAGTTGTTTTAAGGCACTTTGTTTAGGAGTCACTTTTACCTCTTGTAGAAGACACAGTAAAATGCAATGTTTTCCTTTCTGTTTCTAAGTGTAACAATTTTCATACAGAACACAAATGAAGTTCTTACTTAAAATTACTTTGTACTTTACCCTTGCATGGGATTATCAGATATATTTTAGTCTGATCAACATACTGTTTGTTAAAATATATGCTGCTGTTTCTGTATTGAAACACTGAAAAAATATTGTTTAGAGAATTCTATATCTGTTACTTGGTAAAGTATAGCAAACCAATTTGAATACTGCTGTTTTTTAAATAATGTAATTCAATGTGCCCTTTGAATATCATAAAGCCTTGCTGTTTTCCTTTTGTGTTAGGTTTTGACCACGGTCACCCTGAAGTCTATGAGCATTGTAAGCGACTACTTTTGCATCTACTGATAGTGATGGGCTCTGGCAGTAATGTCCAGTCTGTTGCTTCTGTCCTACTCAGAAACAGAGAGTTCAACGAGTCCAGGGTGCTTACTGTCAAACAAACTACCCATTTAGATTACACTTTCACAGGTATGCTTTTGATTTATTACATGTTGCTTGTTAAAATGACATGGGAAGTTACCTGTTTCTTACAGGCATTAATAAGATTTCTGTTGTTTTTCTTGCACATTTCTTGCAAATATTTTCCTGAGGCCTTGGCATTAAAATTTATTTCTTTGGATTTTAATCCAATGAAATTTTAATTAATGAAGTCAAAATGAATAGAGTTCTCATTGGCACTTTGTGCTCAGTCATCAGAGTTGGGAGCACAGTTGTATGAGCAATAGTAGTGGAAATCAAAGAGGGAGATCTGTGTTTTGGAACTTTAATACAGCTGTTTTCATGATGCCTTTGAAAATAAAAACCAAGAAGATACATCTCTTACTTGTTTATAGCAAGTTAAAATTTCCAGGTTTTGTCAGCTGTGATTGCATTCTTTATTGGCTATCAGAATATTTTTTGAGAACAACTTTTTAATATTCCCTTTAACTTTACAATATTGTAATTGTACAGTATACTTTATATTTCTATGTATCTCTTTATGAAGGGAATATTTTGATGGTGAGACTGTATTGTAGTTTCTATTAAAATACTTCTTTGTGGTTTTTTTAAATTTAGTATTTCATATTATTTCAGTAGGTGGCAGCATATTGCCATACAGTTGTTTGTTCTCTTTTGTTCACATCAGCAATGGTTTTATTACTTTGCAAAAGTAGTTGTCTGATTTGTGAATTTGGTTTTTTGTAGCGATGAGGAATTAAATTCCACTGTGTATAGTGGAAGGATTATTTTACAGGAATCTGTTTAGCAGAACTTTAATGGTGCATTTACACAGTGGCATATAAAAACCACCATTCCCTTCCTAATCTTTAAGGGCTTGGATAAAACTATCTAAATAAACAGGACACAATAAAAAAATAGTTTGATAGAAACTAGAATAAGGTCAGCATCAAACATTTCCAGCTGGAGTTTAGGATAAGGTGTTTACAGATATGCACGCCTAGCACAAGGTTAGACAAATTTTATTTGAGGTGGCTAAGCTCAAATACCCCAGTCCAAACTCTGTGGTTCCATAGTGAAAATCTGTGGTGGGTTAGTGAGTCTTACACTTATTTAAATACAAGTGCTACAGTCAAAGGCCTGGCCAGTTTTCCTTGGTAGTTTACTTTCTTTCAGCCCTTCATAGATGGATGGAAGGGCAATGTGAGCAGTTACTGCAGTTGTATTTTGTTGTCACATGATTCTTTATATGGAAGAGAAAAATCTTCTGGCCACAAGATTAAGCTAACTTCAGAGAAATTTTGTGCAGCCACAGGGGCTCTGCTCATAGTCCATTTACTAGATAATACTCAGTGTTCACTGATTTCAAGTACTGTCAGTTACAGTTGGACTGGGTTTTACCAAAAAAAGTCTGCTCATTAGTAAGAAATATTCTGTATAATTTTTTAAATTGAGATGCCTCAGAAGCTGATGAGCTCTGATACAATTAGTACAAAATCAAGGATAATAGAGGGGTTTTAAAAAGGGATCTAGCAGTTCCTAATTAAAGTTCAGATAAGTCATGTGAAGAATTTGGATATATGAGATTTGTTGATTTCTTTGAAATTATTGCTTTATTGCTTTATTTATCCATTGATTTATTCTCTTCTAAGTATTCTCATTACATTTACTAAGTTATTGATCTTTTTAGAGGGCTATTTTTTCTTTTGATATATTTAATATTAACTGTCAACTTAAAAGTGCATAATCACCTTGTTTCAATTTCAGCAGGTGTTCATGATTTTATACCTGATTACCAGCCCTCCCCAATGACAGACTCAGGGCTTAGTTCAAGTTCTACCTCTTCTAGCATCAGTTTAGGAAATACAAGTGCTGCCATTTCTCAACTGCACACCACAATCCTCAATGAGGTTGACATTTCAGTAGAGCAGGATGAAAAAGTGAAAACTCTTATAGAATTTATTACCTCAAGGTAAGATTTCAATTTCTGTTTTTGTCAAGACATATTTTCTGGAAAAATGGCAAACCTCTCACCATTTAGCATCATGGTTTTTAATTCTGTCTCTGTTTTATCACAAGTAAATGTTTTTATGTGATACACATATGAAAAACTCTAACTTTCCAACACTTTCAGGGAATTTTGACCATCCTTTCAAGTCCTGTCTGTTTAAAAGTATTTTGCCATGTTTTATTCTGAATTAGGGCAGGAATACATTGAGATGATTAGAGAACTGCAAGATTTGTGTGCAGTTTAGGGATTACCTAGTAGTAGAGAGCTGACTATTCAAAAATGATGAATTTGTTGCGCAGGACATTGGGAAAATCATCCACATTTGTACAGTTTATATGACAGTTTTATTAAGCTTTCAAGATGGTGTTAATCTGAAATCCTACCTGTTTCTCCATGCTTTGTTACTTTGGCTTTACCTCAGCCTAAATTTACAATTGTGTGGCATATCGATGGAAAGGAATTGGGAAGAAAGGAAGTTAGGAAGTGCGTAATGGTGGTAGTTGTACTGGTTCTTTCTTAGAGAACTATTTATTATACTATAACTATACCTTCCATCTATTATATCTGGTATATACTATAACATCTCTTCCATTTTCTTACCCAGTTATTCCAATTGGAACTCATACACTGCTTTTCACTTTGTCTTAACTTCTTGTATATTGTGTAATATTGGTCAGTTGTCAAAATTCCTTCCAATTCATGCCTGCACTTCTAGGTGGTTTCTTTTATGTGGTGCATAGTAGATTCTTTTGCAATTCACCTTAAGGTTTAAATTTCATTTAAATAATATTAATGACAAAGGCTGCATTTTATATTCTGTTTACTCTATTTTTGTATTTTTTAGAAAAAGAGGCCCACTTTGGAATCATGAAGATGTTTCAGCCAAGAACCCTAATATAAAGAGTGCTGAACAGTTAACTGTGTTTTTAAAGCATGTGGTATCTATATTTAAACAGTCTAGCTCAGGTATGTTAGCAAGCAGACCATACATGATCAAATATGCAAGACTGTGAACTAAATAAATACTTTTTAATGCATGTAAATGCATAGGTTATCTATAAAATCACTCTAGGAAATTACTGCTTCTAAATAATAGTTTTCTCGTGTATTGCTCACTTCATGTTTATGTTATGACAGATTTAAATATAATATTTTAGGAATGGGATAAAACATCTTATTAATTTATTGTGAACAGTTAATATTCTAATCATAGATATTTTATTATCTACAAGTCTCTCTAGCATTAAGTATTTGGAATACATGTTTATATTCCTGTAAAGATTTTTGAGACTAATACTTCTTGAGAAAAATGTAGAGGATGTGAGAATATTTTAAATTTGGGAATGACTGTGGCAATTTACTCTTCAGTAAATTCAAGTGGATTTGGTTTTTTATAAAGCATTGCTTGACTATTTATTTCCCTTCATAGGAGGATATCAATTGGAACATCGTCTCAGTGAAGTTGCTTTGCAAACTGCTCTTTCGTGCTCCTCTCGCCATTATGCTGGGAGGTCCTTTCAGATTTTCAGGGCTCTGAAGCAGCCTCTCACTCCATCTACACTTTCTGATGTTCTCTCCAGACTAGTAGAAACTGTTGGAGATGCAGGAGAAGAAGCTCAGGTATTTGAAATTTTGCTCCCACTTTATTAGAAAACTAAGTCTGTCTAAATGATGTGCGTGCATGATTAGCAAAATTTAAAAGCATTGTTTTATTCAGTTGTTTATAATTTTTAAGTGTTTCAAATATGAAACAGTTTTAATCATGACACTTCCTGAATTTCACCTAATTAACTGAGGAAAAGTTGTTCACATTCTCTTCTACAGCAAGAGGCTCTTTCAGAGAGTTTGATACATCTGTTTACTGTAGACACCACCTCTTTCATTTTTAGAGAATACCGAGATTAACCATATAAGAAGTTATTTATTTTTGTTTTCTTTTGTTAAGAACTTTATCTGATAAAGTGTTAACAATCATTCAGCTTAGTGTCATTGTACATCTTAAGAGTGTATCTGATATTTTAATACTGCAGAATAAGTCTGAAGCACTTAATCCTTCAATCCATCCTTAAAAATGCAAACTAGAATTAATTCAGTAAATGCTTATAAATAAATTGAAATTTTTCCTTGTCTGGAAGCTATACTGCTGAATTGATCTGTCTCGTGAGGATTGTGTTCTAATTGAAGCATGAAATAATTTAGTTTACTGCTACTGATTTTGTATTTTTATATTACTACTTAGTAGATTTTCTGTGATCTTCCTTGTGCATATTGCATAATTTATAATGGCCTGTGGCTTTCCCCAGGGTTTCGTCATAGAGCTGCTTTTGACTTTAGAATCTGCTATTGATACATTGGCTGAAACGATGAAGCATTATGATCTGCTTTCTGCCCTTTCTCAGTAAGTTCTTTTATTAGTCAATCTTTATTATGCATTTTTTACATTTGAATTATTAAAAATCTGTATTATAAATGTAATTAAATAATTTCTTGTCATCTTTGCAGAATAATTGTATCCATATAGCAAAATTTCTTGCTCTGGTATGTTTTTATCATTCTGCCTCAAGCAAAACTTGTAAGAATCTAGATTTCCTGTAAAGGATATCTTATTGCCTTTCTGATTTACCCTCTTGGGTTCAATTTAATTTTGTAAAAATGGAGTTCAAGGAGTTTCTTATGGCTCAGTTCTGAAGTATTGTCAGTTCTTCTTAACCTTCTTGAATTTAAATGCTCTGCAAAGGTTGCTCTGTCTTAGGCCTCAAGTTTGTTGTCCATATATAAAAAGTGTAACTGAACAGTCTGAGTCATTTGTGTGTCTCATTACAGTTTGAGTAGTTACCTTGATGACTTTTTATCAAACTGAAAAAAAAAATCCCTAAATGTACAGACATCTGTATTTGTTTGATTCCCTTGCAAAGATTTTGAAAGTGCTGAGATTTCTAGGAATACATTCTATTTCTCTGTATCAGAATAGGAAGGTGTTGGGTTTCCTAGGTTAGATACCTCAGACAAATACATGGTAATAATTGTATTAATTCATTCATTTCCCTACTTTTATCACATCTTTAAATAAGCTGGGATGCTAGGTCATCATTTACACATAATCTTTTACATGCTATGGGCTAATTTTTCCAATTTTACTGTAATTTTATGGTATTCTGGGATTGTAACAAAAAGATTTGGTAGAAAAGATAACAGGATACTGCAGTGTTGTCTTTATGCCGTAAAGATATTTTAATAATAGATACAGAAATCCTGTGTTTACATGCATTATAATACTCTTAGGATGATGAAACAGGGTATACTGCATGTGTATGTGATTTGTGTAACCTTTCTTTCTCTCTCTCTCTCTCTCTCTCTCTTTCCTCCTTCCCTCCTTCCTCTATTCTTTGTTATTAAAATTCTTTGTTTTTAAAATATTTGGCATGTAACAATATGTAAACTGATTTTATTTTAGAACCTCGTACCATGATTCTGTAATGGGAAACAAGTATGCAGCTAATAGGAAAAGCACTGGACAGATAAATCTAAGCACAAGTCCCATGAATAGTGGCAGTTGTTTGGGATACTACAACAATACAAGGAGTAATTCCTTGAGACTGAATTTAATCAGTGAGCGGAGAGGTGACCGGCGACGGAGCAACACACTGGATATAATGGATGGAAGGATAAATCATGGTGGAAGTTTGGCAAGGACTAGAAGCCTTTCCTCCCTGAGAGAGGGAGGGATGTATGATGTGCAGCCCACTACTGACCCTGTCAACTTGATGGCCACCATATTTTGGATTGCAGCTTCGTTGCTGGAGTCAGATTATGAGTATGAATACCTGCTGGCTCTCAAGCTGCTCAACAAGCTTCTTATTCACATGCCTCTGGATAAATCAGAGAGTCGGGAAAAGATAGAAGAGGTGCAGAATAAACTGAAATGGAATAACTTTCCAGGCCTTCAGCAGCTTTTCCTGAAAGGCTTTACTTCAGCCTCTACACAAGAAATGACAGTTCATCTCCTCAGTAAACTCATCACAATTTCCCGGCATGCTTTGGTGGATCCTTCTCAGTTAGCAGGTACCTTTAGTAAATATGTGATAAAAATCTATTTTCTCAATGAATTAAGTAGAGTCAAAATCAGTAGTAATTGTGCTTTTGCCTTAAAGAAATGCTCCTGTAAAATGCTTTCTGCAGTTGTCTGTATTACACTGCTGCATAGTGGGAATACATTACAGACTATATCTCACGAGCAAGATTGCATGTAAATTTTATGTATTGACTGTTGTTTGCATGTGAGTTTTAAGAGCTGTGTATTTTTTTTTCATTATCTTGTGCAAACTAGCTCAAATAGCCCTACTTACACATTTTTAGAAACAATGTGACATAGTGCCTAAAACTATCCAGTTTCATGGTAGTTTTGATTAATTGGTCCAGTGATGATTTTATTTTCATCATGCATTTTTATACCTAACACAGACATATCTATATACATTGTTCATACATGCATACTTAGATAAATGTATGTGTATATATAATTTATATATCTGTGTGAAAGTATGTATCATGCTGTTGGAACTTTAAATACTGGCTAGCTTCACATTAAATGAAGTCATTAAAAACCTTAAGGACTCCTATAACTCTGTTTATGTATGTGTTTAGGATTTCCCCTAAACATCTTATGCCTGCTTCCTCATCTGATACAACATTTTGATAACCCAACTCAGTTTTGTAAAGAAACAGCTGACAGGATAGCAAAGGTATGTAACATGATGCTTGGAGAAGTATCCAGGAGGTTATATATACACCAGCACTGTTTCTCTATTTTTTGGGGTCCCTTTTGTAATACTTCTGTGTGATTCTAATAGTAATATACACATAACTATAAGAGGCCATATTTTAAAGATGTGATACAGTCAAATTTATATACCTGGACCTTGTATCAACCCCCGAGTTTGTTTGTTTCTTTAGTTTATTGTGTAAAATTTAGATTTCAAGAACAAATTTTCTTACCAATGATATCAATTACTTTTTCTTACTTGTCTGATTTTTCTACTTGTAATTTTGAATGTCAACCTAATCACATTTTAAGCATGCTTCCTAATTTTCTTACAAGAAGAAAGTGCTTCTTATTGGTAGAGAAGAAAAGGTTGTATGTTCTTTTACTTGTACACAGTAAAATACACCTTGAAATATTTCTGAACTGTAGTGGCTATTAAAGCAGTACATGGTGCACAACAGCTGTTAGCCAGGATGGTGTTGCACTGGCCTGACAGAGTCTTTCTTTTAAGGAAGAATGTGGAAAGGGGAATAGGAAAGAGCTGTGTGGCACAGGAGATGCAGGCATACACCTCTGACTGCTCAGGCTGTGACATGTGAACCACTAAACCACTGAGGCTGTGCACAGGCTGACTCAAAGAGTATGTGCCTGATGCAAGTGCAGAAATCACTGCTGCCCTTAAATACTTGTATTACCTGAGTGAGGGATATTGGTTGATCATACCAAGTGTATGATAAATAAATAAACTTGGAACATGGATGCCACAGTACCAAAATTCAACAGAAACTGTAGGTCAGGCTTGTGTGATTGGTTTGATTTCACTTACTAGAAAATAACTGAAGTGAAATCTTAGAAATTAAATCTTAGAGTGAAATTTGGGACAAGTGCAAAATGACTCAGGAATGCTTGGATTTTAAAAAAAATATTTTCTAATATAATTAAATATGATTTTGCTTTTCAGGTTTGTGCAGAGGAGAAGTCACCAACTCTTGCCAATCTGGCTCATATGATGAGTTTATACAGTACACACAGTTATTCCAGAGACTGTTCTAACTGGATTAATGTAGTGTGTAGATATTTGCATGACTCTTTCTCAGATGCCACATTTAACCTCATAACTTATCTTGCAGAGGTAAGTTTTTACTGGAAGTATCTCATGTTGACGATTCATTGCCAATTACTATTTTCTCATGATTCTGAATATCAGGGGGAATACAGCATATCTTCTCTAACAGGAAAATATTACTAAAATGTTCTATGATGTAGAAAAGGTGCCATTTTGGAGTGCAGTAATTTATAAGTACCTTGAAATTAGAATCCCTCTAATGACAGATCTCCTTTTATGAGAATGGTGTTTGGTACTAAATGTTTATATTCTATACTACATGAATATACACTGTCCTGGCTTTAGCAAAATAAGCTTAATTTAAAATTTTAAGAGACCTTCTTTAGTCAGGTATACATGTCTTTATCACAACTTTAAAAATTAAAAATTGCAAAGTTCATTTGTTAGTAGTGCATAATGTAGAAAAAGATAATTTAAATTATAGAAATCAGTATATTATTCTGCTGGCCATTCATACAGGAAAGCTGTTAAGTACTTTGTATGAAAAGCTTGTAGAGCTTGTCCTTGAAATGTATCACTTCAAACTGATGGAGGCATTTTAAAAGATTTGTTCATTCTTACAAATTACTTTATATATATATTTTTGTTTGTAAAACTGCATTTACCAACCTTCCTTAAGGTGTTGCTGTAATTGTTTTTCATACAATTTTAAGACTTTGAATTACTATGAACTTTTATTAGTGAAAAGTGTTTTACTATTAGGTACTTTCAATCTGTGCTAAAAATATGTCAAAATTCAGGGAAAAAATGAATTAGTACAAAAACCATTGTGCTGTTGTATTACTGTTTTTTAGTGCTAAAGCAAAAAGTTTGAAAAACAGGAAGTGATACATTTAAGTTTCTTGAAGGGAAAAATAAATGTGTGTAGAAGTTAGCTGTATTTTAATGTTTGCTTTCACTTTTTGCTACCATTGAAGGCCCTAATTAAATTTTGTATTTTAAAAACCCTCTTTTAGCTGTTAGAGAAAGGTTTATCCAGTATGCAACAGTCCTTGCTGCAGATCATTTACAGTCTTCTGAGTCATATTGACCTATCCACAGCTCCAGTGAAGCAGTTTAATTTGGAAATCATAAAAGTTATTGGTAAATATGTTCAGGTAGGTACTCCGAAGAACTGTAAAAGCCTGTCTGCTCTTTATCAAAATGGTATCAGAATTACACTTGAATTTTGGGGGTCATTTATTTCAGATATAAATAAGATGCTTGTGGTCAGATTCCATTGGGATTTTTTCCTATGTACTTAATCCACCAAATGCTTTTGTATTTGTCCAATATGGTTTGGATCTGGTGGCACACATTATCTGGGTGAATGTGCATCTATGTACACATATAAGCAACTTGTCATATGTAGTTAGAGATGATGATCCTTCAGCTATTCAAACACAAGGAAATGTTTACTGCTAAGCTGGACAAATGTTTTTTTAATGTGTATATGTTTTAAAAAGAAAATTTTATGGTTAAATGAATATTTAAATCACTCTCAGTAATGTATCCGTGAGGAACTTTAAGGTGCACCTTAACAAAATTGAGTACATTTTTTATTAAAGAAAGTCCCCAAAAGATGAACCACAGTGTTTTGCCCAAGGTAATTTAAGCCTTTGTACTTGAAACACAAATTTACTGAAAATCTATTACACAGAAGAAAGTCTAGCATCTTACTGAAAGATTTTATAAAAATGCCTGGAGCATAAAACCATTTCAGTGCACAACATTCTCTTCTTTTTTCTCTGAATTCCATTATTGGCAAACGTGTTTCAGTCAAATGGTTTAATCATAATTACCAGGAAAGTCATGTTCCCTGGGCGTTTTGTTATTGATGGATATGTACTTTAGATATTGTGCTCCTGTCAGAGTGCATTAGGCAAAATGAAATGATTAGCATTAGCTATAGTTTCTATGGCCTGGTGGCTTCTTGCTTCACCTCTAACCCCTCTCTGAGCAAGCTTGCTCTGAAGCAAGCCAACAGTACCATGGAATGTGATCTTAGATGTAAGCTATCAAAAGATGGTGCTAGCGAAAAAACATTCCAGAGAGGTCTTAACTATTTATTTTTGATAAAATAAAATGTGTTACTATAAATGGCAAAAGAAAAGATCATAAATTATCATGTCTTGTTTCAATTTTCTACTAAGCTTTGGGTCTTTTCAGTCCTCTGCAATGACAATAAATCTGTAAATAAATCTAAGTCGCTAAAGGACAGTTCCAGTTTGAGACAGCTTTTTTATGCTTATGATACATATAAATGGAGGAGATTATTGAGGACTCTCATTATCTGCAAAGAAGCATAAAGCATATACTACTTAGAGAATTGAAAGGGGTGTTTACTTATTTTAATGCAATAAAGTAATATTTTGAGAAATATGGCCTCCTAATTAAAAAAAAAAGCAGACATCATGCTGATTTCAAAAATTGGAAGATTTAAGTTTCAGGCAGAATCCTTGCATTTCTGGGAGTGTAAATATTAATCCTTGCACAAAGCTGCTTTTATTTTGTCTCTTCTTCTGATTCTTTTCACAGTGTGTGTAATTGAAACCACTGAATTATTTACATTGTCTTAATCATTTTTTTAAGTCCACTTAACTCTGGTTCTGCCTCTTATATTTTCACACTTTTTCTATAGCATTTTTTAAGCACTCCATTGGTTTGATACTAAAAGCTTTGTAAATGTTTTCACTTCTTAAATAAAATCTTTTGTATTTCCTCATGTATTTCAAGGAATAGGTTTGCTTGTTTCAAATTGCATTTACTCTCTCCATGACTGTGAAATAATTGAAGATGGCCAGAGGTGGAATTGTTAATTTGAGTACTGTCAGTTACTGTAGTTAAGTGATAGTTCAATACTCTCAGTTTCTGTCTCCTGGGTCACAAAGGGCAGTTTCAGACAATGGTAAAAAAACATGGTGTAACTGCAGGGATGGAGGGACATGGACTGAGGTCTGGTTGTGGCTGGCCCAGTGAGCTGGAGCTACTGAGCCTGCTTGGCTGGACCTAACCATGCTCCATGGGATGGCCACTGCTTTCCTGGCACTTCAGGATCTGAAGTTTCCCACCTGTGCTAGCCCCTTCAGCCATGGGTAATAGATCAGAGGCTTTGGGTTGGGGATTCTTAGAAAATGCTACTGTACATAAAAATTGCTGTCTTGGTTGAAAGGATTATTGTTTGATTTGTGTATGTTCTCTTCAGAGTCCATATTGGAAGGAAGCCCTTAATATTTTGAAACTGGTGGTGTCTCGATCAGCAAGCCTTGTTGTGCCTAATGATATTCCAAAGTCTTATGGAGGTGATATAGGCTCTCCAGAAATCTCTTTCACGAAAATTTTTAATAATGTCTCCAAGGAGCTACCTGGGAAGACCTTAGATTTTCATTTTGATATATCAGAGGTAATTATTATATTTAGATGACAATGCACTTATGACTTGCTGTTACAAACTCAGGTGTTATTTTTTGTTAGCCTTCTACATTTATATGTTTTTGAATAAGTACAGTTTTTAAGAATGGCAGAGATTGAAGTTTTATGTACTTGTAAATGAGAGTGATACTAGAAGATAAATTTCAATTTCTTTTATGATGTTTGTTTGCCTTTTCCCCCTTTTGAATATCTGGAGAGTGAATTATTGAAAGTCAGTAAGGTTATTCTCAAGGGTATCTCATCTGTGTCAGAGAGCAGACAATGCAGCTGGCTGCTGCTTGCAGCTGAACACACCAGGCTTTCAACAAATGAAGGGCTGTGCATTCAAGGGCTGGGAGGATTAAATCCCTGTACTTCAGTTTTGGCATGAATTTAGGGAAGGGGGAGGAAATTTAGAGGGGATAGGATACAAAATTTAGGAAATTCAGTGTAAGAGGGATACAATTGGAGAAAAGCCTCCTGTGGTTAAAAATATCACCCCTACCACCAATGATACTGATTCTACATCTGAAAAGGGGAGCATGGCCAAGTGACTGCAGTGTAATGTAGAGACATGAAAATTGTAGAAACTTTAGAGGTGATCAGGAGTAAGAGGCCTTGGTTGAAGCTAACCCTAGATAATGATAGGAGATATAGATATCTTAGGAACATTACATAAATTGGCAAGTACATTCACTACTGAAGTTTCAGGGTATGTAGATAATTGAGAGGTAAGATAAATTCCCACAGAGTTCATTGGGTTAGCATTTGCTGTCAAAAGAGTTGAATTTGATAATTGTTTTTTCAGAAGTGTGTGTGTGTTTGTGAAGTTGCTGGTCTGCGAAAACAATTTGTTCATGTCAGGGAATGATTCTACAGAGAAGCTTTGCATCTTTTAAACCTAGAACACATTTGGTTTTAAAGTGTGTTTAAAAATATAATTGGATTGTCGCATAAAATGTGCATAATTAAATACCGCACAAGTGGACAGAATGGCCCTTGCTGGTACACGTATAGGGTACACGTATTCAGCTTTGTATTTCCCAGTGAACCAAGGCTCATTGGATTTGACATGGGTTTTACAGAATGCTTACAAACAGACCAACCCTCCTACAATTCATATAATGCTAAATTCTTAAGTCAAATATGTGGTCTTTATTAATATAGATTTGAATTTTAATAAATTGTTTGTTGTCTTTGCTAGACGCCAATTATTGGGAATAAATATGGTGATCAACATAGTGCAGCTGGTAGAAATGGGAAGCCAAAAGTCATTGCTGTGACCCGGAGCACTTCTTCAACTTCGTCAGGCTCCAATTCAAATGCACTGGTTCCTGTCAGCTGGAAGAGACCACAGCCATCTCAGGTATATTGTGCCTCAAACACTTTATGCATATATTTGAGACAGTGTTTGTGAATGTATTAAAAAAAATGCACTGAAGTTTTAATTGAAGTCTGTATTATGTCATAGCAAAACATTAAATTAATACAGCATAAACTAAAAGCTGATACTGGTGAAAAGTAAAAAGTTTGGGATTGTTTTTAGAGGATGTCAATATGCAATATGACTAGTGGAATATGCAAATGTTTTCTGTCTTTACCTGGACCTCGAGGAGCTGCTGTGCTATGTAATTTTCTTTGGTATATTTTTCAGAGAAGGACTAGGGAGAAGTTAATGAATGTGCTTTCTCTGTGTGGTCCAGATTCTGGTCTTCCCAAGAATCCTTCGGTAAGTGGTGGTGGTGGTTTGTTTTGGTTTTTTAACTCAACTAGCAGAATGCTATTGCATTTTTAGTTGTTGGTGAAGTTATGAACAGTGGATTTGGACAAGCTAGTTTTGGCTCAGCAGTTCACAAATCCAATGGAAAGATTAAAAAGAAGAATCAGAAGTAATGGATTACTATTAGTCCTCAAGGACTCCCGTGGGCATGGTTGTCTTGGCTAGAAAAGAGAAGTGAACTGGATCTCCCCTGTTCTCTACCTCTCTACCTAGTCCTTTACAGATGCTCTTGAGCAAAGGGGTAGCAGTAGCTGAGGACTGCAAGGGTGTTGATGCTGTATTGAAAATACCATAGAATCCATTGAAAATAACCAGTGGGTCATATACCTTGAAACATGATTATTTATAGGAACAATAGTCTTAACTGTTGAGTAAAAATAGGTTGATGGTTTTACTTCTTTATAAAGAACCCACTGGCATACTATGCTTGATGGTGGTGATGACTTTGACAGCTTTTAAAACAAAGTGGATAGCCTACCTTGGTTATCATCTGGAACATAGTTTTTTATTGTGGCATAACAGTTCTTACCTGAGGAAAATATTGGTGGGAGAAGGATTTTGAATCTAGTGGAAGAAGCTAAAATAAATAAAAATAGATGCCTGAAAGCTGGAACTGGACATATTAAAAAACAGTGTATGGAAATAAAAAGAGAATATTGTCATTTGTGAAGGCCACAGTAGCTCAGTATTGGATCCCTTTTAAGGGTGTACAGTCCTTCCACAGAAGTTCGTAGGTGAAGCTTGTAGGTACGGTCTGTGTCATATGGCTAGTTATTATGATGGATTCTTTTGTTCTTAAATTTGACTGATATTGTGGTTATGAAAATGAAGTTTGGGTGATATGTTTTTCTCTCTATTTATATCTTTGTAACTCTTAGTTACATTAAGGAGAGAACAATACCACTAATTTCAAGATGTAGTTTAAAATCCAACTAGTCTTGAAGCAAAGTGTTACCAGTACAGGGCTAGACACGCTGCCTGCCACTAATTCCACTAAATGGCAGGAAGCAGGATAGCTGACTTTTGGAGTTACAGAAATTGGAAGTTCTTACTTCTTTTTTTACCTATATCTGCAGGTTGTGTTTTCTTCTAACGAAGACTTGGAAGTTGGAGATCAACAAACTAGTCTAATTTCAGCAACAGAAGAAGTGATTCAAGAGGAGGAAGTGGCTGTAGAAGACAATACCAGTGAACAACAATTTGGAGTTTTTAAAGACTTTGACTTTTTAGATGTTGAATTGGAAGATGCGGAGGTGAGACCTTGGGGTTTCTTCTGTGTATTTCCATTTGAGAGCATTTTAAAAATAAGGTTGTGTTGGTGCAATTCCAAGGAACTGGCAGCCCTACTAGCTAATCCAATTCAGAAAAATTTATGACATGATGGAGCTTAGAGAAACCTGGGCCAAAAACTTTGCAGAGTTAAGTGGTTGCAAATTGTTGGCCGGTTTTGGAGGAAAGAGTTGAGGTTTTTTTGGAGGGATTTAAGTGACTTTACCTGAAAGTGAAGTGATATGACAGTGTAAGCCAATGTCAGCATGAGCACCTGGGTACCATGCAGGAGAAAACTTAATTATGGAACAGTGTGTTAAGAAAATGGCATAATTATTGTTTCTGATACATTTCTGGATTTTGAGAACTTGATGAAAGGCTTTCAAAGTAACAACCTGTATGATACACTATCTCATTATATATGATTGACTTGCTCTTTATAATTGCTTGCTTTGACTTTTACATTGTATCTGGTATATTGCAGTTCTTGTATTTCCTCTACTTCTCCTGTCAAAAAGAGAGAGGGAAGGTAAAACAAAATTAAGTATTGAGAAATAGTGAAGATTCTGTTAACAACTGTTACTTGTTTCAGATCAATATAATGCTTCAGACCAGGATTTGCTGAAGCTTAAAAGTATGACTATAAAAGGACTGGGAAGGAAAAAGTAGAATGTTCCATAGTTTCTTGCAGTGGTTTTGTTACAGTCTGTGCAAACTATTGAAATAGTAATGGATATCCTTGCTGGTCATGAGTCCACAAGCTACTAAGAATATCTACCTATCTAAACACTGATTGTTTTTCTCTTGATTTATCTAGACCTCTTTACAAGGTTTTCCCCTAATTCTTTAGTTTTATCTTGCTTTCCTCCTGCTTCCTGTGTATTGCTTAACTTCAGCCAGAATTTGCACCTTCTAGGAAAAGTACAGGCTCATTATGGTCTATTGCATAGATGTACCACACACTATTCAGACACCATTTCCTGTATTGAATACAAGTTCAGAATTGAGTCTCAGTAGTATTAAAACATTATTTTAACACTAGACAGGACTTGACAGATATGATAGCAGAAGTTGAATACTTCACCAAATGAAGTTAACCTTTAACTTCACTTTCTGTGCTATTTTAATGGCAGGTCATAATTAAGAAAAGACAGTTTTGTCTTCATTACTTGCCTGAATGCAGCATGTAGTGCTGTTCTAGATGAAAAAAAAAAAAGACCACTAATAAGATAGTACAAATTTAGGGTGTTATATATAAATCGTGCACTTGGTATAAGAGCTGTGGCTTATTTTTTCACCAAAAATATAGCATGTTCTTTATTGCTAATAATTAAATGCCAGCAGTATGAACTGGGGCTTTTACATTAACATCTGAGTAATATCCAGATTAAACTTAAATGTTTCAGCCTACAGTAGTAGTACTTTGTTGTACTTGAAATTATTTTGCTTTGCAATAACTTTTCATCCTCTTTTGTTTAATGAGTCATGGTGATTTCTTAAGTCACCACAAAAGATACTGTTAAGGCAGTTTTGGAGCCGTGTTTGGGGCTAGATGTGGTGTTACAGTAACTGTAGACAGGTGAAGTGAACTTCACCAGGTTTTCCATATCGCTTAGCTGAATTGTTAAAGGTTGATTAAGTGCTTGAAAAAATCAAATATCATTATTGTACTTGTGAATTAAAATAACAGTGTTTTTAAGATATGGATGCCACTTAGTATGATGGATATTTGAAACCCAAATATCTCAGCTTGAAAATGCACAAGCATAGATCCAGGGTAATGGTATTCAGGGTGCACTTCATAAAACTGACACTAAGTAGCTGGTAAAACAGTTAGGGACAACATCATCTTTTCTACACCCTGTATATAATTATTGTTGATAGTGTTTTGTCAGTTGGATGTGGTCAGTATAGATTCATGTGTGTTAGTTAAAGAACTTCATCAATGTTTGTTGGAACAGTTGCTTTACATGTTATGCTAGAGAAAATGTATCATAAGCATGCTGATTTTAGTGTTTTGTCGTCAGTTTGTTGGTTTTTTTTTTAATCTCATTAGAAAGAGACATTATTTTAAATACTAGCTTTTTGATTAAGCTTTTTTCCAGAGCTTGAATCAGTCTTTTACTGTTGGCAAATCCTATGTAATAAAACATTTTCCCTGGCTCTAGAGTATCTTTAAATGTTTGTCCTCGTTCTTTCTAATTATATGTGTTTTCCTTTTTGCTAACCAGGAGCTGCAGGTAAGTTGCAGCCTGGTGCCCTGGCTTGTTCATCTGTTGTTGTCTGTGATGTGTTTGTACTTTCTAGTCAGATTATAAAATCAATACTGATGTAGTTCTAGATTACATATTGAGTTGCTTTCCAAGAAGATATTCAAAATATTTCGACTTCCTTTGCCATGTATTTTATTTACAAGCATTTACCAAGGTACTTAAAATTTTAATAAAACTAAAGGGCTGATTGAAACTCTGTTCATGATGCATTCAGTACTCATATTTTCTCTGTCTCATTTGTGTATTAACTTAATTATGTTGAAACTCGTACATACCAGATGTGTGCTCACTTTTCTATTCCAGGGTGAAAGCATGGACAACTTCAACTGGGGCGTTCGCAGGCGCTCTCTTGACAGCATTGACAAAGGAGACACACCGTCCCTTCAGGAGTGCCAGTACTCTGGTAGCACACCCAGCTTGAACTTGACCAACCAGGAGGATACTGATGAGTCTTCAGAAGAAGAAGCAGCACTGACTGCAAGTCAGATACTGTCTCGTTCACAGATGGTAGGTTATTTTTCTGTGGAAGAAATCTGAGAACTTAAGCTTTCCCTAGCACATTTAATAGATAAGTGCGGCTCACACTTTCAGCCTAAGTGACATAGTAAGGAACTAAGTTAATGTGCCTAAGCTTCTTTTTCACAACAGCATCAATGAAGGAAAAAAGTTGCTTTATGACATTGATGGTACATAATTTATAATTTTAGAACGCTCTTAATTGTTTAGTGTCTTTACACTTACATTTTTTTTAAATATAAGCACAAAATCGCATCTATTATATATAAAGTGTGTATCTTTGTGGATTTCTAGATCAAAAAACCACTCCAAATGCTAAAAAAGATTAAGAGCATTAAGTGGTCATATGGAAGTCTAAGCACAGAAATTGCTAAATTAATTATGGATTTTGAAACCTGTGTACATATAACTTAGGAAAATCAAGAATGCTGGCCACTCAAAAGTCTCTCTGCATTACATAAATGAAATTAAGAAAAAGTTGACTTGATGGGGGGAGCAGCTTGATGTGTATGTTGCTTTTCGGACTTTAGGCAACGTTTGTATTAATGTTGCTCCCAACAAAATGCTCTGCTTTTCAAGAGTTTCAGTCTAGCAAAAAGAACTTCTAAAACAAGAAAGAAAATCATTTTCCTTAAAGGAAAAACTTCTTTTCAAAGTGAAATGTTGCAGAAATGCATGTGATTCTTTGTAATAGTTCTAGTGTAAAGCTGTGATATCCATCATACGTGAATAAATTCAAATAGTTAACAATACTGAAACAACCTATTTCAGAACTAATGTATTCTTTACCTGAAATTTGTGTTTCCTTTGAAGAATTTTGTTTCTTTCTTTTCTGTCTTAGTTAATCAGTGATTCTGCCATAGATGAAACAGTGTCAGATCATGCTGGTTTATCACTTCAGTCTCAAGATTCCACTAGCAGTGTGGGAACAGAAGAGGTGCTTCAAATCAGAACTGAGACCCCAAGTTTGGAGGCTTCTTCTCTAGATAACTCTAGCAACCAGCTGCCTGAGGTGGGGAGAAATGTGGGCTGGTGCATGGCTGATTTGAGCTCCTTCTAGTTTTAGTAGCAACTTTGACTTTCTTTTCAACTGAATTTTCATCTGTTACACTGATTAGTTGATTTGCTTTTAATATTTCTAACCTGTTGGCATGTTCTTACAAAATGTTTCCTCAGCATGGAGGTTTCTTGGATGGACTGAGGGAACTCACCACAGGTTAAAAATATTCTTGAAGGGCTGATCACGATCTATTCATGGTGCAGAATGAAACAGGCTAATATTCAAAATGCTTTTACTTGATATGGTTGAAATTCTTCTTGAGCAACATTTTCTTTCCAATATTTTTATTTTTCTTCCCCTGTCCCCCCCTTTTTTTTTTTTTTTTGCTTTCTTTGGGTTGTGATTGGTGCTATATGGGAATAAAACCTCAGGCCAGCTGTGTTAGCAGTTGGTTCCATTAAATAATCCTTTAGTAAGGACTACAGATGCTAGTGGTATACTTTTTTGGAAAGGCCCATGTGGACTGAGACAGATTTCAAGCTAATGGCCGTCTGCAAATCTGTGAGTACTTCAGTTTATTGTGTTTTCAAATGTTTGAATAATTTAAAATTTAAAAAGACATCCCTAATTTAAAACAAACTGTCATCTGCTACAATTTTTCTCTAAGTGGCTTGGTTTAGGTGGACTTCTTATCTCTTCATTTAAAATTATTTATGATCCTAGCAATCTTATTTTTATTTGCATAGTGTTAGCCAATCCTATCTTTAACTATGCATGAAGTTTTATTGAGTATTCCAGAAAATTAAGCCATTCCTATGTTTATTTGACTAACCAGTGAGTGCACTGTTGGCACTTAAGAATGAGTCTTCAGCCAACCTGGTTCAAACAATTTACTGACTAGTTCAAGTTTCTAAAGGCTCTAGTTTAACTGTTTGCTACCAGAAAAATTGCTCTTACTAAGAGGCAGACCACAGATGTAGCTAATACTTAATGAAGAAAACTGTAACAAAAGAGTCTAATAAAGGGAGCATGGCTGATTTCCTGTAATAAAATCCTCACCTTTTATAGGTGTAATATTGTGATGCTCATAAAATGCTTTCCCCCACATTTTTTCCTATTTTCCCATTATGATTATCTATGTGCTTTTTAAAAAAAAGTGTTTCATTACACTGCTGTTGATAAATTGTCTCAGCTGTTGCAGAGCACCTGAGCTTAGATGTTCAAACAAATTGTTGTCACTTCTTGTGCTCATCTACAACATCCATTTCTGATACAAAAGAATTTTGTTTGAGGAAGAACACCTCATCTGGGTGAACTTTTTGCACACACAATAGATACTTTATGTTAAGATTTCAGAAGCAAGAAGCAATATATAAGCTGGAATTTTATAGAATTAAATTCACCATAAAAAACTTTTGTCTTCTCCCTTGCTGACGTGGGGTACATCCTCAGCTGTAACTAATTTTTACATTTTCATAGTTATTTCTGAGACTGCCCTTAGAATTCATTGTTCTTCTGCAGCTCCCTTTATAAAATCACTACAGTGCTATAATTCAGGTGAAAATATTCACACAAAAAAGCACCATTGTAATTTTAAAATACGGAAAACATTTAAACTGGGCTGTAAAATAATTCTATGACTAGGCAGCATTCAGAACGAATTGCTGTGTATAAAAAAAATTACTGCAGGTGCATACAAATGCATTCACTAGATATGATGTGTTCCAGGTTTATTTTGTGCTTGTTAGAATATGAGATTTGGACAACTATACAGGTTTCTTCAAGCAAAATTCAAACACTCACAGTTACTGCACTACAAGACTTAGATATCTGGTTGGATTTTGTTGCCCAAAAAGTGAGCTGGCCTTATGCCTCTTACCAGAATGAGCTTGAAAATATGCACATGATTGACTCATCTTGAAATATTTATGAAGCCAGTAAAATGGATTTTATTCTGAATACTTATACTGTACAACTTGTAGCATAGGGCAGTTGTTTTTTCCTGTGCTCCTGTACTTTATTATGAAGCTCTCTCAGCACCAGCATTTCATTGTATACCAACTGTCAGTTATCAAAATTTTTTAATATAAATAAGTATATATCAAAGTTATCTAAGACAATATGGGAAAAACTGAAGCCATTATTCATAAACAGGAGTGTGCTGGTTAGATGAATTGAGTTCCCTGTTTGTCTCATAGGGATGCTGTATTTAAATTAATTGTTTACTTAAATGTATTTGGCTGATTCCCAGAAAAAGCAAAAACGAGGTTTCACATTCCAGTTAAGAATTTACTGTCCATCTGAGAAGAACAATTTTGTTCAAAAATATGTTTTACAGGCTAATGCATAAGAAAGTTTCTGACTAAGATGATTCTCTATTTTACTCGCTTGCACTGTAGATTTGTGAGGGAGTAGTTTAGTAGAAGTAATTTTCCCAAGGTTCTGTGGCATTGGTAACCATATAACTATATAAATCAGCTTTTTAAGATACTTAAGGAATATTCATACTGGGAGTCATGTCCAATGACACACAGAAAATGAAATCAGGAGTCATGGCACTATGAAGATTTAAACTTGGCAGTAAATTTATTATTAATAAGTGTATTTTCAAAAAGTGCATCTCTCATGTGTATATTTACCAGTCATGATCAGTGCAATTCTGGATCCTATGTTAGCACCTGTAACAGAAATGGACCATTGGTTCAACCCAAAGTATTTTGTTGAGGTTTTGTAAAAGTGTCCTGCATTCCCATGTGCCTCAGCTGCTCGGTAGGACAAAATGACTCTTCTGTGAAAAAAAAATCCAGATTTTACTTTAACAAAAGAGGCATAAATGAAGTCACTAGCTGTGTCAAATGTCAGCAGTGTCACATTGAGGAGTACCATAGTCAAAGTGAGATTTGGTAAAATTTACTGTGAAAGAAAATTATGTTTAAAGCTGAATTTTCCTTTCTAATATGTATACAGTTATTTAATGTGTCAGAGGATCTGTTTCAACTGCTGAAAACCATGAAATGATGTTTATGCTTAGAGGCTGTCCAAAGGTTCCTTGACCAGTTTTGGATATGCCAGTAGAGAAAGACCAGCATACAAAGAATGAAAATATGTGGTAATTTGTGTCTTTAGGAAATAGCAAGTGTTATTTTTATTCCACAGAGAAATCCAATATAAAGGTTTCAAATTAATTCATCATAAATTAACTGAATCTTAATTTGTCTGTTCAATATAGTGATGTTAATGAATATAATAATGCTAATGGAGGAATGGAGAAAGGGTTGTTTCAATATTACCTACATGAGTTTAATTATCCTCTCTCTGTAATTGCCTGTTAATGAAAGCCTGCATTTAGAGATTCAGGGTAAAACCCTTGAAAGATGCCCATATTAGTAGTAATGGCAAAATAATAGAAACAGTGGAATGTCCCTTTTCCCCTGTTTATCTATTACACTGTTGCTAAGTAGTTATGCTTTATAAATTTATTAAAATGGAGGGTGGAAAGGAGAAAAAATGTTCTGGTACTTGCTCTAGACTCCAAAGGCAAGCATGAGGCAGTCATTTTGATGCTTACCTAGAAAAGTAAAACATGAAAGTCTTGGGTTTGTTTGATCTCACTAAGTTTGAGGCTGTTTGCATATTTTTCTATCAGTATTCTCTAACAGATTTAATTAAATGTATTTGAGAAATTGTATTTGCTCTACATAAGTCACATTCTAGGATATTAATGTTTACCAGAAGTTATAAACATTACAAATAGGCTGCCTGTCTTTCCCCCGGCAAAACTGTGTGTACAAGCCAAAGACCTGAATAGTTAAAGTAAATATTTGTAAATAATCTTTTATAACTGTTAGATTACCATAATAAAAACTGCTAAGAATACATAGGCCTTGACAGTAACACTAATGAAAGGATGTGTGATTCACAGGAAGGCAGTTCAGCAGTGAGGGATGAACAGATTAGCACTGCTAGTGAAGACACTGGCTCGTACCTACTGCATGAGCAGCAAGAATGTCTGGTCTGTCACGAGTCTCTGGAGCTGGAAGAGACCCCAGAACTGGTAGAGGCAACAGCTCCTGAAAGCTATTCTGAATCTGTCTGTGAAGAGGATGTCACTCTTGCTTTGAAAGAGCTAGATGAGAGATGTGAAGAAGAAGAAGCTGACTTCTCTGGTTTGTCTAGGTAAGATTAATACTGGTTATAAGTAACACAAATTACATGTTATCAGTGCATTATCAAACAGGCTTTTCTATGGTATGGAGATTTCCATTAATCCCATAATACAAAAATATAAAACGATGGTTTGCATATCTGAAATAATGGTTGATCAGTATTGCCTGTTATAGCACCTAAACTCAGTATTTTTTTCAGCAGTTGTTTCTGGTACAAGGAAAACAGTTGTGCAGGAAAATATGAGAATTCTCAAATAAAAGAAATTAGCACTTTTCTTCACCATCAGTACGACAGAAATGTAAACAGTGTAACAGAGAAAAGCTCTTGAACTGCTCTGACTTACAGCAGTACCCAAAGACATGAAAAAAACAGGAGAAAAAGTTGGGTTTTTTTATTCAAAGCTTCTATAACAGTCAGATCAGTTTGTCTTTGAATTTGCTCAAGGGTTATTTTCATTATTAAGGTTCATAAATCTGTATATTTCTAAGATATTTTAAAGTAAAATAACCTTTTTTTTTGTTTAATAAGGAGAGCAAAAATAACTATTGAGAGGAAAAGTTAAAGTTAGTCCTAGCTGGTTGAATCACATTTAAAGTGAAACTCTTAAGTCCCCTGGAAGTAATGGTCTAAGAAGGAAGGAAAAGGAACAAGAAATCCCAAACAAACAACTAAAACCCACAAACCAAAACAAACAAAATCCAAATTGATCATAGGCTTGTTCATATTTAAAATTTGTTCAGAAGTTTAGATTGAATAATAGAGAAACTTGGTATATATAGGAACATAGACTTGACATCTTCTTCCAGAGAGATCTCTTAAGGAGGCTTTTTCAGAAAAGAGGAGACAGGAGACACAAAAGAAGTTGGTTGAGAAGGTTTTACTGGGAGAGACAGAAACTTGTTTCTTGTGATCCCATACTTGACCTACTGCATGTGCCTTGTGAGAATTCAAGGCTAGTACCAGTTAAGAGCAGTTTAGTTCCTCATTTGCTTTGCTACTGAACAATCCCTCAAGGTTTTATTTTATTTACACTAAGCAGGCCAATGAAAAACCCCATAGCTCTAGTCTAAAGAGTGACATTGGTACACTAGTTAGGAAATACATGAAAATATTTTTTGAAGCTTCGCTTACAGATGATAATCATAAGGGATTTGTCTTAGCTTTTGAGCTTTGTGCTACTAAAATGAAGGTATTTAAAACCAGCACCCATACTTCTTGTTTAAGACATGTTTAAGTCTTGTTTAAGTTAAGATGTACTTAGTGCTGTTGTGGATGAGGTAGTTGTCATAGAGAAAAACTGTATGTAATTCAAAAGATTATTTTAATAAACTATCTGTATATTTGGAATCCTCCTCCACATATTTGTGCTGCCTACATACAGTTATACAAGAAGAAATGTCAAAATGTATCATCCCTTGTAATACAGAATGTTTTAGCTTAATCATTATTTTAATGATTGGAAGTAGTAGCATTGATTAATTTATAGTTTGATATTTTTATTGGATGTTTGGTGCCTAATGGAAAGTATGACAGCAGACTGTTCTGTGAACAAAGGCCTGTTAAACTGATTGCCTATAAAAATGAGTGTTTCGATCTATCTCCATTTGCTTCTGTTACTTAAGACAGTTATAAAGCACTATTACATTGCTAAATGAGCTCTTGTGCTTCCCTTAAGGAAGGCTAAAAGTTGTTGCAGATATTGGTGGACCATCTGTTCAGATCAATAAAAATTTGAAGAATGGGATGTTACTTCAGTTATTGGGGGCAAGAAAAAGATGCCTCTTTCTAAGTGGTGTCCATATATATAGTGCTGTATGTACCTATATATAACCTCCAGATAGCTCTTTGTCTCTAGTTCTGTGTAGAACTGACGTGTGGTAGTAAATTTTGGAGAGTATAAGCAATTTTTAATATATTGCAGTAGCAAAAGTTTTTGATTGTTTACTCTTTTCTTGTCTTGTAGTTACCTTAGTTGATCTGTTATTTATTTTACAAAAAGCTATTCTGAATCCAAATTTTTTTTTTCTTGCCAAAATGAAGGTGTTTTCTTCCTAAAAAGTTTGCTGAGGTGGTAATTTCTCTTATTTATTGTTTGTAGCCAAGATGAAGAAGAACAGGATGGTTTCCCAGAAGTGCAGACTTCCCCTCCTCCTTCCCCCTTTCTTTCTGCCATATTGGCAGCTTTCCAGCCAGTGGCGTACGATGATGAAGAGCAAGCCTGGCGCTGCCACGTCAATCAGATGCTGTCAGACACAGATGGATCTTGTGCTGTCTATACATTTCATGTCTTCTCAAGATTGTTTCAGGTCAGTGAATTCTCCGTGTATGATTGCTCATCTGAAATCCTTTCCCCCTACTTCTAAAACTGTTCTTCCCCTTGAAACTGCAAAAGCCACAAGATTATGGTAGCAAGAAGCTTTAGAAAGCAAATTAAAAGCAGACCAGAAAAACACTGCTGAAGTAATTTTACACTGTCATACCCTATTTTTCCATAGGATATCTGCTGTATTCATTGCCTAGGAGTGAATCTGCTCAGAAAATCAACAAAAATTGAGAAAAGCTCAAAAAAATCAGTTCAGTGTTTCTTGCAAGCTCTTAGTCCAGGCTGTGTCCCTTCTTTTATTTTCTGAACATTACCTGGGTTCTGTGATGATTACAGAGTTAATGTCTTTCTCCTGTTTTGTTTTTTTTTTTTTTGTTTGTTCGTTTGGTTTTTTTGTGGGAGTCATTATTATGGGATCACAGCATGACAAACATTAATGAATTTATCTTGCATCTGTCTTGAGAGAAAAAGGTTTCTTTCTGCAGAGAAGTAATTGAAACACCAGGAGATCCACTGGAGGTGGATGTTTCAAATGCCTCTTTTTAACTATATTTACCTCATAGATCTGCTATCCAACACAAAATACCCATGGCTTAATTTTTCTGGCTTCCTTCTCCCTGTATGTAGGGGATGAGATTTTACATTTTAAAAGTAATGCTTCTTTCCAAATTCCTATGGGGTAGAATAAGTATAATTAATTAATTTTACATACAGGCAATGAACCAAATGAGCTAAGGTAATATTCAGGACAAAGTTTTATGGCTCCAGCCCTTTCTTGTATCTCTGATATTAATTTTGCTTGCTGTTTGGAATATCATAATAAATTCCTCAGTGAAAGATGCACACTAGCACATTTTATCCCATGTATGGGCAGTAACTTAGATGTGAAGAATTTATGCTCTGCCTTTCCCACGGAATAATTTGTTTTCACATCTATACCCATTTTCCATTTTATGGTAAACTAATTTCATGGCCAAAGTGCCATGAAATTTCTGTTACAGGTTGTAGATTTTTGTCTCTTGCTTCGTCTAGACATCAGGGATTTGGTTTGCCTGTATTATACCAAAGCTTAGCTGCAGTTGGTTTCCACACATTCATTCATTTCCTGAAAGTGGTAAAATGAGAGCTCATATTCTCTTGTGCTCATTAACGAGGGAGCTGAGGAAGAAGGATGAAACTTAACAGCTGGAAAGTCAGCTGCTCTGCACAATAGCAAACCAATGTTCAAGCATGGGCAAAAAATGTTCCTGAGGAGTTGTTACTGGGTACAGAGGAGGGTTGACATGATCAAGTGATACTTGGGAGGCCTTGTTTGACTGGACCTTTCCATTTTACCTTTTGGCTCCTTCTTCCTGTGTTTAACTTTGCAGCTGTCTGTATAATCTTTATATAGTTTTTTTCTACATGTAACTTCCAGGATTAATGAAATAGTACACTGCAGAACATTGCAGTGTTCCATTAGGCTAAGATGACACTGCATAATCAAACATGATAAACTCAGGACAGATTTTTGAAGAAGGTAGAAATCCTGCAGGTGGCAGTTTTGGACACAGATCGTACTACACAGGTTGCATACTGACTCATAAAACTCTGTAATTTTCTGCACACAAACACTTCAAAATTAATTGAACTATCTGTACTGTGTAAAGGCAAATAGTCATCTACCTATACGAAGGCTAGAGGTCTAGATAGGAAAGGAGTACTTGTCTCTATAGATACTGGCTGGTTTTATTGATTTATTGCATTTTCCAGAGTTGATTTTACATAACTATTCAGAGAAAATTGCATATTAGTTTTTCATTTAATGAAAAAACAAAATGTGATGGATACATGTCAGGATAGAAATTTGCATTGAAATTCTTACCTAAAAAGCCAGAAGAGTAGTAAAACATGATGTAAGATAAATGTTTTTCTGATTTGACTTTTAGACCATTCAAAGAAAGTTTGTATCTATTACAAATGATTCAGTTAGCTTTCTTGGTGAAAGTCTACAGCGCATTGGAACAAAGTTTAAAAGTTCTCTGGAAGTGATGATGTTATGTTCGGAATGTCCAACAGTCTTTGTGGATGCAGAAACGGTAAGAATCTCAAACCTGCATGTTGGAATATCTGTCTGCTTAAACCTTTCATGTTTTAATATGTGGAAAAAAGAAACTCTTTGAAATCAGAAGGGAATTAAAATCTTAAGTGGCCACTGTGTATCATAAACACTGGAAACCACCAGTGAGAAATGCATTTTCTTAAAAAATAGGTTCCAGCTGTAACAGTGAACAGTAGGAAACTTACTGATAGTAGATATCACTTTAATTCCTTTACTACTCTTTACCTTCCCTGCTTGTTCATATTTATTCTGTGTTCTCTGCACAAGTAAGAAAAAGGAAGATTATTTATCTAGCAGCAGCTTTGCCTTTTTCTGTTATATTGTTTTATGTATATATTCAGTGATGCATGGGAAGAACATTCTCCCTACAAATATACAATGAGAAGACTTGGAATTATTTGTTGTCATGCAAGTTGAAATCCTGATTATAATAGATACTAATCCAAGAAGTCAGCTCAGTGTTTAGCAGCAGGCAGAAAAACCCCTGTGCTAGAATTATCAAGAAAGGAGAAAGCAAAACAGGAAACATCACTGAGTTAATGTACATATTCCCAGTATACCTACATCCTGAATTTTGGGGGCAGTTTTGGTCCCTTGCTCTCAGAGCAAAGGTAGTAGTGCTGGAAAAAATTAAAGAAATATCACAACACAAGGATGATGAAATAAGTACACGTAAGATGAGTATGTAGGCTAGGATTTTTAGCCCTTTAGAAGATAAATCTGTCAATCAATGTCTTATCATGGATAAGTGATAGAAAATATTTTCTTTTTGTCTTAATTGATGTTAAGGGTGATCAAATTAAGCTAGCAGTAACTTACAAAACCAAGGTCCTTCATGTGATTCATAAACTGTGAAATGCTGTCACTTTTTATGGTATCTGTTCATGTTTTCAAAAAGCCACTAAAGAAATTCATGGAAGAAGTAGCCCTGGACAGATCCTTTAAATATGCAGAACAACACGTTGACAGAGGCTTTGAAAGCACTCTGGGGCAGGTGGATCACCACGTTTGCCCTTCTTTAAACAACTGCCATTAGACATTGTCAGCTGCAGGGCTGAGGCAGATGGATCTTTGGCCTTAATGTCCTGTGTGAGACACTTCTACTGTCCTGCTTTTTTTCCCTTGCTACTAAGGGGCAACTCTTTCTTAAGCTCTCACTTAAGAATATAAGAATGAAAAAAGCATGATACAGATAGTGCATTTCAAGGGAACCACCTGTAATGTTTTTTGGGTTTACTTATGTCACTTTAAAAGCACTAGAAATTTGCAAAAAAGGAAATTTCTTTAAGATAAGGAGCCTTAAGAAAAGCTACACTAGTGCCTAACTAAAACACCATGTGTATTTTAAAATAAAAAACCAAATCTATATAAACACAAATATAAAAAGGATATAAATTAATATAGCACACAAATATGTACATGTGTACATGGACATACACACCTTAGTGTTGTTACATTGACAAATACTGTATAAATAAATCTTTCCTCTCCAAATAATGAAAATTCAATGAACCTGTTTGTCAGATTAATTCTCACTGATAAAGTACAGAGCTGTTATTGTGTGCAAGGACTGACCAGTGTGAGGGAGGAAGCGTCATGTTAGAGATGTTTATTACAGGAAGTGTCAGAAGAAGGACTAATAAGAAAACCTAAGTGAAAATAAAACTACAGGGAGAAATGGTGCAGAAGAAAGCTGAGGTAGCACTCCCTGAGGGAAAAAGAGATTCTGATACCATATTAAAATAGGCAGTTATTAATAGTAGAAAAGTCTTCAAATATCCAGTGGTTCCTGCTTTGACGAAGTCCTGTTTCTTACAGACTGCAGAAGCTTTTCTGGTAGTATATTTTGTATATTGAGAAGAGCAAGTAACCCTCAGTGGATGCTCCTTAGGTTGCTACAGGAGCAATCCAGCAGCAGTACCTTTCCTTCGTTCTACAGGCTGTTTTATTTACACTAGTTGTATATGTGTATCAAATATTCTTCATTATGAAAAACCTAAAAATTGCTTTGAAATTTCTCTTTCACATGTTAACTAGATACTACTCTTCTTATTTTGGAATTAAAACTATTGTTCACTGATTTAAATGGTAGAGGTACATGTGTGTTAATTCCCTTGCTTGTCACAAATGACATCACCAGCTAATTCTAATTTGTTTTTCCAAATGTGAACATGGGATTCTGTATAATGTAATTTAGATATTAGACTGTATGGGTTATAGTCAGATGTTACATGACTACAGAGTTTGATTGCTTTTATCTTCCAGCTATTGTCTTGTGGCCTGCTAGAAACATTGAAATTCAGTGTTCTAGAGCTCCAAGAACACTTGGATACCTATAATGTCAAAAGAGAGGCAGCAGAACAGGTGAGTCTCTTATATCTCAAGACAACAGTATTAGAACCTACTCATCAAAAAATGTTGCAGGTCCTTATCTCTCATCAAAGGAATCTAAAGGTAAACTGTGGGAAAACACTTCTGAAATAAAATCCTGTTTCCTTTTCTTACTACTATAATTGGAACCTGAGGGGTTTTTTATTAAGTGTAATTCATTTTTGTTGCATGTATTTCTGAAATTGATTTTTAATTATAACACGGCACAAATCCACTAACAGTGGGAAAAGCCCATTCCTAATTTAAAAATATTCAAGTATTTCTAACATGAATATTAATAAATAATGGGGTTTTTAAATTTATGTTCTACTTATTTTATTAGACTAGGGATTCACCTCCAGATTAAGACATTTACTATCTTTCTGGAATGCTAAGTGCATTAACACCCATAATATTCAAGGATCAGATCAATATATTAAAAGGAATCAAGAAAGCAATGCATTTATTGTAATAGAGATACTGACTTGTTTAGCTGAATAATTCTTTATACTTCTTTTTGGTGACTGAATCTCCACTGACAAGTAATGAGGGTTTTACAGCTGTGTCACACAGAGACAAATTTAGGGCTCATCTTACAGCTGGATCTCATTGAGGATGATGTTTCTGTGTTGCTTAGAATAATGCAGTTTACTTTTCAAGGTATATGTTAGTGGTTATATCCTTTTTCCAAAGAAATGCATTTTAGAAGAAATTTAGAAAATTTCTGTAGCAAGGGTCTGTATGTTTGGTTTTGTGAACCTAGGTGTGAATTCCAGAAAGTAAGATACTAACTTCAGAAAACTGACACTGGTAAGATTTGTATTTCAAGAGCCAAAAGAAAACATGGATCTACAATGGGTTTTGCAAATAGAGGGAAAGGGGGAATATATGGGGTTTTTGTTGTAGAGATGATGATTCCTAGGAAGATTGAACATGCTGAATTTTACTGATCTCAGCAGCCTCTGAGGCTGTGACAATGCCAGTATAGGCAAGTTTGAGTAATACAAAACAGAACCAGAATTCAAGCCATGATGATTTGGCAGAGCTTTGGCAGATATTTTGCAGCACAAGTGGCTCTGTGTCTCTTGATCATGCTGAATTTATTAGGAAATTATGGCCTTTGCCGTTCAAAGATTGCTGACAGCTCATCTGTTGAATAGACCAGACATGCACTTTTTTGTGGAAAGGATCTCACAAGAAATGTGGTTTCCTTGAGACCAATGCTAAAGTATGCCACACAGCACTGTTAATGAAGATAAACTCTTGGCAGGATCCAGGCCAGCATTTCTGTTAAGGAGTTGCTGCATTTATTTGCCCTGCTCTGTGGTAATAACAATTTATTTGATCGAATATAATGAGCTACATTTTGCCATGTAGGCTTAATCAGAAACAAGTGCTCATCTAATGACTAAGATAATTTTACTCAATGTAATATTTCTTGTCTGGCAGTCTTCAGTGCAGAATGCTATCAGCACTGCTATGAGAGCATAATGTATTTCATTCCTCCTTTTAGAGAGCAGCCCTGAGGCACAGAGGGTGTAACTGATTTGCCCCATGGTCAGACAGAAAGATTTGTGACAGGGTAAAAAGGGACCAATGTGTGTGGGTGTGATTAGAATGATGACTATCCAAACATGAAGGAATTTTACATCAACTCTCCATTTAGCCTAGTTTATCACAGCAATAACCAATGATATTGTTTTGTTGATTTGTCAAAATATAACAAATTAAAATTACATCCCTTTCAGATGGCAACTAATTCACTAAAGGTATTGTTATTTAATTTTGCACTGCCACATTTCATATCGATATAAACCCATGCTGGATATTAGGAACTTCTTTGTATTTTATTTTACTAGGTAAACAAATACAAATACATCAATTTGATGGCCTCTGTCATTATATCATGGTGAAGGAATTGTTTTTTCTGTCAAAAAAACAATTTTTCTGTCAAAAAAAGGAAGTCCAGTGACATGTTTCTATGGTCAGCCTGTCTTATGCCACAGATCTGTGAGTGACTGGAGCAGGAAGAAGGTTCACAGGGTTAAAGGAATTGTTCTGAAACAACTGAGAGCATTTTGTCAGGGTTTTATTTTTATTTAATCATTTATAAATAAAAAGGAGTACTGAGAAGGAGGAAACTTTCAGCTTCGACCAGTCATCTCTGACTCTTGATAGTACATCATTTAGACAATTTAGGGCATTATGTAAGTGGTTGTTGAGCATGTTAATTTGGAAGTAGTGACTACTCAAATACTTCACTTTTCTAAAACATTTTAGAAATATTCCTTTAGCTGTTGGCCCTTTTTTTCTAAGGTGTATTTTATATTGAATGTAAACTAAGAATCTTCTAAGCTACATCTTAGATATATGTTTTACTGTCTTCTTACTCTGTCCTCTTAAACAGAGTATAGGGAAAGATTGAACAAGACTTCCTCAAGTAAAATCTGAATTTCTGTTGTTACACACAGCTGTGCTACGTATCCTATTAAATTTGAAAGTATTAAGGCAAAATCCTTAATCAACTTTATGCAGACCCTTGGTTTTTTCATAGAAACACACAGAAAAATGACCAGTAAATGGTTGGGTTACTGTATAATAAAGTAAATAAAAATTAACAGATTTTTGCATGTTAATCTGGTATCCTCTAGAATCAAGCACTGGGAGAATCTGTATGTGAATTTCTTTAATGAAAAACTGTTGTTTAAACTTTATCCTAAAAGACGATGTTTGTCACTCTCAGTGCTGGCATTCACATGAATCAAATTGAAAAAGTAAAAGGCTTGGGCTGCAGTTGCTTGAAACACTTCCCTATACAGCAAGATAAGACAGAAAGGTACCCATAGTATAGGCTGTTCAGCATGTCTGTTTAGGGTGTAATCTGGCAGACCAACCTGTGCTTATGACCAAGACTAACCCCAGACTTCCCTGCCTTATGCTTTCATCCACGCTTTGTAGGAGATGTATGGAGAAGACATGAATTGACACAAAGCAAACACATAAAGAAGGTTATTCTTCACACTGTTCCTAAAGAAAAAAAATCTTTCTACCATGCTGAACATATATTCTGTAAAAATTCTTAACAAATTAATTTTGTCACCTTTTTGGAGCTATTGTTCTATTTTCTTGCAAGACAACTGCTTAGACTTCATGTGTGTATTAGGGACAAAGATACTGAATCAGATAAATGTAATGGAAAATGCAAGTTTATACACACAGCATTCTAGGCACACCCTTTATTCAGACTGGTTCTAAGATTTAAAAAAAGATCTTAAAAAGGGTGGTGCGTGAAAAGAAATACTAGCTTCCCAATTGCTGCTGTTTGTTGCAGTGCAAACCTATTCCATTGTTCCTGATGGAGGCTGGCTGATAAAAAGAAAAATGAGATTTGCTGTGGATGTTGGTATCCATGTCACTAATTGAAACTGACACTGTGATGTTCAGAGAATTCCATTTCTCCTCTTGATGAGCACACTGGCCTAGTTAATTCACTAAGTAACCTTTATTAAATTGAGCGGATGGGAAATCACATTTTTCTTTTTCTTGCATCAGACAAAGGTTAGAAAAAGGTCACCAAGATTCCCTCTGAGATTCAAGATACCAAACACAAGCAGTATGCTAAATTATTCTTCCTTGGATGTATAGAGGCTATTCTTCATTTCAGATTATATTATACACTATATCTCAACAAGATGCATTCCCATTTCAATAATAACCATGGTTGCAGTTGTTGGCACTGTACAGAAAAATTTATCAATGGGGTGATCACGTTGTATTGTCCAAAAAGAACATATTTTATTTTATAAATGCTTTATAGTAACACAGAAATTCATGGGAATGCCAGTACACATGGAGGTTATTTTTTGAGAAATTTGCATGGCTGGTTAAGGGTAGAAAAAGAGACTGCCCAGTGAAATTAATAAACTTATTGTCTGATATAGGAAGTGAAGTTAAGTGCAGCCCTGAGTGGAACCTGCAGGTTTGCATTGTGCAATGCAAGAATACTTTATCTCCTTGGCTTGTATGAACTGGAGGTGATGCTAAACTCCCACTGGAGAATTTGGGTTTTTTCATTCCATCCTGTAAACCTGCACTTACACAGGAGAGCTCTATTTCCTTCTGTTTCTTAAGTAGTCCCAAGAAATGTAACAGGATTATTCTCTTAAGGGGAATGAGAATTAATATGAATTAGTTCTATATTTTTAAGGCTGATAAATCACATTAGTGTAAAACTTGTGCAGAAAGTAAAGAAAGGGATATTTCTGCTTCCACCCTCTCATACATTTTCCTGTAACGGTATCAATTCAATCATGGGTTAGTATTTATGCTGAAGTGTACTATCTCCATCTTGGGTAATGAAGGCCACCGGAAATAAAAGTTACAAAGTGATCTATCAGAGTGGATGTCATCACTGCAAACATTGGTAAACAATTAATTTCATAGCACAATTTCTTACGTTATCCAAGAATGTACAAGACAAAGTGTCTTAAACAGTTTTAGCACAGTCTTCAGTTTGCTGTGTCAGAAGATGATCAATCTTGTTTATATTTATTTTGCAGTGGCTAGAAGACTGCAAAAGGACATTTGGTACTGATGATGGTATTCATGGGACTAACACAGATGCCCAGGTAAGTATGTCATTTGTGAGTCTCAGGATATGAGACTAAAAATTATCTTTATTGCACAAAAAATTCAATATTTGTAGAGATATTAAAAATGTATAAAAAGCTTTTCATTTCAGTTATCATCCTATCTTTTGGAAACTCATGAAGTGGCAATAAAAATGGGTCTTCTTAATAAAAGCTGGCAATCCGTTTTGGGTTCTAGATTTAATAACGCTGAGTAGATAAGCAGACTAGATACCATCTGTGTACCCGCAAGTCTGCTTTTCTCCTGCTGTTTCTAGAAGGAAAAAAGATTAAAATTCTGGCTATATGCTCAGATATATTGTCTACTCAAAAACTTAGAACTACGTAAGAGCTTTCTGGAGCCAGTATTTGAGTGAGAAGTAACAGGGAGTAAAGTAGCAGTATAGCAAAAAGCTCATTAAACACTTCTGTCAAAATATCATCTAACAATAGGTTAAGTAACCATTAATATTAGTTGAATATTTTGTATATATTTGCATGGCACTCATCCATGTTTAATATTACTAATTGCTATAATAAGTGATAGCTTTTCCCAAAATGGACTAGGACTGAGGTTGTTTTTTTTTTTAAATAGAATAGCTACATAATATTGATACAGTAAAAAAAGCAAATCCAAAACCCAACATTAGTAGGTACAAGAGGTCTGCCATCTGAAGTACTGTGGTAAGGACAGTGAAAGATGTAAGAAAAAACTGCAGGTAGCAGATGAACTTAACCCTTTCACAATCACAGTTTGACAAAAATCTCAAATCCAGGCTGAAAAAGGAGGAATTTTATTTCTTTTATTCAGTTGAACCATTCATTGATGCACTTGGTCAGGTTTCTGCTGCTGAAGATGTAGTCTTCACCAACAGAAATGTTTACTGTATCTTTGGACTATTTCTTCTTTTATAGAGTTTTCTTTTGTTGTTCTTCATATATATACACATATGTGTTTGGGGCTTTTTAATGCAATCACAAAATGTACCTGCATTTTTACAGTAGTAAAATGTGATACTATATGTTAATTTTTATACTGCATTGAAGTTGCACATTAAAAAAAAAATCAAGTGAATAAGCTTAGGTAATACAAAACTGGCAAAATAATTTGCTACTATTTGCAAGGACTTTTTATCTTGCCTATGAACACATGCTTTAGTATATTTTACATTAAATATACATCTTTGCATACTGACTGGTATATTTTTAGAAATAGATAACATTTACTATTACAATACAGTAAATGCTGTATATATATTAATTAAAAAGCAGCATTTATGTGTTTCAGTCCATACTTGTAATTTTGTTTACATACACCAAGAAATTGTTCTAACATTTAGTTGTTAGAACAGAACCATTCTGACCATGAAGGTAAATGTTACTGTTCCTACTGTGTAGTTGGAGAAACCAAGAAATGGAAGACAAATAACATGCAGGCTTTCAGATAGCTTGTACAGAGAAAATCCATGATTCCTTGGCAAGGCAGTTTGGCCTATTCTTCCCCATTTCTGTAGGGTTTGAGGATGGCCTCTGAATCACACTGATTATTATTTGTGGGGACGTGTTTTGATTTTGATTTTTAATCCACCCTGCAAGGGTGGCATGCTGGTAATTCTTCAAAAGTCCTTGTAAATGGAGTGTGGGGCTGCTAAGTCTGAGCAGTCAACCAGTTAATGCTAAAAATGTGTAAGTGTTGTCTTGCTCAGAAAAACAGATATTTTTCATTCACTAACACAAATAAGATTTTCTTACTAATTTTTGGCACTGTGGTCCATACAGCTAAGGAATAGCGAGAGTAATTCTGTTCCAGCTTGTGCATTGCCAGCAGACTTGCAAGTAAATCTAATTATTCAGTTCTTGCTATTAGTACATCTAAGCCTGAAAGAATGCATCTGGACTCTGGCTTGACTGTTCCTACAGGACAGGCAGGTAGAAAAATCAGATTATTTCTCAAGTAAGCATGCATGTGAAAGACACTGAAGCAGTACAAAGCCATTTTTAAAGGAAAACCTCTCCTGAATTTTTAAAAGGTAGCTTTCAAGGTGTGTTTTGGGGAAAAGGGATTAATTATGGCTTACAGGATTAATGAGACTTGGCTTTAAGAACACTGGAACTTAATGACTAAAATTATTAAATAGTCAATCCTGCCATTTCTCAAAGTCTGATTCTCTGTGCTTCATTAAAGTGATTAATCAAAGTCATGTAGTTCAAGATTTTATGTCTTCAGTGTTCTGTGCATCAGAAATATGCTAATTGTGCTGAGTATATAATAGCACAGAGTGCAGAACAAAAACATGGAGTGTAACAAAACCATGCAGTGTTTATAACCTGGGAAGCACACAGTTTATAACTTACATTCCACTGTGTACAACTGTGTGCTTAGTAAAGCTCAGCTGCTTCTGTCTCCTGGGAGCCAGATATCCACTGACTTTCCTTTTTTTGGCTCTCAGGCATGTGGTGTGTAGGGTTGATGATGATGATGAGAACCCCATGATTCCAATGGGGTTGTCCTGTGCAGGGTCAGGAGCTGGACTTCAGTGATCCTTGTGGGTCTCTTCCAGCTGAGGATATTCTGTGATTCTGTGACTTGGTTTGCCATGACCACTCACTGTACATGCCTAAGTGCCATCAATATGCTCAGTGCATTACAAAGCACAGGAGTGAGGAAGTTCACATCCCTAGTCTGACACATACATTTTCTGACCTCTTCTCTCCCTATCCCTCCTCCCCAAAATTTTTTTCTGAAATGGCTTGTAAAAACCAAGTGCAATTACAGTACAGAAATCTCTCAGAGGGGTTTAAAATTGAGTTTAGCAAACCCAAGAATTTCTAAACTGATTCAGAATCCAAATTAACCTTGCATCTCCAATTTTAAAAGGCATTCTTTTTGCTTAAACTATTGTGATACAGAACAAGAAGCTTAGTACAGATGTTCAGTCAGATCTAAGTGTCCTTGATTTTGATTACCTTAAATTTGTGCACCTTTCAGACTACACAATGTATAAAGACCAGACAGGGTTGTAAGAGTGTTATTCATGCTGTGGGATAACAAAGCCAGTACTTTTTATTTTTAGCTATAGCAGCAGCAAGTAATTTTAGATCAAATTCAGCCTGGTAATTTTTTACATTCAGGATATGTTTGGAGCATGTTACTTGTATTTCTTCCTCCATTTTACCTGGGACATCTTTTACCCTAATTAAAATTATTTCCTACACTAATTCTTGCTCTTTTTTCTTTCTTTGTATTTTTGTGACCTGCTCATCTTCTTGCTTAGCAAATGGAAATTCTAGCAGTAAGTGACAGTTCTTGATTTATCAAATACTTAACCATGCCAGTCACCAAACTGGTCTCCATCTGTCTTGTCCATTTGTGAAATAATGATGTCTTGTCCTAGACTATTACAGAAATGCTGTGTGCTTCAGTTTTGCATCATCTAACCCATTAGACTGTTGGTCCTTTGTAGATAATAGGATCCTGTAGTTAGTAGAATGGTTATAAAGATTATTCCATTAGCACTAGCTTTTATGTCTGTATGTGAAGCAGTATTAACACTGTCTGCATTTCTGACGAGTGTTTTAGAGGCATAAAAATGGAAGCAAGACAGTGCATAAATTACAACTGCAATTTCATTTCCTTAAGAATATATCATGTGTTATTTTCTAAAGCAGAATAAGAGCTACCTTTTATAAAGAAAACATTATTCTTGCCTCCAGGAATGGAATTATTCTCTTCCTACTCTGTCAGGCAGTATAAGCTAAGGGTCAGGTTATATACTGTGCTTACAATATAAATATTAATGGTTATGAAAGATCCTATACTTATGGACCACAACTGCTTCTTTTGGATATTAGATCTTGAATTTAAAACAGTAAAATATCAACAATTGAAACTCTTGGTTTTAAGTCATGAAATCTTGAAATGTTCCAGACATTTCAAAATGCCTTTTGAATCACTTCACATCCCACTCTACCCCCTTTCTTGGAAATCTAACTTATTATAAAGTGAACTTCAAATTTTTGTGAGAGGCTACTTGTTAATCTAGAACTGAATGAAGCTTTCACCTGCTTTTCATTAGCTTACTGTATGTTAGCTTCTAAATATTTTTGGCATTTTCTTTAGTAGCCAAATTAACTACTTCTAATTTTGCACACTCTACTGAAGAAGTTGTGATTTATTGTCTCTTGCACTGGATTGTAGGAGGTTTGCACTTCCTGAATGTAACAGTGTTGTTTACATTTGTAGGAGCTGGAGTTGTGTCGGAGGCTATACAAGTTGCATTTCCAGTTGCTGCTTCTGTTCCAAGCCTATTGCAAACTCATCAGTCAAGTAAAAACAATCAAAAAAGAAGCAGAGGTAATGAAAACCATGCCATTCAGCTAGTAATTGTTGACATTTTAAAAGCAGACAATTTAAAACACATTTTGATAACATTTTCATCAGTGGGACATCCTTTTAGAAACTGGAAGAGGGTTCCAGCTGTTTTATAGCAAATTAATAAAATATTTAAGTAGAGCTTACAATAATTTTCTGAGATGTTCAATTATCTGTGTTGATTTTTGTACAGCTTGAAAGCTCTTTAAAAAAAGGAACGTAGGGAGTCCAGTGATGAGGATTTTAAGGATTTCAGTAACACTCCTGGTGTATCCTAATCAAGCTACAATCAAGGCACATCAAGTCCACTCAGAAGAGTTTTCCATAGCCCTGGTGTTTCCTATAGCAAACACCACCACTTTCTACCAACTGATTCATTTAACTCTGTCATTTCATCCACCATTCAATTACTCTGCAACCTTAGTCCCCATCCTAAGCACAGTTAGTAGTACATAAGCACCTCTTATGCCTGATTTTTAGTTGTAGTAACTTCAGAAGTAAGAAGTGTTTTTCAGCTGTGCACATGTGGTACATATGTGATGTTAATTGAGTTGTGTGCGTTATGCTATTAATAATGCCTTCTATAAGTTCTCCCCTGGGTCTGGAATGCAATAAACAGGGGTAGCAGAAAAAAAAAGTAGGCTTGGTCTTGCTTGATATACTAGGGAGGAACATGACAATCCTGACTGAAAGTGTTTGGTTTATGAGTAGCTTCAGAAAAAAAAAAAACTGTGCATGTTCCTCACTTGTATTTCCAGATTTTTGTAGAGGCTGTAAATAAGTTTGGGTTTGAAGAACACTGTGGAAGGTTGGCATCACATCAGTCCCACTTCTTGCCTAAGTTAGTCAGATGCAGAAGCATGTTCTGAGAAATGGCCTTGTGTTTTACTCATGCATTGCAGCTAAAGCCAAATACATTATTATATACACTGGCTGCACTACTGTTACTGTGCTGGGTTACCATCTTCCAGATGTTTTCCTTCATAATTTAAGATGTCCTTGTAATGGCACCATTGCTCTCATACCTTTCTGAAAGGTAATTAATACCTTTCTGAAATGTTTTATTCTTCTAAGTTTCTTATTAAGTAATATAAGAAGAAAAGAAATTAATTTTTTTAAAATAAATTTTAAAAGAACTAAGAGGGAAATTTCATCAGGGAAAGCCCAAATAATTGACTTGCAGGCTTGGGCCATTAACTGTATACTTAAGCATCTGCAGAAAATATTTGGGTGTTCTTTTTCTATTTCTCTTTATTGCACAGACGACAAAAATAAAAACCTGATCTTCTGAAAATTATTTTGGTTTGAAATACATTTAAACTAAAAGAGATAAATTATACTTGTTTTAGGTAATAAACATGTCTGAAGAACTTGCTCATTTGGAGAGCTGCCTGAAAGAGGCCGAGGCAGTGTCTGACAGTGGTATTGAAGAAATTGAAATTGCAGAGGCTGCCCAAGCTAGCACAGAAACAGCTATTCACTCCCTCATTGAAACCCTGAGAAACAAGGAGTTTGTGTCAGCTGTGGCACAGGTCAAGGCTTTCAGGTAAGTTTTTAAGGATTGCTTTCAGATCTTGAGTTTCTTAATAGACATTTTTAAATTAAAAACAGGGATAAGTACTATTCCTTTTTTTTTTTTAGTTTCAGTTCTTGTCAGATGTCCTTGTTGAAAAGGACAAGCGCTGTTGCTTCATTACAAGTTTTGGGGTTTTCTTTTCAGTAATTTAAGAAAAGTGAAAAGCAATTTTAGTAGTACTTATTTAGAATTTATATCTGAGAAATTATACTGTTATTTACCAGGACTCTGTGGGAGAAGCTTTCCTCTAGCATTTTTCTGTCTTTTGTTCAAATATCTGCTTAAAAGTATTTAAACTTCTGATTTTTAAATCCAAATTGCATGTTATTTTCCCTTGCATTTTCCTGTCTTCTGTTCAAATATCTTTTAAAAGAACATTTAAACTTTTTTTTTTAATGTTTAAATCCAAACTGTGTGTTTACAGATCTATTTGGCCCCACGACATCTTTGGCAGTTCTGAAGATGACCCAGTTCAAACATTGCTGCACATCTATTTCCGTCATCAGACACTTGGCCAGACTGGCAGCTTTGCAGTAGTAGGCTCCAACCAAGACATGTCTGAGGCCAGCTCAAAGCTGATGGAACTTAATCTAGAAATCCGAGAGTCTCTCCGCATGGTGCAATCCTGTCAGCTTCTAGGGAAGATCAAAACACGAATAAATCTTGTGACCACTGGATTCTGAACAGCTGTCATTTAGAAAAGAACTGATCATGAAGATACTTCAGACTATTATTGAGCACCTTTCATAAAAAAAAAAAAAAAACAACAAACCTCCAGCAATCCTGACAAGCAACACACTTTTATCACAGCAAGAAACTGTTTCATCACAAGTAAAACCCTGAAAATTGAAGTGAACATCCTACTTGACTGCTCTTTCTACACAGCAGCCTGTGTGGCAGTAGTATTTTTTTATTAAATTTATGTATAAAAACTACATGAAAGGAAAAGGGCTTAAACACAACGCATACATATGCATTATTTTCTGTTGTAACAGAACCATAAAGGATGTTTGCAAAAACAGCCTCTAGAGGTTGGATCAATATCGCAGGTGGGATGAGGCTAAAATCAAGGCTGGTTTATTTTGGCTGAAGACCTGCAAGGCTTCCTGGCTTTCCAGCAGTAAAACCATCAGCTTAACACCTAATGAGACACTTTGCAATGTCATGAAGAATGTGCAGTCAAAAACATGAGTAGAATGATATAGACTGCAAAAACCATTGACTGCTCAGTGTTTTATTTGCTTTTGTTGTCTGTTATAAGGAAATAACGTGTGTGAGTTAGAATGTATGGCTATGTGACAGTTGTTTTTTTGAAGGTATGGATGATTGTTAAATAAGGTCTCAGAGCATGCTTAAAAGAGCTGCAAGATTATTTTTGAAGAAATTTTATTTTATTAGATCTAATCCTCATAGTGTGTAAATGTTAGGACATTTAATAATATTTTAAACTGGGATTTCCCAGTGTTTCTAAAAGAAATAATATATCTGTTAACTTTATTGGAATGCTGCTCAGTTCTCTGACCAGTGCTTATGTTAAAATACTGATAACAACTAACCAAAAAGTAGCTGCCTGCAGAGACTTTAAAATGTATATTAAAGATATATGCTGCCCATCAGCAATTCTCATTAGAAGTTAACTTATTTTATTCTGTATATATTCTAGAAACTGTATAGTGCAAAACCAGTATTTTTCATGTAAATTTGTGCAATGCACTGTTAAAACAGTAGGTGTATAAAGCTATGAGGCAAAGGGGGCAATCCCTCTTGGTAGTCACATGCAGTACTTGCAGTCTGAGTAGCCTGCAGGGTTTGAAGAGTTTGAAGGCATGTATATGCATCTTCATGACTCAACTGAAGCCTAAGGAATTGGGACTACAGGAAAAAAAAAAAAAAGATAAAAAAAACCCAACTACCAAAACATGCAAACAGGCAATATACTCATAGTTCAGTGTCAAGTCTGTAGCATAAAACAAACTGGATTCTGTTGAAACCAATAGCATTTTGTAGGAAAAAAAACAAAACAAAAAACCAAAAAAAACAAAAAAAAAAAAAACAGAAAAAAAGAATGTAGTCCCACAACTCCTGTGATTTGAAAGGAACACCCAGTATTTTTATATACATCTCTTACCCACTGTGATTTTTTTTAATGGGCTCTAATTCCAGAGTTTAGAATGTAGAATTGAAATTCTTAGCTCTGCCTTTTTGGGGGAATTAGGCCCCACTAGAAATGTAATTATGCTGAAATGCATTAATTGAAGGCACTGTGCACGCTGTTGGACTGCTGACAGTAGTTATGTTATCCTAACAAGTTCTGTAACTGGTCAAGGCACATTCATATTCACTGTATTTTTTTTCCCTGTCCCTGATAAAATTTAATTATTTTGATGGTTTTGTGGTACTGTAGATGGTGTTCTTAATTATTTAACAAGTATTTACAGGGGAGAGGTAGTTTTATTTAGGGGCGCATTACACTTTTATTTACATCATCTTTTACCAGCTTTTTTTGTAAAAATAAAAGACATTGTATCTCTCATTTTGTGTATTTTTACAAGCTAGAGTTTAAATACTTTAGCTAAACAGATTAAACACTGACAACAGAGGCCTGGGTGCCCTGAAATAATTTTTTCCCTTTTATGTCCTGTCATTGCAGCAGCATTTTTCTAGGCATCGTCTGAAGCTGTTACTGGATTTCTCATGAAACTCAAACCTGAATTCAAATATGTAATTCCTTTGTTACACATCTTCCTCCATTTATAATCGCTAGTGGAACCTGCACTATTGAGCAGAATCATGTTAGATGACTGTCTTTTGATATTGCTTTAATTTCATTCAGCTTTTTAAAAATTACTTATCTACTGCATGAGCTGTCACCCTGCATTACATGGTGCCAGGCCTGTGCTGAATCCAAAGCTGTGGTAAAGCTGTGTAGAAACAAGCAAAACATGAGACAGCTCCTGTAAGATGCAGCAAATACAGCACTGACTGAGCTAACACTTGCAAAAGAATTTCTGTGAAAAAGCTGTACAGAGCAAGTTCAGGATAGCTTTGAATAACTGGGACCCTTCCACTTTGCATAATTACAGTAGGTCAGGAGGAGCTTTCCTTCCTGCTGAGTCCAGGAACCAGTGCCCACCATCAGTGTGTGCTGTCATGGACATGGCATGGCAGTAATGCTGAAAAACAGCTAGAGAGTACAGAATTGTACTTGGGCATCAAGCAGTGAAAGCATGGAATATATTTATGTTGGGGGATGACATGTAGAGCTACTCTGGAACTGAAGAATGCTACAGGATTAAGAAAAGCTTGTTTATTATGGCTGCCCACTGCACTGGACTCCTCCAAGCCACAGAGCCTTGCAGTAGCTGATGAAAGCAGGGGTGGCCTCCTTGCTGCTACTCAGTTCACATCAGCTAAGCCTGTTCTACATCTTATCATGCAGAACCAAGTGCTGCTTTGACTGTCGTTAGTGGGGATGACAGCCCTTAAGTTGTGCTAGATTTCACTTTGGGCTAGTACTGATAATCATGTAAGAGTCACCATATTCACAGCAAATAATCCTCAAAGCCATGTTTTGTAAGGATGCCTACATAAATAGGAAGCATTCAGCTGCTGACATGGCCATGACTTCACACTGACATGGCACAGAGTTTCAGTTCTCTCACTCATTACCAAGGTGCACAGACTCATCACAGTCAGTTTCTCAATGCATGCATCAGGAACAGACTACAGCCACAAGAATGGGGAAGGCAAAGAAGAAAGCATTGAAGAACATCCTTGGAGGGGAATATGTTCAGAAATAAAGAAATCCCAGATCACAGCTGCCACTGCAAACTGAGGCAGTAGGGCCAGGTGGCTGCAGAGGGCCCCAGGTGCATTCCTCAAGCTGGAGGCTTGCCACTGCTCACCACAGTAACTACAGGTGAGTACAAGGCATGTGCATCTACAACAACACTGCCCAGCTGCAGGGCAGCTTTTCAAATTGAATTGGGCAAGGATGGAATTTGCTGTGAAAGTCTGAGTGAGCTGGTAAAGGAAAAAAAACATACATATTTCCTTTTACAGTGATACATGGAAAAACACTTCAGGTAGAAGCCTGAAATAGAACCATGCTCTGCTCTGGAGGGAGTAGGTCTACTTCTTCCCAGAATGCCTCACACTGCTATAATAATGAATGCAGCAAGAATAAATAAAATTACTTTGCAATAAATTGACACTGAGGCATTAAGCCTACTGCAGCAGGTTCAAGGGGCATATTGAAATAAGGCAGGAATTTACAGCAAGATGAGTGAAGCATATAGAAATAACACTCACTGCCATTTACAGAAACTGGCACTGAAGCTGTTCTACAGCATGGGCTCAGACTGATTCTCTCTTTAGCATTTAACAGAATGGTCTCTCAAGTAAGCTGGGTATAGATGAAGAAAGGTTTGCTATAGCAAATATAAAAAAAAAAAATCACCCTTTTGAAAGAGAAGTTATCTTGAGAGTTCTGCAAAAGGCTTGGTGACTCTATGCCCAATTTAAAAATTAACAGTGCCGGTAGCATTCTCAGAAAAGTAGGTTTTCATCTGAGTTTTTCCAGCTTCATAGCTAAAAGGTAGACTGGGGCAATGGTGTAGGTTTTGCTAGCTTGTGAACCTGTTCAGATGGTGAGGCTGTACATTGGTCACAGAGCCAGCTTGTAACACTTGGCTGAAGCATGGTGTTCCTGTAGACAGCACCACCACTGAGAGCACCAGCAGCCCACAGAGAGCATCATCTGCAAGTAACCAGTGCTGGTTCTGCCATTACTACCAAACACAATAAGTACAATTCCTAGCTGCAAACCCAACCCCGGAGGAGTGTGGCAGTATCAATCCTTCTGATGGTGGGCATCTAAACTGTAATTAGGTCAAACTCCTCAAGTATAATCCACCAAGTGCACTGCTCTTGCACTTCACCTGCAGGTTGAAAAGGAAGCCAAGCAGATGCAGTATTATTGCATCTTGCTCCTCTGAAGTGTCACTTCTCTCCATAACCTTGTGCAAGTAAGATGAGCAATACATTTACCAAGAGACCTTACCATAACATCAGTGACTCCATTCCTCAGCATTTTGTGAGAACCATCCCTGAAAAGCTTTCTTTCACTTTTACCTACAGACAAAACCACCAACTTAGCTAAATGCAGGCCAGTACCAGTAGAATTATTCAGTACTTACACAGCATTTCTCAATCATTTTCTAGTGATGAAAAACAGGTGCAGGATGCTTTATACATTGAATAGAGGTGTGACAAAACAAGTGAGTACTGCTGGTGTTTTGTTCATCATGAAGGATGGACTACTACCTACTGCAGATATCAATTTGATGTTAGCTTCAAGCATTTGATTAGTTCAAGAGCAGGAGCAGTAACAGAAACCCTTTCCACCTGAGAGTCTACAAAATCCTGAGTCAGTTGCTTCCAAGATCATCACTGATTTACAATACACCTCTAGGCTTGTTGCCCATGCAAGTTACAGAATTTACAATATGCACCCTCTGAGCTGGGCACAAACCCACCTGATCATTGGAGTATGCTTTGCAATGCTTTTATTTTCATGCTTTCCTAGCTACATCTCACCAAGTACCTTCAACAATACCAACAAAAACAACAACAAAAAAAATCTGCTCAACTTGCAGTTTTCTTGAAGAGCCCTAAACAAAAACAAAGAACCCCATCCCACTCAGATGATGTATTTGAAACTGAATGTGCTATCGCAGGAGAGGCGTTTCCCTTTGCATCTCCCACAGAGGTCCTGGCGGTGGGGCCTCTTGGGATCCACGTGGCGCATCTTCACGGGGCAGGTGCACCGCGTCTGCTTGCAGCTCTGAGGGAGGGGAGAAGGCGGCGGTCGGCGCGGGCAGCCGGGCCCGGGAGAGGCCGGGCTCAGGGCAGGGCGGGGTCCCTTACCTGGCAGGTGATGTCCTCCACGCGGTACGGGTTGTAGGACTTCTGGCAGGTCCGGCAGAACTGACGGAAATAGACCTGTGGGGAAGGCCAGGGTCAGCAGGAGGGTGGCGGCGAGGAGCGCTCGCCGGGGCAATCCGAGCCGGCCCTACCTTGTTGGTGCCCTGGACGCACCAGACGTAGGCGCTCTCCCAGCGGATGTTGCAGGCCTTGCAGTGGTAGTACCCGTACTTCTGCTCCAGGAACTGACGGGGACAATGTTATTCGACGGTGAGGGCTCCTCCCGGGCCTGCCCGGCCCCGCTCTGCTGCCCCGCGGCCGACACTCACCTGGAAACGCAGGCGGGTCTTGCCCGCCGACGACTGCTGCTCCTTCTGGGGTGAGGCCGGCGGCTCCGCCGGCTGGGCTGCCGGCTCTGCCGCCCCTGCCTGGGCTGAAGGCTCTGTCGGCTCTGCCGCCCCTGCCTGGGCTGAAGGCTCTGCCGCCCCTGCCTGGGCTGAAGGCTCTGCCTGGGCTACCGGCTCTGCCAGCTCCTCCTGGCTTGCCTCCGCCGCCGGCTCCGGGGGGACGGCCGAGCGCTGCCCGAGTGGCTCGGCCGAGCGCTGCTCCAGCGGCTCGGCGCCAGCCTCGGGGGGCTTCTCCCAGCTCGCCCTCACGGCAGCCGCCTCCGCCGCCCGCTGCTCCCGCAGCGCTGCCGGCTCCTCCTCGACGGCCGGCGCCTTGTCCTGCTGCTGCGGCCGCCGCTCCGGCTCCGGGCTCGGCTCCTCCAGGAAGGCGGTGAGTCTGCGGGACGCCACGGGCGAGTAGACGGCGATGGTGCGGGGGAAGCGCACGGCGCGGGTGTTGGTGGTGGCGGGGCTGCCCAGCTCCTGCTCTCGCTCCGCCTCACGGGGCCGCGGCGCTGCGGGGCCGGGGCGGCGGCGCAGCAGCGTGCGGGGCCCGAGCGAGCACTGCACCGAGGCGTCCTGCCGCGGGTTCACCTGCACGCCCACCTCCTTGGTATTGGCCTTGCGGAGCCGCGGTGTCAGGTTGGGGTTGACCTGGGACAGGATGGCCTTCAGCTGCGCCCGCTGGTAGTTGTCGAAGTACTCGGCGGCCGCCTCCCCGTAGCCCGAGAAGTAGCTGCTGCTGCTGCCCCGCGGGCGCCAGCCACCCGCCGCCCCTCCTTTGCCCTTGGGCGGTGGGTAGCGGTAGGAGTAGGGGTGGTAGGCGGTGTACAGATAGCTCGCCATCGCCTCCTCGGCCATCGTACCGGACCCAGGGCAACCCCCGGGCAATGGCGTTAAATACCCCCGGGGCGGGGCCCGGCTTCCCGCGCCCCCGACGGGCGCCGGCCTTGCGGCCCCTTACCATCCCCACCTGGTGCGCGGCCTTGGGCCGTCCTCCACCCCCCTCACAGCTCCCCAGCTGAACCAGGTAGCGCGGCTATTAATTGCCTCCGAGGGAGTAAACAGCGGAGAACACGGGTTTGGTTCGGTTTTGCCATGTATTTGTGGTGACAACAATGAGAACAATGCTTTTACAGCAGGTGGGAGGCACAGAGATACACATGCTACGTGGTTTTTCCTGTCATCTGAACTGACACTGAGTTGGTGTTGACTCTGTAGAACACTGTTTCTTCTACCCATTCCTGCTGCACTCAGCCAGGCAGCAGCCTCCTTGCATGAAGTTTTACGGTTACTGGTTTGTGTCGCAGTGATGCTTTTTCCTTTTTTTTTCTTTTTTTTTTTTTTTTTCACGTTTACTTTTGAGGAAGTAGAACTGTCATGGTAATAAACACATATCACCTTGTACAATGGGAGTAGCTGGAGAAACGATAGAGGCCAGGCAGCTCCACTTGCACAGCAGCGAGCACGGCCCCAGCCTGGTTGCAAACACAACACACATTCGCGTCTCTGGGAGTTACCTCTTTGTCCTGCCTAAAGCGCCGTCTGAGTTGGCTCCATCTGAATGGAGTTGTGCTCCTCTGTGGTCACTGTGCCATATGAAGTATCAGCTACCTCCTCTTCCTTCAGCTTCTTGTAGGAAATATCTGTGTCTTCCTCTTCACCAAGTGCATCTTGCTTGTAGCTGTCTTTTCCGTACATCTTGTATGCCAGCACAAACAGTCCCGCTTCTGCTGACTGAAAAAGCGCATAAAGCAACGGAAACATGTACATGCTCCCTATGAGCTCCGGGGAGAAGGTGAGTTTTAGGATGGCGGTGCAGAGCTGGACGTTTTGGCACCCTGTTTCCAAAGATACCGTTCTCCTGCAGTGTGGGGGCATTTTAAAGACTGTGGCTAAGCCGTATCCCAGGGCGTACCCTGCCAGAGGCATCAGCACTGCAATGGCGTAGACAGACGCAGGAATCTGTGCCAACAGATCTGGGCCCAGCATGGTCCCAGTCAGGATGAACAGGACCACCAGAGTCACCAAGAGGGACCACAGGGAAATCTGGCAACAGATAGAGACGTTGATAAACAACATGAGGGCTATTATTTTGAAAGGATAAGCATAGCAGTTAGAGGCTTGCTAAAGAATCTAAATGGCAAAACGTGGTTGCACTGCCCTTCCCAGGTTTGCTCCTGGCCTGGGATTTTGGTAGTGTTTGATCATGTCCCAGGAAAGAAATGGGCTGAGGTCATCCTCCATCATTTTGCTTTGGGATGACTTGCTGGGAAACAAGAGTCGGCACTTGTGCCTCATTCTTCCTTTCTCAATTAAGGTAATTTAGTTGCACTTTTTAAGGAAGTGTGGCTGTGCCTGCAGGTTGGTTTTGCCTGACCTGGGTGCAGCAAGAGTGGGGAGAAAGTAGGATGTCATGGAATGCCTCTCTTACAGGGTCCAGGATGCCTGCTGGTGTAGAACACCATGCTGCCCTGCCTCCTGTGTGCTGCGATAGGGGGTAACCCGCCCTTTCTCTCGCTTTCTCTGTCCCACAGTTTTATTTCAAGACTATAAGTCTTTGTATTTCACCTAAGTAGTTGAATATGCTTGTGTGACACTAACACCGGTTTGGAGAGACCACAATGCTCACTGCCATCGGCTCCCGGTCCCCGGTGTCGCCCCTCTCCTTCCCCGCGGCGAGGCCGCCCTCCTCCCCTCCGGGCGCCGTGCCTACCTTGACCAGGAGGTCGGCGGCGCGGGGGTGCCGGTAGCGGATGAGCACCCCCAGGCCGATGGGCAGCAGGGTGCTGCCCAGCGTCAGGCTCACCGCCCCCAGGGGCAGCAGCTGCACCACGGCCGTGTTGATCCAGTGGCGGCTGTAGATCCAGAGGCAGAGTGGCATCAGGAAGAGGGCCAGCAGCGTGGAGGAGGCCGTCATGATAATGCTGCGCCGGGGGAACCAAAGAAATGCTCCATCACCGCGCGCCCGGCCGGGGAGCAACCCTGGGAAGCTCCAACCCCCGCTGGAAGCGGCTTCTGCAGCCGGCCGGGCACTTCTCACGGCAAGAGCCCGCTCGCTCCCCTCTCTCCCCTCTCCATCCTCCACCCCGTTAACTGCTCCGGCCAGGGCGCGGGCACGCAAGCTTTTTAGGGAAGGAGGCAGGAGGCGTGTGTCGGGCTCTTGTAAGATCCTCCACGGGAGAGGCAGGAGAGCAGTGCTGGCGATTCCCAGCGCGCCGTGCCCACCCGCCCCTCCGTCCCGACTCCACCGGCGGCAGATGCCCAGCGAGCCCTCCCCGCTTCCCGGGGCCGCCGCAGCCCCCGGCCGGCTGGGGGCGAGGGGCAGCGGGGCACCTACCTCAGATTCATATCCCCGTCGACGAGCACGGACATGAGGTTGGAGAGGTTGCCCCCGGGGCAGCAGCCGCACAGCAGTACAGCCACGGCCGCCACCTCGTCCAGGGCGAAGATGAGGGCGAGGAGGAAGGCCAGCAGCGGCATGGCCACGAATTGTCCCAGCAGCGCCAGCAGCAGCCCCACGGGCCGCCGGAGCTGCTGCCCCAGCTGCCCCAGCTCCACGGCGCAGCCCAGCCCCAGCATGGTCACGCAGAGCCCCAGCCCCACCAGCACGCTCAGGCCCTGGCTGAGGGAGCGGTCGCCGAAGGTCTCGCCGCCCCCCGCCAGGGACCCGCCGTCGGGGCCGCCGCCCCCCGCCGCCGCCGGGGGCTGCGCGGAGCTGGCCATGGGCTGCGCGGCCCCGGGAGCCGCCGGCTCCCCGCCGAGCCCCGAGGAGAGTGCCGGCGGCGGGGCGGCCGTCAGTGCGGGACGCGGGGAGGTGTCGCCCCGGCGGGCGGCGGTGCCCGCATCCCTCCCCGGCTCCGCCGGGAGCTCCGGGCGCTGCCGATGCGCAGCGGCCGCGGTCCCCGGCTGCCTGTCTGCTGCGGGCGCCGCCCGCGCGTCCCCGGACCCACGCGGGGCCACCCCCGGCGTGGGCGGTGTCTCGCTGCCGCCTCGACGGCGGTCATCGCCGGCCGCCAGCGCCGCCCGGGCCCGGCGGAGGGAAGCGCAGGCGGCGGCGGGTTCGCGGCCGCATCCCCCTCCCCGGTGCGACCCCCGGCAGCCTCTTCTGGAGCCAGCAGGGCCCGACCCTTCCAGCGGAGGACCTGAGGTATCACAGGGTTTACTTTGGCGTCGGCATTACAAAAAGGTCAATTAGCGTCGCAATGTCACGCGATGGGGGTGGGCAGCACTAGACCCCTCTGCCGAGGGATTCTCAAGCTCGTTCCCCCTCCAGGCAAGTTGCTATTGATATGAAGGTTTTGGAATGTGTGAGGAAGGATGGAAAGCCCCTTCATGAAGTCGAGAAGGCACCACTTTCTGCTGGTGGGGACCCAGAAACTTGTCAGGAGAGGTGATACCTTTTAAAGGGTAGTCAGTACACGTGAAGGAAGCAGGCAAGCTCAGAGGCACACAAATATTCAAAGCAGGGTAAGACTGTCACCCAAAAAATCACATTCAAGGGCGATTAAATTGCTTTCAGTCATAAAATTGTGCTTACAACATTTGCCTTTCATTTAATAATTGTGTGTCACTCTGTTCCTTCAGGAGTAAAGTGCTGTATAGAATGCCCAAATAGACTCACAAGGGCAGGAGTTCCTGAGAGAGGAAGGCAGCTTCCCAGGGCAGGAGATACATCGTGATTCTCACTCTTGGCGCTGCTATTGGCCGTGTCTTAGGAATGTAACTCTTTCCCTCCTTCCCCCCCGGGGTTTAGAGGGGTCACAGCCACCACTTCACATTGCCACTGCTGGGTGAGGGTAGCTGATTCAGGACAGAGCATCCCCAAGGCCTCCCCCTTGGCTTCTGCACTCTGTGGCTCTATTTCTGCATGGAACATTTTGGGTCACAGCTGAAGGAGAGCACACTGGATGTAAGGAGACAGCCTGTGGGAGCTGCCCTGACTGGCTGCTTGCCTTAAGCTCCATCAAACAGCAAGTTTGGGTAAAAGTTTAGGTTGTCCTGGGACTCAAGTAGAAATTATTGGTGGCTTGAAAGAAAACTGGACGGTTTGTTTATTAAACCTTTGGTTGTTTCTTGGGGCACAGGTGTTACAAGAAGTGCAAGCAGTACCTGGTGACAAAATCCTGGAAAAGCAACTTTGCCAAAATGATGCCAAGTTCAATACTGTTCTGCCTGTGTTTGTTTTCTTGTCATTAGCCTAAGAAGAGCTCAGATGAGAGCTCAGGGAAGATGAGTCATCAGAGCTGAACAACCAAATAGGACCCAGATTGCTTTAGTTCATTCATATTTTTGGCCTCCAGAGGAGGGGAGCTCAGGATCTGGTTGGCTTTTTGAGCCAACAGCATCCTCTGGATTTAATTTTCTGGTTTGCATACACAGAAGAGTGCTTGCAGTGTATTTATTGTGGTTCATAAAGTCTTACCCCTGTTATATCTTATTCCATCCATCATGTAGCCAATTCTTGGCTTTGCAGCATGCAGGTCATTTGCTTATCATACCCTCCTTGGTTTGTAAGAAGTGCCTGGGTGTTCCCTGTGGTGTGGCTGACCAGGGATCACTGTGGGCAGACCCAGGATGGATCCACTGTGTGAGCACAAGGGGGCTCCTTATTGAGCAGGTGGGAAGGGCACAGCCAGCCCTCCTGTTTTATCTCTGACTGCCACTCTCCAAACTCCCCACTGCAGCAGGGCTGGCCACAGGAAGATATTTTTATATCATAATGTGTGGCACCTATGGTGCAGGCAGTTACAGGAGGAGTCCAGTATCCCTGGAAGCAGATGCAAGCTCTTTCAGGGCCCACCCAGTCAGCATAAACTTCAGTTTCAAGGGACACTGAACTATAGTGGGAAAATGTCATGAATGCATTGCAACAAAACAAGACCTCTTGAGATTTTTGTTATAATTTAGCAGCTAAAATTTAAGTTAAACTCTTGGTTTAAACATGAGCAGTGAAGCTGCCCTCAGGGAAAGCCAAGTGTCAACCCAGCCAATTGGTTTTGTAAATTGTCCATCCACAGAGTACCTCCACTCCAAGTGGGCACCCAGAATATTTTCACATGGAGCATTTAGAATGAAAGAAATGTTGTACCTGCTGCTGAGCATGGTTCTTGTCTCTAACTTGCTGCAGGCTTTTCTGATATGTCATAATGAAGGCACAGTCTGGAGTCTGGAGTGATGCTGAGTAGTTTTGCCGGATCTGGCTGAGAGGCAGCCAGCTCACACATAGTGAACACCTCAATGTATCTACACCCATGGATAATTCCTTTCTGCTTTCTTTTGGGGAGGGCAGGAGAAAGGATACTGCCTACCCTACTATTACTGGAAGCCGCAAATTGAATATTTGAGTATAAAAAGACTTGGCAAGTAAACCTGATCGTACATCATTCTCAATTATTCCTTGTTAGTCCTTCTGTTGAAAAATGGGTAAAAGGATAAGAGTTAGCAAGAACAAAGAAGAGGGAGAGAAAGGACCACTGAAATACGAACTTGTTGTAGTTTGTAACTTATATTAAAATATTGCCTTACAATAATCTTAGAAGAGGGTTGATTTCCACAGAAGAGCACTTGTGCTATAAGCCAGTCTGGAGAGGGTGAAGTCTCTCAAAACTAAGGAATTTTGTTTGCTCCTTTGTAACAGGATTTTTGTGCCTTCCCTTTATTTAACTAGAATCAAAGGTGAAAAAGAGAGGATAAATTTGTAAGGAATTCTGATAGTACTGTAAGGAATGAGCAAAGCAACCTTGCTGTTTACTCAGTGACTGCTTCAGCATACTGTATAATGTTGCTTCTCCTGACAGAGATTAAAAGCATCTTGCATAGCTCAAGACTGCTGCAAAATTGCAATCATTGTATCTGTGCTTCCTCTTGGTGACCCCCAAGGGAAGTCACTGTGGGTGTTGTCCTCTGAGCTGAGTTTGGGGCAGCAAGAGGAGGTTTGGTGTGTGCCTGTCGCTCTGCAGGCTCTAGAGCCTCAAGAAACAAGGGTTGGTTTGCAAATCCCAAGTGAGTTAAGGATAAATCAGGGTCTTGAACTTGAAAGCCTAAATCCCAAACGTGCACTTCAGGTGTGTGCCTGCTGTAGTTATGAGCACTCCATAAAAGTAGCCAGTGGGGCTGGGTAAGAAAGCAAAGCGTGGTCACCCCCTCTTTCCCCACGCTTCCCATTTGAGCTCAATATCCACTTCAGCTCCTCCCGCCCTGGCTCCCGCGCGCTGTGCCTGGGTCTGTGGGAAGTGGCGTCACCCTCCCCTAAGTCATGCTCTGCCTCTCTGCAGTCCGTGCCAGCTGATTTGTGGAGCTGTGCTGGGTGTTTGCAGAGGGGAAGCCTCTGAAAGATAGTCCTGGAGGATGGAAAGCTTTCAGTCAGCACCTTAAGGCAGTGTGCTACTAAAGATGCTGGGACAAAATACTGCTGTGAAAGTGATGTTCAGGTGAGATCTAGCAGGAGCAGTTTCTGATTTCCAGGGGATGTACAATCCCTTCATTTCTACCTTACTTGCTATGCAGCTAGGCTGTGGATAGAAATAAAATTAAAGACTCAATAGGGAATTAATAATTTACCATGGGAAAAAGAAAAGTCTTTGCTGTTGCCTTGAATTAAAATATTCCTTTGTTGTGTATTGTGTGATCCTCTATATGCAGTTAAAGGTAATTTTGTGGTAAACTCCATGAAATGCATAAGCTTGATCTTTATTTATAATGTAAATCCAGAGCACTGATTTTTGTGGCTTAGGAGAATTAGGAGTAGGAGCCTAATTGTGCAGAGATATTGGTGCTTTTGCTTGTTCTTCCATGGTTATTTTTGTGCTGAGAAGGATGTGTCACCTGTTCCCTTGCTGAGCTAGGACCTGTCTCCCACTCTGTCTCTCAAGAGTAGCAGCACACAGGGGACTTGGCACCTTTTGTCACTCCTACCCATAGCCCACCTTCACAGAGCCAGAAACTGTCAGATCTTAGCAGACAAGTGACTTTATCCTTTTTAAAAAATTTATGTTTTTTGGGATGTTGTTGTTATGTTGTCTGGTCACTAAACAGGTGAGAAAATACATTTTGGGAATAAGATGAAGCACTGAGATCTGTGCAATCAAGTTTTTCCCAAGAAACCTCCCCAGCCAGACACGGGCAGAAACTGCTTTGGTGAGGATGTGCCCTTTGATCAATGTTGCTCCTGCCCCAAGCTGCTTGTGGGTCACACAGAGGCAGAGTGCAGTTGTACCATGGAGGTGGAGAAAACACAAGAGTCGTGGGTTTCCTGCTAGTTCATTGCAAATGTCTGTAGTGCAGAAGCACTAGGATAGACATGCCTTTCCTGCCTCCCAGGCTTTTCTGCTGCTGTTCAACATGGCACCTGGCCCCATTGCAGCACTGTTACATCTCATCCTGAGCTTGTTTATCTTCAAGTCTCCTCTGTCCTGTCCTTAGCAAGGTGCTGCTGCTCAATCCTGCTTGGTAAATCTCCACAATAATCAGCATCTTTTATTCCATAGCCAGCATCCTCAACCAGTCCCAGGGTCTGAATTTCAGGGTGCAGAAAATTAGATAAATGTCCCTTCCTCTCCTCTTCAGCAGCAGTCATTGCTGCGTCCCTGTTGTCTCCTCTCAGAGATGAGATCCCATCAAATCATCCTTGCCTTCTCCTGGCTGAGGTGGCAAAGGCATCCAGGCACCCTCTTCTGCTGTGCTGTGTCTGCCTCTCCTCTTCTCTGCTGTCTTTGTAATTTTTCTGGTCATGGGAGTGCCATCCCCCTTTTCTCATGGGCTCTTCTTCCTAATGATGCCTGTTTCAGTCCAGTCCTGCTCTGTATTTATGCCTGCCTTGGGAGCAGTGCCCTCTACCAAGCAACTTAGAGCCTCTGAGATTTTATTAAATTGAAGTGGTGTGGAAGGGAAACAAGTACAAGCCTTGTTACCTGGCTGGGCAGTCTCCTTTATGTCCCCCCTATACATTCAGTCTCTGACCATATGGGAACAGAGCCTTTCACTGAAGCTCTGGGTTAGCAATAAAGGGCAGAAATTATTAAAATCCTCCTGTTGCACTTGGTGTTTCCTCACATTTATTTTTAAGATGTCTGAAACATTAATCAACAAGTAAGTGCACGATGCCTCAGGTTGCAGTGTTCCTGTACTTCATAATTCCAGCTAAGTGTATAAGGCTGCGTGATCTGCCTTCCAAATGAAGAGGCCTTTTGCCAGCCATCCCATTAGAAAAGGTCATCTGGTCCATGAAAAGAGATGAAATCAGGGAATCATTGAAGGATAATTTTGTAAATTGACTGCTGACAGTGAGTTGTTTAGGCAGTTGTATCCCTACAACTGTAAAACAATTACTAGCAGCAAGTTTTTCTTTAAGCAAGTAAATGCTTTTGTGTGAGGTACCTTTACCCAGATTCAGATAAGAAAGGATTCTGCCTCATTCACTATTCCCTTTTGTTGTCATTTGATCTTTTTCTGGAGTTGGAGTATTACCAGAATTAAAATGAAAAGTCATAATAAATGACCTGATGACTAATGCATATGTTGGTCCAGAAGAGCCAAAATTATCATCCTGCCCATCAGATAGGGACAAGGAGATGAGACGAGGATGACTGAAAGCACTGGATTCAGATTTAAAATTCAGTGGTATTTTGCACTGCAGGGACAGGCTCTTACAGGCAGGTGTTCATAGGACTTTAGAAACAGGCATGTCTTGGATGTCAGAGCTCTGATTGACCTCCCCAAGAGCGTCACAACAGCCTGCTCAGCACCTTCCCTGATGGTGTGAGGGACCCTGATGGCTGTGGAGGACATCAAGGCCAGAGAGCACAGTGACAATGGGATGTGCACAGCCTGGTAAGTGTTGGGGCTTCAGGATGGATGTGCAGTTGCAGCTCCGAGTCCAGCTGGGTTTACTTGGCATCCATCACCTGCTGAGAGTCCCAGCCCCCTTTTAATTTTCTCTTTGAACCTGGGGTTAAAGGCATAAATCAAGAGAGGTAATGTGGAAGTAGATCACACAGATGTGGTTTTGTGCCTATATAACCTATAATTTGGGTTTTGCAAAAAAAAAAAAACCAGAGTAAATGACACCAAGATATTGTCCCATAGATTAATTTAGTTATCAAAAATGTATAAATAAATACATTTAATACCATCTATAGCAGCAGTTGCTTCATAGACTATTCATTTAATTGAAGAAAGACACCCAAAAGAAAAATTACATCACTCACCTGCCAAAGCTTTCTCCATATTAAAAGGAATGTTAATGGTGAGCCCCATGGGAATAGCAAAAATTAATAGCATCAATATTCTATATCTCAGGTTGCACACAAAAAATATCTTTGCACTCAGTTACCAGCCATTTGTATCATGCCATTGAAGGTGCCTGGATGTGGACTAAAGCTGTTTTGTGCTAGCATAACCATAGAATAAAAATGCTTCTTGTCCTGCTGCCAAATTTTTACCGGATATTAAAAATGAGTATCAGTAATGCTGATCAGCAAATAAGGAAGCCCTTCAAAATAGGTGCACCATTACCTAAATTAACTCTTGAGCTGTCTAGAAAAAAATGTCAGGGAAATGGAGAGAAATAAATCTCAAATGTAATAGACATCTCTTAATACTTGTCTTAGCTAATGTTGTATATTAAGCCTATGAAAATAGCCTTGACACAGTGTTATGTGCACTTTTAAAACCGTGATGAAGCAGAACATTTTTGAATAAACCACATTATCGGTAGAGCCTGTATGTCACTGCAGCTGAGGCAGAGGTACTCTGGGCTTTGTATATTTGTTGATTTTCCAGAGAGATGAAAGCATGAATGTCTTGATCAACAAGATGTTTTATTTCCTTTCTGCAGTACCTAAGCAGAAATGCTGGGTATGAAGCTAGGGGAATGTGTTGTTCCTGCCTGGGCTGTCCATTCTACCAGTAGCTGAGACTAATCTCTCTTTATAAGCTCACAACTCCTCAGAAACACAGTGGGTTTAAGCTGCTGTAAGAGAGATTGGGATTAGATACTGCTGGGGCCAATAAACGCCGTGGTGCTGAAGGCCGGATGGTCCAGGCAGGCAGCAGCGATCTCCTGGGAAAGGTCAGGTGAGCATCTCTGCGGCAGCGCGAGCTGCTGCTGCTGCTGACTTGGCTTTGGGGTGGCACAGGCTCCTCCTGGCCCTGCTTACCTGGCTGCCTGTACCTTGTGCCCTTTAATGTGCCCTTTAATGCCCTTTATCCAGCGCAGTCACCGCCGGTACCAATAGAACCTCGCGTCTCTCTGGGGCGTAACTGCAGCTGGAGCTGCCGGCAGCGCCTTCAGGATCGCAGGCGTCTGCCCAAGCTGGAGACATCAGGTGCAGTTCACAGCCCAGAAATGAAGTCTGTGTTCTGAACTGCTTGCAAATTTTATTAAGCTGGCAGCATCTTGCATCCTGCCTGCCAGAGAACGAGCCTCAGACAGAGCTGTTTCGGATTGGATAGTCAGTGGAAGGAATAAAAAGCGGTCAGTCCCTTGTTTCAGGGTGAAAGAATTAAAGAAAGACAAAAGATTGAAATAAACATACATGAAAGGGCCACCATAAGAGCTCCTTTCCTCTGCTCAGTCCATTATAAGAAAACAAAATATTAGCGATATTATTAAATTAATTTTAGGATATTAAAATATATAAATTACTAAAATAATATAAATAAACATATAACATTTATTTCGTACACACTGTTTAAAGCATATAATTTCTAAATAAAGTATTTGAAACACATTTTACCCACATGTACATAGGTAATCTAAATGCTGAGGAAGTTTCAGTAGGAGATTCTTGCTGCTGAAATCAAAGCTGACTGGGACCAAAGGAGTAGCTGCCCACAGACATCTGTAAGGTGTCAGTGCTCAGTGTTTGCACCCAGCTGTGAGTGGTACTGTGCAGTAACCCCAGGCCCATGGGGGAAATTCCACCCAAACAAACCCAGCCCAAACCCCTCCAGGCAAGGGAGCCCTGTGCAGGATAGAAGCTGGGGATGGGCAGGAGATGACAGAGTCACCACTTCCCGTGGAAATCCAGAAACTCATCCTTACAAAACAAGGTGCTTCAAGCTAACACCAAGACGTCTAAACAAATCCAGGTCCCAAATGCAAGGTGCTAATGCAAAGCTAGCTAGTGAAGGGACCTTCCCTGTCCCCAGAGAGTTTATTATCAAGTGCAAAGATGCAGGGTCATTACATTATCATGGTTATGTACAGAGGGAGAAGTTATACATGGGAGTGATTAATTTGCGTGAGATCATGCTGGAAATAGCAGCAAAGCTGCACACTGGTGACAAGTGCACTAAGCTCCAACAGGTACCATACACCTGAGGAGGCAGCATGTACAGTGTGATCCCTCAAGGACAAAACAATTCTGTTTCTCTAGCACTGCCAAACAACTACAGAATCAATTTTCACTTGTACCTTCTTGAAGTGTTTGAGTGGTATTGCTGAGACCCTCCTTAGGACCTGCCATAAGCAGTGAGCAATCACCTCCAGTCCCTACAGACACATGAGTCCTGGTCCCAGAGAGACTCTACAGGGAGGATGGCTGCTGGGCTCCTCCAGGAAGCATCAATTCATTGTAAGGGCTTCATTAAACCCTTTGATTCAGTAGCAAAGGAAAGCTGTCCAAGCATATTTTCCCTTCAACTGGAGAGGCTGTCTCACAGCTCGTAGCTGCTCCCTGTCCCTGCAGCATGCTAGCACTCACCATTAGCATCCCAGGCCTTTTGACATTCAAGACATTTTTGGCAGTGATCTTAGCCTTCATTAGATAATGAAAGATATTATCTGAGAACTCAGAAGGAGATTTTAGAAAGACCTTAAGTAACCAAAAATTTAATTTTGAGGGATAACAAACAGTAAGAGCCCTTGGCCAACCAGCATAGGAAGCACTAATATATGAGTGCAAATTTCACTGTTGCTTGTGCAAAAAGGCATGTCACAGCTGAGCTCTTCCCAGGAGATTTCTTGGATCAGATGCCCAAATCTGGAAGCCCTGAGAAGCTGAGCTCTGCAGAAAAGGAGACTGACTCTTGCTCCCTGTTGCAGAGTAGTAACAGCATCAGTTTGCAGTCACTGCTGTTGCCCCAAAGCAGAAGCAGTCCTGGTGCAACTCAGACTCCCAGTCCCTCCAGGGATTTCGCAGCCATGCCAGTGGGAATTGGTGGCTCAGCACTGCACTTGGGTTGCTCAGAGGGGCTGCTCTGTGGGTTGGCTCTACTTGAGTGCTGTGCTAACTGCCACAGCAAGAAGAGGAGGGCTGTATGTCTTGTGTAATGCATGCAATCCCAAACTCTGTATTGAGTGGCTCAATGAAAGTCTTTGTGCTTTCCACAGTCTTGAGATGTTGCTGTGTCACCACACATTTAGCTGGAAAAACCCAGACCAGTAGGAAAATATTTCTGAAATCCTAAACAATTTAAGGAAGTTTAAGTCCAGTGACACTGAGTAAAACGTCTAATGGGGGTGTTTCAGACTCCTCAAGAGGTGTTTTTTATGGCCTGCTGTGTGTGGTTTCATCCTCCTTCAGACTAGGGCTTTCCTGGCATAAATGCAGCTGTTAATTACATGCAGGACCTTATGGACAATTCAGTGAAAGCTCCAGACAATGTGTTGAATTGAAGCTGAACTAGACCAAACTTGGCATGAAAAAGCACAGTGAGGGCAAAATCATCCTCTAGTGTCTGAAGAGTCCTGGGTAGGAAGCAGAGAGCAAAAAGAAAACCCTGCAATACTTAATAGAGTAATAAAAGGCAAAAATTACAGGAAAAGAGAAGGGCTAAAAAAATGCTTAAATGGGTTATAAATGTAACCTACCAGTGGTAGGTGACATTTCAAATTTTGAAAGAAGGTTTCTGGTAGGCAGATTTCAAGTGACTTGTTTGGGTAATTAATGTTATTTAATTATCTTGATAATGAGAAGGATGCAGAAAGTGAGAGCACAGAGATAGAATCTGGTAATGAAAACAGCTGAGAGACTTCAGTGTGGAGAGCAGCACAGAGAAATGGCCTGAGCAAGGAGCAGGGGAGATGGGCTGAGGCCCTGAATAGGGTACATGGTTGGAGCTCCTTAACAAGAAACACCTATTTTTGTACTTCAGTTCTGCCATTGAGGCACTTGGGCCAGGGAAAGGAGTCTTAAACTGATGTTGTACCTTTGTGAAGGTGGGGAAATAGGGTACAAATCAGTAGAGCCTACTACACTGTAGCAAGTCTTGAGCAGTAAGTTGTGAAGTGGCGTTGTAAATTGTAGGAACAGAGTTTGTGGTACTTGGGAGTGGGGCTGCGGCTGAGCCTCATCCCCAGTGGGTACAGCTGTGAGGAGCAGGTGAGCAGCATTGACAGCAATGAGCCATGGAGTGCTGAGGTTACTGACCAACCACCAAAGGGAACAGAGGGCATACAGTGCAATGTGTGAACATGAGGGGGATAAAAGGTTGGGCTAAAGAATAAGACTACATGCTTGCAGCCTTCTGATGTGGGTTGATGTTACTTTGTATGGGCAGACACTTGAAGCCTTCTGCTGTGGTTGGGTGTTGCTGTGTATGGGTTGAAGCTTTCTGACATTGTATGATGTGCTCTGTGTATCGTGGCCGTCTCAGCTGCCACGTGTGCGGTGGCATGTGCTGCAACAGTTAATGGAATTTTCCATTTCTTCCACTGACAGTGGGCCTCTGGGCAGGAGAGCTGGCACTGGTGGCTGGATGCAGGCACCTGCAGAGAATTGTATTTCGGTCCCCTGGGTAAATTTTCACATGGGTATAAATTGCAAAGGTGAGAAGTCCACCATATATCAAATCCCTCTGTTCTGCTCTGGTAAAGGTAGCCTGAATTTGCCAGATTTTATTAGAGCCTTGTGTTGCCAAAAGTTGCTTTATTGCTGAGGAAGACTGAGCTGCGCTTGAGTGCTTTATGAGCTTCATGATTTTAAGCAAGTCCCTTTAATATTTCTCCAGTATGTTTGTGTATGTGGGCCCCACCATTCATGCTGAGCCTGTGTGAATGGCAGCATCAATAGTCACTAAATCTTTGTTGATGTTCTTTTAAAGGGAGAATAAAAATCCCTGGACTCTGACATTTACAATAGGAATTATCTGCTCTCTGACATTTGAGCTCATAAACTGAGGTCAACCAAATTTCTGTTCTTAACTTACCCTGCTGTATCAGACCAGATATGAACTGACTGGCTGTCCCTTTCTCTAAAGAGCAGCCACCTGCCCCTTGCTCCCAGCACGTGAGTCAGGAAGCCTGGGAGTCCTTTCAGTGATGATGGACTGAGCCTCAAGGAAATAGATGAGCAGAGCAGGGAACTGGCTGAGGGTATTCTATAGCCCACTCTTGCACCATAACAGATTATTTCCTTGAGTCCACAGGCATTCAGGAGGTCTGTGTGCACTGACTCAGCAGTGCTGGCCAGGCAGCAGCCGTGCCGGGTGTTATCAGTGGCTGCTATGGCAGCGCAGCCGCTCCCTCGGGGGAATTTCGGGCGGTGCCGTGACCCTGCTGCAGGTGCTGCGTGTGCAGGCAGGGGCGTCCCGTGGCTCGGGAGCTGCCCGTTCTGCCAGCAAGGCTGGCCCCGCATGGAGGGGGATGCTCCGGGCTCTTTCCTGAGGCTGTGTGATGGTGGTGGCATCACACTGCTGTCTCTGACGTGCAGGCATGGTTTTAAAGGGATGAGAATCAGGACGAGGTTTTCATGGCTCCTTTAAAGACCGGTCCCTTGAAGCGGCATTAACAGTGGTTTTCTGTGTCTGCATTAGCCTGGTGGGGAACAGATGAACAGAAACAATACAAGCCTGCCCTGGGCGCAGTAGTTGGGTGAATTAATGTAGGGGTAAATGGATCACTGTGGAGCTCAGAAATACAAGGCTGAGGCAGGAGCTGAGGCAGAGCATGAAAAGGAGAGGGTTTGCCTGATCTCCCTCTTTTCTTTTTCTTTGAGAAGGGACTCAAAATGGTAGCAAGTGCTTCAATGAAGTTTTTATTTTTAGAGGCGGAGAGTAACACAGATACAATTAATGTGGCACAATACTCTGTCCTGTCCATCATTAAGACAAACAGCTTTGAACAAGAACACTTACTGTTTTTAATTTGGCATGTATTGGGTTCAGTAAGCCAGGAGCACATTGGCCTTACCTTCTGCTCTGAACAGGAACCAAACTTGTTGTAGCCCAGAGCTTGGTCCAGCATGACTTTCTCCTGGTAGCATTTTGGCACTCGTGTGCAGCACAGACCAGCAGCAGCTGTACAATTTGCACAGCAGTGTTAACCCTGCTGAGTGAAAGGCAGGTAAGGATCAGTGGCATAACTAAGCTTTGGAATGGGTTGTGCAGTTTTGTTTGCTGATGATCTCTAAAGGGAGCAGCTTAGGAAGAGTGCTGTAAGAGAAATGGAGGAGACTGCTGGGGGTTACAGTGCAGTGATACTGGTGTTAGAGCAGGGCCCCCTGTCCAACCCAGCAGCTGATGTGTCAGTGCCCAAGGCAGGTGCCTGGAAAGAGCAGGAGACGGGAAGGCCCAGCATGCTGGCCCTGTACCCTGACCACTCTTCCATCACACCCCAGCTATTTCCTGATCACATTTGTGGCTTTAAGCAGCCAAGGCCACAGAGTCCCAGGTCAAGTCACTGATGACCTACTCCCACATTTAATAAGGACCTTTTTCTCTTGGGCAGGGCAGAGGTGGGAAACAATGCAGAACAGAAGTGTCTTTATTCACCTTCCTGTTACTATGTAGAGAGTTTCCATGAAAAAAATCCTACCTTGCTACTGGAGGAGAGTGGAGGTAGCTGGTATGAGGCTTCCAGAGATCATGTGCTGGGTGGGGGAGCTGTAGTTTGTCTGACATTAGTCCAAGCTGTTTGCACTAGTGAGGTTTTTAATCAGCCTGTCATAGCAGGGCTGTGAAAGGTTGCAATTTTCCAAGTCCCAAGAAAATAATGGCAAAGAGAATGGAAAATAATATATAGCCTTTATTCTGTGCATTGTGCATGATAACCAGCAGCTGAGTGGCACTGGGAACCACAAAGTCACCTTCTCAGTAAGGCAGATCCCACTCACCCCAAAAGGTGTTTTGACTTGAGTCTCCCATACTGTAGTGCCAAGGGAAGCAAGCTTTCAGGGGTAAACTAAAAACAGCAAGGAGGGGAGAACATGCTGGGGGAGAAGGCATCACATGCCACTGGCTTTTAAACTTTACTGTTGTTAGTTATTAAAACTATTATTTACTGTATTTACTGATTAAGTTACTAAAGCTATTTTCAAAAGAAAATGGATTTACATTATTCTTGTTGCTTTCAGGGCAACAAAGCTAGTGAACAGTCTGGAGCACAAGTTCAAGTTGTTGTGTTCTAGTTTTAGCACAAGGAGCAGCTCAGGGAGCTGGGGTGTTTAGCCTGGAGAAAAGGAGGCTCAGGAGAGACCTTATCCCTGTCTACAACTGCCTGAGAGGAGGTTGTAGTCAGGTGGGGATTGGCCTCTTCTCTCAGTCAGTTAGTGACAAGAGGACATGGCCCAGCTGTGCCAGGGGAGGTTGCATTTGGACATAGAATTTTCTACAGAAAGGGTGGTTAGACATTGGAATGCACTGCCCAGGGAGGTGGTGGAGTCACCATCCCTGAAGGTGTTGAAGGAAAGACTGGACATGGCACTTGGTTGGTTGGATTTGATGATTTCGGAGGGCTTTTCCAACCATGTGATTCTCTGCTTATGCTGCTGCTGATGGAAGCTCAGGTTACAATGTATCTTCTTTTGTTTAGTCTGATGTATCTTTATACAGTATACTTTTGTCCCCTGAGAGTGCCACATTGCATAGAGATCTCAGGCATTCCAGTTTTCAAATCTAGTAGGTTTTTTAAAATTCAGATTGTAACAGGTTGATGATGCACCAAGTTAAAAAATGACTTTGCTGGTAAAAAGTAATTTTTGCTACCTATTCCTTTAAATAAATGTTGAAGAGCTACAAATCAGCTTAATCACTACAGTTGCATTTTGTGTCCTTCTAAGTGCTTAACGTGGTCCCAGCAGAATTTATCATTTAGTGCAAAGAGGACAATAACACAAGTCTGTGTGGTATCATAGCTGAAAACAGTTGTAAAAAAATCTTGTGGAGAGTGAGTCAGGTGGAGTTTGCTCCTTTAACTCTTAGAGCCAAAAGCCCCTTCTTCACGGGGCAGTTGCGTGTAAAACACGGGTGCTCCCGAGAGCAGCCGAATGCCAGCCCCACCTTCCTGAGGCGTACAGTGAGTACAGACAGGCTGCCTGTAGGTGTCAGACTCGGACTGCACACGGCATAAATGCCAGTCAGGACCAGGTGGGCCTTCTGGTTTGTTTCTTAAATCAAAGCAACCTCAATGTTGTCTGTTTTAGTTAAAAAATAAACATTAAATCTAAAGTTTGTTCTGTTCCAATCAAAAGAGGGAGACCAATCAAAAGAGGGAGAACTGCAGACAATACTACTGTTTCAATGCAAATAATTCTGAGAAACAAAAAAGGTAAGTTTTAAATTATTGAATTGTGCATTCTGCAGCCATCTCAAGACCATCAGCATATGCATTTTCAGCCTTCTGCCTCCTTATATGTTCATAAATTTTTTTCCTTCACCACTGCAATTGGGCTGCCAGAGGGGAACACACATGAAATGTAAGAGGACCCAAAGGAGCTGTCACACTTTCCCTCAGAATGAGAACTGAGAAAAATACTATTTCTAATCCTCAGTCTTGCAATATGGTGATGATACTAATTATAAACAACAGTTTAAAACAGAAGAGTTTGTTACAGAAACCTACTAAAAGAGAAGTGCAAAAGGCTAATAATTACCAGATTTTGACACTGCTCTACTTTCCTGAAGGAATGGGGCAAATGGTACTTGACTGCAGACTAAAAAGTGACAATACCTTTTAGAAGCAGCAGGTCAGAAGCCAGTTCTCCATAAATACGTCAGTTAACTAGGGGGAAACCTCTTAACCTACTGGCTTAATTACAAAATAGGGGACTATACTGGGATAAAGGATTAGTTAGAAGTTTTATAGCTTAAATTCTGTTAAATTTAAGTGCTACTATATAGAATTAAACCTCCCCTTATTAATACCAAGACAAAGATGGTATTCACATTACTATTGAATCCATTGCTTTATAATAAAATGCAGATTACAGAAAAATACCAAGTTCAAAACTAACTTCTTGCTTGTAGGTGAGCCAAAGATGGAGGCATTCATGTAGAAGGTAGATAAAATGTGTACTTATCAGTTCCAAGAGGGCTTAGTAGGTACACTTTTACATGGGTCAATTTTCTGCTAAATGCCAGAATTTTCAAAATTAAAATTTTTTTTCATGTGGTGGTCTGAAGTCCTGGAAAATGGAAAGGAAGGCTTGTATACTTCAAACTGCCCATACAAATCTCTCGGGATGAACATTTAGAATACAGTTTTTCATGTAAATCTGAACTATGCAGGGTCTTTCTGGAACAGAGGCACGAGTCCACCTCTGTCTGTCAGTGAAATCACAGATTTTACCCAAATACAGTGTTGTACTCAGTTCATGAATTACAGTAGGCAGAAACCAATACTGGTAACCTCTAAAAAGAGAATACAATTCCTGAAAAACAACCCAACCAACGAGACAAAAAAACCCCCATAAAATATCCTCTAAATTTCTAAAAGATTTTGAAAACACGTTGTTGTAAAAATAATGATCCAGGAAGTATTTTGTGGTAAGAATATTTTATATTTTTTTTACACTTTTAACACTTACAAAAACATTCAAACACAAAAAAAAAAATTAAATTACTTTGGGAGCAGAATAAATCCTTCTGCCTACACACATACATCAATTCCAAGCTGTTGGCACAAAAAGGAATCCACATTCATAAAACCCTTACTACTATATCAAACATAAGTTAAGTAAATCATAGGCACTATTTTATCAAATCCATATTTCCACAATTCTGCAGTAAATCTCTAAACACAGAGCCCCATGATTTCCTGATATCAATGAACTGGTAATGCACAAAGGCTTTCTAGCAGACAGACAGTCTGTCTTCTCAGGAAGTCATTTGCTGTATTTTGGGGAGAACAGCAGAGAAAAAAATCCTATAAAACTCAAGCTGAATTTACCCAAGCGATGAATTACTTAACTTAAGGAAACGTACACAAGTTTGATGCAGCCATGGCAAAACCCCCAATATTGTCACCTAAACTGACTTTCAAAATTTGTAAGTCAAGTGAAGTCTGATCAAATCCATCAAGTTAAATATTCCCCTTTCTTCAGTGAAGACTGCAGCACTGATTTGTACAATGCTGAAATATTAAAATTCAGGCTTTACTGAGAATGTGCACATTTGATCTAGTCCTGTTTTCTGCTGAACAGTGCTGTGAGATACATCCATTCCCTGTACTTGCAGGTGACTCAAGGCTGCATTAGTGGTATGCAGTGCTCTGTAGTGGTGAAAGGTGGTTTCTGCTGCAATCTGACAATTACAGTATATTTGACACCCTGACTTTGAAGTCTTAGCACAGATCTTGGTCTGGTGTGTGAAATCACCCATCAACCCAGAGCTTGCTTGAGTAGTTTAAGTTGCAAGTTAGTCTCCACTCCTTCCTATTTGGTTTCTTCCAAGTCAAGTAGTATTGAATGGCTTTTCATCCAGGAATATGTTAATGTTGGCCTAAAATTCAAGTGCTAGAATTTCAGGATTAGTTATCCTCTTAGTGGTGGGAGCAAAATACACCAGCAGTCCCAAACTCAGTTACTAATGGGGTTGAAGGCTACCTACCGTCCAAGCTGACTTGTAGTGTTTGTCAATCATTGCACAAAGGATTCACATTCTCTTACTTCATCAACTGTACATCCAAAATATTGAAAAACCTTCAAACAAAATCCCTTCTGCTTAACTAGTCCCACTCAATACAACTTCAGGTACAGATTTTTGTATGATGTCTTCCAAAACAGAAAACAATGGTTCAATGCTAAATATATCAGTTGTTCTGAGCAAAATGTATTAGAGTAAGTCAGAGCCACCAGAGGAGTTTAATAGCTTGTAAACAGACATAGCAGGTTTCATACTCTGTTACCAGTAATGTAAGATACACATATGTAAGGCAAAGTACATATTTAAACACACTTACATGGGCAATATCTTCTGTAAAAATATTTACAATTTAAAATAAACCAATTTAAGAAATGGATGAAAGTAAAAAAATAGGATACAGAAAACTCCCTCATACCATGGAACATCACCTAAATGAATATCATTTGGCATCAAGAGTCAACTCATTTCCTTAAAATTTGTATGTTACAAGTGCATAGTTGTGTTTCCTTCTCCTTAACTATCAGCATTTATAGTTGCTGCAGGCTGCATGTATAGTGGTATGGTATTAGAATAAATCAAAATTATCACTTGCTCTTTCTTCTGCAAGGAAACCTGCTATAAAAAATTTTTCCCCAAATAGCAAGCCATGTGTTAAAAATGTGGCTACAATAATGAAGGCCATCTTTCCTGAGCCAGGAATTTAAAATTAGAAAGATTGTACAACTGATACTAAGCCCTTCTGGCAATCAAATGTAGGAGTAGGTAAAGCCAATAAATCAACATAGGAAAGATGCAATCTATACTATTGCATTGTGTGTGTCTGCTACATTCAAACCTTTTAATGTGACAGAAGTCATGGCTACAACTCCCTGTCCTGCCCAATCCTCCAGAGTAGCTGCTGATTCTTCCTGCACTACTGAAGGACAGATCCAGCCCCAGTTGGGATCTCATACAATTGTTAAAAGCAACGTTTCCCTAGCACTGTAGCAGTCTGCAATCAGAACATGCGCTCTGATTCATGTAGCCTTGTTTCAATAGTACATATTCAGCAATCTTTCTTGCTGAGTTAAAGCAGGTTGAAAATGAAGTTTTGGATGATGTGTGTTGATAGTTATCCTTGCTGTTTTTCAAGATGGGCATTTCTTTGGCATTCATTCATTTTTGCCCCGACATTGGCCACTCTCATAAATGCTCATATTGATAACATTTTTAGCAAGCAATAAAAAAGCCCCCAGAACTGATAGCAATTTAATGTAGAAGTGATTGTATGACCACCAAACATCTGATGTTAGATGTCATTAAAGTGCTGCTTTATAATAATCTCTGCCAGTTTGTGCTAATTAGAGACAGAGAGGTTTGGAATTTTTACAAATTCCAAGAGTCATATCTGAACAGTTTGTTTAATCAAGCTGTCTTTTTGCCTGGTGAGGAAGTATCCATGAGCACTGGAACTCTGCATTAAGCTGTGCAGATCAGTAGCAGCCATCTTTCCAACTCTCATCTTTCACGTTGCCATATGTCTTGGGAGTGGGTAATGATCTAAAATGAAATGAGATTTTTTCAGTTTCATATATAACTGTTCAAGTCTCTATCTACATACATAAGAATTTAAACATTTTATAAATAACTGAAATATACACTTCATTCATTTACTTCTCTGCAATACAGTTTACTTAAGATAATCTTGAGAGTATTTTCCATTTTAGGTTTCATGTGTTGTATCTTCACAACTACCACGCCAGGAAAAACGCTAAATAAATAAACAGACAGAAAACTTATTGCTATTATACTCTGTGAAAATGCAAACTTAATCTGCTTCCACCTAAAATGGGCTGATTTTTCAGTGATGTATATAAACAGGCAAATCCTTGTTTAGAATATAGCATTTTGCTTACATAAAAATCTGACATTCCTAGAAACTTGATTATTGCATTGTGTACAGAGTCTGCATTATAGAGCCATGGAATTGTTTAGGCTGGAAATGACCTGTAAGATCATCAAGTCCTACCATTAACTCAGCTCTGCCAAGGCCACCACAAGACCATGTCTCAAAATGCCACATCTACACATCTTTTAGATATCTCCAGGGATGATAACTCCATCCCTTCCCTGGCCAGCTGTTCCAATGTTTGAGAACCCTTTCGGTGAAGAGATCTCTCCTGATACCCAATCTAAACCTCCTCTGGTGCAAGCTGGGTCTATTTCCCTTTGCCCTATACATGCAAACTTTAAAAAAAAAAATTATTAAGTCAGTTTTAAAAAAGTTTAGTAAGGGAAACACTTTTCTATAAGCTGTGATTTGGACAACCACACTTCACTACTATTAGCAAACTCCTAGCAAAACAATTGCTTTTTATTACACACAGTTCTGTACCGCTGATCAGCGCAGGCTTTAACCACAAAAGTCAGTGCTGTGACAGTCACTTGTCATTCCCCTGCCTAGCACTCACTGCAGAGCAGAACTTTTCCACTGTGCTATTTACCACCATTTTGTCTTTTTTACAGTACTACAGACTAACTGTTTTTCCCTTCTGTTTAAAGAGATTCTTATTTCTCATGGATGACTGCTTCCTTATGTGAGCTTCTACTTAACACCTTCAGTGAAAACTGACATTTACAGTTAATACTCAGTCTCTCTTGCAGTAGTTTTCAAAAAGACACATCAAGCAATGTCTATAGTTGGGTGTTAGCACAGTTATGTTTAAGCTAAAAATTCTGTTTCATCCTGGGGGTTAACTGCAGTGCTTTTTATTTTAAGTTTAGCAAATGCTATAGATGTCTCAGTGCATCTTCCTTCTGGAAGTTTTCAGCTGCCCAAGGAGAGAAACTACTCTCACCATGGTACTGTTGCTTGAGTTATGGAGGCAAGTAGTTCTGACTTCAGAATGCGTGACTCACACAAGTGAATTTTCTCTTGCCAGCTGTATTTTGGTAACTTTTTACCACATGCAGACAAATTCTTGCTGCCTTATCAGCCCAGACTAAGATTTTGTTTACTTAGTTCAGTATCTTCCATTACTGATTTCACTTTCACTCGTTTACTTTCACTCTCTCATTAAAGAACCCTGATCTCTCAGTTTGGATTCAAAACTGTTTTGGAAATACTTCACATGGAGGTCTCCATTTCTGTTCTGAAAACCTTAAGATCAAAATAACAATTGCAAGAAGCAGCAACACAAATACACAGTGAACAAAATTAGTTTTAAAAACTTCAACCTCAGACTGCCTGTCAGAGACTCACCTGCGAACAGGCTGTGCAAGTTTGCTACGAGGCACTGGGATGCCCCCTGTGGAAGGGGCACTGGGTCTGGGCAAGCCACTCCTCATCCCTGCTGGTCTGGTAAGAGTAGTACTGTTAATACTGCTGGCAGGACTGGGCAAGCCTGAGCTCTGGGCTGCGAGGGGCCCTGGTGAAGAACTGCTGTGCGTCAGCTGAGCGGCTTCTGGAGAGGCAGCCAAGCCCGGCCCGTGGGTGCTGAATGCTTTCACCGGCTGCCGCAGGGCCAAGGGAGAAGGTGCCGCGGGCGAGCGGAATTTACTCGAAGAAGGTACTGCAAAATATAGAGGTCACTTTCAGCTTGTGTTACAATATTACTGAAATGAACAACTGGAAATTACTTTATGTGATTGTACAAACAATATGGAATGTATAATGGAATACAGCCAATCAAGCAGCAATGAGAAACAGGAATTCAGATGTCCTCTTTGTCATGTGTTTTTGATATCATAATTCTAATGCCCTCTTTGCTGACTACAAATATTTATTTGGATTTGTAAGTGATCCTAATCAGGCTATAACTGTTGTATCAGTTAAGTCAAAAGAAACAGAGAAGAAGGCTTAAGAAGAAATTTAACTGCTTCAGAAACATGTGAACTTAATTCCCGTCTGTGAAAGAACACGTTGAAGAACACAGTATTCTAGTGTGACACAGGCTTTAAACAGATTCAAAGGCTATTTTAGTCTTCAATGATGAAATTTTGAGCACAGAGCATCTTGGTGTTTCTTTAATGCTGTTCTGTTTAACCACTGAGTTAGAATTCATCTAAAGATATAGTTACATCCCACATTTTCTGGCAGATGGAAAAAAAAAAAAAGATGGGGTTATCTGTCCTGATTTCAGCTGGGATAGAGTTAATTTTCTTCCTAGTAACTGGTATAATGCTGTAGTTTGGATTAAGGATGACATCAGCCAACCTCCAACACCAAAGAGGTTAAGGTGCTGCTTAATGAAACTTAAACCAGACAACTCTTAACAATTTATAGCCTTCCTCTTCTTACAAACATTACCTAAATGATCAGTATAACTAATACCTGTCTCTAGTATTTGTACCTGAGTTAGTATGCAAGGTTTTGTTATCAGTCCTTTCTGGGATATGTTAATAAGACAGAATATTCAACAGTCCTTTGATAATGCCAAACCTTAAGCATAATTCTTCACAAGTATGAGGAATATTTACAAATTATGCATAACTTATCACTGAATAGAATACTTAAATGAACTCATCATCTTAGTAATGGAATGAAATTTCACCAGCTTTTCGAAATGATTAGAGTGAGTCAGTAAGAGTCAACACAGGATGATCAAATCAATCACGTAACAAAAGCATGTTTACATCTAGTAAATCTGCATTAACTATACTTTCTTCTACTAAATAATTGTTTTATACTGAGACCAAAGTTGCATCGTTTTTGACAGATGTTGTGCATAAAGAAGCTGGTCCTTAACACAGCTTTTATTATAATTTTCAAGGTAGATCCAGTAAGAACACGAGGAGTGAGAAAGGAGACAGGTAATGCAGGAATGCAGCATCCCAAATGGGGTACAGAAGAACTGGTAATTTTGAGATTGTATTCTGAAGCTGTTTCTTATAGGGGATGTCTAGGAAGATTAATATGTACCTCATTAGAGATGTGAATTGGATTTGATTTCTTTCTGGATTACCCAAGGGGACCTTTCCCCTGACAGCAATATCAAACACAGCATGAAGCCGCTCATGGGAAAAGCTGACAAGAAAAGGTGACAGAGAGGTCAAAACCACATGACAGTTGCTAAGTGGCAGGGAGATTAAGTAAAAAACCTTAAAATAAAAGCTGGCATGAAGCCAGAGTATGGATTAAGGAAAGCATTACCAACGGAATGACTGGACAAGAAGAGCATCCAAGTGCTCCTAGGACTAAGATAGATTATATGTAAGTTTTTAAAACGTGACATCGCCTGTTAACATCGATGCAATCAAATCTGCAGAATTTCCAAGTGACTCTACAGTGTAAATAGTGGGAGCTTTTATCACTGAACTCCTCATTATAATGCTTGGAACACAAACACAGCACCATGTTAGCAACTACCAACAAAGCAATGCCAGTGTATAAAAACTGAATACAGCTTCAGGCCTCTTACAGGCACAACAGGGAAAAGGTTTTTAGGTAAAGAATACAAGCAACAAAAAGTTGCAACAGAAGTAAGCTTCCAGCATTCCCAGAAGAAGTAAGGATCCAGTAAATTAGTCTTCTCCATCCTCTTTAACTTTCTGCTGGCCATATTTTACCATGCTGCAAACTTGAGCTGTCAATTCATAAAACATTTCCTGTCAGCACAGCATTGCAGACATTGCTGAGAGCTATATTCATTCTTGTGCATAAAGGAATGAATTGTCTTCCAGAGCAGCCCACATGATGCAGTCTGGCAAACTGCCTAATAGTTCTGTTCTACAGATAAAGAATTTGGTCTCAGAGCAGTTTTTGATATTCATTATAGTCAGTTTGGTCTATCTGTAAGACAGGATCACAAAGACTGAGGTACTGCCTCACAGACTATTTGGTAACTGCATAACCATGTATAGTATTTAGCTGATCCATGTTCAACAAAAACGTGTAAACATGTAAGTGTAGTGCTTAATAACTTTACACAACTCGGTCTCTCCTTATAAAGTAAACTAGAAACAGCTACAATTAAAACATCTGGCAGCCAAAAAAAAAAAGAAAAAGAAAAAAAAGAAAAAAATTAAAAGGCATGGTGCAGTTATGATATTTAGATGTCCTACCCTCTCTGGACTCTGTCCTGGATTGTGGGCAGGGAGCACGAGATCTCCATGTGGCAAAGTAGGGTGCTGTGAAGCTGCAAACTTATTTGGCTTGCACTCCAAGGCCAGCTGCTGCACACCAACTTGAAAACAGATTAAATTCTAATGCAGTTGTTAAACCACAACCATTATGATGAGATGAATCACCCCAATATGAAAGAACAGATGAGGTATAACTATTGGAATCAATAAACTGATCTGTCATCTCAGTACAGGAAAGAAGTGGACCTGTTGGAGCAGGTACAGAGCATGGATGAGTATCTCTCCTCTATCTGGAGAGAGGTGGAGGTCTTCAGCCTGGAGAAGAGAAGGTGCTGGGGAGATGTTACCACAAAGTGGTAAAAAAAAGCCAACATGTGTGTGAAAGGTGTCAAGCTACGTAATGAACAGTATTTTAAGAAGGTAAAATCAATTGTTGCTCAGCTGTTAATTTCTCTGCTTCATTACTATTAAATACTTCTATACTCATGAGGATCTCAGATCAGAAGAAAGAAAACCAACACATTAAGGACTATAAAATAGCAAATAACTGAAAAAGACAAAGCAAGTAACTGAAAGGGTCCTCATTTGCAGTAAGGAATGACAACAGCTATAAACTGGAATATATAACTGGCAGCGCAATGTGCTCTGTTCCTCATTCTCTAAGGTTTAATAAATTTTTACAAATTATATAAACTCAAAGAAAAGCTGATTTTCTGTACATTCCTACAGGCTCAGACCAGGCCACTGACCTAATAAGTGTTCCAGACAGCCAGAGGAGGGCATGGCCAACTGGAAAGAAAGCAAAGAAAGCTCTGCAGAGGAATAGCAATGCACTGTGAGAACTTTATCTGGTACGAAGTATGAAAACTGTTAGAAGACTTCCTCTTAAGACATGTGAATTTGTTTCACAGGCCTCATACTCTGCTAAAACTTTCTGCATGGTATGAAGATGACTCTAAGGAGTTGGCATTGTTAAAGCCCCAAGAGAAACACGTACATTCTGTCAGCCCCTCATGTCTGCACCAGTGACTCTCACAACACTCTAAGGATTCTAGCATCTACAAGCTTATGAATTAGTCTCAAGTGTAGTATGAATTTTAAATTGAGATCTTCTTGATTGTAATAGACAACAGACCAACTATGCTTAAAACCAAAATCATTGTTTACCTTAACTGTGAAATTGAGGCAGTGTCACATACAAGGCTGCCAGAGCCGATTAAAAATCAGATAAAACTGTCTAATTGTATTAGAGACTCGATATTTCATTGTATTAAAAAAAAGTCAAGTTCAACCATTAGCAAACTGGAATATTATATACAAGAGTCTCTAATTCCTTGAGTCAACAAACCTTAATTCATCTGTGTTGGGATTAACCTTCTGGTTTTGAGAGGAAAAGAGAAAGCACAAGTACATGCAAAATAAGTTGATAGTCTACACTCATCTTCCCAAAGATAAATTTGTTAGCTTTTGTTCCCAGCACAAAGGATTGTATGAGTATTTTTACAACTTCTGTTTTAAAAACTGTATTTTGCCATTTAAAGAATTCCTATACAAATGCAGCCCTAGTGAATATGTATTTAGGAGTCCACTTTTCTAATCCCTATTTCCTGATTAATGTTAGAAAGTCACTGTTCCTTGGATTTTTATCTCAAAATTCAATCTCCTATATAACACAGAGTTTATTTTCAATATTTAGACCAAGAAGTTAACTTTCATACAGCAAGGACCACTTGGTTAATCTCTACAGTAATTGCAAGAGCAAGTTTATTAATCTAGAACATGTGAGATTTAATGCAGGCGAACCATTATCTGAGATTTGCTGGAGCTTGATAAGAGGTTGTAAGTTAATTACCTCCTTTTGTAGATGGAGTTTGAAGAAACTGTTTGGTTTTGAAGGCAGCACGAGGCAAATTTTTCTGCCTTTGCAGAGCTGTTGAAAGACAAGAAGTGTTATATTTGTCTAAGAAGATAAGAAAACTAAATTCACTGGGAATTTCAGAATTGTATCCACTTGTGAAGCATCAAGAAACTGTGAGTAAAACACTCAAAAAGCTGTTATGACTCTGGAAGTGATGGAGTTTTGTGAATGGTGCTTGCTCTTAATGGCAAAGAGTTGCAGAGGAGTGTGTCAGAAATTTTGCAGTGCAAAATGCGCAGATTTGGTAAGAGTAAAGCTTCTTGCAGGGCAAAAAGCCCAGAAATGCAAAACAAAAATTAAAACACCAAAGGGAGAACAAGCCACCTAGCACACATGCTACAGCAATATGAGAGCAAGATTAGATACAGATGAAAATTAAACTGTTGTATTTGACCTAGCAAGACTAAATTTTTAATTTTAGAAGTGTTTTCAAAAAAATATTCTAATACTATACAAAAGCATAAATCTTTGTCTAATATGATCATCATATAAACAAATTGTATTCTTCAGTTATGGAGACTTAAGCCTTCTTGAGAGATGTCTTTTTTCTCTCCTCTTCAAAAGGTATGCAAGAGGACTTAAGCTTAAAATGAAGACTTAACACTAAGATTTATCAACTGCCAGCATGTACCCAGCATGATGGAAATTGGTTTTTATTGCTCCTTTTCTCCCTCATCCTGCCTTTTGTCTAGTAACACTCAAGGGCTGGTGCTGCCTTGAAATGACCTCACTACCTACCAGTTACCAAGAGAGAAGCCAATATTCCGAGAGCTGCAGAATCTTGGCATGGAGAGAATTACTTATTGCCAGAAGGAATGCACTGACTCAGCCTATTTCCATCACAGCACATTTAAGGGGGAGAAGGAGGAAAGTAGTCAATGAAATAAAGCTTTGACTACACAGAGACTTCATAAAATGATAATGTATGAATAAACATCTCTGCTTATCTCAGTGTATGAAGTTTTATAGCAGCATAAAACTGATTGCACTAGCAAGGCTTATTTCCATAGTGAGAAGGAAGAAAGATGGGGGAACAGCTGTGCAAAAAGATCCTGACCCTGACTAAGGAATAATATCCCATCACCAATTACTGAATATCACTATAAAGAAGGTGGGGGGGAATAATTTGAATCCTAATATTAGTTAATCCTTTTGATAGCATATAATGATTACTATCACCTTTCCTATGCTTCAGTCAGTGCAAAATACACAGTATTTTATGAACTATAAAAAATTCATCATATGTTTTAACATCATGCTGAAATTATGACTAGGCAGGCTACTCAATTTAGTCTTAATAACTAACTAAAACTGTCATGTTCAACAAACAGCAAAAAGGAATTAGATTGTTCATAAACAGTAAAATTCTGCCTGTGCCTACTTGTAATAGAAACATTATTCCTTCTACCAACTAGAATCTAATGCAAAATAGCCTGTGGCAATATGTAATTCTTACTCAACTGGCACATAGTCTTCCTAGAAACTTTTTTTAAAGCATACATGTGAACAGCCAATTAAGTACAGTATGGTCTCTAAATATGAGCACAATTCCTAGAAATTTACTGAGGCAGACCACTAGGCAGACTGCTTCAGTCCTCAAGTATTCCACTTTATTAAATATTTTCTACAGAATCACTGTTTTTGTTATACCACACAAAATGAAGAAAAGCTTCTTTCTTCATATTTTGAATTTGTTTTGTCCTAATCCACTCAGATTTCAATATGTTACTGCACATGGCACTTTCTTCCCCCATCATTATTCACACTTCTTGCAAGTCAGAGAGATGGGATGATATGGAAAGGATTTTTAAATACGCATATATCAAATTCCTTCCTTCTCAATGGAGACTCTAGGAAATAGACACTCAATAGCAAAACATTTCTGTGCACTGAAACACTGAACAGAGCTTAGGCAGTACAATCTGAGCAATGCTGAGCAAACATGCAGTTTGAGATAAGCGCCCAATGCATGTTTATCCACACCACTTGCTGCTCTTGAAGTGCTCTCTGTGTGCTGTGACATTCCCGGTCACAGCTGCTGCGTGCTGAACTCATCTAGTTACATTTACTTCTGATCAACTAACTGGACTACTTGGTCTCTTCAAAACTTACTCTTCCTCCTTTTACTCTGAACATGCCAAGCAGTTGGATCTTGGCAAGCAGACAAGTCACTTTACTGATAGTTTGAATCTACAGCTTGAGAAAGTTTTGTATTTAGCTCTTTTTAAAAGCATCCATGTGCTCATAGTGCCACTAAGTACAAAAGCATCACACAGAATTCAAAAGCAGGTAGCTCCCATGTGGAAGTCACCCTACCATTTCTAGAGCTTTGTACAATCTATGTGGTACAGGACCCAAACACAAAGATTTCCCATCACTAACACTTTAGACAATACCTATTCCTTGGGGAACACACATATTACCATATCTTCTAGTTATTTACTAGCTTTCATATTTAAAAAAAAAGTACTTTCTGCAGAATGGCACGGAGAATCAGATGTAAATGAAGAATCAAATTGTTAAAATTGCTATTTAATTCAGTCTCTCTTCAAAACCAATTTGGATTGTTCACCACACTGCAGCTAAAAGTTAAAAGGCCTATGTTTTCATGTTTACAGTTGTACCTCTGAACACATCACATGTGTCTTCCCTCTCTTCTGTAAGCAAGCAAATACAATTTGGCTATAAAACTGTAAGAGGAATTGTCATTTCAGAAACTTACTGGATTCCTAGCTCATTTTTTGAATGCCATAGCAACCATAGCAAGTTCAGTATTGCAGCCACAGCAAATGTGCAAGTAAATTATGAACCGCAAATCTTTGACAAGGAGCAAAGTAGTGACCTCGGGTGGCAAGCCAGCATCCTCGCAAAGGTAAGCTCATGCAAGACTAGCAGCTGTATGAGGAAGCTTCAAATCCCAAGACCCAGAAATCATTGCCAAGGGGAAAACAAAAATTTGCTGCAATTTAACAGTGCTTTGTGCAAAGTGACAAAATATAAAACCAATAAAACAAAAAGTATACAATAAAAGGACACAATTCTGGAAATCTTTCTACAATGTACAGTTTTGCAGAAAATTTTTTAATCCAGACTAAGCAAAGATACTTACTCATCGACTTCACACACAAACCGTTATACGATTGTCAATAGCAAGACTCTGACAAACATCTGTAAGAGCAGGGAAACTGTAAAAGCTAGAAATCTGGCCTTTATTAATGATATTTAACTTACATTTAAATGTAAGTTGGTCTAGTGTGGTTCACATTTGGGGAAATTGTCTATGAAAGAAAAGCAAATTTACCTAAGTAATTCTTAATGCATCCACAAGTTGAAAAAATGAAATATAAACACAATCAGACCACTTTGGTTCCTGCAATGAAGTAACTGACTAAATATTGAATACTGAGTCTTCTGTTGTCTGATCTTTCCAGAAAGTTTAACCATGAATATACTTTTAATTCTGGAAATAACCTTCTAGCTAAGTTGCTCTCTATGCTCTTCCCTTTCCAGTTCACTCAATTCTAAAGCACCAAATGACATCTGTAGAGATTTTTACTAAAAATATTTTTTCATTAAATTTATTTCAGCTCATTTTGATAATTCTTCCTATCACTGAAATAACACAGCTGTAGACCAGCTGCCCAACTGCTCTGAGTGCTTTATACTTTGATAAGGCTGCCAAACAGGTAACAGTTGTGCATTTGAACTACACAAATGTCCTTTTAGCTTGAAATCCCACCTTCTGAGTGTCTGCCAAAGGTGGAAGAAGAGGCCAAGGTGGAAGGATGCTGGAGTAACTTATATGAATAATGGTAAAGTCACACTAACTTCTGTCTACTGCAGTATCACACACCTGGGACTGACTGTCCACAGAATCCTTACATCTGCTCTTAGTCTGTACAAAGATGGAAACCTTGGAGTCTTTGGCTTGGTCTCTATTCCTTATGCTGTATTTAACTGTACTTGGTAGCTTTAACACATTGTTTTGAAAGTTTTAAGACAACCAACTAGGTATGCCACTATGGCTTCACTGTTCTATAGGTAAAATACCCCTAGTTAAATTCACAAACATTATTTTTACATTTCCAAATATTTAGTTTGCTGATGAACCTTTATCACAGAATTTTTACAGTTCAAAGCTCTTCACATAAAAATATTCATAATGTGTTCTTTCCTTGAAAATGTCACACAAGGTTATTAAATTCAGAAACTTGTTTTAAAAGAAATGGTCAGGAAACATTTAAACAACAGGAACTGGCAATATTGACATATAAAGAAACACTGAATATTTAATTTTCATTTGCTTTGGCTTCTTTAAGGTCACCATTTTCAAGAGATTTGTGAGGATAGCAGTATTTTCATATCAGCAGTTAACTTTTGGAGAAACTAGGAAAGCAATGGGAATCCAGCAATGGGCTAATATGTTTTATGAGACACAGGTTCATCCAAACCTTTTTTAGGAAGTAACTAACACTTAAAGTAAATAAAATTGCCAACTGGATATATAACCCATATGCCCAGAAAAAAAAAAAAAAAAAGAAAGAAAGAAACAAACTGCAGAACTGCAGACATGAGTTAACTTAAAGGGCTAAACTGAAATTAACACTTTCAGGTCATGTTTCACTAGTTAAAAAAAGCAATAAACATCATCTAGCCCAGAAAGAAAAGCTTTGGACATGCCCAAATACTGTACTTATAATTCTTCATATTACTTCTACATATACTTCTGGGAAACTATGAATGACACCTTAATAAGAAACCAGACTTCGACTATTTTGCGAACCATAAAAACAGATTCACCAAAATCTGATTACAAATCAAGATTAGCATCCCTAGTGTGGCATGCAATGTTCTGCTTTGCCCTGAGACTGGGAAAAGACAGCTGAATACCATCACTTAACTCTGAAATTCACACTGAACTACTACTAAAGGTACTTACTGGCTGAGGCTTGAGGTTGAATGCGAGGTATTCCTCCATTTGGCACTTGGAAATTTGAGTCACTTCTGCTGTTTTTCACAGACTCTGCTTGGATGTTGGAAGTCCTGGACAAGTTTGGAAGACTACGCCTTAGCTTTTCTGTATGAAATAATACAAAGACACAACATGTAATCTGATGCTGGACAAAGGTCAGGTTGTGAACCTGTAGCTGAGCCCCAAATGTAAGTGAAACAAAGTGTTAGCCATATAAAACTACAATTTAAAAGTGTATTTTGCTACATTACTTCTTCTATCACATACAAAATATTTATGTATCTAAAGAGTAAGAATGTCTATTTCTCACCTATGGTGAAAAAAGTCAAGCATATTGTGTTTTGAAATTGAAACATATCTGGATTGTGATTCTCTGGGTTTTATGGTAGTATTATCAAAGCTGAACAGACAAACCTAATTTGCAGTTTTGCACAGTTTTCAAATTATTTACTTACAAGGTTATTTGTAACAAAATGCTTGCCTGAAGAGTAAAAACAACATAGATGTTTGAGTGAATTTTTGAGACTGCCTTGTCTCATATCAGTCCATTATACAACAAATAACAGAGTCCCACTTGGTAAGGACCTCTTCATACAGAGCATTATTAAAGTGTCCAGTTATGCTTCATCTTTCACATATGACTTGACTTATCTACTCAGCTAATGCTGATACGTCAGGGGCCTTCTAATATTTGTACCACTGTTCACAGAATATATAAAAGATGTCATTAAGTACTTCTCAAGTCTAATGACATTCTGTGTATCTCCAACCCACGCAGAGCTGGGTTGATGACATACTTTGGACAGAAGACTGAAGAGGCCTTGACAGGATGAGTGGCCAACCTGATTCTGCAGAGGGATGCAGGGAAGAAGTAGGTTACAATGCACAAGCACTAAAGGTGAAAACAAAACTAAGTCTTCATTGGCTGAATTATTCCAATAAATGTACTTTCTTCACTTAGCAGTTTGCATTCCTTTGTACTGCACTTGGTACATTGTTGAACCATATCAACCAAATGTCCCTCCAATCATTCTAGACAAATAATATTAAAAAAAAAACCGAAACAAAAGAGCAAACCTGAACAACTTTTTTTGGCTGCTGCTGTATCGACTCTGAATATCCAAGCAACACTCAACTGCACAAAAACCACTGCAAGATAACTCCTTCGAAGTGTTTCAGAAACACATGATCACATACTCTATTTTGATCCCTCTGGTATGTGGGATACGAGCTTTTGGTACCATTCCTCTCATAGGATATTTTTACTGCAGCTCATCTAGCACATATTAAGACTTTCATTTTAAGAAATTAATGGGAAAGGAATTCTCGATTAAGTTACAATATAATTGATTAGCTTTTGTGTTGCACATTTTCCTAGATACCTAAAATTTCCTCAAACCACTATTACTAGTAAGGGGAATTCTTAATATTTAAATGTACATTCTTTCTAAATATAAAATCTTACTTGCTGGATAAAAAATACATTTGTTGAAATGGGAACCTGCTTGCAAAATTTCATCCCAGTAGAAGGAGTTTCTGCTAGATGGCTACTAGGAAAAAGTACATTCAAGAAGAAAAGTTGTATCAGGATTATATTATTTTGTTCTATGCCAATATAGTATAACTCTATTGAATTTACTCCAAACTTTATTTATTACGCAGCAGTTTTCACAGCTTTGAGATATCTAAAATATCCAACAAATGCATGAGTTAAGTACTAATATTTTTAAGACTATGTTCATGATTGAAAAGTGTCAGAGTCCTGTGCAACCAGAAGAAAGCATTCAGCTGGCTCACAGGCTACAGGCATGCATAAATCGCCATGTTACTCTTATCTGACCACAGTTACTTTCCTCTGCATTTTGTTCTGTCATCTGCAAGGCCTAACTCTACTAGTAAATGAGCTTCCCTGCTTCATTTTAGTGCATTTGCCTGCCAAATATAGACCTTGGTCACTATGAAACTCAATTATACTCATTGACTGGATAACATCTAAAATAATATAAGCCTATCAACTCATCTGACTGTAAGGGTGCCCCAGCAGAACTTAAGCTTTGCTTGCGCTGCGTTTTCTTCAGCAATTCAGAGATCAAACCACAATGTTACACAGGCACGTAATTTTAGGACTGCACACTGACAAAACTCCTTTATACAGAAACTACGCAACTACTCGTGTAATGAACTTCAAACAGTTTTTTACCTTCACTTTTGACATTACTAGTCTGCAAGTCTGTAGGATGGCCTTGAAGGGAAAGACGAGGCTGCTGCAAGCGGCTGATCATGGGCTGTGGTGACACTCTGCTGTACTCTATGCTTCGAGCAGGTGATCGGGAGCGAGGCGAGTTTCTTGGGGATTGTTTTGGTGAAGGCCAGGGAGAACTGCGAGGTGATGGTGAGAACCTGCTGACAGCAGGGTGCACTGTGTGATGTGTGCCATCCTCCTCATCTTCTAAGCTCTGTGCATCAAGCTCCTGGTCGCTGAACGTGCCTCGCCGCGTGGAATTGCAGGAGGAGCCAGAACTACGCCGAGACGCTGTGGCTGCGTACTCTTGCCGCAGGCCTGGCAACAACAAGAGCATTGTTTACTTGCTTCCAGCCCACAAATGGTTCCAACTAGAGACTCTGCACACAGATATCTGCACAGTTCTCAAACTCAGATTTGGCTCACCTTAACTCCTTTTATTGGAGGCATTAAATAAATTCCAATCAGTACCAAGAAGTTATTGACCAGCTAATAATGACTTGAATCAGGTGAGCTCATTCCTTTTCCTAGTAAAGCAATCACCAGTATAGGTGTATTGTGTATGTACATGTTCATCTCCTCTCTCAGGCTGCAACTAGCAATGCAGGCTACATCATAATTTTGGTATCAAGTAACATCCTACAACAATTACAGCAGCCACAGTGAAATGTCTCTTGCAATGTGTTAGTGAATCTAACCATAAAAGCAACACTAGAGAAACTGGAGGTGTTAGAGCAGTGATCTCTGAAGTGTGGTGCCCACACCTCTGGGGATATACAAACCAATCCACTGGCATAAAGCAAGAAAATTCTGAACAACTGATATTTTTAAAACAGCATTTATCTTGTCTTTATCTCATACTTTTTTAAATTATATTTTTTGTGTATATTTCTGTATGTTATACATTAGAGTAATACACGTCTATAGTTTATTAAAAAGTACATATATTAGGCATTTGGTTTTAGTTTTTTTCACTGGTAAGGACACACAATAAAATAGTCTGGAGACCACCTAGTTAGACATCTGAGATTATTACCACTGCAAATTCGGAGGGACAAAAATCTCAACTAAAGTTATAATTAAAGACAGACATCTATATAGGCACTTTTCTTAATAATTCTTTGCCATATTGACTTTATATTTCAATTATTTAAATTATGATTTAAGCATTGATGTGAACAAGACTGGATTACATCAGGAAGGCACCAATCTCCTTAGAAGAATGGTGGCAAGCAGTTGTCCATTCAAACAATCATCCTTTTAGCAAATACTGTACCTTACAGAAGTCTTGTCCATTGCTCCTAAAGAAAACTTCTGCACAGCAACTTCCTTTGTTTAGCCTGGAGGCTGAAGTCCTTAACCAGCTTTCTTGGGCAAACTACATTTGTACATCCATAGTAGAAGTTATACTGCTTTTCCATGCTTATTAAACAACTACTACTGCAGTTATTAAAAAAAACCAAAATGCAACAGCGCTATTTGATTTCAGAAAAAAAACCCCACTTACTTTCTTCCTGCATTCGTGCTAAAATTTGCACATCTGTAACATCATTTAACTTGTAATTAGACCCGATAGAGTCTTCATCCATCTCCGACGCACTTAATTCACTGTCCAGAGAAGACTGTGGACTTAGTGGAGGATTTCTATCTCCTGAAATTTTAAGATGACCTATGGAAGGAAAATAAGTAACAGGAATTGCTGTTACTAAAAAAAAAAATTTAAAAAAAAGGCAAGCTGCATTTCCTTTCCTAGTAAAAGCCACCAGTCTGAAGAAATTGCTACTGAGACATTGATCTGACAAACCATTTGACACATTTGATTATTTTATTGCCAACCTAGGCTGAAAATGTAACTTACAAAAGCAGGTCATAGCCATTACCTTCTAAAAATGGGCAAATTTATAAAATCATTGCAATAATCTCAAAACAGACTAGTGGCAAATAATTTGGTCTATCATAGCATGTTACAACTGCTATGAAGTTTGCACAGCTCTACAAAAAAAGCAACTGCATACCTGGTTCCATCTCTGCTTTCATTCTCACCTCTGTATACACCTTGTAAAATGTCAGTTTGGATCTTTATTAACAATAACATTTTTGCTGATCCAATGAATATTGATTCAGTTTAGAATGCTTAAAATAGACTTTATCTGAAAATACTACCTGTTTCACAAACACCTTTGCTAAACTGTAACATGGAAATTATAACAAGGAGAAACTCTCCCTGTTTGCTGCCTTCTGCCTTCCCATTGCCTGTTACATCTCTGTCCCTCAGGCAGACATGTCATTGTAGCACACAATGCAGAGCAGAGCTACCAAGATAAAAACTGGGTAATGGCTCTCATGCAGTGCAGGCTTCTGGAAAAGTCCAGTGAACTAGTGATAGCTGGATTGTCAATGCAACGTTTTTTCATCTTTCCTGTAAGCTAACTTAAATTATATACAATAACACAACAGCCTGACTTCAGAGTAGAGATACGTTCCAGGCACCAATTTTTTTCATGCAAAGAAAGTGTCTACAGAGCAGAATAAAAGCAGAAAACATTGCCAGAAGTTAATGCTTACACTGATGGCTACAAAGGCTCATGGAATGCTTAATTGGAATGTATGCTTCTTCCTTATATTATATTGTTCACATTGCAGAGGTATTGCTGGATACACTGCATACCAAATGTTTCAATTAGTAAACAATAGGATAGTTGAAAAAACTTCACAACTAACCTTTGAACAGCTACTATGGAACTTACACCCCTGTCAATTACAGGGTCAGTTCCAGAAGCCACTTGGAACTCTACAGAATGATCTCAGGTGTTTTGGTCTAACTGCTAATCACGTATATCAGTAATTTTTGGGTCACAGACATCCAAAGAAAACATTTCACATGTTTCTCATGCCAGAGAGTATGCAAAAATCCCTTCCTCAAAAGCTTAAAATGTGTGATGCACACATCCTACAAAATGCTGGAAAGTTCTGGAGTCTTTCTTACTCTAGTTCGATGCAAATGTTGTCTATCTGAGCATATTTGTGAAGGAAGAGGAGGAAGAAAGGAAAAGACCAGACACACAGTGCCTTACCTGAGGTACCAGGAGGTATGAGCTGTTTCACTAAAGCAGATTTCACTGGTGTTGAGGAGGGAGAGTTGAAGCCACTGCTGTAGGGGCTGCCGGTATTTGGACTGTAGGAGCTCGCGTAACTGACCGCACTGAAAGGGCTGCTGTACAAACTCTGTCTCTTGAGAGCTGCAGGATGGAGGGGAAAAGTGATGAATTATACTGAATGAATCAATGAAAAACAAATACAATACTATATTGTGTCTTCAGTGTGATTTAATTAGTATGCAATTCAAGTAGAAAACTTCAGTCACCAGAAAGTTTTTCCACTGCTTTCTTCACCCCTAGGTATAACCATAATGTGAAAGGAGTGGCAGAAGAGGGCAAGACAAGATAGTGACAAGTGTTTTCTTTTCAGAAGTCAGATCTAAGATCACTACAGCTGATGTCTTTGAGATGTCCAGTGTAGGTGCTGGGAAGCAGGAAGGCAGTAATAGCTCAGTTACACTAACACACACCCCATACACAACTACATACAAACCAGAGCACACCAGAAGTCATGTTCTCAGAACTCTCAGACCTGCCTGAATCACGCAATACTTCAACAGTAACTCCAAGATTGGCATCACACAACTAAGCAGTATCACCTACAAAACTCCCCTAAGCATATGCTAAAATCAAAAGCCACTAAGTAAGGCAAACGCTTCTGTATAGATTTATGGGTACCAGAACGTACCAGACTAATTGACTATCAATGGACTATCTCCTACTGTTAAACTTCTGTTCTAATAACTTGGGATTTTTTGACCATAGGCTTCAATCTCATATGCAATATAAGATCTAAATTTGGTACTTTCCTCTGCCATTTGTTGTGAATGTTTCAATGTTGAAGAATTTTCAGATTAATTTTAAACACTGGTGAACATTAACAGTGGTGAACAGTATGACACTGAAATTCCACTGGTTGTCGGGTATATTATTTGTTTAGTTACTTGACTATTTTGTTCAAAAGTTTACATTTTAAATGTAACAGAAAATGGAATTTCAGCTACAGAGATAGTGGGATCCAAAAGATATTTAGACACTTTTGCTACAAATCAGTTCCTTCACTGCTGGAAGTATATTAATGCAGAAATGTATATAAGGACAAATTAAATTGCAAAATGTTAAAAAGAAAAAGCTAGAAAAGCCAACTTGATGTTATGTAAATCCAGATTAGATTTAGTTGCAGCTCACCCAGCTGCTGAAAGTAGCAATTAAAAAATATTGTGTGACATTTCTCTTAGTGAAAAGGGACTTCAATGAGTGCAGTAAGTGTTAGGCTACTGATAGCAGTGGACAGGAAAAAAAAAAGGAAAAGAACCCAAATTTCCTCACTAATAATCATTGTTAATTTGACATTAGAAGCCAAAACAGACTACAGTTGCATGAAATGCTGCTTTCAGCAGCCAAGCCCAGCAAAGATTCAGTTTCTCCCCTTTGCTCTTGGTCACTACATCCTCAGTTGTCCAGTGCAAACACTGGTGGGGCCGCACTATTATCTGACCTACTAAAGTAGATTTAAGTTTAAAAATATATTATTTTAACTGATTTTAACTGTATTGCATCACTTAATCAGTTTTTAAGAGTGCCCCCAAAAAAACATAACATCCAACCTAGCCAATGGCAGAAGACTGAGGCAAAAGCAGCAGAAATTAAAGCTGACTTTGCAGCAAATTCCTAAAATCACATCTCATGTAAAGATCCTTTCTAAACCGGTTAATATTACCAGTGTTTTAGTTAGAATGAAAAGACAGTTAGAGATGAAGGATGAAAGGTTTATATTTCAGCTTTCACTGCAAGTCTTAAACAATATGTGTTAATTTCAGCAAGTTGTGACTTCACTAAATTCTAGCAAGTATTCATGAGGTATTTTCAGTTTATTTTGAGTGTCAGAAGGGAAAACCTCCATTTGATTACAAAGCTCAGTAAACAAAGCCAGTAATTACAACTCACTCTGATCTGGATGATTATGATAAGGCCTTTGATATCAACTTCTAGTATTCACAAAGGAACCCCAAAGCATCTATTCCAATTGAATCTTTGTTCTCATACCAAAAAAAAAAAAAATCTACTTTTCATCTCTTGCCGAAAAAGTCATTAAAAATCCCTAAGATGTAAGTCTGCACAACAGTTCTTTCTTTTGTATTTATTACACAGACAAGTAATTTAAAATATTAACCACACATTAGAAAACAATTCTACTACTGTATAGTCTTCAAAACAGGCTCTTTGTATACATCCATAATGATACAAAGTATTTGATCATACACAGTTTTTTTTTTTTTTTGGATGAAACTTAGCAGGACTGTGCTACATGTAAAAAGTTTGCTCCTGTATGTGGTGAGACTTGATACACACAGTAGTTCTCAAGGTAGCTAATGTGAACCTTCATCAGCACAGTAGATTTTCCAAGACAAAGAAAATCTGGATTCAAATCCATTTTCTGGACCAGAATTCCTAAAGGTTTTCCAATAGGGATTTTCGTGACTCAGGAAGACATTGCTATTTTTACAAATAGAGATATGGTCTTTATTAGGAGTGTCAGACAAAACTAGCAAGACAGATAATCATTTTATAATTAAAATGATCCTAGTATTAAACACTAGCTTACAAAAGATTACACATTAGCTTTCAAAACACCAGAAGGGAGGGCTGATAATCAGCAAGTTTATTTTAACATAAATTTTCTTTTATAAAATACAGAAACAGTATGCAGCATATAATTCCTTTTAGTTATGTTTCTGCTGAAATGGTAATGAATTTCTTTTTTGCTATAGAAAATAGGAAAAATTGAGTACAGAATATATCTAAAGTTCCCTCTAGTCTGAACACACTTCCAACACTGAGCATGACTTGCTCTGCAATGGTAAACCTGACTGCTGACAAGGCATTGTGCATCAGCAACTGCTAGCAGTAGCATGGAGCTGAGAGCTCCATGCTATTCTTCCCTCCTTGATTGTCATGCAATGAAAAATACGATGGAAGAAGAAAATAAGATATACAAGAGGGCATTTGAGACTGAAAAAGAGGAAAAAGATATTAAGATTAGTAAGACCTACCAACAGGAACTAACAATGTAAAAAGAGTAAATGCAAAAGAAGAATCAGAGAGTCAATGCAAAAGAAGCATCAGCAAAGATTCAGGGAAGAAAGTTACAGATGTTGAAAAGCCTTTTCCATGGAGACTGGAACCAGAATCTATGAACTGAACCAGTAGCTAGTAACAGGTTAAGTGATGGGTCCATGAGATACAAGTACTATGCAAAATGCAAGTTACACTACACTCCTGAAGTTTAGAATAGGAAATACACATAAAGTTACAAGAAACACTACTTGTCTTCTCCAGTGGAACTCCCTGCTACCCTTATTGTTAAAGGAGGCTGGTTGCTCTGAAAGATAATTTTCTGTTTTGTTGAAAATTCATTTTTACAGGCAATCTGCTCCAAGCAGCATGTGCCCCATTAGTATTTCCACCAATTATTACTACAAATTGTGTTATTCTTACAAGTATCACTGCCAGAAGCAGATTCACAGATCTAGGGGAAAACAAAAAAAAGAAAACACATCATTGGAATGTTAAAACTTTCAAATGTATCTATTTCACAGAGAAGTTTCCTGCCATTCTGCTTCAGCTGTGAATTTTTAAAGATACCCTGTGGGTAGCAGAATTAGTGGTATTTCCGGAAGACTTCTACTTAATTCTGAAAGAAGTTAAGCCACAAACAGAATTATGTCAATCAACTGCTATCCATTCATAAATACTCAGTAGTATTCAGATTCCCAAACCTGTATCATCCTTCATAAATCCCTGTGATGTGAGTGCTTTTTGCTGTTCACAATCTCAGTCTTTGCCTGTATCTAAGTCATATATCATGTTAACTGTTGAGGTAAATTTTTAATAGACAATTGTCCAGGCAGCATAAAAAAGCACAAGAAATAGGGAAATATTTAGGGTGACTCGTACTGAAGACACTTCCACCACTATGCCCATGATTTTCCTAAGAATAAAGAATGGATTCAAATTTTATTAAGAACAATTTTAGTAGAAACCAGAATAAAGACTGAATTGCTCCAAAAAACAATACAAGGACAGGAAAGAAGTTACAGCCAAATAAATTCAGCACGAAGTTTACATATAACCATGGAAAGGAGGTGGCTGCTGGAACCACTCCTGGAACTGTGTGTTCATACACTCTTACTCAAGTCCAACTATTCTGCTAATTCCTGAAGATAAAAGTTTAACATGTAGCAGCAGCAGACTACAAAAAGAGGCAACAGGAGGAGAATAGCTATTAATAACAAGAAAGTAAGTTTTCTCAGCATAATTTAAAAAAAATATGTTCCAACAAAGAAACAAAACAAAGCAGAAACCAGTGGACAGAGAATTCTAATCAGACCTTCAGCATTTTGCTGCTGGTTTGACACAAAAAAGTCTGGTAATAGAAGGATGGAGAATGCAGACTTTCATTCTCACAGGGTCAAACACTCTCCAGTTTTGAATATAAGCAACTAATTAGTATTAAGGAAGAATCAAACTCTGGATTTTTTTAAAATTTGATGTAACTAGATCTCAAGTTACTGGGGATGTGAGAGAAGAAATCATTATCATCTCCCAAAAGTATTCAAAAACATAACCCTCCATTTCTTTAGATGAAGTAAAATAGATAATCTAGCAGAAAATCAAGTTTCATGCTAACATACTGACAAACACCTAACAATTATGATATCTTAATACAGGCTTCTATTTAAAAAAAAAAAAGATGAGAAAACTTTTTGAGTTAAAACCATTGGCTTTTCCTGAAAACATCAGACCAAACTATGCAGGTATTAAAAAACTCTGAAATCATGATTCATGATCTAATGCCTTTTTTCATTTCATTCATATGAGTAAAATGAGTAGAATTAATTACTTTATAAACCAAAATGAAAGCTTTAGACACAAGTAATTGATAGATATTTTATCTCACAACCATTAGCTAATTTTGATGCTGTTTCAGAATAAATACATACAACCCAGTGGTTTCAGTGTGCACAAACTCACCTGACATTGTTTGCTCCAGCTTGTGGATCAGTGACTTCTTAGCACATTCAACATCAGGACTTGGGTAATCCAATACCTGTCTGCACCAAACTAATGGACTGACACTTTTTTGCAGTGGATTTTTTTTCTTCTTTGGAGATGTATATAACCTGGAAAAGAGAGAAAAAAAAATTATGAGGACAGACAAAATGAGCATAAGATCAGACATGCAACAGAACACCACAGAGTATGCTATTTCTGTTTTTATACTCTATTTACACTATAGTACAATCCCAAAAGATAAAGAAAGCACAGATTTGACCCTAAAATTAACTATTTTGGATAGAGTATAACAGCGATAACATATGGCTACCAAGGATTTCAGACACATTATGGACAATTTCACTGTCCATAATATACATAAACATACAAATGAGGATTAATCTTTTCAGATTCACCTGAAAGAAATAAACCACTATGCAATAGAAAACTCTTGTTTTCTGAAGCAAAGGAAGCAATAAGCATCTTAATAGCCAAGGAGCAGTGCTAAAGTACACAAACACAACTACTGTTTCAGTAGCCTTGAACAATAAACAATTTATGTTTGTTTATTATTTCTATCCTAGTACCTGATCTTTTCACTCTCTTTGAACACAGAACAAAGAAACTATCCCTGTCCTAAGGAGGTATACAGTCAAGCACTAGCAACAAGGAAAAACAGATAATGCACACAGGAGAGTGGAGAGAAACAACAAGATCATATTGTTTTGCCAGATATACTGAAACCTTTGTCTGTCTGCATCTCCACTCACTTATTTTAACATCAACATTCCATGACTGAAGAAAGTAGTAGTCCAGTTTAAAAACTCTAGAAATATAACTGAAAACTTCTCCTCCCTCAAGAAACAGATCAAAGGAAAAGTCATAACCAATCACACACTCACAACAGGGAACTTTAAGCCTTACTTTGAATTAGAACCAAACTTGGAAATGTGGTTCAGCAAAAGACAAAAGTGAATTGCAAGACATAACTCTTAACTAGAGATTATGCATGTGTAGAATCAGCTAAACAAGTGTTTCTTTTAGGGTAATGACAGACTTCATATTCCAAGTGAATATGATTGTATGCCACACAGCGTCACTTAGGAACATCTGACAGTCTAATCAGACAAGTCTCTGTACAAAATACACAGCAAAAGTTGTTCTCTTTATGCAAATGACATTAGCAACACAGAAGTTATTTCCTACAACTTTCTCTCTACAAGATTATCTCATCTCTCCTCTGTAATTCTAGAACTTGAACTGTTTGTGTTATAATAGCTTTTAGAGATTTTTTGTAATTACTACCATTAAGTTCACTTCTTACAAAAGCTTATGTTTATAAAACCACCACTCACTGATCTTTATTAAGAACGAGCTCCAAAACACTCTTCCCTCTAACACTGAAATTAGCAAGCTATGCTTGCAGATCCAGGCAAGAAAATATTTATCAGCTGCCAGGTTTTAAAATAAAAATGAAGTTGTTTGTAACAATCCAAATAAGTCACTGCCACTTACTGTAGTTCAAGGGGTTTATGCTTTGGCCAATATCATGCTGTCTGTCATAACTGCTTTTGTAGAAATGCCTGCAATTGGGCACTCAGCCCAAAAGAAAAGCTAAAAGCTCTTCATGTATTTATAGCCCTGAAGATCCTTGAAAAGGATCACAAGAGTCACTCAATTTTCACAGTTGTGTAAACAATTACACCACTTTCTGTAATTTATAGGACATCTCCATACCATTAAAAGTAATGTTTAACATTTACTATCTCTCTAGCATTTTGAATTTAGTGTCGTTTTAATACTTACCTGTACTCCTTTCTGTCCTAAGGTATGTTTATACAATACAAAGAAGTGTCAGAGGCAACAAGGCCAGACTCACTCCTGGTGCTCTGGATAGTTGGCATGCCTTGCTGTGTTTGAGAATTTCCATGCACATTCAGTTTACAGTAGCAGCCAGTATAAGAGGCAAGAAATTAAAATGCATGTCCTCTTTGAGGACTGGTCTAATCAAAACTCTACCTGATATTTTAAGCTTCAACACATTCTTTTCAGGAATTCCCAATTGTTCCATAAGTAGTTTATTTACTGAAGAAATCCAGGCTCACACAGCTCCCTCCCTCTTTTCCACCTCCCTTTCTAACCAGTATATATTGCATATTCCCCCCACCTCTTCCAACTCCTTTATCAACCTTTGTTTCATAACTTGGACTTCAAGGAAAGACAGAACTTGACAACATACATATTTCATGCAACTCCAACACACACATGTACACTGATGCAGTGACAAAACAGCTCTTTCAGGGCAGTTTCTTGCACATCATGCAATTATCAAGTCTCACTATAAAGCAGTGATCTTAATATTCCACCTGACAAAGAACAGCCAATCTCAAGCCTTGAGACTGACTTAATTCTACTTGCTTTGCCTAACTTGGATTTTACAAAAACCAAAAGGACCAAGGGCAAGGCTAAGAATCAGAGTGATGCCTCTATTACTTCTTCCTCTTTGCCCAACGTCAGAAAAAGAACAGATACATGAAGCACATACAAGTAACTTCACACAGCTAAGTGGTCTTCCTGGTCAAACTGTTTGATCCAAATGATATAGGTCCTCTTTAGCTGAACAACCTTCCAGAAGAGATCCTATTTGTACCTGTCAATGCATTCTACAGCAACACAACAGCACTGACTGGCAGTACAGCAACTTCAAGACAGAAGATTATCAGAATGACTTCATACATCTTTACCCACTGTAAATCAACTCTCTCAAAACAGGAAGTTAAAAATTATTGAGGAAGCTGACAACTTACAGTTGCCATCCATATTACAAATGTTAACACACCAGAAATATATACTCCAATCTCTCCTCAACAGAGTAAAGACTCCACAACTCAGTGACATAAGGTAAAGCAGAACAAAATGGTATATTAAGAGGAGCTCAGGAGCTTTGATCTACTTTGAAACAACACTAAGGAGACCAGACACTATGACTCTGCTGCAGCCATTAATATTTCCTTCCTTTGGCTCTTACAAGTCAACCACACCAGAGCAGCACCAACCCAAGGCTGAAAGCAGCCAGGGGCTCTACTGATTAGTTCCAGGAAGATGCAGACAGAAAAGGGCAGAGCTTTTGCAGGAAGACTGCTGTGACTACAAGCAAATATGATGTCAGCCAAATGGAGCAAGATGCAGCATGTTGCACTGGGACACAGATGAGTCAGAAAAGGCTTTGAAGAAAGAGGACACACCACTGCAGCAGGAGTGGAATATCTGCGTACAGATTACCTCACCTGAGGAACACCTCCCAGTGCATTAAAATACAAGAGGCTAGTTGCCACAGGCATGAAACAAGAAGCCAAAATTCTCACTGGGGAAAAAAAGGAAGCGTCCTTTTGTATCAAAATCCTTCCACTACTCAGTATAAGAGTGAGGGAAAACATACAGATGAACATGAAGTCACAAATCTGAATTAGAAAGAAGATGGCAAGTGGAAGGAATCTGAAGTTAGAGCTCATTTATTTTAGTTACATTAGGTTTAAGCAAAAACTGGAAGTTACAATAAAGGAAATTAAATGGGAGCACGCAAAACATGATGCATGCAAAAGCAAGATTAAAAACCTGAAGACATGATGAGGAGAAAAAACTGAAATCCAAGGATAAATCAATAAGAAATGCCCCTAAAATACAAGAAAGAAACTTCACAGTGAAAAGCTAATGAAAACATATAAATCAGGAGACAATAATACTGGACAGTCTTGGAAACAGATAATTTAGAACACAACAGTGTCAATCTAAGCTATTTTAAGACAATTTAAAAGTTTTAGGAAATCCTATCTGAAGTGGCTTAAGCACGTTAAGACTTAAGACAGATTTTGAATGGACAGGTAGAGATCTGAAAAGCATCTCTGGTTGAAAGAAAAATCAAAAAATTAAGTGACATCCCTGCACTAATGTGGCCCACAGATCTCCTTTCCTTCTCCCCACCCCACAAAATTCCTGTGCCACAGCTGTGGCTGACTAAGATACACATTGCTTAGCCTGCAATTATTCGTTTTCAGCTCTACTTCACAGAATACTTCTAGTTCCGAGAGATTGCACAAACTACAGCAAACTCCAGTCTATGAATATAAACTGCAGAATATGAATACTACAAAGAGCCTTTGACAGTCTCATTAAACCTTCACATTACAGTGGTACATCTCAGTTACATAATGAAATTTTTAAGTAGAATTAAGAATATCCAAGAGGTTGCAAAGTGCAATTTGGAACACAACTACCTTTCTGTGTCCAACAATTAAAGCTAGTTAGCTGTGCCCTGGCTAGTTGCTGGAAATTACTGCCACTATTCATTTCCTCATCTAGAAGAACATGTTTGTGTCGGAAAAGGATCTTGGGAAATGGGAAATGGGCCATCAAAACCACCATCATGTACCTTCTCTAGAACTATCACACAAATTGTACAACTGTCCACTATTTGAGAAGCTTTTCATAAGAAATTTGTTAGTGCATCTGTGCTTAAACATAGTATTGTTCATATTTACACTGAAGAGAAAAAAGTTGAGAAGTTCTGTGTCCTAATAAATGTGTTCCAAAATAAAATTCCATTTAATGACTATGCCTGAGAGCTCTATCAACAACTACAAGTAATAGAAATGTGAACCATGCCTAAACAAGACATGATTATGTAGTAAATTTCAGAAATATCACTAGGACAGTAAAGGAAACCCATATCAAAGATTTCATTATATCTAAATATAAAGCATGTTTAAAAGCAGTAATTATCACTGGTCAGAAATTGAAATAGTTCTTTCTCAGGATTCTTCCTCCAGTCCTCAAATATCTGTTTCACAACAAATATGGATATCTCAAAGACAATAATCAAACTGAATATTATTTAATGTTACCAGTTGTTTTTCATTATAACACTGATGACTTCCGTAACTCTTGCTTTTCCTACATGCTTCTTTTCATATTATCTTCCTAGTTTGTGAAGATGTTATCTGAATTTGGTTAAACCCCAACAACTTTAAATCAAATTGACTTTTTATGTGCCACAAAATGAAAAACCGCAATTCCTCTTTTACTTACACCGTGGAACAGAAATTGATCAGAATCTGTCCTGCTTCCAAAGGGCCCAAACCACATTAATACAATAAAATTTAACAGTTAAACAGGAAATGCTGCAATGCAATTTCAGCAATGGGGTTTCATTCAGGTGGAGCTCTAGCCTAAAATAGTCAAAGTATACTTTACCAGCTCACTATGGCAAACCAGGATTCCAAAACAATGCTGGTGCTCAAGGGACATCCAGCAATACGAGACAGAAGAATCATTACAGACGACAATCGTGTATCTCACACAGGCCCTTGGCCAACTACCGCTAATGGATGGCTAGAATGGAAACTTGCAATGTTATCAACAGGTGCAAATTAGAAATAGCTGCTGAAGAGTGTGAGTATAATAGTAAAAGTATGTGCCTTCCACTTTAACTAGTCAGGATACACAACCAGTCTGAGCTCTTAAAAAACACTGAAACTATTACTTTTAGCTGTTCAGTAAGTAAAAAAAACCCACCAATAATTTAATTTTAAATACATAATAACTGCCTTCTGTTTGTAAATGAGGTCAGTCAACTGTAAGCTATTTTAACCCTACCAAGGAGACTTGATGCTGATATGAAAGCATGGGTGCTAGTTTTTATAGCACTGTCATTTAAAGAGAACAACTGTTCTGAAGTTTGCTGAGCAATTACATGTACAAAATAGATACACAGCAAGCTCTATACTCTTATGCACATGCTGCAAGTAAATTTTGAAGAAAAGTACAGCATGCTTTGCTCACATTTAAAACAAAGCTTCTCAGAGAGCTCAGTTTGGGACCGTGCAACAAGTTACCACAAAGGAAGCTACAGTGGGTTCCCAGCACAGTAACTCATCTAGAGTAATTGCCCACGCGTGCACACTTATCCTGCAATAAACTCAAGACCCAATAAACTCTTTTTAAAAGCAGCATGGCAAGCCACTCTGCACATTGTTATCCAGATAACACATCCACACCCAACCTTACCCAGCAAGTCAGGCAAGGAGGTGCACACCACTTCTCTGAAGATTTCTCCACTCTGGTCACCTCTTCCGCCCTATTGTCTTTTCAATTAATTAGTAAGAAAAGACCTGTTCAGACTGAACTTGAAAAAAATTAAATTTGATGCAATCTGGTTCAAGAACAGCTAAATAGGAACACCCATAGAGTAGATTATGAAAGTTGCTGATAACTGGAGGAAATAATCAGCAGGCCTAAAGCAAAGTCTCCAAGGGTCTGTGTAGAGCTCAGTACAGTGTGCAAGTACAGATGTGCCAATCTGCAACCTTCAGGACCTTATCAGGAAGAAAGTTTCAGCACATTAAACAACTTTCAGAAGCATATAGACAAGAAACTCAATCTAAATGCAATAAAATATTTTTAATAATTTACCACATAATTTGAAGATTGTCTGATGCAAAAATGTTTAAAACGTGAAGTGAATCTGGATTTAAGTAACCACAGAGAAGAAAAACAATCAAGCAAAAATATAAACAATCCCAAAAGTCACTAATACTGTATGGATGTTTTAATAGCTAATGCTGCTATTAAAACAGCAGTGTCAAAGTTCCTTTGCTTGTTTGATAGTTACAGCAGAGAAGTGAAAAAGTAAGGAGAAGGTGCACTTACCTAAATGCATTTTAAAAGCTAAAAATAAGTTTATCAACTCTACAATGTAGATTTAAAGAAACGTGTCACATTCTAGTATCAATTTCAATCACAGTATCAGGTGTTCTGTCTTAAATTCACAGCCACTAATCTCATGTAGGCATTAAATGTAAAACAATTTTAACAATTAAGAAAAACATTTATTCTGCCATGACAAAACTGCAGACAATTTCATAATAGGGTATGAAAATGTCTGTATTACACAAAACAGAAAAGGACAGTGATAACCAGCACCCTTGAACACCTATTACTGCCCACAGCAAGGTCCTTTTGAAATCAAAAGTGAAGACAAATCTTAACTTCTATGTGTAGACAAGCAAAACAGGCAAGGTGAATCAATTTTTTATGAACAAACGATGATTTAAATTTAGTTTGTTTCCACAAGAGGTGTCCTCAGCTGCTAAGAAGTATTTGATTTTGACAGTGTATAATCCCATACTTTAAACAGGACTTTGGGTTAAGCATTAGTGATCCAATCCATTTGAACCTCAAAGAGTTCATATGATACTTAAATTTCATTGAATACATTCACCCTTACAGTTGATTAAATTATTTTATGAATGACCTTCCATAGCCAAGGCCTTAGGAGGAGGATCTTTATGAAACAGTTTAAGGGAAATCCACTTATTCACAGCAACCCCTCCTAAAAGAAACAGGCTTGTTTCTTTTAGATTATTCCATTAGCCCTCTGAAAATGTCAAACTTCATTAAGAGCAAAAACCTCCATTAATCAAATGCATAAATACAAAGGCATCTTACCTTCATAGGAAAATAAAAGGGGTTGGACTATTTAGTGTTTCAACAGTTGAATTAGAAGTTGTTTAGAAATTCCAAGAGCTTGATTTCCATTTTTATTAAGCACTTTGGAACAAAAAAATCATCATTCTAGCCAAACTATGTTTATCATTAATTGCATATTAAACAACAGCAGGAAAACACTTTTTTTAAACAACCACATATCCATATTTTGTGATATGTGTGACAATTCGTAAATTTTTACGATTGCTTCTTTTGTTTCATGCATTTGTGTCTCACTCAGTGTCCTATGCCTGAGACTGAAAATTAGTAGCTAAAACACTTCAGCATTATAGTTGCCAAAATATTAGTAAAGGAATCAAGATGTGCAAAAGACTGCCTATAAGTTTTGCTGCCTTTTGAGCACCAGAACTTGCACAGCAACATGACGGTGCCACAATAATTGGCAGCCAAACACCTGACACCAGCAAGGGCAGTGCTCAGTGAACCATGCAGCTGCCCCGTGAGTGCCCAGAACTGTGTCAACAAAAACACAGCACTAATGCCACCACTGTCACCATACACTCTGTCGGGACGTTCACTTTCACTTAAGAGACTCATTATGTTACCCATGATTTAGAATTAATGTATAAAACAGTAAGATCTGTTGTCACTAGAATTCACGACATTTACAGATTTGGCCATGCCACTCCAAACTTGCAGGGCAAATTTACCAGATTCTATTTCCATCAAGGGCTGTAGGCCCTTGTAGGTTACCAGTCATACAGTGAGAAATAAGAGTAGCTGCCTTGCACAGACTCATCTTCTGAGAAATGATGCCTTGTGTTAATTTAGTGTTGGATGAGAATAAACTTATGCTCTCATACTTCTCCAGTGGATCGGGCTGAATGTCAGGCAAATGATTTCTCCAAGGAAGCGCACACACTGTCTCCTCCCTGAGCAACTAAAACATTGCTCATGCATGGAGTCATTCCAGCATTTTTAAAGGCGTTCCTAACTCTGCAAGACATTTTTGTTTGTTTTGTAAATTTGTCTGCATGTTTGCTTCCAGAGACCTTCGTAGATGGACCCACAATCAGTTCTGTTGCAAGATGGTTTGCATGCCTGTTTAAACAAAAGTTTACACTTTTTGTCATGCTTCCCTTGCATTTCTCTGTTGACATGCTGCTGACACGGTGCTCCTCCCCACTATTTCTCCTGCAGCTCTGAGGCTGCCCCTCAACAACTGTCACAGGAAACTTCAAACCGACAGCTGGAGACAGTGTCATGTTTGGAGAGAGCCAAGTCTTCTCGATTCTCAGTGGAAGCTCAATCAAGTGTTAATAATGACAAGGCACACAGCCACCTGCAGCTGTTTCTGCTGGAGCAGCAGGGTAAGCAGTCCATTTATAACGAGGAACCACCTAAGGGAAACCGTGATCCTACATCATTAGCAATAAATTAGAACGCCTAAGGGTAACACGTTTATGAGATGAAAAAGTGCTACATTTGCTGCCTTTACAGCTGAAAGAAACCGAGGCATTAAAGGTGCCCGATGCATGTCTGAAGTGTAACAGTACCTGTGGGCCAATTCTAATACGCAGAAATTTCCCACAAGTTTCTCAATGCCTCTCCACCGCCTGCACTCCCGAAAACACTGATGGCTCATTCTGCGGCAGCACCGGAGCCCGCTCGGTGTCCGAGTACCCCCAAGTAACGCTCCCCTCGCGGCCGAGCAGCGAGCAGGGCAGAGCCGCGGCCTCCAGGGAGCTTCACCGCCGTTTGCAGAAAGCGAACACCCTTCCCCGGCAGGCGTCTAGTCCAGCTCACTAAGCCCTTCACCCAGCCCAGAGGGCGAGGCTGCCTCCGCACACAAAGCCCCGAGACCCCCTCCGACATCAGGCACACGCCTGGAAACTGCCCCTTCCCCCAGGCACGGCGGAGCCTTGCCCGCCTCCTCACCTACCCGCCCCCGCCCCATCCCCACCCCGGCCGCCTCCTCACCAGCCGGTCTCGTCCTCATCGCAGCCGGCCAGCCGCTCCAGCTCCTCCGGCCTGAGCACCGCCGCGTCGTCCAGGAGGCCATTGCCGCCGCTGCCCCCATCGCCACCGCCGGGCTCCTCGGGGAGCGAGCGCCGGGCGACGGCCCTAGGGCTGAGACAGCGGCCGTCGGGCGACGGGGAGACGGCGGGGGGCGGCGAGGAGGGCCCGGCGCTCGGCAGGCGCTTGGGGCTGGCGGGGGCGGCGGGCAGGGCGCCGTGGCGGCTGCGAAGCTGTTCATTCTGCTTCTCTAGCTTCTTCACCAGCTCCTGCAGCTTCCGCACCTCCGCGTCCGCGTTCACGCCCGAGCCTACATCCTCCATGGCGGCCGCCGGCAGAGCGGCGGCTGCGCGGGGAGAGGCGGCCGTGCCGCCCCGTCTACGCGGCCCGGCGGCCGGCGCCGGGGCAGGGCCGGGGCGGGGCGCAGGACGCACATCCGCCGCCGCCATGTCACCGCCTCCGCCGCTGCCGCCGGAACCGCCGGCCCTCGCGCCGCCTTCTCTCTGGGCGGGCCGGAACGGCACGGAACGGAACGACGTGCCTTGGCCGAGCGTGGCGGCGGCTCGCGGCCCCGGCAGCGGGAGGCTGTGACTCAGCCCCGCTCGCGGCCGTCCGAGGGGCTCGTGCGGTGGGCTCGCTCCTGAGGGAGCGGCCTGGCTTGGCCTGGCCTGGCCTGGCCTCCCGTGTCTTGGGCACCGCAGGTCCCGGACAGGAGTTGTATGGGAAGCCCCGGAATACCTTCCAAAACCGTTCAAAACCTCTGGAGAATACAAGGCTGCCCATGGTCCGAGGCCTAGGTGAAAGTGTTGGGCCTATTGTGTTTGACGGACGTGTGAACTGAACATCCTTCGAGTGTACATTTTGTATAAATAGATGCATATTCTTTTAAAGGTTGTGGTGATTTTGCCTTCCATAGCAAAACTTACACCTTTAGGTTTAAGGAATTAGTGGGGCTTTGGGATTTGTCACAGAATCACAGAATGGATAATGTTGGAAGGGACCACAGTCGTTGATCTGGTCCAATCTCCCTGCTCAAGCAGTTATCCTAGAGCTCAGGGCACAGGATTGTGTTTACTGGGCAATGTGTTCCAGTAAAGAAGTTTTTAATATTCAGGTGGAACTTTCTGTGCATTGCTTTCTGCCCATTGCCTCCTGCCCTATTTCTTGGGATGTTTTGTATCTTGTGACGAATTGTCTCCAAATTTCGTCAGATGGCATTGTGGGGATGCTCTGTGTCCCCCTTCCCTGAGCCACTGAGTGACACTGTCCTTAGTCCCACCCCTTCACAATTTTTTCCTCTTCCCAAGTTCCGTCTACTCACCAGCTTCATTTTGGAGCCTGGTTTGGCAGGGGAGAGGAGGAACACCAGCAAGTGGGCCAGAGGATGGCTGGAGTCTGCAGGGGATGGCACTGCTGTGAGCAGTTTTTACCAGGCTCAGGAAGGGAAGAAGGAAAATAAGACTGGGGTGCTCAGACCTGTGGGATGTGCTGAGAAGTTGCAAAGTTTAAGGGCATTTAATGCTACACAATCTGGTTGTGTTAGGTATGGTGCATGGACTGCTGGTGTGTTGAGACTCCCAGGCATGAGTTTACCACATCCTTACAAGACTGGGTCACTTCCTTGCCTTACACAACACTCTCCCCTTATACATTCAAAGAATACGTTCCCTGTATGTACAGCATTATTTGAGGGTTTATTCTGGGGTGGTTTTGCATTGTTACTGTTAGCTTCTCACCAGAATCCAGGCCTTTGATCCATACATGCAATTTATATCATTATTTTCCCAAAACAATTATCACCTTAAGTGTTTAACTGCATTAAAATACATCAGGGCTGGTATCTTTCAACAAAGCAATTTAATTACTCCTATGGTAATGTCTTCATTATCTGCAAATGAAGCAAACTTCTTATCAGCAGCTGATTTTGCCACAGACTTTGTATAATTCTCACAGCTATAGAACTACTAAACAGTTTTGGCCCATGAGCTGAGACCTTTGGCACTCTGATCACTGGCACCACGTTAATGACTATCATAACTCCTTAGGGACTGGTCTGTAAACCAGTTTGTAAATCCAGCTCATTCTCTGTGTCTGTATGATATGGTACAAAGTCAAATGCCTTAAGGGAATCCAGATATATTCTGTGAGAACAGTTACTTATCAACAGAATTTACAGTCCTACCAAAAGGCCAAGAAAACTATTATATAAAGGTTTTTTACATTAAGGATCTTCCATGACCCCCATACTTAGAGTGACACTGCTGATGATTCAGTAGTTGGTGGGTCTTAAACTATGCAGGGAACTTTATTCCAAATTAGAGCATTTATAGCAGGACCACACAATAGAACTTCTTTCTTCTATAACTATCCTCAGGCCAAACATCAGTGGCATGAGAAACCCTGTCACTTGAATTAATCATGCTTCTATGGTAGCAGCAGGAGGAGTTTAATCCTTTCTATAGTGCAACTGCTGGGATCAGGATGGGACTGGTGGCTGGAACTGGGAGTGTGGCAGTGTGAAGTGGGGCTGTGACAAAGGGCTCTGCCAGGAGATGCAGACAGGCAGTGCAGCGGAGGACCAGGACCACAGAGAGACCCAGGCTCCTGGGAGCTGCTGCCAAAACTGCCGCTGTTCCTGGTCATTCTGTCATGTTTAGGGGCCTGCTCTGATAGCTAATGGGGCACCTCTGAGAGCTCTTTAGTGGTCAGTGCACTGCCTGCATCCTGCCTCTCCTCTGCTTCCTCTTCCTTCTCCCTTCCTCTCCCCCCTGTTCATTTTATGGTCTGTCTGTCCCCCAGATTTCCTACTCCAACTTTCTGTCTCCTGCTGACACCATTACTTTGCTGCCAGCAGCTGTAGCAATTTTTTCTCCCCACAAGATACACTCCCTGCAGGTGTGTGTGGACAAAGGGGGAGGAAAGTGAGAAAAAAGTCTCAGAAAAAAAGCTTCAGAACTGCTGAATCATCTGCTATTTTTACAAAGAGTAAGGGCATAAATGAAATGAACAAAGGGAGTCACTGCTTAATAGTCACCATAGTCTGTGCTTTGAATAGCAAGAGCCATGATTCTGCTTTCTCATTCATTCCTGTGTTGTGAGTGCCCTTCTCATGTGCTGGGAACTGAAGAGCAGCAGGGCTTGGTCCATAAGCTTCCTATGAAATATCAAGTCAATAATAAGCTTCCACGGCCTTCTTGTTCCTCAGATTCCAAGCTTGCTCTGGCCAGATGTGAGACCACACCCAAGCAGAGGCCCTTGGGTGAATATACAGAAATAGTATTAATTGATAGTAATGCTACAAAAATGAAACCTTTCCACTGTGTCACAAGAGCAAGAGAAATTCTTCTGTGTGTGAAATTAGATCTGTTGCAGATTTTTTTGTGAACAGCTGTGATTGCACCCACGCTGTGTTTTCCCTTCTCACAGAGAGGGAGGAGAAAAGCAGCCTTTCCACAGCACTGTTTCCAGATCTCAGGACATGCTTGGGTGCTTCTCTTGTCTGACTTGGGGCAGGTTCTAAACTCACCAGATGAGAGAAAATGAGGAGCAGTCTCTCCAAAGGAAAGGAAGTCTGAACAAGGTTCTCATGTCACTCAAATAATTCAATACACATCCTTCTGACAAGTGGATCCTAGAAAAAGGCCACCAGGAGCCTTGTTTTGCTGACCTTTGAGCTCTCTAGCATGGACAGCCCTATGGTTAGTTTCTCAAAGTGGTGATTTGCTGAATCTTTGCCTTTACATCTGTAAAAACTGTTAGAATCTGACTTTGAAACCTTGATTTCATTTGTCACCTGGGAGGACAATCCCTCAGGGAGAATAGTACATGAAGATGGGCAGATGCATGGTGGGAAGTTAACATTTGTTGTAAATATTTAACTTGATGTCTGGAAAACTGGACTGGTTTTTAAGCAGCTTTGCTTATTCTCCTGCAGAAGGGTTGTTGCCTGCCAGACTTGTCAAAGGAGGTGTTCAGCAGGCCCACACATGTTTGTGTTAGGCAGTGTTTAGCTAAACCTTTGACAAAATATAAAGTATTGTTTATCATTACAATATATGGCACATGCAAAAATTGAATACAGAGTGGAAGAAGCATGCTCCTGTCATAATATGTTCCTTTCAGAATTGAAGGCAGAACTGTTACTCTAGTTCTACTAAAAGAACCAACATTGTAACTTCAGTTATTTATAAGAGATACCTCTGAGTACATCAGGCTCATCAGTGGTGAGACAGCACCAACAATGTTTAGCCCTTTAGATTGGGGTTTGGAAACTTAAAAATGTAGTCACTCTGCACACATCTTCAGTACCCATACCCATCCCCTAAAATCTTTAAACAGCGGTGAGCTGTGCATAAATACACTTTAAAAGTCTTTATAAATAATTTTTAAAAAGTGTTTTCTGCTGACAGTGTTGTGGATGATGGACCCATGATCAGTACATTGGTCTCCTTACCAAGTTACAAGGCACTTAACAAAATTTAGTTGAGCAAGCTTAAACTTAGCCAAATTTAAATTATTCAGACAGAACAAGGTACTTTCTAAGGCATTGATTAGAATTTTTTAGTCTGGCTTACAATATATTTTGAGAAGAAGAAAGGAAAGGAAAGGAAAGGAAAGGAAAGGAAAGGAAAGGAAAGGAAAGGAAAGGAAAGGAAAGGAAAGGAAAGGAAAGGAAAGGAAAGGAAAGGAAAGGAAAGGAAAGGAAAGGAAAGGAAAGGAAAGGAGAAGCAAATTCAGTTTTATCATTGCGTTAGCTACCAGTATTTCATATTTATCAATCACTTGGAAATAGCTTAGTTGCTCTTTAAAAACTGCTGAGTTCAACACACTTAAAATGCTGCGGTGACATGGACATTGAATTGACATTGTGGTGACTCAGAACATTGGGAAAGGATTTTTTGTTGTCAAGAAGGTTCATGATTGATGTTCAGTTGCGAGTGCAGTGATTTTAATCACTTGGGTAACAGTGAGTGAAACCTTACATGTCTCCACCTGTATGAAGCAATCTTCTGTTCTATCATTCAAAAAAAAGTTCCTAAATTTGCTCTCCCAACATGGCTTTATTACCAGGCCAAGGCTGGAAGGAAGAAGACTTCATTGCACTCAAGAAGTTTTTAAAAACAGTTTTCCCTCTGCATTTTTTTTTAGCATGATAAAGCACCAAATCTTCAGAATGCAAAGTAACGGGAACTTTCAAATGTGTTGAAAGTTTGAAATGCTGCACACTGGAAAAGCTAGTATGTTTTAAATGTCTTTTTGCTTAGATTTGCAGAAAAAAATTGTTATTGAATAGGAGAGAGAGGGTATTCACATTGCATAGACAAAACTTTGCAATTAAATTAGGTTTATGCTCGATTTATTGATGGCTTGTATTTAACAAGGCTCTGCCTCTGTCTGAAGACAGTATGCTAATGCTGACAAAAGTAATTGAGATTGGCAATCAAGAAAGGAAAATGTGTGACCATGAGTAACCAAAATACTGTACGCAAACAAAAGAATTACCAAAGAAGCCTGAGATACTACGTTGGTACTTGAGTCTGGAGAGAAAACAAGAATATGTTGAGATGTGGCATATCACTGTATAATGCAACTTCTGATCTTTTTTTTTCTCTTCCCTGTTCTCTTTTGAGAAAGCTTTTGGCTACTTTGCACAGTATCGAAGGTATCCATCGCCATCTAGTGACACCATGTTGTGCCTGAGTCTGAGCTTGTAACCGGAGCGTTCCCAGGGAGAAGCTGGTGCCCCAGGACTCCTGCCACCCTCGTTCAGAGGTCTTGAGGGCAAGAGACCTCGGTCATGGCTTTGGTGGCCCAGGGCTCACTCCTGAGGAGGTGGCTCAGAGAGGGGACAAATGTGTGCGGAGAGTTTCTCGTGGGACAGCTCTTGCCATGCCTGTGCAGTGGGGAGGTAGCACAGGTGTGTGTGTGCCCTGGCCTCTGCACTGACATTTTCCTGCCCACATTTTGGGGGCACTTGGAGAGGACACCCTGCACATTCCACAGTGGAAGGAGTTCCCTGTATTTGGAGGATGCCATAAAGGAAGTCCTACCATGTAGTCAGTCCCAACACTTAGTGATCTTCTTTTCTTCAAGACCAGTATTATTTAATGCAGTGTCATATTTTTCTTTTGGATTCTTGTATGGTAATTTTTTAATATATCAAATGAGGGCTGATTTTACTCAGCAGGGATAAAATAACAAATAATTCATAGGACTGGCTAAAACATTCCCTCTGTGGTCCCTGCTGTTCAAATAAATGAGCTAACCTCAATGAGGAGCTCACTTAGTCACCGTGCCCTCTATCAGCAAGGACGAGTGAAAGGAAAGGCTCTGCAGGGAAACGAAAAGAAAATTAAAATTCATTTGTTTCCCAAAGCATGTTTTCCAGGGCCTAATTAAATGCATACCTTTTTGCTGAAGTCCACAAGAAGAACTATCATTATATTTCCCACTGCAAGAATATTATAGGTTTTGTAAATGAGAAGCAAATTGGGAAAATATTGTTTAGAAATCACATTGGAATACAAGAGCAGGCTGTCCAGGAAGGGGGGCAGGAGACCCCTTGGAAGGGCTTGCAGGCAAATAGCCCTCTCATTGTGTCTCTCAGCAAAGTCAAAGGAAAATAGTCTGGTCTTGATATGACAGGTCACTCACCATAAGTCAGTAGGCTTGATACAGAGATTCAGCTGCCCAGCTGCAGGTAGATCTTGATAAACAATTTGATGTAAAAAAATCAGGACAAATGTATTCCATTATTTCCCTACTGAATTATTTGCTTCCCTTCTAATATTATCACAACATTCACCTAGCAGACTGGGATTTTTTTCTTTTTCAGTAATGACTGCAACAGCAAGATTGTCCTTTAAGGTATACAGTATCACAAATCTTATTCATTTCCCTCTAGTTTTGCTTTATTTTACAGACATTTTAGAGACTACTAAAAATTAGAAAAACTAGGCTGATAAAATGGTCTGTGTCATTATTCATGCTCCTGCATGTATAATGTATTCATATTTCTTCTGTTTCTGTTATTATCTGTAGGGGGATACAGTATGGGTAAATGAAGGTGGTATAGAATGTAATCTTATCCCCTAAAGAGTTGCAGCTGAACCAATTACTAAAGATTAGGAGCAGGCCTGATGTTAACAGGCCACAGCTGCAGCCAATGCGAAGAGTGTTATAAAAAAATGGATTGGTGGGAACTGGAGTCAGTTGGCTGCTGTGAGGACAAGGAAGAGTCAGTGCTTAGAGGAGCTGCCTACAAGAAACATCAAGGAGGTACAAAAAGCTAGCAATATGGAACCCTTGCAATGTAATGACAATAGAACTCTTGCACTATAACAACAACAATTATCCCATTTATATTTTAAGATCTTTGGAGCAGTTTTGCTCCAGCTTCTGTTTTTTAAGTGCTTTGTTTTTCTCTAGTACACCTAATAGAACTACTCAAGCATAAGTCAAGCTCTGCAGAATATAACTAGCTGAAATATTAATTTTAAAATATTTGTGCTACTCAGCTGATTTGAAGCCAGAATAGCTCAGTCAGATAACTGTGGAAGGCAACTAGAATTCCTTTAAGCCTAAGTGCTCCAGGAATTATCTTCAGCATGTATCCCAAAGGGAAAAAAATATGGAAATAGCTCCATTCACAATTAACTGGGAAACCCTGAACTTTATAAAGTAATGAGTGAGTCTACAAGGAACAGAAAATGAAAAAGTGTCTTGCTAGACAAAAGGCATGTGAAAATGTCAAAAGTCAAGCTTAGGAAAAGGCTGCAAAAGAAGCTTAAGCAAATAGTAAAAGGTACCTTGGCCAAATAACCAACAAAAAAGGAGTGGATGCCATATAAATCATGGATGAGGTTATAATTAAAGATAATTAAGGTCCCACCCCAAACTACCTGATTATTTGGCTCAGCATGAGTAATGATAATGCTGAAGTACACAGAGCTAAACCCAAAGTTGTTCATGAGAATGGGTGTGGAAAGAAATTATGTGTGAGGTGAAAATGAAGGGCAGAGAGCTTGCCTGTCAAGGAGGCCCAGTAGCAGAGATAATAAATCCAGCAGTAAGGTTTTTACTAAAACAGACAACAATACCATGTGATTAAAGGACTAAAAAGTGAAGTAGCAATATTTAAGGAAAAAAGTGTTGCACAAAAGTGGATTGTGATGATTTCAGTTGTCTGTAAGGACTCAATGTTTTTGTGAAAGAAACAGCTATGAAAGCAGATAAAAATTGGAGACAGTTGCCAAGGATCAGCTTGTATTTTTATTTGCTAAAATACACAATGCTTTTAGACAATTGCAATAAAGCAAATCCATATAGATTTCAGTAAAGTGACTGACATGGTGTTACATGGAAGTTAGTTTGATGATGCAGGAAAATCAGAGGAAAGAAACCAGCCAAAGAGCAACAGCAATTACTGTACTTCAAGGAAACTGCCTTGGCTATAGGGGATGGTTTATGTAACTGGATTAGGGACTGGTGCATTTATTATTTCTGTTAATGGTTATGTCCAAAGACAAGAACTAATTAATGAAATACACTTGTGACCAAAATAAAATATCTGGACTGAACTGCCATAAAACAAAGTCTTAATTAACAGAAGTCTAAGGCAACAAAGGCAAGGTACTTAAAAGAGTAGGAGGAATTTCTTCAGTTTTATCAGGTTTATCAGCTGCTGAATAATAATGAAGAGAAAAGCCTGGCTCGAAATAGTTTTGAAACTGTTTAAGCTGAGACCTTATGGAGATTACTCAGAACATGTCACAGTGAAGAAACATTAAAATACACTCAGAGAAGTTTAGGAGACAGAACCTTGAAATGGTGATACCTTAAGTATAGGTCAGGAGGTGTCTTGTTTGGCTCAACCAGATGAAACCAGATGTGGTTTTAGACAGCAACAAGGGTAAACACTGGGGAGGAAGAACTATGCAAGCCAAAGAACAGTGCCCCATGAGCAGGTTCTCCAGCTTCCTCCACATTCAAGTTGCAGTTCTACACAGTCTGAACATTCCCAGTGCAAACAATAGATTAATAAGCCACGCATTGATGGTTTACTATAATCAAAACCTGATCTTATACTCCCTATTTATTCCTATTATCAGTGGGAATTAAAAGCTTGTAGCATCAGGATCCCTTAGGTGCCTTTGTAATTCAAGTAAGTTGCAAAAATGCAAGATTTAGTGTTGGGTTTTGTTAATGCATGTAATAATTATGAGTGTCAGTACACATACTATGTTGCAAGTGTTCACTGATGTATTTCTCTGTTTATATATATGTATTTAACTTCAATCAAAATGCTAAGCTGAGGTATTAGAATATGATAAGTAAAATAGCAATAGAAATATTCTACCTTGCTGCCAGGTAGAATATAAAATTTTTAATACTTTTAAACAATTACATTTCTCTCCCAAAATTAAAAAGGAGAAATAATATCTGAACGTGTAGTTACCATCACAGAAAATCTGTTTATTGAGGGCTTGACAATAATAAGCACAGCAGAACATGTGCATTTTATTAGAAGTTACCTTCTGTATCCTTCTCTGTAAAAATCCCTGGCTCTTTGCAGTATTGTACTTTGTACACATGCAGTTTAACTTATTTTATCATTTTCATCTTGAAACAATCTTTGGAATGAGCTTCTAAATGCCTTTGTTCCTTGGTGGAAAGGCTGAGTCACTCGTCATGAGGGATTGATGGAAGATGCAAAATCAAAAGAATATATGGGACAGATTCAGCCCAAGTGTGGCTGAAGTCAGTGGTGCTCTAGGGCTAAATATGAGCCACAGTTAGGCTTTCTCCAGGAGAAGGGAACTGTCTTGGGCTGAGGCATCTTGCCCCCATCACAACCAAACCTGCACATCAGGGCACAGTAGAATGCTGGTGTCTGGTTCATAAGACACATTTTGCAATTCCTCTGTTAACAGGTCTGAACCTGTTCCACTGCTGCACAATTCTTTAAGTACAGAAAGCCCTACATAAAAGCTAAGCTATATTCAGACCTCAGAAGATGTGCCAAAATGACAAAAGTCAACCCTTAGTGGAAAGTTCAGAGTAGAGGGAAAATTCAAAGGGCTCTTATTTTTAACTGCGAATGTAGCAGTTTGTCTCAATTTCCCAGCTCAAACAATGTGGCAGGCTGGTGAGAGTGAGATATTTTCTATGGGCTCAGTTCCTGGTATTGTTTGCAAGCCAAATGTGAGGGTAGATAGCAATGTGTCAGCCCACTCACAGTCATGGCACAGGCATCTCCTACTAGTGACAGGCCTGGCTATTAGAACAAAGAAACACATGAGGCAAGAGACTTAAAGACTTCTTCCTTTCTCATAAGCATTTTGGCAAGAAAATTTTGAGAAAAACATTAAGGTTTGTCCAAGGAATATAATTATTATTAAAAAAAAACAAAGCTTTTAGTGCTCTTGACAATTAATTTTTTTTTCCCAAAGAAATAAGTGACAGCTAAATTGTTCTCTGAAAATGTTGGATTTATGACAAAGTCCAATGAAGCAGAGAGGGGTACTGATTTGGGAAGACTAGGGTTATGATCTGTTCATTTTGCCATATTTCAAAGTGATGAACCATATTGTGTTGTTTTAACTTGTCTGTATAGCAAATGGTGTGTGTGCAACCACGCACACGTGTGTATCTCTGTGCTTATACATGCACATACACCTGTTAAACACCATATTTGCAGCCCATGTTGGACTTGAAAAATTGCTAGAATGCTGGACTGCAGCTTCAGGAGGTTGCAAGGAAACAGCAATGAAGTATGAAGTGGAAATTCCCTCTTTATGACACTTGAGGGTCCCTAACTCTTCCTATACTTCAATATTAAGAGCTTTTAGGAACAATGAAGGCAATTTTTTCAGCAAGACCATAGCTTTAGACATGATGTTGCAAGGGATGCAACATTCATCTTCATTCAGCTTTGTTCACAGCAATGCACATTCACAGGAGTTGAATCAGGAAAAAAAAAATTCCATTTTATGTCCCTACTTCATTTAATCAGTAAATATAACTTGAAAAGTGATCATCAGTTAAATAAAACTTTCTAACATGAAGTTGCAAATTCTTTAATAACAAAACAAATGTTACTTGCTGCAACTGTTTTGAAAGTTGTAACATTAGTAGTGTCTGTCAATGAAGGCTGGAAAATGGGTTTTAGCGGGAGTGTAGAATGTCAAATTCACTCTAAAATAATAGTAAGGTCATGTATGTGATTATCACAGTGGATTTACTCTGAATTGTCATTACTGGAATGCCAGCCTGATAAGGGCAGAAATTAGGCCCTGTGGCAAAATGCTTGGACTGAAGGCTGCTGCCATACTACTGATTCCATTTGTTGAAGTGAACTTTTATTGTCAACTGGATGCATGGTAAATTTTATTTTGCAATTTTGTTAGGGAATGCCAAATACACTAAGCTCCATACGCAAAACCATAGTCTGACCTACATGTGAATTCAGAATAATTTAACTAGGAACACAGCTATAATAATATCACAATCAGAATCTGACCTTCTCTTGGGGATTTGGCGTGATAGGCTTCTAATCAATGTGGTTCAGCTGCTTCTTTAAATTAAATCAGTATAACATGGTTATATATACAGTGATACAAACCTCTCAGAAATGGAGATAAAATATTCTTTTCTCTTGAGAGAGGAAAGTTGTTTGCATTTTTGCTTTGCTTTCTAACCTTATTCAGTCTTACATAATACTTTATATACAAGCTAAAATTATGCATTGACACCTACTTTTCCATAGTATATTCCAGTTCAACAGATCACATCTTGACACAAAATTTCCTTTCAGCATTTTCCCTGTAAATTTGGTGTAACTCCATTAAAGTCAGATGTGAAATCCCAGTTTTGCTGAGCTCAGATTCTGTTCACTGAGCACCCATATTAATTGGTTAAATTTTTCTTTGCCACCCGTATCTAAAGGCTAAACTTGCTTTTGAAATCTAAGAGTTGCCTCTTCAAGCAGACTTACTGTTTCCTTAGCAGCAGCATGTGCTAAGCCACATATGATGCTATCACAGTGTCTGAGGCTGCCCTGCAGTGTCACCTATACAGTCTTTGCCCACAGCTCCTGGTAGCTGCATACTTCAGACAGTCCACACTGACCACATTAGCTGGCAGGGCAGTAGTTTTCAGATCTAAAGATCCTTAGAGAGTGAATCCTACTGTGGTCCTTCTTGGTTACCTCCTAGGGGTCCTCCTAGAAGTATCTAGAGACTCAGAGAGCACAAGCTGACAATCACCAGAGCTGAACAACCCAGCATACTAATCCACATCCTTGTCTTTTTAGACAGTTGTTCTTTGTACCAGGACTGGCAGAGAATTTCAATGTACTCCTTAGCACTACTGTTCTGACCCTGGATGTCAGGTAAAATGTGCAACTAAATGAAGACTCTTTATGTTCTCTTCCATGTTATATATTCATGTTACTTTCCTGTCATGTTATTACATTAGCACATCAAGCCACCACTCAAATCGGGCTGCACTGTGCTGAACAGGGCCCTGTTTTTAATAACTAACTCCTTTGTTTGTGGCAAGTTGCACTGCAGCAGTACACCATAGCACAGAGAAAGAGGAAAGAAAGGTTTGACAAATGTGTGTGGTTATATGATTTTACCAAACATTGTGGTCAAGCAGGCCCACCACTTACTAAAGAAATTTCTCAAACTCTTTTGCAAGTTTATGGGTCTGGTAGCTTTAGAGAGGTCTGTGGATTTTTGAAGGCTAATTTAGCCTGATACATGCTTCTTTTACCTTTTGTTCATTAAATCAGTAACTATATTAGAGTTCCTTGCAAAGTCTTGTGGGTTTTACTCCTGGCTTATCAATAACCTGACTGATAAACTATTTCACCAGTTTCTTTTTCCTGCATGGAGTTAGCATTCATTTATGAGTCCTGCTAGACTGTGGATATGAAAATCCCAAAATGTCAGGTGACACAGCTGCATGCCAAAGGAAAATCTAGCATCAACTGACAACAGTTCACACTGAAAGGATAAAAAGTTATCATGGTGGGAATCACCCTGCATCCCCAAGAAGATTAATCCCAGCTAGACCAGTGAAGGTTATCACCACGGTAGGTCAGGGCCTGCCCCTTCCCAGCCACCCAGCAGTAGCAGCTACATCCTCCCACTTGGAAACACTGGCTTCCTAGTCCAGAAAGTTCCTAGAGGGAACTTTTTAGAGGAGATGGTGATCAAGGAAAGGACAAGTGATACATATGGATAATTGCTGTTCCATAAATCTAGATTATAACCACATAACAAAACAAATGTTATGTGGTTATATGTTTTGTTTGTGCACATAGCTTTTGCACAGATCTTTCATGTTGTGCTGGGCAATGTTTATAATGAAAAGTGCTACAATATTCTAAAGCAGTGGGTAAAAACCCAGATTCCCTGTATTCTAGAGTGCTTTCAAAACTCCTTGGTATTTTGACTGTACCTTCCTGTTGAGACTACGATATCTTGTAAATCAAAGAATCACAGAATCATTTAGGTTGGAAAACACCTCTGAGATCATCAAGTTCAATCTTTGACCAATCACCACCTTGTTGACTAGACCATGGCATCGGGTACCACAAACAGTCATTTCTTGAGCACCTCCAGGGATGATGAGTCCACCTCCTACATGGACAACCCATTCCAATAACTGACACCCTTTCAGTGACAAAATTCCTCCTAATGTCCAGCCTGAACCTCCTCTGGCATAACTTGAGCCTATGTCTTCTCATCCTGACACTTGTTACCTGGGAGAAAAAAAATCAATCCCTACCCAGCTACAACTTCCTTCCAGGTAGTTGTAGGGGGGAATAAGGTCCACCCTGAGCCTCCTTTTCTCCAGGATAAACACCCCCAGCTCCCTCAGACACTCCTCACAGGACTTGTGCTCCAGACCCTTCACCAGTTCCATTGCCCTTGTGTGGACTCACTGCAGCACCTCAATGTCCTTCTAGTAGTGAGGGGCTTAGAACTGGACACAGGATTTGAGGTACAGCCTCACCAGTACAGGGGAACAATCATTGCCCTGGTCCTGCTGGCCACACTATTGCTGACACAGGCCAGGATGCCATTGGCCTGCTTGGCCACCTGGGCACATCTGGCTCATGTTCAGCCACTGTCACCAGCACCCCCCAGTCCTTTTCTGCTGGGCAGCTTTCCAGACACTCTTCCCCCAGCCTGTAGCATTGCAGGGTGTTGTTAGGGAATGCCAAATACACTAAAGCTCCATAGGCAAAACCACAGTCTGACCTACATGTGAATTCAGAATAATTTAACTAGGAACACAGCTATAATAATATCACAATCAGAATCTGACCTTCTCTTGGGGATTTGGCGTGATAGGCTTCTAATCAATGTGGTTCAGCTGCTTCTTATAATTAAATCAGTATAACGTGGTTATATATACAGTGATACAAACCTCTCAGAAATGGAGATAAAATATTCTTTTCTCTTGAGCTGGTGCTGCACTCAGCACTTGGCCTTGTTGAACCTCATACTACTGTTCTTAGCCCATTGATCCAGCCTGTCCAGATCCCTCTGCAGAGCCTTCCTGCCCTTCAGGAGATCAGCTGCCACCTAGCCTGGTGTCATCCATGAGTTTGCTGAGGGTGCACTTGATTCCCTCATCCAGATAACTGATAAAGATATAGAACAGGACTGGGCCCAGTACTGAGCCCTGGCAAACACCACTAAGGACTGCCACTAGCTGGATGTGGCACCATTCACTCTCTGGGTCTAGCTGTCCATACAGTTTTTGACAAAGAGTGCACCCATCCAAGCCATCAGCTGCCTACTTTTCCTGGAGGATGCCGTGGGAGACAGTATCAAAGGCTTTGATGAAGTCCAGGCAGACGACATCCAGAGCCTTTCTTATCCAAGTGGTGGTCACCTGGTCATAAATGGGAGATCAGGTTGGTCAGTTGGACCTGCCCTTCCTAAACCTGTGCTGGCTGGGCCTTATCCCCTGGTTGTCCTGTATGTGCCTTGTGATCGCACTCAGCATGATCTCTTCAATAACCCCACTGGGCAAGCGCCTTTCCCGAGGGTGGCATTTGTCTATGACAGACACATCTTACAGACATGACACAGCTGATCGTACCCTGCACCTGTGTCCCAACCTGTTGCTATGTTGATATGGTGCTTTTGCTTCTTGGCACAATGTGTGTCTCCTCAAAACCGTGGCACAGCTAGGAAACATCCTCACATTTACTGCAACAAAACACAACCCAGTGGCTGGCATTGAACTGGCATACACCTTCAAGACAAGAATATTTACTGCAAGAAAGAGTATTTTATGGTAGGTCTCTATTACACTCCACTGTTTAGTTACTTTCAGTGGTACAATGGAATTATCACTCCCAAAGTCTCTCAAAACTGGGCCAAAGCTATGGAGAAAGGAAAACCAGCACATTTGCTGATAGGAAAACCAGATAATGAAGAATGACTGAAATTTTTCTCTCATTCACAGGGTTCCCTCTTAAGAGTGTTATCTCTGCCCACAGCAAGTGAGGGAAGAGAAATAAACAAAGAAAATGCTCAGTGACTAAATTGACGGAATCCTCTGAGAAATTAAGGGACAAAGAGGATTTGACAGGCATGTAAAGGAAAAAGAAAAAGAGCCTGTCTGTGATCGAGGAACTGGTAGACATGCCTCTCTCTGACCAGAAATATTACAGTGGCTTTTTGAACCCAAGAGCACACCCAAAAGAACAACACTGGCTTCAATGAGAAAATGGGCATGAACCATGAGATGCTGAAGCATCAGTAGGTGAAAAACTGCTGAAAAAGGTGGTCTATTAAAGTTGCCATCCAACTTGTGTATTTGCCTTTCTCTCCTTGGTACTTTATGTGGGCCTGAAATTTCATGAGTCTCAGTCTTTCCCAAAGTGGAGACTTTCTCCTTGAGACTTCACCACAAGGACTCTTCACTATTACTCTTTCCTTAGTAGTAGAGCAAAATCCTGAGAAGCAGTGGCATCCTATAGTTGCTTTGATTCCACCATCCTGGTGATGTCCTTTGTCTGCGGTTGTGGTAGAAAAAACACAGGAAGGGAACTGAGAACTGCGAACTCCACAAAGTTTGCAAGCAAGTTTGTGCTCCACAAGTCCACCACAAATGCTCTGTCTGTTGGCTGATCAACATCAAAGTAGTTAACCCCTGATCAACGGTTGTAAGAAGAACAGCACGGCAATGGCCACATGCTTTGAACCACAGGGATGTGCCCTGCTGTCCCTTTGCTTCTGCTGCAGCTCTGGAGTGAGGCCTCAGGAGTAATGTAGCTGCTGCTGGTTAAGTCACAGTGTAGCTTAACACATAATCTAGTTCTCTGCTAGATGTCACTTCTTTCTAGAGCTCAAAAAGGGCACCATATAGGGCAAAGCTATTTCAAGTTCCTCCTTTAAGCAACTGTTTGGTTTTATTGCCCTTTCCCTGTGCCACAGCAGCAGCAGAGGGGATGAGGAAAGCTGTAGCTGCCATTGCTTGAAAAATGAAGCAATAGTTGCCTGTTTGCAAAACTGACCACATCAGTGGCAGTGGGTAAAGGTGTCTGAATGGATGCCTGAGCATGTGCTACCACAAGTGCGTGGATGCGGAGGGAAGTGGGAGTGGTGACATGGGCTGGTGGTACTAGTCATCATAGAGTGGCTGCAAGGAGACTGCCCATGTATTTAAAACAGAGAGGCCCCACACACCAGGCATTCAGCCCTGTGACTCCCAGATCTCAGCAGTAGTGTGACAGGCATGGGAGACATGGCCACAGTGCCAAAGTAAGTTGGAGGAAATCCCTCAAGTGAAAACAAAGGCTCGGTAAGTCATTTCCTCTGAGCTGAACCAAAAGACATCTGTGTTGATACAGCTATTACACACTAATCATAACAAAACAATTCTCTTGCAAACAGCAATAGACCCTGCTTGCTTTCCTCTAGGCTGACTGAAATGTGAGAGACGTATTTCTGTTGAACTTTACAAGATCTTTTTCTTTCAATGTGGTTTTGCAGTGACAATTTCTGTAGGTCAGACTGGTCTAGGAATGGGAAAGGAGGTAAATTTAAAGAAAAGAGCCTACGTGCCATTTCAGTACAGACTCTGAACTCTGAAGTTCAGCACAGGCACCTGAGGGGTGTAAAAAGTCACTTCAGTTATTCTGGCTGTGGGTTTGAGGTGGCTGGATGTGACTGTTGGCACGGTTAATTATGAAGGAAGGCACTGTAACCCCGGGGGCACGGGGACACGAGCAGATCTGCGATGGGCATTGAAGAGGAGCAGCCTCGGGGGTGCACAGCCCACTGGGGATGGGAGAATGCTGTGCCCACTGCCACAGCACGGCCCAGCCCGGAGCCCCGCGAGCACTCATTCTTTCCGTGGTTTGGTAAGAGAAATGCTGTAGTCAAAGCACAGCTTTCACACAGTTACAGCCAGCTGGGGCCAAGACCATAGATTTTGAGGGAGCGTTTGCAACCTGCTCCGAGTTACGTAGTTTGCCTTTTTCTTGTACTTCTCGGACGGGATTCGAGGCAGCTCCCGACGGATCTAGTGGGTGTGGGACACCTCAGCTCAGCCTCTCGCAGCGCCGCACCCGCCCCGGGCACCCAGACAAGCGCGGCCGCCTCGGGTTGCCCCCGCTGCTTCCTCCGCGGGGAGCCGCGCTCGGCGGGAGGAGGAGGAGGAGGTGCCGCCTTCCCGGGCCGGAGCGAGGCAGTGCGGTGCCTCTCTCCCTTCCTCCCTCCCTCCTTCCGCCGCCCTCCACGCCGCCGGCGCCCGGATTCCTTCCGCGACAGCGGCCGGGACACGCAGGTAGGGCAGGTGAGGCAAGGCGGGGGTGCCGGCCCGCTGAGGGAGCGGGGCTGCCCCAGCGCCGGCAGCCGCGGGGACCTGCCGGGGTGCCGCACACGGAGCCCCCCCTGCCGCCGCTCCGAGCCCCAGAGTGTGCGGCACCGCCAGGGCCGAGGGGCTGCTGCCTCGGCGCACAGGTGTCACAGCAGCCCTAAGTGGGAGCGGTGACAAAAGCCGGCTTTGAAACCTTTGCTTAAAATTGCTCTAACTGTGTGATATAAAGGGGCTGTGGCCCAGGCTGCCAAATCCATTTGAAAGGCAACACTAATGAGTATTTCTTTGTTATGTGACTTTCTTCTCTGAGTCTTAGCTCCATGCAACTACTGTGCTTTGCTAAGACTGTTTTGCCTCAACTCAAGGGAAGACTTGCCTTCTGTTGAGTTCAGTTACCCTAATAATTCCTCCTGCTTTCTGTCCCACATGGGGTTCCCTTTTGTTGGCAGTAGTGCATGCTCTTACATAGCCTTGTGCTGGGACACAGCACACCTGCTGCTTGTTCAGTACCTGACGAGACTCGCGTGGTGTTGTTTTTCCACAGGCTTCCTTTCTGCACTCTTAAAAGTTGGAACGGGTAATTATTTGAGCTGTAAACTGAACTTTTAGTACCGGCATGGCTGTGAAGTCGCTGCTTGAAATGACAGATTATAATCTGAAATATTCAGGGTTGTTTTATGAATCAAATACATATAGCTCTTATAGATGGAAAAACTGACTGTGGTAGAAATGCAGGCAAAAAGGCGTCTTGTGAGTACTTGCTTCTGGAGCTTTTGTTTTCATTTTAGAGTACATGTTTCTGATATTCTGACTGTCTCACCTTTGATAGAAGATGATGTTTTGTTCAGTTTCTCAGAACTCTTCAGAGACTGGAAGATGGGTTATTACTTATTGCTGTTACAGAAATGTTTAGAGTATTTTGGGCTATCAGAAAGCACGTGCTTTTCTTTCTTTCTGACACACCAGCTGTGCTGCTCAGATAATTTCACCTGTGCAGAGGAGGCCCTTCAGGTGTCCTGGTCTTGTTTGCTGGGTACTGCTCTTGTATGTGGGGAGGTAGCTCCCAGACAGGGAGTTAATTACAGTCGTTTGGTGGTTATGGTTTGTAAGGGAACTGCAGCAGGAAAGGGCCCATTTACTATCAGACTCTCCTCTGGTATGCTTTATGTTTCTCTGGGGTTTATTTATGTTTTATTTGTTGTGAAATACATTGTATCATGAAACGATCACATTTATCTCTGCCCTTAGTTCTTATTGAAAGGGTGCCTTACACGTTCCTCTTAATTTCTAAATGAATATTATGATTGTTTTGAACCAAATGGTTGATTTCTATATGAGCTTGCCTGCTGAAACCACTGAAAGCAGAGCACTGTGATTATGTTTGGCATGTTTTTTGTTTTGATAAGATAATCTCATAGGTGTGCAAATCAAAACCATACTGGCAGTTACACCTCTGTCTTGAAGGAGCTCTGGTTATCAACTGCCAGCCCTGCTTTTATTAGCACTTCAAAATTTATAGGAGTACCACCTTTTTTTTTAACGTTAATATAGACTTCTTAAAGTCTTTGAAATATTTTAAAACCATTTACTGTGAGGCGGTTTGATCTATGTCCTAAGTTAAATCACATTTTAATGCTTAGCTATAGGCATTGTGATTTGGCATTGTAGTGTATCCACTAGGCTGTCTACAGTAGATAAAAAGAGAGAAAAATAATTGAGCTGATAAAACAATTATTAGCTCCATATTTTTTCATCTTTCCCTGAAACAACATTGTATTCAGAAACACCATGATGTGTGATAACCTGTAATGAAGTTAAAATAACTGGGAAGTGGTTAATTTAATAGAATTACTTGGAAGCATCAAGAAAAGTCTTCCCCCTCACCAAATATAGGCGCAACTTGTTGTATATTTTATTACCTCTGTGTTGTGTTAGCTTATAAACTGGATGCCCAAGATAAGGTGCAGAATAGGGTAAGTATCATACAAATATTTATACCTCAAATATGCAAAACATTTTGTGTTTCTTAGACAATAGAAGTCTGTGCTGCCTGCTGTCAATGCAAAGGTCATGGAAAACAGTCTTTAGCCTTTGTTAACCATTGATGTCTAAGATGTTTTTCTACTTTTGCTTAGTTTGACTTTTTTTCAGTAACCTATTACCTTCTTGCTGCTGAACCTGGAACTATTCTTCAAAAAAGGAAGATTTGTGCATGCCAAAGAATCAGTTGTAGCAGTCTACAATGACTGTTGCAGAAATAATATAAGGAACTATAAAAACTGAAAAATATGGAAAACAGTACTCAAACAGAGTGGAGTACAGGTTGGCATGATGAAGAAAGCCTGAGGTGGTGGACCTTTTATATTTCTAATTACATATGTGCTCCTGAAGGACATATATCATATATTTTTGTATTTGTGCTTCATATATTTTTATTTTTATCTAGATGAATCTATTTGCTCAGAATTACTGGGACCTTGTCTGGAAAGTGTTGGCAATGGTCAGTCAGTTGCTCCACCATGGAAATTAGAGTGATGAAGTTCATTAAATGACCTGCTGATACCCATAGCTTTCTCCATTATGCAAAATGCAAGGGAAAGACTCTCACTACACTGGCTGCTCCTTACTGCAGAGGTATCAGCCCAATTTACCCTAATTCTCCTGGCCAGGACTTCATGCCAGCACTAGGCATTAGAGGTATTACTGATATAGTGGGACACAACTCTCCAGAAACCCATTAAATTGCACCAGTGTTTTACCAAATGGTCAGCCAGGTCTCAAGAAATGTATTTTTGTTAATAGAGCAGTTTACTTCTAGCAGCAAATCACCGGTTTGCTCTGCCAGCCCTCAGACAGAGGAGCATTCTGCTCTCCTGCTTCTGGTCTGTTTTTCTAAGTGTATTTTCTAAAGGAAAAAGCATTAGGAAAGAAAACAGTGTGCAAGTGAGGGAAACAAGTGTTTGGATGGACACGTCTGCTCTTTGTCTGGTGTGGCAGAAGAGGAACTGGGGAACTGAGCACTGCCCCGTGGCCATTACAGCACTGGCAGTTCTCAGTCATCCCTTGGCCTGGCTCAGCCCCACGGGCTATGATTCAGAGTCAGGACAAACAACATGTGAGCTAAAACCTTGAAAAATAGACAGGCACCTACGTACCAGTGTGACAACAGTCTCACTGCAGAAGGTGCTTTGTGGGGAGGGGAGCAGCTTTCTGCATTTCCTGGGCATGGAGGTGGGATGGAGAGAGAGCCATTTCTGACAAATACTGTGAAGTGGCCACTGTGTTCAGATGGGATCATGAAATCTTGGGAAGAATTACAGAAGTCTCCTGAGAGTAGGTCTGTCCATCATGGGCAGGGTTTACCTTTCTTAGGAAGAATGACATCACCTAGAAGTTGTCTTGGGTTTGGACAATACCCAAACATTTAGGAGGAAATGATATTGCTGAAAAGGCACCTCTTGGTTGCATGGCTGTCCTGTATTCTGGGCAGTTCAGTAAAGCTCATGCTTAGCATGGTGTGGTCCTGCCTTTGTGTGTGAGCAGGAGACAGGGTTTTCAGGAGCCTGCTGCAGAGAGACGAGTTGCTCCAGGAGAGTCTGAGCCTGGCCAACAGCTGATGTACAAGAGCTGTTTCCCATCAGGTGTGGGACTCAGGTGTTGGTGAGGGGAAGGAGAAGTGTTTGGCCATGCTTGCAGTCACAGCTCCTCTGCTGAAGCAAAGCACCAAGCTGCCAACTGGGCTACTCTCTTTCAGCTCTGAAGGTAAAAATCCTGTGCAACATCAAACAAATGCAGGAAAAAAGGAAAAAAAAAGTAGTGTGCTGAGGCGTGTGGGACCTGACCAAAGGCTTTCTTGGCACTCCTGCTTTTCCTCATTTCCATTTCTCTTATCAGCAGATATGTGAATAGATGCCACTTTGCCACACATAGGGTATAACTTTATGTAGGCTCAAGTAGGTCACAGCTGAGTTTCCTGTGAGGAGGGGTTTTGTTCAGCCTTGTGCCTATTGCAAGCTGTGATCTGATTAACTTGTAAGATCTAGGCCTTGTTTTCAATTGAATGTAGGACAGAGAAGCATGGCTTTGGGTAGTAAAGGAAGCAGGATGCTTCCTTCTGAAAGAGGGTCTGACCACAACACTGGGACCCTGGGACCCTGCCCTTCTAGGGGCACTTCCAGAGTGTGCACTGTACACTAGACTGGGACAAACTCCTGGCCATTTATGTTTATGAAACAAAAAAAGGCTCTCTTTGTTGTCTTTGGTTTTTTTTCCCTCCACAGGATAGCCACATAACTCACCATCAAACCCAGGTGATATCTGCACCTTCATTTTAGTTAAACATTGTAAATCTGTCCTAGACAGCCCTGTGAACAAATCTTGTCAGATTCACTGTGCTAGCTTACTGGGTAGGTGAGATAATTATAATTAAGTTGAATATATGAATATATATATATATTCATATATATATATTAATATACTCAAGGTTACTACTTGTCCTGTGAATTACAGGATGTCCTATATCACTGGGCAAGCTCCATATCCTGGCAGAAAAAATAACTGTGTGTTTTCCCTGCCTCCCCACCCTTATTCTGAGCATCTCTTCCCAGCTGAAGTGGCAGGCCACATCAGTGGTCTCCAGTGCCATGGCAGGAGGAGGAGGAGAAGGGGGGGTACTCGTCCACTTTAAATTGTGTGACCCAGTTCAAGGGATGGGCAAAGTGAGTTGAGCTGAATGGGCCTTTTTCTGTCCCGTGAGAGATCCCCTAAACTGACAATTTTACATATACTTTGGGATCTTTTGAAATTAAAATTTCTACCTAATCTGTATCCAGAAGATGCTTAAAATAATATTTTTTTTTAACATGAAGAGATCTAACACTCCAGTATTAAGAGTGGCTGGTTCAAAACTGCTATTGCAACTTGAATTCTCCTTGCTTACACATAATCTGTTACATGTTTAGTTATGCAGCCACATGTCATCTTGCTGTTTCACTCAGATCATGGCTGGCTGGACTGTTTCCACTTGCTTTGTCTGGTCAGCCATGAGGACCATCCTCCACCTCAGAGCTGCAGGCTGGCAATCAGTCATCGTCAGTGGTCCTTGAATATAGCAGGTTCAGTTGTTGGACACAGACATATTTACAGCTCCAGAGTGTCAGATGAGCTGTGAGGGTCTGTTTTACCAACAGGGAGTTTGGGAGAAGAGCACAGTGAAAGGCTGTGGAGTGTGAGAGCACTGGGAGAAGGGCCATGGTTCTGTGCAGGCAGCCTCTTTGCCACCACAGCAGCTTTCTCTTCCCACCAAGGCACTATCTCCGACCATGAAGGGGATTACAGCTTTCTGACGAAAAAGTAAAAGTCATGGGCAAGCAGCAAAATTCCCTCAATTTGGTTTAGTTACTTTTCTGGATCTCTTAACCTGAAACTATCTCTAAAAGTCAGTGTGATGCAGGCACTCCCCATGAAAAGCTGAGACCTAACCATAAGTCTTACCTTTGCAATGCCTTAGCTTTACTTCTTGTAATTTTGGCCTCAATGGGACTGGATTATGGTAGCCCAAGTTGTGATGATGTTTGGTTGATTCTCCAATATCTTTGTGTGGATAAGCAGATAAGCAGATACCATGGATAAGCAGAGTGCAGTAAGATGCTGTGAAGCATTAGTGACTGTGTTGCATGATGTCTCAAAGAGTTTGAGCTGAATGCTGTTCCTTAATACCATAAATGTGACTCCTGGCAAGTGCAAGTCCAATTCCCTGTTTAACTTGCAACAGTTGAAACACCTCAACATATCTGAGATCTGATATCAAGGAGATCAAGGAGAGCAGAGATAACAAGCTGCTTTGCTAGAGATGCTCACTATCTTGCAATAACCAGAGGAAAGGAAAAACACAAGACCACAGCCGTGTGTCAGTTGTGTTTATTTTCAGATTCAGTGAGAAACTTTTCCCTTGAATTAATACTTTTATATTGACATGAATGAAGCTGAAGTTCTTTGGTATTCCTTGTTGCTTAGGGTGCATTCTATGTGAAGAAGAAATTCTTCAAGGTCACAGCCTGGCTTTTCAGTCCTGTATGGGGAGACCTTATTGGCAAGTGGCTGACATGCAAGTAAAAGCAAGGATTTCTTTCACTACTTCCTGTGGGTAGGCAGGTGAAAGGAAATCCCCAGGAAAGCAGGTCTACAACATGCAAAGCAGTTTCTTGGGAAGGCAAATGCCATAACTACAAATGTCTCCCCTTCCTCCTTCTTCGCCCCACTTTATATACTGAGGTGATGTCACATGGTCTGGAACGTCTCTTTGGTCATTTGGGTCACCTGTCCCTGCTGTGTCTTCTCCTAATTTCCTTTGCATCCTCAGTCTCCTTGCCAGTGTGGCACTATGAAAAGCAGAAAAGGTCCTGGCTCTGTGCAAGCGCTGCCCAACAATAACAAAGCCATCTCTATATTATCAACACTGTGATCAACACAGTTTCAAAACACAGCTCCATATTAGCCACTGTGAAGAAAGTTAACTCTACCCCAGCCAAAATAAGCACACCTATCCAACATATCAGGGTAAGAGAGTCTGGAATCACAAGATAAGCAGGCTGACCTTGCCAACACCACTGCTTTGCCACGCAGGGGAAGGGCAGAACACCATCTCAGCTGAAATGTAAATGGTTGTTCATTTTGTGTTCCATCTCCTGCACTTGTTTTGTAGCAGAGGGGATGTGTCCCTAGTGAAAACAACATGGGGAAAAGGTGACAAATGGAACTTGGATATTTTCTGTTCCCCGCTGACTGCCTTGGGTTTTTCCTGCACAGAAGGCTGTTCCGACCTGTAACTTTAGATATATGGTTTAGATATAGATAAATGTTGCTTTTTCACACCTACAGGACCCTGTCAGGTGGGACTAGGCAGTTGCTCAGTAGGTGTGAAAAAGCAACATTTATCGAGTGACCTCAAAATAATTACTTTGAAGGTAAATACATCCATTAGTCGACATGTGATATGGGCCCAGTAGTTCATTATCTGAGTCAACTTCTCAGCTTTGTCTTCAGCAGAAGTTCTCATGTTTGTTGAAGCATTTCTTACTGTGTAGCTTCCACAGAGTCTAGCATGTGGAGAACAAGTAGTTCTTTAGTAGGTGGAGAACAAGCAGTTGTTTAGGGAAAAAAGATCTTGGAATGTTTGGAAAGAGAAATAACTGAGGAAGTATTAGTCATTCCCTGTGCGTAAAGACAGTCATAATTTGTATGTATTTCAGTATTTTAGTTAGACCATGTCAAAAGAGTGTCTTGAATACTGAAATAAATTGAGCTTGTTTTTGGTATAATATATCACGTGCTTGCCTGAGACTGTCTAACATTTGGGAAGACAAGTTCAAATTGTGAAAAAAGTTAATTAACTTGACTCCTTTATGGTAGTTGAAAAGAAGGATACCCTCGGGCACTGTTGACCCATTTTCTTTTTATATTTTTCTTTCCTATAGATTTGATCAGTTTTTCTCATACTTGCAGTTTTGTGTACAAAAGCAATTGTCCTACTTGATAGTGAGCTTTAGGATTCCTTAACAGAGTTAGGTTCAACCTTTGATTTAATAGTGCTTTCATTTTTCCACCCCTCTAAACCTTCAGCTTCCTGGAGAAGTAGGAAAATCTTTTGCACAAGCATCACCCATTTCTTTGCCTGTTTTGTTGCCAAATCTCATCTTTGTCTGTTTCTTTAGAAAGTGGGTGTTACTGTTTCTCTTCCCTTCTTATCAGCAGGGGATTTTTGGAAAAAGCCGAGGCAGCAGTCTGCTTTACTGAATGTCCAGCCAGTGGGGTAGTGGTAGGGTAGCCTTGGCCTATGTAGAAGTGAAGCATATACACTCTGCTCTTGAGGTGCTTCTGCTCCTCCAAAGCAATGCCATGCCAGCTTGGAGTTAGTTCTTCCACGTCCCTCTCTGACCTTATTTTGGAAACACTTGCCAGAATAAAGCAGATTGTTTCCTTTCAAAGGTACATAACCATGTGAAAGGGACCAGTACACCACATGCCTCTTCCCAGTCCAGAACCTGTCCTTCCCTTCCTGTTCTTACTTTATCTTTTACCTTTTCTCTGTCAGGTGAGGGTCAGTTATATTTGTGCAGGTAAACCAAGACAATATTCTTCACCAGACCTTTATGCTCCACAAGTGAATTAAGCAAATCTCTTTATGCTCTGCCTCATCTTGCCAGCTACAGTCAAACCTTGCAGCATCCTGAAGTCCTGGTGATAGCACCATAGAGGGCAAAACCTGCTGGATGACAACAGAAAATTGTTTGCTATTTTCATTCTGCTTTATACATGGTATTTAGAATAAAAATAAACCTGAGTTACAAAGTCTGGACCTGGGAAAATCTGCTGTCTCCCTTTTAAGGGTTAATTAATATAAAATACTGAAGTTTCAGTCTTTTTTTTTGTGCCTTGCTTTCCTATGTCCCAAACTAATTTCAGCTTTATTGTCTTGCAGCAGAGAACATTACAAATGATAGAGGTTTTTGGTCTGAATAAACTGAAGGCAAAATAGTCAATGCAAATTTGTAAATACTGCAAAGTTTTTGTGTGGGGAAAAAAAAAGAAAACTAGAAGAACTCAACTCTAGAGGAATGAATAACAACATAAGAAGCTGATGAGGATAGTGAAAATTGATCAGTCCATATTTTGTATGGCATCTCATAGTGCTGCTAAGTCAAACTGAATACTAAATAATTTCAAGTAAAAAATGCCCGTGTCAACATATTTCCTTCATCACAGATGGTAATAATGTAATTTTTGTTTCATAAATTTCCTGAATAATTTAGTTGTGAAGAAGGTGCCCCTCTAAAGCTGTGAAAGGATAACTTAGTAACTGGAGTGTATGGTTTGCAGGCAATCCCAGTAAGGAGCAACAGCTGAGTTTATAAATGATTTGGAGACCTGGACATGCCTGTTCTAGTAAATCATTGTTGTAAGGGGAAAAGAAACCCTCTTGGTGCTCTTACCATTTTCCCTGAGCTGTTCTGTGTACTCTCTGGGGTGCATTTCCCTTTTGCAATGGTTGATGCTCCAGTTTGGTTTGATAAACCACCTCAATGCCAGCTGACCCTAAGAGGGACCATGACTTCTCATCACTGTTTTCTTTACTTACCCCAACTACCTAAGTTAGAATACCAAAAGGAAACAAATGATGTATTTTGTAAAATGCAGTGAGCCTGTTTCCAAGAAATTTTGGAAAACTGGTTCTGATTGTGATAAAATGCTCCTTCTGTGTGTGTACATGAGTACCTCTCAGCTGAATAAAGGATATTTTGCAGTATCACATGGTCTCAGAATCTCCAGTCAGAGTTGTCACAGGGTTGCCCCTTAGCCTGTTTACTTTTAAACCTAAATTTCATACAGGCAAATATAAATTTTATTTTTGCAGGGTTTGATTGTGTGTATAAAATTAGCCATTTGTTGTTTGACTGATTTTCAAAGAGAAACTAAGCTTTTGCAAACCTTTGGCTGTAATTTTGAAATCTCTTAGAAATTAGTCCCCCCAAATTACATTTCTCACAGTTAAAAAAACCCCAAACTTGCATTTGATGGAAGTGGTTTCTGAGAGTCTGCTGTTAAAAAAAAAAAAAGAGGGAAAAAAGTAAATCTAAATATTTCCTAATGGTTTTACTTCTCCTTTTTCTGGATATGACACATTTTGTATATTATTACAGTATTTTCCCCTGAACTTGAATTTTAAAATTATGACAGATTTTTGCTAAAGTATATTTCTTTTGTATTTGCATTTCTGTGAAATTTACAGAAATGCATTTCTGTGAAATTTTAAACAGGGATTAATAACAGTTATATTTTATTTTTTTGAGTTTGAATTTGCAACCTTAGATGTGGGACAAAAAGGCAATACAAGAGTATATTTTGCAACCCTTGCTTACACTGAGTTGTAATTATTCAAATAAGCCTGTGCTGGATACTTATGTAAATGCTCACAAGTAACTCAGTTCATGGTTTCATGGTAAAGCAACAGAAGCTCCAGCAGAAAAAAACAGGGTAAGGAGTTCTCCTTTCCTTGTTCCTTCTGCACTGTTTCTGCTCTCTACCCAAAAGGAGCTCTGGGCTGCCTGTTCACTTGCCCCACTGCAGACATTTGCACAATGTGAGCTTGGTCAGCAAACTGATCTGAGCTGATTAAAATGGAGGAAAAATATTCTGAAATGTACAGATTTGAGGAGGGATTGCAAGGTACCAATTGGGTTTTTAAAATCGACATTTTGATTGATACTTTCAAAACTTGAAGTAGTGAATATTCTATAATTTTTTTTTTTCAGTCTCCTGCCCTACAGGAGGTACATTTTCAATGTACCAGATCTGGAGTTGACATGGGTTTGGATTGATGTGTCCCAAATCTGAAAAAGAGCAGTTGTGCACGATGTATGAAATCCATGTCAGAAAGCTGAGGATGCTTATTCCTTAGAGGGATTGTCTGCCTTGATTGCCCATCAGCTTAACATTAAGACTTTGCTCTGAAGGACACAAATTCCTAGGGACATTTTACCATCACTAAGGAGGTGGTGAAACTCAGAAAACAGTTCCACCTTGCTTTCATTTTTCTTTTCAGCTACAAATATTTCCTCCTGTGTTCCTTTTGTATCATTGTGATAAGTGTGTTTTTCAGAATGTGGTTTTTTTTTCTTGTGAGCCCCTCCATGACTATGTGTGGTGCAAAGATTTGTGCCTTAAAAAGTGACAATTACTTGTTACATTTGACTGAGAGAAGCCCTGATCAGACTGGATGCACTTTCTCTTTTCTGCTCACTACAGCTTGCACTGAGAATTTCATAATTTTTTTCAACTTTTTGAATGTTAAAGGTGCTTACAGTCCAGCTGGCTTACAGTGACTAATTCTTTCAATAAACAGACACAATCTGGGAGCTGGGAGTGGGAAGCAGAAGATGTGTGGGGTGGGTAGTGTTGCAACACCTGAGCTTACCACATCACTTAGTGGCTCAGTTTTCCCCTGTGAAAACTGGCAAAAGTGGCATGCATAAGAAGCTCTGTGTACAAGTGAAAATGTACCTTGTGCATTTGGACCAATATTGACTTAGAATGACTTAGAAGGCTCATCTGAACAGTGGTTTTCATTTGTTTTGAGGAGGTGTATGGTGACTTCATGGCTGTACAGATTAATAGTTGTACAATGGGAAGATGGGAAACCTGAGCTGATGCAAATATTTTGACACTTAAAGTTGAGGATGTTTTCCTGCCCTCAGAAAAGCTGAGAATCTGTAACTCTTTCTGATTTCTGCCGTAATTCTGAGTCTTCAGCATCTCTGCAAATTAGATTGTCTTTGTTATTGTGTAACTACAGTTGGCAGGGAACAGGGCAATTCCTTGGCACCAGTCACATTGTGAAAAGTTTATATTGGGTGTCAGCCTGAAACTCCCACAGATGTTTATAACAAGATAACAAGGTGTCATGCAAACAGCTTCGTGTTCTGAGGGTTGGTCTGGGAACAAAGGAGGGTTTGGGGCAAGTAGAGGCAGGGAAAATGTGCAGAAAGTGTCTAAAACTCTAATGAAGAAAAGCAGTGAGATAAGGGTTTGTTGAGAGGTAAGTGTGGCTGTTACAGGGACTTCTTGATGGAGTATTGATATTCTGAAAAAGAACTTTCAGAATAATAGGTGAGGGTTCACTTATCCTGAGCCAAACAGAAATGTATCTAGAGCCATTGACTTGGAAATAACTCCAAATAAGGCAGGTTTCTGTGACCAAATGCCGATTCAAAGACTGATCTTGTGACCTGGGAAACTGGTTCGAATCTGCTGAAATCTTCATAGCAGAGATAATTCAGTGTAGCAACCAAGAGCGGACATTTACTGATGTTTTTATTTTTTAACCCTGATTTTGTCAAAAGGATTTTTTTGATTCTTGTGTCATGTTATTGTAACCTAGAGAGAAATGAAATATATTAGCATTATCAGTATTGAGATTTGAAATCATAGTTAATGTTGAATCCTTCTTGTGCTCTGTAATGCAGGCAGCACTCTAGGGATCTAGAGATAAGATGGATAATAATTATGTTTTTCTTAAGTACAAACAGAGAATTTTTACTATTGAGAACAGTAGAATTGTTTTGAGTAGGAGATCATGTGATGGGACCCCTTAAAGTTTTGTGTGCATTAAGCTGGTCTGAAAGTTAATACTGAATTTTTATTTTTTTGGACAATGTTTATATTTTCAGTTTATGGTAGTATTCTTCCTTCTGCAATTACCTTTAAGATTGCAAATTTATTTTTAGAAGGGCAATAAAACAGAATTGGTCAGCTTTAGTAGTTAAATAACATATCCAAGACAATTACTTATTGAAGATCTGCCTTTTTCCCAGAATGCAAATGACAGATTACCAACAAAATGTATGTGTATGCATTTCAGAAGAAGAGAAATAACAAAATGTAGATTATTCATAATAATCACCATTTTCAGTCCAATCGTCATCTTTTATTTATGCATCCTTGTCTTATTTTGTAGTTCCATTTAAACCAATGATTTTTTTTTTTGACATATGAAGAGGTATTCCTAGGAAAGAAAAAGATAATTTAAAGCTGTTAACAACTACTTCCAGCTGTTGAGATAGTAGCAGTATGGGCTATGAGAGCTGAGCTGATCAAACCAGGCAGTGAAAAGTAGTATCAACACTGGACTGGAAGGCAAAGAGTGTCATTTCATATATTGTGACAGCCATCAATTGCTCACAAAATGAGACACACTAGTACAAACACCCATTGTACAAACAGTGAGTTTGTTTACATTTGATTTTATTAAAAATTATATAGTGTAAGGCAATGTTGTGAGGAGGTTTGTGGTTTTTCAGGATTCTCTGCCACAATTCTGTGAAATGTACTGTTTTGTCCATGCTGAAGTTATGTTGCCTGCAGACAAAAATGTGCATGCCATTTCCCCAGTGAATTCTGAAATACTCTAAGTAGCACATAGGTGCATAAAGTAAGCCCTGTAAAGAATGAATTATTTTTTTGTTTTACTCTAGGGCTTTGGTTTGGGTTATCCCCCCACCCCCTCCAAAGAGCTGAGAGATTGTTCACAGTCACTGGTGCTTCAGCAGATGCTGCTGTTCCTTCTTCAAGCCATGGTTTCAGCTCCAGCCGTGCTGCTCTAGCCTGAGTTGCTCTCCAGGTCTGTGCCTGCAGCTTCTCCTGGCTTTGGAGCACAGCTTCAGGCAGGGAGGGCCAAGTGGTGCCATGGGCAGGGCTGGCAGAAAGTGAGCAAAGCAAAAGGGAGTGGGGAGGAAGATTTCTGGGACAGCTTCTGCACAACCTCTCCCACAGCTTTCATTCCTGCCTCCGTGCACTTCATTTAATGTGTCTGTGCAGGCAGCTGCCTGTGCTGCATGATGAAATCCTGCTTGGATCCCATCCCTCACCTGCTTCCCAGCCTGGCAGAAGGAACACCTGCACAAGGCAGGGTGGCATGGCAGGACAGTGGTGGGTTGATGAGGGAGGAGATCAGCTGTGTTTAAGCTGTCATCATTGTGAAGAACAGAGAGATTGCCTACGGCAGAGCCCTGGAGCCAGATTTGCAAACGAAGCAGCTGTGGGTGCATTGGTTTTCATGGACTCCTAAGTTTGTCCTACAGGTATCAGTCATGGTGTAGAGCTTAAAGCAGCTTGACATTACTGAGTGACCAAAACTGTCTGAATTCAATTGCTTGATTTTGATTGTCAGCATGAAGTCTTTCTAAACAGAAGTTGGAAGGCATATGCTTAGCAGTTTCTGAAAAACAAGCTTAAGTTCTTTGTTCCCAAACTGACATCTTCTAAACAACCATTTGTGTCTGAACATTTTCATTCATAAAATTAGGGTAAATTTTCAAAATTACTTCTACTGATCCACCTGAAGTACAAAGGGTTGTAGTAAATGGGATTACATCAGGCTGATGACTGGTCACTAGTGGAATTCTCCAGGGCTTCATTTTAGGCCCAGCATTCTTCAACATCCTCATAAACAACTTGAATGCAGGATTGAAAGAATATTAAATGAATTTTCCAAAAATACTAAATTGTGAGTAGCTGTTGACTGCCTCAAGGGCAATAAGAGGCCCTGCAGAGAGCCCTTGACAGATTAGAGAGATGGGCAATCACCAACCAATTGAAGTTTGACAAGGGCACATTGGGGATTCTGCACCTGGCATGGGGCAGCCCTGCTTGTGTGTATAGACTGGGGAATGAGAGGCTGGAAAGCAGCACTGTGGAAAGAGACCTGGGAGCCTTGGTTGATGGCAAGTTGAACATGAGCCAGCAGTGCCCTGGCAGCCAGGAGGGCCGACCCTGTCCTGGGGGGCATCAGGCACAGCATCACCAACCAGGCAAGGGAGGGGATTGTCCTGCTCTGCTCTGCACCCTCACCTTGAATATTGTGGACACTATTGGGTACCACAATGTAAGAAAGACATTAAGCTATTCAGGAGCATCCAAAGGAGGGCAGCTAGGATGGTGAAGGGTCTAGAGGGGAATCCATATGAAGAATGTCTGAGGACACTTGGTCTGTTCAGTCTGGAGGAGACTGAGGGGAGACTTCGTTGCAGTTGCAACTTCTTTGGGAGGGGAGGAGAAGGGGCAGACACTGATCTCTTCTCTCTTGTGACCAGTGATAGGACCCAAGAGAATGGCCTGAAGTTGTGTCAGGAGATGTTTAGGCTGGATATCAGAAAAATATTCTTCACTTAGAAGATGGTTTGGCACTGGAACAGGCTCCCCAGAGAAGTGATCACAGCACCAAGCCTGACAGTTGAAGGAGCATTTGGACAATGCTCCTTCAGATAAATGGTGGGATGCTTGGGGCTGTCCCATTCCAGGCCAGGAGTTTGACTTCCATGATCCTTGTAGGTCTCTTCCATGCAGGATATTCTATGATCTTCAATTTTGTGTATAGAACTCATTTGCCAATTACATTTATACATGCACAGACCTTAGCAATTAAAACTTCTGTACAGGTTAGAAACTTCTGTACAGGTTTGTGGTGAAGAGCAGTTGTGCACTGCTTGCCTGGAGCACATTTCAGACTTCTCACCCATATTCTCTGTGACACAGGCTGCAGTGTACCTGATTTCATCCCAGTCACGTACAGCTTTGGGCTTCCTGGGAATGTGCCAGTGCAGCCCTCAGCTGAACAAAGCCTGAACTTTTTAGTCTAATAATTAACTTCTGTAAACTTCCATGTGACCTCCAGCTTTCTGTATATTCAGGCAGTTTCGTTTATAAGTAGAAGCTCTTTTTGTTACAGAAGTCTCCAATTCTGTGATCCTCTAAAGATCTGGTAATGTTTTATTCCTCATCTTCACAGGAACTGATGTTCAATGGCTAGAAGAGAGCTGACAAGTGGCTGAAATGAATACAACTACTATCCTACAAGAGATTTTGATTAAAAGATCGCAGCAGAAGAAGAGGACTTCTCCCTTAAACTACAAAGAGAGGCTTTTTGTACTTACAAAGTCTATGCTAACATACTACGAAGGTCGAGCTGAGGTAGGAGACACAGATTGCCTTTGTTCCTTTTTGCTTTTGTACCACACTGGCTTTTTCTCCTACTGTATGTCGTACTATCAAGAGCTGATCAGGGAAATGGTCTTTAGTGGCTGTGAACATGAGCTAGCATTTCTCTTATTTATAATGCAAGCTGACAGAGGTGTAGGTAACTTACCTGGTAGTCAGTGTGAATTGGTTCTCAATAGGAGAAGTAGTGTATGGCCAGGATGGCAGGAGTGACATAAAACAGCATGTAGAGGTGGTCATCAAAGCTGATTTCTTTCTCTCTCCAGAGAGATAAAAGATCACTGCTATGATGAATTGGGGCAAAGGTAGAAAAAGTTGCAATTGCAGTTTCTTGTAGCTGTGGGTACTGTGAAGGTCATTACATTAACATCTGGCAATTAACTGCATTTGAACAGGAGAAAGATCATTTGATAGGAGCAGTGCATTGCAGACCAAGTTCAGCAGAGACAAGATCCATTAGAGTGGATCATGCAACCTGGTGGTTGAAATGAAACTGGAAGCAGTTTATCTTTGACCATACAAGCAACTCATCCAGAGTTTACCACTTTCTGTGTAAATTCAGTTACTCAGAAAGTCATTAGTGTAAACCATGCAAATCCTCAGATCAGCATTTATTCAAATAATCTTCAGACTCTGTTTCATCAAGGTCACCTGCCCTGTCATATCCTCAGTGCTCAGGGTGAAATTTTTTTCCTCAGGTCATCTGCCCTGTCATATCCTCAGTGCTGGGGGTGAGATTTTCCACTTAAGTGAGGCTACTTTCCATGTTTGTCACAATGCTGAAGAGGATTAAAATGACTGCAGTAGCTTGTGAAACATGTATACCTTGGGAAGCCATTTAACACATAAAGCTTAATGGAGGGACCCCTGCAACCTCTTGTCTTGGCTGTCTTACCTGTGCTAAAAGAAGAGGGTACAGGAGAGCAAAGGCTTGCTAAGCACGTTTCTCTGCCAGATGTTATGGTTGCACCAGAACTGAGCTCACTTACCATGCTGCAAGATGCTCACAGCACTTTGTTCTCTGAAAGTAGCTTGGACACAGTCAGGGATGAAGAACAAGATCACAGACTGAGGCTGGAGGGGGCCTCTGGAGGCTGTCTGATCCAAGCCCCCTATTCAAGCAGGGCCACACAGAGCTGGTTGCCAAGAGCCAGCTGGCTGTCAAATATCTCTGTCCAGCTGGCTGTTGAGTATCTCCACTGATGGAGTCCTCACAGCCTTGCTTGGCAACCTGTGCTAGGGCACTGTCACCCTCACAGTAAAAAAAGACCAACATTATTTCCTGGTGTTCAGATGGAGCCTCTTGTCTTTCAGTTTGTGCCCACTGCCTCTGGCCCTGTCACTGGACACTGCTGGCAGTAGCCCAGCTCTGTCCTCTTTGCACACTCCTGTCAGGCATTTTATGTCCCCATTTTATGATGGCAGAGTGTACCAGTCACTCCTATTTTGGTGACTCTGGCCTCCTTCCAGAGAATAAAAAGGTGGGGGCGAAGAAGCCCTCTGAAATATGTCTTGCCTGCTTATCCCATGTCTTACATTCAGATGAAATAGAAATGTGACAAACAGGTTTTGCAGGTCTAGTTGTCACCCTTTAAGAAGTTACCATTTCCAGCTTCCCCTCTTCCAGTCTTCCCCTTCCAGTTTTCCCTTTGCCCTGCAGGTTAATGTCCTCTGGCTAAAATGCTTTTCCAGGAGACTGACTTGTGGATCTCTCTGAGAGGGGGTTTGAACTGTCAGTTTTATTTGCAGTGAGATTGAACAGGGCAGCCCATTGTGCCATCAGCTGAGGATGCAGTAACTTCTTAAAAAATTTCTGCCTAAGATACAGCCAGTTGGGCTGAAAATATGCATTATGCCTATGCTATGCCATCAGTTTGCTGCTGAAAAAGGCCATTTTATCCCTGTCCTAGACCTCCTAGACTCCCCTACTCACTTGAATTCATACTGGTCCTTCTTGGAATCCATATTACTCTGAAAAAAATTGCTAACCATGGGATCATAGAATGGCCTGGGTCAGGAGGGACCTTGAAGTTCATCCAGTTTGAGCCCCTCTGACCCTGGGCAGAGATACTTTCCACTAGCCCAGATTTCTCAGAGCTCCATCCAACCTGGCCTAGAGCACTTCTAGGGATGGGGCATCCACCACCTCTGTGGGCAGCCTGTTCCAGGGCCTCACCACCTTCACAGTAAAGAATTATTTCCAGAAAACTGATCTCAGCCTACTCTTAGTTGGAAGCCATTCCCCACTGTCCTGTCACTACATGCCCTTGGAAACAGTTTCTCTCTTGCTCGTCGTCTCCCTTCGGGTGCTGGAAGGCTGCAATTAGGTCAGCAGAAAGATATTTGATCTGGTTTTATTTTTGCTGGATTAGTGTTCTGCTGGGCTAGCACGCTGCATGACTGGGCGCAGGATCTAACAAGTGCCAGAGGCTGTGCCAGGTGGTGGAGGAGAACAGGATGCTCCAACTGTTGACATCAGCAGGTTGTTAGACTGGCTCAGCCATAATGCATTACTTTCCAGCCTCAAACCATTTTCATTTTCACTGTTCCTCTCATTTGAGATTCTTTTAAACACTAATCAGCATTTTATTTTATTAACAATGTTGTCTGAAAATAGTGAGCTCTGATCTTAAAGGGGCATACTGAATACTTTTATCTCTTTAAAAAACCACAACTGTAAGACTAAGATCTCTGTGGCACAGTTATTCCTTAATGTCTCTGGAGAACTTAAATGGCAAAGATGTTTGTGGGTTTAATTATTTGTTTGGTTATTGTTTGGGTTTTTTTAAAGCCAGTTGTGGTGGCTATAAATATGTAAGCTGCATATTCTGGCTGAGGTAATTTGTATGAAGAGAAAAAAAGTTATTAGCCATCAAGATAATTGTGCCCCCTCTGAATAACTGGGGGTTTGTTGCTGAAATAAATGTGACTCCTGTGTATGCTGGTTGAATTTAAAGACATGACAGATGAAAGGATAGGTACAGACTGATTTAATTTTGGGCTTGGCAGTATTCAAAGTCCAGATTGGTTAAACTAGCATGGAAATCCCAAGCCAATAGGATCTCACACCCTCATTTTAATTCCATAACCACAGTGATAGCAGTCTGCTAAGGGTGGTTGAGTTCAGCTCCTCTAGGCAAGTGTGCAATTCCCAGTTTGATTGTTGGCCAGTCTGAAGTATTTTCTTGTTTTCTTCCATTTTAACTTTTGTGGAAGTTCAGTAGAGAGAGTTCAAGAAAAACCCAAGGCTTGTGGGCACGTGAATAATCATACCACTTCTTTTTTAAAACAAGACTGAAGTAAATCTTGTTAACCAGATTAGTCAATACTCAGAGTGTGGGCAGGTTGGGTTTATTAATAAAGTGACAGAATTAGACATTTTGTATGTCTGGTGACAGAAGTAGAACATTTATGACAACAAAAAGCAGTCAACCACAGCAAATAGTATTCATGTAAATGCTGCTGAGAGCTATAATTGTTCTGTGCAGCCAGAAGTGGAGCATCACTTGCTCTTTGAACAGAAACTGCACATTATAGATACCACACTTCTCTGTTTTGTCCTGTCCTGTGTACTGAAAAAGTCCAATATACCTTACTTGGAGCAATAAATTATTATCTCCTAAACATAACTACTAACAACAGGCTAAAATCTTGTTTTAGCTTGCTCATTACTAGTTTAAATCTTTCTATACATGCTCTCAAGCAGATCAGCCCCCTGCCATGGCACAATGACAGTGCCTGCCTGCAGTGAACTGGAACTGCACTGCTGCCATGAGAAGCAGAAATACAGTTTACTCACTTAAAGATACTGCTCTGCTGTAAGTCATGGAGCAGGTGCATGAGCTATTGATGGAGCACAGCTACAGAATCAGTGAAGAGACTGCATTTCAAGACTGGTTTCAAAACACAGAAGCCTGAGGAAGGAGAATCCTTGTTTGGGTCACCTGTGCAAAGCTCTACAATTATGATTAATATCATGGGAAACTTACTTTGCATAGGAAGCCAATAGGACCTTGGCTTTTACTGATTACCTTCTGGGCATGATGCTGTTAGATAAAAAATGTAGAAGTATCACCTTTAGTTTTTTTAAAAAGATGGACATTAAGAAGCTTGAAAATAAAAATACATCAGGAACCAATGTACCTTAAGTGTCATGGAGATAGCTTTTTAATGTCAGAAAAGAGAAATATTCTGTTTAAGCTGGGATGTGTTCTGCTTTTGTCTTTTTTTCTTGGTCATAAATTCTGAGAATTACTAAGTGGAGCTGTTGGGGAAATAGCATCATTGCACTATTGTGCAATATTGGACTAACAATGATTATAAGCAAATGAAAAGGCTGAGCTAATGTTGTTCCTTGAAGCTCCTAATGGTTTATCAGCTGTCATTGTTGGAAAGAATATTTCCTGTATTTTTTTCCTAATGTTGCAAAAGTGGCTATTGAAATCTGAATGTGATGTGGTCCATTTACAATGAAGACAGAAATTCACTGTAGTAAAATATAACTGCATCGGTCTCCAAGCACAGAGTACTGGTCATGAATGTATAAAAATGGGGAAGAAGTAAAATATCTTCCTATTCTGAGCATGGAGATGTACTATAAAGTACATCTTGCTGGTTATGCTGCAGTCAGAAAGACTTAAGATATGCACAGTATTCTCAAACGTTTATTGTAGACTTAACCAAGCCAGCTTTAAACACATTTATGTAGACAGTAGTAACTAGTTTGAAAGTGGGAGGTGGTAGGCATTTTTTCACAAACTGGCCCTTGTTCTTGAGGGCTGCTGCACTATTCTTACTGGTGTCAGCTGGAGTGATGGATTGTAGTGTGACTTTGCTGGATAATCTGGTTGTATAGCAAAGGCAGTGTTTGTTTGTCTCAAATGAGGAAACACAAGCACAAAATATTTTATTAGGAAATCTCTTTTCAATTTTGTGTGGTTTGAAAACTGAGGATAATGTTTCAGGTGTTCTTCTGGTCATTTTCCTGAACTATTTTCTTTCAAGAAATCAAAACATACTAGTCAGTTTTAAATTGATAAGCAAATTCAAGCAATTTTGAAATTATTTGACTTGCTTGAAAATCAAATATTTCATGCAGTGATTAAAAAAAATCTCATTCAGAACGGCTTTCTTTATTTTTGACCAGCAAAAATTTAGCTGAAGTTTTAGTATGACTTTTTTCAAATTGCTAATTTCATCTCGAATGGAGTGTAGGTTTGAATTCCAAGGAGGCATTTGTGGAAATAATGCCACATATGCATGGCCCTAGGTAAGTTTAGCCCTTTTCTGTCAAAAGTGAGCTCATATCTTGCATATTCAAATTAAAATTCCCTGGAGTTTATTTTCAAAGGATCAGTGCATCCTCACTTTCATCTGTTTCTGCTTGGAAAATCAAACCTTAAGTGTTTATCTAGGAGTCCACTGAAATTGTAAACGCTTCAGTAAATATCAGCTGGACAATGGAAAGGAGGACGCGTTTTACCAGCATGCCTGGTGGCTGGTGTCGCACAGTTCACGTGCCCCCCACACTCCTTTGCAGGCTGGCTGCAAAGAACAGCATCCTTTACTCCTCTTGAGTTAGCCAAGACCACACAAAAATTGCATCCAAGCTACTGCATCCATCAGGGTTGGCCACCACCTGCTCGTGGTTTATTGGCTTTCTCCTTGTGTGCCAGTGAGTTTGGCTGCTGTGAATCCTTTCTCAGCACACAGTGAGAAGGTGTCTCTCACTGGGCAGTCGGATGGCCTCAGCTGGGGCAGGCTTGCTGTTTCATTACAGAACAGACATCACAGCAAGTAACACCTACTGCACACAAATTTTAGTTAACTAGTACTGGCAGGGCATCTTGCTTGAACATAAAAGTGCCACCAGACTAGAGGGTTTTGCTCTAGATGGCATTTTAGGTAAGGGAAATTCATCATGATGAAGGAAAGAGAGTAAGTGTAGGTGTTAAAGTACTTCTTGCAGTGAAATAGTTGAAAAGAGCTGGTCTGTGTAAGTGAGATGTCCTGCTAGTTTGTTGGTTTGAAAACTTTCACATTGATGTTTCTCATGAGTGTGGTGCTTCCAAAAGGCGACACAGATCTGGTCATAATTTTATCAATCCTTGTCAATATGTGAACTGTTAGCATCCTCATAATATATTGAGCCTGTGCAATGTTCCCTTTCACCATGATATTTCTCTCTCTTTGTCACTCAGCTTGTTTATCAGTGATACTCTCTAGTTTGAAAGTGTGCTGATGTGTGTGGTTTGGTTACTGTCCTCCCACACAGGGCACAGCATGCTTGAATTAACCTTTCCATCCCACTGCAGCTTGCATTGACCATGAATGTGAAGCTGACTATGAGCTTATGAACATTAAATTTCTTTATGCTTTGGCATCTTTATTGTTTGCTCACGTTTGCTGTATGGATGACAGTTCAGAGCAATAAATAGTGTACATAGGATTTTGCATTTTCTAAAGGCATAGGCTAAATGCTGGTTCCTGTGGTTACCCTGCATGTGTTTGGGTAGACAGGAGTCTGCAGTGCTAGAAGGGAGGAAGAGAAGGGGGCAGAGTTTGGGCTGCAATGCCCACTGGCTCTGGAACTGCTGCACAGAAGATGTTGGAGTAGGCACATCATTTACCTGTTAATTAGTGTGCAGAAACCATTTGCTTCTACAGAGAAGGCAAATGATAGTTCCCTGAGGGAAAACATTTCAGAGTCTGAACTTGAGAGGTGCAGAACGCTCCTGTCTTCAGGGGCAGTAATGGTATTTGCCATTGGGATCAGACTTGTGTGAAAAGTTTATTGTGTAAACAGGACTGTTACAAATGATAAATACCAACCAGAATATAAATGAAAAAAGCAGAATACAAACCTGAACGTTTTGGGGGGGTTGCTCATTTTGAAAGTCTCTTCCTAAGGAAAAAAGCTCCTTCTGTAAGGGTTATGTTTGGTTCTTGTAATTTGAATATAGAGGAGACAGAAGCTACTGAAATTACAGTGGTGATATTTTAAGGAAGGAAAAATAAAGCTCTGGGGCCCACCCCGAAGCTGTAGGTCTCAGGGTAAAATTGTGTAGCTTCATTGCAACACTAATATTGTGCAAATACTTCATTTGGAGCACAACAACATTATAGAGTTCCAAAAAGCTGTGCTTCTTACTTTCCTTTTTTAACAGAAGATTAATTCATTCTAATGTTGTTTATTCCCATAGTACTTTATAATATCCTTTATAATTTTAATATAATTTTTAAAATAATTACCCTGAATTATGGGATTACCTTAGTCGTTGCATCGATTTTTTAAATTATTTTATATAAATCAAAGCACAATTCAGTATTACAATGTTTCTGAAACCAGTAGGTTTACAGAGAATTTTTTAGTTCCAAGACACAGGTCATAATGATAGAGCTTTCGTAAAGTACTTGTGAGTGAAAAGTGTTCAAGTTGGAGACATAATGTAAAGCTATTAATGTGAATGGGAGCAGCTTAACAGATGCACGGGAATGCTCATTTCTAAAGGGCAATTAATAAAGATACCTAAGTTGTAAAAAAAACATTGGTTATGTTGTAGTAATGATTCCCTGATTTCTGTAACAGCTACTGAAAGAAAAGTCAGCTATAAAATGAGAGTCTGTAGTAACTATCTTTCTACAAGAATTTTGATTTTTATGATATGGAACAAATGAAATGTAGATGAAGTTGAGAAGCATAGATTGTAGTTGTTGAGATATAGAAAAGGCAGGAATGAGAACATTTACCTTATGACTAGACAGGAGTGGATGAGTCTTTAAGGTCTTAAAAAGGAAGAACTGGAAAATAGATTAGAGAAGGCTAGAGAAGTCCTAGTTTTTTAAAAAGTGTGCAGAAGAGAAGCTGAGAAACTTTAATCTGTGAAGGTAATTTAGAGAAAAATGCAAGAATAACCAGGCTTGTTGAAGGTACCTGAAAGATGCAGGAATTGCACATCCGCCAAGAAAGAAACAAAACAAAATAATCTCAGACTTATCTATGCTCTGCTATGAGGTAATAAGTCTTGTGGATAGCAGAGAACAGCAGAAATCCTGTGTTTTCATCCCAGTAAGGGTTTTTTGACACTGCTGAATGAGACATTTTCATATGTCAGCATTAGAAAATACCTATATAGACTTGTGTAAATCTGATTGCAGAGCACATGGGAAGCTGGTACTGTGTTGAATAGGCATTGGTGGCTTGTTTCCAGATTAAGAGCCTGTCTTGAATGGGATGTCCTATTCTGCATTTTAGTATTTTCACTTCTGATACTATTGTTGGAATAGAAGCTTGTGGAGTTCTCAGGCGAAATTAAACTTGAAGGAGCTGCAAGTATTTTGACAAATAAGTCTAGAAATCCATGGGATATATTTCAATTAGGTATGAGGTGGGTTTGATTGTTGCTTTTTTTTTTTTAATTTATTTTGTAGAATGCAATTCAGTGTGGACAAGTAAAAAAGGCAGGAATGCTGATATGTTCAGATACAGAACAGCAAAAAGTAGCCAAGAGTCAGGCTGTCCCCAGCAGGGCCTGGGGCCTGTAGTTGTGGAGTGCATCATCTGGACCTTGAGAAAGTAGCTGAAGCAGCAAGTGCCTTGGCTGAGTGACCTCTTGGATCCTGTTTTGGGCTCTGGTCACTGGCCTGTGGTGCCTGTGGACTTGGGCTCTCCTCTCTGCATGGCTCAGACAGCATGGAGCTGAATTTGGGCTGAATGCAAGGTGTCACTCACCCAGCAGCCAGAGGGTGGTCCTGAGCAGGGAGAAAACAGGGCAGAAATGCTGCAGCTGGGCTGGGCAGAATGAGAGCTCTGTGTGTGTGGACTTCACAAAAAACCAAGAAGAGAAGACTTGTCTGAAAGAACCTGTAGAGGTATAGCAGTTACTTTGACAGCAGAAGGGTTGAACGTTATTTAAGGCCTGATATGGATGGAGACCTGGCTGATTTATTATGTGTCCTTTACTTTTATGAGGTTGCAGCAATGTATCATAACTGCAGTTGTGCACATTTTAATTGCAGGAAAAGAATAAATTAATTACATTAATTACAGATACTGCGCTGTAGTCATGGTTAGGAAGTTGTATCAGTGCTATGACAGAGAGTATATTTTTGTGCTTCTTAGTCTCTCCAGTGCTGGTCATTGACATCTGCTGAGCAGCCAGGCCATGGTAATGGATTCTCAGTTTCTTAATCTGTAAGACAGGGTTTAAAACTTTCTTCTTCTTAATTATGTCTGTATTTTTTTCCCCTTTAAATTCCTCCTTGCAGAAAGATACTGGATCAGGTCAGACTAGATCAGAATAGTAATCACCTTTCACTTTTCCTATCAATTCTAGCCACTTTCGAAAGGTAAATGAAAATACTTGATACTTGCTTTTTCTAATAATTTAAAAATATAATTGAAAGGAGAAGGGCATTCTTCAATGTATTTAACACACTGGAAAATATAGGAATAGAAAATGTGGCACCTAGCACCTAGCTACAGGAATTATATTCACATAATCCGTAATTGCTTGCCTCAAGAGGGACTGCAGAAGTGTCCAGTCAGTGCTTCTTATTAATAAATGGCAATATTATGAAAAGGAAAAAAACCCAAAAACCTGAAAGCCCAACCTCCCTCCCTGCAAAGAACCCAAAAATGAAAATACTCATACATTTGGCTCTGGAGCGTATTCTATCAGAGTAGCTGTCTGTAGGCAGTGTTAGCTTAGCCAGGCTTTTTGTGGTTTTGCAAAGTTGAAGAGACACTCCATAAAAGGAGATAAAAGTAGTGCTGTGATGTGTTGCACTTGTGAGAACACAAGCTCCATGGTCACATGCTGATGACCTCAGGATTTCCTATATCAGGGTCGGCATGGAAGAAAGAAATAATAAGTACATCAAGGAAAGAGAGAGAGAGCATGGGGGAGACAAAAATCTAGATATTTCTTGCCAGCTGGGCTGACTTATGCATGTTTTCATTGAGGCTTTTTTTTCCAAATCTAACATCCTTTGTATTGTTTAACACCCCCCCCCCCCCCAATACATACTTCTGCAGGGGTAAACAGTGCAATATGTTCATCAGCAAAGAGGAAATACGCTGAAGAAATATTTTCATCTGATAGTGAGAATACGGGCTTCTGTAGCTGTAAAGCTTCTGTATTTAGCAGAGGAGGAATTCCAAATGTACAGAGGATCAGCTGTTTGATTGTACACTTATCTAACACTTGGGTATTTCTTGTCTTACTGTTTTCTAAGATTATTTTTTTAAGGAATTGTGTAATCCTGTTTTTGTTCCGTATCTGACAACATAGGTCTAGTGTTATGACTTCTTCATATTACTGTTTAATATGCTAAAATAAAGAGGAATAGCTCGTTCTTTTGAGATTGTATGGAAACAAGACTTGGCCATACCCATTGTGAGCAAGGAGCAGGACTTCTAAAACTGTAAATTGATATTTTGAAACATAGATAAATATGAAATATGTACCGCATTTTGGAAAGCTTTGTAAAATAGTTTCTGTATAGTCACTTCCCTTTTGTTATTTTCAGAAAGAAGATAGATTAAAAAAGAAAACCCACACCAAAACCTCGGCCTTTAGTGTCACTTTGAAGCACATATTTTACCTATTTTAGGTTTTCCTTATTGGGATTTAGTATTTTTATTCCTTTATTACTGTTCTAACCATATTTGCTTCTATAGGCCTCCCTCTAGAGGCTTATGTTTATCTTTAGTAAAGGAGCAGACCAGGTTTGATAGATCCCTGCATTTCACTGACCTGTGATTCTTCCAAATCGTCTCTTGTATCCCATTCAGAGAGCATGCATGAACGTTCTGGTAAAATACTGCTACTTCTACAATAAATCTATCTTTTTTCCTCTGTTAGCCATCTTTCACCTAAAAAAAAGGAATCTCTAAAAATGTCCCTCTGCTTCCTACAAATCAACATTGCATGATTAGCCATTGTACTAATTTTGTCTCTTTGTAGCTTTTCTTGTTGGAAAGAGTGGTTATGGTTGGATTTCTCAGGGCTGGCTCATTCCCACATCTCTACTTCCCAACTGCTTCAGGGCTTGAGCTCTGCCTTGATTCTGCATTTCATGTTTGCTGTACAGCTGGGTGTAGGGCCCATAGAACCCATTTGCCTGGAGAATAAATGCAACACAGTTATGGTGTGCAAGATGTCCTATTATTATTAAAGGAGATCATTAAGGCAGGGAGGAGAGAGAATTGCAGTGGTCTTTTTAGCATTTTTCTTGAGTCATTCTTTCCTGCTTCTGTGCAGCATAGTTTATATAATGAGTAATGGTCAGCTAAAACAGAACTGCACACTTGGCATTAATAATTGTTGCTTCTGATGTGATCTGAAAATGTCTTGAGCAGTAGGTTTGTTTTTAATTTCACATATGCAAGGGGGGTTTTAAATCTATAAAATATGCACGAACAGAAGAATCTTCCCTGACATTAGGTTTAATAAGGTGGATTGCCTTGTAAGGTGGGTCAGCTTTGTGTTAGCTTAATTTAGCATCTTGTGATGAAGCAAACTGAGCCACCCTAAATCAAGAAAGCATACAAAGGTGTGAATTAGGAAATACAATTACTAGAATGATGTGCTCTACACCAGGGTATTTCCTTTATGTTTTCCCCCCAAATGTTGGGTGGTTATCTAGTTGGATTCCTAGTCCTTTATCCTCCTGTCAGTGTCCTCTGAGTGAGCTCCCTGAATGCGAGAATTGGCATGAAAATCTCTGAGCCCAGAAGGACTCACCGGATTCAAGATAAAATAATAGTGTGTTCCTCTAAGGGATTTCTGTGATTCTGGACACAAAAAACCCCTCCAATGTGTATTGTCTGTCTGTCCTGCAATCTCAGTTAAGCAGCAGGGATCCAAGAAGTATGGGCACCCCTCTGTACACAGAAAGCAGGGTGGATAACTTACAGGAGTGGTGTTTCTTCTTCTTTGCCTGTTGTTGTGCAAGAAAGAATCTGGGGAGGTGTCTTCAGCACAGTTATATGGGTGTTGAATTCTGGGGTTCATGAAAAGGCTGATCTTGTTTGGATCCTCCTGTTCTGCCTAGGCTAATCTGGCATCCCTGAAACTGCCAGGCAGCCACACAGTGACAAGGAGAGCAAGAGACAGTACTGGCTGCTCTGCCAAGTGGTGTGGATTTCAGTAACAACTTCTGGCTTTTGCATGAACTTTAGGGAGTCAATGTTCAAGTAAGGGGATACCATAGAATATACTGAGTTTGGAGGTGACCAACATAAAATAAACAAAAAACTTAAAATGATTTTTTGGTAAAAGAAATCCAAGGTTGCATACTTAGGACAAAATTATTTTTCAGTGTTACTTGATAAATCTTTGTAGTACAACTCACGGTAATGTTTATGATTTACTTTTTTCTTTATGCTTGGTTTAAGTGCCTAATTCCTCCATACATTCCCCTTAAAAAACCTACCTTTCTTGTGTGTGTTGGTTTTTCTGGTAACAAATAGCAGTTGCAGCTTTATCTGAATTTATCCCTTGTCATTCTTCCTGATGCTGACCATGATGTACATGAATTCTTTATGCATGTTTTCTCTGCACTAATCTGTGTAAGACTCAGAGCGCTAAATGCATTTTAAGTGCTGATGGAGCTTCATGGGTAATTTACTGTAGTGTTTCTAGGGTGATGGAATCATAACTACTGTGTTTGAAGTTGTTCTTTGCTTCTGTTGGCAAGACTGTGTTTTCAGTTGCTTGTGATTGTACCAGACTTCTGCTATTTGGGCTCAAATTTCCATCCCCAAGAGAGGAGCTGAGTAAGGATTAGCATATCTCAAAGAATTCAGTAATTGCTAATTATTTCCACATTGTGTGAACAGTGTCAGTCTTTCATAACATGTACTCTGGACTGGATGTTCTGGAGGTGCTTGGCAAATCAATTTTTTTGATGTGTATTAATTCAGTACCAGCCATGAGCTGCTACTGCTATTTTTTTGTTCTGGATTCCAGTAGAAACTTCCTCTCCTATTAGAGATTTGGTTGTCCCAAAAGTGAGAGGTGGCACTGTACAGTCTTTCTGTGGATTTCAGTGCAGACTAAAGCCCAGTACACCTTCCTCTCATTATCAGCTCTTCTTCCAAGGGGCTGCCTCTCCAGAGTGTTGAGCTACACTGTCATTCCATGCACAGTGTAGTGCCTGCTGAGCACCTATGCCTTCTTTAAAATACTCATAATTATCAGTGAAGGTGACTAAATCTCAGATTTAGTCTGTGCTTTTGACTTCTCTGGACTTCTGCTAGCCTTGTTGAAAGAAGTTCCTTCAATACAGACCCCACTTTGGTCCCGGGTTACACCTGTATCTTCTGCCTTCTGTCTCATCAGGGACTTGTGTTGCCCGTGTAGCATCCAAATTTCTCTGGAACCTTAGTGGAACACTGCAGAAGCCTCCAAATGGTGGAGCACTTCAGCAACAGAGCAGGGAAGCAGATGAGATGATACCAGTTTTAATCATAAACTCAGCAAGGGGGAAGCACTTCTTTTTTCTCAAGTTATTTTTTGTAAAGAAGAGTATATTAAGCTTACAATCACGTCTGATTGGAAATTTTCTATATAAAGAATTGGTACTTTTCACTAAGCAAATTTACTGTACTCTGGGCATTTTCACAAGCTTAGATCTTTATACTTTCAGTTTTCAGACAACTTCTTCAGTTAAAGTCACATAAAGTGAAATCACTCTTATAAGTGGGAAAGAAATCAAGATGCCTCTGCTGAAAAAAAAAGATAATTGGATAAATTGGTTATCTTTTAACAAATGTTTTCTTTCTTTCTTTTCTCTTATAGAAAAAGTACAGAAAAGGATCTGTGGATATATCAAGGATTAAATGTGTAGAAGTTGTAAAAAATGACGGTATTATTCCATGTCAAAATAAATATCCTTTTCAGGTATGTTTTCTAAATATAAACTACATAAATTAAAGTGCTCTTTTCAACAACACCAAATCATTTGGACATAACCAATTTAATCTAAAATTACTGTCAATTCCAAATAATGAGCCCTTTCTCTGTTTCTTTTGGGCTGGTGGGAGGTAATTCAGGATCAGTGGTTAAAACACATCCCCTGCAAGCTCTGCTGCCCTTGCAGCCCCTTCCCTTGGGAGTTGGGCCACAGACACTTGGTTGTTTTCTTTTCCTCACCCTCACAACTTGAATTTTGACTGGAAACTGCCTTGCCCTGTTTTTCTGCTGGAACAAGAGAGCTGACAGCTCAATTTACCAGTCTTCATTCTTTCACATTAAATTAAATCTAATTGCCATGAAATTATATAGGAATGAGAAAATCAAAATATAACTAACTTGTTGCCTTTTTTTTTCCCTGCTTCATTGTGAATTGAATGGAAATTAAAACCGAAAACAAAGTGCTTAGAGGGGAAAAAGAAAAATGTGGGGGTTGGATGCTTACTATTCCCCCCTTACTATAGAGGGAATGGTTGGAGTGAGGAGGAATTCCACTGCTGGAGAGGGGCAGCACTGACTCTGATCCATTTTTGCCACAGCAATACTCTTTTTCTGCCAATACAAGCAGTGGAGAAATAAAAAAGAGTCACTCCAGAGCAATACTGAATCAGATGGGAGAATGTCTGATTGCAAAGTAGCTTTCATTCATTAAACAGAGCTGTTTTTAGAAAAAGCACAGTGAAGAATGAACAAAGCAAAGCGTGAAGTAAGCATTTTAAGGAATGCTGACAAGATAATATACCATTACAAAATTCTTCCTAATTCCCCTGAAAACATCATATCTGAATAATACACCTTAATAACCTTTCCCAGTTTCTGCATTTTGTGCCTGAATACACTAATTTTGCCAAATCTAACAGTTATTTGTCCTACTCTGTTTCTTTAGGAAGAAATGAATTAACATTATGAGGTTAATGTATGTTGATTATTTCTTTTCTCCCCTCCAGGTTGTATATGATGCTAATACACTTTATATTTTTGCACCGAGTGCACAAAGCCGGGATCAGTGGGTGAGGAACCTGAAAGAAGGTAATTGGAACTGCTTGTACTTAAACCCTAACACAGGCAGATAGCTTTGCCTGAGCTGTCTGCATGGATTGGACTTAACTTGGTGCTGTGTTTTGGATTTGTGGCCAAAACAGTGTTAAAAACATACCAGTGTTGTGGTTGCTGCTGACCAGTGCTTGCACAGCATGGAGAATTTGCCTTTTTCTTCCTCTTTTGCCCCCACACACTGGGGATGGACAAGAGGCTGGGAGGTGACACAGCCAGGACAGCAGGCTGGTCTGACCAAAGGGATATTCCATATAAAATTGAGCTCAGCAATAAAAACTGGGGTGGAGGAAGTCAGGGGTTAGGGTTTTCCCTTCCCTATTATCTGCTGCACAGGGGCTGGCTGGGCACTGCTTGGCTTGTGGGAGATGGTGAGTGATTTACTTTACATTACTTCTGGGCTCTTTTTTTCTCTCTTTTGGTTATTAAACTGTTTTTATCTCAAGCCAAAAATTTTTATCTCTTGTTCTTTCTATTCCTTCCCCCATCCCACTGGGTTGTGGGAGTGGGTGAGTGCCTGCATGGGTGCTTAGCTGCTGGCTACATCAGCCCACAACAAATTACAAAAATGAAATGGTAGAGTTTTTACTGCTCATATCTACCAATTTTAATTTTTTTCTTGCTTTAATTTCATTGCTTGCATACACAGGGTGTGGTAACAGGTACTGAGAGCCTCACATACTCAGACTGATCTAGTTTGATTTTGTGAAGTGCAGCTGCAATCAGAATTTGACTCTGCTTTTGCACAATGAGTTAAAAAGTTTATCCAAGCTGATGGCATCACTGGAAATTTTTGTTTGGATGTAGCTAGACAATATTGTGGGCCTTTAGCTGATGTAAAATGATAGGAGGTATCTCTGCTGAGATGTGATTAGATAGTTGCTTTCACAGTGAGTAAAGGTGGTTTTTTAAATTTGCCTCTTAATGCCCTCTCTCACCATCAGGTACTCACATTAATTACAGGTGGTCTGTAAAGTAATAAGAAATTATTTCTGGGCTGGGGTCAGGGGGCAAGGAGTGACCTCTGAAACTGAGCAAGCCCATGGCATGGGGTAAGCAGCCTTCCAGGCCAAAATGATGAATTGTGCCACGGAAGAGAGATAAATATCAGCTCTCTTTCCCTCCAGAACACTGTTTGTAGATGAATTTGAGTCACTTGCAACAGCAACAAAGGAGGAGGCAGAGCTCCCAAAGCCTACACAGCTGCCTGACTGATCCCAGTGGTGCAGGGTCTCCTTTCACTGATGCACCAAACCCCTGCTAGGATGACTGGGGAAGGGGGGGAATATGGCATACCCTGCTGGAATAAAGTTCCTACCTTAAATATATCCTCTGTGATTGTTTCATCACCTCCATGTAAACTTGCAAGAAGAGATGCCATGCTAAAGTAAGGGCAAGCAAAGATTATGCCTCATCTTAAAGATATTGTAATATGTATTAAAAATTACCCTCTTGCAGAATTCTTTTTTTTGTATCTTTCAATATATGCTCTTTATCTTCTTGTAGAAATAAAGAACAACAGCAATATAATGGTAAAATATCATCCTAAATTCTGGACAGAGGGAATTTATCAATGCTGTAGGCAGACAGAAAAATTAGCACCTGGTTGTGAAAAATATAGTCTTTTTGAAAACAGTAAGTACATATGTTTTCTTATGAAGTTCTTCTGGCACATTTTTCTGCTTTTTTATGTGATTCTGTCATCACACCTGAATGCCCTTGGTATTAGGCAAATTTGTAGAGCAGAGTCAATCATTGGTACTATGACTAAAGTAAGACAAAAACAATTACCAATCATTCTTGGTAAAAAAATAGAAAAGCCAGCAAATTAGCCTTGCAAAAAAGAAAAAAGCTTAGCTAAATCTGAAAGGAATTATTGAAGTTGCTGAATTTAATTTGGTTTTTTTCTCCGATTTGAAACTTATTTGACCAAGTGTTTACCTTAGACTGAGGATAAAACCTTATGGTAAAAAGATTCAGCTACAAATCTTGCCAGCTCTTCAGTTATTTATTAAAAACTCTGCATAGCCATGTGAAAGAATAGTAACTGCAATGCATTTGGTGTTCCTACACCAAGCTAAAAACGAATATTTACAGACACTGGACTGAATTACCTCAGAGTTTGTAAATGCTCCTGTGCTGAACCTGGATGAGCTGTGACTTTTTCCAGGCTCCAGACTGCAGGTTCTGCTGATTCAGCAGTGGATGCTGCACTGTGCACTGCTGTGGCGCTGCAATATTGTTCAACAAAGGAGCTAGTAATTATCCAGTCCTTGATTTAAAGAAAATTCTGTTGTAGGGAAAGAAATTGAGCCATTGCTTATCTCCCAGTTAAATCTGTGGCACCCAGTCATTTCTTATGTGTGCACAGGCAGTCAGGGGGACCTGGGGATTTATTAACATTAGAAAACTTGCAGAATAAACAGGCCCTCATGGCTGATCTGATTCAGAAAAGTGAAAAGCATGACCTATAGCTCAATGTTTTAAATGCATGAAAAAGGCATTGCAGGGGGAAAAAAATGGATCTGAGACATATAATAAGAAAATACAACTGTTATGCATTACTTAGCAAGGCAGGGTTCAGGGGCTTATGTATTTTAAAAGGGCAGATGTTAATACTAACAGACTTTTAGATCATCATGCTGACAAGAACACAGCTTCATTGTCTTATGCCTTTTTCGTATCTATCCCTTTTTTATTTCTCATAAATTTTTGCATCTGAGGAACTGGCTCAGAGCTCTCTGTGGCATGCTCTGGTGTGGCATAGATGTTGCCAAATCTGTGGTCGATGTAACCTGCTGGGTGATTTAGGATGTTTTTGCAAGAATATTTAACCATTTTTCCTATGGCTTAATATGAGTTGTCTTTGCTTTCTGAATATCTAAGCCATACTGAAGGCTTGCTAAGATATTCAAGCCTAATGTGAAATTTAAACCTTTTATTTAATTTTAAGATTTATAGCTAAATGAATAGGCATAAATCCTCTCCTGTGCTTTGTTTATAGATGTAATGAGATTGTCCTCTTCAATGCCAGAAAAAAGTGCGGTAGGTAGAATCTTTAAAATATTGAACAGATAATTACTACTTTTTGAAAAAGTGCTTACATTTCTCAAAATACTTGCTGTATCCTGGAGCAAAGGTCTGTTTCTGGATGCAACAATTGGCACTATGCTCTATCTCAGGGTGAAAAAAATCCCACTGAAATTTACCTGCATCTGTTAGCTGTATCTGTACTGCTGGTGGAAGATGTGGGCAAAAAGCAAATGCCAGCCAGCTTTGCTCTGTACTGGCAGCTGCAGGGCTGCAGCACAAACCAGCCCCATGGATGGCACCTGCATGGTTTGCCTCCCCAGCCCCAGCTGGCCCCCAGGCCACCAGGGGCCTAGCCCAGCTTTTGCCTCCAGGATGCACTGGTGGGATGGTAAGGGTGAATGGGGAGGGAAGGTGGAGCAGCGTGGGATGATAATGATAATCTATAATGGTAATGATAATTTTATAATGTTGTGTTGTTTTCAGCGAAGGCCTCCACCACCTGTTCCTCCAGTTGAAGAAAATGGGAATGAAGAGGAGGAGATAGTGGTAGCAATGTATGACTTTGAACCTACAGAACACCATGATTTAAGATTAGAGAAAGGTGAAGAATATACAGTGATTGAGAAGAATGACATTCATTGGTGGAAGGCGAGAGACAAATATGGGTAAAAATGAGTTCCTTATTTTTTGTTACAAAGTTCAAAAGCCTATTTTCATATTGTAGAGTTCATATTGACTATGTATCAAGAAATAACTGCATTAGACTTTACATTGGGCCCGGGCTCTGAAATCTCATCCATGTATTCTCATGCAGAACCCAGTTTTTAAAAGGGCAGTACTCGACAGATAGATTGTGGGACCCAAGTGCAAAGACAGTTCCAGAACTGGAAGTCTTTCCAATTATGTTTACTTTCCAACTTTATAGTTCCACAATTAAAACACCAGCCATCCTTTGAAACCTCACTAGACTGGTAAAGTATTCCCACTTCCCTGGGGAACATCTCATTAGGGAGCAATATGGTTAACATTTAGCTCAGCAGGCTCTAACTTCCAGACTTGAATAATCATCATTTTACTTAATAGCTGGATCATTAGGGACAATCTTTGAATAAGTTGAGAGAGAATTACAGTGAGATGCTGTAATGACTACAACTTCACATTCCCTGTATTAGAATTTTCCCTGCGGTTTCAAAGATGAAAGTTTTCATATTTCAATATTTATCAGGTTCCTGTTGCCATATGTTATGGGTAATTGTGAGTTATCAGGCTGTGCCAGGCTCCACACATATTTCCCCTGACTGACTGGGACTTCTGAGTGCAGAAGAGTGACAGAGCAGCAGAGAGTTTCTCACTTTCCTTCATCCCTTCTGTTGGTTTTCTTGGACACTTTTGCTGCCCATGACACTTTTCTAGGGGTGCTGAAAGTTAATGTGGAAATGCTGATGCAGAAAATTAGCTTCTGAATAATCAGTAGTAGAGTGGGTGGGTCAGTAATTAATAAATTACATTGAGAGACCTCTGGTAATTAGCAGAATGGAATAACTATCTTCTAGGCATTCAATTTGACACGTTTTCACTCAGATGATCTCTTCTATATTTTTTTAGAAAACAAGGATATATTCCAAGCAACTATGTAACAGGAAAGAAGTCCAACAACCTTGATCAATATGAGTAAGTGAATGCTTGAATTAAAATCTGGAGTATCATGAAATGAAACTTACGCTTCAAGAATGACAGTGTGTTTTTAACATTTTGAAAGCAACGGTTCACATATGGCAGCACCTAGAGGTTAAACTTAAACAACTGAAATAGGCATATATTTTTTCAGATTCTCCTCATTGATTTTGTTGGGATTTATAATGTAGAGTCAAGTCAGTGAGACAGCCATCAGCCTGTGGTATTTAGGCTATCATGGTTAAAGCAAAATTCCCCTCTTAATTCTCTGGTAGACAAAGGGAAACCCATTTTAAGTGTGCTAAATGTTGTTTTAATAGTAAAGTGACATGTCTGTCCAAAGTTTGTAGCAGTAAACAGTAGAGGAGAAAACAGTGGAAGTCACTCCAAATAAACATAAAAGACTGGATATTTTGGAAGCTCTAGTTTTCAAGAAAATATGTAATTCGATGCATTTCAGATTTCAGTGTAACTTAACAGCTATAAATGTCTAGCTTTTTTTTTAAATTCTTTTTCCAGTTGATGTTTAATTAGGGAGTACTTATTTAAGAACATCAGGGTAAAATTTAACATGATAGTCTCCAGACCTGTTCTTGATGCTCAGACATCATTATAAGATAAACTGCTATGTCTGAGAATTTAGGACATACTTCATGTGATAAAATGGAGCTGTAAGAAAATAATAAACAAAACCAAATTTCAAAGTTACATTAGTAGCTCCAAAACTTTACTTTCAGCTACATATGGTTTCTACTTGCCATGTTTTGACAGAATTTCTCATGTCTTGACAGAATTTTTTAAGGGCAAAATCCCAGAATTTCATCTGGGATTTTGCCCTTAGCTTGACTAGAGGGAATTCTTTGTTGCTTTCTCATCTTAGGAACTCTTGCTAAGAGCTCTGCTCAGCTCTGGGCTGGGCTGCAGGGCTGGCAGAAAGGGAAGGAAGGAACTGGACTGCCTTATCTGGTCCAGCCACTTTGTGCTTTTACCACCTTGGGGCCAAAATTCTGAGTCTCTGTGTAGTCCAGAGAGCATTACTCCAGGTCATGTACCAACTGCAAGAAACCACTGTCTCCTGAACAGGCACAATCTGATTAAAGGTTGCTGTGCCACTTCCCTGCTAGGCTACAGAAATAACAGCACAGCTCAAAACAACTGCACCACACCATTTGCAAACTGCCTGGTTTTCCTTTTTTTGTTATTCTCTGTGACTGGCTGACATGCTGGTGCTGCTGTAGCTGCTTTAACCTGCCCATGCAGCACAGAGCTCAGAGATGTGCAGCCATGGCTCTTAATTCAGAGTTTCAGCCTCCCCTGTGCTAGGTGGGTCCTCCCTGGGAGCCCAGAAGTGTGGAGACACTGAATGGCAGAGCAGTCTGGCAGCAGCTCCACGGGTGGTTTGACTGGTGTGCAGACAGCTGCTTCCCAGGGCTGCCAGCCTTCCCCTTGGGCTGCTCTTCACAGCAACTGCTGCCATCAGCCTGGGCATGTTTGACAAGTGTTTTTTCCAAAAACTTGCATCAGTTCCCTGAGTTTTATGGGCTTTTGAGGGATGGATTTGTTTCAGGGCTTTTTTATGGGACAACTGCACAGTGTAGTAGAGACTTATTTTTGCATGTTATCAAAGGTTCAATTCTTGATCTTAATTTATCATAAAATTATTTAGTCTCTAGCTTCATAATACTTTGCTTAAAGCATTTTAGGCAAATCATGCACCTTGGGGAAGTTTTATTTACTGATGCTGTGTTGCAGGTGGTACAGCCGAAACCTGAACAGAAGCAAGGCAGAGCAGCTCCTCAGAAATGAGGTGAGCACATCAGCCTGGTAGTATCAACTGTGAAATTCACTTTAATTGCTTCTTCAGTTAAAGCAGAGGCTTATTTTGGCAAGTGCATATCCTGGAACCAAGTGAAAGAATCATGTAACTTAAAACCAGTTGCTCAGAATTGTCAATGTGCTTATATTTTAGGATAAAGAAGGTGGTTTTGTGGTGAGAGACTCCAGTCAGCCTGGCCTGTATACTGTTTCCCTTTACACAAAATTTGGAGGGTGAGTTTCTGTGGCTTCTCTGCACACCTTATCTCATCTGAATCTGTTTGTATCTGTATCCAAGTTCATTGGCTGGGAGAAAGCAAGGAGAAGGCTCAATAAAGAAACAAGGGCTGCTGTGATAGAAAAGATGGGTGACTAAAATGAACTTTCCAACTCCATGATTAGCTCCCATTTGGTTTAATTCAGCATAGACCTTAACCCCCACCCACAGGAGGAGGATTTGCTCTCCCAACCCATTTGGTCTCTTCTCTCCTGCCAGCCTGTATTTGTGTCTGCATGTGTGAGCTGGACTGGGGAGCTCACTGGGCTGAAAATTAACCTTTTCTGGGTTAATCTTCAACTTGGTTGGAGCACTGAGATGAAGGTGAGTTGCCAGTGCTTAGGATATTTGATATTCAAGCCATTCCCAAAGCATGTGGTGCTCTGCAGTTGTGCTGGCCCTTTCAGTTTACTTTTTCTTGTCAATGTGCTCCTCTTAAAAAATTCACCACAAATGACATGATATTATTACTAATTATTATTGTTGTTTTTTTTTTTTTTCCTAGGGAAGGTTCATCAGGAATAAGACACTATCATATAAAAGAAACCATGACATCACCAAAACAGTACTACCTCGCAGAAAAACATCTCTTTAACTCCATTCCAGAAATAATTGAATATCACAGCCATAATGCAGCAGGTAGATGGATTGGATTCTTTTGAAAGGGAGCTGAGACATTTTATTGTTTTAATGAAATTTTGGGGGGTTTTGTGTATCCTTCCTTTTCAGGGAAGTCATGAAACACTGCAGTTCCACATTATTTCAATAATGATAGTAATTTGAAAGGTTTTGTGTGTGTGTGTCTAGATCTAGATCTGTATGGTATATAAAATGTTACTGCCCCAGAGTAACAGAAGAATAGTTGTAACAAGTCAGGAAAAATTGTCCCCTCAGCTCCACATAGTGTTTCTATCAGCTGCCTGTAACTCAGAGTAGATGGATAGGGATGGTACTTCCCCAGAAAACTCTCCATATTCTACCTTTTTACCTGCTCCTCACTGCCACTTGAAATAATCTAACCTTCCCATACAGCAAACAGTTGAGGAAAACGATAATGTGTTGTTTAGAAAATCCCTACCCCAGATCCATAACTGATGGCTGATGCTGGTCTCTGCCCACTGTATGATGGAATGGGAAGAGGATAGGAACTGGGTTCAAGGCACAGATACCAATACTTCTTTTTTCCAAGTCTGGTCTGTGCATAAATCTCACTCAAGATCTATAATTTCCAGATTTTTACATCAAACTCAGACGGCTCAGCATTTCCTGATGATGTTCTGGAAAACACACCCCAAAAACATACTCCCACTTTTCATTTATTATAACTGATTTTTCTACATATTCTTAATTGTAGTCTGCAGTGAACAAGAGGCTGAGTTGCTGCCTGGTGCTGGTTCAGAAGTAAACTGTGTCTCTTGAATTGTCATTGAACCTCAGGTCTCGTTACCAGGCTGCGTTACCCGGTGACCCCAAAGAGGACGACAGCACCCACAACAGCGGGATTCAGCTATGGTGATTGCCTGTTATCTTCATCTACACTTATTCTAATGATTTTATGTATGCTGAGATCCTACAGTACTTTCTAAAAGTTTTGAAAAGATCTGATTCTGTGCTGTGATTGGCTATATGAACTTACACTGGTCCCAGCTGTACTTTCAAGACCCTTGCACAGAGTATCAGCATGTGGAGGCACCACGTGCCACTGGTGCTCCAGGGGAATTTGGTCTTTTCCTCCCTGCTTTCTGCATGGATATCTTGAGCTCTGCCTTATTAGAGAGCTGTGCCTTTGGTTCCTTCATTAGTCTCCAGACTTCTGACTCAGACTTGACCCTTTGGTCTTTGTTGAAGGGTTACTCTTTTAAAATACAAATTTAGAATAGCCATTTTTCAAGTGTGGTGATGTGAGCAACTTCTATGCGTTGGCACAACTTTGTGGTGGCATTTTGTTGAAATCAAATCTGATAATATCAGTATGTAATTACTGACCTCAGGAAAGTTTGAATTTTGACTGCTGTGTTAGTCAGGAGTTGCTTAAAGGTCCCATTTACCTAAAAGTTTGTTTTGTAATGTACAGAAGTGTTCAGTTTTAAAGTTAATTCTCAGACATTTTCTACCTAAATTCCTTAATTTGCTACTAGTCCAGTTTCTCTTTCCTCTTCCTTATCCTCTACCAGCTCAGTAGGTTCCTGAACTGTTTGTTAACTTTTTTTACAGAGAAGTGGGAGATCAACCCCTCAGAGCTGACCTTCATGAGGGAGCTGGGGAGCGGTCTGTTCGGGGTGGTGCGCCTCGGGAAGTGGAGGGCGCAGTACAAAGTGGCCATCAAGGCAATTCGGGAAGGTGCCATGTATGAAGAGGACTTCATTGAAGAAGCTAAAGTAATGATGTGAGTTGTGCACTTGGCACTTTGATTTCCAGTCCTAGGCCTCTGATGTTCTATACTGATTGTAAATAAAACTCTGGAGGAGGTGGTATTTCTGCAGTTTTGTGTGCTGTCGAACTAGCACTGCATGGAGGAAGTAATAACAACATGATCTCAATCTTTTCAGGAAGCTAACACATCCTAAACTAGTTCAGCTGTATGGTGTGTGCACACAACAGAGGCCCATTTACATCGTGACAGAGTTCATGGAGCATGGCTGCCTTCTCAATTACCTGAGACAAAAACGGGGAGTTTTGAGTAAAGACACTCTGCTTACTATGTGCCAGGATGTGTGTGAGGGAATGGAGTACCTGGAGAGGAACAGCTTTATCCACAGAGACCTGGTAACATCCCATTAGGCAATACATTCCTCTTTGAAATTTTTATTTTTGAATGTACTTATTCCTTTTTTGAAATGGCCTGTTTGTTTACAGCTGCTTCTGTCCTTGCAGAAAATTGAGTGCATGAAGTTGGCTCTTTGGTCTAGTCAAGTCTCTAAAACTGCTCTGTATAGAAAATCATGAGAGATTTTTCTCTCTCAAGAAAATGGAATAAAATCTCTCTGAAATGTTTATAAATAGTAGCAATTTGTGCTGATATAACAGCCTATCTCCTTTCTGTATTGCTGCCATTTTCACCCCACATTAATCCCTTGAGAAGATATTTTTTTCTGTTGATCCTTTCCACAATAGTGTAGTTGTGAAAATGGTGCTATCAAGAGGAGATGCACATGTACTTTTTCTAATGAGAATACACCACTGAATGTGGTAAACTTGCTAAGCAATGAATACAAAGACATGATTAGATTGCTGTAATTTATCTGCAAGAGACTCCGAGTTTTCATCCAGCTCTAACCATTCCCATTGCAGGCTGCCAGGAACTGTTTGGTGAGTGACTCAGGAGTGGTCAAAGTCTCGGATTTTGGAATGACAAGGTATGTGTGACTGTGCAAAGGAATTTATAGAGATTTGGAAAAATTCATCTAAGCCTTGTACTTAGCCCAAAGGCAATACAGACCAAGCAAAATTGCATACAAAAATGATCTTTTTTAGCCTCTTCTTTTTGGTTTTTTGGGCTTTGTTTTGCTTTTTTCTTTTCTAGTGTCTTTAATGCTTGCTGGTTCTGTGTTGATTTCCTTACTCATTTTAAAAAAGACAGAGTTTGTGTTTCAGAGAGCAAAGCTGCTGCAGAGATAATAGTTAAACTGTATTTTGTTAAATAGATGTTAGAAAGAGGCTATTCAGTGAGTCTGGGACTCTCTTGGGTTCAATGTTTCAAAGTTGTGCTGGCTGAAGGGCTGGGAGATGCTGAGATCTGGAGGGGGGTTAATTTCCTGCCCTTGTTAGTGCCTGTGTGGGTGATGTGTTGGTGAGGCAGTGGTGGGAGCAGCTCTTCCAAGAAAGGTGTTAAAGCACCGTGGTTTGACTTTTGCCACATCTCTGTCTTGCTAAGTTTCTATGTCCCCTGACAACTGAACTCAGATTGGCTGCTGAAAAACAGAACATCAAATTTCTGCTTTTCCCTCATTTTCTCTCATAATAGAGACATTTAACTAGCAGGTGGCCTAGACCTGTGTTGTGTAGCTAATAAATCACAAGAAAGAACTCTGGGGTAATATGAAAAATGAACAGAGTCGTGGCTGAAGCAGTAGTACTGCCCCAGGGAAGCTATTTTTATCTTGTGATGCTAACGCCCATGGCCATTAGGTGGCAATATGAGCTTCTAGTACTCCAATCCAAAGCTAAATTAAAATTTGCAGGTTTGGAGGCTGACAGAAGGATATAATGTCTCTCCTTGTCTCTCCTTTCTTTTTTGTTCTTTTTTTTTTTGTTCTTTTTTTTTGTGGTGGTGTTTTTGTTTTGTTTTTTGTGGGTTTTTTTTAGGTATGTCCTTGATGACCAATACACAAGTTCTTCAGGGGCTAAATTTCCTGTGAAATGGTGTCCCCCAGAAGTCTTTAATTACAGCCGATTCAGCAGCAAGTCAGATGTCTGGTCATTTGGTAAGATATTCATCATGGAATGAAAGTGTATTTTTTATATTTTATCAGTAGCAGTTAAGCTCTGGTTATTGGGAAGGATTCAGACATCTGAGAAGAAGCTCAGAGAAATCATTTGCCATGGTTTTATTAGTGATAAAGTTCCAGAGACACATTTAGTTCTGTTATTCATTAAACCCCATGCTACTAGAATAACACATTTTCAGTGATGACACATGTGAAAAGTGTCTAGAATATGGATCTCAAACTATTTATCTATCAGAAAGCCTGAGTCCAGGGCTCAAAATAAACACACATGTTTAATGAACACATATGTTTAAGAAGTTATTTATTTTCTTTTTTTTTCCCCCCCAGGTGTTTTAATGTGGGAAGTATATACAGAAGGAAAAATGCCTTTTGAAAAAAGCTCCAACTATGAAGTGGTAACAATGGTTAGCCAAGGACATCGCTTGTATCGGCCCAAACTGGCCTGTAAGCAGATGTATGAAATGATGATGATGTGCTGGCAGGAGGTATGTATTCATATACATATATTTAAAGTTTTTTTGGTCTTTGAATTGAAATAAAGGTTGATCTAGAAACAGCAGTTATTTTCTCTAGAGCAGTGTTCTGAATGCATCCAGGTCTCTCAGCTATTCATGTGCAACTGAACTAGAGCTCTGATAAGACAAAACATTGAAGAAATTTCTATGAAATAAATGAACGGTCAGATTAAGTATGTGAAGGCATTTAGTAACAAAATTAAATTATTTCTCATTTCAGAGGTAAGAAAATAAAGTTGATTTAAAAGAGGCATCAGCAAATGACACCCAGAATTCTTAGGAGCATGAACAACTTGCATAAAGAAAGATTGGAGCAGTTCATTGGGGAAGAGTAGGAATGGGGAAGAAAAATAAAAAGATGTAAAACTATGCAAAATAATGAATTATATAAAGAGTGTAGTCCAGCTACACCTATTTATGCCTTTTTCAAAGCATAAAGAAAATTGTTGCTTACTGAGATTAAGTGGCACATGCCAAAATCCAGACAAGGAAATATTTTTACATTTAATACTTAATAAAATGCTAAATTCCTCACCAAAGAATGATGATATGTCCAGTAATTTATCAAAATCAACACAACTTTATTGATTTCTGATAACATCTGTGCATGCTTTTTATTTTTAGAAACCAGAGGAACGCCCGACTTTTGAAGAGTTGCTTCATGCAATCATTGACATAGCAGAGGGCGAAGATGCTTTTTGAAAAAAGGCAACAGCAGCACAAGCAGAGAAAATAAGGCACTTACCAGAGATATGTGCCGTCATAGTTTCTTTTTAAGAACTTGATCCTGTAAGCTGTTGGATGCTGCTAAATAAACAATGCGGGGAACCTGTAATATCTGATGCACTCCAGGACAAGGAGAATTTTCCATTATGTTGGGAAATGAGCACAGTATCTTCAGCAATATTAGCAATCTCTGTATTATCTCTGAACAGTCAGCATAGCTGTAAAGTTCACTCTTAATGGAGGCAGAAAATGTGGCCAGAGGTCAGGAACCTCGTTTGTATTTAGTGGGTTGGGTCCATGTACATACAGTCCACGTTTCTGGGTTTCTCCTTACATGGGCAGTAGCATTAGTAGTGATTTGCATGCTTAAAAATGGAAGGTATCTATAAATAGCTTTTTACTGACACTGAAATGTTTCCAGAGATTCTCCAGAAACGTTCTTTTTCTTGGTTGATGGGTGTTAATCAAGAAGATTAAATGCACCTCTTTCATTTGCATATAGTAAGTTGTTGCCAGCTCAGTTTAGCACAACACTCTAAAAGCTGTGCTTCATGAGCCATGGTATGCCTGGAGTCATTGTAAAGTTGGCTTACCAGAGATCTCCCATGCTTAGTCTTCATGTTACTAATGAAAAATAAGTCCAAGATTCACAACTGGCTGTGAGTGAACCATAGTACCATGTTTTGGATTAATTAGAAAATTATTTATATGCTGTATGTACTGTAAATATATAAATTGAATGCATTTATTTATATAAAGTGGGTTTTTTTTTTCTTGAAATGTTCAGGCAAAAATTTTCCTTCCTGCGCTTAAACACACAATTCTATACAAGGAGCTGTAAATGAAAGAAATTCTCAAATGTGTTTAAGGAGGGCTCATGTTTCTGTCTGTTGTCTGTACATACAGTGATCTAACCTTTCAGTTCATGACAGAAGATATCATACTGCATGTGTGTGTAAATAAACTGAATGTTAACTATTGTTTGGAACCAACTAATTTGTAGCCTATAATTTACTGTCAATGCATCATCAGTCAACTAATTGTTCACATGAATATGGCATTTTGGTAGTGCATGTATATATGAATATACAGATATGTACATATATATATATGTATATATATATACACTTTGGTGTGTATACATACACTCTCTCTCTTTTTTTATAGATATGTGTATGGTAGAATGAATACATATTTAAATGAATTTGGCCATGATGAAATGTTCAGCATTACCTGAACTCTCCTTGGAAGTTACATGCCCTGTCCCCACTGCTGGAGGCTAACATCTCCACAGTCTTACTGAAGCCTACTTCAGTTAACCTCACTTTGTAGCAGTGCATATGAGGACTATTTGTACTCCTGTTTCACTGTAGTCACTTTCTAAGGAGCTCTATTAAAATTTTTCATTTTCTGTTGCTACTTGTGCTGTTGTGCCACATATAATAGCAAATAGATTGCACCAAAAGTTTTTTTTTGCAAGTAGTCAGAGAGAAGTACGATGAATTTAATTTTCAATGAAGTTATTAAGGGCAACCATAGTTAGCTTAATACATTGCATGGAGTAATCAATTTTAGAGATGTTTAGATTCCCACACTGCTTTGCTTAATGTTTGCCTTTATGTTCAAAAGGAGGAAGCCTCCTCTTTCTTGGGAGAAGTGCTTTCCTTTTCTGATGCTATTCTATTGAAAAGCTACAGGCTGCCAGAAAGGTTCAAATGCCTATTTCCTTCATGACAAAGTCTCAGAGATTATTCCAACCATGCTAACTAACTTGTCAAATTGCTGAGTCAAAAACCACTCTCCCATCAATACCAACAGCAAGTATTGTTGAAAGGGAAAATCTAGGCATTTCTACTCTACCTGGTAGAAAAAGTAGTGGAAAAAGCAATGTGGAACATTTAAGGTAAGCCAAGCACATCTTTCCTTCCCTAACTGCTCCTTTGAACCTCACTTTCTCTTAGGATCCTCCAAAGTATGGTGCTGCTAACTCTTTCAACAACACGTCATGTAATAAGTGATAATGTTTCCCTTAAAATCCAAATGAAGCTTAGGAAAATCAGATTAATTGCTTGCAATGAACCTTAAGCCTATTTCTTTGCAATAATTAATTATTTATCATTAATTTATATTATAAAACACACCCTAATGGTGTGGAGGTTTGGCAGCAGTTTTCTCAGTGAGATGGGTGCTTTGAATCTGACTCTTTCACCTGCCTCTTCCCAGACCTGAAGATAATTTCTGCCTACTTGGTATTGGGGTTGATACTTAGGATGTCAGGAACTCTGAGGCACCCAGTTTCTAGATGAATTAATTTTTTTTATTTAATGTAGCCTTAGGTGGTTGATTTTAGAAAGGATCAGAACTCCTCTGGAGGCAGCTGTGTTGCTGACTCTCCTGGAATCTTCAAAGGCAGGTTGTAATGCTGTAGCATCCTTTCTTCTGGATGAGCTCAGTCATCCTTGAGCAACTTCAGCCCTTTCTCCCATTTTTATTATAACTGAATTCAGTCAAATGTTGGGGTCAAAAATCCATTTGAACAAAACCATTCTGTGATTTATATCTGCTGTGGGTTTTTTACTTTTTTTAAAAGAAATAGTTAGACCTAGTGGTAACAGTTTAATAAGTTTTTTTTCTATAAAATGTTTGATACTAGACCATTTTTTCTCCTTCTACTCTGTTTGGGTCTTTTTTTTTTTAAATAAAAAGTGAGTAGGCGTGGTCAAGCAATATTTGTGGTTTACCATGCTTCATATCAGAGGAAAGAGCTCAGTTTGGGCTGTTTTACTGGCACAGCTGATGAAGGGAGGTTTGCATTTTCATTTTAATATAAACGGATAACCAGACATGATTCTTTCTACCTGTAAGTAAAGCTGGCTGCATATTTTGATGTTGTAGTTTTGTTTTGTGCAAAAGCAGTGTGCTTAGCAAATGAAGTATTTAAATATTGCCATAAAAATATCAATCTACTTTCTCTTGCACTGCTAAGGGGATCTCTGTTAAGACTGCTTGTTTTGACTTTCAAAATTAACACACAAATATTAATAGATTGTATCAGATTTAGCAAAGCAACTGATTTTACATATAGATAGGGAGATGTTTCCAAATACTGTTCCTAAACTTGTGAACTGCATAGACCTGGACATGGATAGAGAGTTTGGTAGAACTAAACCTGTCCTTCCTCCAGAGTAGAGTTAACTCACAGGAAAGACAGGAAGCCTCAGCTTGCACTCATCTAAACCTGAAGGCTTGTATTTTAAGATTATTTTAGAAGCAAACTATACTGTGACTTTCTACCAGGTTATTGATTTTTGTAGTAATGTTGAAAACTGACAGACCAGACCAGGAGGCACACTGTGTTACAGCAAAGGTGGGTGAAGCTGAGTTTGTAGTGTTGAACACAGTTAATCTTCTGCTCCATTGCAAGAGCAAGAGCTTCTAGCAAAAAATGGTGGAAGAGTGCAAACCTTAGATGTGGACTGGAGTGTCTTCAGTGTTAGTAGCCCTTTGGGAAGCTGATTCAGAAAAAGGGATTTTCTTCTCAAATGAAGAAAATGGTGAAATAGCAAAGTTATAAAATGGAAATGATAAAAAATAATTTCTAACTTGTTGCTTTTGTCTTTGATGTTACTTTCCTAAAGCTGCCATTTACAGTGAGTAACAACTGAGGATGGGAGGAAGATTGCACATATATGTGTGAATTTGCCATGTATACAGACAACATTATCAACCCAAAGTGTACTCTGGGTGTTGTGGGACTGTATCAGGCCATGATGTGTTTTCATTCTACCTCCTCTCTTCTCGTGAGACTCTCTTTAAGCTGCTTAAGCGAATGGCTGTTCCTGACAGCTGACCCATCTTTTTCTTCTTCCTCTTGCATCCCATCTGCTCTGTTGTGCACAGATAAACTTATTTCCAGGACTCAAAAGTTGGTTATCAAAATGTCAGCTGCACATTTTTAGGCTGAATATTTGTCAGATTAGCTTCAACACCACTTTCCTAGTGTTTTTACTTTAGCCACATGCTTCTCGTGCTGTGGTTATTTCTTGTTTTGAAACAGAACATCCTAATAGGTCTGATGTACAGAACTGTCATGGTTCTTGCTAATGTTGGGATTTGTGCTTGCTTGCCTGTCATCAGGGAGATAATGTGACACTGCTTTATAAACAAGTGTCTTCCTCCTAAACTGCTCATTTCCAGAAAGAAAAAGACATTAGCAGTGAAATACACTGTATTTGTTTGTTCCTGTGTTAAATAACTTTGTCTAAGGTAGCGAGCTTTCATCAAAAATGGCAGAAATGAAAAATTCTCTATACAGTTGAAGAAGGAAGATGGCAAGTTCTAGATTCAACACCTCAAATACTCTTCTTGTTTAATTTAAACCTAGGTTTTAAACTAGTGAATTTAGTTGTTCCATCATGATGTACCCTGAGGATCAAAGCAACATGTGTGCATAGCTTATGTTGTGATAGAACTCAAGTGAATGTGAGCTGGAAGATTTAATGGGGCTGTGGATGCTGGAGAAATCTTCCTTGGTATGGATTTAAAAGAAGCAAGATTTGATTACTTTTTTTTATTGTTTTTAATTTATGGGAAGCTTTTTGGTTAGGTAGGAAACAGAGAAGTGGAATCTAAAATAATTGTTGGCTCTATAAGTACTTTATTTTAACATACTTCAAAATTAATTTACTGTTAAAGATTATGGACTATTTCTTCCTCTTAGCCTGTATTTCTTTCCTATGTCCTGTCCAAGCAGTTTGTAATTCATTACATGGCAAATCTAACTGGTCTCTCTGTTCTCTTCCAAATATGGAATCCAAAGTGTGATTTCCTTGCTGAAGCACAACTCTCAGTGATACCATCAGTGACTAATCTTTAAATTATGAACTCTTCAGCGTGGTTACTTGAGCTGGGGACCAGGGGATCTAGGCCAGCTAATACATGACTCTAACATTCCTTGACAAATTCAGTGTTTTGCTTAGGAAAATGTCCTTGGTGAAAAATCAAAGGAAATCAGAATTGTTCCACTGATTTCAGGGATCTAGCAGAAGGGATTCTCAAGAAGAAATGCTTTAAATGAGTAAATTCTGTTATCAATGTATTTGTATTTTAAATTATAGCTTTAAAAAAATTGGAATATAGGAGTTTAAGTATTATAGTTTTTTCTTAGTTCTTCTGATGGGTGTTGAGAAAAGAGAAAGGAAGGAAGAGCACAAGACATGAGAGAGTGCATGTGGGGGTGAGAAGTGTCAGGCAGGAAATGCCATCTTCCTGCTGCAAGACAGCGCGCACTGCCGTGCAGCCCTCAGTGTCAGCATCTCCCTTGGCCATGAGGAGAGCAAGTTAAATTATTCACTCAGTGTATCAAAGCTTTCCCTATCTGTAGTGTTGGCCAAGTCTTTCTAAAACAGCATCACAGTTTGGGCCTACTTTCTGAAGTAAGTTTTGAACTTAATAAATATGAATTTAATTGGGAGTGAAAAGTGTAGTTCAAGAAGCTTACCAATGACCAGGAAAGATATAAAATGCATAGATCAGGACATGAGTCTTTGCTTGAGAACTGAAATTCCAAGCCATCAGGTCAAAGCTTTTGGCCTTAAGTCAATTTAACTAAAGCAGGACTTAGCTCTGCAGAGCTGAAGGCCTTTTTCTATGGGCTTTGATAATGTTTCCTTGCAGCCTTGGCAAATTTCCTAGCAGAAATGTACAGTTTGCACTGCATTAATTTGCACTTGCACTAATTTCTATTGAATTAATTCCACAAATACTCTAGGAGTAATGCAGGGACAAAAGAATTTCAGAAGTGACTGAGGTTGCTGAGAAAAGATGTATAAAGACAAATTAATTCTCAAAGAACTGGAAATATCTGCTTTAGGATGATATCTGCTGGATTGATAGGCTGTGATTTCACACTTAAAATGCTCCAATGGAGTGAATGAGGACAACTAAACTTTGGTAGAACTGTGCAAAGTTTGTGCTGCTCCTCCAGATCCTGCAATTCAGTTCATTGTGGTCTTGTCTGATCCATGGCCTTAATCTAATCTGAGCCTTAATTAACCGTCTGCAGAATTTATCATCTCCTATTTTGTCATCTTTATTAGGTTACACACACTGTCCTTGGAAAAATTGCTCAACAAATGAAGCACATGTCCCAGGAAGAAACATCACCATGACAGCTTCAGCCTATAAGTTTTCTGTGGTTTTATGGATAGGACAAGAGGATAAACATTCAATATCATATATGCTTAGGGTATTTTCTAAAATGTCACATACAGTCATTTATTACTAATAGCTTTTAGCACAGTAAAAGGAGGGGGTCAGACATAAAAATCATCCATTAACAAAACAAGTCTGAGATTCACTGAAGGCAAAAAGGATTCCTGACCTTACACTATAAATATACTCAAATTACTGGGCTCATAAAGAAAATGAGACAGAATTACACATCTATGGCATCTGTCTGAACCCCTCGTTTTCAAGCTAACAGGCAAATCTTTAAAATCTAATTAGAAGATTATTCTAGTGTTACAAAGAAAATCTGCAATGCTCTTTCTAACTATTTATTGTAAATGTTTTACATGGAGAGCAAATAAACTGAAGAGAAATAATGTATTTAACTAGACTAGATGGTTCAATGAGAAGAAACAGGTTTTCAAATATCATGTTCCTATTTGCAAGTAATGACATGCTTTATAGACATTGATTAAACTTCATGTCACTGGCTGAAATAAAAGAAACCCAAGTATTTCTCCACCCACAGTGTTCACTACTTATAAGGCAGGTTTAAATGGCCAAGGGACAATTCAATGTACACTGGACAATTATGCAGCAAATGAACTTCATTGACAGTATCTTTTTAGTCTGGCTGCTTTGAAGAGAATTATTGCTGTCAGCTGCTTTGGGTATTTTTATTTGCTGCATTTTCCACAGCTGTCACTGGAAACTTTTATCAAACAATTGATGGTGTCTTCTGATTACTGTCAGGTCATCCATTTCCCACACAATAGATTCTTCACAGGATTCAGCAGCCTCTAAGGGAAACTTCACCATGACTTTCAAGACAGTCTAAGCAAGCCACTTATGAGACAGGGGTCTTCCAACTAAGAACTAGATTTGGTCTTATCATTTGGACATCCAACATTCTCACTTCTTTTATTAGCACAAGATTTGCTATACTGTGTACCTTCATAGGGAAAATAACTACATTTTCATTATGTGGTAAGGTTGCTTAATTGTTTGAATGCTAATATTCATACTCTTACCACATTTGGCTTTCAGTTGGTCATAGGCAGTGGCAAAAAGTCTCATAGGACACCAGAAGGGACATCCTATTTATTCCAGGCTGGGTTAAGTCATTAGGATCAGCAATGCAAAAGTGCCACAAGGGCAAAACAAATAATGTGGAAGGAACAGGTGGGACTGCACAAAGAAATATCATATGAAATACAAAGCAGCAAAATTCTGAGACCTTGGGAAGTCTATTTCAAATAAAAATCCGAGGCCTCTTTGCAAACTATGACATCTGTGGCAGAGAAAAATAGGACACATTATAGTGGGATATAAAGTTTATTTTGTGTTAGTGCTGCTGAATATGAGGGGAACCTTGTCTCTCCATCCCTGACTGTCATGCTTCTTAAAAGAACCTGAGTCTGTCCTGCAGGTGCTGCTGCTGCCCTCCCACCTGCCCAGTGGTGACACTTCAGGGATCTGACCCAGTAAAAAGGGAGTACCTGCCCTTCTAGCATCCTGTCTTGCTCAGTTTGAGATGAGATGAGGTGAGATGAGGTGGAGAGGGAAAGAGTACAGGGCCATAACTGCTGCAGCTTAGCTCAATCTGCTCTGGGAACACAAACTGGGGAAGGTACATGGCAGCCTAGGCAGGAGTGGACCAAGTGTCAACCATTTATTTACTTCACTCAAATCTTCTTAATGCCTTCCAACATATTTAATATCATATCCTCTCTGCTGCATACAAGATAGATTGGATTGGTTTCTCTCTAAATTTTTGATGTCTGTGATGACGTATCCAATGCATTTTGGATTTTAGAAACAATTCTATAAAGAAGGGTTATCAGCCCCTTGACATGCAAGTGTAAAGAACATATTCTCTCTGCACTTCAAACCTAGGCTAGTTCATTTATTATATTAATGGCTGCAACAGAAACAGGAAAATCAGTATTAATTCAGAGGAGTTAATATAGTGTGGCTCCTTTAATAAATCTCAAAATAAAGAAAAGCTTGTCATACAAACGTGGTTTTGTATTTGGCTTGAATAATCTAAAAATTATGTCAGTGCTGAAGGGGACAGTTCTCTACCTCCTGTCCCTGACAAGATTCTCATCCCCATCACTGCACTAGGTAGAGCTTGTGCAGGGTGGTGTAATCAGTTAAATTGGTATGAATTTGGCTGAAAATGTATCTTTTTTATTATTTATTTTTGCTGATTTAGTGAGCTGATTTAGCTCATACATATAGCCTCATGATTGCCAAAACATTGTAAGGAAGCCAGTGGTAGGAAAGATCTGCTTGTTCTGGTGGCTGCAAATTCAGCTGCAATGATTTGCTAGATATCTCACAGCAAGACAGAGCTAACAGTGGGTGTAAGCACATAGGATAGTCCTTAATTCTGTAAGTTTTGTGAGCAAACAAACAGGAACACTGAAAATATGGAAATTGTTCTTGTTCACAGATCACACCATCCAGTCTGTTTTCTGCTGCTGCTGCTGCTCAGTGCAAGAAAGGTATGTGAAATGCTTAAACTTTTCAGTAATTAAATATCTACACATAAAGGACTTCTTAAAGTCCCTCTATTTGCAGTAGAAGAGCAAATATGTGGAAGTTTAAAGACACTGTACTCTGCATATCCCTAATGAAGGAAGGCATGTATGGCCATGGATATTTTTATGTGGATGTTTACAGGTAGGCATTCACACCAATGCTTCATGTTTTTCAAAATCAGGGAAATGAGAACAAAAGCGAACCTGGACCCTGACACTGTCCTGGTGACCCAGTACTCTGCCTCACAACCAGATGTTTCCTATGAATCTATTTGGAAGTGTGGGGTAAGTAACATTTTGGCAGGTGAAAAGAGAGAATTGACACACACTGGCTCAGCACCAGAATAAGCAGGGGAGTAACTAGCTCTTGAGCATATAAAGTTCTTTGTTGCATAAAAATTACAGAGTAAGAGCAACTAAGCAATCTATACTAGAGAGAAAAGTCTAGTTATGAAAAATAATTTGATTTTTCAGCAGCACAAGAGACAATTACAGTTTAAGGACAAACCATTACCTCCTCTGCCTCCTGAGGCCTTTGAAGACTACACGGACAAACCCAGAGTTATTGCACTCTATGACTTCTTTGCTAGAGGGCCTTTAGATTTACCTCTCAAGAAATCAGAAGAATACATCATCCTGGAACAGTATGATCCCCTCTGGTGGAAGGCAAGAGACCAACATGGGTAAGAGAGAGGGCATCTATTTCAATCTCCCTTCACAGAAAGAAAAAAGCCTAAAGCAAGCTGTGCAAAAGTGGGCAGATAGAATGAGACTTATGGGGCTATTTAGGAACAGGCTTGAAAGTGTTCAACTGTATGTGAGGCACACAGGATGACTGGGCAGACTTTCAGCAGGGCTTGGCACCCCAGAAATGCACAGGGAATTAGAATCTGTTGGGAATTCAGAGTTAAGCCCTACACTCAGTAAGTTCCTGAGCCACATAAGGGTGTTTGAAGACCATGTGAATCACTGGGCTCTGGGCCATGTGAAAATCCAGCTTTCCATATTCCAAATGCTCTACAATGGAGCATGGATGTATAAAAACTTTATGAAACCACAGAGATTATGAAGACATACCTGAAACATAACCTCTTCCCCAAAATACCTGGCTATTTTAGAGAACTCGATAACTTCAATTAGAATCTTTTTCACACTTATGTTTGTTTTGTGTTGTTCCCCTTTCTCCCTTGCATTATCTTCAGTATATCCTGTACTCTGATATTGGGAATGGTTGTATGTTATATTATAACCATCTCCTTTCCCTTCAGATTTGTCCTTTAAATATTTTAAATGCTTTTTCTCAACTTATGTTTTCAGCAAAAGTATACTGACAACTATTTTGAACGCACAAGCAAGCACACACTTTGTATTTCTTCATATGGGAGGTTTGTATAGGCCAGAAATAAAAGATGGTGGCTTCTGGTTCAGAAGAAAAATATTTTTTTTTCCTAAATCTCAGCCTGTACCATCTACCTTTTTCATCTGAGTAGCAATCCACAGTCATGGGACAAAAAGGTTGTGCCTGGGATGAAAGGACTCAAATTTTTATTCAGTTCTAATGCTGGAATTCACTATCCAGCAACATAGCCCCCAGGATAAGGTATCCTTGTAATTCAACAAAAGGATGATGTATATCTTAATCCTACTTATCTTTTACACCATACTATATTATTATCCCCAATATGTTGTTTCAGGAATGAAGGTCTAATTCCCAGCAGCTATGTTACAGAGAAGAAAAGCAATTTAGAAACATACAAGTAAGTACCTTTGAAAATTATAATTGGGCTTTTACTTTTAAAAATGGATTGCAGAAATACATTTTAATGTTTGAGCCTTCAAATTTTTATTAGACATGAACATGTTTATCAAAAGCTTTCTTTTTTTTAATACAAAACATTACTCTTAAAATGAATTAACATTAATGTACATGAATCATAGTGTCAGAATCCAGATTTTTCCTGTTTCTGTAGACTCAATGCATAATATTTCTGTATTCTGATCTTTGCCTGTTGTGATCATGTAGCTAATTCCAACTACTATAAAATTTAATTACTGGAGAGAAGATTAAAATTCTGAAAAATTGTAGAGAAGAAAGACTTGACACATTATCCAGGACTGTAAATTTCATCACATTTTGGCATAATTTTTTTCTTCTTTTTTTTGAGCTAATATTTAGTCACAGTAAATTGGGGCCAAAAAGTTCTAAAAAAAAGTCTAATAAAATCATTCCAAATTAAGATATATTCATATACAATGATAGTTCTAAACATTTTTTTGACTTGGAATAATGCAACTACTAAACTGTGAAACAAAGCAAACATTCATTTTTACTGTCTGAAATTAAGGATAGGCTATGTTGTCCTTGTTGCAGGTGGTACTGCAGAAACATGAACAGAAGCCAGGCAGAACTTCTTTTGCACCAGAAGGTAATTCAGCTTACACATAGAGCTAACAGTACTGAAAAATACCTATCAGTAGAGGCATCAAGAGCATTATCACAGTCAAATCAAAATCTGTTTGGTATTCTGTAAGAGAGAAAAGTACATTTTAAGATTTCTACCTTAAAAGGAAAAGACTTGCTGGTGTAAGTGTAAAGTGCAGACTATCCAGACTTCACAAAGCTTTAAGTTGTAGCCCCAGCAAATTCTATGTAGATTTTCCATGCCAGATAAATCAAATTATGTGCCTTACTGTGCTTGTCTGTTACATTAGACATTAAAAACTGAAATCCATGTAGTTAGCTAATTAGCTCCAAGTTTAGCAGAATTTAACAAACCACTGCATCTTCCTTAAATAGAGAGCAAACAATCCACATTGCATTCTACCCCCTGTCAGTTACCAAAGTGCCTAACTCAGTCAAACTCATTGGATCTTTGCTCAGGCCTAGGGCAAGAAAGATCAAGGAAGAACATCTCAGAAAAAAAAATGTTTTAACTGGAGTTTTTTTCCTAGTGATTTGTACAATTTGATTTTTTAATAAATTGAAGCATTTCCACTACCTCACACTGAAGAGTATAATTCAGCTAAATTACTTATCTCTTAAAGTTTCCTGGCACTTATTATTTTCTCTTGGTTTATTTTGCTCTGCTGTGTACCTGGCTATCCATTCCTGTTCTCCGCTTCTTGATCTTCCTCCCAAATAGTCATAGGTATTCTACAGAATTTGGTAATCAGCTGCAAGTCCTGTCTCAAGGGAGCATTACTGAAGCTCAAAAGCATAAAATAACTCTACTTGGATTTCTTTTCAGCCCAAAGAAGGTGCCTTTGTTGTCAGGGATTCAAGCCGGCAGGGTCTTCTTACGCTGTCCATGTATTCACGGGCTAAGGGGTGAGTTCCTCTGAATGGTCAGGGTCTGAATCAAGTGGTGATGGAAAAGCTTCCTCCAGACTTCTCAGAATAACTGGATAGGTTGGACATGCAGTGCACAGGAGCAGGGGACCACAGGGATGCTGTTCATGCAGAGTTAATCACCCTGTGTGCAGACAAGATCAAGGGGGGTGGTGGATCTGGGAGTCAGTGTGCAAAGGTCCTGGCAAGACAGGATTACCTGCACTCACTGGAATTCTCAAGTGATCTGCTGTGGACACCATGCCACAGCCTTTGGCCACTGCACCAAACTGTTTCCTTTCTCCACATCTCTGTGCACTGTAAATCCATCCCAGACACTGCTGTGCTCAAACTTCACTTGTTTGTCTCCCAAAATCATCTCACCCCTACTGTGCAATCTTACTTTTGCTGGACAACAGCCACAGGACTCACACTTTCTCATATCAGGAGCAATCACCTACAGAACTGACTTAACCTATTTCAAGCTGTCTCATACCCTTTTCTTCAGCCCTCCCACATCCCCCTGTATCAACTGTGTCTGCTTTCCTTCTCTTCTTCTTACAGCAAGCCAGAGGTGAGAGCAGCTAAGGCATTGCTGTTACATCCACCCTCTTCCTCCCTCCTTCCATTCCCGCCTTGGAAATCTGGGGCCAGCCTTCCCCACCATCCCTGTGCTGGGGTCAGGCTCACAATTTCTGTAGGCTCAGTAGTGTTTCTGACAATGACTCAGTAATGCAGACTGTATAATGTCTCTGTATTCTGAACTCTGCTTGCTCTGTCCACAATTTAGAGTACTAACCTTCAGCAACCACCAGTCTGAAATGCAGACTTAATTGCTTAATTTTGAGTGTCACAGAAAGCAGGGATAAGCAGACAGCAAAATACACAGAAAACAAAAAAGACAGATAATGAGAAGAAATACAGAAAAACAAAGGTGTCAAATAAAAGCTCCAATGAAGACCCTTTGAAGAAGTGGAACTAAAAATTTAATCTCATGCTATAGATGAATATGTGTTTAAGTTTTTTGGAAGAAAATGCAGGTAATTTGTAACATTTTAATTTCAAGATAATGTATTCAAATGAATGTTAAATGAGGAGAAGAAATTCTTAAACACTGTGGCTATTTCTTATGAATGCATTGATACAGGGGTAAAAAATACTTTGGCAACAAAAGTCTTTTTTTTTTTTCTCTTGAAACAGTGTCCCAGCAAGACACAGCCATTCTCAGCTGAGAACTGTGTCCCAAGTTTTCAGATTTTTCTGTTTTCATAGTGAAATTTAAGCAGATTTATAGTATAAATTATTTTTACTGAAAATTCTCATGCTTTGTTGATTTCAGAAGTCATAATGGAAATATTCTACATTATCAAATTAAACAAAATCACTCAGGACAATATTATGTAGCAGAAAATTATGTCTTCTCATCCATTCCTGAGCTCATCGAGTATCATCAACACAATGCAGCAGGTAATGCATGTGAGCTGATAATGGTTTTACATCTTTTTCTAATAGCTTCCTTATAAAATCTGACACAAGTGTTTTTAATGCTAATTCAATGCTAATTCAAATATGCCTTGATTCTTTCTGCCAAACTTATAGCTGTCATGTGCATATACTGTGGGGGAAGTGAAACTACCAAACTTGCCTACATGTATTAAATGAGTTTAGCAAAAATAAAAGGCTGCCCTGTATTCTCCTGGTTCACATTTGACTGAATGGGACTTGGGTGAAATTTGATCATAATTCTTTCTTTGTCTATGACAAGGACCAGCATCATGCAATCTAATAAAAGCAGGAGCTATGCTGTGCATCAGCAGGCAGCCTTCTACTGATTTTGAAAAAAAACCAACCCATAACACAAACAATCAAGGGCAGAATTAGTCCTTGTGCTCACAAGGACTCTCTAACACTGACTTTCAGCTTACCAGGGTTAGATATTTCTAACTGTTGGCTGATGGCAGATTTTTGTAATTTTTAGCATGAAAAATATCCTTCACCTTGGTTCTTCCCATCATTTTAATACAATATAAAATTGTTTTACTCTGAATGAGGGAAGATGGGAAAACACATGGAGATCCTTTGCACTAGAGAGGAAGACATGGGAATGGACAGAGCCTTTTTCTGGAGGGAGGAGAATTGTAGCAAACATTTGTAGCAGAATTGGCCCTAAAAGTAGTAGTGGGAAGAATCAATGAACTCAGGGAGTCCTTAGTGAAGGATGTATTCACTAGGACTCTTGGTTTATGAATGCAAACAAAATAAATGACAGCCACAAAAAATATTTCAAACCTGGGAAGTCATGCTTGCAGACCCTGCTTAGGTCAGTGATACAGTTTTTTGTGAGTTCATTAAAGCTCACTATCATGGTACAAAAAAGCAAGAGTATTACTGTTGGCTTTATGAAAGTAGAAATACTTTTGTAGTCAGGCCCTTATTAAATAGTTTTTCTCCATTTCCTCTCACTCTAGTGTTTTATATGAGCAAAAAGTGTTTTATCTGTTTTGTCTAGTGTTTTATAGGCAAAAATAACTTAAAGAAATAAGACATTTACATCAGATTCCAAGTAGTTTTGTTTGAGAAGAGGTATGATATAGCATATTTTAAAATAAGGTAATTTGTCAGCAGAATATTGTGGCTTTGTCCCCGACAGGTCTTATCACACGTCTCCGACATCCAGTGGGATCAGATGGATGCACCTCACCAGAAAACACAGGATTGAGTTATGGTAAATTTTTAATCTTCTTTTGAAGGAGATTTAGCTATCTGCTGAGGCAAGAATTTAGCTCTTATTCACCCAGCTTAATAATTAATTATCTGTGAAATTCTTTGGTAATACTAAACACATAAACAGTGTAAGGTGTCAGTACCAAATGAGACACCTGACTCAGCTGCTTCTGTGACTGTTGTGCTTCTGTTACAACCACCAGTGCATTCAGAGCTATTTGGACTTTTCTAAGCAAACCTAAGACTCAAATAGACATTTAATAGCTTTTGAAAGGCTATTTGATTTACATAAATGCTTAGGAAACCAAAATTGAAACCTGAAATTAATACTATTAATGGAGAAGATTTTCTTTGTCAGTTCTGCAGGTTTTAGAAATAAGAATGGAATCTTATGTGGTATTAAAACAAGCAAACAATAAATCCCAGGTTTGTGTATATAGATTGGGAATCTCATACCATCTATTAGACAATAGGAACCTTCAAAACTGAGTATCTTTCATGTTCCCATGAATCTCATGGCTTAATATTTCTGAAGGGTTGAGCTATTGTAGTTATTACAATAAAGGTAGCCAGTGACTATTTGTATAGCTATACAATCCATCTGGAACTGGTTTGGAGCTAAAAACATCACACATCATAGTGCCAAAAAAGTTCTCATGTGTAATCAAGGCTAAACACTTGCCTTATCTTCAAGCCTCAGGCATTCCTACATTAAGCAAAATTCCCAATCACATTCTTTAAGCTGTAAAATAGCATTTATATTTAAACATATACGAGTCATTGAAAATTTTCAGATATTTAAAACTCATGCTATAGCTGATGAACAAGTGTGATGCTTTGCAGTGCTCATTAACTGCCATCAGCAAGGCGTGTCTCCTGCAGCATGGCTCAGGAAAGCTGGCCTGACTCTCCTGCAATTTTGGGTTGTTTTTACAGAGGAGTGGGGATTAAACCCATCTGAACTGCTGTTACTGAAAGAACTTGGGCGTGGGCAGTTTGGAGTTGTTTATCTTGGTAAATGGAAAGAGACTATCAAGGTTGCCATCAAAACAATCAATGAAGGTGCAATGTCTGAAGATGATTTCATAGAGGAGGCCAAACTGATGATGTAAGTACAAAAGCTATTCTGTCTGTTTACCAAGAAGTAAGTATAACCTAATTCCATTTCAAACAAACAAAGCAGTTTGATGAGAATGGTGATTGTATGGGACAGAAAGGCTGACATAAAGGTCTGAACCAAGCTGATGCAGGTGCTTCCTATGCCCAGACTCTTTCTTTAGAGTGTGCATGCTTTGTACTATGGAGCTCAATGGGGAATAAATGTTCTGGTAAAATGTAAATGTGCTCCTACAACTATTCTTTAATCCATATGTCAGTGCCTCAGGAACACTAGCAGAGCTTCTATCCAACTAAAGCTTTTGAGAAACTGTATTACCATATCTGCAAATTTTCAAATTAGGGAAGTATCCACATGAGGTCTTGGCAAAGCCCAGAAGAGATGAACCCTTGCAGGGTCAAGGCACCTGCCTGCAAACTAAATGTAGCTGGACCTTTCCATTTTGCAGAGACCAAATCAAGCTTTGCATTCACTGCATTTATACAACTGGTGAAGAATTATGAGTTCACAGAGTGAACTTTTTGTAGGAAGTTGTAGAGAGAAAAGTGCTAAGTACTGGGAGAACTCTGAGGACAGCTGAATAGGAAATTCTTTATCAAGTAGTGAAAATTTTTTTCAAAGCCATCATGAGAATCAAAGGTTTAGTTACCTGCCAAGAACAAATATTAGCCTGTCTAAAATGTGATTTTAAACAGGAAACTCTCCCACCCAAAGCTGGTCCAGCTTTATGGAGTGTGCACACATCACAAACCCCTCTATGTTGTGACTGAATTCATGGAAAATGGTTGCCTGCTCAGTTACCTGCGGCAAAGGCGGGGGAAACTCGGCAGAGACGTTCTCCTGAGCATGTGCCAGGACGTTTGTGAAGGGATGGAATATCTGGAAAGAAACAGCTTTATTCACCGTGATTTGGTATGTACAACAGGTTTTCTGAGGTTCTTATCAAATATTTGCAGTAGAGAATGTGCTGTTGCATTTTATGGGGCACTATGTACCCTGTAAGACTTAAGCCCTGAAGGATCTAACAAGGCAAAACCAAAATTTCAGCTGTTGTTTTGCCATGGACAGCTCAAAAAACCACTTGAGAGAACTTTGTCCATTGGAAACACCCCTTAAGAGGTCAGAGAAAATTAGGATATTGACATGGAACTATCTGGTGTTATGATATCTCAATGTGAAAGTGCTTAGAACACAACCAAAATCATAGCATTCAAAAGGTCAGCAACAATGAGAATTTTTAAAAATTGAAATATTTTTCTATCTAATTTTTTTGGCTCTCTACAGCCATTCATTAATGCTGGGATATATGAGTGGCTTTTCTGCCCATAGGCAGGTAATTAGAGGAAAGGAGTTTGTTTCTTTACTCCTTGATACTTTTTCAATGCTCACATTTGGATGTAAAGAGGAAATCTTCCTCCTCTCCTACCTAGTTGCATGAAGAAATGTAAAATCTTGAAAATCACCAGAAGGTTCCTGATTTCTATAATGAAAACATCACAAAACAAATTTTAAAATTTACACTGATTGTCCCTAGTGTTGATGTTCAGGAAAATATCTGGTTAGATCATTAGACTCTGCAACCTAAGTCTTTCACTATTAAAAATATGTAAACATATTGCAACTCATACTACAAGCATATAAGTTGCTAGGTGCTATGTATGTGTAACTACACAATAGTGAAATATGTTCCCTGACTCAAAAATTCATTAATATTTTTGACCAATACACTAATCTCCTTTCAGATATAAACAGCACGAGCTAGAGCAAATATAATCAGCTGCTGTATTTCTCCTAAAAATCTTTAGCACAGATTTCAGATATGGTTCTCTCATTTTCCCCAGGCTGCAAGAAACTGTTTAGTCAATGAAGAGCACGTGGTTAAAGTATCTGACTTTGGCATGGCAAGGTACGAGGCCACTGACAAAAGTTTTGTGAGCACCTATTCTCAGACAGCTGCAGTATGATCTTTAGTTATCCTCACTGCTTGCTTCACTGGTTTGGGGAATCCCACTGTGGGTAATTTTTGAATGCTGATGAAAATTGTAAGGTTGTTTAACCACTGTACCATGAACTGGATATCCTGTCCTCCTCTTGCTCTTGGTGAGTGCAAGATAGGTAAACAAAGTGCCAGGTAAACTTCAGAGGTGTTTATGGACAGAGAAATGCCCAGAGTGCACAGGACAGCCAGAATCCTGAAGAAAGAAGTTCCCCAGCTTTGCTGAGCAGGATGGAGGTCAGAAAGTTACTGGGACAGAACTGGGAGCTGGTGCTGGCCTCTGGAGGCAGCGGTAGCCGAGTAGGTGAGGCAGGATGCAGGGAGGACCATGTGGGTAGGAAGTGACACATGCTGCTCTAGCAGGGAAGTGGTTTTTCTGCTTAGAACCAGCCAAAGTGAGGAAAGAGAGCACTCTCAACTCTGACAAGCACCAGCCTGAGAAACATAGCTCTAGCCTCACAGACTTTGCTCAGAGGACACAGCTGAGCTGGCCAAACGACTGAATGCTGCCCAAAGGGGATGTCTTCTTTCTTCTTCCCTCTTGCAAGCCCAGCACAAAGCCCTCCACTTTTGTGCTTTACTGGCTGGTTTTTCTGTGGGTTAGCATTAGGAGGCAGATGAGCTTGAAAGACAGACAGTGGCTCTGACAGAAGGTTGTGGTGACACTTGTGGCTGTGAGTCGTTAGGTCAGCACAGCCATGCTCCTTCAGTTCTGCCTCCTATTTCTAACCTCAGGCTTATAACATCCTAGCAGTTTATAGCTAAGGACTTGTTTTTCAAAGGGCTACCCTGTACCATGGTTGTATTGCTCCCCAAAAGGGAAAGGCCAGTATTAGGGTGCTGGACTCATCCAAGTGAATGAGAAAATACAGTAAGACCAAGGTGGCTGTCAGGCTCCAGCCTAAGAATAATGGACCTGAAAGGCTCACTGTGGCCACAAAGTCTGGCTCTAGGATTCACTATCCTGGGGAGGCTGTGAAGAAGTGATGGGAACACAAAAACCTAATTATTCAGAGCTCACACAACTGCTATTACAGGCTATTTTATACTGTTATTTCATATGTTCCTTATTCAATAGCTTCCTGTGTTTCTGTGCCTGCACCAAAATGAGAAAGTAAGGCAAAAAGATTACTTATTTCAATGTGACCTCTTTTGAAAGGTGCTTAAAAAAATACCTTTATGCTTTCCCTGAGAATAAACATGTACTGGACATCTGTGATCTGCTCAGGAACATTAATACTTGGAAAATGTGCCCAGAGTTCATAAGGATGCTTGGGTCAGCCTAGTAGTCATTTAAAAAGTTGCCCTATAAATGCCTGCCTTAGGCAAATAATTTCATTTTATCTGGGAGGTCAGCTCCTATAAACTTGGAGAAAAACAATTACTTTAGTGCACCTACAGGAACTGCTGTCTTGAATGTGATGAACATTTCTTTGTGTGTTGCTTTGGTAACAATGTCCCTGATATGGCATCTGTGAAGATGGACAGCAGGAGTCTTATTTGGTAGAACAAATGGTGGAAAAGGTGGATCCTTTTTAAAAAAGAGTAATTATTTATTGCTGCTGATTTTCCTGCCCATGGTGAAGTGGTGTGTCTTATTAATATACACCCAAAAGATGACAATAATAACCATCCTATCACTCTTATGCTTGTATCAAAATGTTTTATTCTGACATAATTCTGATGAATAATCCAAATCATTCATTTAGAAAAAAATGTCTTTAAGTGCATAGCTATGGGGGTTTTTTGTGTGTGTGCATTTTATACTAAAATAGTGATATAATTTTGTTTCCAAATTGATACTGTTTTTCTGGAATTCTAAACCATTTGTGGAAATGTCACTCATTCAAATATATGTGGTTTCCTCTTATTCTTCAGGTATGTCATTGATGATGAATATATCAGCTCTTCAGGTGCCAAGTTTCCAGTCAAATGGTCATCTCCTGAAGTCTTTCATTTCAAAAAATATAGCAGCAAATCAGATGTCTGGTCATTTGGTGAGTTGATTAGGTGAAAGGGCAACCATACTTCCCTAAAACTACTGATGTGATTTAGGAAAGTGTAAATTTTTACCCATGCTACCTAACTGAAGCTTCAGTCCTTCCCATTTTTCAAAGTTTGCTTATATTGGACAAGCGGACTTTTCATTTGGAAGGTTCTGCACCTAAAAAGTAGATTTTGACCAAAATGTGCATTTCTGATGAGTCCTCATTAGCCAAACATATTCATCTTAGTTTCATGGACCATCACCTTAGCTGAGTTAAAAGAGAGCAGAATTATATTAGTTGAAAATTGTTTGGGTTGTATCCTTCATTCAGCTCAGGTTGCCTGTATTTTGATTCATTTCTCAACACATTCATTTTTCAACACAGAAAAATCAGGAGTGTTTTTTATTCTCCTAATTTTGTTAAAAGCTTGTGGGTTTGGCATCTTTTGTTTTATCCTAAACCTATTTTGGTCACTTCTAGGTGTACTGATGTGGGAAGTTTTCACAGAAGGCAAAATGCCTTTTGAAACCAAGTCAAATGCTGAAGTTGTCCGTGAGATTTCTCAGGGTAACCGACTTTATCGACCACATTTAGCATCACATCCTGTGTACAAAGTCATGTACAGCTGCTGGCATGAGGTTTGTTTCCCTTTCTTTTCCCTGAGGTATTACTTTGCTCTTAATTTTTAACATGGATATAAGAGCAATCTTAAAAGCCAAGGCATTAAATCCTTATTTCACATCTGTGGCATTCTCGGCATCTCCAAGTATGTTTTTCACAAATCACACCAAAGTTTACAAGCTTCTGCTTCTTTTGACTATTGCAGCCAAGAAATATAAAGCACACTATCAGTACAATAGGTCTAGAGCATCTCTGGTTGGAATATGCTGTCCTGTTTCTCTGCTGGGTGCAATGTGATACCTTTTTCATGCCTTTGTATTGTTCATGGCTTTCTCTAGATCTGCTCTGGATGATAACACATTCATATACAAAGTGGATATGCCCACTAAATGTAGATTTTGAAACCCCTTTTTCAAGTGTATATTGGTATATCTGTACATCAGTACAGCTCCAAGGCTGCACCTCTTTGACCCTCTCTAAGCTGATTTAGTACTTCATGTTCTTTCACCATTTGTCTAGCACCTATTACCTCCGGTATTGGTAACAAAACACTGATTTCCTCAACTTCTCCATCTGATTAATCCCTTAAAGGCCCTCCTTCTCTAGTTTCTAGGAGAAATGAATCTTTATTTTAGGTTAAAAGTCCTTTCAGAAGAGCTTTGTGTGCAATTTTTTCATGTAAATGTGCAGGCATACACAGCGAGTAGCTGGGGAATCTTGTTGCTACCATTGCCTCCTTTATCTCCCACCTTACTCCTCTGAATAAAATTTTTAAATCCTGAGTTAAAAAAAAAAAAAAAGCTTAAGAGATGGAAATCTAAATTGCATCCAGCTTGCCTGCTTACTGCAAACACCCATTGGGGTGCCAGCCAGTGGAGAGGTCTTGGGGAAGTTCTCTTTCCTGTCTGCCACCAGACAGGAGTTTGTTCCATACTGAGCTGCAGCACTTCAAATCATAGAGCAGTGAAGATCCTTTTTCAAAAACACAGGAAGCATTCCTGTGCACCACGTTTTCCTGACTGGTAGGGCTTTCCATAGACCTACCAGGGAGAAATTCCATAAGATTTCTGCTCCAGAATTGAAACAAGTATAAAGAAATTTCAGGAATCTTTTTACGAATGTCTGTGCTCATGCTGCTGATGTCATAAATAACAAATTTTTCTTTTTCTCTAAAATTACAAGCTTGATTTTGTTAATCTTTATTAATAAAATTAAATGTAATTTTTAAGTGTTATCTCATATGTAGTCATATCCAATTTCTGAAGTCTGGTACTGTAAACGACCAGTCTGCTTACACAAGTTTATCCTCTGCTTTTCTTTTCAGAAACCTGAAGGACGTCCTACTTTTGCAGAGTTAACAGTGACCCTCAGAGATCTAACAGAGATGACATAATCACAGATTTTATACCAATGTATTTCTTGAAAGGTTACCATTAAGCATGCCACTAATGAAGCTGGTACAGAAAACTTCAACCTTTTAGAGAGGTCTCTACCTAAATCACAGTACCAGCATCCTGCATATTGAAGCAGCTGTTTGGTCTTGGCACAGTTTATCTTTTTTGAGAAAGATACTCCCGGACACTGGTTTGGGACTCTCAAGGCTTTCTTTTCATGGTTAGGGAGAAAAATCTGTCTGAAAAGCAGTAACCAAGCATACTCACCTTATAGATATTTTTATTAATTCTTTTGTTCAGAGTTACACTAATTCTTGCATCAGTATTACATTGTTTATACTTACTATGACTCGTGCACTGGGGAATATTGATTCCCCAGATACAGAGCAAAAATGATGGAAGAAGCTCTGAGAAGCTCTGGCTAGGTCACTTTTAAAGGCAAGTCCTTGTGCACTGCAGAGCATCCAGCCCTGGAGGAGCAGAGCAGGGCTCTGTCCAAGGGACAGCCAGCCAAGTGACTGACTACTGGAGCAGTGCCCACACGTGTGCCTGGATCCCCTACTTGGACAAGTAGTGCCTCAGCCCTGTCCTTGCAAATGGCCAGGATGGTTCATGGGCAAGTTAAAACTGGAACCTGACAGTACCTATGATACCTTACCTTACATGGACATGTCTGTGTCCCTACTTCTTATGTTATTATTCACTTTTAATTTTAAATCTGAACTATGGTCAACACAAATATGTGGTAGAGAAAGAAAGGTAGATACAATTCATAATTATTTAAAACAAAATAGATCATTGCAAATAAATATGTTCTTGGAAATACGTGATTGCATTGTGAATTATTTATAGGTAAGTACATCACAATATTTAGTTTTAGGGCTTTGTAGACAGAGTATGTAAAACATGCTAGATAAAGAATGAGTTCAAATTAATTTTTGTCACAAATTGAGTCACAGTTTAATTTTTATTTCCAAATATAAAAACTAACTGTAACATTAAAATTAAATATAGAAAACCCCACAAAGTTTGGAATTTCTGAAGGATGATGGTATCTCATAATCAAATATAGTCCTGGCAGTAATCAGTCATCTTTACTGCAATAGTATTTTGATAGTTATCAACCCTTGGGAAAGGAAATCATTATTCTCAGTGTTTGAACATTTGGGAGTACCTTCAAACACACTTCTAAGGTATTTCTGCATCAAGCAAACCATGATATTCTCATTATTTCATGTAATTTCCCAGAAGAATTGATGTCACTGTTTACATTCATAATCAATTTATTTATGAGCATTCAGCGCTTTATCAGACCTATGACTGAATGCAGTCTGTTGTGGTTTAATAACTGTTGTGGTTTAACCCCAGCTGCCAACAGTACCATGCAGTGCTTGCTCACTGCCTCTGCCCTGGTGGGACAGGGAGTCAGAAAGTAAAACTTGTGGGTGAGATAAGAACAGGTTATCAGCTGAAGCAAAGTAAAATGTAACAATAGTAATAGCAATTAAAAGGAGAAAGAGAAAGGAATAGAACCCAAGAGAAGCCAGTGATGCTCAGTACCAATGCTCACTCCCTGCTGACTGATGCTCAGCCCATCCACAGGCAATAACCAGCAACCCCCAGTCAACTTCCCTCCCTCTCCCCCCCCAGGTTATACATTGATCATGACATTCTATGGTACAAAATATCCCCTTGGCCACTTCAGGTCAGCTGTCCTGGCTCTGCTCCCTCTCAGCCAAGACTGAGACAACAACACAGTACACACATGGAGCTCACCACAGTTTATGCCCAGACCACAGAAGTACAAAGCTTTTCAGCAGATGATGCACTACCAATGTGAAATTCAAGCTCTCTCCACAATATAAAGTACATGGGGACTTTGAATAATATGAGACATCTTTTTAAGCAGGTCTTGTAAAACTGGTTTTGCCATATTACTGCAGGTTAATGTGTAATACGTTACAGCACCATGCAGTGAAAACCAGCTGCATTAGATTTATGTACTCCAAGCATCTTGCTCCTGCCTCTCACTGAGCTGTTCCATGGTGAATATGGGACCCATATTCATGTTTCCACCCATCCTGGAAGCATGCTGGTCTAATAACTGGAGCCAATAATGCTTGCCTACCAGGCTTCCACTTCTCAATATAATCTTTCTGTAGGTTGCTTGGGGAAAAATTTGAAGAAGCTGTTATTAACATTCTGACAAAGAATAAATTTAACAGCTTCTATCATCAAGCTGACAGTAAATAAATGAAAAAGCATGAGAACTTGCTTCAGAGTCAGTGAAACTGGTGCTTAATTGGCAGCAAGAAATGGTCTGCAGTACAAAGGTCAGGTATCTACAGTGCATTTATTTACCAGAACAGCTACACCCTTACATAAAGACTGAGTAGGCCACCTTAACAGCTACACCCTTACATAAAGACTGAGTAGGCCACCTTAGACCTCATGGTGACTGTGAGCTTAGGTCAAATTCCAACCATATTCTAACAGGCAAAAAAATGGATGAATAGTGAGTGACATCCTTATCACTAACCATAAAGAGATGTCTGTTTCACAGTTTCTTTTTAAACTTCCATATGATGAAAATGAGATCTGGAAAAAGCAGTAAAGGAGATACCTCCATACAGGGAAACTTCCATCAAAGGCTGTAGGAGTGTTCAGCATTTGTAAAAATTTAGCTACTGTTTGCTGATCAAACATCAGAAAACTTGAACAAGTCTGTATTATGGATGGGAGGAAAAAAGGCAGAACTCCAAGCTTTTGTGAGCCAGCCACTTAGGATGCATCTCTTTTCTATTAAAAAGGTGCATTATTTGCAAAATGGAATTTATTTTCAGAAAGTGAAATTAATTCACTTGTCAAAAGTATTCCTGAGAAACAATGCAGACCAATAACTAGTGTGTACAGGGCTGGTGACACTTGTTTCAGACCAATTCCTGCCTCCATCCCTCTCCCCCCAGCAGATTTCACAGATGGGAGGCCCTGCAGGCCCACCAAAGCACATCACCATCCCTCCTCCCTCATGTACCACCAGTCTGGCTCCTGCTCAGCATCCCACCCATGTTCTGAACCATGGCACAATTTTAAAGCCTGTCCAGAAGGAGTCAGCTACTGCAAATATGCCCTGCTGGAAGGATATTTCCTAGCACACTTACCAGTTTTATGTGGAGGGATAGAATGTAAGAGAATAGTGCAGAAGGCAGTCTCACCCCTGAGGAGTTGCAGCTGTGCTAATCGCCAAAGATTGGGAACAGGCCTGCCCTTAAGAGGCCACAGCTGTGTCCAATAAGAAGACAAGTGCTACAAAAGAGTGGGTTAGCTGGGTGAGGAGAGAGATAGAGTTTGTTGGCTGTGCTGGGAAGAAGAAGGAGTTAGTGCTGTGAGGAGATGCCTGTGAGAAATCACCAAGAAGTTATGAGAGCTTTTTGAAATAAGATGACAACAGTTTTATTTTGCTGGAATTTAAAGAAAGAGAGAACAACATTTTCTAGGAGTATGGAATTCCCCATAAAGCTCCAGGATGCAGCCTGATGAGTAGAGTTTGAATTTTTGAATATGCACCCTTTGGGATGAAGATTTTTTTTTTTTTATGGCATGGTTCTTTCAAGTGTGGCTGAAAATTAAGATGGTAGAACAGATTTCTAGAGAAATTAGTAACTGATGTATTTCCTTCCAAAATGGTACAGATTTTTTTTAACCTATTGAAGTCTTCTTGACCTACCTAAATTTAGTTGATGCAGCTGTGTAAGGAGCTTAATTGCCCATTAATTTGTCCTGAGATGTGGTAATAATGAGTAGCTGCCAAGATTTGTTTGGTATCAGCATTTAAAAGCTGTAATTTGGTTAGCAATGTATTGCCTCTGAGGATTGCTTTGTTCTCCTTCTTAACCGTTTGCCCTACATACCAAAACACATCTAATTACTTTAAATAGTATTCTTCATTTCACTGCCTGGAAAACCTGACAATTCACTGAAACACTCTCCACTGAGACTGGCTGTGAGACACACATGCTTTGGGTTTTCTTCTCCAGTTTAGAAATATGAATGACACTCTTTTTTTATCCCTTGTTTAAAAACTACAGATGATCTAGCGCATAACCATGAATAATTTATTACAAGAGAAATATTAGCATAATTTCAATTAAAAAATCAAAGTTATTCCAAACCAGTCACTAAATAGAAACATTTAAAAAAATAGCATCTCTTACAACAAATGTTTTTATACAAAAAATTAATCACTAATTTACTTCTAACATGATGGACTTCTTGTACACCATGAAAATAACCATTAACTTTGTTTTTTTGACATTGTTAGAAAATAGCATTCTTTTATTATTAGTTGCTATTTATGTGTAATAGCAGATACAAAGATCCAGTAGAAAATACAGGAATTTTGCTTGTTATAAGCTAATTATTGCCAGCAGCTGGTACATAAGGAGTCCACACCCTTCTCAAAGGAAGTATTATGATATATCTTTAAAAAATGCCAATGCACATCCATTCAAGAACTGGACTGGTTGTTATTTCTTACAAATAACTGATTTAGTCACACCACAGTGATGACTCTATAGGCAAATAAAGGGGCCATGAACTATGCAAAAGCATTTCTTTTTCTCTTTTTTACAGTCAATGTTTTCTTCAGTTATTCTTTGAACTGTGTAATTCAGAGTGAAAAGCAAGCTTTTGTTAAAGAACAAACTATAAAACCCCCTCCATCTTTAGCTTTTTTTATTGTTTGTATTACTTGGTCTTAACTATTAAGATTTAGAAGCTTGAATCTGGTAAATAAAACCAAAGTATTCTCTACATTAACTAAGAAGTAATGAAACCCTGTTAGTAGATTTTCTTGTCTGAAGCTTTTTTAACAGCAAAGAATTGCTGTGAATTTCATCACTCAAGCTGAAAAATACTCCAAATTGATGATGTGTACAATGTCATTATATTTTGAAGGCAAGTACATTTTTAGTGAAAATGTCCCTTTTGCTGGGTAATAGTGATAGCAATAATAACTATTAGGTAATAGCCACTTAAATATATGAAATATAAGCAGCAACCCTTTTGTGAAGGATGAGCTTTCTTTGACAGAACAATTTTCTAGCCATCCAAACTGTTGTCTTCTACTAAACCTTCTGAACATTAGGAAACATATAGCCTGCTTCATGAGGAAGTTCTGCTTGGCATATAAATTTCAGCTGATTTAAACCAGTTTTTAAGTGCTGAAGTCATGGCATCCCCTGGCAAACTTTCTGGACTCACACTTAAAGATCCAAAGACTGGAAATGCTGCCTTCTGATGAGCTTGTCACCAACCACATGTCTGATTGCTGAACTTACTTACTTACAAAGTGGAAAACAAAGAGGGTTGTAATGAGTAAACCATGGACTGTGCAAGCTTTTTTGTGACAGGAAGATCAGTGACCACAACTGAGGAACTACAGTACAGTTACCAAACTTCAAGGCCTCTGGTAGGTTAACATATTGTTAAACCTCTAATAGGGGCAAATAGTTTTTTTTAGAGAAGTCCAAACTCAAAAAAAGACATTCTGACATTTCTCACCCCTTGCCTACCACTCATCCTCTACCTAGTATTTTTGGAAGTAGTGCATGGATTGTAAAATGAATTTTGCACTTATAAAAGAATAAAAATTAACAGGACTGCTTTATTATTAATAAAGAACAATGCCTTCCCAGAAAATGAGGAAAAAATTTTGAAAAGCTTAAATGGGTTATAATTAATAGATGGCTGCATTAGGAAGAAGTATGGAAATAAGTAAAGCTCCTTCTTAATCCTCAAAATAATATAAAACAAAGTGGAAATTTTTAATTGCATGTTCTGTTTTTCTCCTGCCTTTGAATACTTAATTCTATAACCTCATGTAACTTTTTAAGCCAGTAGCAACTGTTTTCAGGCCTCTAATGAATTTTATTTTTCTTCAACTCAGTCTTAGTTTTGTAATAAAAAAGTTACAGGCACATTCAGGGATTCACAATCCATTCAGGATTCCTTGAGAAGAAAAGCTGAGATGTATCAAGAATTGTATTTGCTAAAATTTTTGTGACATCTAATCAATGCTCATTGGCAGGTCATCAAAAGTGAAAAAATCTTGCATAAAATTTTATATGAAAAACTAAGTGTTAAACACTGTTTTCTTCATATTATGTCTCCAATGAAGATCCTTCATGTAGAGTATCTACAAGCTCACTTGGCAATAAATTATAAAAATATAAAGCCAGAAATATTAAGGCCATCACAAGATAATAGCAGAGTACCTGCCATTTCAGCAATGATTGTCTTTTATCATCAAAAGAAAATTGCATTTGTAAACATGGCTTACAAAAACCATTCTTTTTTGCTAAAATTTCCCAGGAAGACATGCTGCATAAAAGAAGGACCATGTTTTTCATTGCCTAACATATAATCACCACCAGGTTTCTGTCTGTTGTGCTAATTACTGACCATTTTCACTCATTACTGCCTCACAGACTAATTTCCAGAGGACTGCAGAAAAGTAGAGCTTTCTAGTAGACATGGGGGGGCTGAGTTTGCAATTCATGACACTTTGATGATAAACACTGCTTGAGTGTTTCACTGACTGAATAAAATGTTGTCCTCCTCATATGCCAGAGCTGGGTTTTCCATGCTCTCCAGCAGAGTGTGACCGGTTTCAGATTCACGGTGTGGTGGTGATGGTTCTTTGGCAACATTGGACATTAACTGACTCCAGGTGATGTTAGTGTTTTTGAAAGCATGCAGTAGGAAGATGCCAATGATGATGCTGCAGAATCCACTCAGGGTTCCAATGATATCACCCAGTTCCATACTGCTCCACTCCTTGAACAAGATGATGGAGCACGTCACCACTGTGGTAGTGAAGCACACGTAGTAAATGGGTGTCACAAGGGATGTGTTGAACACATCCAGGGCTTTGTTGAGGTAGCTGATCTGAGTGCTGACTGAGAGCACCAAGATGCCCACCAGAATGTAAAGCAGGGGATGGCGATAGACTGGCTTCCTCTGCAGCATCTGCTTGATGGCAATGCCCAGACCCTTCACAGATGAGACGGAGAAGGCACCGATGAGAGAGCAAATTAAAACGTAGATCAGTATATTTGTCTGACCTCTCTTTGGAGCCACAACAATGATCAGGACAAGGGCAACGACTGTCAGCAGAACAGCAAATGTAACAAACACTGTAAAAAAGAGGAAAGGGAAGAGTAATACACACAACACCAGACTATGCTCACGAACATGCTCAGTTGTTCAGTGTCCTGGACACTTCCCTATGAACTGCAGCATGTCTTCACTGCAATTGCATACAGACCTGGATCTTGCAGCTTTCTTTCCATCTCATCTAGTGAGGTGACCTCCTCCTCCTCTGGGGCATGAATAACCATGACTGTTGACCCCAAAATGCTCAGTACACAGCCCAGCTTTCCATGAATATTCAGCTTCTCATTTAAAAAATAGGATGACAATATAGCACTGTTCAGCAAAATAGAAATAAAATGTTCAGCTCCACCAGGCACAGAAGACATTCAAAATCTCTCTGTGTAGCATATCAGAAAACCTCTCTTGAATTTGGATATATGGTAAACCAGTCTGAAACAATCAAATTTTGAGGAGTTTTTCCAAGAAAGTTGGTCATGACCAAGAAGGTAAGGTTAGGTTTTAGGGAGTTTAGCAACCCTTATTGCTTCCTTCCAGGTTGTAAAAGGGTCCAAATTGCTAAGGAGCTTCTCATTCCTGATTGCCTGGGTCAGGGTATGCACTCTCACTGTAGATTAACCACAAGAGCTGTTTATTTCTTCCAAAAATGGCTCAAAGCAGTTCATTTGCTATTACAACCAATGCACATGAGTGCTGGAAACTATTCCTTATCTCTCCCCACGTTCTCCCACCCAGGCACACTTTCTGCCTGGCTTGCCAAGGGCTTCCCCCAAAACACAGAGAAGGCATGTCTCCCCCTTCAGAGATCAACCCTAGAATCTCCACGGGGTTGATTATTTAACCTAAGCACAATAACGTGGCCTAAAACACCACTCATAGGGTATGATTAGCCTGTTGGAGAACAACCTTGGGCACAGACACGGGCTTAATGGTGTGTGAACACACAAACAGTTACTCAACCTACTGATCAAAATACAGACCTTTTTTCACACAAGGGTAATGAGTTCACTGACATGAAGTTCTAACAACCCCTCTGTCTCATGAAAATTTGAATGATTGCTCTCCCTGTCAAAGAAGAGAGCAATAAAACTCAAGCTGTTTTTGCACAGCAGCAGCCAGCTGATCTGCATTTACCAACACGCTGACCCCAGCACCACTGCAGGGACTCAGTTACATTGGTTTTGCTATGACAGAACAGCTGCAGTTTGAGCAGGTAGATCATTCCAAGTATCCTGGGCGGGGGGGTTTGTTTGGAGTTTTTTGTTTGGGTTATTTTTTGTTTTTAATATGTGGCGCATATTGTTTTAAACACAGTGTTTCATATAATATACTCAGTTCTTAAAAATCAGTTTTACATTTAAATTACTATAATTTCATTTTGCTAAAAGATTGTTTCCTATAAAATTTTTGTATGCGCAGTCCATGTCCTTTCTGCTGCTATGATAGCCGCATTACTGTATGTGCTTAAGAACTTGGAAATTATTTTTTTCTTCATACATAGGAAACAATAAGTCTGTGAAGGACATTTATGTTTCAAAAGAACCACAAATTTTAATTGTGGATACAGAAAAAAGCTTAGATTTTCTTTGCCTTCTTTCCATAAAGATTTCAAAAATACCAAACAAAATCAAAATATGTACTAATATGTGCCTTAATATGAAATTGCGCTCTGATCAATAGAAATGTTTTTGAAAACATTTTGTGAAGGAATGTTGTATTTTTATTTAAAGTTCAGGCACAGCCGAAGAACAGGATAACAGTTCTTTAAAAAGTTCCAGTTCTCTAGGAATAGATAAATTACCTTTTATCAGCAGTATACCTTGTTTATGCTGATAAGAATTACTTTGTGATCTAGGTGAAAAGCTAATGGGAAGGCATTCAGTGGCCTTTGCAACAAGACTTCTGATTCTATCTATCCAGATAACTCAGTTCTCAATAAGGAAAAATATATTTCCAGAAAGCAATGAAAAGCATTTTCTGCCCATCAATTGCTTTTCAGTTTTCTTATTAAAAATCTCTACTTTCAGCCAAAGCCAGTATTTTTTCCCTCATGCAGTGAGTGGTTTTTGCCAAGGCTTGCTCCCCATTGGTACTGACCTTATTAGAACACTCAGTGCACCCAAGGGGGTAACCAAGGTTGCAGGTGCAAAGGCATAGGCAGCAAAGTTTGCAGCTTCTCCTAATCCCACTGCAGAAGAAAGAACATTTGGATCAGCTTGGAGGAGAATATTAAAAGGCACGCTATTGTAAATATTTGTATGACAACTATGACAGCAAATACAAACCAAAATCCTTTTTCTGCACTATATATATGCACATTTTCATTTCAAAATTAGCTGCACAACTAATAAATGCTGGAAGAAAGTAGAATACTCTTCTCCTAAGTACTCCTAGAATCTGGACAGATGCAATTCCATGGCATTTGACCAGATATTAAAGAAAAGATGGTTATTCTGCAGAGAGCTCTTAAGACCAAATGCAGTATTTGAAAGATGGCATATGAGAAGAGCTTGTCATGAATGTGATTGCAAGGACATTTCTTTTAAGTGAAGGGAATGAAAAATCAGACAACAAATCTATTTAAAACAATCTGCTTTTTGTAGATTTACATATAGGCTGAGAGGAAAGAGCTGACTTACTTGATAGCAGTCCAGCCCACCAAAGCCATTCCTTCAAATAAGAATATCCACCTTGTCCTGAAAGAGAAAAAATAACCTTATCTTAGAGGAAACAGATCACCTTACTGTAAGAAACAAAAAGTACAGCTTCACATTTGCACTTACAAAGTACAAAAAGAGCATGTTACCTAAATGCAAAAAGAAGAATATTTGATTTTGACTGACATTTTATTAACGACTCTACTGCTTTGTGACTTGGGCTTCTAAAAAATGCTATTTGACTAAATGTACACAGAGGTGAAGTTTCAAGCAAAAGTAGAATGTTTATAAAGATTTTTGGTGAGCTTAAGAGATGTTTCAAAATGCTTTTCCAGGTCAGATCCAATATATTCATACAGTCAACTGCAGTTTGACTCTCCTTTTACTTTAGGTTTGAAGAAATTAGAAAGAACAATGCCCCCATGTGCATGACTTTTTTTTTTTTTACATAAAACATAAGTATATCTTATATTCAGTATTGGTTTTTTCAAATAACCAAATTCTCTGGAATAATATTTTCCAATAAAGACAACAAACAAAAGAAAAACTGCTAATGCTATGTACTTAAATCCATGCAAAGCAAATTAAGACATTAGGGCAACTGTTCTTTTTCTAGCTGTTCATCTGTTGACTTTGATGAAGGGATAGTTGTACTAACTGTAGAAACTTGTGTAATAAATGTCATTTCTGCAACTCATTGCACTCACTTTAAAGAAGCTGAGCAAAACAAAAAAGGTAAACCAGCCTAAGACTTTCAATCTCAAATGAGGGGGAAGAAAGATTGAAAAAAGAGGGAGAAGGGCATTTTGGAGGATAAGACAAATAGAGAATTTTATTTTGGTAACTAATTGCTCTCAGTGAGGAACTAGCACCAGCTCACTAGATTTAATACCCACTGCATATCTCTTAGTCCTAAGAGTTCTGAAATCCCAGTCCCTGTAACCACACACAGAAATAATAGCATGTCTCCATCCCTTACCAAGACAGGACTTCTGATCACCATTAAAGTAGTTTTAAACATGTGATCTGTGACTTGAACCTTGATTTTGTCAAGTTAGAAGAGGTGTTTGTGTCCCCAGCTGGAGCAAGGATGGCACCATCACCTACCAGCTCGGGTGACTCCTTTGTCTGCCAGTTTCAAAAGTCCTTTCTTCTTCAGTATGAAACTAGAACCAATAAAGATACTGGAGCCTATAGCCAAAGCCAAGCCAATGTAGAGGTGGTATTTGCTTCCAGAAGGGAGGGAAATGCTCCAATTTGTTTCATTGCCAGTCCCCTCCATAGAGGTGAGGAGAGGAGAGTGTGATTCAGACACGTTGGTGATCTGGCACCATGCCTGGCAGGAGTCAGGGCAAGAAAAAGAGAGCACGGCACCTGGGAGCAGAAAAAGAAGGACAAATGATTCACAACACAGGCCCAGCTCTAGAAGAGCCCTGTTCCCACTCTGCTCAATCCTTTTCGTGTCTTTGCAAAGCACCTGTAATTTCTGACTGTGCAAATAACACACAAAACCCACACAATGTAGACGATGCTGCTGTGGGTCATTACCCACTCCTGTAGCTCACAGGTGATTACATTATTTTACATCCATGTTTTGCATTTCATTGGCTCAGGCAATAAGGGGAAGGCCGAGCAATGCAACAAAAAAATATTAGCTTCAGTTTAAAATTCAACTCAAAATCTTAAAAGCTAAACTGAAACCTGAAGATGAAAGAGCTCCTTTTTTTTTGTGCAGAGACCACAAACATATAGCCAAATCCATGATTTTGGACTTTGCCTGTTAAAGTAAGCCTGCTGCTATTCAAGGCTTCTGGTTTTATATTGGTAGCTAAGATTGGAAAAACAAATGGAAAAAAGGAAGGAAAAATCAAACAGAGAGAAAACTCTCACTGCATATGGGTGCTAAGGCATTTTATAAAAACTGTTCAGTGAATACTGTGTGAGCCAAGTCTTATTTAACCAATCACAAAATTTTCAGGTGAAGGCCTCATTCCACCTCCCAGCAAATTTAATCTATCTAACCTCAGAAAGCCCTGGGTGGAGGTAGATCACAGGCCACAGGGGACAGTTCCCCCAGCTATCCCTGCAACCCTGCTGGAGAGCTGGGTGATCCTGAGCAGGGACCAAAGGCTCACACTCAGCTAGCCAAGCATTATCAGTACCACTATGATAACAGCCTGTGGGAATGGCATCATTGTAATCAGCCTAGATTTGTTTCTAAAGGAAGAGCAGGTAGTGCATTTCCAAGAACAAAAGGAGTTGCTTTTTTCATGGGGAAGCAGGGGTCAGGCAGCAAAGCTGCTACAGGGCTTGGGCAGTCTAGGCTGATGTCTCGGTTTGTTACAGTGGAGTGCATCAGGCAGCCAGTGTGGATTACAGACTCTAGCATGGAAAACTTTTAACAATCTTTTTTGTAAAGAAGGCTTATTGTGAAGACATGTTAAAATATGAAACAATTTGCAGAAGTACAAAAGCTCAGTCCACCATGATACATAGGAAGCAGGAGATGCAACAAATAGGGTTTTTTTTTCCCATGGTTTCCCTGTAATTAAAATAATACATGAACGATTCATCCTGAAGAGTGACAGCATCAGTAATACACTCCCTTTTTTTCTTTTATTTTCTTCTCCCCTTTCCCAACTGAAGAAATGGCACTTGGGGACTTGGTAGAAAAGGATGTGCCTCTGTGTTCACATGTAAGCTCTGGAAATAAAAAATGTTATATCAAAAGTACTTCACTGAACAATTAACAAGAAGCAGACTTGGATAATTCATTTAATACAGTTTAACAAAGAATAGTTAAAATACATAAGGTCCTAAAAATATCCTATTTGCTGTTGGCAATGCTGGTATTAGCTCTGGGAGACAGAACCCTTTTCAAGTAAGGAACTAGAGTGAGTACCTGCTCCCTTTTTTCTCATTCTATATTATACAACATACTGCAGGAAGTTATAATTTGATTTGCAGGCTGTGCAAACACACTTCCTTGTTTGCCAAGAGTGTTTCCATATAACAGAAGTTGTTTTGTATTGCTAAGTCAGACTTAATAAAAATGTTCCCACAAGATAGGCACGTTCATATTCACCAGCTGAAGATTAAAATCTTAGAGAACTTAGATCCACATGCAGTTCCTGTTGCATAGTATGTAGGATAGATACTATTCTACACTCTTATCATTACTAGAAATTACAGTTGGATAATGTAAAAATATGGAATTAGCATTTGCACCTGAAAGTATTTTAAAATCCTAAACTATTAGCATAGTCTTAGAAGAAGAAAAATTTGCATATACTTGTTATGACATAATTAGTGAAGGATAAATCACAAAGCAAAATTACAGAAAAGTCCTTTAAGCATAACTATATTTTCTCTTTATAAACACATACCAGGGCAAGATAAAAATGCCCTGCTCGTGGCATGGGGGTTGGTTTAAATAGCCTTCAAAGGTCCCTTCCAATCCAAACTATTCTATTATTCTGTGAAAAAAACCAAGGGAGACATGAATGAAATCCCTTAGCTCCCAATACCTATACTGATGCCAAACCAGGATGGTGTGAGAAGCAGTAAACATTCCTTGCCTTTAATGAAAAGAAAACATGAAGATAAACACTCCTGATAAGTATAGTCCTTCAGTTTCCTGCAACAGTAAGGAAACTGTAAGGCAGCTTTCTATCAGTGCGTTGGGTTTCTACAGTGAAGAAAATAACAATTTTCTTCCCCCTTTTTGGTGACTGGTGTACTTTCATTTAGCTGGAGATGAATGGCAGGCTTATTTTGTTTCATGTGAAACAAAATGTTTTTCTATGTGTTCTAAAGGTTTTCATTCCTCAGCATACCTTATGACATCAGAAAAATTTAATCATGCCATTTGTACTAAGTCACCCAGTGACTGCCACAGGTTGTTTCTCTCCTTTCTGAATTACAATCTTTGCCCACATTCACAAAGAAATATTGGATTTATCACTGAGAAGAGTAATTTTGAATGCTTATGATCTCTGTTTATTGGGCTGAGCAGCTTCTCATGGTTAAAGAAAAAAAAGTCATTTGTTCCACTTGCATGAAAAGTGGCATGTAACTGCATTGATCAAAGAACCACCTGAGAGACGGGAAGAGGAGGCTGATCCAGGAATTACTGTTATTTTATTACCCCTGTGAACAGTCTGAAGATCACTTGGAAAGGCTGAGGAAGATGACAAATCACTGAGGCTACCTGGCTTGCTCAGCACAGAGTTTCTGTAGCTAAGCTAGTTTCACCTCCTACTTCCAAATGTCAACAAACATGAACCTGTCAGCAGAACTCCTCCTAGCAGAAATAATCTCTCCCAGCTCTGACTCAAGACTGGCAGCAACAGGAAACCAGTCTGAGCCAAGGCAGCTGCTGGTGTAACTTCTGAACTTTTTTTATGATTCAGCTATTTTTTTTTCTTTTTTTTTTTCCCTTAAACACTTAAATATTCTCTATCTGAATTGACCAGACACTCCGGTGCTATGCACTGCTTGTGACATGCATGACTTGCTGTCATTCTGCAGTTCGGGGCTGACTTGCCTTGGTTAGTGACAGCCAACTTGGCTCTTAACCTGCTACTGAAGATACTGGTCCTAAGTCATCTCGAAAACTAATTGCTTTGATTAAACAATAATTTAACCATTTCTAGCAGGCTCACGACCCACCCCTGGCAGAAACATGAAAGGCCTTTCTCGGTCACCCAGGAAATACCAACCCACCTTTGCCAAGGCGCAGCTCCTGGGGCCAAAAGTGGGTGTATCGAGAAGCAGCAAGGAATTCCTCCCTGGCACGCCTGGAGTGGAGACTCACCAAAAGGCACAAAACAAAGTTGACAAGATGTTTAATCCCAGGCAGCCTCGGCAGAAGCGCAGTAGCTTCCCCGGCGCCGGACCCACGCCACTCCTCGGAAAACAACGGGGTGCCGCCGGGGCGGAGGGAAATCTGACGGGGGCTCCGACACCGGGGAAACAGGAGGGCACGGCCGCGTCCCGAGCCCCGCCGACCCTCCGCGTCCCGAGCGATGCACGCACCGAACAGACCGAGCCAGCCCCGCGCCCTCCCGCGGAGCCCCGGCCCCGCGGCCGCGCAGACACCGACCCGCAGGACAGGACGGGCAGACTCTGACCCGCACGGCAGGACCGACGGACGGACGGACGGGCAGACACTGACCCGCACGGCAGGACGGACGGACGGGCAGCGCCACTCCGGGCCCCACGGCTGCCAGGATCCGCGGGCTCCGCCCGCCCGGGCGCGGCTCAGCGCACCTGGGCGCGCCCGCTCGCCGGCGGAGACGGAGGTGGCATCCCCTCCACTTGCGGGGGAAAGGGCGCGCAGGGCTCCAGGAGTGACCCCGAATGGGCTTTTTAGATCGTTATCGAGTCCCAGACCTAGGGAGTTCTGTGGCCCCACCTGAACACTGAATCCAAAGAAGAGCGCACTCTCCTGAAGTACCTTGGCAGCATTTGCCTCTCCTGAAGTCTCTACAGATTTAGTTTCCTTCCCCTTCGCAGCTGGGAGAAGAGATGAGCAGTCTTGATGTGCAGCCACTTGTGTCTATGACAAGCTGCCTGTGCTCGCTTTGGCCGGTGGATCTGCGGGCAAGCAGAGGGATCCCCCAGCCAAACTATGGCAGCGTCCTAGAACAAGGGCAGTGCCTGGTGATGCACACCCTGAGATGACTCCCTGTGGCTTAACAGGCTCCAGGTTGTTACAAGAAATAATTACCTTTATTACCCAAGACCTTAGTTGAATAGTTTCAACTGAGGTCTTGGTTTTGACATGATTACGTGAAATACATTTACAAAATGTAAGGCTTAATAAAACATTACATGTTGTCCAGCGAACTTGGGACACTCTGCAGACCTTTAGCATGCACAAGGATTTCTCTAACTGGAATCAAAATTGCAAATTTAACACACCTCCACAGAGCACCACAGGGATACACAGGATTGAGATTACAGCTGGAACCAGGCTTTGCAGCACAGTACCCAAACTAATCATCATTGGTTTTGAAAAGTTGTACCATTGGGGCATACTGCTGAAATACATTGACATTATCAGCAAAATAACTTGGTTTTCCTTGGCTTAGGTATCCTTGACTTTGCAGTCCTGTGGTTAAACCAAGAGACCAGTTTCAATGTCTTAGTCTCATTTTTTTTATTTCAGTATTTATTTTTTAACATTACCAGCACTCTGTATGTTAGGAGAAAAGGAACATTGAATTTCCTTTTTGTGATTTTAGTTACCATTCCACTTTATCTTTACTATGTCTACACTATAACAACTTCTAGGGAAGGTGGCCTGAATCCAGTGCAGGCTGCATGATAGATAGACTTCTCTGCTTTAACATTTCTAAAGCAGGTTACTGCTAAAAAAACAGCAAAAATTTAAATTGTACTTGAAAGAGTTATATCAAAATTTTATAGCATAATCTGAAAGTTTGGGAGAAAACTGTGATCTTCTGTACAACATAAGCATGCCCATAGGATAAAAACATTTATATGGACAGATGCATGTCTGCAGTCTGTTTCAAATTCCTGTTTTTGTTCTGTGTCCTCTCAGATCTGTCAACTCTGTTTGTTCATATCCCTGTTTCTGCAAAAATATGTCAATTTTTTGAGCTTGCTGCATTCCTGCAAGTGACTCTGTTGGCAGATCTGCTGAGAAGGGAAGTGGTAATATCCACAGAGCCCTGCTGGAGCAGCAGAGAAGGTGGGAGAGGGTGAGCTGCCAAAGACCGCCTCTTCCTCTGGCACAGCTCTTGCTGACCTGCTGCTCACAGCTTCACTGTGGTGCAGTACCCAGAGCAAGAATGCTGAGAAACAGCACAGCTAACACTTCTCTGAAAGTGAAAGTAGATGGGCCTCTGTACCAGCCAAGTCCTTTAGCAGGCTGTGGACATCAAAGTCTATTTAATTAATAAATAAAATATTTAATCTGATTTACACATTTGTTGACAGCTGGCTGTGCATGAACCAGCAGTGTGCCCAGGTGGCTGGGAAAACCAATGGCATCCTGCCCTCTATCAGGAATAGTGTGGCCAGCAAAATTTTGTCTCCCTGAGGTTGACACTGATGAGGCCAGATTGTGAATCCTGTGTTCAGTTCTGGGCCCATCACTACAAGAAGGACATTGAGGTGCTGCAGCAAGTCCAGAGAAGGGCAGTGGAGCTGGTGAAGGGTCTGGAGCACAAGTCCTGTGAGGAGTGGCTGAGGGAGCTGGAGGTATTTAGCCTGGAGAAAAGGAGGCTCAGGATAAACCTTACACCCCTCTACAGCTGCCTGAAAGGAGGTTGTAGTTAGAAGAGGGTTGGTCTCTTGTCCCAAGTCAAAAGGACCTGGACAAGAAGAGACGGCTTCGGGTTGTGCCAGGGGAGGTTTTTCTTCACTCAAAGGGTTGTCAAGCATTGGAACAAGCCACCTAAAGAAATGGTGCACTCACCATCCCTGGAGGTATTTAAAAGATGTATAGATATGGTAGTGATGGGTATCATTTAATGGTGAATGTAATAGTGTTGGGTTGAATTTTACTTAATTATCTTAAGAGTATTTTCCAACTTAAATGATGCTATATACTTATTGTTCCTTGGCTGAAAATCTTTAAATACTTCGTATTTTTATATTGTAATAATCTGCAACAAGCACTATGAGACCCTTTTTCTTCTTAGAAAAAAATATGAAGTCACAAAAAACTTGTGACTAACAATCCAAGTCAATGGATAGATGCAAAAAACTGGCAATCCATAATATTATTACAGAAGAGAGTAGTCATAGTTCATGTATAAATACTTCACTGATGATTAGCAGTTTTCATACTCAATTTGTTTTGAAGAACTTTGAGAAAATGTCAGGAAGAAACTAACTACATAAAAGAAATTTATCAACATTGATATATTTTTCTTTATTTTGGATGACATGTAAAGGTCAAATGGGAAAGAAAATAAAGTATTGATATACAATCTTGTTAACTGACATAAAGAGAAAAAAGATGCCATTTTGCCATTGAAAATGACACTTATGACTGATTTAGAGCAATGCCTGGATTATGAGCTAATGCAAATCAGCACAGAACCATTTAATTCCCTGGAGCTGTGCCAGATACACTAAGCACAGATCAACCTTTTGTGTATGAAGTAAAAATATGCATGTAGTAATAGTCATAGCAATTTTGTGGCAGTATCCATTTCTCCCAAAGAGGAATTAAGTGTCTTATGAAACCTTGCTATGTCCTTCCATGTTATTGCATTATTCTCCCCCCCCCATTAAATGTTTGGAAAATGCAAGGAAAAATTTATGTTAAAATTCTGCTACTTATGTAGTTACATAACTTCATGAAATATGTAATATATGAAAGGTTTCATTAAACTTTCCTTAAAGCCAGTAAGCACTGACTTTAATTGTTGATCTTTTATAAAAATGGAAGCACTGACTATCTAGCCAATTTTAATCTTTTACATTTATAACTAAAACAGTAATTGTAAACCTCCTTTTTGTGCCTTAATAAATCCCATCTTTACCTCTGTATTAGCCATGAACAACTTAATTACCATAATTTGTGTATCTCTTTGGCTTTGTTATAAATTTAATCTTGTTGAAGATTTTTTTCTTATGTGAATGGACATTGAGTTCCTTATGCAGTATTGAATTACGTTTTTGTATATACTGAAGATGATGACAAGTTTCACCACAATTAGAAAACCTGTTCACTGTGCAGCTGGTTCAGGTGCAGACATGAAGCAAGAACTATCTCTTTTATTATTATTTAGGAAAATAACCTGTTTCATTTTAAAATCATTTTATAATTGCTCAGCTTCCCTGTTCTGCATTACTCTGCCAGCAGTTGTTGCTACACGACAGTGTCCAACCATGAGCTCTGTTCAATACAGAAGCTAAAAACACATTACTTACCATTCCTGGCATGTAGCCACAAAAACTACTGAAGTAGATTTGTGAATGAAGCTCTAAACGTAGGAACTCTACCTTCTCCACTAAAAGGTGATTTAGGGCAGACCTGCAGGATCAGTACAAGTGAAGAAATTAGGTTAAAGTGAGAAAAAAAAAAAGGGGCACTAGACTGTGCAAAATTATTAGATTGCTCTACATACTGTGTAGAAATAAATTGCATAGGTGTTCCCTTTTAAATGCCCAGATAGTGCCACCTTAACCCCTACTATTCTACAAAGGGTGAATAACGTGTAAGGCGGGAATTATTAAAAATTTTCATCTACAGTGCACTTTCTACCTCTCGTATTAAAGGCAGTGTCATATATTGATGATTTTAGTTTAATTAATATCAGGTTTTGTTGAGTTAATTTGAATGTGAATTTTTGTTTAATTAATATCTGTTGAATCACTATTTTATGTGAAATATTTCAGCATCGTAATTCTGTGAAAGAAAGCTTTCCTAAGTAATTTCACCTTGGAAAAAAATTCTGCTAAACAGAAATACTGACTGTACAGAACTTCTGGAGCTTCAGAAGAGTCCAGAACACTTTCTGTTATGCCATTAAGTACAGGCACATGCAGCAATGATTGCCAACACTGACACCTGCTAAAAGCCAAAAGAGAAAAGGACTGCCAAACAGGCTGGAATGGAGATACCATCAAAGGAATTGCAATTGGAGGAGAAAAAAAAAAAAAAAACTGGGAAATTTGGGCCATTTGGTGACTATAAGAAAATGCACCGGGATTATATCAGAGCGCTGCAAAAGAGCAAAACATGCCAAAACTAAGCTCACAGATGTTGCAAAAGCAGGGCAAAAAGGCAAGGACGAAGAAAAAACTTGCAGGAGAAGATATGAGGGACATGGCATGGATGCTGAAAAAAACTGAAAAAAAAAAAAAGAAAAAATCTTTCCCAAAGTCAAAGGCATCAAAAGGCATGGCATGTCATCAAGTGCAGGGACATGCACCAAAGATTCCTCTCTTGGTCCCCATTGAAATCGCAAGATTCCGTTTCCCTTCCCGAAAGGAAATTTCATTTCCTTTCGGGAAGGAAACGGAATCTTGCGAACCCAAACAGAAAGGCTTACAAACACTCTGGAAAGGAGATAGGATCAAATGAAATGCAATTGAAAAAAAGCCGAAAAAATCCAGAAAATCAGGAGTTTTAGTGTCTTCAAGAAATGGTCCCTGAGGAAATGAGCTGCATGGCAAAGGACCAAAACATGCCAAAACTAAGCTGACCGACGCTGCAAAAGCAGGGGAAAGAGTCAAGGAGGAAGAAACAGCTTGGGGGGAAGATATAATAGACATGGCATGGATGCTGAAAAAAAAGGAAAAAAAAAAAGAGAGAAATCTTTCCCATACGCTATAAGCGCAGGCACATGCAGCAAAGCTTGCCAAAATTGATCCCCGCTGAAGGCCAAAAGAGAAAGGAAGGACTGCCAAACAGGCTGGAATGGAGATACCATCAAAGGAATTGCAATTGGAGGAGAAAAAAAAAAAAAACCTGGGAAATTTGGGCCATTTGGTGACTATAAGAAAATGCACCGGGATTATATCAGAGCGCTGCAAAAGAGCAAAACATGCCAAAACTAAGCTCACAGATGTTGCAAAAGCAGGGCAAAAAGGCAAGGAGGAAGAAAAAACTTGCAGGAGAAGATATGAGGGACATGGCATGGATGCTGAGAAAAAATGAACAAAATAAAAAGAAAAAATCTTTCCCAACGTCAAAGGCATCAAAAGGCATGGCATGTCATCAAGTGCAGGGACATGCACCAAAGATTCCTCTCTTGGTCCCCATTGAAATCGCAAGATTCCGTTTCCCTTCCCGAAAGGAAATTTCATTTCCTTTCGGGAAGGAAACGGAATCTTGCGAACCCAAACAGAAAGGCTTACAAACACTCTGGAAAGGAGATAGGATCAAATGAAATGCAATTGAAAAAAAGCCGAAAAAATCCAGAAAATCAGGAGTTTTAGTGTCTTCAAGAAATGGTCCCTGAAGAAATGAGCTGCATGGAAAAGGACCAAAACATGCCAAAACTAAGCTGACCGACGCTGCAAAACCAGGGGAAAGAGTCAAGGAGGAAGAAACAGCTTGGGGGGAAGATATAATAGACATGGCATGGATGCTGAAAAAAAAGGAAACAAAAAAAGAGAGAAATCTCTCCCATACGCTATAAGCGCAGGCACATGCAGCAAAGCTTGCCAAAATTGATCCCTGCTGAAGGCCAAAAGAGAAAGGAAGGACTGCCAAACAGGCTGGAATGGAGATACCATCAAAGGAATTGCAATTGGAGGAGAAAAAAAAAAAAACTGGGAAATTTGGGCCATTTGGTGACTATAAGAAAATGCACCGGGATTATATCAGAGCGCTGCAAAACAGCAAAACATGCCAAAACTAAGCTCACAGATGTTGCAAAAGCAGGGCAAAAAGGCAAGGAGGAAGAAAAAACTTGCAGGAGAAGATATGAGGGACATGGCATGGATGCTGAGAAAAAATGAACAAAAAAAAAAGAAAAAATCTTTCCCAACGTCAAAGGCATCAAAAGGCATGGCATGTCATCAAGTGCAGGGACATGCACCAAAGATTCCTCTCTTGGTCCCCATTGAAATCGCAAGATTCCGTTTCCCTTCCCGAAAGGAAATTTCATTTCCTTTCGGGAAGGAAACGGAATCTTGCGAACCCAAACAGAAAGGCTTACAAACACTCTGGAAAGGAGATAGGATCAAATGAAATGCAATTGAAAAAAAGCCGAAAAAATCCAGAAAATCAGGAGTTTTAGTGTCTTCAAGAAATGGTCCCTGAGGAAATGAGCTGCATGGCAAAGGACCAAAACATGCCAAAACTAAGCTGACCGACGCTGCAAAAGCAGGGGAAAGAGTCAAGGAGGAAGAAACAGCTTGGGGGGAAGATATAATAGACATGGCATGGATGCTGAAAAAAAAGGAAACAAAAAAAGAGAGAAATCTCTCCCATACGCTATAAGCGCAGGCACATGCAGCAAAGCTTGCCAAAATTGATCCCCGCTGAAGGCCAAAAGAGAAAGGAAGGACTGCCAAACAGGCTGGAATGGAGATACCATCAAAGGAATTGCAATTGGAGGAGAAAAAAAAAAAAAACTGGGAAATTTGGGCCATTTGGTGACTATAAGAAAATGCACCGGGATTATATCAGAACGCTGCAAAAGAGCAAAACATGCCAAAACTAAGCTCACAGACATTGCAAAAGCAGGGCAAAAAAGGCAAGGAGGAAGGAACAGCTTGGGGGGAAGATATAATAGACATGGCATGGATGCTGAAAAAAAAGGAAACAAAAAAAGAGAGAAATCTTTCCCATACGCTATAAGCGCAGGCACATGCAGCAAAGCTTGCCAAAATTGATCCCCGCTGAAGGCCAAAAGAGAAAGGAAGGACTGCCAAACAGGCTGGAATGGAGATACCATCAAAGGAATTGCAATTGGAGGAGAAAAAAAAAAAAAACTGGGAAATTTGGGCCATTTGGTGACTATAAGAAAATGCACCGGGATCATATCAGAGCGCTGCAAAAGAGCAAAACATGCCAAAACTAAGCTCACAGATGTTGCAAAAGCAGGGCAAAAAGGCAAGGAGGAAGAAAAAACTTGCAGGAGAAGATATGAGGGACATGGCATGGATGCTGAGAAAAAATGAACAAAAAAAAAAGAAAAAATCTTTCCCAACGTCAAAGGCATCAAAAGGCATGGCATGTCATCAAGTGCAGGGACATGCACCAAAGATTCCTCTCTTGGTCCCCATTGAAATCGCAAGATTCCGTTTCCCTTCCCGAAAGGAAATTTCATTTCCTTTCGGGAAGGGAAACGGAATCTTGCGAACCCAAACAGAAAGGCTTACAAACACTCTGGAAAGGAGATAGGATCAAATGAAATGCAATTGAAAAAAAGCCGAAAAAATCCAGAAAATCAGGAGTTTTAGTGTCTTCAAGAAATGGTCCCTGAAGAAATGAGCTGCATGGAAAAGGACCAAAACATGCCAAAACTAAGCTGACCGACGCTGCAAAAGCAGGGGAAAGAGTCAAGGAGGAAGAAACAGCTTGGGGGGAAGATATAATAGACATGGCATGGATGCTGAAAAAAAAGGAAACAAAAAAAGAGAGAAATCTCTCCCATACGCTATAAGCGCAGGCACATGCAGCAAAGCTTGCCAAAATTGATCCCTGCTGAAGGCCAAAAGAGAAAGGAAGGACTGCCAAACAGGCTGGAATGGAGATACCATCAAAGGAATTGCAATTGGAGGAGAAAAAAAAAAAAACTGGGAAATTTGGGCCATTTGGTGACTATAAGAAAATGCACCGGGATTATATCAGAGCGCTGCAAAACAGCAAAACATGCCAAAACTAAGCTCACAGATGTTGCAAAAGCAGGGCAAAAAGGCAAGGAGGAAGAAAAAACTTGCAGGAGAAGATATGAGGGACATGGCATGGATGCTGAGAAAAAATGAACAAAAAAAAAAGAAAAAATCTTTCCCAACGTCAAAGGCATCAAAAGGCATGGCATGTCATCAAGTGCAGGGACATGCACCAAAGATTCCTCTCTTGGTCCCCATTGAAATCGCAAGATTCCGTTTCCCTTCCCGAAAGGAAATTTCATTTCCTTTCGGGAAGGAAACGGAATCTTGCGAACCCAAACAGAAAGGCTTACAAACACTCTGGAAAGGAGATAGGATCAAATGAAATGCAATTGAAAAAAAGCCGAAAAAATCCAGAAAATCAGGAGTTTTAGTGTCTTCAAGAAATGGTCCCTGAGGAAATGAGCTGCATGGCAAAGGACCAAAACATGCCAAAACTAAGCTGACCGACGCTGCAAAAGCAGGGGAAAGAGTCAAGGAGGAAGAAACAGCTTGGGGGGAAGATATAATAGACATGGCATGGATGCTGAAAAAAAAGGAAACAAAAAAAGAGAGAAATCTCTCCCATACGCTATAAGCGCAGGCACATGCAGCAAAGCTTGCCAAAATTGATCCCCGCTGAAGGCCAAAAGAGAAAGGAAGGACTGCCAAACAGGCTGGAATGGAGATACCATCAAAGGAATTGCAATTGGAGGAGAAAAAAAAAAAAACTGGGAAATTTGGGCCATTTGGTGACTATAAGAAAATGCACCGGGATTATATCAGAGCGCTGCAAAAGAGCAAAACATGCCAAAACTAAGCTCACAGACGTTGCAAAAGCAGGGCAAAAAGGCAAGGAGGAAGGAACAGCTTGGGGGAAGATATAATAGACATGGCATGGATGCTGAAAAAAACTGAAAAAAAAAAAAGAGAGAAATCTTTCCCATACGCTATAAGCGCAGGCACATGCAGCAAAGCTTGCCAAAATTGATCCCCGCTGAAGGCCAAAAGAGAAAGGAAGGACTGCCAAACAGGCTGGAATGGAGATACCATCAAAGGAATTGCAATTGGAGGAGAAAAAAAAAAAAACTGGGAAATTTGGGCCATTTGGTGACTATAAGAAAATGCACCGGGATCATATCAGAGCGCTGCAAAAGAGCAAAACATGCCAAAACTAAGCTCACAGATGTTGCAAAAGCAGGGCAAAAAGGCAAGGAGGAAGAAAAAACTTGCAGGAGAAGATATGAGGGACATGGCATGGATGCTGAAAAAAACTGAAAAAAAAAAAAGAAAAAATCTTTCCCAACGTCAAAGGCATCAAAAGGCATGGCATGTCATCAAGTGCAGGGACATGCACCAAAGATTCCTCTCTTGGTCCCCATTGAAATCGCAAGATTCCGTTTCCCTTCCCGAAAGGAAATTTCATTTCCTTTCGGGAAGGAAACGGAATCTTGCGAACCCAAACAGAAAGGCTTACAAACACTCTGGAAAGGAGATAGGATCAAATGAAATGCAATTGAAAAAAAGCCGAAAAAATCCAGAAAATCAGGAGTTTTAGTGTCTTCAAGAAATGGTCCCTGAGGAAATGAGCTGCATGGCAAAGGACCAAAACATGCCAAAACTAAGCTGACCGACGCTGCAAAAGCAGGGGAAAGAGTCAAGGAGGAAGAAACAGCTTGGGGGGAAGATATAATAGACATGGCATGGATGCTGAAAAAAAAGGAAACAAAAAAAGAGAGAAATCTTTCCCATACGCTATAAGCGCAGGCACATGCAGCAAAGCTTGCCAAAATTGATCCCCGCTGAAGGCCAAAAGAGAAAAGAAGGACTGCCAAACAGGCTGGAATGGAGATACCATCAAAGGAATTGCAATTGGAGGAGAAAAAAAAAAAAACTGGGAAATTTGGGCCATTTGGTGACTATAAGAAAATGCACCGGGATCATATCAGAGCGCTGCAAAAGAGCAAAACATGCCAAAACTAAGCTCACAGACGTTGCAAAAGCAGGGCAAAAAGGCAAGGAGGAAGGAACAGCTTGGGGGGAAGATATAATAGACATGGCATGGATGCTGAAAAAAATGGAAACAAAAAAAGAGAGAAATCTTTCCCATACGCTATAAGCGCAGGCACATGCAGCAAAGCTTGCCAAAATTGATCCCCGCTGAAGGCCAAAAGAGAAAGGAAGGACTGCCAAACAGGCTGGAATGGAGATACCATCAAAGGAATTGCAATTGGAGGAGAAAAAAAAAAAAACTGGGAAATTTGGGCCATTTGGTGACTATAAGAAAATGCACCGGGATCATATCAGAGCGCTGCAAAAGAGCAAAACATGCCAAAACTAAGCTCACAGATGTTGCAAAAGCAGGGCAAAAAGGCAAGGAGGAAGAAAAAACTTGCAGGAGAAGATATGAGGGACATGGCATGGATGCTGAAAAAAACTGAAAAAAAAAAAGAAAAAATCTTTCCCAACGTCAAAGGCATCAAAAGGCATGGCATGTCATCAAGTGCAGGGACATGCACCAAAGATTCCTCTCTTGGTCCCCATTGAAATCGCAAGATTCCGTTTCCCTTCCCGAAAGGAAATTTCATTTCCTTTCGGGAAGGAAACGGAATCTTGCGAACCCAAACAGAAAGGCTTACAAACACTCTGGAAAGGAGATAGGATCAAATGAAATGCAATTGAAAAAAAGCCGAAAAAATCCAGAAAATCAGGAGTTTTAGTGTCTTCAAGAAATGGTCCCTGAGGAAATGAGCTGCATGGCAAAGGACCAAAACATGCCAAAACTAAGCTGACCGACGCTGCAAAAGCAGCGGAAAGAGTCAAGGAGGAAGAAACAGCTTGGGGGGAAGATATAATAGACATGGCATGGATGCTGAAAAAAAAGGAAACAAAAAAAGAGAGAAATCTCTCCCATACGCTATAAGCGCAGGCACATGCAGCAAAGCTTGCCAAAATTGATCCCCGCTGAAGGCCAAAAGAGAAAGGAAGGACTGCCAAACAGGCTGGAATGGAGATACCATCAAAGGAATTGCAATTGGAGGAGAAAAAAAAAAAAAACTGGGAAATTTGGGCCATTTGGTGACTATAAGAAAATGCACCGGGATTATATCAGAACGCTGCAAAAGAGCAAAACATGCCAAAACTAAGCTCACAGACGTTGCAAAAGCAGGGCAAAAAGGCAAGGAGGAAGGAACAGCTTGGGGGGAAGATATAATAGACATGGCATGGATGCTGAAAAAAAAGGAAACAAAAAAAGAGAGAAATCTTTCCCATACGCTATAAGCGCAGGCACATGCAGCAAAGCTTGCCAAAATTGATCCCCGCTGAAGGCCAAAAGAGAAAGGAAGGACTGCCAAACAGGCTGGAATGGAGATACCATCAAAGGAATTGCAATTGGAGGAGAAAAAAAAAAAAACTGGGAAATTTGGGCCATTTGGTGACTATAAGAAAATGCACCGGGATCATATCAGAGCGCTGCAAAAGAGCAAAACATGCCAAAACTAAGCTCACAGATGTTGCAAAAGCAGGGCAAAAAGGCAAGGAGGAAGAAAAAACTTGCAGGAGAAGATATGAGGGACATGGCATGGATGCTGAGAAAAAATGAAAAAAAAAAAAAGAAAAAATCTTTCCCAACGTCAAAGGCATCAAAAGGCATGGCATGTCATCAAGTGCAGGGACATGCACCAAAGATTCCTCTCTTGGTCCCCATTGAAATCGCAAGATTCCGTTTCCCTTCCCGAAAGGAAATTTCATTTCCTTTCGGGAAGGGAAACGGAATCTTGCGAACCCAAACAGAAAGGCTTACAAACACTCTGGAAAGGAGATAGGATCAAATGAAATGCAATTGAAAAAAAGCCGAAAAAATCCAGAAAATCAGGAGTTTTAGTGTCTTCAAGAAATGGTCCCTGAAGAAATGAGCTGCATGGAAAAGGACCAAAACATGCCAAAACTAAGCTGACCGACGCTGCAAAAGCAGCGGAAAGAGTCAAGGAGGAAGAAACAGCTTGGGGGGAGGATATAATAGACATGGCATGGATGCTGAAAAAAAAGGAAAAAAAAAAAGAGAGAAATCTTTCCCATACGCTATAAGCGCAGGAACATGCAGCAAAGCTTGCCAAAATTGATCCCTGCTGAAGGCCAAAAGAGAAAGGAAGGACTGCCAAACAGGCTGGAATGGAGATACCATCAAAGGAATTGCAATTGGAGGAGAAAAAAAAAAAAACTGGGAAATTTGGGCCATTTGGTGACTATAAGAAAATGCACCGGGATCATATCAGAGCGCTGCAAAAGAGCAAAACATGCCAAAACTAAGCTCACAGACGTTGCAAAAGCAGGGCAAAAAGGCAAGGAGGAAGGAACAGCTTGGGGGGAAGATATAATAGACATGGCATGGATGCTGAAAAAAAAGGAAACAAAAAAAGAGAGAAATCTTTCCCATACGCTATAAGCGCAGGCACATGCAGCAAAGCTTGCCAAAATTGATCCCCGCTGAAGGCCAAAAGAGAAAGGAAGGACTGCCAAACAGGCTGGAATGGAGATACCATCAAAGGAATTGCAATTGGAGGAGAAAAAAAAAAAAACTGGGAAATTTGGGCCATTTGGTGACTATAAGAAAATGCACCGGGATCATATCAGAGCGCTGCAAAAGAGCAAAACATGCCAAAACTAAGCTCACAGATGTTGCAAAAGCAGGGCAAAAAGGCAAGGAGGAAGAAAAAACTTGCAGGAGAAGATATGAGGGACATGGCATGGATGCTGAAAAAAACTGAAAAAAAAAAAAGAAAAAATCTTTCCCAACGTCAAAGGCATCAAAAGGCATGGCATGTCATCAAGTGCAGGGACATGCACCAAAGATTCCTCTCTTGGTCCCCATTGAAATCGCAAGATTCCGTTTCCCTTCCCGAAAGGAAATTTCATTTCCTTTCGGGAAGGAAACGGAATCTTGCGAACCCAAACAGAAAGGCTTACAAACACTCTGGAAAGGAGATAGGATCAAATGAAATGCAATTGAAAAAAAGCCGAAAAAATCCAGAAAATCAGGAGTTTTAGTGTCTTCAAGAAATGGTCCCTGAGGAAATGAGCTGCATGGCAAAGGACCAAAACATGCCAAAACTAAGCTGACCGACGCTGCAAAAGCAGGGGAAAGAGTCAAGGAGGAAGAAACAGCTTGGGGGGAAGATATAATAGACATGGCATGGATGCTGAAAAAAAAGGAAACAAAAAAAGAGAGAAATCTCTCCCATACGCTATAAGCGCAGGCACATGCAGCAAAGCTTGCCAAAATTGATCCCCGCTGAAGGCCAAAAGAGAAAGGAAGGACTGCCAAACAGGCTGGAATGGAGATACCATCAAAGGAATTGCAATTGGAGGAGAAAAAAAAAAAAAACTGGGAAATTTGGGCCATTTGGTGACTATAAGAAAATGCACCGGGATCATATCAGAGCGCTGCAAAAGAGCAAAACATGCCAAAACTAAGCTCACAGACGTTGCAAAAGCAGGGCAAAAAGGCAAGGAGGAAGGAACAGCTTGGGGGGAAGATATAATAGACATGGCATGGATGCTGAAAAAAAAGGAAAAAAAAAAAGAGAGAAATCTTTCCCATACGCTATAAGCGCAGGCACATGCAGCAAAGCTTGCCAAAATTGATCCCCGCTGAAGGCCAAAAGAGAAAGGAAGGACTGCCAAACAGGCTGGAATGGAGATACCATCAAAGGAATTGCAATTGGAGGAGAAAAAAAAAAAAAAACTGGGAAATTTGGGCCATTTGGTGACTATAAGAAAATGCACCGGGATTATATCAGAGCGCTGCAAAAGAGCAAAACATGCCAAAACTAAGCTCACAGATGTTGCAAAAGCAGGGCAAAAAGGCAAGGAGGAAGAAAAAACTTGCAGGAGAAGATATGAGGGACATGGCATGGATGCTGAGAAAAAATGAACAAAATAAAAAGAAAAAATCTTTCCCAACGTCAAAGGCATCAAAAGGCATGGCATGTCATCAAGTGCAGGGACATGCACCAAAGATTCCTCTCTTGGTCCCCATTGAAATCGCAAGATTCCGTTTCCCTTCCCGAAAGGAAATTTCATTTCCTTTCGGGAAGGAAACGGAATCTTGCGAACCCAAACAGAAAGGCTTACAAACACTCTGGAAAGGAGATAGGATCAAATGAAATGCAATTGAAAAAAAGCCGAAAAAATCCAGAAAATCAGGAGTTTTAGTGTCTTCAAGAAATGGTCCCTGAAGAAATGAGCTGCATGGAAAAGGACCAAAACATGCCAAAACTAAGCTGACCGACGCTGCAAAAGCAGGGGAAAGAGTCAAGGAGGAAGAAACAGCTTGGGGGGAAGATATAATAGACATGGCATGGATGCTGAAAAAAAAGGAAACAAAAAAAGAGAGAAATCTCTCCCATACGCTATAAGCGCAGGCACATGCAGCAAAGCTTGCCAAAATTGATCCCTGCTGAAGGCCAAAAGAGAAAGGAAGGACTGCCAAACAGGCTGGAATGGAGATACCATCAAAGGAATTGCAATTGGAGGAGAAAAAAAAAAAAACTGGGAAATTTGGGCCATTTGGTGACTATAAGAAAATGCACCGGGATTATATCAGAGCGCTGCAAAACAGCAAAACATGCCAAAACTAAGCTCACAGATGTTGCAAAAGCAGGGCAAAAAGGCAAGGAGGAAGAAAAAACTTGCAGGAGAAGATATGAGGGACATGGCATGGATGCTGAGAAAAAATGAACAAAAAAAAAAGAAAAAATCTTTCCCAACGTCAAAGGCATCAAAAGGCATGGCATGTCATCAAGTGCAGGGACATGCACCAAAGATTCCTCTCTTGGTCCCCATTGAAATCGCAAGATTCCGTTTCCCTTCCCGAAAGGAAATTTCATTTCCTTTCGGGAAGGAAACGGAATCTTGCGAACCCAAACAGAAAGGCTTACAAACACTCTGGAAAGGAGATAGGATCAAATGAAATGCAATTGAAAAAAAGCCGAAAAAATCCAGAAAATCAGGAGTTTTAGTGTCTTCAAGAAATGGTCCCTGAGGAAATGAGCTGCATGGCAAAGGACCAAAACATGCCAAAACTAAGCTGACCGACGCTGCAAAAGCAGGGGAAAGAGTCAAGGAGGAAGAAACAGCTTGGGGGGAAGATATAATAGACATGGCATGGATGCTGAAAAAAAAGGAAACAAAAAAAGAGAGAAATCTCTCCCATACGCTATAAGCGCAGGCACATGCAGCAAAGCTTGCCAAAATTGATCCCCGCTGAAGGCCAAAAGAGAAAGGAAGGACTGCCAAACAGGCTGGAATGGAGATACCATCAAAGGAATTGCAATTGGAGGAGAAAAAAAAAAAAAACTGGGAAATTTGGGCCATTTGGTGACTATAAGAAAATGCACCGGGATTATATCAGAACGCTGCAAAAGAGCAAAACATGCCAAAACTAAGCTCACAGACATTGCAAAAGCAGGGCAAAAAGGCAAGGAGGAAGGAACACCTTGGGGGGAAGATATAATAGACATGGCATGGATGCTGAAAAAAAAGGAAACAAAAAAAGAGAGAAATCTTTCCCATACGCTATAAGCGCAGGCACATGCAGCAAAGCTTGCCAAAATTGATCCCCGCTGAAGGCCAAAAGAGAAAGGAAGGACTGCCAAACAGGCTGGAATGGAGATACCATCAAAGGAATTGCAATTGGAGGAGAAAAAAAAAAAAAACTGGGAAATTTGGGCCATTTGGTGACTATAAGAAAATGCACCGGGATCATATCAGAGCGCTGCAAAAGAGCAAAACATGCCAAAACTAAGCTCACAGATGTTGCAAAAGCAGGGCAAAAAGGCAAGGAGGAAGAAAAAACTTGCAGGAGAAGATATGAGGGACATGGCATGGATGCTGAGAAAAAATGAACAAAAAAAAAAGAAAAAATCTTTCCCAACGTCAAAGGCATCAAAAGGCATGGCATGTCATCAAGTGCAGGGACATGCACCAAAGATTCCTCTCTTGGTCCCCATTGAAATCGCAAGATTCCGTTTCCCTTCCCGAAAGGAAATTTCATTTCCTTTCGGGAAGGGAAACGGAATCTTGCGAACCCAAACAGAAAGGCTTACAAACACTCTGGAAAGGAGATAGGATCAAATGAAATGCAATTGAAAAAAAGCCGAAAAAATCCAGAAAATCAGGAGTTTTAGTGTCTTCAAGAAATGGTCCCTGAAGAAATGAGCTGCATGGAAAAGGACCAAAACATGCCAAAACTAAGCTGACCGACGCTGCAAAAGCAGGGGAAAGAGTCAAGGAGGAAGAAACAGCTTGGGGGGAAGATATAATAGACATGGCATGGATGCTGAAAAAAAAGGAAACAAAAAAAGAGAGAAATCTCTCCCATACGCTATAAGCGCAGGCACATGCAGCAAAGCTTGCCAAAATTGATCCCTGCTGAAGGCCAAAAGAGAAAGGAAGGACTGCCAAACAGGCTGGAATGGAGATACCATCAAAGGAATTGCAATTGGAGGAGAAAAAAAAAAAAACTGGGAAATTTGGGCCATTTGGTGACTATAAGAAAATGCACCGGGATTATATCAGAGCGCTGCAAAACAGCAAAACATGCCAAAACTAAGCTCACAGATGTTGCAAAAGCAGGGCAAAAAGGCAAGGAGGAAGAAAAAACTTGCAGGAGAAGATATGAGGGACATGGCATGGATGCTGAGAAAAAATGAACAAAAAAAAAAGAAAAAATCTTTCCCAACGTCAAAGGCATCAAAAGGCATGGCATGTCATCAAGTGCAGGGACATGCACCAAAGATTCCTCTCTTGGTCCCCATTGAAATCGCAAGATTCCGTTTCCCTTCCCGAAAGGAAATTTCATTTCCTTTCGGGAAGGAAAACGGAATCTTGCGAACCCAAACAGAAAGGCTTACAAACACTCTGGAAAGGAGATAGGATCAAATGAAATGCAATTGAAAAAAAGCCGAAAAAATCCAGAAAATCAGGAGTTTTAGTGTCTTCAAGAAATGGTCCCTGAGGAAATGAGCTGCATGGCAAAAGACCAAAACATGCCAAAACTAAGCTGACCGACGCTGCAAAAGCAGGGGAAAGAGTCAAGGAGGAAGAAACAGCTTGGGGGGAAGATATAATAGACATGGCATGGATGCTGAAAAAAAAGGAAACAAAAAAAGAGAGAAATCTCTCCCATACGCTATAAGCGCAGGCACATGCAGCAAAGCTTGCCAAAATTGATCCCCGCTGAAGGCCAAAAGAGAAAGGAAGGACTGCCAAACAGGCTGGAATGGAGATACCATCAAAGGAATTGCAATTGGAGGAGAAAAAAAAAAAAAACTGGGAAATTTGGGCCATTTGGTGACTATAAGAAAATGCACCGGGATTATATCAGAACGCTGCAAAAGAGCAAAACATGCCAAAACTAAGCTCACAGACATTGCAAAAGCAGGGCAAAAAGGCAAGGAGGAAGGAACACCTTGGGGGGAAGATATAATAGACATGGCATGGATGCTGAAAAAAAAGGAAACAAAAAAAGAGAGAAATCTTTCCCATACGCTATAAGCGCAGGCACATGCAGCAAAGCTTGCCAAAATTGATCCCCGCTGAAGGCCAAAAGAGAAAGGAAGGACTGCCAAACAGGCTGGAATGGAGATACCATCAAAGGAATTGCAATTGGAGGAGAAAAAAAAAAAAACTGGGAAATTTGGGCCATTTGGTGACTATAAGAAAATGCACCGGGATCATATCAGAGCGCTGCAAAAGAGCAAAACATGCCAAAACTAAGCTCACAGATGTTGCAAAAGCAGGGCAAAAAGGCAAGGAGGAAGAAAAAACTTGCAGGAGAAGATATGAGGGACATGGCATGGATGCTGAGAAAAAATGAAAAAAAAAAAAAGAAAAAATCTTTCCCAACGTCAAAGGCATCAAAAGGCATGGCATGTCATCAAGTGCAGGGACATGCACCAAAGATTCCTCTCTTGGTCCCCATTGAAATCGCAAGATTCCGTTTCCCTTCCCGAAAGGAAATTTCATTTCCTTTCGGGAAGGGAAACGGAATCTTGCGAACCCAAACAGAAAGGCTTACAAACACTCTGGAAAGGAGATAGGATCAAATGAAATGCAATTGAAAAAAAGCCGAAAAAATCCAGAAAATCAGGAGTTTTAGTGTCTTCAAGAAATGGTCCCTGAAGAAATGAGCTGCATGGAAAAGGACCAAAACATGCCAAAACTAAGCTGACCGACGCTGCAAAAGCAGCGGAAAGAGTCAAGGAGGAAGAAACAGCTTGGGGGGAGGATATAATAGACATGGCATGGATGCTGAAAAAAAAGGAAAAAAAAAAAGAGAGAAATCTTTCCCATACGCTATAAGCGCAGGAACATGCAGCAAAGCTTGCCAAAATTGATCCCCGCTGAAGGCCAAAAGAGAAAGGAAGGACTGCCAAACAGGCTGGAATGGAGATACCATCAAAGGAATTGCAATTGGAGGAGAAAAAAAAAAAAACTGGGAAATTTGGGCCATTTGGTGACTATAAGAAAATGCACCGGGATTATATCAGAGCGCTGCAAAAGAGCAAAACATGCCAAAACTAAGCTCACAGACGTTGCAAAAGCAGGGCAAAAAGGCAAGGAGGAAGGAACAGCTTGGGGGAAGATATAATAGACATGGCATGGATGCTGAAAAAAACTGAAAAAAAAAAAAGAGAGAAATCTTTCCCATACGCTATAAGCGCAGGCACATGCAGCAAAGCTTGCCAAAATTGATCCCCGCTGAAGGCCAAAAGAGAAAGGAAGGACTGCCAAACAGGCTGGAATGGAGATACCATCAAAGGAATTGCAATTGGAGGAGAAAAAAAAAAAAACTGGGAAATTTGGGCCATTTGGTGACTATAAGAAAATGCACCGGGATCATATCAGAGCGCTGCAAAAGAGCAAAACATGCCAAAACTAAGCTCACAGATGTTGCAAAAGCAGGGCAAAAAGGCAAGGAGGAAGAAAAAACTTGCAGGAGAAGATATGAGGGACATGGCATGGATGCTGAAAAAAACTGAAAAAAAAAAAAGAAAAAATCTTTCCCAACGTCAAAGGCATCAAAAGGCATGGCATGTCATCAAGTGCAGGGACATGCACCAAAGATTCCTCTCTTGGTCCCCATTGAAATCGCAAGATTCCGTTTCCCTTCCCGAAAGGAAATTTCATTTCCTTTCGGGAAGGAAACGGAATCTTGCGAACCCAAACAGAAAGGCTTACAAACACTCTGGAAAGGAGATAGGATCAAATGAAATGCAATTGAAAAAAAGCCGAAAAAATCCAGAAAATCAGGAGTTTTAGTGTCTTCAAGAAATGGTCCCTGAGGAAATGAGCTGCATGGCAAAGGACCAAAACATGCCAAAACTAAGCTGACCGACGCTGCAAAAGCAGGGGAAAGAGTCAAGGAGGAAGAAACAGCTTGGGGGGAAGATATAATAGACATGGCATGGATGCTGAAAAAAAAGGAAACAAAAAAAGAGAGAAATCTTTCCCATACGCTATAAGCGCAGGCACATGCAGCAAAGCTTGCCAAAATTGATCCCCGCTGAAGGCCAAAAGAGAAAAGAAGGACTGCCAAACAGGCTGGAATGGAGATACCATCAAAGGAATTGCAATTGGAGGAGAAAAAAAAAAAAACTGGGAAATTTGGGCCATTTGGTGACTATAAGAAAATGCACCGGGATCATATCAGAGCGCTGCAAAAGAGCAAAACATGCCAAAACTAAGCTCACAGACGTTGCAAAAGCAGGGCAAAAAGGCAAGGAGGAAGGAACAGCTTGGGGGGAAGATATAATAGACATGGCATGGATGCTGAAAAAAAAGGAAACAAAAAAAGAGAGAAATCTTTCCCATACGCTATAAGCGCAGGCACATGCAGCAAAGCTTGCCAAAATTGATCCCCGCTGAAGGCCAAAAGAGAAAGGAAGGACTGCCAAACAGGCTGGAATGGAGATACCATCAAAGGAATTGCAATTGGAGGAGAAAAAAAAAAAAACTGGGAAATTTGGGCCATTTGGTGACTATAAGAAAATGCACCGGGATCATATCAGAGCGCTGCAAAAGAGCAAAACATGCCAAAACTAAGCTCACAGATGTTGCAAAAGCAGGGCAAAAAGGCAAGGAGGAAGAAAAAACTTGCAGGAGAAGATATGAGGGACATGGCATGGATGCTGAAAAAAACTGAAAAAAAAAAAGAAAAAATCTTTCCCAACGTCAAAGGCATCAAAAGGCATGGCATGTCATCAAGTGCAGGGACATGCACCAAAGATTCCTCTCTTGGTCCCCATTGAAATCGCAAGATTCCGTTTCCCTTCCCGAAAGGAAATTTCATTTCCTTTCGGGAAGGAAACGGAATCTTGCGAACCCAAACAGAAAGGCTTACAAACACTCTGGAAAGGAGATAGGATCAAATGAAATGCAATTGAAAAAAAGCCGAAAAAATCCAGAAAATCAGGAGTTTTAGTGTCTTCAAGAAATGGTCCCTGAGGAAATGAGCTGCATGGCAAAGGACCAAAACATGCCAAAACTAAGCTGACCGACGCTGCAAAAGCAGCGGAAAGAGTCAAGGAGGAAGAAACAGCTTGGGGGGAAGATATAATAGACATGGCATGGATGCTGAAAAAAAAGGAAACAAAAAAAGAGAGAAATCTCTCCCATACGCTATAAGCGCAGGCACATGCAGCAAAGCTTGCCAAAATTGATCCCCGCTGAAGGCCAAAAGAGAAAGGAAGGACTGCCAAACAGGCTGGAATGGAGATACCATCAAAGGAATTGCAATTGGAGGAGAAAAAAAAAAAAAACTGGGAAATTTGGGCCATTTGGTGACTATAAGAAAATGCACCGGGATTATATCAGAACGCTGCAAAAGAGCAAAACATGCCAAAACTAAGCTCACAGACGTTGCAAAAGCAGGGCAAAAAGGCAAGGAGGAAGGAACAGCTTGGGGGGAAGATATAATAGACATGGCATGGATGCTGAAAAAAAAGGAAACAAAAAAAGAGAGAAATCTTTCCCATACGCTATAAGCGCAGGCACATGCAGCAAAGCTTGCCAAAATTGATCCCCGCTGAAGGCCAAAAGAGAAAGGAAGGACTGCCAAACAGGCTGGAATGGAGATACCATCAAAGGAATTGCAATTGGAGGAGAAAAAAAAAAAAACTGGGAAATTTGGGCCATTTGGTGACTATAAGAAAATGCACCGGGATCATATCAGAGCGCTGCAAAAGAGCAAAACATGCCAAAACTAAGCTCACAGATGTTGCAAAAGCAGGGCAAAAAGGCAAGGAGGAAGAAAAAACTTGCAGGAGAAGATATGAGGGACATGGCATGGATGCTGAAAAAAACTGAAAAAAAAAAAAGAGAGAAATCTTTCCCATACGCTATAAGCGCAGGCACATGCAGCAAAGCTTGCCAAAATTGATCCCCGCTGAAGGCCAAAAGAGAAAGGAAGGACTGCCAAACAGGCTGGAATGGAGATACCATCAAAGGAATTGCAATTGGAGGAGAAAAAAAAAAAAACTGGGAAATTTGGGCCATTTGGTGACTATAAGAAAATGCACCGGGATCATATCAGAGCGCTGCAAAAGAGCAAAACATGCCAAAACTAAGCTCACAGACGTTGCAAAAGCAGGGCAAAAAGGCAAGGAGGAAGAAAAAACTTGCAGGAGAAGATATGAGGGACATGGCATGGATGCTGAAAAAAACTGAAAAAAAAAAAAGAAAAAATCTTTCCCAACGTCAAAGGCATCAAAAGGCATGGCATGTCATCAAGTGCAGGGACATGCACCAAAGATTCCTCTCTTGGTCCCCATTGAAATCGCAAGATTCCGTTTCCCTTCCCGAAAGGAAATTTCATTTCCTTTCGGGAAGGAAACGGAATCTTGCGAACCCAAACAGAAAGGCTTACAAACACTCTGGAAAGGAGATAGGATCAAATGAAATGCAATTGAAAAAAAGCCGAAAAAATCCAGAAAATCAGGAGTTTTAGTGTCTTCAAGAAATGGTCCCTGAAGAAATGAGCTGCATGGCAAAGGACCAAAACATGCCAAAACTAAGCTGACCGACGCTGCAAAAGCAGGGGAAAGAGTCAAGGAGGAAGAAACAGCTTGGGGGGAAGATATAATAGACATGGCATGGATGCTGAAAAAAAAGGAAAAAAAAAAAGAGAGAAATCTTTCCCATACGCTATAGGCGCAGGCACATGCAGCAAAGCTTGCCAAAATTGATCCCCGCTGAAGGCCAAAAGAGAAAGGAAGGACTGCCAAACAGGCTGGAATGGAGATACCATCAAAGGAATTGCAATTGGAGGAGAAAAAAAAAAAAACTGGGAAATTTGGGCCATTTGGTGACTATAAGAAAATGCACCGGGATCATATCAGAGCGCTGCAAAAGAGCAAAACATGCCAAAACTAAGCTCACAGACGTTGCAAAAGCAGGGCAAAAAGGCAAGGAGGAAGGAACAGCTTGGGGGGAAGATATAATAGACATGGCATGGATGCTGAAAAAAACTGAAAAAAAAAAAAGAGAGAAATCTTTCCCATACGCTATAAGCGCAGGCACATGCAGCAAAGCTTGCCAAAATTGATCCCCGCTGAAGGCCAAAAGAGAAAGGAAGGACTGCCAAACAGGCTGGAATGGAGATACCATCAAAGGAATTGCAATTGGAGGAGAAAAAAAAAAAACCTGGGAAATTTGGGCCATTTGGTGACTATAAGAAAATGCACCGGGATTATATCAGAGCGCTGCAAAAGAGCAAAACATGCCAAAACTAAGCTCACAGACGTTGCAAAAGCAGGGCAAAAAGGCAAGGAGGAAGGAACAGCTTGGGGGGAAGATATAATAGACATGGCATGGATGCTGAAAAAAAAGGAAACAAAAAAAGAGAGAAATCTTTCCCATACGCTATAAGCGCAGGCACATGCAGCAAAGCTTGCCAAAATTGATCCCCGCTGAAGGCCAAAAGAGAAAGGAAGGACTGCCAAACAGGCTGGAATGGAGATACCATCAAAGGAATTGCAATTGGAGGAGAAAAAAAAAAAAACTGGGAAATTTGGGCCATTTGGTGACTATAAGAAAATGCACCGGGATCATATCAGAGCGCTGCAAAAGAGCAAAACATGCCAAAACTAAGCTCACAGATGTTGCAAAAGCAGGGCAAAAAGGCAAGGAGGAAGAAAAAACTTGCAGGAGAAGATATGAGGGACATGGCATGGATGCTGAAAAAAACTGAAAAAAAAAAAAGAAAAAATCTTTCCCAAAGTCAAAGGCATCAAAAGGCATGGCATGTCATCAAGTGCAGGGACATGCACCAAAGATTCCTCTCTTGGTCCCCATTGAAATCGCAAGATTCCGTTTCCCTTCCCGAAAGGAAATTTCATTTCCTTTCGGGAAGGAAACGGAATCTTGCGAACCCAAACAGAAAGGCTTACAAACACTCTGGAAAGGAGATAGGATCAAATGAAATGCAATTGAAAAAAAGCCGAAAAAATCCAGAAAATCAGGAGTTTTAGTGTCTTCAAGAAATGGTCCCTGAGGAAATGAGCTGCATGGCAAAGGACCAAAACATGCCAAAACTAAGCTGACCGACGCTGCAAAAGCAGGGGAAAGAGTCAAGGAGGAAGAAACAGCTTGGGGGGAAGATATAATAGACATGGCATGGATGCTGAAAAAAAAGGAAACAAAAAAAGAGAGAAATCTCTCCCATACGCTATAAGCGCAGGCACATGCAGCAAAGCTTGCCAAAATTGATCCCCGCTGAAGGCCAAAAGAGAAAGGAAGGACTGCCAAACAGGCTGGAATGGAGATACCATCAAAGGAATTGCAATTGGAGGAGAAAAAAAAAAAAAACTGGGAAATTTGGGCCATTTGGTGACTATAAGAAAATGCACCGGGATCATATCAGAGCGCTGCAAAAGAGCAAAACATGCCAAAACTAAGCTCACAGACGTTGCAAAAGCAGGGCAAAAAGGCAAGGAGGAAGGAACAGCTTGGGGGGAAGATATAATAGACATGGCATGGATGCTGAAAAAAAAGGAAAAAAAAAAAGAGAGAAATCTTTCCCATACGCTATAAGCGCAGGCACATGCAGCAAAGCTTGCCAAAATTGATCCCCGCTGAAGGCCAAAAGAGAAAGGAAGGACTGCCAAACAGGCTGGAATGGAGATACCATCAAAGGAATTGCAATTGGAGGAGAAAAAAAAAAAAAAACTGGGAAATTTGGGCCATTTGGTGACTATAAGAAAATGCACCGGGATTATATCAGAGCGCTGCAAAAGAGCAAAACATGCCAAAACTAAGCTCACAGATGTTGCAAAAGCAGGGCAAAAAGGCAAGGAGGAAGAAAAAACTTGCAGGAGAAGATATGAGGGACATGGCATGGATGCTGAGAAAAAATGAACAAAATAAAAAGAAAAAATCTTTCCCAACGTCAAAGGCATCAAAAGGCATGGCATGTCATCAAGTGCAGGGACATGCACCAAAGATTCCTCTCTTGGTCCCCATTGAAATCGCAAGATTCCGTTTCCCTTCCCGAAAGGAAATTTCATTTCCTTTCGGGAAGGAAACGGAATCTTGCGAACCCAAACAGAAAGGCTTACAAACACTCTGGAAAGGAGATAGGATCAAATGAAATGCAATTGAAAAAAAGCCGAAAAAATCCAGAAAATCAGGAGTTTTAGTGTCTTCAAGAAATGGTCCCTGAGGAAATGAGCTGCATGGCAAAGGACCAAAACATGCCAAAACTAAGCTGACCGACGCTGCAAAAGCAGCGGAAAGAGTCAAGGAGGAAGAAACAGCTTGGGGGGAAGATATAATAGACATGGCATGGATGCTGAAAAAAAAGGAAACAAAAAAAGAGAGAAATCTCTCCCATACGCTATAAGCGCAGGCACATGCAGCAAAGCTTGCCAAAATTGATCCCCGCTGAAGGCCAAAAGAGAAAGGAAGGACTGCCAAACAGGCTGGAATGGAGATACCATCAAAGGAATTGCAATTGGAGGAGAAAAAAAAAAAAAACTGGGAAATTTGGGCCATTTGGTGACTATAAGAAAATGCACCGGGATTATATCAGAACGCTGCAAAAGAGCAAAACATGCCAAAACTAAGCTCACAGACGTTGCAAAAGCAGGGCAAAAAGGCAAGGAGGAAGGAACAGCTTGGGGGGAAGATATAATAGACATGGCATGGATGCTGAAAAAAAAGGAAACAAAAAAAGAGAGAAATCTTTCCCATACGCTATAAGCGCAGGCACATGCAGCAAAGCTTGCCAAAATTGATCCCCGCTGAAGGCCAAAAGAGAAAGGAAGGACTGCCAAACAGGCTGGAATGGAGATACCATCAAAGGAATTGCAATTGGAGGAGAAAAAAAAAAAAACTGGGAAATTTGGGCCATTTGGTGACTATAAGAAAATGCACCGGGATCATATCAGAGCGCTGCAAAAGAGCAAAACATGCCAAAACTAAGCTCACAGATGTTGCAAAAGCAGGGCAAAAAGGCAAGGAGGAAGAAAAAACTTGCAGGAGAAGATATGAGGGACATGGCATGGATGCTGAGAAAAAATGAAAAAAAAAAAAAGAAAAAATCTTTCCCAACGTCAAAGGCATCAAAAGGCATGGCATGTCATCAAGTGCAGGGACATGCACCAAAGATTCCTCTCTTGGTCCCCATTGAAATCGCAAGATTCCGTTTCCCTTCCCGAAAGGAAATTTCATTTCCTTTCGGGAAGGGAAACGGAATCTTGCGAACCCAAACAGAAAGGCTTACAAACACTCTGGAAAGGAGATAGGATCAAATGAAATGCAATTGAAAAAAAGCCGAAAAAATCCAGAAAATCAGGAGTTTTAGTGTCTTCAAGAAATGGTCCCTGAAGAAATGAGCTGCATGGAAAAGGACCAAAACATGCCAAAACTAAGCTGACCGACGCTGCAAAAGCAGCGGAAAGAGTCAAGGAGGAAGAAACAGCTTGGGGGGAGGATATAATAGACATGGCATGGATGCTGAAAAAAAAGGAAAAAAAAAAAGAGAGAAATCTTTCCCATACGCTATAAGCGCAGGAACATGCAGCAAAGCTTGCCAAAATTGATCCCTGCTGAAGGCCAAAAGAGAAAGGAAGGACTGCCAAACAGGCTGGAATGGAGATACCATCAAAGGAATTGCAATTGGAGGAGAAAAAAAAAAAAACTGGGAAATTTGGGCCATTTGGTGACTATAAGAAAATGCACCGGGATCATATCAGAGCGCTGCAAAAGAGCAAAACATGCCAAAACTAAGCTCACAGACGTTGCAAAAGCAGGGCAAAAAGGCAAGGAGGAAGGAACAGCTTGGGGGAAGATATAATAGACATGGCATGGATGCTGAAAAAAACTGAAAAAAAAAAAAGAGAGAAATCTTTCCCATACGCTATAAGCGCAGGCACATGCAGCAAAGCTTGCCAAAATTGATCCCCGCTGAAGGCCAAAAGAGAAAGGAAGGACTGCCAAACAGGCTGGAATGGAGATACCATCAAAGGAATTGCAATTGGAGGAGAAAAAAAAAAAAACTGGGAAATTTGGGCCATTTGGTGACTATAAGAAAATGCACCGGGATCATATCAGAGCGCTGCAAAAGAGCAAAACATGCCAAAACTAAGCTCACAGACGTTGCAAAAGCAGGGCAAAAAGGCAAGGAGGAAGAAAAAACTTGCAGGAGAAGATATGAGGGACATGGCATGGATGCTGAAAAAAACTGAAAAAAAAAAAAGAAAAAATCTTTCCCAACGTCAAAGGCATCAAAAGGCATGGCATGTCATCAAGTGCAGGGACATGCACCAAAGATTCCTCTCTTGGTCCCCATTGAAATCGCAAGATTCCGTTTCCCTTCCCGAAAGGAAATTTCATTTCCTTTCGGGAAGGAAACGGAATCTTGCGAACCCAAACAGAAAGGCTTACAAACACTCTGGAAAGGAGATAGGATCAAATGAAATGCAATTGAAAAAAAGCCGAAAAAATCCAGAAAATCAGGAGTTTTAGTGTCTTCAAGAAATGGTCCCTGAAGAAATGAGCTGCATGGCAAAGGACCAAAACATGCCAAAACTAAGCTGACCGACGCTGCAAAAGCAGGGGAAAGAGTCAAGGAGGAAGAAACAGCTTGGGGGGAAGATATAATAGACATGGCATGGATGCTGAAAAAAAAGGAAAAAAAAAAAGAGAGAAATCTTTCCCATACGCTATAGGCGCAGGCACATGCAGCAAAGCTTGCCAAAATTGATCCCCGCTGAAGGCCAAAAGAGAAAGGAAGGACTGCCAAACAGGCTGGAATGGAGATACCATCAAAGGAATTGCAATTGGAGGAGAAAAAAAAAAAAACTGGGAAATTTGGGCCATTTGGTGACTATAAGAAAATGCACCGGGATCATATCAGAGCGCTGCAAAAGAGCAAAACATGCCAAAACTAAGCTCACAGACGTTGCAAAAGCAGGGCAAAAAGGCAAGGAGGAAGGAACAGCTTGGGGGGAAGATATAATAGACATGGCATGGATGCTGAAAAAAACTGAAAAAAAAAAAAGAGAGAAATCTTTCCCATACGCTATAAGCGCAGGCACATGCAGCAAAGCTTGCCAAAATTGATCCCCGCTGAAGGCCAAAAGAGAAAGGAAGGACTGCCAAACAGGCTGGAATGGAGATACCATCAAAGGAATTGCAATTGGAGGAGAAAAAAAAAAAACCTGGGAAATTTGGGCCATTTGGTGACTATAAGAAAATGCACCGGGATTATATCAGAGCGCTGCAAAAGAGCAAAACATGCCAAAACTAAGCTCACAGACGTTGCAAAAGCAGGGCAAAAAGGCAAGGAGGAAGGAACAGCTTGGGGGGAAGATATAATAGACATGGCATGGATGCTGAAAAAAAAGGAAACAAAAAAAGAGAGAAATCTTTCCCATACGCTATAAGCGCAGGCACATGCAGCAAAGCTTGCCAAAATTGATCCCCGCTGAAGGCCAAAAGAGAAAGGAAGGACTGCCAAACAGGCTGGAATGGAGATACCATCAAAGGAATTGCAATTGGAGGAGAAAAAAAAAAAAACTGGGAAATTTGGGCCATTTGGTGACTATAAGAAAATGCACCGGGATCATATCAGAGCGCTGCAAAAGAGCAAAACATGCCAAAACTAAGCTCACAGATGTTGCAAAAGCAGGGCAAAAAGGCAAGGAGGAAGAAAAAACTTGCAGGAGAAGATATGAGGGACATGGCATGGATGCTGAAAAAAACTGAAAAAAAAAAAGAAAAAATCTTTCCCAACGTCAAAGGCATCAAAAGGCATGGCATGTCATCAAGTGCAGGGACATGCACCAAAGATTCCTCTCTTGGTCCCCATTGAAATCGCAAGATTCCGTTTCCCTTCCCGAAAGGAAATTTCATTTCCTTTCGGGAAGGAAACGGAATCTTGCGAACCCAAACAGAAAGGCTTACAAACACTCTGGAAAGGAGATAGGATCAAATGAAATGCAATTGAAAAAAAGCCGAAAAAATCCAGAAAATCAGGAGTTTTAGTGTCTTCAAGAAATGGTCCCTGAGGAAATGAGCTGCATGGCAAAGGACCAAAACATGCCAAAACTAAGCTGACCGACGCTGCAAAAGCAGGGGAAAGAGTCAAGGAGGAAGAAACAGCTTGGGGGGAAGATATAATAGACATGGCATGGATGCTGAAAAAAAAGGAAACAAAAAAAGAGAGAAATCTCTCCCATACGCTATAAGCGCAGGCACATGCAGCAAAGCTTGCCAAAATTGATCCCCGCTGAAGGCCAAAAGAGAAAGGAAGGACTGCCAAACAGGCTGGAATGGAGATACCATCAAAGGAATTGCAATTGGAGGAGAAAAAAAAAAAAAACTGGGAAATTTGGGCCATTTGGTGACTATAAGAAAATGCACCGGGATCATATCAGAGCGCTGCAAAAGAGCAAAACATGCCAAAACTAAGCTCACAGACGTTGCAAAAGCAGGGCAAAAAGGCAAGGAGGAAGGAACAGCTTGGGGGGAAGATATAATAGACATGGCATGGATGCTGAAAAAAAAGGAAAAAAAAAAAGAGAGAAATCTTTCCCATACGCTATAAGCGCAGGCACATGCAGCAAAGCTTGCCAAAATTGATCCCCGCTGAAGGCCAAAAGAGAAAGGAAGGACTGCCAAACAGGCTGGAATGGAGATACCATCAAAGGAATTGCAATTGGAGGAGAAAAAAAAAAAAAAACTGGGAAATTTGGGCCATTTGGTGACTATAAGAAAATGCACCGGGATTATATCAGAGCGCTGCAAAAGAGCAAAACATGCCAAAACTAAGCTCACAGATGTTGCAAAAGCAGGGCAAAAAGGCAAGGAGGAAGAAAAAACTTGCAGGAGAAGATATGAGGGACATGGCATGGATGCTGAGAAAAAATGAACAAAATAAAAAGAAAAAATCTTTCCCAACGTCAAAGGCATCAAAAGGCATGGCATGTCATCAAGTGCAGGGACATGCACCAAAGATTCCTCTCTTGGTCCCCATTGAAATCGCAAGATTCCGTTTCCCTTCCCGAAAGGAAATTTCATTTCCTTTCGGGAAGGGAAACGGAATCTTGCGAACCCAAACAGAAAGGCTTACAAACACTCTGGAAAGGAGATAGGATCAAATGAAATGCAATTGAAAAAAAGCCGAAAAAATCCAGAAAATCAGGAGTTTTAGTGTCTTCAAGAAATGGTCCCTGAAGAAATGAGCTGCATGGAAAAGGACCAAAACATGCCAAAACTAAGCTGACCGACGCTGCAAAAGCAGGGGAAAGAGTCAAGGAGGAAGAAACAGCTTGGGGGGAAGATATAATAGACATGGCATGGATGCTGAAAAAAAAGGAAACAAAAAAAGAGAGAAATCTCTCCCATACGCTATAAGCGCAGGCACATGCAGCAAAGCTTGCCAAAATTGATCCCTGCTGAAGGCCAAAAGAGAAAGGAAGGACTGCCAAACAGGCTGGAATGGAGATACCATCAAAGGAATTGCAATTGGAGGAGAAAAAAAAAAAAACTGGGAAATTTGGGCCATTTGGTGACTATAAGAAAATGCACCGGGATTATATCAGAGCGCTGCAAAACAGCAAAACATGCCAAAACTAAGCTCACAGATGTTGCAAAAGCAGGGCAAAAAGGCAAGGAGGAAGAAAAAACTTGCAGGAGAAGATATGAGGGACATGGCATGGATGCTGAGAAAAAATGAACAAAAAAAAAAGAAAAAATCTTTCCCAACGTCAAAGGCATCAAAAGGCATGGCATGTCATCAAGTGCAGGGACATGCACCAAAGATTCCTCTCTTGGTCCCCATTGAAATCGCAAGATTCCGTTTCCCTTCCCGAAAGGAAATTTCATTTCCTTTCGGGAAGGAAACGGAATCTTGCGAACCCAAACAGAAAGGCTTACAAACACTCTGGAAAGGAGATAGGATCAAATGAAATGCAATTGAAAAAAAGCCGAAAAAATCCAGAAAATCAGGAGTTTTAGTGTCTTCAAGAAATGGTCCCTGAGGAAATGAGCTGCATGGCAAAAGACCAAAACATGCCAAAACTAAGCTGACCGACGCTGCAAAAGCAGGGGAAAGAGTCAAGGAGGAAGAAACAGCTTGGGGGGAAGATATAATAGACATGGCATGGATGCTGAAAAAAAAGGAAACAAAAAAAGAGAGAAATCTCTCCCATACGCTATAAGCGCAGGCACATGCAGCAAAGCTTGCCAAAATTGATCCCCGCTGAAGGCCAAAAGAGAAAGGAAGGACTGCCAAACAGGCTGGAATGGAGATACCATCAAAGGAATTGCAATTGGAGGAGAAAAAAAAAAAAAACTGGGAAATTTGGGCCATTTGGTGACTATAAGAAAATGCACCGGGATTATATCAGAACGCTGCAAAAGAGCAAAACATGCCAAAACTAAGCTCACAGACATTGCAAAAGCAGGGCAAAAAGGCAAGGAGGAAGGAACACCTTGGGGGGAAGATATAATAGACATGGCATGGATGCTGAAAAAAAAGGAAACAAAAAAAGAGAGAAATCTTTCCCATACGCTATAAGCGCAGGCACATGCAGCAAAGCTTGCCAAAATTGATCCCCGCTGAAGGCCAAAAGAGAAAGGAAGGACTGCCAAACAGGCTGGAATGGAGATACCATCAAAGGAATTGCAATTGGAGGAGAAAAAAAAAAAAACTGGGAAATTTGGGCCATTTGGTGACTATAAGAAAATGCACCGGGATCATATCAGAGCGCTGCAAAAGAGCAAAACATGCCAAAACTAAGCTCACAGATGTTGCAAAAGCAGGGCAAAAAGGCAAGGAGGAAGAAAAAACTTGCAGGAGAAGATATGAGGGACATGGCATGGATGCTGAGAAAAAATGAAAAAAAAAAAAAGAAAAAATCTTTCCCAACGTCAAAGGCATCAAAAGGCATGGCATGTCATCAAGTGCAGGGACATGCACCAAAGATTCCTCTCTTGGTCCCCATTGAAATCGCAAGATTCCGTTTCCCTTCCCGAAAGGAAATTTCATTTCCTTTCGGGAAGGGAAACGGAATCTTGCGAACCCAAACAGAAAGGCTTACAAACACTCTGGAAAGGAGATAGGATCAAATGAAATGCAATTGAAAAAAAGCCGAAAAAATCCAGAAAATCAGGAGTTTTAGTGTCTTCAAGAAATGGTCCCTGAAGAAATGAGCTGCATGGAAAAGGACCAAAACATGCCAAAACTAAGCTCACAGACGTTGCAAAAGCAGGGCAAAAAGGCAAGGAGGAAGGAACAGCTTGGGGGAAGATATAATAGACATGGCATGGATGCTGAAAAAAACTGAAAAAAAAAAAAGAGAGAAATCTTTCCCATACGCTATAAGCGCAGGCACATGCAGCAAAGCTTGCCAAAATTGATCCCCGCTGAAGGCCAAAAGAGAAAGGAAGGACTGCCAAACAGGCTGGAATGGAGATACCATCAAAGGAATTGCAATTGGAGGAGAAAAAAAAAAAAACTGGGAAATTTGGGCCATTTGGTGACTATAAGAAAATGCACCGGGATCATATCAGAGCGCTGCAAAAGAGCAAAACATGCCAAAACTAAGCTCACAGATGTTGCAAAAGCAGGGCAAAAAGGCAAGGAGGAAGAAAAAACTTGCAGGAGAAGATATGAGGGACATGGCATGGATGCTGAAAAAAACTGAAAAAAAAAAAAGAAAAAATCTTTCCCAACGTCAAAGGCATCAAAAGGCATGGCATGTCATCAAGTGCAGGGACATGCACCAAAGATTCCTCTCTTGGTCCCCATTGAAATCGCAAGATTCCGTTTCCCTTCCCGAAAGGAAATTTCATTTCCTTTCGGGAAGGAAACGGAATCTTGCGAACCCAAACAGAAAGGCTTACAAACACTCTGGAAAGGAGATAGGATCAAATGAAATGCAATTGAAAAAAAGCCGAAAAAATCCAGAAAATCAGGAGTTTTAGTGTCTTCAAGAAATGGTCCCTGAGGAAATGAGCTGCATGGCAAAGGACCAAAACATGCCAAAACTAAGCTGACCGACGCTGCAAAAGCAGGGGAAAGAGTCAAGGAGGAAGAAACAGCTTGGGGGGAAGATATAATAGACATGGCATGGATGCTGAAAAAAAAGGAAACAAAAAAAGAGAGAAATCTTTCCCATACGCTATAAGCGCAGGCACATGCAGCAAAGCTTGCCAAAATTGATCCCCGCTGAAGGCCAAAAGAGAAAAGAAGGACTGCCAAACAGGCTGGAATGGAGATACCATCAAAGGAATTGCAATTGGAGGAGAAAAAAAAAAAAACTGGGAAATTTGGGCCATTTGGTGACTATAAGAAAATGCACCGGGATCATATCAGAGCGCTGCAAAAGAGCAAAACATGCCAAAACTAAGCTCACAGACGTTGCAAAAGCAGGGCAAAAAGGCAAGGAGGAAGGAACAGCTTGGGGGGAAGATATAATAGACATGGCATGGATGCTGAAAAAAAAGGAAACAAAAAAAGAGAGAAATCTTTCCCATACGCTATAAGCGCAGGCACATGCAGCAAAGCTTGCCAAAATTGATCCCCGCTGAAGGCCAAAAGAGAAAGGAAGGACTGCCAAACAGGCTGGAATGGAGATACCATCAAAGGAATTGCAATTGGAGGAGAAAAAAAAAAAAACTGGGAAATTTGGGCCATTTGGTGACTATAAGAAAATGCACCGGGATCATATCAGAGCGCTGCAAAAGAGCAAAACATGCCAAAACTAAGCTCACAGATGTTGCAAAAGCAGGGCAAAAAGGCAAGGAGGAAGAAAAAACTTGCAGGAGAAGATATGAGGGACATGGCATGGATGCTGAAAAAAACTGAAAAAAAAAAAGAAAAAATCTTTCCCAACGTCAAAGGCATCAAAAGGCATGGCATGTCATCAAGTGCAGGGACATGCACCAAAGATTCCTCTCTTGGTCCCCATTGAAATCGCAAGATTCCGTTTCCCTTCCCGAAAGGAAATTTCATTTCCTTTCGGGAAGGAAACGGAATCTTGCGAACCCAAACAGAAAGGCTTACAAACACTCTGGAAAGGAGATAGGATCAAATGAAATGCAATTGAAAAAAAGCCGAAAAAATCCAGAAAATCAGGAGTTTTAGTGTCTTCAAGAAATGGTCCCTGAGGAAATGAGCTGCATGGCAAAGGACCAAAACATGCCAAAACTAAGCTGACCGACGCTGCAAAAGCAGCGGAAAGAGTCAAGGAGGAAGAAACAGCTTGGGGGGAAGATATAATAGACATGGCATGGATGCTGAAAAAAAAGGAAACAAAAAAAGAGAGAAATCTCTCCCATACGCTATAAGCGCAGGCACATGCAGCAAAGCTTGCCAAAATTGATCCCCGCTGAAGGCCAAAAGAGAAAGGAAGGACTGCCAAACAGGCTGGAATGGAGATACCATCAAAGGAATTGCAATTGGAGGAGAAAAAAAAAAAAAACTGGGAAATTTGGGCCATTTGGTGACTATAAGAAAATGCACCGGGATTATATCAGAACGCTGCAAAAGAGCAAAACATGCCAAAACTAAGCTCACAGACGTTGCAAAAGCAGGGCAAAAAGGCAAGGAGGAAGGAACAGCTTGGGGGGAAGATATAATAGACATGGCATGGATGCTGAAAAAAAAGGAAACAAAAAAAGAGAGAAATCTTTCCCATACGCTATAAGCGCAGGCACATGCAGCAAAGCTTGCCAAAATTGATCCCCGCTGAAGGCCAAAAGAGAAAGGAAGGACTGCCAAACAGGCTGGAATGGAGATACCATCAAAGGAATTGCAATTGGAGGAGAAAAAAAAAAAAACTGGGAAATTTGGGCCATTTGGTGACTATAAGAAAATGCACCGGGATCATATCAGAGCGCTGCAAAAGAGCAAAACATGCCAAAACTAAGCTCACAGATGTTGCAAAAGCAGGGCAAAAAGGCAAGGAGGAAGAAAAAACTTGCAGGAGAAGATATGAGGGACATGGCATGGATGCTGAGAAAAAATGAAAAAAAAAAAAAGAAAAAATCTTTCCCAACGTCAAAGGCATCAAAAGGCATGGCATGTCATCAAGTGCAGGGACATGCACCAAAGATTCCTCTCTTGGTCCCCATTGAAATCGCAAGATTCCGTTTCCCTTCCCGAAAGGAAATTTCATTTCCTTTCGGGAAGGGAAACGGAATCTTGCGAACCCAAACAGAAAGGCTTACAAACACTCTGGAAAGGAGATAGGATCAAATGAAATGCAATTGAAAAAAAGCCGAAAAAATCCAGAAAATCAGGAGTTTTAGTGTCTTCAAGAAATGGTCCCTGAAGAAATGAGCTGCATGGAAAAGGACCAAAACATGCCAAAACTAAGCTGACCGACGCTGCAAAAGCAGCGGAAAGAGTCAAGGAGGAAGAAACAGCTTGGGGGGAGGATATAATAGACATGGCATGGATGCTGAAAAAAAAGGAAAAAAAAAAAGAGAGAAATCTTTCCCATACGCTATAAGCGCAGGAACATGCAGCAAAGCTTGCCAAAATTGATCCCTGCTGAAGGCCAAAAGAGAAAGGAAGGACTGCCAAACAGGCTGGAATGGAGATACCATCAAAGGAATTGCAATTGGAGGAGAAAAAAAAAAAAACTGGGAAATTTGGGCCATTTGGTGACTATAAGAAAATGCACCGGGATTATATCAGAGCGCTGCAAAAGAGCAAAACATGCCAAAACTAAGCTCACAGACGTTGCAAAAGCAGGGCAAAAAGGCAAGGAGGAAGGAACAGCTTGGGGGAAGATATAATAGACATGGCATGGATGCTGAAAAAAACTGAAAAAAAAAAAAGAGAGAAATCTTTCCCATACGCTATAAGCGCAGGCACATGCAGCAAAGCTTGCCAAAATTGATCCCCGCTGAAGGCCAAAAGAGAAAGGAAGGACTGCCAAACAGGCTGGAATGGAGATACCATCAAAGGAATTGCAATTGGAGGAGAAAAAAAAAAAAACTGGGAAATTTGGGCCATTTGGTGACTATAAGAAAATGCACCGGGATCATATCAGAGCGCTGCAAAAGAGCAAAACATGCCAAAACTAAGCTCACAGACGTTGCAAAAGCAGGGCAAAAAGGCAAGGAGGAAGAAAAAACTTGCAGGAGAAGATATGAGGGACATGGCATGGATGCTGAAAAAAACTGAAAAAAAAAAAAGAAAAAATCTTTCCCAACGTCAAAGGCATCAAAAGGCATGGCATGTCATCAAGTGCAGGGACATGCACCAAAGATTCCTCTCTTGGTCCCCATTGAAATCGCAAGATTCCGTTTCCCTTCCCGAAAGGAAATTTCATTTCCTTTCGGGAAGGAAACGGAATCTTGCGAACCCAAACAGAAAGGCTTACAAACACTCTGGAAAGGAGATAGGATCAAATGAAATGCAATTGAAAAAAAGCCGAAAAAATCCAGAAAATCAGGAGTTTTAGTGTCTTCAAGAAATGGTCCCTGAAGAAATGAGCTGCATGGCAAAGGACCAAAACATGCCAAAACTAAGCTGACCGACGCTGCAAAAGCAGGGGAAAGAGTCAAGGAGGAAGAAACAGCTTGGGGGGAAGATATAATAGACATGGCATGGATGCTGAAAAAAAAGGAAAAAAAAAAAGAGAGAAATCTTTCCCATACGCTATAGGCGCAGGCACATGCAGCAAAGCTTGCCAAAATTGATCCCCGCTGAAGGCCAAAAGAGAAAGGAAGGACTGCCAAACAGGCTGGAATGGAGATACCATCAAAGGAATTGCAATTGGAGGAGAAAAAAAAAAAAACTGGGAAATTTGGGCCATTTGGTGACTATAAGAAAATGCACCGGGATCATATCAGAGCGCTGCAAAAGAGCAAAACATGCCAAAACTAAGCTCACAGACGTTGCAAAAGCAGGGCAAAAAGGCAAGGAGGAAGGAACAGCTTGGGGGGAAGATATAATAGACATGGCATGGATGCTGAAAAAAACTGAAAAAAAAAAAAGAGAGAAATCTTTCCCATACGCTATAAGCGCAGGCACATGCAGCAAAGCTTGCCAAAATTGATCCCCGCTGAAGGCCAAAAGAGAAAGGAAGGACTGCCAAACAGGCTGGAATGGAGATACCATCAAAGGAATTGCAATTGGAGGAGAAAAAAAAAAAAACTGGGAAATTTGGGCCATTTGGTGACTATAAGAAAATGCACCGGGATTATATCAGAGCGCTGCAAAAGAGCAAAACATGCCAAAACTAAGCTCACAGACGTTGCAAAAGCAGGGCAAAAAGGCAAGGAGGAAGAAAAAACTTGCAGGAGAAGATATGAGGGACATGGCATGGATGCTGAAAAAAACTGAAAAAAAAAAAAGAAAAAATCTTTCCCAAAGTCAAAGGCATCAAAAGGCATGGCATGTCATCAAGTGCAGGGACATGCACCAAAGATTCCTCTCTTGGTCCCCATTGAAATCGCAAGATTCCGTTTCCCTTCCCGAAAGGAAATTTCATTTCCTTTCGGGAAGGAAACGGAATCTTGCGAACCCAAACAGAAAGGCTTACAAACACTCTGGAAAGGAGATAGGATCAAATGAAATGCAATTGAAAAAAAGCCGAAAAAATCCAGAAAATCAGGAGTTTTAGTGTCTTCAAGAAATGGTCCCTGAAGAAATGAGCTGCATGGCAAAGGACCAAAACATGCCAAAACTAAGCTGACCGACGCTGCAAAAGCAGGGGAAAGAGTCAAGGAGGAAGAAACAGCTTGGGGGGAAGATATAATAGACATGGCATGGATGCTGAAAAAAAAGGAAACAAAAAAAGAGAGAAATCTCTCCCATACGCTATAAGCGCAGGCACATGCAGCAAAGCTTGCCAAAATTGATCCCCGCTGAAGGCCAAAAGAGAAAGGAAGGACTGCCAAACAGGCTGGAATGGAGATACCATCAAAGGAATTGCAATTGGAGGAGAAAAAAAAAAAAACTGGGAAATTTGGGCCATTTGGTGACTATAAGAAAATGCACCGGGATCATATCAGAGCGCTGCAAAAGAGCAAAACATGCCAAAACTAAGCTCACAGACGTTGCAAAAGCAGGGCAAAAAGGCAAGGAGGAAGAAAAAACTTGCAGGAGAAGATATGAGGGACATGGCATGGATGCTGAGAAAAAATGAAAAAAAAAAAAAGAAAAAATCTTTCCCAACGTCAAAGGCATCAAAAGGCATGGCATGTCATCAAGTGCAGGGACATGCACCAAAGATTCCTCTCTTGGTCCCCATTGAAATCGCAAGATTCCGTTTCCCTTCCCGAAAGGAAATTTCATTTCCTTTCGGGAAGGAAACGGAATCTTGCGAACCCAAACAGAAAGGCTTACAAACACTCTGGAAAGGAGATAGGATCAAATGAAATGCAATTGAAAAAAAGCCGAAAAAATCCAGAAAATCAGGAGTTTTAGTGTCTTCAAGAAATGGTCCCTGAGGAAATGAGCTGCATGGCAAAGGACCAAAACATGCCAAAACTAAGCTGACCGACGCTGCAAAACCAGGGGAAAGAGTCAAGGAGGAAGAAACAGCTTGGGGGGAAGATATAATAGACATGGCATGGATGCTGAAAAAAAAGGAAAAAAAAAAAGAGAGAAATCTTTCCCATACGCTATAAGCGCAGGCACATGCAGCAAAGCTTGCCAAAATTGATCCCTGCTGAAGGCCAAAAGAGAAAGGAAGGACTGCCAAACAGGCTGGAATGGAGATACCATCAAAGGAATTGCAATTGGAGGAGAAAAAAAAAAAAACTGGGAAATTTGGGCCATTTGGTGACTATAAGAAAATGCACCGGGATTATATCAGAGCGCTGCAAAAGAGCAAAACATGCCAAAACTAAGCTCACAGACATTGCAAAAGCAGGGCAAAAAGGCAAGGAGGAAGGAACAGCTTGGGGGAAGATATAATAGACATGGCATGGATGCTGAAAAAAACTGAAAAAAAAAAAAGAGAGAAATCTTTCCCATACGCTATAAGCGCAGGCACATGCAGCAAAGCTTGCCAAAATTGATCCCCGCTGAAGGCCAAAAGAGAAAGGAAGGACTGCCAAACAGGCTGGAATGGAGATACCATCAAAGGAATTGCAATTGGAGGAGAAAAAAAAAAAAACTGGGAAATTTGGGCCATTTGGTGACTATAAGAAAATGCACCGGGATCATATCAGAGCGCTGCAAAAGAGCAAAACATGCCAAAACTAAGCTCACAGACGTTGCAAAAGCAGGGCAAAAAGGCAAGGAGGAAGAAAAAACTTGCAGGAGAAGATATGAGGGACATGGCATGGATGCTGAAAAAAACTGAAAAAAAAAAAAGAAAAAATCTTTCCCAACGTCAAAGGCATCAAAAGGCATGGCATGTCATCAAGTGCAGGGACATGCACCAAAGATTCCTCTCTTGGTCCCCATTGAAATCGCAAGATTCCGTTTCCCTTCCCGAAAGGAAATTTCATTTCCTTTCGGGAAGGAAACGGAATCTTGCGAACCCAAACAGAAAGGCTTACAAACACTCTGGAAAGGAGATAGGATCAAATGAAATGCAATTGAAAAAAAGCCGAAAAAATCCAGAAAATCAGGAGTTTTAGTGTCTTCAAGAAATGGTCCCTGAGGAAATGAGCTGCATGGCAAAGGACCAAAACATGCCAAAACTAAGCTGACCGACGCTGCAAAAGCAGGGGAAAGAGTCAAGGAGGAAGAAACAGCTTGGGGGGAAGATATAATAGACATGGCATGGATGCTGAAAAAAAAGGAAACAAAAAAAGAGAGAAATCTTTCCCATACGCTATAAGCGCAGGCACATGCAGCAAAGCTTGCCAAAATTGATCCCCGCTGAAGGCCAAAAGAGAAAAGAAGGACTGCCAAACAGGCTGGAATGGAGATACCATCAAAGGAATTGCAATTGGAGGAGAAAAAAAAAAAAACTGGGAAATTTGGGCCATTTGGTGACTATAAGAAAATGCACCGGGATCATATCAGAGCGCTGCAAAAGAGCAAAACATGCCAAAACTAAGCTCACAGACGTTGCAAAAGCAGGGCAAAAAGGCAAGGAGGAAGGAACAGCTTGGGGGGAAGATATAATAGACATGGCATGGATGCTGAAAAAAAAGGAAACAAAAAAAGAGAGAAATCTTTCCCATACGCTATAAGCGCAGGCACATGCAGCAAAGCTTGCCAAAATTGATCCCCGCTGAAGGCCAAAAGAGAAAAGAAGGACTGCCAAACAGGCTGGAATGGAGATACCATCAAAGGAATTGCAATTGGAGGAGAAAAAAAAAAAAACTGGGAAATTTGGGCCATTTGGTGACTATAAGAAAATGCACCGGGATCATATCAGAGCGCTGCAAAAGAGCAAAACATGCCAAAACTAAGCTCACAGATGTTGCAAAAGCAGGGCAAAAAGGCAAGGAGGAAGAAAAAACTTGCAGGAGAAGATATGAGGGACATGGCATGGATGCTGAAAAAAACTGAAAAAAAAAAAGAAAAAATCTTTCCCAACGTCAAAGGCATCAAAAGGCATGGCATGTCATCAAGTGCAGGGACATGCACCAAAGATTCCTCTCTTGGTCCCCATTGAAATCGCAAGATTCCGTTTCCCTTCCCGAAAGGAAATTTCATTTCCTTTCGGGAAGGAAACGGAATCTTGCGAACCCAAACAGAAAGGCTTACAAACACTCTGGAAAGGAGATAGGATCAAATGAAATGCAATTGAAAAAAAGCCGAAAAAATCCAGAAAATCAGGAGTTTTAGTGTCTTCAAGAAATGGTCCCTGAGGAAATGAGCTGCATGGCAAAGGACCAAAACATGCCAAAACTAAGCTGACCGACGCTGCAAAAGCAGCGGAAAGAGTCAAGGAGGAAGAAACAGCTTGGGGGGAAGATATAATAGACATGGCATGGATGCTGAAAAAAAAGGAAACAAAAAAAGAGAGAAATCTCTCCCATACGCTATAAGCGCAGGCACATGCAGCAAAGCTTGCCAAAATTGATCCCCGCTGAAGGCCAAAAGAGAAAGGAAGGACTGCCAAACAGGCTGGAATGGAGATACCATCAAAGGAATTGCAATTGGAGGAGAAAAAAAAAAAAAACTGGGAAATTTGGGCCATTTGGTGACTATAAGAAAATGCACCGGGATTATATCAGAACGCTGCAAAAGAGCAAAACATGCCAAAACTAAGCTCACAGACGTTGCAAAAGCAGGGCAAAAAGGCAAGGAGGAAGGAACAGCTTGGGGGGAAGATATAATAGACATGGCATGGATGCTGAAAAAAAAGGAAACAAAAAAAGAGAGAAATCTTTCCCATACGCTATAAGCGCAGGCACATGCAGCAAAGCTTGCCAAAATTGATCCCCGCTGAAGGCCAAAAGAGAAAGGAAGGACTGCCAAACAGGCTGGAATGGAGATACCATCAAAGGAATTGCAATTGGAGGAGAAAAAAAAAAAAACTGGGAAATTTGGGCCATTTGGTGACTATAAGAAAATGCACCGGGATCATATCAGAGCGCTGCAAAAGAGCAAAACATGCCAAAACTAAGCTCACAGACGTTGCAAAAGCAGGGCAAAAAGGCAAGGAGGAAGAAAAAACTTGCAGGAGAAGATATGAGGGACATGGCATGGATGCTGAAAAAAACTGAAAAAAAAAAAAGAAAAAATCTTTCCCAACGTCAAAGGCATCAAAAGGCATGGCATGTCATCAAGTGCAGGGACATGCACCAAAGATTCCTCTCTTGGTCCCCATTGAAATCGCAAGATTCCGTTTCCCTTCCCGAAAGGAAATTTCATTTCCTTTCGGGAAGGAAACGGAATCTTGCGAACCCAAACAGAAAGGCTTACAAACACTCTGGAAAGGAGATAGGATCAAATGAAATGCAATTGAAAAAAAGCCGAAAAAATCCAGAAAATCAGGAGTTTTAGTGTCTTCAAGAAATGGTCCCTGAAGAAATGAGCTGCATGGCAAAGGACCAAAACATGCCAAAACTAAGCTGACCGACGCTGCAAAAGCAGGGGAAAGAGTCAAGGAGGAAGAAACAGCTTGGGGGGAAGATATAATAGACATGGCATGGATGCTGAAAAAAAAGGAAACAAAAAAAGAGAGAAATCTTTCCCATACGCTATAGGCGCAGGCACATGCAGCAAAGCTTGCCAAAATTGATCCCCGCTGAAGGCCAAAAGAGAAAGGAAGGACTGCCAAACAGGCTGGAATGGAGATACCATCAAAGGAATTGCAATTGGAGGAGAAAAAAAAAAAAACTGGGAAATTTGGGCCATTTGGTGACTATAAGAAAATGCACCGGGATCATATCAGAGCGCTGCAAAAGAGCAAAACATGCCAAAACTAAGCTCACAGACGTTGCAAAAGCAGGGCAAAAAGGCAAGGAGGAAGGAACAGCTTGGGGGGAAGATATAATAGACATGGCATGGATGCTGAAAAAAACTGAAAAAAAAAAAAAAGAGAGAAATCTTTCCCATACGCTATAAGCGCAGGCACATGCAGCAAAGCTTGCCAAAATTGATCCCCGCTGAAGGCCAAAAGAGAAAGGAAGGACTGCCAAACAGGCTGGAATGGAGATACCATCAAAGGAATTGCAATTGGAGGAGAAAAAAAAAAAAACTGGGAAATTTGGGCCATTTGGTGACTATAAGAAAATGCACCGGGATTATATCAGAGCGCTGCAAAACAGCAAAACATGCCAAAACTAAGCTCACAGACGTTGCAAAAGCAGGGCAAAAAGGCAAGGAGGAAGAAAAAACTTGCAGGAGAAGATATGAGGGACATGGCATGGATGCTGAAAAAAACTGAAAAAAAAAAAAAAAGAAAAAATCTTTCCCAAAGTCAAAGGCATCAAAAGGCATGGCATGTCATCAAGTGCAGGGACATGCACCAAAGATTCCTCTCTTGGTCCCCATTGAAATCGCAAGATTCCGTTTCCCTTCCCGAAAGGAAATTTCATTTCCTTTCGGGAAGGAAACGGAATCTTGCGAACCCAAACAGAAAGGCTTACAAACACTCTGGAAAGGAGATAGGATCAAATGAAATGCAATTGAAAAAAAGCCGAAAAAATCCAGAAAATCAGGAGTTTTAGTGTCTTCAAGAAATGGTCCCTGAAGAAATGAGCTGCATGGAAAAGGACCAAAACATGCCAAAACTAAGCTGACCGACGCTGCAAAACCAGGGGAAAGAGTCAAGGAGGAAGAAACAGCTTGGGGGGAAGATATAATAGACATGGCATGGATGCTGAAAAAAAAGGAAAAAAAAAAAGAGAGAAATCTTTCCCATACGCTATAAGCGCAGGCACATGCAGCAAAGCTTGCCAAAATTGATCCCTGCTGAAGGCCAAAAGAGAAAGGAAGGACTGCCAAACAGGCTGGAATGGAGATACCATCAAAGGAATTGCAATTGGAGGAGAAAAAAAAAAAAACTGGGAAATTTGGGCCATTTGGTGACTATAAGAAAATGCACCGGGATTATATCAGAGCGCTGCAAAAGAGCAAAACATGCCAAAACTAAGCTCACAGACGTTGCAAAAGCAGGGCAAAAAGGCAAGGAGGAAGGAACAGCTTGGGGGAAGATATAATAGACATGGCATGGATGCTGAAAAAAACTGAAAAAAAAAAAAGAGAGAAATCTTTCCCATACGCTATAAGCGCAGGCACATGCAGCAAAGCTTGCCAAAATTGATCCCCGCTGAAGGCCAAAAGAGAAAGGAAGGACTGCCAAACAGGCTGGAATGGAGATACCATCAAAGGAATTGCAATTGGAGGAGAAAAAAAAAAAAACTGGGAAATTTGGGCCATTTGGTGACTATAAGAAAATGCACCGGGATCATATCAGAGCGCTGCAAAAGAGCAAAACATGCCAAAACTAAGCTCACAGATGTTGCAAAAGCAGGGCAAAAAGGCAAGGAGGAAGAAAAAACTTGCAGGAGAAGATATGAGGGACATGGCATGGATGCTGAAAAAAACTGAAAAAAAAAAAAGAAAAAATCTTTCCCAACGTCAAAGGCATCAAAAGGCATGGCATGTCATCAAGTGCAGGGACATGCACCAAAGATTCCTCTCTTGGTCCCCATTGAAATCGCAAGATTCCGTTTCCCTTCCCGAAAGGAAATTTCATTTCCTTTCGGGAAGGAAACGGAATCTTGCGAACCCAAACAGAAAGGCTTACAAACACTCTGGAAAGGAGATAGGATCAAATGAAATGCAATTGAAAAAAAGCCGAAAAAATCCAGAAAATCAGGAGTTTTAGTGTCTTCAAGAAATGGTCCCTGAGGAAATGAGCTGCATGGCAAAGGACCAAAACATGCCAAAACTAAGCTGACCGACGCTGCAAAAGCAGGGGAAAGAGTCAAGGAGGAAGAAACAGCTTGGGGGGAAGATATAATAGACATGGCATGGATGCTGAAAAAAAAGGAAACAAAAAAAGAGAGAAATCTTTCCCATACGCTATAAGCGCAGGCACATGCAGCAAAGCTTGCCAAAATTGATCCCCGCTGAAGGCCAAAAGAGAAAAGAAGGACTGCCAAACAGGCTGGAATGGAGATACCATCAAAGGAATTGCAATTGGAGGAGAAAAAAAAAAAAACTGGGAAATTTGGGCCATTTGGTGACTATAAGAAAATGCACCGGGATCATATCAGAGCGCTGCAAAAGAGCAAAACATGCCAAAACTAAGCTCACAGACGTTGCAAAAGCAGGGCAAAAAGGCAAGGAGGAAGGAACAGCTTGGGGGGAAGATATAATAGACATGGCATGGATGCTGAAAAAAAAGGAAACAAAAAAAGAGAGAAATCTTTCCCATACGCTATAAGCGCAGGCACATGCAGCAAAGCTTGCCAAAATTGATCCCCGCTGAAGGCCAAAAGAGAAAGGAAGGACTGCCAAACAGGCTGGAATGGAGATACCATCAAAGGAATTGCAATTGGAGGAGAAAAAAAAAAAAACTGGGAAATTTGGGCCATTTGGTGACTATAAGAAAATGCACCGGGATCATATCAGAGCGCTGCAAAAGAGCAAAACATGCCAAAACTAAGCTCACAGACGTTGCAAAAGCAGGGCAAAAAGGCAAGGAGGAAGAAAAAACATGCAGGAGAAGATATGAGGGACATGGCATGGATGCTGAAAAAAACTGAAAAAAAAAAAGAAAAAATCTTTCCCAACGTCAAAGGCATCAAAAGGCATGGCATGTCATCAAGTGCAGGGACATGCACCAAAGATTCCTCTCTTGGTCCCCATTGAAATCGCAAGATTCCGTTTCCCTTCCCGAAAGGAAATTTCATTTCCTTTCGGGAAGGAAACGGAATCTTGCGAACCCAAACAGAAAGGCTTACAAACACTCTGGAAAGGAGATAGGATCAAATGAAATGCAATTGAAAAAAAGCCGAAAAAATCCAGAAAATCAGGAGTTTTAGTGTCTTCAAGAAATGGTCCCTGAGGAAATGAGCTGCATGGCAAAGGACCAAAACATGCCAAAACTAAGCTGACCGACGCTGCAAAAGCAGGGGAAAGAGTCAAGGAGGAAGAAACAGCTTGGGGGGAAGATATAATAGACATGGCATGGATGCTGAAAAAAAAGGAAACAAAAAAAGAGAGAAATCTCTCCCATACGCTATAAGCGCAGGCACATGCAGCAAAGCTTGCCAAAATTGATCCCCGCTGAAGGCCAAAAGAGAAAGGAAGGACTGCCAAACAGGCTGGAATGGAGATACCATCAAAGGAATTGCAATTGGAGGAGAAAAAAAAAAAAAACTGGGAAATTTGGGCCATTTGGTGACTATAAGAAAATGCACCGGGATTATATCAGAACGCTGCAAAAGAGCAAAACATGCCAAAACTAAGCTCACAGACGTTGCAAAAGCAGGGCAAAAAGGCAAGGAGGAAGGAACAGCTTGGGGGGAAGATATAATAGACATGGCATGGATGCTGAAAAAAACTGAAAAAAAAAAAAGAGAGAAATCTTTCCCATACGCTATAAGCGCAGGCACATGCAGCAAAGCTTGCCAAAATTGATCCCCGCTGAAGGCCAAAAGAGAAAGGAAGGACTGCCAAACAGGCTGGAATGGAGATACCATCAAAGGAATTGCAATTGGAGGAGAAAAAAAAAAAAACTGGGAAATTTGGGCCATTTGGTGACTATAAGAAAATGCACCGGGATTATATCAGAGCGCTGCAAAACAGCAAAACATGCCAAAACTAAGCTCACAGACGTTGCAAAAGCAGGGCAAAAAGGCAAGGAGGAAGAAAAAACTTGCAGGAGAAGATATGAGGGACATGGCATGGATGCTGAAAAAAACTGAAAAAAAAAAAAGAAAAAATCTTTCCCAACGTCAAAGGCATCAAAAGGCATGGCATGTCATCAAGTGCAGGGACATGCACCAAAGATTCCTCTCTTGGTCCCCATTGAAATCGCAAGATTCCGTTTCCCTTCCCGAAAGGAAATTTCATTTCCTTTCGGGAAGGAAACGGAATCTTGCGAACCCAAACAGAAAGGCTTACAAACACTCTGGAAAGGAGATAGGATCAAATGAAATGCAATTGAAAAAAAGCCAAAAAAATCCAGAAAATCAGGAGTTTTAGTGTCTTCAAGAAATGGTCCCTGAAGAAATGAGCTGCATGGCAAAGGACCAAAACATGCCAAAACTAAGCTGACCGACGCTGCAAAAGCAGGGGAAAGAGTCAAGGAGGAAGAAACAGCTTGGGGGGAAGATATAATAGACATGGCATGGATGCTGAAAAAAAAGGAAACAAAAAAAGAGAGAAATCTCTCCCATACGCTATAAGCGCAGGCACATGCAGCAAAGCTTGCCAAAATTGATCCCCGCTGAAGGCCAAAAGAGAAAGGAAGGACTGCCAAACAGGCTGGAATGGAGATACCATCAAAGGAATTGCAATTGGAGGAGAAAAAAAAAAAAAACTGGGAAATTTGGGCCATTTGGTGACTATAAGAAAATGCACCGGGATTATATCAGAACGCTGCAAAAGAGCAAAACATGCCAAAACTAAGCTCACAGACGTTGCAAAAGCAGGGCAAAAAGGCAAGGAGGAAGGAACAGCTTGGGGGGAAGATATAATAGACATGGCATGGATGCTGAAAAAAAAGGAAACAAAAAAAGAGAGAAATCTTTCCCATACGCTATAAGCGCAGGCACATGCAGCAAAGCTTGCCAAAATTGATCCCCGCTGAAGGCCAAAAGAGAAAGGAAGGACTGCCAAACAGGCTGGAATGGAGATACCATCAAAGGAATTGCAATTGGAGGAGAAAAAAAAAAAAACTGGGAAATTTGGGCCATTTGGTGACTATAAGAAAATGCACCGGGATCATATCAGAGCGCTGCAAAAGAGCAAAACATGCCAAAACTAAGCTCACAGACGTTGCAAAAGCAGGGCAAAAAGGCAAGGAGGAAGAAAAAACTTGCAGGAGAAGATATGAGGGACATGGCATGGATGCTGAAAAAAACTGAAAAAAAAAAAAGAAAAAATCTTTCCCAACGTCAAAGGCATCAAAAGGCATGGCATGTCATCAAGTGCAGGGACATGCACCAAAGATTCCTCTCTTGGTCCCCATTGAAATCGCAAGATTCCGTTTCCCTTCCCGAAAGGAAATTTCATTTCCTTTCGGGAAGGAAACGGAATCTTGCGAACCCAAACAGAAAGGCTTACAAACACTCTGGAAAGGAGATAGGATCAAATGAAATGCAATTGAAAAAAAGCCGAAAAAATCCAGAAAATCAGGAGTTTTAGTGTCTTCAAGAAATGGTCCCTGAAGAAATGAGCTGCATGGCAAAGGACCAAAACATGCCAAAACTAAGCTGACCGACGCTGCAAAAGCAGGGGAAAGAGTCAAGGAGGAAGAAACAGCTTGGGGGGAAGATATAATAGACATGGCATGGATGCTGAAAAAAAAGGAAACAAAAAAAGAGAGAAATCTTTCCCATACGCTATAGGCGCAGGCACATGCAGCAAAGCTTGCCAAAATTGATCCCCGCTGAAGGCCAAAAGAGAAAGGAAGGACTGCCAAACAGGCTGGAATGGAGATACCATCAAAGGAATTGCAATTGGAGGAGAAAAAAAAAAAAACTGGGAAATTTGGGCCATTTGGTGACTATAAGAAAATGCACCGGGATTATATCAGAGCGCTGCAAAAGAGCAAAACATGCCAAAACTAAGCTCACAGACATTGCAAAAGCAGGGCAAAAAGGCAAGGAGGAAGGAACAGCTTGGGGGAAGATATAATAGACATGGCATGGATGCTGAAAAAAACTGAAAAAAAAAAAAGAGAGAAATCTTTCCCATACGCTATAAGCGCAGGCACATGCAGCAAAGCTTGCCAAAATTGATCCCCGCTGAAGGCCAAAAGAGAAAGGAAGGACTGCCAAACAGGCTGGAATGGAGATACCATCAAAGGAATTGCAATTGGAGGAGAAAAAAAAAAAAACTGGGAAATTTGGGCCATTTGGTGACTATAAGAAAATGCACCGGGATCATATCAGAGCGCTGCAAAAGAGCAAAACATGCCAAAACTAAGCTCACAGACGTTGCAAAAGCAGGGCAAAAAGGCAAGGAGGAAGAAAAAACTTGCAGGAGAAGATATGAGGGACATGGCATGGATGCTGAAAAAAACTGAAAAAAAAAAAAGAAAAAATCTTTCCCAACGTCAAAGGCATCAAAAGGCATGGCATGTCATCAAGTGCAGGGACATGCACCAAAGATTCCTCTCTTGGTCCCCATTGAAATCGCAAGATTCCGTTTCCCTTCCCGAAAGGAAATTTCATTTCCTTTCGGGAAGGAAACGGAATCTTGCGAACCCAAACAGAAAGGCTTACAAACACTCTGGAAAGGAGATAGGATCAAATGAAATGCAATTGAAAAAAAGCCGAAAAAATCCAGAAAATCAGGAGTTTTAGTGTCTTCAAGAAATGGTCCCTGAGGAAATGAGCTGCATGGCAAAGGACCAAAACATGACAAAACTAAGCTGACCGACGCTGCAAAAGCAGGGGAAAGAGTCAAGGAGGAAGAAACAGCTTGGGGGGAAGATATAATAGACATGGCATGGATGCTGAAAAAAAAGGAAAAAAAAAAAGAGAGAAATCTTTCCCATACGCTATAAGCGCAGGAACATGCAGCAAAGCTTGCCAAAATTGATCCCTGCTGAAGGCCAAAAGAGAAAGGAAGGACTGCCAAACAGGCTGGAATGGAGATACCATCAAAGGAATTGCAATTGGAGGAGAAAAAAAAAAAAACTGGGAAATTTGGGCCATTTGGTGACTATAAGAAAATGCACCGGGATCATATCAGAGCGCTGCAAAAGAGCAAAACATGCCAAAACTAAGCTCACAGACGTTGCAAAAGCAGGGCAAAAAGGCAAGGAGGAAGAAAAAACTTGCAGGAGAAGATATGAGGGACATGGCATGGATGCTGAAAAAAACTGAAAAAAAAAAAAGAAAAAATCTTTCCCAAAGTCAAAGGCATCAAAAGGCATGGCATGTCATCAAGTGCAGGGACATGCACCAAAGATTCCTCTCTTGGTCCCCATTGAAATCGCAAGATTCCGTTTCCCTTCCCGAAAGGAAATTTCATTTCCTTTCGGGAAGGAAACGGAATCTTGCGAACCCAAACAGAAAGGCTTACAAACACTCTGGAAAGGAGATAGGATCAAATGAAATGCAATTGAAAAAAAGCCGAAAAAATCCAGAAAATCAGGAGTTTTAGTGTCTTCAAGAAATGGTCCCTGAGGAAATGAGCTGCATGGCAAAGGACCAAAACATGCCAAAACTAAGCTGACCGACGCTGCAAAACCAGGGGAAAGAGTCAAGGAGGAAGAAACAGCTTGGGGGGAAGATATAATAGACATGGCATGGATGCTGAAAAAAAAGGAAAAAAAAAAAAGAGAGAAATCTTTCCCATACGCTATAAGCGCAGGCACATGCAGCAAAGCTTGCCAAAATTGATCCCCGCTGAAGGCCAAAAGAGAAAGGAAGGACTGCCAAACAGGCTGGAATGGAGATACCATCACAGGAATTGCAATTGGAGGAGAAAAAAAAAAAAAACTGGGAAATTTGGGCCATTTGGTGACTATAAGAAAATGCACCGGGATTATATCAGAGCGCTGCAAAAGAGCAAAACATGCCAAAACTAAGCTCACAGACGTTGCAAAAGCAGGGCAAAAAGGCAAGGAGGAAGGAACAGCTTGGGGGGAAGATATAATAGACATGGCATGGATGCTGAAAAAAAAGGAAAAAAAAAAAGAGAGAAATCTTTCCCATACGCTATAAGCGCAGGCACATGCAGCAAAGCTTGCCAAAATTGATCCCCGCTGAAGGCCAAAAGAGAAAGGAAGGACTGCCAAACAGGCTGGAATGGAGATACCATCAAAGGAATTGCAATTGGAGGAGAAAAAAAAAAAAACTGGGAAATTTGGGCCATTTGGTGACTATAAGAAAATGCACCGGGATTATATCAGAGCACTGCAAAAGAGCAAAACATGCCAAAACTAAGCTCACAGACGTTGCAAAAGCAGGGCAAAAAGGCAAGGAGGAAGAAAAAACTTGCAGGAGAAGATATGAGGGACATGGCATGGATGCTGAAAAAAACGGAAAAAAAAAAAAGAAAAAATCTTTCCCAAAGTCAAAGGCATCAAAAGGCATGGCATGTCATCAAGTGCAGGGACATGCACCAAAGATTCCTCTCTTGGTCCCCATTGAAATCGCAAGATTCCGTTTCCCTTCCCGAAAGGAAATTTCATTTCCTTTCGGGAAGGAAACGGAATCTTGCGAACCCAAACAGAAAGGCTTACAAACACTCTGGAAAGGAGATAGGGTCAAATGAAGTGCAATTGAAAAAAAGCCGAAAAAATCCAGAAAATCAGGAGTTTTAGTGTCTTCAAGAAATGGTCCCTGAAGAAATGAGCTGCATGGCAAAGGACCAAAACATGCCAAAACTAAGCTGACCGACGCTGCAAAAGCAGGGGAAAGAGTCAAGGAGGAAGAAACAGCTTGGGGGGAAGATATAATAGACATGGCATGGATGCTGAAAAAAAAGGAAAAAAAAAAACAGAGAAATCTTTCCCATACGCTATAAGCGCAGCCACATGCAGCAAAGCTTGCCAAAATTGATCCCCGCTGAAGGCCAAAAGAGAAAGGAAGGACTGCCAAACAGGCTGGAATGGAGATACCATCAAAGGAATTGCAATTGGAGGAGAAAAAAAAAAAACCTGGGAAATTTGGGCCATTTGGTGACTATAAGAAAATGCACCGGGATTATATCAGAGCGCTGCAAAAGAGCAAAACATGCCAAAACTAAGCTCACAGACGTTGCAAAAGCAGGGCAAAAAGGCAAGGAGGAAGAAAAAACTTGCAGGAGAAGATATAATAGACATGGCATGGATGCTGAAAAAAAAGGAAAAAAAAAAAGAGAGAAATCTTTCCCATACGCTATAAGCGCAGGCACATGCAGCAAAGCTTGCCAAAATTGATCCCCGCTGAAGGCCAAAAGAGAAAGGAAGGACTGCCAAACAGGCTGGAATGGAGATACCATCAAAGGAATTGCAATTGGAGGAGAAAAAAAAAAAAACTGGGAAATTTGGGCCATTTGGTGACTATAAGAAAATGCACCGGGATTATATCAGAGCGCTGCAAAAGAGCAAAACATGCCAAAACTAAGCTCACAGATGTTGCAAAAGCAGGGCAAAAAGGCAAGGAGGAAGAAAAAACTTGCAGGAGAAGATATGAGGGACATGGCATGGATGCTGAAAAAAACGGAAAAAAAAAAAAGAAAAAATCTTTCCCAAAGTCAAAGGCATCAAAAGGCATGGCATGTCATCAAGTGCAGGGACATGCACCAAAGATTCCTCTCTTGGTCCCCATTGAAATCGCAAGATTCCGTTTCCCTTCCCGAAAGGAAATTTCATTTCCTTTCGGGAAGGAAACGGAATCTTGCGAACCCAAACAGAAAGGCTTACAAACACTCTGGAAAGGAGATAGGATCAAATGAAGTGCAATTGAAAAAAAGCCGAAAAAATCCAGAAAATCAGGAGTTTTAGTGTCTTCAAGAAATGGTCCCTGAAGAAATGAGCTGCATGGCAAAGGACCAAAACATGCCAAAACTAAGCTGACCGACGCTGCAAAAGCAGGGGAAAGAGTCAAGGAGGAAGAAACAGCTTGGGGGGAAGATATAATAGACATGGCATGGATGCTGAAAAAAAAGGAAAAAAAAAAACAGAGAAATCTTTCCCATACGCTATAAGCGCAGCCACATGCAGCAAAGCTTGCCAAAATTGATCCCCGCTGAAGGCCAAAAGAGAAAGGAAGGACTGCCAAACAGGCTGGAATGGAGATACCATCAAAGGAATTGCAATTGGAGGAGAAAAAAAAAAAAACTGGGAAATTTGGGCCATTTGGTGACTATAAGAAAATGCACCGGGATTATATCAGAGCGCTGCAAAAGAGCAAAACATGCCAAAACTAAGCTCACAGACGTTGCAAAAGCAGGGCAAAAAGGCAAGGAGGAAGGAACAGCTTGGGGGGAAGATATAATAGACATGGCATGGATGCTGAAAAAAAAGGAAAAAAAAAAAAGAGAGAAATCTTTCCCATACGCTATAAGCGCAGGCACATGCAGCAAAGCTTGCCAAAATTGATCCCCGCTGAAGGCCAAAAGAGAAAGGAAGGACTGCCAGGCTGGAATGGAGATACCATCAAAGGAATTGCAATTGGAGGAGAAAAAAAAAAAAACTGGGAAATTTGGGCCATTTGGTGACTATAAGAAAATGCACCGGGATTATATCAGAGCGCTGCAAAAGAGCAAAACATGCCAAAACTAAGCTCACAGACGTTGCAAAAGCAGGGCAAAAAGGCAAGGAGGAAGAAAAAACTTGCAGGAGAAGATATGAGGGACATGGCATGGATGCTGAAAAAAACGGAAAAAAAAAAAAGAAAAAATCTTTCCCAAAGTCAAAGGCATCAAAAGGCATGGCATGTCATCAAATGCAGGGACATGCACCAAAGATTCCTCTCTTGGTCCCCATTGAAATCGCAAGATTCCGTTTCCTTCCCGAAAGGAAATTTCATTTCCTTTTGGGAAGGGAAACGGAATCTTGCGAACCCAAACAGAAAGGCTTACAAACACTCTGGAAAGGAGATAGGATCAAATGAAGTGCAATTGAAAAAAAGCCGAAAAAATCCAGAAAATCAGGAGTTTTAGTGTCTTCAAGAAATGGTCCCTGAAGAAATGAGCTGCATGGCAAAGGACCAAAACATGCCAAAACTAAGCTGACCGACGCTGCAAAAACAGGGGAAAGAGTCAAGGAGGAAGGAACAGCTTGGGGGGAAGATATAATAGACATGGCATGGATGCTGAAAAAAAAGGAAAAAAAAAAAGAGAGAAATCTTTCCCATACGCTATAAGCGCAGGCACATGCAGCAAAGCTTGCCAAAATTGATCCCCGCTGAAGGCCAAAAGAGAAAGGAAGGACTGCCAAACAGGCTGGAATGGAGATACCATCAAAGGAATTGCAATTGGAGGAGAAAAAAAAAAAAAACTGGGAAATTTGGGCCATTTGGTGACTATAAGAAAATGCACCGGGATTATATCAGAGCGCTGCAAAAGAGCAAAACATGCCAAAACTAAGCTCACAGACGTTGCAAAAGCAGGGCAAAAAGGCAAGGAGGAAGAAAAAACTTGCAGGAGAAGATATAATAGACATGGCATGGATGCTGAAAAAAAAGGAAAAAAAAAAAGAGAGAAATCTTTCCCATACGCTATAAGCGCAGGCACATGCAGCAAAGCTTGCCAAAATTGATCCCCGCTGAAGGCCAAAAGAGAAAGGAAGGACTGCCAAACAGGCTGGAATGGAGATACCATCAAAGGAATTGCAATTGGAGGAGAAAAAAAAAAAAACTGGGAAATTTGGGCCATTTGGTGACTATAAGAAAATGCACCGGGATTATATCAGAGCGCTGCAAAAGAGCAAAACATGCCAAAACTAAGCTCACAGATGTTGCAAAAGCAGGGCAAAAAGGCAAGGAGGAAGAAAAAACTTGCAGGAGAAGATATGAGGGACATGGCATGGATGCTGAAAAAAACGGAAAAAAAAAAAAGAAAAAATCTTTCCCAACGTCAAAGGCATCAAAAGGCATGGCATGTCATCAAGTGCAGGGACATGCACCAAAGATTCCTCTCTTGGTCCCCATTGAAATCGCAAGATTCCGTTTCCCTTCCCGAAAGGAAATTTCATTTCCTTTCGGGAAGGAAACGGAATCTTGCGAACCCAAACAGAAAGGCTTACAAACACTCTGGAAAGGAGATAGGATCAAATGAAGTGCAATTGAAAAAAAGCCGAAAAAATCCAGAAAATCAGGAGTTTTAGTGTCTTCAAGAAATGGTCCCTGAAGAAATGAGCTGCATGGCAAAGGACCAAAACATGCCAAAACTAAGCTGACCGACGCTGCAAAACCAGGGGAAAGAGTCAAGGAGGAAGGAACAGCTTGGGGGGAAGATATAATAGACATGGCATGGATGCTGAAAAAAAAGGAAAAAAAAAAAGAGAGAAATCTTTCCCATACGCTATAAGCGCAGGCACATGCAGCAAAGCTTGCCAAAATTGATCCCCGCTGAAGGCCAAAAGAGAAAGGAAGGACTGCCAAACAGGCTGGAATGGAGATACCATCAAAGGAATTGCAATTGGAGGAGAAAAAAAAAAAAACCTGGGAAATTTGGGCCATTTGGTGACTATAAGAAAATGCACCGGGATTATATCAGAGCGCTGCAAAAGAGCAAAACATGCCAAAACTAAGCTCACAGACGTTGCAAAAGCAGGGCAAAAAGGCAAGGAGGAAGAAAAAACTTGCAGGAGAAGATATAATAGACATGGCATGGATGCTGAAAAAAAAGGAAAAAAAAAAAGAGAGAAATCTTTCCCATACGCTATAAGCGCAGGCACATGCAGCAAAGCTTGCCAAAATTGATCCCCGCTGAAGGCCAAAAGAGAAAGGAAGGACTGCCAAACAGGCTGGAATGGAGATACCATCAAAGGAATTGCAATTGGAGGAGAAAAAAAAAAAAACTGGGAAATTTGGGCCATTTGGTGACTATAAGAAAATGCACCGGGATTATATCAGAGCGCTGCAAAAGAGCAAAACATGCCAAAACTAAGCTCACAGATGTTGCAAAAGCAGGGCAAAAAGGCAAGGAGGAAGAAAAAACTTGCAGGAGAAGATATGAGGGACATGGCATGGATGCTGAAAAAAACGGAAAAAAAAAAAAGAAAAAATCTTTCCCAACGTCAAAGGCATCAAAAGGCATGGCATGTCATCAAGTGCAGGGACATGCACCAAAGATTCCTCTCTTGGTCCCCATTGAAATCGCAAGATTCCGTTTCCCTTCCCGAAAGGAAATTTCATTTCCTTTCGGGAAGGAAACGGAATCTTGCGAACCCAAACAGAAAGGCTTACAAACACTCTGGAAAGGAGATAGGATCAAATGAAGTGCAATTGAAAAAAAGCCGAAAAAATCCAGAAAATCAGGAGTTTTAGTGTCTTCAAGAAATGGTCCCTGAAGAAATGAGCTGCATGGCAAAGGACCAAAACATGCCAAAACTAAGCTGACCGACGCTGCAAAAACAGGGGAAAGAGTCAAGGAGGAAGAAACAGCTTGGGGGGAAGATATAATAGACATGGCATGGATGCTGAAAAAAAAGGAAAAAAAAAAAGAGAGAAATCTTTCCCATACGCTATAAGCGCAGGCACATGCAGCAAAGCTTGCCAAAATTGATCCCCGCTGAAGGCCAAAAGAGAAAGGAAGGACTGCCAAACAGGCTGGAATGGAGATACCATCAAAGGAATTGCAATTGGAGGAGAAAAAAAAAAAAAACTGGGAAATTTGGGCCATTTGGTGACTATAAGAAAATGCACCGGGATTATATCAGAGCGCTGCAAAAGAGCAAAACATGCCAAAACTAAGCTCACAGACGTTGCAAAAGCAGGGCAAAAAGGCAAGGAGGAAGGAACAGCTTGGGGGGAAGATATAATAGACATGGCATGGATGCTGTAAAAAAAGGAAAAAAAAAAAAGAGAGAAATCTTTCCCATACGCTATAAGCGCAGGCACATGCAGCAAAGCTTGCCAAAATTGATCCCCGCTGAAGGCCAAAAGAGAAAGGAAGGACTGCCAAACAGGCTGGAATGGAGATACCATCAAAGGAATTGCAATTGGAGGAGAAAAAAAAAAAAACCTGGGAAATTTGGGCCATTTGGTGACTATAAGAAAATGCACCGGGATTATATCAGAGCGCTGCAAAAGAGCAAAACATGCCAAAACTAAGCTCACAGACGTTGCAAAAGCAGGGCAAAAAGGCAAGGAGGAAGGAACAGCTTGGGGGGAAGATATAATAGACATGGCATGGATGCTGAAAAAAAAGGAAAAAAAAAAACAGAGAAATCTTTCCCATACGCTATAAGCGCAGGCACATGCAGCAAAGCTTGCCAAAATTGATCCCCGCTGAAGGCCAAAAGAGAAAGGAAGGACTGCCAAACAGGCTGGAATGGAGATACCATCAAAGGAATTGCAATTGGAGGAGAAAAAAAAAAAAACTGGGAAATTTGGGCCATTTGGTGACTATAAGAAAATGCACCGGGATTATATCAGAGCGCTGCAAAAGAGCAAAACATGCCAAAACTAAGCTCACAGACGTTGCAAAAGCAGGGCAAAAAGGCAAGGAGGAAGAAAAAACTTGCAGGAGAAGATATGAGGGACATGGCATGGATGCTGAAAAAAACGGAAAAAAAAAAAAGAAAAAATCTTTCCCAAAGTCAAAGGCATCAAAAGGCATGGCATGTCATCAAGTGCAGGGACATGCACCAAAGATTCCTCTCTTGGTCCCCATTGAAATCGCAAGATTCCGTTTCCCTTCCCGAAAGGAAATTTCATTTCCTTTCGGGAAGGAAACGGAATCTTGCGAACCCAAACAGAAAGGCTTACAAACACTCTGGAAAGGAGATAGGATCAAATGAAGTGCAATTGAAAAAAAGCCGAAAAAATCCAGAAAATCAGGAGTTTTAGTGTCTTCAAGAAACGGTCCCTGAAAAAATGAGCTGCATGGCAAAGGACCAAAACATGCCAAAACTAAGCTGACCGACGCTGCAAAAACAGGGGAAAGAGTCAAGGAGGAAGAAACAGCTTGGGGGGAAGATATAATAGACATGGCATGGATGCTGAAAAAAAAGGAAAAAAAAAAAGAGAGAAATCTTTCCCATACGCTATAAGCGCAGGCACATGCAGCAAAGCTTGCCAAAATTGATCCCCGCTGAAGGCCAAAAGAGAAAGGAAGGACTGCCAAACAGGCTGGAATGGAGATACCATCAAAGGAATTGCAATTGGAGGAGAAAAAAAAAAAAACTGGGAAATTTGGGCCATTTGGTGACTATAAGAAAATGCACCGGGATTATATCAGAGCGCTGCAAAAGAGCAAAACATGCCAAAACTAAGCTCACAGACGTTGCAAAAGCAGGGCAAAAAGGCAAGGAGGAAGGAACAGCTTGGGGGGAAGATATAATAGACATGGCATGGATGCTGAAAAAAAAGGAAAAAAAAAAAGAGAGAAATCTTTCCCATACGCTATTAGCGCAGGCAGATGCAGCAAAGCTTGCCAAAATTGATCCCCGCTGAAGGCCAAAAGAGAAAGGAAGGACTGCCAAACAGGCTGGAATGGAGATACCATCAAAGGAATTGCAATTGGAGGAGAAAAAAAAAAAAACTGGGAAATTTGGGCCATTTGGTGACTATAAGAAAATGCACCGGGATTATATCAGAGCGCTGCAAAAGAGCAAAACATGCCAAAACTAAGCTCACAGACGTTGCAAAAGCAGGGCAAAAAGGCAAGGAGGAAGAAAAAACTTGCAGGAGAAGATATGAGGGACATGGCATGGATGCTGAAAAAAACGGAAAAAAAAAAAAGAAAAAATCTTTCCCAAAGTCAAAGGCATCAAAAGGCATGGCATGTCATCAAATGCAGGGACATGCACCAAAGATTCCTCTCTTGGTCCCCATTGAAATCGCAAGATTCCGTTTCCTTCCCGAAAGGAAATTTCATTTCCTTTTGGGAAGGGAAACGGAATCTTGCGAACCCAAACAGAAAGGCTTACAAACACTCTGGAAAGGAGATAGGATCAAATGAAGTGCAATTGAAAAAAAGCCGAAAAAATCCAGAAAATCAGGAGTTTTAGTGTCTTCAAGAAATGGTCCCTGAAGAAATGAGCTGCATGGCAAAGGACCAAAACATGCCAAAACTAAGCTGACCGACGCTGCAAAAACAGGGGAAAGAGTCAAGGAGGAAGGAACAGCTTGGGGGGAAGATATAATAGACATGGCATGGATGCTGAAAAAAAAGGAAAAAAAAAAAGAGAGAAATCTTTCCCATACGCTATAAGCGCAGGCACATGCAGCAAAGCTTGCCAAAATTGATCCCCGCTGAAGGCCAAAAGAGAAAGGAAGGACTGCCAAACAGGCTGGAATGGAGATACCATCAAAGGAATTGCAATTGGAGGAGAAAAAAAAAAAAACCTGGGAAATTTGGGCCATTTGGTGACTATAAGAAAATGCACCGGGATTATATCAGAGCGCTGCAAAAGAGCAAAACATGCCAAAACTAAGCTCACAGACGTTGCAAAAGCAGGGCAAAAAGGCAAGGAGGAAGAAAAAACTTGCAGGAGAAGATATAATAGACATGGCATGGATGCTGAAAAAAAAGGAAAAAAAAAAAGAGAGAAATCTTTCCCATACGCTATAAGCGCAGGCACATGCAGCAAAGCTTGCCAAAATTGATCCCCGCTGAAGGCCAAAAGAGAAAGGAAGGACTGCCAAACAGGCTGGAATGGAGATACCATCAAAGGAATTGCAATTGGAGGAGAAAAAAAAAAAAACTGGGAAATTTGGGCCATTTGGTGACTATAAGAAAATGCACCGGGATTATATCAGAGCGCTGCAAAAGAGCAAAACATGCCAAAACTAAGCTCACAGATGTTGCAAAAGCAGGGCAAAAAGGCAAGGAGGAAGAAAAAACTTGCAGGAGAAGATATGAGGGACATGGCATGGATGCTGAAAAAAACGGAAAAAAAAAAAAGAAAAAATCTTTCCCAACGTCAAAGGCATCAAAAGGCATGGCATGTCATCAAGTGCAGGGACATGCACCAAAGATTCCTCTCTTGGTCCCCATTGAAATCGCAAGATTCCGTTTCCCTTCCCGAAAGGAAATTTCATTTCCTTTCGGGAAGGAAACGGAATCTTGCGAACCCAAACAGAAAGGCTTACAAACACTCTGGAAAGGAGATAGGATCAAATGAAGTGCAATTGAAAAAAAGCCGAAAAAATCCAGAAAATCAGGAGTTTTAGTGTCTTCAAGAAATGGTCCCTGAAGAAATGAGCTGCATGGCAAAGGACCAAAACATGCCAAAACTAAGCTGACCGACGCTGCAAAAACAGGGGAAAGAGTCAAGGAGGAAGAAACAGCTTGGGGGGAAGATATAATAGACATGGCATGGATGCTGAAAAAAAAGGAAAAAAAAAAAGAGAGAAATCTTTCCCATACGCTATAAGCGCAGGCACATGCAGCAAAGCTTGCCAAAATTGATCCCCGCTGAAGGCCAAAAGAGAAAGGAAGGACTGCCAAACAGGCTGGAATGGAGATACCATCAAAGGAATTGCAATTGGAGGAGAAAAAAAAAAAAAACTGGGAAATTTGGGCCATTTGGTGACTATAAGAAAATGCACCGGGATTATATCAGAGCGCTGCAAAAGAGCAAAACATGCCAAAACTAAGCTCACAGACGTTGCAAAAGCAGGGCAAAAAGGCAAGGAGGAAGGAACAGCTTGGGGGGAAGATATAATAGACATGGCATGGATGCTGTAAAAAAAGGAAAAAAAAAAAAGAGAGAAATCTTTCCCATACGCTATAAGCGCAGGCACATGCAGCAAAGCTTGCCAAAATTGATCCCCGCTGAAGGCCAAAAGAGAAAGGAAGGACTGCCAAACAGGCTGGAATGGAGATACCATCAAAGGAATTGCAATTGGAGGAGAAAAAAAAAAAAACCTGGGAAATTTGGGCCATTTGGTGACTATAAGAAAATGCACCGGGATTATATCAGAGCGCTGCAAAAGAGCAAAACATGCCAAAACTAAGCTCACAGACGTTGCAAAAGCAGGGCAAAAAGGCAAGGAGGAAGGAACAGCTTGGGGGGAAGATATAATAGACATGGCATGGATGCTGAAAAAAAAGGAAAAAAAAAAACAGAGAAATCTTTCCCATACGCTATAAGCGCAGGCACATGCAGCAAAGCTTGCCAAAATTGATCCCCGCTGAAGGCCAAAAGAGAAAGGAAGGACTGCCAAACAGGCTGGAATGGAGATACCATCAAAGGAATTGCAATTGGAGGAGAAAAAAAAAAAAACTGGGAAATTTGGGCCATTTGGTGACTATAAGAAAATGCACCGGGATTATATCAGAGCGCTGCAAAAGAGCAAAACATGCCAAAACTAAGCTCACAGACGTTGCAAAAGCAGGGCAAAAAGGCAAGGAGGAAGAAAAAACTTGCAGGAGAAGATATGAGGGACATGGCATGGATGCTGAAAAAAACGGAAAAAAAAAAAAGAAAAAATCTTTCCCAAAGTCAAAGGCATCAAAAGGCATGGCATGTCATCAAGTGCAGGGACATGCACCAAAGATTCCTCTCTTGGTCCCCATTGAAATCGCAAGATTCCGTTTCCCTTCCCGAAAGGAAATTTCATTTCCTTTCGGGAAGGAAACGGAATCTTGCGAACCCAAACAGAAAGGCTTACAAACACTCTGGAAAGGAGATAGGATCAAATGAAGTGCAATTGAAAAAAAGCCGAAAAAATCCAGAAAATCAGGAGTTTTAGTGTCTTCAAGAAACGGTCCCTGAAAAAATGAGCTGCATGGCAAAGGACCAAAACATGCCAAAACTAAGCTGACCGACGCTGCAAAAACAGGGGAAAGAGTCAAGGAGGAAGAAACAGCTTGGGGGGAAGATATAATAGACATGGCATGGATGCTGAAAAAAAAGGAAAAAAAAAAAGAGAGAAATCTTTCCCATACGCTATAAGCGCAGGCACATGCAGCAAAGCTTGCCAAAATTGATCCCCGCTGAAGGCCAAAAGAGAAAGGAAGGACTGCCAAACAGGCTGGAATGGAGATACCATCAAAGGAATTGCAATTGGAGGAGAAAAAAAAAAAAACTGGGAAATTTGGGCCATTTGGTGACTATAAGAAAATGCACCGGGATTATATCAGAGCGCTGCAAAAGAGCAAAACATGCCAAAACTAAGCTCACAGACGTTGCAAAAGCAGGGCAAAAAGGCAAGGAGGAAGGAACAGCTTGGGGGGAAGATATAATAGACATGGCATGGATGCTGAAAAAAAAGGAAAAAAAAAAAGAGAGAAATCTTTCCCATACGCTATTAGCGCAGGCAGATGCAGCAAAGCTTGCCAAAATTGATCCCCGCTGAAGGCCAAAAGAGAAAGGAAGGACTGCCAAACAGGCTGGAATGGAGATACCATCAAAGGAATTGCAATTGGAGGAGAAAAAAAAAAAAACTGGGAAATTTGGGCCATTTGGTGACTATAAGAAAATGCACCGGGATTATATCAGAGCGCTGCAAAAGAGCAAAACATGCCAAAACTAAGCTCACAGACGTTGCAAAAGCAGGGCAAAAAGGCAAGGAGGAAGAAAAAACTTGCAGGAGAAGATATGAGGGACATGGCATGGATGCTGAAAAAAAGGAAAAAAAAAAAAGAAAAAATCTTTCCCAACGTCAAAGGCATCAAAAGGCATGGCATGTCATCAAGGGCAGGGACATGCACCAAAGATTCCTCTCTTGGTCCCCATTGAAATCGCAAGATTCCGTTTCCCTTCCCGAAAGGAAATTTCATTTCCTTTCGGGAAGGAAACGGAATCTTGCGAACCCAAACAAAAAGGCTTACAAACACTCTGGAAAGGAGATAGGATCAAATGAAGTGCAATTGAAAAAAAGCCGAAAAAATCCAGAAAATCAGGAGTTTTAGTGTCTTCAAGAAATGGTCCCTGAAGAAATGAGCTGCATGGCAAAGGACCAAAACATGCCAAAACTAAGCTGACCGACGCTGCAAAAGCAGGGGAAAGAGTCAAGGAGGAAGAAACAGCTTGGGGGGAAGATATAATAGACATGGCATGGATGCTGAAAAAAAAGGAAAAAAAAAAACAGAGAAATCTTTCCCATACGCTATAAGCGCAGGCAGATGCAGCAAAGCTTGCCAAAATTGATCCCCGCTGAAGGCCAAAAGAGAAAGGAAGGACTGCCAAACAGGCTGGAATGGAGATACCATCAAAGGAATCGCAATTGGAGGAGAAAAAAAAAAAAAACTGGGAAATTTGGGCCATTTGGTGACTATAAGAAAATGCACCGGGATTATATCAGAGCGCTGCAAAAGAGCAAAACATGCCAAAACTAAGCTCACAGACGTTGCAAAAGCAGGGCAAAAAGGCAAGGAGGAAGGAACAGCTTGGGGGGAAGATATAATAGACATGGCATGGATGCTGAAAAAAAAGGAAAAAAAAAAAAGAGAGAAATCTTTCCCATACGCTATAAGCGCAGGCAGATGCAGCAAAGCTTGCCAAAATTGATCCCCGCTGAAGGCCAAAAGAGAAAGGAAGGACTGCCAAACAGGCTGGAATGGAGATACCATCAAAGGAATTGCAATTGGAGGAGAAAAAAAAAAAACCTGGGAAATTTGGGCCATTTGGTGACTATAAGAAAATGCACCGGGATTATATCAGAGCGCTGCAAAAGAGCAAAACATGCCAAAACTAAGCTCACAGACGTTGCAAAAGCAGGGCAAAAAGGCAAGGAGGAAGAAAAAACTTGCAGGAGAAGATATGAGGGACATGGCATGGATGCTGAAAAAAACGGAAAAAAAAAAAAGAAAAAATCTTTCCCAAAGTCAAAGGCATCAAAAGGCATGGCATGTCATCAAGTGCAGGGACATGCACCAAAGATTCCTCTCTTGGTCCCCATTGAAATCGCAAGATTCCGTTTCCTTCCCGAAAGGAAAGGAAATTTCATTTCCTTTCGGGAAGGAAACGGAATCTTGCGAACCCAAACAGAAAGGCTTACAAACACTCTGGAAAGGAGATAGGATCAAATGAAGTGCAATTGAAAAAAAGCCGAAAAAATCCAGAAAATCAGGAGTTTTAGTGTCTTCAAGAAATGGTCCCTGAAGAAATGAGCTGCATGGCAAAGGACCAAAACATGCCAAAACTAAGCTGACCGACGCTGCAAAAACAGGGGAAAGAGTCAAGGAGGAAGAAACAGCTTGGGGGGAAGATATAATAGACATGGCATGGATGCTGAAAAAAAAGGAAAAAAAAAAAAGAGAGAAATCTTTCCCATACGCTATAAGCGCAGGCACATGCAGCAAAGCTTGCCAAAATTGATCCCCGCTGAAGGCCAAAAGAGAAAGGAAGGACTGCCAAACAGGCTGGAATGGAGATACCATCAAAGGAATTGCAATTGGAGGAGAAAAAAAAAAAAAACTGGGAAATTTGGGCCATTTGGTGACTATAAGAAAATGCACCGGGATTATATCAGAGCGCTGCAAAAGAGCAAAACATGCCAAAACTAAGCTCACAGACGTTGCAAAAGCAGGGCAAAAAGGCAAGGAGGAAGAAAAAACTTGCAGGAGAAGATAAGAGGGACATGGCATGGATGCTGAAAAAAAAGGAAAAAAAAAAAGAGAGAAATCTTTCCCATACGCTATAAGCGCAGGCACATGCAGCAAAGCTTGCCAAAATTGTTCCCCGCTGAAGGCCAAAAGAGAAAGGAAGGACTGCCAAACAGGCTGGAATGGAGATACCATCAAAGGAATTGCAATTGGAGGAGAAAAAAAAAAAACCTGGGAAATTTGGGCCATTTGGTGACTATAAGAAAATGCACCGGGATTATATCAGAGCGCTGCAAAAGAGCAAAACATGCCAAAACTAAGCTCACAGACGTTGCAAAAGCAGGGCTAAAAGGCAAGGAGGAAGAAAAAACTTGCAGGAGAAGATATGAGGGACATGGCATGGATGCTGAAAAAAACGGAAAAAAAAAAAAGAAAAAATCTTTCCCAACGTCAAAGGCATCAAAAGGCATGGCATGTCATCAAGTGCAGGGACATGTACCAAAGATTCCTCTCTTGGTCCCCATTGAAATCGCAAGATTCCGTTTCCCTTCCCGAAAGGAAATTTCATTTCCTTTGGGGAAGGAAACGGAATCTTGCGAACCCAAACAGAAAGGCTTACAAACACTCTGGAAAGGAGATAGGATCAAATGAAGTGCAATTGAAAAAAAGCCGAAAAAATCCAGAAAATCAGGAGTTTTAGTGTCTTCAAGAAATGGTCCCTGAGGAAATGAGCTGCATGGCAAAGGACCAAAACATGCCAAAACTAAGCTGACCGACGCTGCAAAAACAGGGGAAAGAGTCAAGGAGGAAGAAACAGCTTGGGGGGAAGATATAATAGACATGGCATGGATGCTGAAAAAAAAGGAAAAAAAAAAAGAGAGAAATCTTTCCCATACGCTATAAGCGCAGGCACATGCAGCAAAGCTTGCCAAAATTGATCCCCGCTGAAGGCCAAAAGAGAAAGGAAGGACTGCCAAACAGGCTGGAATGGAGATACCATCAAAGGAATTGCAATTGGAGGAGAAAAAAAAAAAAACCTGGGAAATTTGGGCCATTTGGTGACTATAAGAAAATGCACCGGGATTATATCAGAGCGCTGCAAAAGAGCAAAACATGCCAAAACTAAGCTCACAGACGTTGCAAAAGCAGGGCAAAAAGGCAAGGAGGAAGGAACAGCTTGGGGGGAAGATATAATAGACATGGCATGGATGCTGAAAAAAAAGGAAAAAAAAAAGAGAGAAATCTTTCCCATACGCTATAAGCGCAGGCACATGCAGCAAAGCTTGCCAAAATTGTTCCCCGCTGAAGGCCAAAAGAGAAAGGAAGGACTGCCAAACAGGCTGGAATGGAGATACCATCAAAGGAATTGCAATTGGAGGAGAAAAAAAAAAAAACTGGGAAATTTGGGCCATTTGGTGACTATAAGAAAATGCACCGGGATTATATCAGAGCGCTGCAAAAGAGCAAAACATGCCAAAACTAAGCTCACAGACGTTGCAAAAGCAGGGCAAAAAGGCAAGGAGGAAGAAAAAACTTGCAGGAGAAGATATGAGGGACATGGCATGGATGCTGAAAAAAACGGAAAAAAAAAAAAGAAAAAATCTTTCCCAACGTCAAAGGCATCAAAAGGCATGGCATGTCATCAAGTGCAGGGACATGTACCAAAGATTCCTCTCTTGGTCCCCATTGAAATCGTAAGATTCCGTTTCCCTTCCCGAAAGGAAATTTCATTTCCTTTGGGGAAGGAAACGGAATCTTGCGAACCCAAACAGAAAGGCTTACAAACACTCTGGAAAGGAGATAGGATCAAATGAAGTGCAATTGAAAAAAAGCCGAAAAAATCCAGAAAATCAGGAGTTTTTGTGTCTTCAAGAAATGGTCCCTGAGGAAATGAGCTGCATGGCAAAGGACCAAAACATGCCAAAACTAAGCTGACCGACGCTGCAAAAGCAGGGGAAAGAGTCAAGGAGGAAGAAACAGCTTGGGGGGAAGATATAATAGACATGGCATGGATGCTGAAAAAAAAGGAAAAAAAAAACCAGAGAAATCTTTCCCATACGCTATAAGCGCAGGCACATGCAGCAAAGCTTGCCAAAATTGATCCCCGCTGAAGGCCAAAAGAGAAAGGAAGGACTGCCAAACAGGCTGGAATGGAGATACCATCAAAGGAATTGCAATTGGAGGAGAAAAAAAAAAAAAACTGGGAAATTTGGGCCATTTGGTGACTATAAGAAAATGCACCGGGATTATATCAGAGCGCTGCAAAAGAGCAAAACATGCCAAAACTAAGCTCACAGACGTTGCAAAAGCAGGGCAAAAAGGCAAGGAGGAAGGAACAGCTTGGGGGGAAGATATAATAGACATGGCATGGATGCTGAAAAAAAAGGAAAAAAAAAAACAGAGAAATCTTTCCCATACGCTATAAGCGCAGCCACATGCAGCAAAGCTTGCCAAAATTGATCCCCGCTGAAGGCCAAAAGAGAAAGGAAGGACTGCCAAACAGGCTGGAATGGAGATACCATCAAAGGAATTGCAATTGGAGGAGAAAAAAAAAAAAAACTGGGAAATTTGGGCCATTTGGTGACTATAAGAAAATGCACCGGGATTATATCAGAGCGCTGCAAAAGAGCAAAACATGCCAAAACTAAGCTCACAGACGTTGCAAAAGCAGGGCAAAAAGGCAAGGAGGAAGAAAAAACTTGCAGGAGAAGATATGAGGGACATGGCATGGATGCTGAAAAAAAGGAAAAAAAAAAAAGAAAAAATCTTTCCCAACGTCAAAGGCATCAAAAGGCATGGCATGTCATCAAGGGCAGGGACATGCACCAAAGATTCCTCTCTTGGTCCCCATTGAAATCGCAAGATTCCGTTTCCCTTCCCGAAAGGAAATTTCATTTCCTTTCGGGAAGGAAACGGAATCTTGCGAACCCAAACAAAAAGGCTTACAAACACTCTGGAAAGGAGATAGGATCAAATGAAGTGCAATTGAAAAAAAGCCGAAAAAATCCAGAAAATCAGGAGTTTTAGTGTCTTCAAGAAATGGTCCCTGAAGAAATGAGCTGCATGGCAAAGGACCAAAACATGCCAAAACTAAGCTGACCGACGCTGCAAAAGCAGGGGAAAGAGTCAAGGAGGAAGAAACAGCTTGGGGGGAAGATATAATAGACATGGCATGGATGCTGAAAAAAAAGGAAAAAAAAAAACAGAGAAATCTTTCCCATACGCTATAAGCGCAGGCAGATGCAGCAAAGCTTGCCAAAATTGATCCCCGCTGAAGGCCAAAAGAGAAAGGAAGGACTGCCAAACAGGCTGGAATGGAGATACCATCAAAGGAATCGCAATTGGAGGAGAAAAAAAAAAAAAACTGGGAAATTTGGGCCATTTGGTGACTATAAGAAAATGCACCGGGATTATATCAGAGCGCTGCAAAAGAGCAAAACATGCCAAAACTAAGCTCACAGACGTTGCAAAAGCAGGGCAAAAAGGCAAGGAGGAAGGAACAGCTTGGGGGGAAGATATAATAGACATGGCATGGATGCTGAAAAAAAAGGAAAAAAAAAAAAGAGAGAAATCTTTCCCATACGCTATAAGCGCAGGCAGATGCAGCAAAGCTTGCCAAAATTGATCCCCGCTGAAGGCCAAAAGAGAAAGGAAGGACTGCCAAACAGGCTGGAATGGAGATACCATCAAAGGAATTGCAATTGGAGGAGAAAAAAAAAAAACCTGGGAAATTTGGGCCATTTGGTGACTATAAGAAAATGCACCGGGATTATATCAGAGCGCTGCAAAAGAGCAAAACATGCCAAAACTAAGCTCACAGACGTTGCAAAAGCAGGGCAAAAAGGCAAGGAGGAAGAAAAAACTTGCAGGAGAAGATATGAGGGACATGGCATGGATGCTGAAAAAAACGGAAAAAAAAAAAAGAAAAAATCTTTCCCAAAGTCAAAGGCATCAAAAGGCATGGCATGTCATCAAGTGCAGGGACATGCACCAAAGATTCCTCTCTTGGTCCCCATTGAAATCGCAAGATTCCGTTTCCTTCCCGAAAGGAAAGGAAATTTCATTTCCTTTCGGGAAGGAAACGGAATCTTGCGAACCCAAACAGAAAGGCTTACAAACACTCTGGAAAGGAGATAGGATCAAATGAAGTGCAATTGAAAAAAAGCCGAAAAAATCCAGAAAATCAGGAGTTTTAGTGTCTTCAAGAAATGGTCCCTGAAGAAATGAGCTGCATGGCAAAGGACCAAAACATGCCAAAACTAAGCTGACCGACGCTGCAAAAACAGGGGAAAGAGTCAAGGAGGAAGAAACAGCTTGGGGGGAAGATATAATAGACATGGCATGGATGCTGAAAAAAAAGGAAAAAAAAAAAAGAGAGAAATCTTTCCCATACGCTATAAGCGCAGGCACATGCAGCAAAGCTTGCCAAAATTGATCCCCGCTGAAGGCCAAAAGAGAAAGGAAGGACTGCCAAACAGGCTGGAATGGAGATACCATCAAAGGAATTGCAATTGGAGGAGAAAAAAAAAAAAAACTGGGAAATTTGGGCCATTTGGTGACTATAAGAAAATGCACCGGGATTATATCAGAGCGCTGCAAAAGAGCAAAACATGCCAAAACTAAGCTCACAGACGTTGCAAAAGCAGGGCAAAAAGGCAAGGAGGAAGAAAAAACTTGCAGGAGAAGATAAGAGGGACATGGCATGGATGCTGAAAAAAAAGGAAAAAAAAAAAGAGAGAAATCTTTCCCATACGCTATAAGCGCAGGCACATGCAGCAAAGCTTGCCAAAATTGTTCCCCGCTGAAGGCCAAAAGAGAAAGGAAGGACTGCCAAACAGGCTGGAATGGAGATACCATCAAAGGAATTGCAATTGGAGGAGAAAAAAAAAAAACCTGGGAAATTTGGGCCATTTGGTGACTATAAGAAAATGCACCGGGATTATATCAGAGCGCTGCAAAAGAGCAAAACATGCCAAAACTAAGCTCACAGACGTTGCAAAAGCAGGGCTAAAAGGCAAGGAGGAAGAAAAAACTTGCAGGAGAAGATATGAGGGACATGGCATGGATGCTGAAAAAAACGGAAAAAAAAAAAAGAAAAAATCTTTCCCAACGTCAAAGGCATCAAAAGGCATGGCATGTCATCAAGTGCAGGGACATGTACCAAAGATTCCTCTCTTGGTCCCCATTGAAATCGCAAGATTCCGTTTCCCTTCCCGAAAGGAAATTTCATTTCCTTTGGGGAAGGAAACGGAATCTTGCGAACCCAAACAGAAAGGCTTACAAACACTCTGGAAAGGAGATAGGATCAAATGAAGTGCAATTGAAAAAAAGCCGAAAAAATCCAGAAAATCAGGAGTTTTAGTGTCTTCAAGAAATGGTCCCTGAGGAAATGAGCTGCATGGCAAAGGACCAAAACATGCCAAAACTAAGCTGACCGACGCTGCAAAAACAGGGGAAAGAGTCAAGGAGGAAGAAACAGCTTGGGGGGAAGATATAATAGACATGGCATGGATGCTGAAAAAAAAGGAAAAAAAAAAAGAGAGAAATCTTTCCCATACGCTATAAGCGCAGGCACATGCAGCAAAGCTTGCCAAAATTGATCCCCGCTGAAGGCCAAAAGAGAAAGGAAGGACTGCCAAACAGGCTGGAATGGAGATACCATCAAAGGAATTGCAATTGGAGGAGAAAAAAAAAAAAACCTGGGAAATTTGGGCCATTTGGTGACTATAAGAAAATGCACCGGGATTATATCAGAGCGCTGCAAAAGAGCAAAACATGCCAAAACTAAGCTCACAGACGTTGCAAAAGCAGGGCAAAAAGGCAAGGAGGAAGGAACAGCTTGGGGGGAAGATATAATAGACATGGCATGGATGCTGAAAAAAAAGGAAAAAAAAAAGAGAGAAATCTTTCCCATACGCTATAAGCGCAGGCACATGCAGCAAAGCTTGCCAAAATTGTTCCCCGCTGAAGGCCAAAAGAGAAAGGAAGGACTGCCAAACAGGCTGGAATGGAGATACCATCAAAGGAATTGCAATTGGAGGAGAAAAAAAAAAAACCTGGGAAATTTGGGCCATTTGGTGACTATAAGAAAATGCACCGGGATTATATCAGAGCGCTGCAAAAGAGCAAAACATGCCAAAACTAAGCTCACAGACGTTGCAAAAGCAGGGCAAAAAGGCAAGGAGGAAGAAAAAACTTGCAGGAGAAGATATGAGGGACATGGCATGGATGCTGAAAAAAACGGAAAAAAAAAAAAGAAAAAATCTTTCCCAACGTCAAAGGCATCAAAAGGCATGGCATGTCATCAAGTGCAGGGACATGTACCAAAGATTCCTCTCTTGGTCCCCATTGAAATCGTAAGATTCCGTTTCCCTTCCCGAAAGGAAATTTCATTTCCTTTGGGGAAGGAAACGGAATCTTGCGAACCCAAACAGAAAGGCTTACAAACACTCTGGAAAGGAGATAGGATCAAATGAAGTGCAATTGAAAAAAAGCCGAAAAAATCCAGAAAATCAGGAGTTTTTGTGTCTTCAAGAAATGGTCCCTGAGGAAATGAGCTGCATGGCAAAGGACCAAAACATGCCAAAACTAAGCTGACCGACGCTGCAAAAGCAGGGGAAAGAGTCAAGGAGGAAGAAACAGCTTGGGGGGAAGATATAATAGACATGGCATGGATGCTGAAAAAAAAGGAAAAAAAAAACCAGAGAAATCTTTCCCATACGCTATAAGCGCAGGCACATGCAGCAAAGCTTGCCAAAATTGATCCCCGCTGAAGGCCAAAAGAGAAAGGAAGGACTGCCAAACAGGCTGGAATGGAGATACCATCAAAGGAATTGCAATTGGAGGAGAAAAAAAAAAAAAACTGGGAAATTTGGGCCATTTGGTGACTATAAGAAAATGCACCGGGATTATATCAGAGCGCTGCAAAAGAGCAAAACATGCCAAAACTAAGCTCACAGACGTTGCAAAAGCAGGGCAAAAAGGCAAGGAGGAAGGAACAGCTTGGGGGGAAGATATAATAGACATGGCATGGATGCTGAAAAAAAAGGAAAAAAAAAAACAGAGAAATCTTTCCCATACGCTATAAGCGCAGCCACATGCAGCAAAGCTTGCCAAAATTGATCCCCGCTGAAGGCCAAAAGAGAAAGGAAGGACTGCCAAACAGGCTGGAATGGAGATACCATCAAAGGAATTGCAATTGGAGGAGAAAAAAAAAAAAAACTGGGAAATTTGGGCCATTTGGTGACTATAAGAAAATGCACCGGGATTATATCAGAGCGCTGCAAAAGAGCAAAACATGCCAAAACTAAGCTCACAGACGTTGCAAAAGCAGGGCAAAAAGGCAAGGAGGAAGAAAAAACTTGCAGGAGAAGATATGAGGGACATGGCATGGATGCTGAAAAAAACGGAAAAAAAAAAAAGAAAAAATCTTTCCCAAAGTCAAAGGCATCAAAAGGCATGGCATGTCATCAAGTGCAGGGACATGCACCAAAGATTCCTCTCTTGGTCCCCATTGAAATCGCAAGATTCCGTTTCCCTTCCCGAAAGGAAATTTCATTTCCTTTCGGGAAGGAAACGGAATCTTGCGAACCCAAACAGAAAGGCTTACAAACACTCTGGAAAGGAGATAGGATCAAATGAAGTGCAATTGAAAAAAAGCCGAAAAAATCCAGAAAATCAGGAGTTTTAGTGTCTTCAAGAAATGGTCCCTGAGGAAATGAGCTGCATGGCAAAGGACCAAAACATGCCAAAACTAAGCTGACCGACGTTGCAAAAGCAGGGCAAAAAGGCAAGGAGGAAGGAACAGCTTGGGGGGAAGATATAATAGACATGGCATGGATGCTGAAAAAAAAGGAAAAAAAAAAAAGAGAGAAATCTTTCCCATACGCTATAAGCGCAGGCACATGCAGCAAAGCTTGCCAAAATTGATCCCCGCTGAAGGCCAAAAGAGAAAGGAAGGACTGCCAAACAGGCTGGAATGGAGATACCATCAAAGGAATTGCAATTGGAGGAGAAAAAAAAAAAAAACTGGGAAATTTGGGCCATTTGGTGACTATAAGAAAATGCACCGGGATTATATCAGAGCGCTGCAAAAGAGCAAAACATGCCAAAACTAAGCTCACAGACGTTGCAAAAGCAGGGCAAAAAGGCAAGGAGGAAGAAAAAACTTGCAGGAGAAGATATGAGGGACATGGCATGGATGCTGAAAAAAACGGAAAAAAAAAAAAGAAAAAATCTTTCCCAAAGTCAAAGGCATCAAAAGGCATGGCATGTCATCAAGTGCAGGGACATGCACCAAAGATTCCTCTCTTGGTCCCCATTGAAATCGCAAGATTCCGTTTCCCTTCCCGAAAGGAAATTTCATTTCCTTTCGGGAAGGAAACGGAATCTTGCGAACCCAAACAGAAAGGCTTACAAACACTCTGGAAAGGAGATAGGGTCAAATGAAGTGCAATTGAAAAAAAGCCGAAAAAATCCAGAAAATCAGGAGTTTTAGTGTCTTCAAGAAATGGTCCCTGAAGAAATGAGCTGCATGGCAAAGGACCAAAACATGCCAAAACTAAGCTGACCGACGCTGCAAAAACAGGGGAAAGAGTCAAGGAGGAAGAAACAGCTTGGGGGGAAGATATAATAGACATGGCATGGATGCTGAAAAAAAAGGAAAAAAAAAAACAGAGAAATCTTTCCCATACGCTATAAGCGCAGGCACATGCAGCAAAGCTTGCCAAAATTGATCCCCGCTGAAGGCCAAAAGAGAAAGGAAGGACTGCCAAACAGGCTGGAATGGAGATACCATCACAGGAATTGCAATTGGAGGAGAAAAAAAAAAAAAACTGGGAAATTTGGGCCATTTGGTGACTATAAGAAAATGCACCGGGATTATATCAGAGCGCTGCAAAAGAGCAAAACATGCCAAAACTAAGCTCACAGACGTTGCAAAAGCAGGGCAAAAAGGCAAGGAGGAAGGAACAGCTTGGGGGGAAGATATAATAGACATGGCATGGATGCTGAAAAAAAAGGAAAAAAAAAAACAGAGAAATCTTTCCCATACGCTATAAGCGCAGGCACATGCAGCAAAGCTTGCCAAAATTGATCCCCGCTGAAGGCCAAAAGAGAAAGGAAGGACTGCCAAACAGGCTGGAATGGAGATACCATCAAAGGAATTGCAATTGGAGGAGAAAAAAAAAAAAACTGGGAAATTTGGGCCATTTGGTGACTATAAGAAAATGCACCGGGATTATATCAGAGCGCTGCAAAAGAGCAAAACATGCCAAAACTAAGCTCACAGATGTTGCAAAAGCAGGGCAAAAAGGCAAGGAGGAAGAAAAAACTTGCAGGAGAAGATATGAGGGACATGGCATGGATGCTGAAAAAAACGGAAAAAAAAAAAAGAAAAAATCTTTCCCAAAGTCAAAGGCATCAAAAGGCATGGCATGTCATCAAGTGCAGGGACATGCACCAAAGATTCCTCTCTTGGTCCCCATTGAAATCGCAAGATTCCGTTTCCCTTCCCGAAAGGAAATTTCATTTCCTTTCGGGAAGGAAACGGAATCTTGCGAACCCAAACAGAAAGGCTTACAAACACTCTGGAAAGGAGATAGGATCAAATGAAGTGCAATTGAAAAAAAGCCGAAAAAATCCAGAAAATCAGGAGTTTTAGTGTCTTCAAGAAATGGTCCCTGAAGAAATGAGCTGCATGGCAAAGGACCAAAACATGCCAAAACTAAGCTGACCGACGCTGCAAAAGCAGGGGAAAGAGTCAAGGAGGAAGAAACAGCTTGGGGGGAAGATATAATAGACATGGCATGGATGCTGAAAAAAAAGGAAAAAAAAAACCAGAGAAATCTTTCCCATACGCTATAAGCGCAGCCACATGCAGCAAAGCTTGCCAAAATTGATCCCCGCTGAAGGCCAAAAGAGAAAGGAAGGACTGCCAAACAGGCTGGAATGGAGATACCATCAAAGGAATTGCAATTGGAGGAGAAAAAAAAAAAAACTGGGAAATTTGGGCCATTTGGTGACTATAAGAAAATGCACCGGGATTATATCAGAGCGCTGCAAAAGAGCAAAACATGCCAAAACTAAGCTCACAGACGTTGCAAAAGCAGGGCAAAAAGGCAAGGAGGAAGAAAAAACTTGCAGGAGAAGATATGAGGGACATGGCATGGATGCTGAAAAAAACGGAAAAAAAAAAAAGAAAAAATCTTTCCCAAAGTCAAAGGCATCAAAAGGCATGGCATGTCATCAAATGCAGGGACATGCACCAAAGATTCCTCTCTTGGTCCCCATTGAAATCGCAAGATTCCGTTTCCTTCCCGAAAGGAAATTTCATTTCCTTTTGGGAAGGGAAACGGAATCTTGCGAACCCAAACAGAAAGGCTTACAAACACTCTGGAAAGGAGATAGGATCAAATGAAGTGCAATTGAAAAAAAGCCGAAAAAATCCAGAAAATCAGGAGTTTTAGTGTCTTCAAGAAATGGTCCCTGAAGAAATGAGCTGCATGGCAAAGGACCAAAACATGCCAAAACTAAGCTGACCGACGCTGCAAAAACAGGGGAAAGAGTCAAGGAGGAAGGAACAGCTTGGGGGGAAGATATAATAGACATGGCATGGATGCTGAAAAAAAAGGAAAAAAAAAAAGAGAGAAATCTTTCCCATACGCTATAAGCGCAGGCACATGCAGCAAAGCTTGCCAAAATTGATCCCCGCTGAAGGCCAAAAGAGAAAGGAAGGACTGCCAAACAGGCTGGAATGGAGATACCATCAAAGGAATTGCAATTGGAGGAGAAAAAAAAAAAAACTGGGAAATTTGGGCCATTTGGTGACTATAAGAAAATGCACCGGGATTATATCAGAGCGCTGCAAAAGAGCAAAACATGCCAAAACTAAGCTCACAGATGTTGCAAAAGCAGGGCAAAAAGGCAAGGAGGAAGAAAAAACTTGCAGGAGAAGATATGAGGGACATGGCATGGATGCTGAAAAAAACGGAAAAAAAAAAAAGAAAAAATCTTTCCCAACGTCAAAGGCATCAAAAGGCATGGCATGTCATCAAGTGCAGGGACATGCACCAAAGATTCCTCTCTTGGTCCCCATTGAAATCGCAAGATTCCGTTTCCCTTCCCGAAAGGAAATTTCATTTCCTTTCGGGAAGGAAACGGAATCTTGCGAACCCAAACAGAAAGGCTTACAAACACTCTGGAAAGGAGATAGGATCAAATGAAGTGCAATTGAAAAAAAGCCGAAAAAATCCAGAAAATCAGGAGTTTTAGTGTCTTCAAGAAATGGTCCCTGAAGAAATGAGCTGCATGGCAAAGGACCAAAACATGCCAAAACTAAGCTGACCGACGCTGCAAAAGCAGGGGAAAGAGTCAAGGAGGAAGAAACAGCTTGGGGGGAAGATATAATAGACATGGCATGGATGCTGAAAAAAAAGGAAAAAAAAAAACAGAGAAATCTTTCCCATACGCTATAAGCGCAGCCACATGCAGCAAAGCTTGCCAAAATTGATCCCCGCTGAAGGCCAAAAGAGAAAGGAAGGACTGCCAAACAGGCTGGAATGGAGATACCATCAAAGGAATTGCAATTGGAGGAGAAAAAAAAAAAAACTGGGAAATTTGGGCCATTTGGTGACTATAAGAAAATGCACCGGGATTATATCAGAGCGCTGCAAAAGAGCAAAACATGCCAAAACTAAGCTCACAGACGTTGCAAAAGCAGGGCAAAAAGGCAAGGAGGAAGGAACAGCTTGGGGGGAAGATATAATAGACATGGCATGGATGCTGAAAAAAAAGGAAAAAAAAAAAAGAGAGAAATCTTTCCCATACGCTATAAGCGCAGGCACATGCAGCAAAGCTTGCCAAAATTGATCCCCGCTGAAGGCCAAAAGAGAAAGGAAGGACTGCCAGGCTGGAATGGAGATACCATCAAAGGAATTGCAATTGGAGGAGAAAAAAAAAAAAACTGGGAAATTTGGGCCATTTGGTGACTATAAGAAAATGCACCGGGATTATATCAGAGCGCTGCAAAAGAGCAAAACATGCCAAAACTAAGCTCACAGACGTTGCAAAAGCAGGGCAAAAAGGCAAGGAGGAAGAAAAAACTTGCAGGAGAAGATATAATAGACATGGCATGGATGCTGAAAAAAAAGGAAAAAAAAAAAGAGAGAAATCTTTCCCATACGCTATAAGCGCAGGCACATGCAGCAAAGCTTGCCAAAATTGATCCCCGCTGAAGGCCAAAAGAGAAAGGAAGGACTGCCAAACAGGCTGGAATGGAGATACCATCAAAGGAATTGCAATTGGAGGAGAAAAAAAAAAAAACTGGGAAATTTGGGCCATTTGGTGACTATAAGAAAATGCACCGGGATTATATCAGAGCGCTGCAAAAGAGCAAAACATGCCAAAACTAAGCTCACAGATGTTGCAAAAGCAGGGCAAAAAGGCAAGGAGGAAGAAAAAACTTGCAGGAGAAGATATGAGGGACATGGCATGGATGCTGAAAAAAACGGAAAAAAAAAAAAGAAAAAATCTTTCCCAACGTCAAAGGCATCAAAAGGCATGGCATGTCATCAAGTGCAGGGACATGCACCAAAGATTCCTCTCTTGGTCCCCATTGAAATCGCAAGATTCCGTTTCCCTTCCCGAAAGGAAATTTCATTTCCTTTCGGGAAGGAAACGGAATCTTGCGAACCCAAACAGAAAGGCTTACAAACACTCTGGAAAGGAGATAGGATCAAATGAAGTGCAATTGAAAAAAAGCCGAAAAAATCCAGAAAATCAGGAGTTTTAGTGTCTTCAAGAAATGGTCCCTGAAGAAATGAGCTGCATGGCAAAGGACCAAAACATGCCAAAACTAAGCTGACCGACGCTGCAAAAACAGGGGAAAGAGTCAAGGAGGAAGAAACAGCTTGGGGGGAAGATATAATAGACATGGCATGGATGCTGAAAAAAAAGGAAAAAAAAAAAGAGAGAAATCTTTCCCATACGCTATAAGCGCAGGCACATGCAGCAAAGCTTGCCAAAATTGATCCCCGCTGAAGGCCAAAAGAGAAAGGAAGGACTGCCAAACAGGCTGGAATGGAGATACCATCAAAGGAATTGCAATTGGAGGAGAAAAAAAAAAAAAACTGGGAAATTTGGGCCATTTGGTGACTATAAGAAAATGCACCGGGATTATATCAGAGCGCTGCAAAAGAGCAAAACATGCCAAAACTAAGCTCACAGACGTTGCAAAAGCAGGGCAAAAAGGCAAGGAGGAAGGAACAGCTTGGGGGGAAGATATAATAGACATGGCATGGATGCTGTAAAAAAAGGAAAAAAAAAAAAGAGAGAAATCTTTCCCATACGCTATAAGCGCAGGCACATGCAGCAAAGCTTGCCAAAATTGATCCCCGCTGAAGGCCAAAAGAGAAAGGAAGGACTGCCAAACAGGCTGGAATGGAGATACCATCAAAGGAATTGCAATTGGAGGAGAAAAAAAAAAAAACCTGGGAAATTTGGGCCATTTGGTGACTATAAGAAAATGCACCGGGATTATATCAGAGCGCTGCAAAAGAGCAAAACATGCCAAAACTAAGCTCACAGACGTTGCAAAAGCAGGGCAAAAAGGCAAGGAGGAAGGAACAGCTTGGGGGGAAGATATAATAGACATGGCATGGATGCTGAAAAAAAAGGAAAAAAAAAAACAGAGAAATCTTTCCCATACGCTATAAGCGCAGGCACATGCAGCAAAGCTTGCCAAAATTGATCCCCGCTGAAGGCCAAAAGAGAAAGGAAGGACTGCCAAACAGGCTGGAATGGAGATACCATCAAAGGAATTGCAATTGGAGGAGAAAAAAAAAAAAACTGGGAAATTTGGGCCATTTGGTGACTATAAGAAAATGCACCGGGATTATATCAGAGCGCTGCAAAAGAGCAAAACATGCCAAAACTAAGCTCACAGACGTTGCAAAAGCAGGGCAAAAAGGCAAGGAGGAAGAAAAAACTTGCAGGAGAAGATATGAGGGACATGGCATGGATGCTGAAAAAAACGGAAAAAAAAAAAAGAAAAAATCTTTCCCAAAGTCAAAGGCATCAAAAGGCATGGCATGTCATCAAGTGCAGGGACATGCACCAAAGATTCCTCTCTTGGTCCCCATTGAAATCGCAAGATTCCGTTTCCCTTCCCGAAAGGAAATTTCATTTCCTTTCGGGAAGGAAACGGAATCTTGCGAACCCAAACAGAAAGGCTTACAAACACTCTGGAAAGGAGATAGGATCAAATGAAGTGCAATTGAAAAAAAGCCGAAAAAATCCAGAAAATCAGGAGTTTTAGTGTCTTCAAGAAACGGTCCCTGAAAAAATGAGCTGCATGGCAAAGGACCAAAACATGCCAAAACTAAGCTGACCGACGCTGCAAAAACAGGGGAAAGAGTCAAGGAGGAAGAAACAGCTTGGGGGGAAGATATAATAGACATGGCATGGATGCTGAAAAAAAAGGAAAAAAAAAAAGAGAGAAATCTTTCCCATACGCTATAAGCGCAGGCACATGCAGCAAAGCTTGCCAAAATTGATCCCCGCTGAAGGCCAAAAGAGAAAGGAAGGACTGCCAAACAGGCTGGAATGGAGATACCATCAAAGGAATTGCAATTGGAGGAGAAAAAAAAAAAAACTGGGAAATTTGGGCCATTTGGTGACTATAAGAAAATGCACCGGGATTATATCAGAGCGCTGCAAAAGAGCAAAACATGCCAAAACTAAGCTCACAGACGTTGCAAAAGCAGGGCAAAAAGGCAAGGAGGAAGAAAAAACTTGCAGGAGAAGATATAATAGACATGGCATGGATGCTGAAAAAAACTGAAAAAAAAAAAAGAAAAAATCTTTCCCAAAGTCAAAGGCATCAAAAGGCATGGCATGTCATCAAGTGCAGGGACATGCACCAAAGATTCCTCTCTTGGTCCCCATTGAAATCGCAAGATTCCGTTTCCCTTCCCGAAAGGAAATTTCATTTCCTTTCGGGAAGGAAACGGAATCTTGCGAACCCAAACAGAAAGGCTTACAAACACTCTGGAAAGGAGATAGGATCAAATGAAGTGCAATTGAAAAAAAGCCGAAAAAATCCAGAAAATCAGGAGTTTTAGTGTCTTCAAGAAATGGTCCCTGAAGAAATGAGCTGCATGGCAAAGGACCAAAACATGCCAAAACTAAGCTGACCGACGCTGCAAAAACAGGGGAAAGAGTCAAGGAGGAAGGAACAGCTTGGGGGGACGATATAATAGACATGGCATGGATGCTGAAAAAAAAGGAAAAAAAAAAAGAGAGAAATCTTTCCCATACGCTATAAGCGCAGGCACATGCAGCAAAGCTTGCCAAAATTGATCCCCGCTGAAGGCCAAAAGAGAAAGGAAGGACTGCCAAACAGGCTGGAATGGAGATACCATCAAAGGAATTGCAATTGGAGGAGAAAAAAAAAAAAAACTGGGAAATTTGGGCCATTTGGTGACTATAAGAAAATGCACCGGGATTATATCAGAGCGCTGCAAAAGAGCAAAACATGCCAAAACTAAGCTCACAGACGTTGCAAAAGCAGGGCAAAAAGGCAAGGAGGAAGGAACAGCTTGGGGGGAAGATATAATAGACATGGCATGGATGCTGAAAAAAAAGGAAAAAAAAAAAGAGAGAAATCTTTCCCATACGCTATTAGCGCAGGCAGATGCAGCAAAGCTTGCCAAAATTGATCCCCGCTGAAGGCCAAAAGAGAAAGGAAGGACTGCCAAACAGGCTGGAATGGAGATACCATCAAAGGAATTGCAATTGGAGGAGAAAAAAAAAAAAACTGGGAAATTTGGGCCATTTGGTGACTATAAGAAAATGCACCGGGATTATATCAGAGCGCTGCAAAAGAGCAAAACATGCCAAAACTAAGCTCACAGACGTTGCAAAAGCAGGGCAAAAAGGCAAGGAGGAAGAAAAAACTTGCAGGAGAAGATATGAGGGACATGGCATGGATGCTGAAAAAAAGGAAAAAAAAAAAAGAAAAAATCTTTCCCAACGTCAAAGGCATCAAAAGGCATGGCATGTCATCAAGTGCAGGGACATGCACCAAAGATTCCTCTCTTGGTCCCCATTGAAATCGCAAGATTCCGTTTCCCTTCCCGAAAGGAAATTTCATTTCCTTTCGGGAAGGAAACGGAATCTTGCGAACCCAAACAAAAAGGCTTACAAACACTCTGGAAAGGAGATAGGATCAAATGAAGTGCAATTGAAAAAAAGCCGAAAAAATCCAGAAAATCAGGAGTTTTAGTGTCTTCAAGAAATGGTCCCTGAAGAAATGAGCTGCATGGCAAAGGACCAAAACATGCCAAAACTAAGCTGACCGACGCTGCAAAAGCAGGGGAAAGAGTCAAGGAGGAAGAAACAGCTTGGGGGGAAGATATAATAGACATGGCATGGATGCTGAAAAAAAAGGAAAAAAAAAAACAGAGAAATCTTTCCCATACGCTATAAGCGCAGGCAGATGCAGCAAAGCTTGCCAAAATTGATCCCCGCTGAAGGCCAAAAGAGAAAGGAAGGACTGCCAAACAGGCTGGAATGGAGATACCATCAAAGGAATCGCAATTGGAGGAGAAAAAAAAAAAAAACTGGGAAATTTGGGCCATTTGGTGACTATAAGAAAATGCACCGGGATTATATCAGAGCGCTGCAAAAGAGCAAAACATGCCAAAACTAAGCTCACAGACGTTGCAAAAGCAGGGCAAAAAGGCAAGGAGGAAGGAACAGCTTGGGGGGAAGATATAATAGACATGGCATGGATGCTGAAAAAAAAGGAAAAAAAAAAAAGAGAGAAATCTTTCCCATACGCTATAAGCGCAGGCAGATGCAGCAAAGCTTGCCAAAATTGATCCCCGCTGAAGGCCAAAAGAGAAAGGAAGGACTGCCAAACAGGCTGGAATGGAGATACCATCAAAGGAATTGCAATTGGAGGAGAAAAAAAAAAAACCTGGGAAATTTGGGCCATTTGGTGACTATAAGAAAATGCACCGGGATTATATCAGAGCGCTGCAAAAGAGCAAAACATGCCAAAACTAAGCTCACAGACGTTGCAAAAGCAGGGCAAAAAGGCAAGGAGGAAGAAAAAACTTGCAGGAGAAGATATGAGGGACATGGCATGGATGCTGAAAAAAACGGAAAAAAAAAAAAGAAAAAATCTTTCCCAAAGTCAAAGGCATCAAAAGGCATGGCATGTCATCAAGTGCAGGGACATGCACCAAAGATTCCTCTCTTGGTCCCCATTGAAATCGCAAGATTCCGTTTCCTTCCCGAAAGGAAATGAAATTTCCTTTCGGGAAGGGAAACGGAATCTTGCGAACCCAAACAGAAAGGCTTACAAACACTCTGGAAAGGAGATAGGATCAAATGAAGTGCAATTGAAAAAAAGCCGAAAAAATCCAGAAAATCAGGAGTTTTAGTGTCTTCAAGAAATGGTCCCTGAAGAAATGAGCTGCATGGCAAAGGACCAAAACATGCCAAAACTAAGCTGACCGACGCTGCAAAAACAGGGGAAAGAGTCAAGGAGGAAGAAACAGCTTGGGGGGAAGATATAATAGACATGGCATGGATGCTGAAAAAAAAGGAAAAAAAAAAAGAGAGAAATCTTTCCCATACGCTATAAGCGCAGGCACATGCAGCAAAGCTTGCCAAAATTGATCCCCGCTGAAGGCCAAAAGAGAAAGGAAGGACTGCCAAACAGGCTGGAATGGAGATACCATCAAAGGAATTGCAATTGGAGGAGAAAAAAAAAAAAACCTGGGAAATTTGGGCCATTTGGTGACTATAAGAAAATGCACCGGGATTATATCAGAGCGCTGCAAAAGAGCAAAACATGCCAAAACTAAGCTCACAGACGTTGCAAAAGCAGGGCAAAAAGGCAAGGAGGAAGGAACAGCTTGGGGGGAAGATATAATAGACATGGCATGGATGCTGAAAAAAAAGGAAAAAAAAAAAGAGAGAAATCTTTCCCATACACTATAAGCGCAGGCACATGCAGCAAAGCTTGCCAAAATTGATCCCCGCTGAAGGCCAAAAGAGAAAGGAAGGACTGCCAAACAGGCTGGAATGGAGATACCATCAAAGGAATTGCAATTGGAGGAGAAAAAAAAAAAAACCTGGGAAATTTGGGCCATTTGGTGACTATAAGAAAATGCACCGGGATTATATCAGAGCGCTGCAAAAGAGCAAAACATGCCAAAACTAAGCTCACAGACGTTGCAAAAGCAGGGCAAAAAGGCAAGGAGGAAGGAACAGCTTGGGGGGAAGATATAATAGACATGGCATGGATGCTGAAAAAAAAGGAAAAAAAAAACCAGAGAAATCTTTCCCATACGCTATAAGCGCAGGCACATGCAGCAAAGCTTGCCAAAATTGATCCCCGCTGAAGGCCAAAAGAGAAAGGAAGGACTGCCAAACAGGCTGGAATGGAGATACCATCAAAGGAATTGCAATTGGAGGAGAAAAAAAAAAAACCTGGGAAATTTGGGCCATTTGGTGACTATAAGAAAATGCACCGGGATTATATCAGAGCGCTGCAAAAGAGCAAAACATGCCAAAACTAAGCTCACAGACGTTGCAAAAGCAGGGCAAAAAGGCAAGGAGGAAGAAAAAACTTGCAGGAGAAGATATGAGGGACATGGCATGGATGCTGAAAAAAACGGAAAAAAAAAAAAGAAAAAATCTTTCCCAAAGTCAAAGGCATCAAAAGGCATGGCATGTCATCAAGTGCAGGGACATGCACCAAAGATTCCTCTCTTGGTCCCCATTGAAATCGCAAGATTCCGTTTCCCTTCCCGAAAGGAAATTTCATTTCCTTTCGGGAAGGAAACGGAATCTTGCGAACCCAAACAGAAAGGCTTACAAACACTCTGGAAAGGAGATAGGATCAAATGAAGTGCAATTGAAAAAAAGCCGAAAAAATCCAGAAAATCAGGAGTTTTAGTGTCTTCAAGAAATGGTCCCTGAAGAAATGAGTTGCATGGCAAAGGACCAAAACATGCCAAAACTAAGCTGACCGACGCTGCAAAAACAGGGGAAAGAGTCAAGGAGGAAGAAACAGCTTGGGGGGAAGATATAATAGACATGGCATGGATGCTGAAAAAAAAGGAAAAAAAAAAACAGAGAAATCTTTCCCATACGCTATAAGCGCAGCCACATGCAGCAAAGCTTGCCAAAATTGATCCCCGCTGAAGGCCAAAAGAGAAAGGAAGGACTGCCAAACAGGCTGGAATGGAGATACCATCAAAGGAATTGCAATTGGAGGAGAAAAAAAAAAAAAACTGGGAAATTTGGGCCATTTGGTGACTATAAGAAAATGCACCGGGATTATATCAGAGCGCTGCAAAAGAGCAAAACATGCCAAAACTAAGCTCACAGACGTTGCAAAAGCAGGGCAAAAAGGCAAGGAGGAAGAAAAAACTTGCAGGAGAAGATATGAGGGACATGGCATGGATGCTGAAAAAAACGGAAAAAAAAAAAAGAAAAAATCTTTCCCAACGTCAAAGGCATCAAAAGGCATGGCATGTCATCAAGTGCAGGGACATGCACCAAAGATTCCTCTCTTGGTCCCCATTGAAATCGCAAGATTCCGTTTCCCTTCCCGAAAGGAAATTTCATTTCCTTTCGGGAAGGAAACGGAATCTTGCGAACCCAAACAGAAAGGCTTACAAACACTCTGGAAAGGAGATAGGATCAAATGAAGTGCAATTGAAAAAAAGCCGAAAAAATCCAGAAAATCAGGAGTTTTAGTGTCTTCAAGAAATGGTCCCTGAAGAAATGAGCTGCATGGCAAAGGACCAAAACATGCCAAAACTAAGCTGACCGACGCTGCAAAAACAGGGCAAAAAGGCAAGGAGGAAGGAACAGCTTGGGGGGAAGATATAATAGACATGGCATGGATGCTGAAAAAAAAGGAAAAAAAAAAAGAGAGAAATCTTTCCCATACGCTATAAGCGCAGGCACATGCAGCAAAGCTTGCCAAAATTGATCCCCGCTGAAGGCCAAAAGAGAAAGGAAGGACTGCCAAACAGGCTGGAATGGAGATACCATCAAAGGAATTGCAATTGGAGGAGAAAAAAAAAAAACCTGGGAAATTTGGGCCATTTGGTGACTATAAGAAAATGCACCGGGATTATATCAGAGCGCTGCAAAAGAGCAAAACATGCCAAAACTAAGCTCACAGACGTTGCAAAAGCAGGGCAAAAAGGCAAGGAGGAAGAAAAAACTTGCAGGAGAAGATATGAGGGACATGGCATGGATGCTGAAAAAAAGGAAAAAAAAAAAAGAAAAAATCTTTCCCAACGTCAAAGGCATCAAAAGGCATGGCATGTCATCAAGTGCAGGGACATGCACCAAAGATTCCTCTCTTGGTCCCCATTGAAATCGCAAGATTCCGTTTCCCTTCCCGAAAGGAAATTTCATTTCCTTTCGGGAAGGAAACGGAATCTTGCGAACCCAAACAAAAAGGCTTACAAACACTCTGGAAAGGAGATAGGATCAAATGAAGTGCAATTGAAAAAAAGCCGAAAAAATCCAGAAAATCAGGAGTTTTAGTGTCTTCAAGAAATGGTCCCTGAAGAAATGAGCTGCATGGCAAAGGACCAAAACATGCCAAAACTAAGCTGACCGACGCTGCAAAAGCAGGGGAAAGAGTCAAGGAGGAAGAAACAGCTTGGGGGGAAGATATAATAGACATGGCATGGATGCTGAAAAAAAAGGAAAAAAAAAAACAGAGAAATCTTTCCCATACGCTATAAGCGCAGGCACATGCAGCAAAGCTTGCCAAAATTGATCCCCGCTGAAGGCCAAAAGAGAAAGGAAGGACTGCCAAACAGGCTGGAATGGAGATACCATCAAAGGAATCGCAATTGGAGGAGAAAAAAAAAAAAAACTGGGAAATTTGGGCCATTTGGTGACTATAAGAAAATGCACCGGGATTATATCAGAGCGCTGCAAAAGAGCAAAACATGCCAAAACTAAGCTCACAGACGTTGCAAAAGCAGGGCAAAAAGGCAAGGAGGAAGGAACAGCTTGGGGGGAAGATATAATAGACATGGCATGGATGCTGAAAAAAAAGGAAAAAAAAAAAAGAGAGAAATCTTTCCCATACGCTATAAGCGCAGGCACATGCAGCAAAGCTTGCCAAAATTGATCCCCGCTGAAGGCCAAAAGAGAAAGGAAGGACTGCCAAACAGGCTGGAATGGAGATACCATCAAAGGAATTGCAATTGGAGGAGAAAAAAAAAAAACCTGGGAAATTTGGGCCATTTGGTGACTATAAGAAAATGCACCGGGATTATATCAGAGCGCTGCAAAAGAGCAAAACATGCCAAAACTAAGCTCACAGACGTTGCAAAAGCAGGGCAAAAAGGCAAGGAGGAAGAAAAAACTTGCAGGAGAAGATATGAGGGACATGGCATGGATGCTGAAAAAAACGGAAAAAAAAAAAAGAAAAAATCTTTCCCAACGTCAAAGGCATCAAAAGGCATGGCATGTCATCAAGTGCAGGGACATGCACCAAAGATTCCTCTCTTGGTCCCCATTGAAATCGCAAGATTCCGTTTCCTTCCCGAAAGGAAATGAAATTTCCTTTCGGGAAGGGAAACGGAATCTTGCGAACCCAAACAGAAAGGCTTACAAACACTCTGGAAAGGAGATAGGATCAAATGAAGTGCAATTGAAAAAAAGCCGAAAAAATCCAGAAAATCAGGAGTTTTAGTGTCTTCAAGAAATGGTCCCTGAAGAAATGAGCTGCATGGCAAAGGACCAAAACATGCCAAAACTAAGCTGACCGACGCTGCAAAAACAGGGGAAAGAGTCAAGGAGGAAGAAACAGCTTGGGGGGAAGATATAATAGACATGGCATGGATGCTGAAAAAAAAGGAAAAAAAAAAAGAGAGAAATCTTTCCCATACGCTATAAGCGCAGGCACATGCAGCAAAGCTTGCCAAAATTGATCCCCGCTGAAGGCCAAAAGAGAAAGGAAGGACTGCCAAACAGGCTGGAATGGAGATACCATCAAAGGAATTGCAATTGGAGGAGAAAAAAAAAAAAAACTGGGAAATTTGGGCCATTTGGTGACTATAAGAAAATGCACCGGGATTATATCAGAGCGCTGCAAAAGAGCAAAACATGCCAAAACTAAGCTCACAGACGTTGCAAAAGCAGGGCAAAAAGGCAAGGAGGAAGGAACAGCTTGGGGGGAAGATATAATAGACATGGCATGGATGCTGAAAAAAAAGGAAAAAAAAAACCAGAGAAATCTTTCCCATACACTATAAGCGCAGGCACATGCAGCAAAGCTTGCCAAAATTGATCCCCGCTGAAGGCCAAAAGAGAAAGGAAGGACTGCCAAACAGGCTGGAATGGAGATACCATCAAAGGAATTGCAATTGGAGGAGAAAAAAAAAAAAACCTGGGAAATTTGGGCCATTTGGTGACTATAAGAAAATGCACCGGGATTATATCAGAGCGCTGCAAAAGAGCAAAACATGCCAAAACTAAGCTCACAGACGTTGCAAAAGCAGGGCAAAAAGGCAAGGAGGAAGGAACAGCTTGGGGGGAAGATATAATAGACATGGCATGGATGCTGAAAAAAAAGGAAAAAAAAAGAGAGAAATCTTTCCCATACGCTATAAGCGCAGGCACATGCAGCAAAGCTTGCCAAAATTGATCCCCGCTGAAGGCCAAAAGAGAAAGGAAGGACTGCCAAACAGGCTGGAATGGAGATACCATCAAAGGAATTGCAATTGGAGGAGAAAAAAAAAAAACCTGGGAAATTTGGGCCATTTGGTGACTATAAGAAAATGCACCGGGATTATATCAGAGCGCTGCAAAAGAGCAAAACATGCCAAAACTAAGCTCACAGACGTTGCAAAAGCAGGGCAAAAAGGCAAGGAGGAAGAAAAAACTTGCAGGAGAAGATATGAGGGACATGGCATGGATGCTGAAAAAAACGGAAAAAAAAAAAAGAAAAAATCTTTCCCAAAGTCAAAGGCATCAAAAGGCATGGCATGTCATCAAGTGCAGGGACATGCACCAAAGATTCCTCTCTTGGTCCCCATTGAAATCGCAAGATTCCGTTTCCTTCCCGAAAGGAAATTTCATTTCCTTTCGGGAAGGAAACGGAATCTTGCGAACCCAAACAGAAAGGCTTACAAACACTCTGGAAAGGAGATAGGATCAAATGAAGTGCAATTGAAAAAAAGCCGAAAAAATCCAGAAAATCAGGAGTTTTAGTGTCTTCAAGAAATGGTCCCTGAAGAAATGAGCTGCATGGCAAAGGACCAAAACATGCCAAAACTAAGCTGACCGACGCTGCAAAAACAGGGGAAAGAGTCAAGGAGGAAGAAACAGCTTGGGGGGAAGATATAATAGACATGGCATGGATGCTGAAAAAAAAGGAAAAAAAAAAACAGAGAAATCTTTCCCATACGCTATAAGCGCAGGCACATGCAGCAAAGCTTGCCAAAATTGATCCCCGCTGAAGGCCAAAAGAGAAAGGAAGGACTGCCAAACAGGCTGGAATGGAGATACCATCAAAGGAATTGCAATTGGAGGAGAAAAAAAAAAAAACCTGGGAAATTTGGGCCATTTGGTGACTATAAGAAAATGCACCGGGATTATATCAGAGCGCTGCAAAAGAGCAAAACATGCCAAAACTAAGCTCACAGACGTTGCAAAAGCAGGGCAAAAAGGCAAGGAGGAAGGAACAGCTTGGGGGGAAGATATAATAGACATGGCATGGATGCTGAAAAAAAAGGAAAAAAAAAAAGAGAGAAATCTTTCCCATACGCTATAAGCGCAGGCACATGCAGCAAAGCTTGCCAAAATTGATCCCCGCTGAAGGCCAAAAGAGAAAGGAAGGACTGCCAAACAGGCTGGAATGGAGATACCATCAAAGGAATTGCAATTGGAGGAGAAAAAAAAAAAAACCTGGGAAATTTGGGCCATTTGGTGACTATAAGAAAATGCACCGGGATTATATCAGAGCGCTGCAAAAGAGCAAAACATGCCAAAACTAAGCTCACAGACGTTGCAAAAGCAGGGCAAAAAGGCAAGGAGGAAGGAACAGCTTGGGGGGAAGATATAATAGACATGGCATGGATGCTGAAAAAAAAGGAAAAAAAAAAAGAGAGAAATCTTTCCCATACGCTATTAGCGCAGGCACATGCAGCAAAGCTTGCCAAAATTGATCCCCGCTGAAGGCCAAAAGAGAAAGGAAGGACTGCCAAACAGGCTGGAATGGAGATACCATCAAAGGAATTGCAATTGGAGGAGAAAAAAAAAAAACCTGGGAAATTTGGGCCATTTGGTGACTATAAGAAAATGCACCGGGATTATATCAGAGCGCTGCAAAAGAGCAAAACATGCCAAAACTAAGCTCACAGACGTTGCAAAAGCAGGGCAAAAAGGCAAGGAGGAAGAAAAAACTTGCAGGAGAAGATATGAGGGACATGGCATGGATGCTGAAAAAAAAGGAAAAAAAAAAAAGAAAAAATCTTTCCCAACGTCAAAGGCATCAAAAGGCATGGCATGTCATCAAGTGCAGGGACATGCACCAAAGATTCCTCTCTTGGTCCCCATTGAAATCGCAAGATTCCGTTTCCTTCCCGAAAGGAAATGAAATTTCCTTTCGGGAAGGGAAACGGAATCTTGCGAACCCAAACAGAAAGGCTTACAAACACTCTGGAAAGGAGATAGGATCAAATGAAGTGCAATTGAAAAAAAGCCGAAAAAATCCAGAAAATCAGGAGTTTTAGTGTCTTCAAGAAATGGTCCCTGAAGAAATGAGCTGCATGGCAAAGGACCAAAACATGCCAAAACTAAGCTGACCGACGCTGCAAAAACAGGGGAAAGAGTCAAGGAGGAAGAAACAGCTTGGGGGGAAGATATAATAGACATGGCATGGATGCTGAAAAAAAAGGAAAAAAAAAAAGAGAGAAATCTTTCCCATACGCTATAAGCGCAGGCACATGCAGCAAAGCTTGCCAAAATTGATCCCCGCTGAAGGCCAAAAGAGAAAGGAAGGACTGCCAAACAGGCTGGAATGGAGATACCATCAAAGGAATTGCAATTGGAGGAGAAAAAAAAAAAAAACTGGGAAATTTGGGCCATTTGGTGACTATAAGAAAATGCACCGGGATTATATCAGAGCGCTGCAAAAGAGCAAAACATGCCAAAACTAAGCTCACAGACGTTGCAAAAGCAGGGCAAAAAGGCAAGGAGGAAGGAACAGCTTGGGGGGAAGATATAATAGACATGGCATGGATGCTGAAAAAAAAGGAAAAAAAAAACCAGAGAAATCTTTCCCATACACTATAAGCGCAGGCACATGCAGCAAAGCTTGCCAAAATTGATCCCCGCTGAAGGCCAAAAGAGAAAGGAAGGACTGCCAAACAGGCTGGAATGGAGATACCATCAAAGGAATTGCAATTGGAGGAGAAAAAAAAAAAAACCTGGGAAATTTGGGCCATTTGGTGACTATAAGAAAATGCACCGGGATTATATCAGAGCGCTGCAAAAGAGCAAAACATGCCAAAACTAAGCTCACAGACGTTGCAAAAGCAGGGCAAAAAGGCAAGGAGGAAGGAACAGCTTGGGGGGAAGATATAATAGACATGGCATGGATGCTGAAAAAAAAGGAAAAAAAAAGAGAGAAATCTTTCCCATACGCTATAAGCGCAGGCACATGCAGCAAAGCTTGCCAAAATTGATCCCCGCTGAAGGCCAAAAGAGAAAGGAAGGACTGCCAAACAGGCTGGAATGGAGATACCATCAAAGGAATTGCAATTGGAGGAGAAAAAAAAAAAACCTGGGAAATTTGGGCCATTTGGTGACTATAAGAAAATGCACCGGGATTATATCAGAGCGCTGCAAAAGAGCAAAACATGCCAAAACTAAGCTCACAGACGTTGCAAAAGCAGGGCAAAAAGGCAAGGAGGAAGAAAAAACTTGCAGGAGAAGATATGAGGGACATGGCATGGATGCTGAAAAAAACGGAAAAAAAAAAAAGAAAAAATCTTTCCCAAAGTCAAAGGCATCAAAAGGCATGGCATGTCATCAAGTGCAGGGACATGCACCAAAGATTCCTCTCTTGGTCCCCATTGAAATCGCAAGATTCCGTTTCCTTCCCGAAAGGAAATTTCATTTCCTTTCGGGAAGGAAACGGAATCTTGCGAACCCAAACAGAAAGGCTTACAAACACTCTGGAAAGGAGATAGGATCAAATGAAGTGCAATTGAAAAAAAGCCGAAAAAATCCAGAAAATCAGGAGTTTTAGTGTCTTCAAGAAATGGTCCCTGAAGAAATGAGCTGCATGGCAAAGGACCAAAACATGCCAAAACTAAGCTGACCGACGCTGCAAAAACAGGGGAAAGAGTCAAGGAGGAAGAAACAGCTTGGGGGGAAGATATAATAGACATGGCATGGATGCTGAAAAAAAAGGAAAAAAAAAAACAGAGAAATCTTTCCCATACGCTATAAGCGCAGGCACATGCAGCAAAGCTTGCCAAAATTGATCCCCGCTGAAGGCCAAAAGAGAAAGGAAGGACTGCCAAACAGGCTGGAATGGAGATACCATCAAAGGAATTGCAATTGGAGGAGAAAAAAAAAAAAACCTGGGAAATTTGGGCCATTTGGTGACTATAAGAAAATGCACCGGGATTATATCAGAGCGCTGCAAAAGAGCAAAACATGCCAAAACTAAGCTCACAGACGTTGCAAAAGCAGGGCAAAAAGGCAAGGAGGAAGGAACAGCTTGGGGGGAAGATATAATAGACATGGCATGGATGCTGAAAAAAAAGGAAAAAAAAAAAGAGAGAAATCTTTCCCATACGCTATAAGCGCAGGCACATGCAGCAAAGCTTGCCAAAATTGATCCCCGCTGAAGGCCAAAAGAGAAAGGAAGGACTGCCAAACAGGCTGGAATGGAGATACCATCAAAGGAATTGCAATTGGAGGAGAAAAAAAAAAAAACCTGGGAAATTTGGGCCATTTGGTGACTATAAGAAAATGCACCGGGATTATATCAGAGCGCTGCAAAAGAGCAAAACATGCCAAAACTAAGCTCACAGACGTTGCAAAAGCAGGGCAAAAAGGCAAGGAGGAAGGAACAGCTTGGGGGGAAGATATAATAGACATGGCATGGATGCTGAAAAAAAAGGAAAAAAAAAAAGAGAGAAATCTTTCCCATACGCTATTAGCGCAGGCACATGCAGCAAAGCTTGCCAAAATTGATCCCCGCTGAAGGCCAAAAGAGAAAGGAAGGACTGCCAAACAGGCTGGAATGGAGATACCATCAAAGGAATTGCAATTGGAGGAGAAAAAAAAAAAAACTGGGAAATTTGGGCCATTTGGTGACTATAAGAAAATGCACCGGGATTATATCAGAGCGCTGCAAAAGAGCAAAACATGCCAAAACTAAGCTCACAGACGTTGCAAAAGCAGGGCAAAAAGGCAAGGAGGAAGAAAAAACTTGCAGGAGAAGATATGAGGGACATGGCATGGATGCTGAAAAAAACGGAAAAAAAAAAAAGAAAAAATCTTTCCCAAAGTCAAAGGCATCAAAAGGCATGGCATGTCATCAAGTGCAGGGACATGCACCAAAGATTCCTCTCTTGGTCCCCATTGAAATCGCAAGATTCCGTTTCCCTTCCCGAAAGGAAATTTCATTTCCTTTCGGGAAGGAAACGGAATCTTGCGAACCCAAACAGAAAGGCTTACAAACACTCTGGAAAGGAGAGAGGATCAAATGAAGTGCAATTGAAAAAAAGCCGAAAAAATCCAGAAAATCAGGAGTTTTAGTGTCTTCAAGAAATGGTCCCTGAAGAAATGAGCTGCATGGCAAAGGACCAAAACATGCCAAAACTAAGCTGACCGACGCTGCAAAAACAGGGGAAAGAGTCAAGGAGGAAGAAACAGCTTGGGGGGAAGATATAATAGACATGGCATGGATGCTGAAAAAAAAGGAAAAAAAAAAAGAGAGAAATCTTTCCCATACGCTATAAGCGCAGGCACATGCAGCAAAGCTTGCCAAAATTGATCCCCGCTGAAGGCCAAAAGAGAAAGGAAGGACTGCCAAACAGGCTGGAATGGAGATACCATCAAAGGAATTGCAATTGGAGGAGAAAAAAAAAAAAACTGGGAAATTTGGGCCATTTGGTGACTATAAGAAAATGCACCGGGATTATATCAGAGCGCTGCAAAAGAGCAAAACATGCCAAAACTAAGCTCACAGACGTTGCAAAAGCAGGGCAAAAAGGCAAGGAGGAAGAAAAAACTTGCAGGAGAAGATATGAGGGACATGGCATGGATGCTGAAAAAAACGGAAAAAAAAAAAAGAAAAAATCTTTCCCAAAGTCAAAGGCATCAAAAGGCATGGCATGTCATCAAGTGCAGGGACATGCACCAAAGATTCCTCTCTTGGTCCCCATTGAAATCGCAAGATTCCGTTTCCCTTCCCGAAAGGAAATTTCATTTCCTTTCGGGAAGGAAACGGAATCTTGCGAACCCAAACAGAAAGGCTTACAAACACTCTGGAAAGGAGATAGGATCAAATGAAGTGCAATTGAAAAAAAGCCGAAAAAATCCAGAAAATCAGGAGTTTTAGTGTCTTCAAGAAATGGTCCCTGAAGAAATGAGCTGCATGGCAAAGGACCAAAACATGCCAAAACTAAGCTGACCGACGCTGCAAAAACAGGGGAAAGAGTCAAGGAGGAAGAAACAGCTTGGGGGGAAGATATAATAGACATGGCATGGATGCTGAAAAAAAAGGAAAAAAAAAAAGAGAGAAATCTTTCCCATACGCTATAAGCGCAGGCACATGCAGCAAAGCTTGCCAAAATTGATCCCCGCTGAAGGCCAAAAGAGAAAGGAAGGACTGCCAAACAGGCTGGAATGGAGATACCATCAAAGGAATTGCAATTGGAGGAGAAAAAAAAAAAAACCTGGGAAATTTGGGCCATTTGGTGACTATAAGAAAATGCACCAGGATTATATCAGAGCGCTGCAAAAGAGCAAAACATGCCAAAACTAAGCTCACAGACGTTGCAAAAGCAGGGCAAAAAGGAAAGGAGGAAGGAACAGCTTGGGGGGAAGATATAATAGACATGGCATGGATGCTGTAAAAAAAGGAAAAAAAAAAAGAGAGAAATCTTTCCCATACACTATAAGCGCAGGCACATGCAGCAAAGCTTGCCAAAATTGATCCCCGCTGAAGGCCAAAAGAGAAAGGAAGGACTGCCAAACAGGCTGGAATGGAGATACCATCAAAGGAATTGCAATTGGAGGAGAAAAAAAAAAAAACCTGGGAAATTTGGGCCATTTGGTGACTATAAGAAAATGCACCGGGATTATATCAGAGCGCTGCAAAAGAGCAAAACATGCCAAAACTAAGCTCACAGACGTTGCAAAAGCAGGGCAAAAAGGCAAGGAGGAAGGAACAGCTTGGGGGGAAGATATAATAGACATGGCATGGATGCTGAAAAAAAAGGAAAAAAAAAAAGAGAGAAATCTTTCCCATACGCTATAAGCGCAGGCACATGCAGCAAAGCTTGCCAAAATTGATCCCCGCTGAAGGCCAAAAGAGAAAGGAAGGACTGCCAAACAGGCTGGAATGGAGATACCATCAAAGGAATTGCAATTGGAGGAGAAAAAAAAAAAAACTGGGAAATTTGGGCCATTTGGTGACTATAAGAAAATGCACCGGGATTATATCAGAGCGCTGCAAAAGAGCAAAACATGCCAAAACTAAGCTCACAGACGTTGCAAAAGCAGGGCAAAAAGGCAAGGAGGAAGAAAAAACTTGCAGGAGAAGATATGAGGGACATGGCATGGATGCTGAAAAAAACGGAAAAAAAAAAAAGAAAAAATCTTTCCCAAAGTCAAAGGCATCAAAAGGCATGGCATGTCATCAAGTGCAGGGACATGCACCAAAGATTCCTCTCTTGGTCCCCATTGAAATCGCAAGATTCCGTTTCCCTTCCCGAAAGGAAATTTCATTTCCTTTCGGGAAGGAAACGGAATCTTGCGAACCCAAACAGAAAGGCTTACAAACACTCTGGAAAGGAGATAGGATCAAATGAAGTGCAATTGAAAAAAAGCCGAAAAAATCCAGAAAATCAGGAGTTTTAGTGTCTTCAAGAAATGGTCCCTGAAGAAATGAGCTGCATGGCAAAGGACCAAAACATGCCAAAACTAAGCTGACCGACGCTGCAAAAGCAGGGGAAAGAGTCAAGGAGGAAGAAACAGCTTGGGGGGAAGATATAATAGACATGGCATGGATGCTGAAAAAAAAGGAAAAAAAAAAGAGAGAAATCTTTCCCATACGCTATAAGCGCAGGCACATGCAGCAAAGCTTGCCAAAATTGATCCCCGCTGAAGGCCAAAAGAGAAAGGAAGGACTGCCAAACAGGCTGGAATGGAGATACCATCAAAGGAATTGCAATTGGAGGAGAAAAAAAAAAAAACTGGGAAATTTGGGCCATTTGGTGACTATAAGAAAATGCACCGGGATTATATCAGAGCGCTGCAAAAGAGCAAAACATGCCAAAACTAAGCTCACAGACGTTGCAAAAGCAGGGCAAAAAGGCAAGGAGGAAGAAAAAACTTGCAGGAGAAGATATGAGGGACATGGCATGGATGCTGAAAAAAACGGAAAAAAAAAAAAGAAAAAATCTTTCCCAAAGTCAAAGGCATCAAAAGGCATGGCATGTCATCAAGTGCAGGGACATGCACCAAAGATTCCTCTCTTGGTCCCCATTGAAATCGCAAGATTCCGTTTCCCTTCCCGAAAGGAAATTTCATTTCCTTTCGGGAAGGAAACGGAATCTTGCGAACCCAAACAGAAAGGCTTACAAACACTCTGGAAAGGAGATAGGATCAAATGAAGTGCAATTGAAAAAAAGCCGAAAAAATCCAGAAAATCAGGAGTTTTAGTGTCTTCAAGAAATGGTCCCTGAAGAAATGAGCTGCATGGCAAAGGACCAAAACATGCCAAAACTAAGCTGACCGACGCTGCAAAAACAGGGGAAAGAGTCAAGGAGGAAGAAACAGCTTGGGGGGAAGATATAATAGACATGGCATGGATGCTGAAAAAAAAGGAAAAAAAAGAGAGAAATCTTTCCCATACGCTATAAGCGCAGGCACATGCAGCAAAGCTTGCCAAAATTGATCCCCGCTGAAGGCCAAAAGAGAAAGGAAGGACTGCCAAACAGGCTGGAATGGAGATACCATCAAAGGAATTGCAATTGGAGGAGAAAAAAAAAAAAACCTGGGAAATTTGGGCCATTTGGTGACTATAAGAAAATGCACCGGGATTATATCAGAGCGCTGCAAAAGAGCAAAACATGCCAAAACTAAGCTCACAGACGTTGCAAAAGCAGGGCAAAAAGGCAAGGAGGAAGGAACAGCTTGGGGGGAAGATATAATAGACATGGCATGGATGCTGAAAAAAAAGGAAAAAAAAAAAGAGAGAAATCTTTCCCATACGCTATAAGCGCAGGCACATGCAGCAAAGCTTGCCAAAATTGATCCCCGCTGAAGGCCAAAAGAGAAAGGAAGGACTGCCAAACAGGCTGGAATGGAGATACCATCAAAGGAATTGCAATTGGAGGAGAAAAAAAAAAACCTGGGAAATTTGGGCCATTTGGTGACTATAAGAAAATGCACCGGGATTATATCAGAGCGCTGCAAAAGAGCAAAACATGCCAAAACTAAGCTCACAGACGTTGCAAAAGCAGGGCAAAAAGGCAAGGAGGAAGAAAAAACTTGCAGGAGAAGATATGAGGGACATGGCATGGATGCTGAAAAAAACGGAAAAAAAAAAAAGAAAAAATCTTTCCCAACGTCAAAGGCATCAAAAGGCATGGCATGTCATCAAGTGCAGGGACATGCACCAAAGATTCCTCTCTTGGTCCCCATTGAAATCGCAAGATTCCGTTTCCCTTCCCGAAAGGAAATTTCATTTCCTTTCGGGAAGGAAATGGAATCTTGCGAACCCAAACAGAAAGGCTTACAAACACTCTGGAAAGGAGATAGGATCAAATGAAGTGCAATTGAAAAAAAGCCGAAAAAATCCAGAAAATCAGGAGTTTTAGTGTCTTCAAGAAATGGTCCCTGAAGAAATGAGCTGCATGGCAAAGGACCAAAACATGCCAAAACTAAGCTGACCGACGCTGCAAAAACAGGGGAAAGAGTCAAGGAGGAAGAAACAGCTTGGGGGGAAGATATAATAGACATGGCATGGATGCTGAAAAAAAAGGAAAAAAAAAAAGAGAGAAATCTTTCCCATACGCTATAAGCGCAGGCACATGCAGCAAAGCTTGCCAAAATTGATCCCCGCTGAAGGCCAAAAGAGAAAGGAAGGACTGCCAAACAGGCTGGAATGGAGATACCATCAAAGGAATTGCAATTGGAGGAGAAAAAAAAAAAAAACTGGGAAATTTGGGCCATTTGGTGACTATAAGAAAATGCACCGGGATTATATCAGAGCGCTGCAAAAGAGCAAAACATGCCAAAACTAAGCTCACAGACGTTGCAAAAGCAGGGCAAAAAGGCAAGGAGGAAGGAACAGCTTGGGGGGAAGATATAATAGACATGGCATGGATGCTGAAAAAAAAGGAAAAAAAAAAAGAGAGAAATCTTTCCCATACGCTATAAGCGCAGCCACATGCAGCAAAGCTTGCCAAAATTGATCCCCGCTGAAGGCCAAAAGAGAAAGGAAGGACTGCCAAACAGGCTGGAATGGAGATACCATCAAAGGAATTGCAATTGGAGGAGAAAAACAAAAAACCTGGGAAATTTGGGCCATTTGGTGACTATAAGAAAATGCACCGGGATTATATCAGAGCGCTGCAAAAGAGCAAAACATGCCAAAACTAAGCTCACAGACGTTGCAAAAGCAGGGCAAAAAGGCAAGGAGGAAGAAAAAACTTGCAGGAGAAGATATGAGGGACATGGCATGGATGCTGAAAAAAAGGAAAAAAAAAAAAGAAAAAATCTTTCCCAACGTCAAAGGCATCAAAAGGCATGGCATGTCATCAAGTGCAGGGACATGCACCAAAGATTCCTCTCTTGGTCCCCATTGAAATCGCAAGATTCCGTTTCCCTTCCCGAAAGGAAATTTCATTTCCTTTCGGGAAGGAAACGGAATCTTGCGAACCCAAACAAAAAGGCTTACAAACACTCTGGAAAGGAGATAGGATCAAATGAAGTGCAATTGAAAAAAAGCCGAAAAAATCCAGAAAATCAGGAGTTTTAGTGTCTTCAAGAAATGGTCCCTGAAGAAATGAGCTGCATGGCAAAGGACCAAAACATGCCAAAACTAAGCTGACCGACGCTGCAAAAGCAGGGGAAAGAGTCAAGGAGGAAGAAACAGCTTGGGGGGAAGATATAATAGACATGGCATGGATGCTGAAAAAAAAGGAAAAAAAAAAACAGAGAAATCTTTCCCATACGCTATAAGCGCAGGCACATGCAGCAAAGCTTGCCAAAATTGATCCCCGCTGAAGGCCAAAAGAGAAAGGAAGGACTGCCAAACAGGCTGGAATGGAGATACCATCAAAGGAATCGCAATTGGAGGAGAAAAAAAAAAAAAACTGGGAAATTTGGGCCATTTGGTGACTATAAGAAAATGCACCGGGATTATATCAGAGCGCTGCAAAAGAGCAAAACATGCCAAAACTAAGCTCACAGACGTTGCAAAAGCAGGGCAAAAAGGCAAGGAGGAAGGAACAGCTTGGGGGGAAGATATAATAGACATGGCATGGATGCTGAAAAAAAAGGAAAAAAAAAAAGAGAGAAATCTTTCCCATACGCTATAAGCGCAGGCAGATGCAGCAAAGCTTGCCAAAATTGATCCCCGCTGAAGGCCAAAAGAGAAAGGAAGGACTGCCAAACAGGCTGGAATGGAGATACCATCAAAGGAATTGCAATTGGAGGAGAAAAAAAAAAAACCTGGGAAATTTGGGCCATTTGGTGACTATAAGAAAATGCACCGGGATTATATCAGAGCGCTGCAAAAGAGCAAAACATGCCAAAACTAAGCTCACAGACGTTGCAAAAGCAGGGCAAAAAGGCAAGGAGGAAGAAAAAACTTGCAGGAGAAGATATGAGGGACATGGCATGGATGCTGAAAAAAACGGAAAAAAAAAAAAGAAAAAATCTTTCCCAAAGTCAAAGGCATCAAAAGGCATGGCATGTCATCAAGTGCAGGGACATGCACCAAAGATTCCTCTCTTGGTCCCCATTGAAATCGCAAGATTCCGTTTCCTTCCCGAAAGGAAATGAAATTTCCTTTCGGGAAGGGAAACGGAATCTTGCGAACCCAAACAGAAAGGCTTACAAACACTCTGGAAAGGAGATAGGATCAAATGAAGTGCAATTGAAAAAAAGCCGAAAAAATCCAGAAAATCAGGAGTTTTAGTGTCTTCAAGAAATGGTCCCTGAAGAAATGAGCTGCATGGCAAAGGACCAAAACATGCCAAAACTAAGCTGACCGACGCTGCAAAAACAGGGGAAAGAGTCAAGGAGGAAGAAACAGCTTGGGGGGAAGATATAATAGACATGGCATGGATGCTGAAAAAAAAGGAAAAAAAAAAAGAGAGAAATCTTTCCCATACGCTATAAGCGCAGGCACATGCAGCAAAGCTTGCCAAAATTGATCCCCGCTGAAGGCCAAAAGAGAAAGGAAGGACTGCCAAACAGGCTGGAATGGAGATACCATCAAAGGAATTGCAATTGGAGGAGAAAAAAAAAAAAAAACTGGGAAATTTGGGCCATTTGGTGACTATAAGAAAATGCACCGGGATTATATCAGAGCGCTGCAAAAGAGCAAAACATGCCAAAACTAAGCTCACAGACGTTGCAAAAGCAGGGCAAAAAGGCAAGGAGGAAGGAACAGCTTGGGGGGAAGATATAATAGACATGGCATGGATGCTGAAAAAAAAGGAAAAAAAAAAAGAGAGAAATCTTTCCCATACACTATAAGCGCAGGCACATGCAGCAAAGCTTGCCAAAATTGATCCCCGCTGAAGGCCAAAAGAGAAAGGAAGGACTGCCAAACAGGCTGGAATGGAGATACCATCAAAGGAATTGCAATTGGAGGAGAAAAAAAAAAAAACCTGGGAAATTTGGGCCATTTGGTGACTATAAGAAAATGCACCGGGATTATATCAGAGCGCTGCAAAAGAGCAAAACATGCCAAAACTAAGCTCACAGACGTTGCAAAAGCAGGGCAAAAAGGCAAGGAGGAAGGAACAGCTTGGGGGGAAGATATAATAGACATGGCATGGATGCTGAAAAAAAAGGAAAAAAAAAGAGAGAAATCTTTCCCATACGCTATAAGCGCAGGCACATGCAGCAAAGCTTGCCAAAATTGATCCCCGCTGAAGGCCAAAAGAGAAAGGAAGGACTGCCAAACAGGCTGGAATGGAGATACCATCAAAGGAATTGCAATTGGAGGAGAAAAAAAAAAAACCTGGGAAATTTGGGCCATTTGGTGACTATAAGAAAATGCACCGGGATTATATCAGAGCGCTGCAAAAGAGCAAAACATGCCAAAACTAAGCTCACAGACGTTGCAAAAGCAGGGCAAAAAGGCAAGGAGGAAGAAAAAACTTGCAGGAGAAGATATGAGGGACATGGCATGGATGCTGAAAAAAACGGAAAAAAAAAAAAGAAAAAATCTTTCCCAACGTCAAAGGCATCAAAAGGCATGGCATGTCATCAAGTGCAGGGACATGCACCAAAGATTCCTCTCTTGGTCCCCATTGAAATCGCAAGATTCCGTTTCCTTCCCGAAAGGAAATGAAATTTCCTTTCGGGAAGGGAAACGGAATCTTGCGAACCCAAACAGAAAGGCTTACAAACACTCTGGAAAGGAGATAGGATCAAATGAAGTGCAATTGAAAAAAAGCCGAAAAAATCCAGAAAATCAGGAGTTTTAGTGTCTTCAAGAAATGGTCCCTGAAGAAATGAGCTGCATGGCAAAGGACCAAAACATGCCAAAACTAAGCTGACCGACGCTGCAAAAACAGGGGAAAGAGTCAAGGAGGAAGAAACAGCTTGGGGGGAAGATATAATAGACATGGCATGGATGCTGAAAAAAAAGGAAAAAAAAAAAGAGAGAAATCTTTCCCATACGCTATAAGCGCAGGCACATGCAGCAAAGCTTGCCAAAATTGATCCCCGCTGAAGGCCAAAAGAGAAAGGAAGGACTGCCAAACAGGCTGGAATGGAGATACCATCAAAGGAATTGCAATTGGAGGAGAAAAAAAAAAAAAACTGGGAAATTTGGGCCATTTGGTGACTATAAGAAAATGCACCGGGATTATATCAGAGCGCTGCAAAAGAGCAAAACATGCCAAAACTAAGCTCACAGACGTTGCAAAAGCAGGGCAAAAAGGCAAGGAGGAAGGAACAGCTTGGGGGGAAGATATAATAGACATGGCATGGATGCTGAAAAAAAAGGAAAAAAAAAAAGAGAGAAATCTTTCCCATACGCTATAAGCGCAGGCACATGCAGCAAAGCTTGCCAAAATTGATCCCCGCTGAAGGCCAAAAGAGAAAGGAAGGACTGCCAAACAGGCTGGAATGGAGATACCATCAAAGGAATTGCAATTGGAGGAGAAAAAAAAAAAAAACTGGGAAATTTGGGCCATTTGGTGACTATAAGAAAATGCACCGGGATTATATCAGAGCGCTGCAAAAGAGCAAAACATGCCAAAACTAAGCTCACAGACGTTGCAAAAGCAGGGCAAAAAGGCAAGGAGGAAGAAAAAACTTGCAGGAGAAGATATGAGGGACATGGCATGGATGCTGAAAAAAACGGAAAAAAAAAAAAGAAAAAATCTTTCCCAACGTCAAAGGCATCAAAAGGCATGGCATGTCATCAAGTGCAGGGACATGCACCAAAGATTCCTCTCTTGGTCCCCATTGAAATCGCAAGATTCCGTTTCCTTCCCGAAAGGAAATGAAATTTCCTTTCGGGAAGGGAAACGGAATCTTGCGAACCCAAACAGAAAGGCTTACAAACACTCTGGAAAGGAGATAGGATCAAATGAAGTGCAATTGAAAAAAAGCCGAAAAAATCCAGAAAATCAGGAGTTTTAGTGTCTTCAAGAAATGGTCCCTGAAGAAATGAGCTGCATGGCAAAGGACCAAAACATGCCAAAACTAAGCTGACCGACGCTGCAAAAACAGGGGAAAGAGTCAAGGAGGAAGAAACAGCTTGGGGGGAAGATATAATAGACATGGCATGGATGCTGAAAAAAAAGGAAAAAAAAAAAGAGAGAAATCTTTCCCATACGCTATAAGCGCAGGCACATGCAGCAAAGCTTGCCAAAATTGATCCCCGCTGAAGGCCAAAAGAGAAAGGAAGGACTGCCAAACAGGCTGGAATGGAGATACCATCAAAGGAATTGCAATTGGAGGAGAAAAAAAAAAAAAACTGGGAAATTTGGGCCATTTGGTGACTATAAGAAAATGCACCGGGATTATATCAGAGCGCTGCAAAAGAGCAAAACATGCCAAAACTAAGCTCACAGACGTTGCAAAAGCAGGGCAAAAAGGCAAGGAGGAAGGAACAGCTTGGGGGGAAGATATAATAGACATGGCATGGATGCTGAAAAAAAAGGAAAAAAAAAAAGAGAGAAATCTTTCCCATACGCTATAAGCGCAGGCACATGCAGCAAAGCTTGCCAAAATTGATCCCCGCTGAAGGCCAAAAGAGAAAGGAAGGACTGCCAAACAGGCTGGAATGGAGATACCATCAAAGGAATTGCAATTGGAGGAGAAAAAAAAAAAAAACTGGGAAATTTGGGCCATTTGGTGACTATAAGAAAATGCACCGGGATTATATCAGAGCGCTGCAAAAGAGCAAAACATGCCAAAACTAAGCTCACAGACGTTGCAAAAGCAGGGCAAAAAGGCAAGGAGGAAGAAAAAACTTGCAGGAGAAGATATGAGGGACATGGCATGGATGCTGAAAAAAACGGAAAAAAAAAAAAGAAAAAATCTTTCCCAACGTCAAAGGCATCAAAAGGCATGGCATGTCATCAAGTGCAGGGACATGCACCAAAGATTCCTCTCTTGGTCCCCATTGAAATCGCAAGATTCCGTTTCCCTTCCCGAAAGGAAATTTCATTTCCTTTCGGGAAGGAAACGGAATCTTGCGAACCCAAACAGAAAGGCTTACAAACACTCTGGAAAGGAGATAGGATCAAATGAAGTGCAATTGAAAAAAAGCCGAAAAAATCCAGAAAATCAGGAGTTTTAGTGTCTTCAGGAAATGGTCCCTGAAGAAATGAGCTGCATGGCAAAGGACCAAAACATGCCAAAACTAAGCTGACCGACGCTGCAAAAACAGGGGAAAGAGTCAAGGAGGAAGAAACAGCTTGGGGGGAAGATATAATAGACATGGCATGGATGCTGAAAAAAAAGGAAAAAAAAAAAGAGAGAAATCTTTCCCATACGCTATAAGCGCAGCCACATGCAGCAAAGCTTGCCAAAATTGATCCCCGCTGAAGGCCAAAAGAGAAAGGAAGGACTGCCAAACAGGCTGGAATGGAGATACCATCAAAGGAATTGCAATTGGAGGAGAAAAAAAAAAAAAACTGGGAAATTTGGGCCATTTGGTGACTATAAGAAAATGCACCGGGATTATATCAGAGCGCTGCAAAAGAGCAAAACATGCCAAAACTAAGCTCACAGACGTTGCAAAAGCAGGGCAAAAAGGCAAGGAGGAAGAAAAAACTTGCAGGAGAAGATATGAGGGACATGGCATGGATGCTGAAAAAAACGGAAAAAAAAAAAAGAAAAAATCTTTCCCAAAGTCAAAGGCATCAAAAGGCATGGCATGTCATCAAGTGCAGGGACATGCACCAAAGATTCCTCTCTTGGTCCCCATTGAAATCGCAAGATTCCGTTTCCCTTCCCGAAAGGAAATTTCATTTCCTTTCGGGAAGGAAACGGAATCTTGCGAACCCAAACAAAAAGGCTTACAAACACTCTGGAAAGGAGATAGGATCAAATGAAGTGCAATTGAAAAAAAGCCGAAAAAATCCAGAAAATCAGGAGTTTTAGTGTCTTCAAGAAATGGTCCCTGAAGAAATGAGCTGCATGGCAAAGGACCAAAACATGCCAAAACTAAGCTGACCGACGCTGCAAAAACAGGGGAAAGAGTCAAGGAGGAAGAAACAGCTTGGGGGGAAGATATAATAGACATGGCATGGATGCTGAAAAAAAAGGAAAAAAAAAAAGAGAGAAATCTTTCCCATACGCTATAAGCGCAGCCACATGCAGCAAAGCTTGCCAAAATTGATCCCCGCTGAAGGCCAAAAGAGAAAGGAAGGACTGCCAAACAGGCTGGAATGGAGATACCATCAAAGGAATTGCAATTGGAGGAGAAAAAAAAAAAAACCTGGGAAATTTGGGCCATTTGGTGACTATAAGAAAATGCACCGGGATTATATCAGAGCGCTGCAAAAGAGCAAAACATGCCAAAACTAAGCTCACAGACGTTGCAAAAGCAGGGCAAAAAGGCAAGGAGGAAGGAACAGCTTGGGGGGAAGATATAATAGACATGGCATGGATGCTGAAAAAAAAGGAAAAAAAAAAAGAGAGAAATCTTTCCCATACGCTATAAGCGCAGCCACATGCAGCAAAGCTTGCCAAAATTGATCCCCGCTGAAGGCCAAAAGAGAAAGGAAGGACTGCCAAACAGGCTGGAATGGAGATACCATCAAAGGAATTGCAATTGGAGGAGAAAAAAAAAAAAACTGGGAAATTTGGGCCATTTGGTGACTATAAGAAAATGCACCGGGATTATATCAGAGCGCTGCAAAAGAGCAAAACATGCCAAAACTAAGCTCACAGACGTTGCAAAAGCAGGGCAAAAAGGCAAGGAGGAAGAAAAAACTTGCAGGAGAAGATATGAGGGACATGGCATGGATGCTGAAAAAAACGGAAAAAAAAAAAAGAAAAAATCTTTCCCAAAGTCAAAGGCATCAAAAGGCATGGCATGTCATCAAGTGCAGGGACATGCACCAAAGATTCCTCTCTTGGTCCCCATTGAAATCGCAAGATTCCGTTTCCCTTCCCGAAAGGAAATTTCATTTCCTTTCGGGAAGGAAACGGAATCTTGCGAACCCAAACAAAAAGGCTTACAAACACTCTGGAAAGGAGATAGGATCAAATGAAGTGCAATTGAAAAAAAGCCGAAAAAATCCAGAAAATCAGGAGTTTTAGTGTCTTCAAGAAATGGTCCCTGAAGAAATGAGCTGCATGGCAAAGGACCAAAACATGCCAAAACTAAGCTGACCGACGCTGCAAAAGCAGGGGAAAGAGTCAAGGAGGAAGAAACAGCTTGGGGGGGAAGATATAATAGACATGGCATGGATGCTGAAAAAAAAGGAAAAAAAAAAACAGAGAAATCTTTCCCATACGCTATAAGCACAGGCACATGCAGCAAAGCTTGCCAAAATTGATCCCCGCTGAAGGCCAAAAGAGAAAGGAAGGACTGCCAAACAGGCTGGAATGGAGATACCATCAAAGGAATCGCAATTGGAGGAGAAAAAAAAAAAAAACTGGGAAATTTGGGCCATTTGGTGACTATAAGAAAATGCACCGGGATTATATCAGAGCGCTGCAAAAGAGCAAAACATGCCAAAACTAAGCTCACAGACGTTGCAAAAGCAGGGCAAAAAGGCAAGGAGGAAGGAACAGCTTGGGGGGAAGATATAATAGACATGGCATGGATGCTGAAAAAAAAGGAAAAAAAAAAAAGAAAAAATCTTTCCCAAAGTCAAAGGCATCAAAAGGCATGGCATGTCATCAAGTGCAGGGACATGCACCAAAGATTCCTCTCTTGGTCCCCATTGAAATCGCAAGATTCCGTTTCCCTTCCCGAAAGGAAATTTCATTTCCTTTCGGGAAGGAAACGGAATCTTGCGAACCCAAACAAAAAGGCTTACAAACACTCTGGAAAGGAGATAGGATCAAATGAAGTGCAATTGAAAAAAAGCCGAAAAAATCCAGAAAATCAGGAGTTTTAGTGTCTTCAAGAAATGGTCCCTGAAGAAATGAGCTGCATGGCAAAGGACCAAAACATGCCAAAACTAAGCTGACCGACGCTGCAAAAACAGGGGAAAGAGTCAAGGAGGAAGAAACAGCTTGGGGGGAAGATATAATAGACATGGCATGGATGCTGAAAAAAAAGGAAAAAAAAAAAGAGAGAAATCTTTCCCATACGCTATAAGCGCAGCCACATGCAGCAAAGCTTGCCAAAATTGATCCCCGCTGAAGGCCAAAAGAGAAAGGAAGGACTGCCAAACAGGCTGGAATGGAGATACCATCAAAGGAATTGCAATTGGAGGAGAAAAAAAAAAAAACCTGGGAAATTTGGGCCATTTGGTGACTATAAGAAAATGCACCGGGATTATATCAGAGCGCTGCAAAAGAGCAAAACATGCCAAAACTAAGCTCACAGACGTTGCAAAAGCAGGGCAAAAAGGCAAGGAGGAAGGAACAGCTTGGGGGGAAGATATAATAGACATGGCATGGATGCTGAAAAAAAAGGAAAAAAAAAAAAGAGAGAAATCTTTCCCATACGCTATAAGCGCAGCCACATGCAGCAAAGCTTGCCAAAATTGATCCCCGCTGAAGGCCAAAAGAGAAAGGAAGGACTGCCAAACAGGCTGGAATGGAGATACCATCAAAGGAATTGCAATTGGAGGAGAAAAAAAAAAAAACTGGGAAATTTGGGCCATTTGGTGACTATAAGAAAATGCACCGGGATTATATCAGAGCGCTGCAAAAGAGCAAAACATGCCAAAACTAAGCTCACAGACGTTGCAAAAGCAGGGCAAAAAGGCAAGGAGGAAGAAAAAACTTGCAGGAGAAGATATGAGGGACATGGCATGGATGCTGAAAAAAACGGAAAAAAAAAAAAGAAAAAATCTTTCCCAAAGTCAAAGGCATCAAAAGGCATGGCATGTCATCAAGTGCAGGGACATGCACCAAAGATTCCTCTCTTGGTCCCCATTGAAATCGCAAGATTCCGTTTCCCTTCCCGAAAGGAAATTTCATTTCCTTTCGGGAAGGAAACGGAATCTTGCGAACCCAAACAAAAAGGCTTACAAACACTCTGGAAAGGAGATAGGATCAAATGAAGTGCAATTGAAAAAAAGCCGAAAAAATCCAGAAAATCAGGAGTTTTAGTGTCTTCAAGAAATGGTCCCTGAAGAAATGAGCTGCATGGCAAAGGACCAAAACATGCCAAAACTAAGCTGACCGACGCTGCAAAAGCAGGGGAAAGAGTCAAGGAGGAAGAAACAGCTTGGGGGGGAAGATATAATAGACATGGCATGGATGCTGAAAAAAAAGGAAAAAAAAAAACAGAGAAAACTTTCCCATACGCTATAAGCACAGGCACATGCAGCAAAGCTTGCCAAAATTGATCCCCGCTGAAGGCCAAAAGAGAAAGGAAGGACTGCCAAACAGGCTGGAATGGAGATACCATCAAAGGAATCGCAATTGGAGGAGAAAAAAAAAAAAACCTGGGAAATTTGGGCCATTTGGTGACTATAAGAAAATGCACCGGGATTATATCAGAGCGCTGCAAAAGAGCAAAACATGCCAAAACTAAGCTCACAGACGTTGCAAAAGCAGGGCAAAAAGGCAAGGAGGAAGGAACAGCTTGGGGGGAAGATATAATAGACATGGCATGGATGCTGAAAAAAAAGGAAAAAAAAAAAAGAGAGAAATCTTTCCCATACGCTATAAGCGCAGGCAGATGCAGCAAAGCTTGCCAAAATTGTTCCCCGCTGAAGGCCAAAAGAGAAAGGAAGGACTGCCAAACAGGCTGGAATGGAGATACCATCAAAGGAATTGCAATTGGAGGAGAAAAAAAAAAAACCTGGGAAATTTGGGCCATTTGGTGACTATAAGAAAATGCACCGGGATTATATCAGAGCGCTGCAAAAGAGCAAAACATGCCAAAACTAAGCTCACAGACGTTGCAAAAGCAGGGCAAAAAGGCAAGGAGGAAGAAAAAACTTGCAGGAGAAGATATGAGGGACATGGCATGGATGCTGAAAAAAACGGAAAAAAAAAAAAGAAAAAATCTTTCCCAAAGTCAAAGGCATCAAAAGGCATGGCATGTCATCAAGTGCAGGGACATGCACCAAAGATTCCTCTCTTGGTCCCCATTGAAATCGCAAGATTCCGTTTCCCTTCCCGAAATGAAATTTCCTTTCGGGAAGGGAAACGGAATCTTGCGAACCCAAACAAAAAGGCTTACAAACACTCTGGAAAGGAGATAGGATCAAATGAAGTGCAATTGAAAAAAAGCCGAAAAAATCCAGAAAATCAGGAGTTTTAGTGTCTTCAAGAAATGGTCCCTGAAGAAATGAGCTGCATGGCAAAGGACCAAAACATGCCAAAACTAAGCTGACCGACGCTGCAAAAACAGGGGAAAGAGTCAAGGAGGAAGAAACAGCTTGGGGGGAAGATATAATAGACATGGCATGGATGCTGAAAAAAAAGGAAAAAAAAAAAGAGAGAAATCTTTCCCATACGCTATAAGCGCAGCCACATGCAGCAAAGCTTGCCAAAATTGATCCCCGCTGAAGGCCAAAAGAGAAAGGAAGGACTGCCAAACAGGCTGGAATGGAGATACCATCAAAGGAATTGCAATTGGAGGAGAAAAAAAAAAAAAACTGGGAAATTTGGGCCATTTGGTGACTATAAGAAAATGCACCGGGATTATATCAGAGCGCTGCAAAAGAGCAAAACATGCCAAAACTAAGCTCACAGACGTTGCAAAAGCAGGGCAAAAAGGCAAGGAGGAAGGAACAGCTTGGGGGGAAGATATAATAGACATGGCATGGATGCTGAAAAAAAAGGAAAAAAAAAAAGAGAGAAATCTTTCCCATACGCTATAAGCGCAGCCACATGCAGCAAAGCTTGCCAAAATTGATCCCCGCTGAAGGCCAAAAGAGAAAGGAAGGACTGCCAAACAGGCTGGAATGGAGATACCATCAAAGGAATTGCAATTGGAGGAGAAAAAAAAAAAACCTGGGAAATTTGGGCCATTTGGTGACTATAAGAAAATGCACCGGGATTATATCAGAGCGCTGCAAAAGAGCAAAACATGCCAAAACTAAGCTCACAGACGTTGCAAAAGCAGGGCAAAAAGGCAAGGAGGAAGAAAAAACTTGCAGGAGAAGATATGAGGGACATGGCATGGATGCTGAAAAAAACGGAAAAAAAAAAAAGAAAAAATCTTTCCCAAAGTCAAAGGCATCAAAAGGCATGGCATGTCATCAAGTGCAGGGACATGCACCAAAGATTCCTCTCTTGGTCCCCATTGAAATCGCAAGATTCCGTTTCCCTTCCCGAAAGGAAATTTCATTTCCTTTCGGGAAGGAAACGGAATCTTGCGAACCCAAACAAAAAGGCTTACAAACACTCTGGAAAGGAGATAGGATCAAATGAAGTGCAATTGAAAAAAAGCCGAAAAAATCCAGAAAATCAGGAGTTTTAGTGTCTTCAAGAAATGGTCCCTGAAGAAATGAGCTGCATGGCAAAGGACCAAAACATGCCAAAACTAAGCTGACCGACGCTGCAAAAGCAGGGGAAAGAGTCAAGGAGGAAGAAACAGCTTGGGGGGGAAGATATAATAGACATGGCATGGATGCTGAAAAAAAAGAAAAAAAAAAACAGAGAAATCTTTCCCATACGCTATAAGCACAGGCACATGCAGCAAAGCTTGCCAAAATTGATCCCCGCTGAAGGCCAAAAGAGAAAGGAAGGACTGCCAAACAGGCTGGAATGGAGATACCATCAAAGGAATCGCAATTGGAGGAGAAAAAAAAAAAAAACTGGGAAATTTGGGCCATTTGGTGACTATAAGAAAATGCACCGGGATTATATCAGAGCGCTGCAAAAGAGCAAAACATGCCAAAACTAAGCTCACAGACGTTGCAAAAGCAGGGCAAAAAGGCAAGGAGGAAGGAACAGCTTGGGGGGAAGATATAATAGACATGGCATGGATGCTGAAAAAAAAGGAAAAAAAAAAAAGAGAGAAATCTTTCCCATACGCTATAAGCGCAGGCAGATGCAGCAAAGCTTGCCAAAATTGATCCCCGCTGAAGGCCAAAAGAGAAAGGAAGGACTGCCAAACAGGCTGGAATGGAGATACCATCAAAGGAATTGCAATTGGAGGAGAAAAAAAAAAAACCTGGGAAATTTGGGCCATTTGGTGACTATAAGAAAATGCACCGGGATTATATCAGAGCGCTGCAAAAGAGCAAAACATGCCAAAACTAAGCTCACAGACGTTGCAAAAGCAGGGCAAAAAGGCAAGGAGGAAGAAAAAACTTGCAGGAGAAGATATGAGGGACATGGCATGGATGCTGAAAAAAACGGAAAAAAAAAAAAGAAAAAATCTTTCCCAAAGTCAAAGGCATCAAAAGGCATGGCATGTCATCAAGTGCAGGGACATGCACCAAAGATTCCTCTCTTGGTCCCCATTGAAATCGCAAGATTCCGTTTCCCTTCCCGAAAGGAAATTTCATTTCCTTTCGGGAAGGAAACGGAATCTTGCGAACCCAAACAGAAAGGCTTACAAACACTCTGGAAAGGAGATAGGATCAAATGAAGTGCAATTGAAAAAAAGCCGAAAAAATCCAGAAAATCAGGAGTTTTAGTGTCTTCAAGAAATGGTCCCTGAAGAAATGAGCTGCATGGCAAAGGACCAAAACATGCCAAAACTAAGCTGACCGACGCTGCAAAAACAGGGGAAAGAGTCAAGGAGGAAGAAACAGCTTGGGGGGAAGATATAATAGACATGGCATGGATGCTGAAAAAAAAGGAAACAAAAAAAGAGAGAAATCTTTCCCATACGCTATAAGCGCAGGCACATGCAGCAAAGCTTGCCAAAATTGATCCCCGCTGAAGGCCAAAAGAGAAAGGAAGGACTGCCAAACAGGCTGGAATGGAGATACCATCAAAGGAATTGCAATTGGAGGAGAAAAAAAAAAAACCTGGGAAATTTGGGCCATTTGGTGACTATAAGAAAATGCACCGGGATTATATCAGAGCGCTGCAAAAGAGCAAAACATGCCAAAACTAAGCTCACAGACGTTGCAAAAGCAGGGCAAAAAGGCAAGGAGGAAGGAACAGCTTGGGGGGAAGATATAATAGACATGGCATGGATGCTGAAAAAAAAGGAAAAAAAAAACCAGAGAAATCTTTCCCATATGCTATAAGCGCAGGCACATGCAGCAAAGCTTGCCAAAATTGATCCCCGCTGAAGGCCAAAAGAGAAAGGAAGGACTGCCAAACAGGCTGGAATGGAGATACCATCAAAGGAATTGCAATTGGAGGAGAAAAAAAAAAAAACTGGGAAATTTGGGCCATTTGGTGACTATAAGAAAATGCACCGGGATTATATCAGAGCGCTGCAAAAGAGCAAAACATGCCAAAACTAAGCTCACAGACGTTGCAAAAGCAGGGCAAAAAGGCAAGGAGGAAGAAAAAACTTGCAGGAGAAGATATGAGGGACATGGCATGGATGCTGAAAAAAAGGAAAAAAAAAAAAGAAAAAATCTTTCCCAAAGTCAAAGGCATCAAAAGGCATGGCATGTCATCAAGTGCAGGGACATGCACCAAAGATTCCTCTCTTGGTCCCCATTGAAATCGCAAGATTCCGTTTCCCTTCCCGAAAGGAAATTTCATTTCCTTTCGGGAAGGAAACGGAATCTTGCGAACCCAAACAGAAAGGCTTACAAACACTCTGGAAAGGAGATAGGATCAAATGAAGTGCAATTGAAAAAAAGCCGAAAAAATCCAGAAAATCAGGAGTTTTAGTGTCTTCAAGAAATGGTCCCTGAAGAAATGAGCTGCATGGCAAAGGACCAAAACATGCCAAAACTAAGCTGACCGACGCTGCAAAAACAGGGGAAAGAGTCAAGGAGGAAGAAACAGCTTGGGGGGAAGATATAATAGACATGGCATGGATGCTGAAAAAAAAGGAAAAAAAAAAAGAGAGAAATCTTTCCCATACGCTATAAGCGCAGGCACATGCAGCAAAGCTTGCCAAAATTGATCCCCGCTGAAGGCCAAAAGAGAAAGGGAGGACTGCCAAACAGGCTGGAATGGAGATACCATCAAAGGAATTGCAATTGGAGGAGAAAAAAAAAAAAAACTGGGAAATTTGGGCCATTTGGTGACTATAAGAAAATGCACCGGGATTATATCAGAGCGCTGCAAAAGAGCAAAACATGCCAAAACTAAGCTCACAGACGTTGCAAAAGCAGGGCAAAAAGGCAAGGAGGAAGGAACAGCTTGGGGGGAAGATATAATAGACATGGCATGGATGCTGAAAAAAAAGGAAAAAAAAAAAGAGAGAAATCTTTCCCATACGCTATAAGCGCAGGCACATGCAGCAAAGCTTGCCAAAATTGATCCCCGCTGAAGGCCAAAAGAGAAAGGAAGGACTGCCAAACAGGCTGGAATGGAGATACCATCAAAGGAATTGCAATTGGAGGAGAAAAAAAAAAAAAACTGGGAAATTTGGGCCATTTGGTGACTATAAGAAAATGCACCGGGATTATATCAGAGCGCTGCAAAAGAGCAAAACATGCCAAAACTAAGCTCACAGACGTTGCAAAAGCAGGGCAAAAAGGCAAGGAGGAAGGAACAGCTTGGGGGGAAGATATGAGGGACATGGCATGGATGCTGAAAAAAACGGAAAAAAAAAAAAGAAAAAATCTTTCCCAAAGTCAAAGGCATCAAAAGGCGTGGCATGTCATCAAGTGCAGGGACATGCACCAAAGATTCCTCTCTTGGTCCCCATTGAAATCGCAAGATTCCGTTTCCCTTCCCGAAAGGAAATTTCATTTCCTTTCGGGAAGGAAACGGAATCTTGCGAACCCAAACAGAAAGGCTTACAAACACTCTGGAAAGGAGATAGGATCAAATGAAGTGCAATTGAAAAAAAGCCGAAAAAATCCAGAAAATCAGGAGTTTTAGTGTCTTCAAGAAATGGTCCCTGAAGAAATGAGCTGCATGGCAAAGGACCAAAACATGCCAAAACTAAGCTGACCGACGCTGCAAAAACAGGGGAAAGAGTCAAGGAGGAAGAAACAGCTTGGGGGGAAGATATAATAGACATGGCATGGATGCTGAAAAAAAAGGAAAAAAAAAAAAGAGAGAAATCTTTCCCATACGCTATAAGCGCAGGCACATGCAGCAAAGCTTGCCAAAATTGATCCCCGCTGAAGGCCAAAAGAGAAAGGAAGGACTGCCAAACAGGCTGGAATGGAGATACCATCAAAGGAATTGCAATTGGAGGAGAAAAAAAAAAAACCTGGGAAATTTGGGCCATTTGGTGACTATAAGAAAATGCACCGGGATTATATCAGAGCGCTGCAAAAGAGCAAAACATGCCAAAACTAAGCTCACAGACGTTGCAAAAGCAGGGCAAAAAGGGAAGGAGGAAGAAAAAACTTGCAGGAGAAGATATGAGGGACATGGCATGGATGCTGAAAAAAACGGAAAAAAAAAAAAGAAAAAATCTTTCCCAACGTCAAAGGCATCAAAAGGCATGGCATGTCATCAAGTGCAGGGACATGCACCAAAGATTCCTCTCTTGGTCCCCATTGAAATCGCAAGATTCCGTTTCCCTTCCCGAAAGGAAATTTCATTTCCTTTCGGGAAGGAAACGGAATCTTGCGAACCCAAACAGAAAGGCTTACAAACACTCTGGAAAGGAGATAGGATCAAATGAAGTGCAATTGAAAAAAAGCCGAAAAAATCCAGAAAATCAGGAGTTTTAGTGTCTTCAAGAAATGGTCTCTGAGGAAATGAGCTGCATGGCAAAGGACCAAAACATGCCAAAACTAAGCTGACCGACGCTGCAAAAACAGGGGAAAGAGTCAAGGAGGAAGAAACAGCTTGGGGGGAAGATATAATAGACATGGCATGGATGCTGAAAAAAAAGGAAAAAAAAAAAGAGAGAAATCTTTCCCATACGCTATAAGCGCAGGCACATGCAGCAAAGCTTGCCAAAATTGATCCCCGCTGAAGGCCAAAAGAGAAAGGAAGGACTGCCAAACAGGCTGGAATGGAGATACCATCAAAGGAATTGCAATTGGAGGAGAAAAAAAAAAAAACCTGGGAAATTTGGGCCATTTGGTGACTATAAGAAAATGCACCGGGATTATATCAGAGCGCTGCAAAAGAGCAAAACATGCCAAAACTAAGCTCACAGACGTTGCAAAAGCAGGGCAAAAAGGCAAGGAGGAAGGAACAGCTTGGGGGGAAGATATAATAGACATGGCATGGATGCTGAAAAAAAAGGAAAAAAAAAAAGAGAGAAATCTTTCCCATACGCTATAAGCGCAGGCACATGCAGCAAAGCTTGCCAAAACTGATCCCCGCTGAAGGCCAAAAGAGAAAGGAAGGACTGCCAAACAGGCTGGAATGGAGATACCATCAAAGGAATTGCAATTGGAGGAGAAAAAAAAAAAACCTGGGAAATTTGGGCCATTTGGTGACTCTTGTTCTCTTATTATTTCTAGAGTCCCATATTGTTGTTATTAGATTTCCAAAGTCCATACCTCCTGGGTGCATTCTCATGGCTGCAGATCTTCACAGACTCCTTTTGCTGCATGCTGTTCTCTCTCGGGTCAGGGCTCCTCCAAGGCTCTCCCCGACTGGCTTACCCACCCCGTTTTATCCCGGTCATCTTCATCAGTTACATCTGCAGCCCAGTTAAGGACATCGCAGCTGCAGCCCATCGAGGGCAACCGGGACCTCTGGGGCAAAGCCTCTATACACATATTCAAATTCATTTCCTCTACTATATTTCCCCCTTTTTCTTTTACATGAGTTAACAGTTGTACAAATCTTCAATTACAATACAGACATTTCTCCATGACTCACAGGCCATGTAAAACACCCACATTTTCCCATGACTCACAGGCCATGTATAACCCACATAGCTCCTTGCTCAAAGGCCATACTCTTTCACAGCTCCCTGACCCAAAGGCTATGTTCCGTCGCAGCTCTTGGCCGCCACAGCTCTCGGCTGTCTTACGCTCTGCTAACTATCACGTCAGGGTCACCACTTGTTGTTCTTCTATTATTTCTAGAGTCCCATATTGTTGTTATTAGATTTCCAACGTCCATACCTCTTGGGTGCATTCTCATGGCTGCAGATCTTCACAGACTCCTTCTGCTGCATGCTGTTTTCACTCAGGCCAGGGCACCACCAAGGCTCTCCCCGACTGGCTTACCCACCCCCTTTTATCCCGGTCATCTTCATCAGTTACAGCTGCAGCCCAATTAAGGACATCGCAGCTGCAGCCCATCAAGGGCAACCAGGACCTCTGGGGCAAAGCCTCTATACACATATTCAAATACATTTGCTCTACTATAGGTGACTATAAGAAAATGCACCGGGATTATATCAGAGCACTGCAAAATAGCAAAACATGCCAAAACTAAACTCACAGATGTTACAAAAGCAGGGCAAAAAGGCAAGGAGGAAGGAACAGCTTGGGGGGAAGATATAATAGACGTGGCATGGATGCTGAAAAAAAAGGAAAAAAAAAAAGAGAGAAATCTTTCCCATACGCTATAAGCGCAGGCACATGCAGCAAAGCTTGCCAAAATTGATCCCCGCTGAAGGCCAAAAGAGAAAGGAAGGACTGCCAAACAGGCTGGAATGGAGATACCATCAAAGGAATTGCAATTGGAGGAGAAAAAAAAAAAAACTGGGAAATTTGGGCCATTTGGTGACTATAAGAAAATGCACCGGGATTATATCAGAGCACTGCAAAATAGCAAAACATGCCAAAACTAAGCTCACAGATGTTGCAAAAGCAGGGCAAAAAGGCAAGGAGGAAGAAAAAACTTGCAGGAGAAGATATGAGGGACATGGCATGGATGCTGAAAAAAAAGGAAAAAAAAAAAAAGAAAAAATCTTTCCCAAAGTCAAAGGCATCAAAAGGCATGGCATGTCATCAAGTGCAGGGACATGCACCAAAGATTCCTCTCTTGGTCCCCATTGAAATCGCAAGATTCCGTTTCCCTTCCCGAAAGGAAATTTCATTTCCTTTCGGGAAGGAAACGGAATCTTGCGAACCCAAACAGAAAGGCTTACAAACACTCTGGAAAGGAGATAGGATCAAATGAAATGCAATTGAAAAAAAGCCGAAAAAATCCAGAAAATCAGGAGTTTTAGTGTCTTCAAGAAATGGTCTCTGAGGAAATGAGCTGCATGGCAAAGGACCAAAACATGCCAAAACTAAGCTGACAGATGTCGCAAAAGCCGTGGAAAAAGTCAAGGAGGAAGACAAAACTACGGGGGGAAGATATAATAGACATGGCATGGATGCCTGAAAAAAATTAAAAAGTAAAAAATACTACACCCTTTTTTTTCCCCAATTTTACAATTTAATGAAGACCTAGTGTTTCCCAGCGAGTTTTCTGATAATCCAGTCCCTCTGTTCCTTGCAGTTTTCAGCCTAGTAATTGAGGAGACATCGCAGGGGAGAAACACCCACCGATCCTGGAAGACATAAGGATAATCTTCCTGCAGGTTCATCTCAGGGCAGAGAAAATACTGCCAGGCATGTCCAGTCACCGTGTGGATATTTCAGAAATGGTAGTCCCTGTGCAGAATAGTCATGCAGTAACTAGGCTGTGGATCTGGAGGATGATGGTGAGAGGCTTTGGGACAGTGTTTGAGCACACTGTGCATTGCTGTGCTCTGCACCTGAGAGCACTTGCAGTTCTTTGTGATCCCCGCCTCATCTGCACATTAGAATCCAACTTATAACACACATCTTAAATTGCATCTATTTCACTCTCCATCACTCTAAAAATACAGTACCACCTACTGGTGGAGACACTGTTGGCACTGATGGTTTTCTAGTCACCAAGCCTCATTGGGGCCAATTGAGCTTCATGTCACTGAATTCTACACAAGAGCATAAATAAGTCAGAAGCTGTGGAGTCTTCTCAGCTGCAGCACTTCCAACATGACATTAATTGCTGAAATCACATCAGAACTAGAAAAACCAGAACAATATTTGCAGAATATAAGCTGGTCAAAACTGTGATCCCAATCCAAACACTCGTCTGTTTACAGAGCTTCAACATAGTAAGCTGAAAGGCAATGTGCCATTATTTATAAGTCATACATATGTTTAATGTATCTAGTGTTTTGGTTATGGGTATCTGAAACTATACGTAGAATTAATAGGATTGAGAAGAATTACAGATGATGACAATGCAAGATGCAAAAAGAGATTATAGTTGGCCTACTAAAACAATAATCCATTAGTACAGTCATTCTCCCATCAGTCAAGGTTACTTCACTGGAATACAGAATGACAGAAAAAATATCCATGAAAAAATATTGACAGTCAACTAATATAATTGTCAGTGAAGTCAATGACAGCTATGTAACTGGCTTTTAAAGGAGGGCAGAATTGACACCACTGTGTTAAGCTTATCCAGAATTTGTTCTGCAAACCTCTTCACAGGTTAGTAAGGTCCTGGCCACTGTCAGACAAGGAAGTGGCCAGGCTTAGCAGGATTCATTTTCCTCTGTTTGAGAGCTTTGAAGAATTCCAGGGTAAACCAATAAAGAAAAAAAAAAAAGTTAGTTTTGCTTTGCAGGACTTATTATTTTATATGAAAACTGGCAGTTCTATACCAGATTAAAGGGTGTATCAATTTTTTTGTGACACATAACAAGGCATATGTCCCAAACATTTAGTGCCACCACATATTCACAGAATCACTGCTCAGCACTGAACATTGATATCTTTCAGACAGGAAGACAGGGAAATACCCTGGAGAATGACAGAGGTAAATCTGATCAAGATTCAATACTGGTTGGATGCAGCAACCATCTGAGATTCTTTCATATCTATGATCTTAGGATAAGAGATGTATTTCAGCTCTTCAAAGACAACAGTAAAGCATAAGCCAGAATTTAGAGGATTATTCACTTTATCTCTTTGTCATGTTGCATATCGTACTAAAACTGGTGTATGTGGCTTCCATTGTGCATAAGATTATACATTTCCTTGTTGCCCATTACTATCTTATTTTAAATTATTTTTATTCTTTAAATTTCAATGCATGTTCTCTCTCCTGGAAAATGGAATGACTGTCTTCAGGGCTGGAAAGTCATAGCAGCAGAAGTGTTTAATTTGCTTCCATCATCAGGAGGCTGGCCTTTGCTGAGGTTTTGTTTTATGATTAAATCCATAAACTCAGTCACCTGGGCTGCAAGATTTTAAGTTGGTTCCTATGATTGCTAATGACATTTTTTCCTGCTGCCCTTGGTTATAGAAACAAGTGTATCATAATCCTGGAGTCCCGGGGGCTGGACTACTTTCCTGAGTTATGCTTTTTGTGAAGCCAAGTTAGAATGTAATTCATAGAATGTAAAAACTTTAGCTATGTCTCAGTTGTGACAAAGATATAAATTCAAGTTTCAACATTTACCTCTTTTTGCTGCTTAAGAGCTTTTTTCTTTTTTTCTTTTAAAAAAATGGTCCATGTACAAGATTCCAGATTGAAAAATTAATCACTCAAACTTCAGAGAACATTATTTTTCTCATTCTTATAGTATCCAGCAGTGAAATATGAAAGGTGAGGTATGCAAATACCATGTTCTCTTTTGAAGTATATCCTCATGGGGCCTTTCTTGACTCTCCAGCCACTACACATGCACTCTTGCACATTTCTAATGGAGGAGGAATGCAACTACTTAAACCATTTTGCAAAGTCATAATCCATACTGAAGTTGAAGATTAATTCAGTGTCTTATAACTTCATCATCAAGACATTTTCCACTAAAAGTGTATCCACAATTCACTGGATTTTAAAGCATCAAAATATGTTATGTTATATTATTTAAGAACTTTAAGTAATTGAAAATGTTATTTCCTTTTCTTCAGCCCTATGGTATATGCATGAAAATAAATTTTTAATTTATTTTAATTTTATTCCTTTCATAAAAGGAAATTTCCATTTATGGCATTTTATCTATTACAGTAAAAGAACCTGTTACCACTGCTAAAAAGCATCTTCAATATTTAAGAGAACAACTGAGCAGACAATACTGAATACATAGTTATTTACAATATTTTTTTTTCATTTTCAAAACAGAGCACACCCCAGTATTTGTCACTTCTTGTGCTTGCAGATAGGGCTAGTAACCTTCTGCTGAGTTGAAGGATAATACTGACTGCCACTGTCACTTTCATCTCCCTCTAAATCTCAAAATCCATCACTAGGTCAAGGAAATCCGCCTCTAATAACCATGTCCTTCCTTGGGAATAATTCAGAGAACTGCACAGGGGGCTGGCTCTTTGTGAAATCAATCAATAAGCCATTTATTTATGAAATGTTGATTATATTTAGCTTTTCATGGTGATGCTGCTTATGTAGTAAGGAAATGTGGCTGATTTAAAGGACTGAAATCTCTAGCAGAAGCAGCAGATTGCATTCCTAAGGTAAGCATGCACACTGCTTGTTGAAACTGCTTATTGCAGAACTGCTGAGGACTCTTAGCATGTTAGAAAAGACAGATCATGCTGTAGCATGCTGCAAATTTCAATGGTAATGAAGATTTTTTTGCTGTTTTTTGTAAAGAAAAAAAATAGATCTGTATATGATGCCCAGATCTGTTCCAGGGAATACTTATTTAAAGCATTTTGTCTATGAAAATAATGATTAGACATGTGAATGTAGTGGGCCAGTAAAAAAGGGAGAAATACATAAAATAAAAAAGCAGAAGCAACAGAAGCTGGTCTTCCATTCATCACAATCCTTCATTTTCTTGCAGTCCTAAAGATTTTGATGTATAGTGATTAGTATAATTAATTTTCAGCTCATAATGCTTGAAAACTTGGTTGTTTATCATAGTAGTTACATTTTAAAAAAATCCAAGTAGTAAAAGGAAACTATTTGGGATGATACAGTAAAAACCATATGGTAGAAATCTAAAATATGTCTATAGAAAGCATCTATTACTTTTTGAATTTGCTACCTAATTATGATAATGTGAAAATATGCATCCCAATATTAAAAAGCACTGTAATAAGTTGTGACAATGTATCAATTAAAGAAAAAAATATGTGTGACTACAGAATAGGTAACATGATAGTGATAGAATTTAGTAAAAATTATGAAATGCTTGAAAATGCCCTAAGATTAATTTGGACCCAGTGAATTTAATGTGATATTTTCTACTGTGCCCATTATGGGCAAATGCTGTAACAAAGTAACAACAGTCCCCAAACTAGATTTAATTTCTGTGTCTGTCCAACTTGCCCAGTGCACATTAGCACTCCTGTGTCTTAGACTTGGGAACTTTAACTCCCCATAATTTGCTTTTAGACTAGTGGAATTTAAAGATAATCTTGTGCTACACATCCTGACTGACAGGAAAAGAACCTGGTGCAGCACTTACCTAAGCTTGGCATTCAAACTTGGTATTTTGAGACTACAGGGTAGTTAATACTTCAATTTCTATGCCACTTAATGTTTTCAGTGCCTCAGTAATATAAAATGTCCAGTCCTGCCTCAAATGTCAGCTCCTCTTTCCCAGCAAATCCTATGCATGGCTGCTTACCCAGAACACACAGTATCCCACAGTATCTCTGCTTACAACAGATACCAACAGATACAGAGGAATTTGTTTATTTGAAAAAATGCCAAGAAAATCCTATTAACCTGAAGAAGATGGGAATGTAGAAGATACAGATTTTTTTCCCCAGCCTTCAGGCTCCATACTCTGGATTGGTGTGATTTTGGACACGTTCTATTTTATCATACTTATCATCATCTTTAAACTCTAGAACAAGTGCAAATCAGTATGTCTGGAGAGCACAATATCAATTTTTTTTTTTCTTTCTTTCTTTTTTTTTTTTTTTTTTGACACTAAAGACTCAAAGAGCAAAAGTAAACATGAAAAATATATACCTATGTAGAGATGCTAGTACTGTGAGTGCTCACATGAACTGACTGGTTTAGAGCCCACTCTGTTGGAGAAATTATTTCCCTTGAGAATAATGCATTTGAACTTGTCTGGTGCTGAGTTGGATACAGCTTTATTTTGCACCATTATTTCTGTAGTCCTGTGGAGGATATAGGTTTAATCAGGATGGAATTGTGTGTGCCAGCATTAATAGAGCTTTCAGAGAACCTGTAAGCAGATATAAAGCCACTTAATTGAACCTGGTGTAATTTCAATCCTCTCACTTACAAGCAGTAAGTCACTGGAAACCCTGGTACAGCTTTTAGTCTCCTGATGAATCTAACCTGAAGTTTATCATGTCTTAGATACTTAGAATATTTTTATGACTATTTATCTTAGACCTGATCCATGCTGGCAAGCATTGAAAGACTGACCAGTAATATTGGACTATATTTAGGACTATTCATGGAATAACACATCTTAATCTTCAATCTTTATCTTTCTATTGTGTAGAATGTTAGATCTCAGTTGTTCAGAGCATGGTGTTTATAACACCAAGATTGTGGATTTGATCCTTGTATGGGCCATTCACTTAAGGGTTGGGCTCAGTAGTCCTTGTGGGTCCGTTCCAAATCAGAATATTCTGTCATTCTGTGATATTGCTGTGTTATTTTTTGCACCATGTGCCATTCATGTCTGATGAGTGCTGGAAATGTGGATTTCCCCTCCTATTTCCTGTATAGGCATATTTTTAGTTTCACTGACAAATAAGGGAAGTCAAGTCTGGCAGCAATGTCAGCTGTATCATTCTGCTCCTCCTTCACGGTGTGCCAGAATAAACTGCTTTGAGACTGATCCCTATGGCATTTAACTTCACTTATCAGTGGTACAGACACTCATTTGCCAGCTTGTGGCTTACAGAGATCTCTATATTCTGATTTCACACATACAGGGATCTTGTTACTGCAGTGGATAGCAGTATCAATATCTGCTTCATAATCCTCTCTAAATGGCCCTGGCAAGAGCAAATCACACTGGTAGAATTCATGCCTAAAGAGCTGGCAGTTTCACTGATGCCAAGATATTACTGTAGGAATAAGTGGTGAAAAAGGAGAGCTGAAGTTAATTACACCAGTTCTAGAAAATTATGCAGTAGAATGCACTGTATTAGCTATAAAACATTTTCAGGGTTTTTCTTCCCTTGAGATGAATAGATCAGACATAAAGAGCCACTAACACTTCTATTTAGGTGTTTTTATACCACCTGTTATATGAGTAAGGAAACCACTACATTAATCTTACCCTCTTACTTACAGAACCACTCTTAGATCTCAACAGAGTGTAAGTCTCTGTTACCAGATATACTGAGATTTCTTTGGACCTACAACCAGGGGATACTTTTTACTCTGGTTTTCGGGATGTCATCTGTGCATGAATCTGTTTCTCCATCTTGAGACAGCATTTCTAGACTTTGGTTCAAAACCCAGAGAAACAGCAGTAGATGTTTCAAACACAATTGTTTAAATATTTTAAGGTATGTGTCAAAACAGGAGAAAAACTTAAATTAATGCTTCCCTAAAGATGTGTACAACGTTCCCTTTAGCAGGAGTTGTCAGGTCATTTTCTTGTCTGGTGGGAATGTCATGGGAAACAGGAAACTGCAAATATTCTTGTGGGGCTTCAGGAAAACAAGAATGTAAAGGATTCATTCTTGGAGGAAGAAAAAAAAAAGCTACTTATTCTAGTGGTGAAATGACTTCATTCTTTTTTTGTTCAGTCTTCTTCAATTACCCAAGTTAAACCTGACCATGAAGGTAGGAGTGATTGAGACCCATCACTCCCATACAATTGTTCCCAGTGTGGTAGTGCATGACACCAGTAAGGACCATGGACTGATGCATGAAGGGGAAAATAGGTATGTCAAATATATTTTTTGTTGGTTTGGTTTTTTTCTTAGTTTGATGATTTATATAGGATTATCTAAGCACATATACTTGCTATCATATAATTTTCTTCACTCTTAGCAAAAACCAAAGTTTTTAAGATTACAGTATATTGCTTATTGTAAATATTTAGGAGATTTTTGTTTTTTAAATTTCAGCAGATATCATATAACTATGTTGTTTTGTTGTTTCCCAGGCAACAGTATCTACCTGGAGTATTTGCATGCTACAATATTAACAATAATAGTAATAAAGATGAGTAAGTATCTTTGCCATTTGATTAAATGAGAGTACTGGAATTTTGATTATAAAAGCAGAAATAAATAATTATAATAAATATCGAATTGTTTCATTAGAAACAGTTATGTCATTCAGGTAAGCCCAAAAGAGACTGCACATACATTTCACTTCATGCACATCAGTTATGATGTTGATGATCCTTATTACCAAAGTTATGGATATTGTATCTATTGATTTAAAACAAAAGTAGTTCTAGGTGAAATAACAAGCAATAAGAAAAACACTTTTTTTGAAGGCTAAACACATAAGTACAATGTTATCCTTACTGAATTCAGATGCTTCTAATAAATAGATGTTGAAGAAACAGGATGTGCATCCCATGACCCTATCATATTTTTTTTATTTTTCTTAGAGAGGAGAAGAAAAGGAAAAAAGAAAAGAAGAGGTAAGATGAAGAGTAATATTACTATTTCCAAGAGATTTAGGTTTTTTTCTACATATGTTTTACTTGGTCCTTAACAATGGAAAATGTTAATCTATTTCTTAGCAAGCCAGAAAAGAAAAAGGATGGAGAAACACAAAAGACCAAAGAAAAAAAGGAGAAAAATAAAAGTAAAGATAAGTTGAAGAAGAAAGAAAATACAGAAGAGTAAGTATTTTTTGTTTAGGTCCAGTTATGCTATGCAATAAAATTGCTTTTGATGTAAGAACAAATTCATTCACAGATGTCCTGTAAAGATGTTTATACCTTAGTGAATGAGTGTAAAGACTGCTGTTGTTCTTCCTAAAGCAGAGTTGTTTTGACTTAACTTCATATGTGGGCAACAGAAATATGCATGCGTGGAGGTGATCTGAAACCTTAATCGAGATATATCTCCTTTGGATTCTGATTATCTAATATTTCTTGTAAAACACACTGCAGCAAATCATGTGCCAGTATAAAGCAACCTCTTCCACACACAAAGGCACCTACAAGCCAGTAAACTCTTCTATGCTCTAAACGTTGTTGCTTTATAGACTGCTTGGTAAATTCATAATTTTCTAGCTAAGGAAGAGAAACTCAAGACAGTGCAGTAGAAACCTGTGTTGTATGATTTCCTGTTCTTTGGTTTCTTTATGTAAACTATGCCAATGTTTTATCTTCCTCAGACTTTTCCCTGTGAGAAAGGCATGATTAATTTAATGATTTATATTTATCTAAAACTTAATGGTGACATAATCTTTTTTTTTTAATGATAAAATAAATTATCAGACAAGATAATTATTTGGGTAGGAAAAAATAATTTAAAAATGGCATGTGCCACTATGGAGTAAAGTGAGACTGCCAAGCTAACTTTGGTCAGCAAAATTTAGATTCTAAATTTGTGTCACACCAAGTCGTACCAACTTCCTATCTTCCATGCACTTTAACTTTGATAAAGACCACTTATTTCACAATAATAATTTCTGGAATGCTTAATTCCTCAAAAATGAGATGTGTATTTCAAGTCTCTCATTAAATTTCTTTTTTCCCCCCTGCTTACCACTTAGGAAGAAGAAAGATATTTTCACCATTGATCCAGCAGGAAATATATATTACAACTGGTTGTTTTGTATCACAATGCCTGTCATGTACAACTGGACCATGATTATTGCTAGGTGATGTATTCCTTTAGTGACTACATACAACTTCTGGAAAATCATAATATCCCTGACTAGATAAATAAATAATCATTGATTCATACATGCATTTAATTTTTGTTTTATGGTAATTTACTTTTGTTTTTTCATATTCAGAGCCTGTTTTGATGAGCTTCAGCATGATTACTTAGTGGCATGGTTTATTATTGATTATGTTTCTGATGCCATTTATGTTGCTGATATGTTTGTACGGACAAGGACAGGTAAATATACTTAAGGATTAATTATTCCTTTTTACATATTTATGCCATTTTTTTTTAAATCAAAAGTCCAGTACTTCTCTTATCTGAATAGCCTTGATGAGGTGCAATAGTGAAAAAAAGACACTGAATTAGATTTCTGAAAGACTGCAGCCTTACTGTAAAAGTAGGAGAAATTCTGATGAAATTTTATGTATTACTCAAAGGACACATAAAGTTTGAGATATGCAGGTACAAGCTGTTCTGCCTGCAGCTGACTCAACAAGACAAAAAAACATAGTGCAGCCAAGAAAGGATCAGGGGCTCTGAAAAACAAGCACCTAGATCTGGTTTTTGTATTAATGGGATATTCAAGTATTTGCTTCATTTTCAACACTATCGAGCAAGCAAGACATCCCATTAACTTCAGCTACAACTATTTATTTTAAAATATTAACCTATGGAGCTATTAAGTAGATACACTCAATATGTAACTGCAGTTCCTGTGTTCAGATTCTTTTCCTCATTAAACACCCTTTCTATAGCTTGTGGAGGTTTCTTTGGAGGGGAAGATGAGGGTTTTTTTCCAGATGTTCACCATAGTGGAAAAGTGGAGGAAAATATTCAGATCTGGAATTGTTTATCTTTCATAGCTGAACCATATAGCACTAAGCTGACTATTTGGAAATAAGAAATTAAATAGTAAAAAGAGAAATTATGTTCCATATGGAATTTGCACCCAAAACATTTTTCAAAGTAGATTTGGACTGACCTTAAACTCAACATATTTGAACCTGTAGCTTCTTTTATTATTTACAATTTTATTTTAGGTTACTTGGAGCAAGGTCTTCTGGTGAAAGAAGAACATAAGCTACGAGAGAAATACAAGAAATCTTTTCAATTCAAACTAGATTTTCTGTCAATCTTACCAACTGATCTCTTATACTTTAAGTTAGGATTGAATTACCCAGAACTAAGAATAAACAGACTACTCAGAGTAGCTCGGATGTTTGAATTCTTCCAGAGAACAGAAACAAGAACAAACTACCCAAATATCTTCAGGATCTCTAACCTTGTCATGTACATTGTGATTATTATTCACTGGAATGCCTGTGTGTACTACTCCATCTCAAAAGCCATTGGATTTGGGGCTGACACGTGGGTCTACCCCAACACCTCAGACCCTGAATTTGCCCGCCTGACTAGAAAATATGTCTACAGTCTCTACTGGTCAACACTGACCCTGACTACTATTGGTGAAACTCCCCCTCCTGTAAGAGATTCTGAGTATTTCTTTGTGGTTGTTGACTTCTTGGTTGGAGTACTGATCTTTGCTACCATCGTTGGTAATGTGGGATCAATGATCTCCAACATGAATGCTGCCAGGGCGGAGTTCCAGGCAAGGATTGATGCTATCAAGCAGTATATGCACTTTCGGAATGTGAGTAAGGACATGGAAAAAAGAGTTATAAAGTGGTTTGACTACCTGTGGACAAACAAAAAGGCTGTGGATGAAAGGGAAGTCTTGAAGTATCTGCCTGATAAACTAAGAGCAGAGATTGCAATCAACGTTCACCTGGAAACGCTAAAAAAAGTTCGGATTTTTGCGGACTGTGAAGCAGGTTTGCTGGTTGAACTGGTTTTGAAACTCCAGCCCCAAGTATACAGTCCTGGAGATTATATTTGCAGAAAAGGAGATATTGGACGAGAGATGTACATTATCAAAGAAGGCAAGCTGGCAGTAGTTGCTGATGATGGAATCACCCAATTTGTGGTCCTAAGTGATGGCAGCTACTTCGGAGAAATCAGCATTCTTAACATCAAGGGTAGCAAAGCTGGCAATCGAAGAACAGCCAATATTAAAAGTATTGGATACTCAGACTTGTTTTGTCTGTCTAAAGATGATCTCATGGAGGCTTTAACAGAGTATCCAGATGCAAAGGCTATGCTGGAAGAAAAAGGCAAGCAAATCCTAATGAAAGATGGGTTGCTGGACATTGAAATTGCAAATTTAGGAAGTGATCCTAAAGATCTGGAAGAGAAGGTTGCCTACATGGAACGTGCTATGGACAGGTTGCAAACAAAGTTTGCCAGGTTGTTGGCTGAGTATGAAGGTGCACAACAGAAAGTGAAAAAAAGACTTACACAAATAGAGAAAATATTAAAGCCAGTCATGGAGGAAGAATTTGCAGACTTAGAAGAAGTAGATCCATCCACAGATAAACCTGGATTGTCAAAAGCAGAATAAAAACAATGGAAGTTGCCAATAAGACTGAGGGTCAAATTCTGACTGGGGCTGAACACATTGATTTCTAATCTTTGTGATAACTGACTATTAATTACAAAAAATTATTTGCTGAGACAATGTCACTAATCTCCTACAAGTAGCACATATTTGGCAGCTTTGGGGCAGAAAAAGAGAAATCAAGAATGAGAATGGAAGATAACACTTTGCTCTTGCACAAACAAGTGTTATTATCTGCTAATGTGTTTTGTACTCTGTAACGCTGCTCTATGGCAGATGCACGTACATTGTCATATACTGGCAAATACTGGAAGTTTTGCTGGTTGTTTTAAAACTATTTCTTTGTGTCTGCTTATGGAAAGAATGAAAGGTTTGGTTTGGTAACAATTTGAAGTCATTACCTTTATATTAAATTTGTGTATAAATGAGCACATTTTAATATATATTGATTAGCATGAAATTAATTAAGTATGCAGTATTATAAAAAGAATTAGGTATATCTACTAATATTATCTACTCTCATCTACAATGTAGATGCGACTACTGAAGGCTGTAAGATTTGGAAAATACTATTACTTCATGGGTCCACCTTGGCTGATTTCTTGAAATACAAGTGGGCAGATTGAAATACACCTTTTTTCAGGATAGTACACACAAAGGCTGGAATACAGAGAGGAGAAAACTCAATTTTATGCAAGCATCAATATGAAAGATATGGATGGCTTATAATCTAGTGTTCTTTTCACAATAAGAACAAACAATATAGAAATAAAAATATGCATTAAAAATTGTTCTGTTCCATGTAATCACGTGGCTGCAGAACATGGACTATCAAGTTTTGAAGATTTGTAATTAAAAATGTTTATGTCCCTAATGTAACACTTGTTTATGCTGGCAGAGTGCAAAGGGAAGACACAACAGCAACAGGACAATTTCTTCCTCCAGTGTCTTCTGTAGATGCTGTTGGGGGAAGAATATGACTAAAGAGGCTGCTTTTTCCCACTGATAGAGGATTTCTTTTTTTCATAATTACTTCTGAGATAGTAAAGTTGGTAGATTCATATGTTAGATCAATTTTCAACTGCTTTAAAATGCATTATCTCCATGTATCCTTTTTTCTTTTTCCATTTGCAAAAAAATATTTTGCTTAGTTATAGTCTCAGCTGAGTGTTTGCAGCTGGGTATTTTCAGTAGAATTTGATCATAGACACATAACATTGTAAAAGTTTGATGAAAGGGAGTGAAGCAAGGAACTGTAAAGAGAGAATGGATAATTCTCTATTTAGGGATGTTTGATTACCCTGAGCAACTGGACGGCCACTCTCAAAAAATACATATGTACATGTTACTGTCAATAATCTCTCTACACTTGCATTCTCTGCTTAATGAGATGGAGATAATATAAATTGGGTATTTTATAAAGTGCATTCCTTTCTGGCTGTTTTATATTTTGTAATGTTGCTGCTTTCCAGTATGCCATAGATTTAGAAATAGCTCCTGATTTACTGCAAGGATGAAATTTTCTGAAGTACCTAATGCATAAGATATATATAGAACAACAAGGGTAAATACAAACACAAAATGGTTGTTCATGCCCTGTTGATCTGTGCTTTGAATGATAAATGGCTTCATTAGATGATAAGGGGAAAAGGTATGCCATCCTGTCAGTAAAGATTCTATCCCTGTACACAGGAACAAGGATTATTCTGGTATTTAGCTACATTTTGAGAGTTGGACTTTGCAATCAACATTCTTCCAGCTCAGGTCTTGAATATAATTTGCAATCTGTATGCCAGCAGCAACTTATCCTATATGGCTACTAGGCACTTAGAAGGCACTTTGTTGAAGTGCTTAAGACTTTTTATTAGATAAATGTGTGATATGAAGATTTAATTAAAAAAAGGACAGATATCTACTGTTAACTTTTTTTTCAGTATTGATTCTTCAGTCTAAGACATGAATTGTATTCACTAGCTGCCTCTTTCTTGAGAATAAAAACTCTTTGATTTAAACAATTTCAAAATAAAACAGAAAACCAGAATTTATCTCCAGTGGTTTCCTTACTATTTTCAGACTACTTATGGTTGGAAATCTTCTATAACGACTTTCATGAGAAGGTATTTGCTGAAAAAAGGCTAAATGCAAAGTTTCCTCCTGGCACACGACATGATGCAAGTGCTATGAGGAAAGGTCAATAGAATTAAAATGATTTCAACCTACCATTATTTGTCAGAACTTGGGAGGCACACGGGTTCCTCAATACATATTTCTGTGCGCTAAAACTTTCTGGATGTGCTTCAGTCAAGTTTCTAAACAGGCTTTGTGGTCGGTTTTTAACTCTCATCCTCCAGGAGCTATGAAGTTATAGGAATTACAGGAGCTGCGCAGAAAATGTCTGCAAGAACCGCATGCCTCAGGAGCAGCTGCCCGACACTCCCTGCGGAGAAAAGGAAGCTCAGGGGACCTTATCGCTGGTGCAAGCACCTGAAGGGAGGCGGTAGTGTGGGGAGGGGGCGCGGTGTCTTCTCCTAAGCAACAAGAGACAGGAGGAGAGGAAATTTGCGCCAGGAGAGGTTAGATTCGTTTAGATTACTTAGATTAGTAACTAGGTTTCCCAGTTACTAGGAAAAATTTCACCCGAAACGGTTGTCAAGCACTGGAACAGGCTGCCCAGGGAAGTGCTGGAGTCACCAGTCCTTGAGGTATTTAAAAGCCGTATGGATGTGGCACTTGGGGACACAGTTCAATGTTGGACGTGGCAGCGCTGGGTTAATGACGGTGATCTCACACCTTTTCCAAGCTGGGACACCCTGTGACCCGGGGACAGAGCCACAGCCCCGCCTCCGAGCCCGGCCGGCAGAGGCGGTGTCCGGCGCGGGCCCGCCCGCCGCGCGGGGAGCGCCGGGAGCTGTAGTCGCGCTGCCGCGGGAGCACCGGCGGCGCCGCCGCCGCCTCCACGGCCGGGCGGAGCGGCCAGGCCGGGCTGGGCCGGGCGGAGCGCTCCCCGGGCGGCTGTGGCGGCAGCGGGGGAGGCGGAGGGTCTGGTCCCACCGCCGTCCTTCGCTCTCTGGTGAGGGACAAATGGAGGCTCAGTGGCGTCAGGGCGGCCGGGGCCGCGGCAGGCCCGGGGACGGGCTCGCCGCTCGCTCTGGTGCGGCCGCCCGGCCCCCGGCCGCTCGGGGCCGCGGCGGTGCCCGCGCCGCGGCAGCCGGGCCCATCGGCGACGGGGCCAGCGGTGAGTGTCGCGTTTCGCCCCCTACCCGTGCTGCCGGGCCCCGGGCTGGGGAGCCGGCGGTGCCCGGAGCCCTTGCAGGTGCGAGGTCGGGGCTGTCCCCGGCGGCGCGGGGAAGGGAGGCTGGCGGGCCCCGGCCTCCCTCCCGCGCTGCTCGGCGGTGTCGAGCCGGTGTTCGCCATGTGCCGAGTCCTGCCTGCAGGCTCTTGCCAGGGAGAGACGCGGAGGCCTCGGGCAGTGGCGAGGAGCGAGGGGCTAAGCCCTCGCCGGGGTGCACTGGGTGCACCGTCTTCCTGAAGCATTAGAGTAAAGTGTGAAGTAATGGATGAAATGTTTCTGTCTGGTTGGAAACAGCCAGGGAGTTGCTCGGTAGAGAGAGCGTTAGGTGCGCTGGTCAGGGAAACACTTCGCTCCGGTCTGGGAAAGGTGCGGGTGCACGGTGTACGCGGCAGCTGGGAGTGTAAGTTCGTCCTCGGTAAGTACAGCAGAGAAGTGCCAAAGACGGCTCTTTTCAGTGGCAGCATAGTTTCTTAAGAAAAGCCTTAAAGCTAAACTTGATGAAACCCTGGTAAATATATTGGGTCTAATAGAAAAATCTCCTGTGCAATAGCGTGAACACACTCTTGCAGTAAAGATTTGTTGAGTTTGAGGGAGATCAGTGAAAGTCATAATTTAAGAAATACCACATGCTGGAGAAATACCTGTATGGTACCTGCAAGTTATAACTGTAAATTTCTTATAAACAAAACTGCGTGTTGTGTTTTGTTTTTCCTCTTCCTCGTGTGTTAGTTGTGTTTGTGTGGGATGTCTGGGATTTTTTAAAGTATCCTTTTCATAAAGCAGCATCATAGTTGCTTATATTCAGATATGTTAGGTTTGATTTGTCAACAGTAATTGATAGATAATAATTCCTGCTGTGGATTTTATTATAATGCACAGTAAAGAAGTAAATACAATTTAGCTCTTCTTGTGTGGTATTGAAATGGTAGTGATGTAATACTCTTAAAAAAATAAAATCAGCAAACTCTTTAAAGAAAAGGACAAGTGAAAGTATGTAGAACTGAATGTGTGTTTACAATTAGCTATCATGATATTAATCATCATTAGTATTTTCTCTTAATAGAATTATCTTCACTGAAGAAATTTGATGAAATTAAGAAGGCTAATCAGGCTGCAGCAAAAAAGCTAGTTGAAGAACAATTAAGCTCCTCATCTGAAGATGATGATGAAGATGCTGAAGCAAAACAGGGGAAGATTTTGGACAAAACATTTACCATTTACACCAGTCAAACTGGTAATGTTTTTTTCATTTATTGACTTTTATTTTGGTCTGAAAGCATAAGCAATGTAGTATCATTGTACAATAGAATTTTACTTTAGTTGGAAGGAAGGCACTCTATTATGTCTTACATTAAAAATGTTCTTTCCCAGCAGTGCATGCTGGGTGTACTTCTTGTCTTTTCGTGCAGAAGCAATGGTATAGCTTTTAACAAGTTTAAAGTGTGGCTTTTTTAATAATACATGACTGGCTTTATTCAGAAAAAATACTTGTGCAGTAGTTTCAACATCTACAAAATAACAGATCAAATGTTACTAATTGCTTTAAAAATCTTTTTCCATTAAAGATGGAGATGCAAGTGAACTGGAACGTACGAGACAGTACATGAATGAGGCTTTTCAGTCAGGGGCCATGACATGTCTCATCTGCATTGCTTCAGTTAAAAGGAACCAAGCTGTAAGTACTTTACAGTAATCTTTTAGGGCAAAACAAATGTTACTGTCTGAATAACTTGTATTATATTATTGAGGTTATTCTTGGGATTGATAGCTTTAAAATGGTAAAAGAACTAAATGCAAATTTGGCATCTTTGGGTTCGGAAACACTGGAAGATGTAAGTGGTTATATGTGTAGCTTGAAATCAGAATATGTCTTTTTTTTTTGTCATATGTTTGTTATCATTGTGTAAAATAGCTATTTTTAAGTTTTAGGTAGTAGCAGGTGACAAGGATAAGTGCTTGAATGCCAGTGCTTGAAATTGTGTATTCAGTAAGCTATGGAGCAGTAAAGCAAAACATGAAATACTAAAACATTAGGAGATATTATTGTTAGATTTACAGCAAGGAAACTAAGATAAACTTCACTGCCCTTAGTGCTGATCAGGTGAAAAAGAAGTGTGTGTGTCAGAGAAGTTTGTCCTATTTCATATAAGTACATTTTATGTGGGAAAGATTTCAGGACAAATATTTTTTCCTTTTTCTATTAGAGGTACATAAACCAAAAACATGTATAACTGTGATGCCTTGTGAAGGATGACCTAGACCAGAGTCTAGACACAGTTAAGGAATAAAGTAGGTATTTATTAAAAGGCCTCAATGGACACACCTCGGGCAGTACAAGAGCCCAGCCAGGGCTGCACCCAAGATGAGCCCAAAATGGTCACAAAAAAGGGGCAACCGGTCACAAGGTCTCTCATTTTTATAAGTTCTGGAACATTTGCATATTGGAGTTAATTGTCCAATTACAGCTTTAGGGTATGAAGTCCCATCCTCCTTGTTTTTCTCTCTTTATTCCACCGTTGTTTGTGCTCTTGGGCCTGAGATTTGGATTGGCTGTCCTTGGGTCCCAGCTAGAGAAGGAATTGTTTTGTCTAAGCTACTTTGTGAAGAGAGCTCACCTTCCCTTAATATGAAGCTCAGAGCTCCACACAAAGCAGTACAGAATCTGGAAAATATAAAAGCTAAAACCTGAGGCATCAACTGTGTGTTTGACATGAAGAAGAAATGAAGTGAAATAATAATAATAAAAATAACTACATAATAATAATAAATAATTTCCGAAAATATTTAAATTTCTTATTATAGACATACACAGACTACAAGTACCTAATGAAACTATAGTCAGTAACTTCTTTCTAAAAAGAAATGCAATATATTTTGTATGAATTCTTAACATATTTAATCCATATTCTTTCAGACCTCAATGAGTTTAGCTTCATATTTCTGTGACTCTTGATAGAGATAATCATACCTTAGCAGAAGTGAGATGATTTGGTAACTTGAAAGCCTTCTTTTATAACTCAGTGGTTTGCTAATTATCTTGAATCTGTATAATTTTGGCGAAGTCTGTTTGTTTACATAATGTCTCCTGCTTAGCTTTAGTTTTTGGAAGTTAGTTACTATAGTTATAGAAACTTAGTCATTGGCACTGTCCTCTGTAAGTTACTGGAGAAAATATCTGCATTTTCACAGTATTATGTCATAAAATTGTCTAAAGTTATTAAAAAAAACAGTTAAAATTTTCTTCTGCACTTTTCTTACCAAATTGTTACAGTTTTGGCTAAAGCCAAAGTCATCTTTATGGTGCCAGGTGGTTTAATAAGAGAGAGTGGCACAAAATGAGCCTTGGGAGGTGCAGATTGGGTTCTAGGAAGGCAATATGACAGTTGGAGTAGCTTCCTCACAACGGTTATGGAGTCCCCATCTCTCAGGGCCTTCCAGCTTTGCTTGGCAAAGCTGTGTCTGAACAGAGCTAAGCTGGCAATAGTCCTTTGGGCATCAGTTTGTGCTACATGACCTCCAACACTGTTTAAATCAACATTTCTCTGATTATCCGAGTATTTTGGGCTCCATCAGCCTTGTCAAAACCTTCCCATGGGAGTTGGAAAAAAGATTAAGGTATGAATCTGTAACAGGTATGAATCTATGTATTGATCTAACAGTGGGTATAATCTATCTTTGAAAAACCATTTTGGAAGGGAAGTATTTCTTCAGATGTTACGGATTTTCATCAGTGGAAACAGAAACCTAATTTAAAGCAATTGGTGCCTGATGTCTGCTCTTTAGGTCTGGAGCTGTTGTGGATGCTTTTGTATATTTCATCTGGTGTGTATCCAAAAGTGGGCCAAGGACAGCCTCTTCCTTGTATCTTCTCCTCTGACAGATGATGATTTTGGGAAGAAAGACTATCCCTGGCCATGGTGAGCTCCTCGTGGTACATTTACAAAGTTATTTCTGTTGGGAAAACCAGGCAAACTGGTGTTCCTTTAGAAGGAATGGTACTTGTACATCATGTGCACAACAACAACAACAACAACAACAACAAAAAACTGTTCAGAAGGCTGACATTTCTTTGCTTTTTAAAATTATGTAAGCTTTTGTTAACATGATTCAGAAAAATTTCACACTGTTACTAAAACCTTGCTGCATCAAATTTGTTTTAACCTCTGAGAAGGTAACTTATCTGTCATGTGTCTCAACTTCTGACATTTATTTCTGAATGGCTTTACATATTTTTCACTTTTAAAGTTGGCACCATGAGATAAGTTTAAAAAATATTGTCAAATAGCAAGATGTAGGGGTTTATTTATTTTTTTTAGTCTCATTATAATCCAAACATTAAATTAGGTCTTGCAGTTTTCCTTGAGATGGTAAAAAAAAGGAGGTAATAATGTGGCTACGTGAATACAGTTTCCTAAGCAGTTTTGTTTAGGAAATAAAGTGTCAATTGTTGCCTGGCAGCATCTCTAGTTGATAATGCCTCTTCAGGCAAATGGTATTTTATTTTACATGTAAGGACATGCTAAAACTATGCTATCACTATAGACAAATGGTTCATGGTCTGTAATATATCAGGGCAAATTGATGTTTTAATTGATAAAAATGAGTGCATAGGTCTTTAAGAGTCTTTCTGTTCTTCTCTGAGGGGGACTTTCTTGTCTTTTGTCTTTTCTCAGTGTAACCAGCAATGTGAATTGCTTTGTTTCTCCTTCCTCGTGTTGCTTCCCTTGTTCATGGCTTCTGTGGGGCCTGTTGGGCCTGTGGCACTTTATAAATCCCAGGCCTCTAGTGTCTGTCTACCTTTAACAGTAATTATGTTTTTTAATTTCTCTCAACATCGGGGTGAACAATGAAGGTGTACATCTTGAACCTAAATTTTTTCATATAAAATTCTAATTAGTATGCTTGGTTTTACTAGCATTGCTAAACTTTGTTTTACATGACTAATAGACTGCTACTAGTAAACCCCTGGTTTTTAATCCTTTTTTTTTTAATTAGTTCTATTTAAGTAGGTTAACTGTTGCATAGATTCTTTTGATATTACTTGACATAAAAACTGTTCTGATTTTTGCTGTGCTTATTTTTGTCTATATGTATTCTTAGAGAAAAGAAATTGCATTAGTGAAGCAATTCCTTAGACATTCTAATGTGTTGTAATATCTGACATATAGAAAGACCTTTCTTCTGTGTTTTTTTGTTATTCATTATAGTAGTTGTAAAAATGTTAATTGGTAGCATTGAAACAGTCTTGGGAAGCCAAAATGATAAAACTGCTTTTTTTTTTTTAATTGTTTTAAGAAGTTGTTTTTGTTTTCACTCCTTTTCCCCTTGTTTTAGTCCAAAATGTAGGTTTGAATACAAACGCTCTGAAACTCCCAGTCGGTATTACTGTTATTGTGGAAAAGTGGAGAATCCAGCGGTGGACCCATGGCTGGTACCTCACTCCTGTGGTCAAATATGTGAGAGGGAATTCAAACCTTCCTGTGGTCATAAATGTTTGCTGCTTTGTCATCCAGGTAAATCCTTTGTGTTTCTTGGTTGTGTGACCTGTATTTAGATACCTGTTACACAGTTCAACTTTACATCTCTTAAGTACATTTAAAATTCTCAGAATAGAAGCGATGTAGTCAAGGCTGCATTTGCTGAATGGTCATTAACAAGATACTATTTTCCTATAATTAGCAAGATACTGTTTTTCCTGTCATTAGGACCATGTCCACCTTGCCCAAAGATGGTCACAACGACGTGTCACTGTAAGAAGGCCAAAGCAGTGCCCCGACGGTGCAGTGCCAAGGAGTGGTCTTGCCGCCTGCCGTGCGGGCGAACACTGCTGTGTGGACAACATGTTTGTGAGAATCCCTGTCATGCAGGTAGACCAACCTTTGTAAAATTTCAGAGCAGTAGCTGTTTCTGTTGTTAAGATGCATCATTCTTTTGCAATTCCTACTCTCAGTGTCACTTTGCAATTGCATACAGGAGATTGTCAGCCTTGTCCACGTGTCAGTAAACAACAGTGTATCTGTGGGAGACAGACAGCAGAGAGGCTTTGTGCAAGCCCTCAGTGGCAGTGTGATCAGGTATGTTGAAGCTATCCTTTTAAACAGATTTCTCACCTTTATAAAATTTGATTACTTGATCTATTAAGGATTGGAAAAACGTATTCAGTAAGAAAAAAAAAAACTTTTGGAAGTGTACAAATCAAGAATATAAACAGCATTGTTTGAGAAGAGATTTAATTGGTGGGTCCATTAATTTTTTACAATAGTTCAAATGATACTGTTGTGGAATTGTTCTGGGGTCACTCTAGCAGTGAATTTAACTTTGTATATTCTTTTTCTTGTTCTTGAGGTTGAAATTTCAGCTGTTGCCTTCAAAAATAAGAATGAAACCACAGCTTAGCAGACAAGAGTTTCATGCTTTATTTTAGGACTGTAGCAGAATGAAAGCTTTGTGATTAATTCTTTGAAGTATATTTACAGCCTGTGTTTAAGACCAAGGCTATGGATTGATAGACTGGAAAAAATAAAAATAATTTAAAAAATTAAGTGGTGGAGGGGAGGCTGTATCAGGGGGTACTTGGCCATTCTGATCCCGGTAAGGAAGGTACTTGACCTCTGTAAAGTATCAGTTAAAATGCAGTTTATTTCAGCTAACACTGTAGTGAAAAGGAGTATAATCTAAAGACTAGCATGTCCCTTTAGATCTCTGGAACCCCAAGCTGTGCAGCATTGAATGGGCCATGATAGATGTGCAGCATACAGTGCAGACCCCACTTTGGTTGTTGAAGGTTAATTGGATCTTCTTACAAGTGGAAAGCATCCTTGATCATCATTTCTACAGTCAAACACAAAGGCTATTCAGATGAGAACTTCTTGCTGCACTTTTAGATAAAAGCAAAGACATGCAGACAGCATAATCACTGCTACCAAGTGAGAGGTGTCTCCAATCTCTTCTGCTACAGTAAGTTTATCCTGTGGCCAAAGTGTATGTGCAGCACAATGCAGGCCTGAAGGCTGAGCTGTAGGTGCAGTCCAGCACACACCTGCAACTACTGAGGTTTTGTGAATCACTAACTCCTCACTCTACTGTGGCCTTCCAGGCAGGATCACTGCAGGGACGATCAGTTTTATTTAGTGAATCTGGCAAATACAACATTTATTAACAAAATTCAGAAAAAGTGAAATTCCATCCAGAAGCATTTCACTCCTGCTTTTTACCCTTGGCTTGCTTTGGCTTGGTATGTACTTCTATTTCATTGCATTCACTGATTTCTCTGAATTTCTCAGGTGTGTGGCAAGTGTTTGCCATGTGGCAATCACACATGTGAACGAGTTTGTCATGCTGGTCCCTGTGGAGACTGTCCTCGTTCTGGGAAAAGGTCCTGTCCATGTGGAAAAACAAGTAAGCTATTTTTTTTTTTAATGATAAATTGAATAAAAAGTCCTCCAGTCTTTCACAGTCAGTAGTTTAGGCTAATTCTGCAGGGCAGGGTCCATAAAAAGTTCTTACTGTCAACCATGACAGTACATTAACTTTTTTTGCATAGCTTTCAAAGCTTTATTTAGCACCAGGGGTTTAATTTTTGATGTGAATAACTAAGTAAATCTAAGGAAGCTTTTAAAAAAACTTTTAAAAGACTACTGTCATTTGAATGTACTGTACATTGTATTTTTTCCTAAATATTTTGTCTTTTTTTTGTTCCCTAAATGTTTATTTGTACTTTTCTCTCTTCGTCTAGAGTTTACATTGCCTTGTACAGAAGATGTGCCCACCTGTGGTGATAGTTGTGACAAAGTTCTGGAATGTGGAATCCATAAATGTTCACAGCGCTGTCATCGGGGTCCCTGTGAAATATGCAGGCAGGTTAGTCTTACTTTGTCCAGTTCACATTTTGTTTGGGCTCTTCAACTATGTGCCTGGAACCATGCAAGTCACCTAAGGAAAATGAAATCATATATACCACAAAATCTGTCACTTTATTTATTAAAAGCAATATGTTCTTTCATTACTCCCCTCCCACCCCAACACAACTGAGTAAGTCGTTGAGCACTGTATTGAGTTGAGCCTGCACCTTTGGATGAGTGTGTTGCTTTAGCTTGGTTTTGTTTGGTTTGTTTTTTGTTGTTTTTTTTTTTTTTAATTATTATGCCCTAAAAGACAATTTTCCCCCCATCTTTTCTAGCTTCCTTCTGGCTTTATCTTTCTATGATATTCCTCCATTAGTGAGATGGAAGGTGGTATAACATAACACTATTTTCTTCTGTAAGAGAATTAACAATAAGAAATTTACTGTGCTCTAGATATCTCTGGAGCTTCTGTGGTCTGGCCTCCAAAGCCATTGCTCTGTCAGGTCTCAGCTGTCTCTTCCTGAACCAGCTTTGGCTACAAAGTCTAGGTGATAGTAATCATCACATGACAGCCATGATGAAGGTCAGATAATCCAGCTCATCTTCTTCTTAAGTTATCTGTATACACTAGTGGTGAATCTACTTTCATGTGGAGGAGAGGTACATTTTTGTATGAATTTCTTATGCAGTTGCACTTATCATCTTGCAGGGCACACTTGCCTTGTGTATGCAGTGTTCTTGCAAGTTCCTTGAACTTTCCTTTACAGATAGTACTAGAACATTCTATTTTCCTTTTTTTTCCTCTTATATGAAAAACGCTCTGTTTTTTCTGCCTGTCCTGGTGCCCAGGAGGTTGAAAAGCAGTGTCGCTGTGGGAAGCACACCAAGCGCATGCCGTGCCATAAGCCATACCTGTGTGAAACCAAGTGCACTAAAATCCGCGACTGTCAGAAGCACCAGTGCCGCAGGAAGGTAAGAGCCCAGAGATGATCTGTCTCAAACGCCTTGTTTAGCTGACTTGTGAAAAAAGTCTAGATAAAATCACATCAACTTGTTGCTCCGCCTCATGTTACTGTGTAGCAAGATGAATTTTCTTCTTTGTCACTGAAACTAGTTTTCAATGTACTAGAATTCTCTGAAAAGGATGACATCGAGTAACACTCACTGGCCTTATAAGCAGGGAGAGGATTTTGACAACTCTACAGTTCCTGAAGGCACTTTTGCTGTCAGATTCTTGAGTAGTCACTGATGCTTTATGCTTTCTGCAGCAGTTAATTCAATTTATTTCCCTGCTTTGTAGGAAGAGCTGGGAAACACTTAAAATTTTGTCAGGGACACACTCTTTATTTTTCACAGCCCAGCATTCCATCTCATGTGCACAGCAGTGCAAGCAGCAGTGGTCTGACATTTGGGAATTGGAGATTTGTTTCACTTCTTATTTGAAGTCAAAAGTATCAGAAGTATCTTTTTAGTCTATTCACTAAAGAGAGCCTGAAAGTTGCCTCCTATTTTTGAATTAATACTTTGTGAAAGTTGGACTACTTACCACAAATAGGCATGAAAAAATACAGTTTTACTCTTAAGTATTTTTGAATATTATTGTTGTAGTAAATTTATTTTATGTGAAAAGATTACAGAACAAGTGAATGCAATGTTGACACCTCCATGGTGGAAAATACAGGTTTCTTGTTGGAAGGAGGGTGCTTTTCAAGTTAATAGAAAAGATGATGTTCTCTCCTGATATGACATCCACTGATGTGATGGTTTTATGAAATGTTTTGATTCTTTCAGGTTACTGATTTATTTAAGAATAGAAAATAGATAACTGGTCTTGAAGTTATCTGCCTTTACTACAGAGGTAAAAGGTGTATTAAAAATGGTTAGACCTTCTTGTGCTGGGGACAATAGAACATAAAAGTGGAAGAAATTGCAGAATAATGAGGTGAACTGTTAGATGTCCTATCTTCTGAAATTATTTGTAGTTAAAATATTATAATATTTTGAGCTTTATGCTGTTTTGAAGCCCTCTGCCTTTTTAATGTATTGAAATGATGCATTCAAATGTGTGTTTTCTTGTTATTTCATAATAAGAATTTTTTTTAAACCACTTTACAGGTAGCCTTTTTTCTGGAATGAGTTTGAGGAAATTTGACTAAGTTGCACTGAGTTTTTTTTTAAATAAGTATTGAAAAATGAGATAGTAGAAGAGGGAGAGTGTACACCAAAAGTTTCTGCCTCCAGTTATTAGACTTCATGGGGTTTTTTTTTAATAGTGCTGTTCTGGAAACTGTCCACCTTGTGATCAAGTCTGCGGGCGGACTCTTGGCTGCAGAAATCACAAATGCCCTTCAGGCTGCCACAGAGGTAAGAACAGGTGAAGAATCCCTGTAGTGATGGAATATTGTTTATTTTTTGCCAAATTTCATGCTTGCATGACTGTGTGTAGTACTTAATGAATTCTCTCCATTGTTGCATGTGGGCTTTTTGTGGGGGCAGTGTTTTTGAAAGTGCTGGTTAGAACTTAAGGACTTACATAGTGGCAACCTGAATTTTTATGTGGTGATTTTGCTTAATACTTTTCCTCTGAAAATGCTCCTGTCTCCTTTTCAATTGAGTAATACAAAAGCCATGGCTTGACTTCCTATTCTCAATAATTCTCTTCACTGAATATGCATAACAAAGTCCAAATGCGTACAAGAAATGACTGCTGCTGATTGAGTCTGGACAGTTTTAAAAAATCCTAGAATGCAACATGTGATACAAGTGGGCTTAAAATGAAAAAAAAATGATGGAATTTGAATATATATCGGTATCCTACTGGTAAAAGAAAATAAGAACTTGTTACTGACTGAGAAAGATAACAAAAAAGTTTGCTTCTGAATCCAGTGACCTTGGTTTGAAAGATGCTGGAAATGGGCAAAATTACCTGGCAGATTGCTTGGACATTTGCTTGGTAGGGGGTTAAATTGGAATGACTGGAAAATTGTCTGCCCTCTCAGCAATTTTCCCCATGGAAGCTGCTGCCCTGCTGAAACAGCAGCCAAGTAGCCTCTGTAATTTTCCTTAGTATTCTGAAGTATAAATTGCAATGACTCAGGAAATAAATCACAACTTGTTCAGCCAGTCTTCCTTCTGAAGCAGTGACTCTTAGGAGAAGAGGATAGGTAAATGTGGTAGTTGTACCTGTTAACTTGCTATTAAATCTGTCACCACAAACTAGTAGTTTGTTTTTTCTCTGTATACTGTGCCCCCTATTCTCTTTCCCTTCCCTTTCTTCTCCATCCCCTGTAGCTCTCTAAAATCTTGGAAATACGTAATTTTTTGTGTACTGTCAGAAGAAAACTGGTAACATTGCTTTTCCATGTTAGTTTGGTTGATAACTAAATTCTAGAATAAAATTCTGATTGGAAAACTAAAGAGCTTATGCTGTATTATGGGATAAGCTTTTATGTTGAATGATTGTTTGTATTTGGTGCTGCTGGCTAAAAGTGACAAAGATTTCTAGTAATTAACATGAAAACAATAAGGCAATGTCTGTAAGAAAACAAAAATGATCCTGGAGAATGTAAATACAAATATATACACTTTGAAGAATACCTTATCAAAAGAACATAATTGCCTATTTACTCACTAAAGTTGCATATAATGAAGGTAATCACTAATGATACCAGATGATACATTTATTTTCTTTTCTAAATTCTCTGTTTTAACAAAATACAGTCTTGTACAGTTTGTAATATCTTCGTAAATGTTTGAAAGTATTCCTAATAAAGGCAATTATTTTAATATAAAAATATTTATATTTTCTAATATAAAAACAAAGTATTAGGAAAGTATTCCTAATAAAGGCAATTAATGGAAAAATTAAAGGAAATAATGCCTCATAGGAAATAACTTCCCAGATGGGGTCCTTTAAAAGCCACCAAATCTCAGAATTTTTAGAGTTTGGTGATAATAAACACTTGGCCTTTAGCAGGAGTTTCTAAAAAAAGGTAACTTAATCTCTTCTGTTTGTGGTTTGTTTTTTTTTTTTTTTCTTCTTTTCTTAAATATTTATTGTGCTTGCTGAAATTTGCAGTGTGTTGCCAGGGAATAGAAATATTTTGCTTCCTACTGTAGTACATTGTATCTCTTGATTTGAGAACAGTGTGCTCTCACCTTACCTTCAGACTCTCTGAATCTCTGATCTCTGCCTTTCTGTATTTTTGAGAATGTAGCCAGTTGTCTTCCTTAATAGGATATTTAAGTGAATTGTAGACATAGCCACTCTGGGCAGTATAGCTTTAGACCTTCAATTTATTTTGCAAAAGTAGCTGGGCAAGCTTGAGAAGTGGGCCTTGGGAATCTCATGAGGTTTACCCATCAGGTACAAGGTGCTGCACCCCAGGGTTGGGGCAGTCCCTGGTATTAACACAGACTGAGGGACGAACAGATCCAGAGCAGCCCTGCTGAGAGGGTCTTGAGGGTGCTGTGAGAGGCTGGACTTGACCCAGCCATGGGCACTCACAGCCCAGAGAGCCAAAGGTGTCCTGGGCTGCATCCAGAGCCCCGTGGGCAGCAGGGGAGGGAGGGGATTCTGCCCCTCTGCTCTGCTCTGGTGAGACCCCAGTGGAACACTGCATCCAACTCTGGGGTCCCAGCACAGGAAGGACATGGACCTATTGGAGAGAGTCCAGAGGAGGGCCACTGAGATGGTGAGAGGTATGGGCACCTCTCCTGTGAGGACAGGGTGAGAGAATTGGGGTTGTTTAACCTGGAGAAGACTTGGCAGCTTTCCAGTCCCTAAGGCAGCCTACAAGAAAGATGGAGGGGGACTTTTTACAAGGACAGGCAGTGGCAAGACAAGGGCAATTGGCTTTTAAGTGAAAAGAGAATATGTTTAGATTAGATATTGGGAAAAGATTTTTTTTACTCTGAGGGTGGTGAGGCATTGGAACTGGTTACCCAGAGGATTTTTGAATGCTCCATCCCTGGCAGTGTTTTGAGGCAAGGTTGGGTGGGGCTTTGAGCAGTAGGGTTTAGTGAAGTGTGTCCCTGCCCATGGCAGAGGGGTTGGATCTAAATCATCTTTAAGATCTCTTCCAACTCAAATGATTCTATGTTTCTGTGCATGCTGAACACTATATTGTTATTTAATTTACTTTGCAAAATGAAGACTGTAGTGCTTCCATCCTTTTCTCTTCAGCAGCCTTTTGCCAGTGAGACATCTGCTTCTAGAAATGCTGCTTTTCAGATCCTGCTAACAAGTCAGAATTGATTGAAAATTTTTGCTGTAAATATCTTCAGTTGTTTTCTTTAAAGCTTCAGATTGGAACATGATTAGTAAGCTAAAATCCCCTGTCTTTGCTTTTTTTAGAAGATTCATATTCTTGCTGTTAAATTACTCAATAATAAAACTTAGCAGTTGGCACTTGGTGAAGAAATGGTGTGGGAGAGTTATGAATTAAAACATAGATCTTTTACAGATACAGTTTTTAAAATGCATCAGATTACTAACTTTATAGAGATGGAGGATGTTTTCAAGGAAGCATTCATTTTACATAGGCTGAACATGAATATCATACTAAATCTGCAAAACTTTATTGTACCAGTTTTTCAGTGTCCCTTTTTGAATTTGGATGTAAGATGACATTTCTTCATAGGTATGTAAGACTGAAATACAAATTGAAAACATCTAAATGTTGTGTGATCTAAATAACTGGGCTTCTTTTATAAATGTGATAAAGAGGTTATGCCTGACTTGCTTGTCACATTGTTAGTATGTTTATTTTTAGGTAGTTGTAATCCATGTCCGGAGACTGTAGATGTGAAATGCAATTGTGGAAAAACTGTCATCAAAGTGCCCTGTGGCAGAGAGCGCACCATCAAACCTCCCAAGTGCAAGCAGCTGTGCAGGTCAGTATAGAAAGTGGGTCTGTTTCCTGTTCTTAAGTGGAGTTTAAAGTGTTCTTAAAGAAAGTGGTAAAATATACCTTGAAAGGCAAAATTTGTTCATTATCTGATTACAGTTATTACTTCTCAGTCTTCTGAATCCTTGACTGTGCAGATGGAGATTAGCAATACCTCTCTGACACAGAGGTTTCATGAGCAGCTTGCCTGCTTCATGGGGGAGGTTCTGTCTCACCAAGCTCTTCCAACTCTGTAGTCCAGCTCATTTCCTCAAGTCATCTCTGGTATGTTTTGAAGTACCTCATTGAGGCAGTTTATCTAGAAAACTATACTAGCAAAAGAAAAAGAATATTTTCTGCTGGGATGTAGCAAGATTATGTAGTGCAGAGTAGAATTAGGATTGAAACAGCTGTTTGAGTATGTAAACCCAACTTTGATTTTTAATTTTATTTAGAATTCCTCTCTAATTGTATTGTAATGTTAACCACCTGCTGAAGGTGAGAAGTAAACTAAATCACAAAAAACACCAACAGCTTGTTCATAACTCAATTCTTTGTATGTTGAACATTCTTGCCCAGTGACTGTAACTTTGTATTTCCTGCTGTCATATTGATTCATTCTTGGATTTTACTTTAGTCGGCCACCTACCTGTCACCATCCTACCCAGGAGAAACACTACTGTCATTTTGGGCGGTGCCCTCCGTGTCGCCAGCCCTGCCGGAAAACCTTAACCTGTGGCCATTTGTGCCCTGTTTCCTGTCATGATGAAGCACTTGTGAAGCAAACAGGCTCAGTAAGTAAACAGTGAAAAATGGTGCATTATTTGTGTTTGGAACAATGAGCATCAGTTTGACCTAAATCTTCTGTTTTGGGGCTTTTGGAGTTCAGAGTAAACACATAATCAAGCACAGAGGTAGGCATATTGCTCAGCATGATGCTAAGTGGTTCTAGTTCCTTTGCTGCAATCTAGGTAATTTTGTCATACATACTTGAATTGCTCAAAAGATAAGATTCTTGTTGGAGTTGTATTAAAAAGATTTAATTTCAGCTTTAAGCAATTGCTTTTAGCATAAGAACCAAAAAAAAATTTAAGTATGGTATTTACAAAACCATCAAATTTTGCACAAGTTAGAGGTCAGAAATTGGCAGTTTTTAACATAACATGTGTTATGCACTGCATGATGGTAATTGAAGTAGCTTAGTTGAAATATTTTTACCTTTATTAACTGGTTAGAACTGTTTTACTGGTCTTTTTCATTTGGCTTGGTGCTTAATTTTTAGCACTAGGAGCCACAGGATTTAATTTTCCTATCCCTAACCAGGCTAAGGATAAAACTGTAATTTTTTTGTCTATATGGGATGTGGAGATTTCCATTAGTAAAAAGCTAGTTAATAGAAAGTGAATTTCTTAGAATTGGAAAGGCTTTAGATTGTACATTTATTTATGGTCAGGCAGATAGTTCCATTTATGTTTTGTATTCAGCTGGTGTCTTTTGCTCTCAGCATCAGTCTGCAGGGCCTTGGGAACAGCCATCTGAGCCGGCCTTCATTCAGACTGCACTCCCGTGCCCTCCCTGTGAGGTTCCTATACCAGTGTAAGTAGTAAAATAAAAAAAAAGCGAATTAAAAGGGGAGGTTTATATAAGGTATAAATTACCTTATATGGAAGGTAATTATTTGTGTCCAAGAAGTTATCAGGGATATTTTTTAAAAAATAACTGTTCTTCAGACTAGACCTCTGAAATAACTGAAAAATATGATGTATTAGTAGAGAAAAAGAAGATGCTATTTGGAACAAAAGCAGGTTACTTTCTAAAAAGTAACTGATTTCATATACAACTACAATTAATTTGCACATGAAACAAATTTTGAGGTTTTCATTATAAAGCACAGCAATCCAAACAACTGTTGAAAAGGAGGAGGCACTGAGCTGCTATAGATGGGTGATTTTCTTAGTTTACGCTTTTAAAAAATAGATTGCACTAATTTTTGTGTGAAAAGCACTCTCAATGTTTGAAGTCCCCTAAACAAATATGCATTTTCTAAATCTCTGATTTTTTTATTTTTTAACAGGGAGTGTCTTGGACAGCATGAGGTGAGTCATGGAAACTGCCCTGTGAAGTGAAATATGGCAGTTATCTTACTTTGTAAGTCTGCAAAACAAAAGGCATTAAAAAAGAATAGTAGATTTTTAATACATATTTTTAAATTGATGGAGTACCTTAACATGACAGCTTACATATCAGAAGGTATTTCATTCCCTTCTGAAGAATGTGTATCTATTTGACTTTGGGCAATTCTTGGACAGAAATTTAAACTCATGATTTATGTAGCTCCTTGTGTTTTCTTGCAGGTGTTTAAATTTTATTTAAATGTTTTTCAGTGGTCTTCTTATGAAATATTTAGGCTTTTTTCCCCTCATTCTATAGTTAATCTCTCTCTGTCACACACTCTTGAGTTCTATGAACTGCTGTGTATATTTTAAAAGGATTAGGAATATAATGTCATACAGGAAGATTCTCATGTGACTTGGATCTAAGCACACATGGATGAAATCAGACAGTATAGTGGAAACTTCTTTAGTGTTAGTTAATAACTTATCTTTCTGGTGTGTAGCCTTCTCTAGTTCTAGATGGAGTTGCTGTCTGTTTTGGCTTGCATGAGAAGGGAATCTAATTGATACTTGGTAGCTGTCATCATGATTCACAATAATTTCTAAAAGTTACGAAATGTAAGTCAAGTATTTTGTCTTGATTTCAGAAGATGATTGCTAAACTAATTTAAAAAAATGTTTTGCTGTTATGGCTTTGTCTACTGGTATGTCTGGTATGAATTCAGTGTCAAAGCCTGACTAACAATATTATAAAAAAAACGAGGATCATTTAAGCAAGTAAAAAATGCTAGAAAACACTAAATACAAAAATATTGAAGATACCTCTTTTTTTTCTTTGACCTTTATTAATAATGTCTTGATGTGTGTTGTAATGGTGCCTTGATTATATTTTGGTGACATCTTCAAATGTTGTTACCAGCGTCCATGTAGCTGCAGTCTGTTGGGGCAGCACGTTCCTAACCCATCCAGGCTGTGAATGCAGCTTTTCCATCGAGCTGTTTTGCAGCTTGATGGTTGCTGAAGAAAAGCCTGTCCTGAAAGTGGATGAAAAGATCAACAATGCTTGTCTGTTTGTTGCTGAAACAGATGGGCTTGCTTTGTTTTTCCACAGTAAAACTTAACATGTAGATCAGCCAGGTTTTTTTTGAGTCAGTGACATGGTTTTTGATAGAACATACTGAATCTCACCCCAACTTCCATGAATTTATGTTAAACAAAATGCGAGCTGTGGTCAATAGACCCAGTCTGTAACGTGATCTAGACAATGTAAAAGGATTCAGTCCTGTTCAGATGTACATGACTGTAAAGTTTGTCCTTCCTCACAGCAGGACAGTATTGCTACACTTAATAGAAAGAATAGTAACAATTACTACATACTTATTACTACTTGTTTCAGAATAATTAAAAAAAAATTAATTCATTTTCTGTTGCATACTAGTCTTGGCAAAATCATCCAGTGGCTTTGGGTCGTGTTTTCTATGTGGATTTGCATAGACAATAAGGACAAATCCCTGTGAGTCTACAGCTGACTTTAATTATTTTGATTTTTTGATGCTACATGGTACTCTAGATGAACTGTGACTTCTGTCAGCCCACAGAGGGCGATGCTGCCTTCCTACTGAAGTGCAGCAATTCCTCGCGTGAAATTGTCTCCTGTTTGAGATTTTGGTGGAAGTTATGGAAAAGAATGAGTCATTAATATGTATACGAAGTGTATTTTGTTTGCAGTGGATTTTATGATCATTGTACATTTTTGTGTTGCTCTGAGATCTCTGGAAAGAAAAAAAACCATGTAGTGTCAGTTCACTGTTTTACAGCCACATTGGTTCCTAACAAATAATCTCAGCTCAAATTAATTTACTTTTGTTATTAAGAGAAAACATATGTATTTAGGAATGCTTCCCTCAGTAGAAGGGTCCAACTCCTGTGAGGGGATTTTCACTGGGAAATGGGGACTCTTCACAAGTGACAAAAGTAGTAGCAATTTTCTTAAACTTTTGCTGTGTGTAGGTGCTTATTGCTGTACTATGCTACTACTTATGTTGGACTATTGTTATACCTCCTATAATGGAAGAGATATAAAAAAAGAAAGAAACTAGGAATGAAGCAGGCTATAAAGTCTTCTTGTGTTTTATCAGGATGTGTGATGACAATGTGTAGAATAGAGAAGCAAACACCTTAGGACTTGTATAACAAGTAAATCTACTGTCTAATTTTTTAATATTTGGACAGTAGTTTTAATTTGTGTGGATATTGGAGTTGGTTGTTCATTGGGAAGGTTGTGTTTGGGGTTGTTTTTTCTTTTTTTATTTCTCTTTGGTATTTAATTTAGGAAGTATTTTTAAGGAATTGATTTAGTTTGAGCTCTTACATGTTCTGGCATTTAGAACAAGCAATTTATCACTTAAGAACAAACTTAAAATTACTTTTCAGATGATGTAATGATATAAAATCTGTGCTTAGTGGAAGTATGATTCTACATGATGTTTAAGCTAAAAGAACATTTCTTTTAGCTGAAGTCGACAGCCTTCTCTTAAATAATTTTACCTATATTTAGAAAAATAAATAACTTAGCATTCTTCCATTTGTAGGCTCTTAAAAGTAGCTCTCAATTTTGTCTCAGGTTGTGTGTCAGAAAAATCACCTATCCACAGTTGGTGTCATCCCAAAAAACAAATCTTGATGTTCTAATGTTTTTTAACTGTTATATACATTGGAATTTCATAGCAGTAGTACACATGTGCTGTTTTAACATCTTTTAAAATGAAGTTATTCTAAATCTTTTTTTATGGGAAACATACATTAAAGCTGAGACAAGGTAAATGATGACAAAGAAGGAAATCTTTACTGACTATGATATCAATTTATCTGCTGTGTGTGATTTTCTTCTAGTTGCTTCATTTCATTAAACATTCTAGAGGAAGGAAAACGCTCGGGTTTTGCTTCCTTGTAAATATCTTGTATCAGGCTGGACATATCATTGAAATCTCTTCCTTCTTGGGTGTGTCTATTTTCTTTTGGTAGGAATTTAATGATATGTTTTAATATTCTGAATGGGTTTTAGTTCTGGTTTGTTCATAGGAGGAAGACCATTACTCTGCCTCTAGGTAAAAATTAATGTGAAACTTGATGACTATGTATGTATGGCTAAACATCTTATAAAGGTTTCCAGAATTTCCTTGCCCTGTTGCTTTCTGTTTTCATATTCTAATTGATTTATGTGTTAATCGCTTTTATGCATTGGGGAGATTTCCTGAAAAGCTTTTGAAAGTTGTCATGTGTTTTTTTCCTTCCTTTCCCTCCTTTCCCTCCTTTCCCTCCTTTCCCTCCTTTCCCTCCTTTCCCTCCTTTCCCTCCTTTCCCTCCTTTCCCTCCTTTCCCTCCTTTCCCTCCTTTCCCTCCTTTCCCTCCTTTCCCTCCTTTCCCTCCTTTCCCTCCTTTCCCTCCTTTCCCTCCTTTCCCTCCTTTCCCTCCTTTCCCTCCTTTCCCTCCTTTCCCTCCTTTCCCTCCTTTCCCTCCTTTCCCTCCTTTCCCTCCTTTCCCTCCTTTCCCTCCTTTCCCTCCTTTCCCTCCTTTCCTTCCTTTCCTTCCTTATCCTGTGGAAGACCTGTAGTCTGGAAATGTTGCCTTCTTTTTTTTTTTTTTTTCCCATTTAGCTTTCATAAAATACTTATGGTTCTCATCTGCCTTCTTCATTTTTCAGCTCATCAGCCTCCTGGAGTTTGTGGCTACTTTGATGTTTGTCTTTGTATTGAGAATTCCAGCCCTCATTTAACCATTTCAGAAACTCATTCCAATTGTAGGAAGTAAAAGTTTACTTTCTCAGCTGGATTTATTACTTAGATCCACAGCAGAGAAATGGAGAAAAAAAATAATATAGGCTTGAATTAATTGAAAATTTTCAATTTTTGGCTACGGTGTCTGTTGATTCCAGTAGGTTGTTGTATCTTACTGAGCTCAAGCTGAAGCTCTGCTGCATGCAGCCAGAGGGCTGGAATGTTCCCTCTAGTTAGACCTCTGAAAGCTGCCATTGTTGCCTGGCTGACTTCTGTGCTTCCCCAGTCTGCCTTTGTTTAACAGTGCCTCTCATCTGTGTACTTACTTGAGCAATGCTCCTGGAAGGGATGTTCCAATTCTGCCTAAGTGCTTGGCTGTAACTGGAGCTAGGGGTTGTGTCCTTATCTGGTGGAAGACTAACTGCTGGTAAAAAAAGGCTCACCAGCATTATGGAACAGCTGGAGCTAATTGCTGCTGTTGCCCTGATCTGCTGTCACTGTCTGAGCCACAGGCAGAAGCATAGTCATAAAAAACTGAGTGGCAATGGGCGAGCAAGGAAAGGTAGAGAAGTGGGTGGAATGTAATGATTAATACATCTTTTTTTTTTTTCCTTCTTTTATCTTATAATCCTTTGACTACTTACATTGCTACTGAAAAGATCTTGTGCTCTGGGGAGGGAGATGGAGTAGGATGTGAAGGGGTGGAATATTTGGAACACCAAAACCTTTGGTGATTGCTAAGCACATTCTGAGTAGGGTACTATTCTCTGCTTCAGACCCACTGCTTGCTGGCTTTTCCTTTGGTCACCAGAAGCATCCATCAGAGACAGAGTAGGATGTTGGCGGGACCAGGTGTGGTTGTTGTATTAGTGCTTTAGCCAGCATGAGCTTCAGCTCTGACACAGGGGTGTGAAAGTGGTTGGATGTGATGGCCTCAAGGTTTTCTCCTGTGTATGCCATGCTTGATGTTCAGCTTGCCGTGCAGACTTCTCTTCAGTCTTAGTGAGTCAGGATGATCAGGGGAGTTCAGAAGTCTTGTGAAAGAACTGGATTTTGAAGTGATGTAGTGGAGTAGTATTTTTTGGGTGAAGCCCAGAAAAATTTATATAGGCAACTGGATTTAAATTGTGCGTTGTGTGCTTGAGGGAGTTAACATGGACAGTGCTGAAGGAAGGCTGTCCCTCATTCTGCCCTGTGGAGTCATCTCTCTTTTTTCTTTTCCTATGTTCACCTGTTTGTATGGCCAGGCCACTGGCAAAAGTCAAGAAACATTTTTCTATTGATTCCATTTCTTCCATTTTGATTATTTGAATCATCTTTCAGTAAAGAGAGATGTGTGGTAGGAGAGTGCTGTGAGAGCTGTAGAGTTTGAAGAGAGAAAAGGAATGGGTACCCTGCAAAGCAGTTCAGTCAACCACAGTTTCAACATAAAATCACACCCTTAGTATAGTCAAAGTGAGTTATGTCACATTAGCCTCTTGTGTAATAACATCACAAATAGTTTGTTTTTCTCTGAGAAATGACATGAAATTAAGAAAAAAATCAATTTTTTTGACAGCATCACAGAAAACTAATCTTTTTTTTGTATGAGTATTATATAATGGTTGGAAAATGCCAACAGTGAGTTTCCTCTAATCCTTTTGTATGGAGGGACTTGTACTATTCAACTTAGGGCAAGTAACCTACTTAGGAATTTACACTGGTTTCAGTACCAATGAAGAGTAATGGCTTTTAAGTAGATGCTCTGAAGGTTTCTTCAGAGTTCTGTTAACTGGAGTGTTGACCTCAAATTGGAAAGTACAAATGTGACATAACACATTAAAATCTTAGTCCTGTTCTGGAGCTATTTCTGCTTCTCCTTACTTTTCCTGGGAGTTATATTTGATGTAGTCAGTATTTGCTTTTTAGTATTTCTGGCTTGGAGGTTTTCTGTTTTTTCAGACTGTAAAATATTTTTGATTTATGGTGACCATAACACAATAAGCCCTATGAAAGCAAACTGTTACTGTCTTTTGCAATAATAGTAAAGCACCCTAGAAACCTTTGATGGAAGACATGAGTGTAATTCAGAAAGATGGAGCAAATGGTGCTAAAAGATTTGAGTGTAAAATAATCTTTCAAAAAGAAAGGGAAACTATGCTGCAAAAGTTAGCTTGTTTGATAAAGTGTGCCTTTTTCCTGTTATAGTCAGTGTAAAACAAATTCGTGTGGACACATTGTTATGTGGACAGGAACCCAAATGATACTTAAAAAATCAAATAGAATTTCTCTGGTGTTTTTTCTTTTTCAAAGCAGAACCAAAGCTTCTCTGTAATAATTCTGTGTCTCTGTGTGTGTAAATATATATATCTCACAGGCTACTAGCATGTGCAATGCTTGTATATATATCCCACCTGCATATCTATATTTATTTATTTATTTTTAACTTTTAGGTTAGTCCATTACCATGTCACTCTGCAAATCCCTACTCATGTAAGAGGTTTTGTGGGCGGCTTCTTGATTGTCAGAATCATACCTGTATGAAAGAATGTCATCGTGTTACCAAATCCAACAGTAGTGCCGATGGAAAGAAGGTAGGGTAATTTCCTGTTTGCTTTTGTTTTTGTGTATTTTATGTATTTTATATGGAAATTGTCTTCAATTTTACTTGGAAATAAGGAATTTGCAGCTGGCAGGTAAAGATCTATTCCAGATCCCACTGGGAGACTTGCATGTGTGCTGTTCCCACTGATGCTGTGACAGTTAGCTCATCTATATTTCCTTAGACTATAAACCTGAGACACTATTGCATTTTTTGCAAATTCTATAACTGTCTTGTGATGACATTACTTTGATTTCATCAGAACTTTATTTAACACCCTAGAGAAGTCTCTTCTGAAGTTACAAAAAGTAGCTTTCAAGATCAAGGGCAGCTACTGATAATCCCTGTATACAAATGCACTTGCAGTCTACTGGGGAAGCTATTTACTGAGGAGAGTTTAAATGGGTTGAGGAGGGTGGGAGACCTTTAGAAGAGCACTGGAAGACTTTTCAAAGTACTGGGATGATGTACTCATGTTTATCAGTGCCTACTAGAAACTGTCATTTATGCAGTTAAGTTGCAGGTGTTAACTGCTGAAGATAATGTGAAACAAAAGTGTAAAACTAAAATTGTTCAAGTTATGAGCAGTTAGAGCCACATATATATGTTGTATGGTGTGGGAGAGTCATGATTTGGAGGGAAACAGCTTCTCAAGTTTTTTTTTAAGCATTACTTTAGAAAAAGTTGCACCATGGGCAGTCTGGGCATTTAGAAAACACAGAAGCATTTAGCTGGGTATAAAGCAGGAATGTTATATTTTAACTAGCTTACACTTAAATAGCATAATATCTCTGTGGATTTGTGTCTTGGACGTGGTGGTGTTGTCATTTAATAACTATATATCATAACACATTAATTTATGATTGTGGAAATTTTGTCTGAGGAGTATGGGCTGTTAGTGCAACTGGTGGAACAGTGACTTGCAGCAACAGTGACATCAGTAAATAGTGAGAGTTACAGTTAAGCATCCCCAGTTCTGGCTATACGAGGCTGCCTGCCTGCTGCTTCAGTTAAGCCAATTAAAATGTGAATGAGTCAGGACTATTCCTGGCTCCATTTTGAATGAGGCAGTACATTCTCAGAAGAATGGGAGTCTATGTACCTGCAAAGCATGGGTAAATCTCATTTCTCAATTTTCTTCAATTCTTATGAACTCAAGTTGATGTTGACCTTTAGAGCTTTTGTTCTCTTGTTTTCGTAGACTAAATGTAGTCAGGGCTGATTTAATTTCTGGCTTATATGTCTGAGTAGTGATTTTTCTGTCTGGAATTTCAGTTTGTTCTGCGTGTTGTGTTAGAAAAATTTTGCAGAAAGGCCAGCTGTTTACTTTTACCCACTGTTAAATGTTATATGACAGTTTTCTAAATGGTTTTAGTTGCTGTTGTTTTTCTTAGATTTGAATTTTTGTGAGTTAAGATTTGTAAAAAATCATTGTACAAAGGTTTCTTTTTAAACTTCAGCAAAAATTGTTCAGCTATAGATGGAGAAGGAAAGGGAACTGGAGAAAAACTATTAAAACCTTAAAATTCTTATGCTGTTATTTTGAACAGCATAAAGTGGAACATTGGTGTTGGGAAAGTCCTTTTGGGGAAGCTTTTTGTAGCTTCATTCCTGGATAAATTTGCTTTACTTTGGCTGACTTCTTGGAAACTAAACATTGAATGTGATAATGGGCCTTAAATATTGTGTAGGTTCAGTTGATAACTCATGTCAATCTGTCTGGGTCTATTTGGTTGCAGACTGGGGTTCTGGAAGTGTTGTTAAGAATATGAGTAGAAATGAAGCTTCATTTACTGTGCTGTTCATCACCTTGTGCCGGTGATCGCATCAGCTGGAATGAGAGTGACATCACAGCTCTGGTAGACTTGTGTAGTCTGTGGAGTAGAAGCAAGACCTTAGGCAGTTCTTAGGATGTTCCCAAGTTAATAATCCTTTTTGGAAGATTATACAGGATATCATATGTGTAAGGAAATGGAATGACTTAAAGTTTGCTGCTTAAAATCAAGCAAACCAATCCTTCCACCCCTGTATTAGAGGTAGTATGTAATGACTCAAGCATTACAAGAACATGGTGAGTGGGATAAGTTGGTTTTAGATATGTAATGACTTATTTTTTTAACAATTTTCCTTAGAGAATTAACAGGGATTATGGTCACTTTCCAAAGCACTAATATTAAGGAGCTTCTTTTAAGCCCAGAAGGGAAAATAGAATTCTCTTTGACTGACAAACACTGGCATTTCTGGTTTTTTCTTAAAAAACATGTTTTATTAATTACTCTTGCTTGTGAAATATCTTACTGAATAGCTTGATTCTCATAGCAAAAACACCCCAACTCCTTCTTCTATGTAACACGTCGTTAATGACACCCTACAAAACAAATACTTGGCATTTTCTTTAGTACTTTGTTTTAATTTTGTTAGGCGGGTCCAGAATGTTCACAGTGTGAAGAGGAGTGCACCAAGCCCCGGCCAGCTGGCTGTCCTCACCGATGTGTTTTGCCCTGTCATCCTGGGGATTGCCCATCATGTCTCCAGATGCTTAAAATAAAGTGTCACTGCAAACTATCAGTACTGTATATTGAATGCTTGTAAGTGTCAGAACACAAACCAGCTTTTCATTTAAATGCTATTAACTGGAAATAATTTGAAGTGCCTGGGGATGGGAGCTACTCTTATGGCAATAAAATTTTTCTTGATTATGATTTCTAAGATAATGGTTTTTTCTATTTAAATTTTGCAAGTATTTTATTTGGTATTACTGCTGAAATTGCTATATATGCATGGAGTCTCATGAACAGAAATTGATTTTATAATACAGATAATACTTTGAATTATACAAATATAATGTAATCTATATAAAATTTGTTCTATATGTGCTTATTTTAGAGTATGTAAAGAAGAATTTTATACAAGTATTAGAATGAATGTAGTTAGTCTAAAAGGTCTTTGTGCAATTAATGTCTTTCAATTTCTAGCTTTAATCGAAAAACTGCTTAGTCTTTCAATTTGTACACTTTTTTAATCATTTGTGTGTGTGGATAGATTTTAAGCTAGACTTCACAAAATATAAATTGAAACTTGGGAATTGTTCTGAAAATATTCATCATATGCAAGTGTATTTTTCTTAAAGTACCTCAAGTCCTCTAAATTTTTGTGGGTTTGTCTGTAAAACAGGGCAGTTTATATTAGTCACAAAGGATTTGGACAAATGAGTCCGCTTTTATTTACAGTGAAATATACTGAAAATACACCCGTAATTGCATTGACTTCTGTTATTTTTAAATTGTTTGGGGTTTTTTTAACACAAATACATCTTTCCTTTTACAGAAAACTAACATGTGCTGATGTAAAAGAAAAGGAGCTTCTTATTTCCTGCAGAAATCAGTGTCCAAAAGAGGTAAGCCATATTAATAAAGAAATGCTTCAGTTGATGGGTATGTGGAATTTTGTGAATATAGGCCAAGCAAACTAGAGAAGCTTAGTCTAAGTGAATATGTTAAATAATAGATGTGAAGGTGGTTAGTGGACTGTACTTCAAGGACAATTATTAATATATTGCTGTCAACTAGGAGGAGTATATTAAAGGAACAGGGGTTTGTCTCCAAGGCACGAATGGCTTGGATGTTTAAACACACAGATGAGCTTGAATGTGAAAGAGTATGTCCTCTTTCATGGTTTTAAAAACTGGTCATCAATCTATGTCTCATAAATGATAAGATGCTGTTTGATTAGGAAAAATGGTAAGAATTGTGCTTGATATTCTCATGTAAGTGCAGGTTTAGAATCCCTATCTGTGCATTTTGGAGGCTAAGGGATTTTATACTTCATAAATGAGATGAGATAATAATGCCCAGGTGAATTAGTGAAATATATGTTAAGTAGTGTAAAATGAAAGACAAGCCAGTTAGTCTCTCTGCTGTATCTAGGTGCATCTAAAGGTTTGCTGTGAAGAAGAGAAGAATAATATCCTTACTACATGATATTTAGACTATGAGCCAGTAGCATCAGTAAAGAAAATTCCTGTTCAATACTATGTTTAAGTAATAAACTTTGTGGAACAGGGCAGGAGCTGGTTGGAGAAGCTACCAAATTTTCATGAGAAGCAGCTTAGAAATGTTTTCAGGATGTCTCTTGCAGCAGTGTTACCCACAACTGGATGTGAGGGATGGGCCAAAGGATTTTTTTCCTTGTCCCTCCCAGTGCTGCAGTTGTGTGCTGCTTGTGTGCTTTCAGAAATCCTTGCATTACTTATTGTTTTGTGTTTGTTCCTTATTTGTTATTAATTGTGCTGAGAGTGACAGCTCTGTCTTTACTCCTTTTCCCACTGGAGGGTTAGAAAATGTGTGAAGTGGAAAAGCAAGAATTTCATTATCATCCAGTGTCAGAAACTTCAAATTTGAGTCCTTGTCTTTATTAAAAAACTTTTTAAAAATTATTTTGATTAAATACAAAAATTTACAAGATTTCTCCTGCTTTCCCAGCAGTGTCTGATCATCTGCTTTTTGGACAAGATTGGGTTAACCCCAACAGGAAGGCTGTGCTCTGTACATACTTGTGTTTTCTGCTTTTTGCCCTTGTAGATGCCTATCTGATGGATTTTTTTTCTATACATGAATGTTCCTGTCACAATTTTCTCATCTGGATGTCTGAAAGCTCACTTCCTGGTGGGGGAACACTTTGAGATATTACTTAATTGTCCATTTATCTCTTAATTTTGTCCTTTCATGTCCTTCTCTGTTACTTTGGTTTTATTTGCTCCACGACTTCCTTCTCTATATTTTCAAGAGTGCTTGCAATCTCTTATCATGAACTATATGTTCTGTACTTCAGCTTCTCTTCAAAGAATCTTTTGTTTCCTGTAGCTCATCTTTGATGAATATAACTGTTGTGATTTTGCTGAACGTATTCCCCAGACTTAGTCTGGGATTTAAAATCCATCTAGCAGTGGTCCCAAACTTCAGCTTGCAGTTAGAATTACCCTGTTCTACAGATAATGTCTTTTTTACTTAGTTTGGTGGGATGTTAAATAAGGAGTACAGCAACAGAATTTATGTTAGTTTTATGAAGCAATTCTAAAATTCTTACTCCTATAAATGCTTTGGAAAATAAGTTTTTTCCCCAGCTACTTCTATCCAGAGCATTGTTTTACTGTATTTGATGATGGAAAAAAGCATGTTCTTCCTTTCCTGTGATGCTAGCTCTAGCTCTTACAGCTCTTACTATCTTTCATGAAATATAGAAGCTACTAACTATTAGTACCTTCTTGCTTCAAGTAGTTCATATCTTTGTGTTACAGTTCTTCCTACTTACTTCAGATCCTACTTTGGTAACTACATGAGTGCTGTATGGAGTTTTTACTGTTTTTTGTCTAAAAAATCTGTTCCATTTCTCTGACTGCTGAGCAGTTCTAGGGATGTTTTGTCTGTTTCTGTTTTATAAACAAAATATATCTCTGCAGCTTTGAGAAAATGAGATACCTGTATCATGAAACAAATTATGCTGATAGTTCTCTTTTAAAGGAATCATTGATGAAGACAATTTGAAGGGGCAGCCTTAACAGATACTACCCTGCCACTCCCACCACCGCCTCTCTCCAGGAAATACAGGCCTTTTTGTGGTTTTTAAGTTTTTGTCTTGCGAGACAAGGACTTAACAAACAATTTGGCCAGAGATAAGAGGATAGGACTACTGAATTTAGAGCATTTACAGCTTTCAGATCTAAAATGTCTGCCCAAAACTAATTTGGAAGTCTTTTTTGTGTAGTTCTGGAAGCCTCAAGTAAATCTCAAATTAGTGTTTCTTGAGAATTTTGTTATTCAGGAGCTGACATTGAGTCATTCGTAGAGCTCAGTGAAGCTGATGTTTCCTCTAAATCAGTGTGCACTATCACTTCTAGCTTACCATAGTGCCACTTAGGTTCAGTAGAATGCGGTATTTTACTGCAGTTGTCATTTTGAGATGTTTTTGGTTAATGGAAATTGCAGTAGACAGTATTAGTAGACAGTGGTAGGACAGCTACCACATTTCTTTTACAGTTCCTGTGGTACATTTGGGGATAAAGAAAACCAATTATATTATCTGGTCCTTTGCAAAAATGCTACAGAAACTTGAAAAATTTGAGAAGCTCCATGCTTTTCTTTTGGCAATGGCAGTATAAAAATAAAAAAGTTAACTTTCAGCATTGCATAGTACAGCTGACATTTCCTTTCTGCTTTAGGGAGATGCTGCAACAGCTGTTATATATGAGATATTTCAATTAAAAAGTTAATTCTATTGTTTGGTAGTAATAACAAGATATGCTGTGAAAGGAAATTTAACTCTATTTTTTTCTTAATCAGGGTGATTAAATTCTTATGATCATGCTTGCAGATGTTTTGAGACAATTCTTACATAGAAATTTTAAGTCGATCAGTTTTCATTGTGTGTGTTTTCCTGTTGGTATTTGTGAATCTGTATTTAATACTTTATTCCATGTAGTGTGTATTTTTTGACAAAATAGCCATACTTTGTAGTTTTACTGTGCACTCTGCTTTTTTCCTGATGTGAAATACATGACTCCATTATGATAAATTTTTGGGGTTTTTTAAATGCATTGAACTAATTAAGCATTCTGGAAATAAAATTTAATTCTGCAAACATACACTGCAAATGTATGTGGATTGGAAAAATTTAGTTCAGTCTTTGGAAGTGATAAAATTCTCTTTTGTACTTAGCTTTTGGGATTGGTGCTCAAAAGTGCTATTTTCTTTAGCAGGCTATTTTCTGTATTATCAGATGTGTAGTAACAGGTTGTGTTTACTGCCTTCTGTTGGAGTTCACTTTAAACCTCCATAAGTGTTGATAGAGTTTATCATCATCAGGTATAATGTTAAGACTTAAATGCACTGCCTATGGAAAAAATATTTGTAGGACATTTTTTGCTTTGTTTTTTCAGAGCTGTGGATTAAATCCCTTCTTTAATGGCCTTGTCCATATCAAACATAAAGCCTGTCCAATTTGGGCTTTAGTCCAGAAGCTATTGACAGGAGATTTTGTACAGTGCCCCACCAAAGGGGGCACACACTTGGAGCACCAAGTAGTTCAGCACTGACACTTAAAAACAAGCAAAAAAAAAAAGTCCTTTCCATTACATTTTTATCCATCAGAAGCAGCAGAATGATTACTTTTGTTTTCTGTGATCATTGGGAAATGTTGTTTTGCCATTCATTTCACAGCTTCTCTTGATATTTTTTTTAGTGTTGGTTTTTTTTTAGTGGAGGGAATAAAAAGAAAGTTCCCCACACAGAGATATAGGACAAGAAAAAAACTGGCAGGGAAACTTAAGTCTGTGCATTTGCTTTTCAGTATTGGATTAAACATACTCCTGTGCTATAAATATTTTGGTCTAATGGTGTCTAAGAATTTTATTGCAGTAGCACTTAGAGGATGAGGTGAGGGTTACTGTCTTGAATTTGCAGCTCTGACATGTCAGGACACGACTCTTTGGGCTTTGAAAATGTGCCAATTATTATGGAAGAGTAAGCTGGAAGTAATAGTTCTAGCCATGGCTTGTTCTAGCCAGCATGAGTGACTTGCAGGTGAGACTAGATGGAGTTACTGTGTCTGATGCCCTTGTGTAGGGAGCCAGGAGACAGTGTTCATGCAGTAGCAAATTTGTTTTGCAGAGATTGTGGTCAGTTGTGAGGAGACTCGGCCATTAGACTCCATGTTCTGGGTTGTAGTCTTGCCTTTGGTAGCATACAAGGCTTAGACAAGGTTCTCCCCTCATATTTTCAAAATGAGGCAAAATAACTTTTGGATTTCAGGGAAAAATATTTGCTGACGATCAGTTGTGCCTAGTGATCCTAGATTCCTTCTTTGATAAGGTGACCAATTTATATATTTTTCCCTCCAGATAAAATGAATAGGTGAGATCTGCTGCATATGGCTTCAGCTGAGTGACTGAGTCAATGCTACTTAGTGAATATCTAGTTCAGATACAGGAGAGGGTTAATACCAGCATGAAGGTGGCTAAAAGAAACAACTGTATTTGATTATCTTTTGAAAAAACCACCCAACTTCCTCCCCCAAAACAACATCAAAACTAAAGAAAAAGATGGAGCAAGAGATATTAGCAATAAGGAAGGTTTTCCAAGGACTGAACTGACACTTAACTTTGCATTGTTTTCAGAATGACCTTGACAGTAAAAACATTGTACTTTTCTGATGAAAAGTTGTGGGGTGTTGTCAGTGTATGAGAATTGAGGAAGTGCATCTGTAGAACATATGTATTGGGGTCATGTTATTAAATACAGGAAAACACCCCAAAACAGTAAGCCCATACAAATGAAGCTTATAATAAGCTCCCAGGAAACAGCAGATATTCTTATTTTCACAGCATGATTAGCTGGAGAGAAATGCAATGAGAGCTGAAGATGTTTTGGGGAACATGCTCTACTAAGAATGATGTGCAATTAAGGCATTGTACAAAGTCCTTCTTGCTGAGATGTCACTTGAAATATTACATGCAGTTCTGGCTGTGTATTCAAGAAACATTGATTGAACATAGTTGAAATTCAATTAAGGCAATATTATGATAATAAAGAACCTTTTAAGCAAAGACAGAAATACTTCAATATGAGGATAAGAACTGCAGCTTAGACTAGCTAGAACAAACCTAGGAAACTCAAAAAAAGCTCTTACATCTTGTAGTGACCTCATGGAGCAGCCTCCTTAGTGAAATATTAGAATAGGCTCAGAATGGGGGACTGTTTCCATAGTAAGTGTTCGTCCAGTCCTGGAAAGGTATATGAGGTGCCTGCCTGTAGGAGGACTGGATTTCAGGACAGAACATGGTGACTTAAAGGTTCCTTCTAGTCCTGTATGAAATGTGCTGAAGCAGTAACTAAGAAACCCAGCCGAAAGCACAAAGTGTCTATAATGGCTTGTGACTGTCATGGACATGAAGACATGAGTATGTGTTCCATAATTTTAGTCTGAAAGATTCATGTTCTGTTTAGGTGTGTGTTTCCTGATACTAGCTCAGATGTTGTGCCCATTCCAATGGACTTCTGAGAATCCAGATTTACTAATCAAAGTTGTACCCACCTGGGTTTGATACTTACTGTTTTCGTTCTTGTGGATGAAGTGATGTAGTATGTATACATTTTGAATTTTTAATAAATGGGAAAAACAGATCTTAAAATTGTAAGTCTTAGGGCATTTTCCAATTTGCGTTAATCCCTTGATGACAGTGAGGAGGTGAAATTTCACTTTTGATAAAGAACACTGTCTAATGCTATTTTAAGTAGTTGGGGGCTTTAAAGCTCACTGTAAGTAAGTTGCTTAGATGTCTTCTGTGAGATTCTATCTTTGGTTATTAACAGTATTAGGTTATGTAATTGAAAATGAAAAATTGTTACTGTGAAGCCTTCTTATGAGGAGGGATATTTTTAGTCAAGTTCTTAACAATGAAAAAAATCTGTTTACTTTCCTGACATATTTTATCTAATATAATGCTGGGAGCACTGCTACATTCTTATCAAGCAGTGTACTTAAATTAGTAACTCAATTCTTAAACAGTAAATGAATGATAATATTTTCTTTGTAAGTTAAAAATTGCACTGGCGGTAAAAAAAGTCTTTATCTTTCAGATGGCAGAAATAGGATAATCTGCCAAATGCATAAATTTAGGATTTTGTGAAATTATTTTTGCCATGATAAGAATTTTGGTGACCTTTATTTGACTTTTGCATAGTTCAGATAATGCTTGAATAGAAGATTTCTTTTGCGGTATTTTTGCTTCTGATTTTTCCTCTTCCTTTATTACTCTGTCTAACCTAGACGTAGCTACAGTACACATAATTTCAGTTTTCAGGGTTTTTTTACCTTATCCATTTGTATTCCCCCAGCGTAGAGATGGCTAGGGTGATTGTTGTATACATTACTGTGGAAATGACTGTTCTTGAAACATGTGAAAGGAGAAATTGTCTTCCAATGAAGCTGTGCCAATAAAAGAGAAATCATCTTACAGGAACTGAAAACCAGTATATAACAAGCAAACATTTCCCCCCACAAAAAAAAGAAAAGAAAAATCAATTATTTCACAAGTTAAAAGACTGATTACCTGAATGAGTTTTCTGTTAAAATTCTGTGTCTGAAATAAAACCAATTCCATATGTTCTTGGTAATTTTACAATGCTTTATTGATGTGGGAGTTTAATTTATGTTCTGTTCCTTACAGTTGCCCTGTGGTCACCGGTGTAAAGAGATTTGCCATTCAGGTAGCTGTCCTCTTAACTGCAGCCAGAAGGTCAAACTCCGATGTCTCTGTAAGAGACTGAAAAAGGTAAATTTACAAGATGCAGTTTTTGAAGAATGCATATTCTTTGCATTTTCCTGAGCTTGTATGGATGGATTATGTGGATGCTGCAGATTGGAATAGGGCCTGTTATAGGGCCTGTTACTATAGTAGGGCTGTAACGATTCACATCAGCTGAAGATCTGGGCTGCTATATCTGCAGATTCACTGGAGAATATAAAATCTTGTTAGTTCTAAAATATGTTAGCTGCCTGACTTAAAATAGCTTTAACTTCATTCACACTTAAATTTTTGTGAGAAAAATACTCAGATGACCTGGAGTGATTTGAGAAGAAAAATTACATTTTTATTACAATATTGGGAAAATGTACAGAAGTTGGAATTAGCACAGATGCTGTGAAACCTGAACTAATATAATTAATTAAGATTCCTGCAAACCTAAAAGCAGCTATGGGCATCGGCATCCTTAGCTTCTAACACAGATAAGGACAATGTAATATAACAAGTTTGCTATAGCTATACACTATTATGAGGGGAACAACAGAAATTTATATGAAGTTTTGACAAATGATGATGTCTTAATGAAAAAAAAAAAACCCATAATCTTTCTTAATTAAAAAATGTTCAAATTACCTTTCTGGACCCAGTTAACTTCTGAACCTTCCAGCAGTTCTTTAGAGTCCTTGGCTTCTCCAAAATATGTCTTGTGCATCCAAGAAGTCTTGCAGGTGGGATGCTCAGCAAGAGAAAAGATGACAGTGCTTAAAACTGAGCAGCCTCTGCTTACAGATAACCACTTTGTTGTTGTTGTTTTTTTTTTTTTTTTTAATTTCTTCAATACTAGGAAAAGGGGAGAAAGTATGATTGAGAATTACTTAATTTTCCCCCCCATGACCAGACTATGTCCTGTAGTCTAAGCCAGTTAAGATAATATATATGAAATTACTGACACTCTAAATGCAAAGGTTCAGAAGGTTATTTTACTTGTCTAAGGCAAACAGATGAGTAAAGAGGAGAAAAATTAAACTGGACTGTAGATTTATTCTTCCTTTCAGCTTAGCTTATTATTAGAAAGAAGAAAAAAAAAGGACAATTTAATACATAATTACAGGTCGAAATAACATTCAGTCATAAGCTTTATATGTAAAACTAATGTTTTACTAAATAAGAAAGTTTTATTATTTTCATAAAGAAGTTGACAATTAAAATCTTATATAGGGAAATGATTATAAAAGACAAATTCTACTTAACAGGAAGTGCAGTGCAGCAAGATACAAGAAGGCCAAGTTTCACTGGAATGTGATGCATTATGCAAGGAAATGAAGAGGAAAGCATATGAGGTAATGTAACCATTGGAGCTATGATTCCTTTTCAGAGCTTCAAGAAAAGTAGAAAAAAGAACACATTATTTTTCAAGGCAGTACCTGCAGAAATGCGGCGTAAGTGGATGTGCTGTTGAATAGTAGCTATTTTTTCAGTCTTGAATTTATGAATGGTGTTAATTGACTCAAATACTATTTTTAAACAGTATTATGTTATTTTTTTTCTTTGAATTGATTGGAACTGATTCTTTCCTCTTTCACTGAGAACAAGTGATGATCAGTGATGATAAAATAGTCATTATTAGTGCTGTAAGACTAGAGTCAGACTGCTTTACAGAGCATTGTAAGATCTGTCTTTCCAATCAAGGTTTTGCAGCTATCAGTTTCTCAGCTTGTCCAGTGTGGAGTATAATCTGCCATGTGGTATTAGTTATCCTATACTGGTAGAATTGAGACTTTCCAGTAACTGCAGAATACTACCTAGACTGCTGTTAATGTGACTTCTCCCTAGCTCAGCTGTTTCATGAAGTAAAGAATTTGCTGTTTGCTGTCACACAGAGACAGGATATGATCCTTGCTGTTACAAACCTTTAATAAAAACAGACACAAAAAGATTGATGCATAAATTGCTTGGGTTTTATCAGGTAAGTTTTAGATGTGATAAATGTACAACCCAAGAACTCAATGGGTAAAGTCAAGTAAGCTTCTGCTCAGATTTTCAGGATTGATTTACAAGTTCTAACAACTACCACACTGACCAAATCCTGCAACTTGGCAAACAGGTTAAATGCTAAAACTCTTGGGATATGCCTTTAGGGAATACCAACCATAACAAATAGTTCTAGAAAGAATGTGAAGATGGTAAGTTCACAGTATGGAGTCCCTCCCTAAAGCCAGGTGAGCTGACAGTAAGAGTGCATGAGCTGAGACCCAGCGGCCTGTCTCAGAGTGCTGCAGTGTCAGTGCTGTCTGCCTGGAGCAGATGCTACTACCAATGTCTTGCCCTCATGTTGTAATCCACAGGGAGAAATGGGCTAAGGCAGTGAGCAAATGGCCACAAGTCTCTGCTGTAAACAATGCCACAGACATACTGAATGGCACAACCTAGCTGTTTGTACCTTCTTCTCAGAAAAATGGGAATTTACTTGTTTTGGGGTTTTTATATAAAGTGATCAAGTTTTATTTAAATTCTTCCTAGGCACCTTTTTGTAACCTGTGTTGACTTATTATGCAAATGACATACTAGAATAGCCTACTAATATAGGCACTTGATGAAAATGGCTTATTTATGTCTATTACTGTTTAATGTGTCCAGACTGGAAAAAAAACTTGTAGAAAACTGCAGACATTTGCAAAGAGAAATTAGTTTGCACATTTGCAAAACACCCATGAATTTCTAAAACCAAAGTGCATTAATTCTTAATGAAACTTTTAATGTCTGGCACCTATTGAGTAAGCATTTCTTACTCACTAGATGCCTAGGAATTGAATGTGTCTTTTACTGTACATTTTATTAAAGAAAAAGTCCTAGAAATGTTTTTCCATGCTGTGATTCTAATAGTTAAGATTCCCTTTTTCTGTGTACATTATACCTGTGTATCTTATACAAATATGACCACACCAGATTAAAAAGAAGCTTTTCTGTTGCTCTTTTCAGATTTGAAGGTAACTTTTTGTTTTGTAGCTGAAGTTTTGCCATTAGATGGCAGTGAAAAACAAGGGGGCTCATTGTGTAGTTTTTTGCACACCAGATTTTCAGATTTCAGATGTGCACGGCTGAAAAGGTCCTTTACACACATTTCTAAAGGGACTCTGCCATTGTATCTAGATTAATTAAATTCTCAGTAGTGGTTTTATTTGATACTAGGTTTAGTAATTTAAAAATTAGTCAGAAAACCTGCAAATAGGACTGTGCTTTTGGCCCTGCCCCCAGTCCCTGCTGTTTGATCTACAGCATGCTAAAGCATGAGCTACCTTAGTCATCAAAAGCTCTTGAATTGGAAATTATTTGTAATCAATTCTACCTGTGCAAACAGTATTCCATAAACTGTTTTCATTGTTAGTGTGCAGATCATCCAGCTACTAGGATCAAGATTTTTTTCATTTCAAGTTATTAATAGATTTTTACATCTAAATTTTCTAAGGGAGTGATTCAGTGACTGCAATGGTAAAAGCCTAAAAAAGGTATAAAAAGGGAGCTATATAAACTTCTCCCATATACTGTTCCTGTGGGAACTTAAGAGTGTGACATGGTGTCTTTCTAATGGCCTTAGTTGGATTTATCTCCTATTAGCATGCCTGGTTGTTTTTCAGTTGACATAAAATTTTGGCATCTAAAAATGTCCTGTAGTACTGAAATTCTAGATTTAGCCAAATACTCTGTGGGAGTAGAATACTTTCCTCTATTGTGAGCCAACCTCCTGGTAAATTCATTTTATGCCTTTGCATTATGAAAAATAATTATTGATGTTTTATCCCTGTTTGGCATCTGTGTACTCTCCAGGATTTGGTGTCCTGTTAGTAGTCACCTGATGAATGCTAGCTATGCATCTCTTCAGATGGGAGCCACTCCATCCTGTTGTCCTTTGTATACGTTCAGGTTTCACATTTATTTATTATCGTAGGACCAAAATGGAATGCAGGTGCTAAGATTCAAGTATGTGGTGTCTTTATGTATTGACAATGTTTTCTGCACCATTTTTTTCTTAATACTTTCTAGCATTTAATTTGCATTCTTGAACTCTGCAAAATATTTCTATAGAGTTATCAATTGTATCTTGTGTGACTACTTTTCATATGGGTTTTGGATGGTGGAGCTCACAAGATGGAAAGTTTACAGGCTTTTGCTGAGAACCATTCTATAGGAGTAATTATGACTTCTTAAGAAAATAGGTTTAGCTGCTGTTTACAACAGTTTATTATAACTTTGTGTGTCTGGACAGATAAAAGAAGCAGAAGCGAAAGCTGCTCTTGAAGAGGAGAAGCGAAGACAGCAGGTATTAGCCTTTCTTTTTCCTCATCCACCTCATCCTCACCTTGTTCTTGTTAGTAAATAATGTAATTTGCATGCTATTAAAGATTTATAGTTTTTAATGTGATATGCATAGTCATTCCTGTCAACTGTTACCATACTCTGTGTGCTGTAAATTATTTACAATGGTTGAGGCCACATTTCTGCAAGCAATTTTCATAATTTTGTGCAAAATGATAACTTTGTATTACTATAGCTTTGTGCAAGGTAATTTATTTTTAAACTAGTAAGTATGTTTTATTTTAATCAAACACTACAGAATACTGAATAACCTCTGCAAGATTTAAATATTGGGTGAAGCTGCCCTTCCCCCTCCTAGAAAGAACAAGGACAGCTAGATGAGTTCTTGTCCTTCAAGGTCTCTGGGGTGGCGGGGAAACATGTATTTAGTGTAATTGCTGTTGGTGGTGAGGGTATGTGGTTGGCATTGCAATCCACAAAGCTGCTGTGCCATCTGCCTGGAGGTGCTGGTCACATTCAGGCAAACACTCTAAGCTCAGTTGGTGATGGCTAGGACAGGTTTGTCATCTGGAGTCTGCACACCTTCCAGCCAGTTCATGTGTGCCTGTGCCTGAGTGAGCATTTGACACCAAATCATATTCCATGTCTAGTGTGTGCTTTCTGACTCCTTTTACTCAATTATCACAGCATCTGTATGTTTAATTTACACTTATGTTTTCACCTGCATGTCACACACTGTTTTTATCAGGGATCAGTGGCTTGCTCCCTTCTTGAAAGGGGAGCAAGGGAGGATTACAGAGCTGATGCACTTCTGCCATTTCCCCAGTCTCATTAGTATAGACAGTCGCTCTGTGGGTCCTAACTTCTCTTATACACACTTTTTAAGTTCTCTAAGTAATTAATGAAAATGTTACATCTAAATTGCTCTGGCAAGGCATGTTTTTGCTTATCAGAGGGGAACCTTATCTGCTCATCCTGCAAGAAAAACATGGTTATGCATCTGTCCAGAGCACCAGGCATTGTTCTATGATCATCCTGCAATGTTTGTTGCAACATTCATATCTCAGCTGTCTATAGAATTAAGCACACATCTCCTCATATAACTCCTAGACAGTTCTTCTAATTCTTCTTGTTCTCTAAGCTGACCCTGGAAATGTAACTTCTGGCATACAGGTCAGGAAGTGTGACTTACATACAGATGTCTGAAACAAATTGGGCAGAGGAAATCTGTAGGTGTTGGTTCTGCAAGCAAAGTACTGATGTATGCTAATGGGCATTTAAACATGTAAAGAACACGTTTACAGTCCTAGAGCTAGAAAGCCAAATTTGCTGATGTTTGTCTTGCACTGAGTGTTTGCATGCATTCCAGAAGCCATCCCACCCAAATACTAATGATTTCTGCTCAAAATCACTTGATTTATAGTCCCTCTAGTAAAGTCTCAGTAAGGAGGCAGTAGCAGATTCACTCTACCAACACATTGTGCTGGATTTTGGCTGGGTTCTTAAGCAGTGATTGTTTCTCTCTGCAGTCACATCACCATTGCTTTCTACTTGTACATTCTTTGAAGTCTCACAGTTCCAGCTCCACAGTAGTAACTTTATGCAATATATGGCAACTGCTCCTGCATATTTGTTTTGTGGTGGATGCAACTTCAGGGATGGAAAACTTCACCTATACATAATGAATCCTATTTGAAGGTTAACTTAGTTATTTAGTGCATTAGGAAGCAGTAGGACAAAAACAGTAAAAAAAATAAAGGATAAAACAAATTGTTAAAAAAAAAGATACAGCTGTAACTAATAAATAGGCTCTAGAACTGCATACAAGTACTACCCTCGACTACTGCAGCCTTTTTATGTAACATTGGTTCCCATCCAGTTAGAACTCATAATCTGCCATCTGTTGATGGAAATTAGAGGACATCACTATCGTAGGGTGTTGGGTCACATTAAAAGTATATTTTTGAGTGTACTCCCTTCTGACAAAAGTTTGCATCTTGTACCACCTTCTCAATGTCATTAGCACATTTTTGTAGAGACTGTTCATCTGTTAGTCACAGTTTCTTAAAACTATTTTGATTAATACTTCATTAAATGTTTTATATACAAATTAGTTAGTGCTCTAGTAAGTCTGTGCATTTATATTTTGGTATTTGCTATATTTGGTAGCAACTTTTGCTAATACCATTTACAGATGGTTTCTTAGTGGAAGAGATGGCTTGGCTAGGCTTCTTGTTGTGGCCCTAGCAGCCAAACTTTCCCTCTGCTTCTAATTCAGAGGCACCCTGTGAGGCCAGGGTTTTCACAACTGCTAGAGGTGGTAAAAAGATCAGCACTTTGATTATTTAACAACTCTGACCAAGCTCTGTCTGTTCCTCTCCATTGTAAAAGGTTTAGTTAAATTTTCAAGCTAACTGTTTAGAGTTTCAATACTGGAAGTTAGGGTCTTGAAGCTGAAGTGTAATTTACTGAGTTGTAGGAAAGATTTATTTTCCCTTTTTTTATGTCCAAAGAAAAATTTTTAACAGATCCTTAGAAGTTAAATAGTCAAGTGTTCCCCTCCCCATTCATAAAAATATATCCTCACTTTCAGTAAATACACTTTGTCACTGTTACTTGCATTCATTTAGCTACATTTTCCCATGGGAATGCTACTCCCTTCAGTGCAGAAAGAAATGCATATAGCGAACAATACCTGAAAGAACAAAATCCAGGGCCTGAGCAACACTGAACTAGATGTTTTGAGTATACCGTTCAAATAAACACATGCCATTTTACTTTTAGTATGCTTACATACAAAGAAGTTAGGTTCTTATCTAAATAAAAACCCTAGGCTTGTTTAGCTTGAAAAGTTAAGCTTGTTTAAAGATTGTGCATAACCATTGCTTCAGAGGTCATTAAGGTGACACTTCAGGAATCTGACAGTTACACAAAATCTGTAGGTGGCTTTTCAAGGGTAGTGATGGCTTCTCTCTCATATTCTGCGCCTACAAATCTTTTTTCATTCTGTGTTTTTGGTTTTGTAAATTATATATTTATTTTTAGAAAGGTTTTTGTAGAGTTCACTAGGGAAGCAATTCAATAGCTATTACATGATTTTGTTTGAGCCCTATATTTTAATTTAACTATTGTAATTCCTAGAGCTTTCTGCTTTTAAAATGTACTGATCACAAGTGTATAGTAACTATAGAAGCCCCAAATTTTACTTGAGTGTCTGTCACTCAAGTAAATGAAATACTGTCATGAAACAATGCCATGTTGTCTTTAAAACCATAAAAACTCTGCCCTTGCGTCCAGATTTTGGATTTTGAAAAACTGTTTCATTAAAATACTTTGCTTTTCTAAGGAAGGATTAGCTAGTTGAGAGTAATCTTGTTTCAAATAGGCTGTGACTTTGTCTGAACTCTTCTCCCATATCATCAGAGAAGTGCCAACAATTTCTGCCTTTATTAGGTACAAAGGAATAGACATCAAAATAGGTCCCTTTCTTCTGCTAACAGTGGTATCTGGCTCAGGAAGGGAAGAGCTGCTTTGTGAAACTGACAAATATTTGCTGTCAGTGAAGGAAGACCAGACATCAGGCAACCTTGAGTTCTGAATGAAAATTTTATTTACTGAACTACTACTCTGTCCATTTCCCAAAAGAGTCTTTTTCTTGTTTTTATAATGCACTTACTGTATCGTCTTAGTCCCTCTTCCTGGCAGCCCTGCAGTTGTAGTCACATAGATTTATTTCCTCTCTGGCCAGGCTTTGTCCCTGTTCACTGTCCATGATTCCTCTGCTTCAGCTCAGTCTTGTGCCTTTTGCCCAGCCAGTCCTGCCTTGCTGCGCTCTGCTACTCCCATCTCACTTCCTTTCACTCCATCTGGTTTGTCTGCTCCCTAGTGCCTTGTCCCATGTTTTCTCTGGTAGCTAACAACTTGACCAAAAATCCAGGTAATCATCAGACTTTTTCTGACTTTAGTCTGTCTCAGGTCTTCCTAGCAATTAGATACCTTCTCATTGGAGCCTCATCCTAGTCTTCACTCTTTATTCTAGGCTGCCTAGTTCCAGTTTTATTTCAGCTTTGTTCACTCAAATGAGTTTTTTCTGTATTCTCATGATGCTCTTTTAAAATAAATGTGGAGAGGGATGATGAACAGGGATCAGAGATCCTATTGTTTATTCCAGACAGGACCCTGAAACTACCATTCTATGTTGGAAGCCTGGCATTCTTACTTTTACAATTGTTTTGCTCCATTTTTGGGCCTATAGGCATGTGCTTCCTACTGAAGGATATTATATACATCTTACATTCATATGAGTGATTAAATGTTCAAGTTACAACACTTAACAAATAGAATATTTTTGTGTGTATCTAAAATTATAGCAATTAATCTAAAATTTAGTGACCATGCAAATATAAAGAATTGAGGGAAATAACATACAGTTTTAGTTACTTACGTTTTTATTAATTTAGTTTTGGCAGAGTGCATCTTTATTACAAGGGAATGTCTTTGAAGATTTCAGCCTATGCCCTTATAGAAGTTGGTAAAATAGCTTAAATGCAAGTGTGTTTTTTAATTGAAAAAAAAAGTATTTTTAACATATTTCATGGAAATAACATTATTTTTAGCTTAATATTTTCAGCCTGAGTTAAAAAACTGAGCATGCAAAACTTCAGTTGGCTGCATTTTTGGCAATGTTTTTATAGGGAACTAAACAATGGTTTAATACTTAAAAGCAGTGTGCTTTGTACCTGTGGGATGTAGTGCCAATCTATGGGTGTAGTACACATCTGTGAGATGTGTAACTTCTCCTGGCTGACAGTTACTTCTATTGAATGTTACTTGGTAATGTTATTTAAAACCTTCATATTTCCTTGTTTTTAATTCTGATACAAATGTCAACTACATGTGGTTCTCTTTATTTAGGCTGAACTGGAAGCTTTTGAAAACAGATTAAAAGGGCGAAGAAAGAATAAGAGAAGAAAGGATGAGGTAGAAGTTGAACAATCATCATGGCAAAAGTACAAGAACTTCATCATGCTGCCAGTGTTCGGAGTTGCTGTTGTGATGGTTGCATGGCTCATGGTCTACAATGACTGAAAACAACTCAATATTTCATATACCTCAGTTGGACTTTAGGTAGCTGTTATTCCTACAACATTAGTCTGTGTGTAAGAGAACTTAATAAGCATAGATTATGTATGTATACTCTTTGCTAAGAAAAATGTAGAGGAGAGAAGAAATGTCACCTTTTGTGTTACTACATTCACAGCACAAAACTGAAGTCAGACACCAAAAGTAATAGTAGATTCTAGTCTACACTGAAGTGCTGATAGTTTGACTGGGATTTGTTAACATCTCTTCTATTATTCTGTTATTTTTCCTTGTCTCCATTTCATAATATTAAGAATAGCTTAGTATAAAATGGTTTATTGAATATATGTTTCCTGTAAAATCAGCTTAGTTGTTTATTGAAGGTTAGTGTTCTTATGCTCATCTTTGTTGTATCACACAATAATTCTATGCTTCACGCCAGTTTTAATTATGGCAAATAACAGGGAACCTTGGCTCACTTAGGCTTGCGTATTCTGGGGCCTTGTTCAGAGCTTTGTTAGATAAAGGAAATGTGAACTATCTTTCAATTCAGCTGTATCACAAACAGAACAGTGCCCTCCCCCCCTTACAAACGGTGGGGTTTGCTTTTTTGTTGTTTCACCCTGCCCCTTCCCACCCTTGTTTCCTCAAAATTGAACTAACTGAAAAGTTCCTTTAGTGGACAGATGCATATGCTGAACATGGATGTCAAGAAGTTTCAGGGTACAAGGCTGCATTCTCACTGTTGCCCCAACTGCCAGCAGCAGAAAAACAATTTGAAATTAAACTTAAGAGTATCAATTGACTATTTGTATGGATAAATGTCAGAGTTGGATATTTGTACAGGTGTGCGAAAATGTAATTGGACAGTGTAACAATACAGTAATATGATGTTCTGAAGCCATCTGATGCTTGGTAGTCACATTTAAACCTTCTAGCTAAACTTCCAAATGTTTAAATATTTTCTTACTGACACTTGTGAATACCTTGCTTTAGGTTATCAGTATCGGTGGGTAGAACTGGAAGGTTTTTATCTGGCTTCAGGATTATCAGAGAGGCTATGTAGTCTCAGCTGAGAGACTGCAAGTTCAATTCAGAAATGGGGAAATCAGAAAACTGAATTTTTAAACCTCTGCTAGAAACTTTTTGCTGATACTTGAGCATTGCAGGTTACTGCAAAGTGATTACAAGCTCCTGCAAAAAATGGGGTGCATGCCAACGGGTATTAGTATTATGCCCTTGTAATTCAGGCATATAATTTAATCACAAATCCTGCAAAAGCAGTGGGACCATATGTATGAGTTAGCAGAAAACGTTGCAGTTTGCTTGAAAGCTCTTCTAGTTGATTTTGACTTACTTGCAAAGGGACCCAGTATTAATTTGAATATCCAATTGTAATTCTGATTCAGCAGCAAGAAAATAAAATAGGAAAGGCTGCAAAAAGGCAGAAGCTTTTGATTACATAGATTAAGAAAACAGATAAAATTAGTTTCTTTTCAGTTTTTCACAGAAGTTTGGTGAATGAGGAGAAAGGTAGGGAAAACTTGGCAATATTTAGCATGGATTGATGCTATTCTATAGTACTTTGGTTGTAAATTAAATTCTAGAGATGCATATTACTTATGTGTCAGACCATTAGTATTTAAAGTTGTAGAATTAATTGAAATTACGCTGTGCAAAATTGCATCTCCATTGAATTTCTTATTTTTCTAGTATAAAAGGTAAACATTGTTTCATATCGTTGCTTTAACTTTTTTCTATCACATTAATGCCTGGAAGATAATTTCAGATATGTTTAACAAGAGTGAGGTGATCCTATTGTATTGTGACTGCATATGTCAGTAACTCTTCTGTCACTAAGGAAAAAGTATTTTTGTTCAGATGAAGTAAAATGTGATGGTTTATCCAGAAGTACAAAAAGATACCTTTCTGGCTGAAATATGGAAATCAACATGAATGAGAACTTTGTGGAAACAGCTTTTATCTTGCATGACTATCACTAATTTTTTTTTATTTACTGCTAGCTTTAAAATAATTATAATGGAAAGTTTATCCTTGCTTCAACAGCAAAGAGAAGAAACCTCTCTCTAGCGAGTTATACTAATTAACTGCACTTATTTAGATGTTTGAAGAAGTTCTTAGTATTCTTTTCTGCATATTTGTGGGAAATACTGGAGAAGAAGAGGCTTCTCATTGATCGTCTTCATTAAAGATTGCCACGATTTTTTACTATACAAATTCATTCTGTTCATACAAAGGTATGTGTGAGTAGGCGTATTCCCTTTCTTAAAGGATTTGTATCTCTTCTGAACCTTGCATATGCAAGGCATACCTATTTTTGAAATTTTATTCAAAATAGTTCTGTATATCTTATCCAACCATGTGAGTCATTTGCACTCTGTTGGTCTGCCTGCTGAACCAGATATTTATTTCTTGGCATAAAAAAAGTGTGGGGGTTCAAGCAATCTGCAGTTTAATAAATCACTAGTTTTTTGTTTGTTTCTTTAAAATATTTTTACAGTTAATATTTTGCCTTTCTTTGGTTGGAGCTCTGTGTTGTCAACAACCTTTGAAGTAAAAGATACAGATAAAATCACCTTTTATTCAATATTAATGAAAGACGGTAATTTTGGAAAAGAAATTTTGAATTGAAGGTTGGGTTTGGTAGCAATTTATATGTAATGTGCTGTTACATAATGTAATGAGCAAATATTTTTAATGTTAACAGCTTACAAAAAAAATGCATATTGATCAGTATACATTAAAACAAATTATATAATCTGACCTGCTGTTGAAGGGAAATTACAATCATAGAAGCCTGATGATGACTTAACATGAAGAATATTTAGGTATGTGTAAAATGAAAAATATTGTGGCTTTTCCTGATTCTGGATGCATTGTGATGAAAATGTATTCTTCCATTGAGCCAAGGTTCTTACAACTGTTCAGTATGTTTGGGATTAGAAACTCCTAGGGCAAGTTTTTTCCCTGTAACAGTATCAATCCATTGTGTGTGTTAATTTAATGTAAAAACCAAGTCAGACAATAAATATATCAAAAACAACTTGAAAATTTGTTTGTTCTCAAGGACTGGTGTAGTGAAGCAGCAAACTTCCCAGGTAATGATGACTGACACACTGCAGCCCAAGATTTAGGTATGCTTTCTGCCCCCTTCTCTGGTAGTGATAATTCTTCCTTCTCAGATGAATGCTGGAATTATGTAATTGTGTTCCTTCATGTTACTGCTCTGACAAAATTGTGAAAATGGGTTGGGGAAGTCGATTAAGGTGAAACAAATGGGAATGGACTTGGTAGATTTCTTTTTGGCCTCACAGGGAGAAATATAGCTATTTATTAGACATTTGTGCTGACCTTAACTAATAGAGAAAGAAATGTTACTAAGCAGATAGCACCAAAATTTGTTCATAAAAGCATCTATGTTTGATTGTGGCTTTAAAGCAGTGAACTCTGAGTTTGTGATCTCAGTAGTAGTTCGGGCTCCAAAACGTATCTGCCCTGTGCCAGCTATCTCTGAGTAATGAGCTTGTGTGTTGTGAGGTTAGAGCGCAGAGATGCTTGGTCTGAAGTGTGTTCCAGTGCCAGGCAGTGAAAGCTTGATGTGTGTGCTTTAGGTTGGAGCATTCTTGTTTGGACACACACAAACAGGGTCATGTGTGGCCCTGTTCTCATTTTCATTTAGTTTTGATAACCCTCTTCTGCTTGGGTTGCAATCCTGTTACCAGTTGTTATCTATGAGCATTTCAATTGCTCCCTTTCCTTTCTTCATGAATATATTTGTATTCCTGTCTGCTCTTATTCAAGTAAATTAGTCAGTTGCTTTAGAGAATTAGAAAATTAAGAACCTGTAGTGTCTTGAATTTCCTAGGAAAAGAAATGCAAGGTAAAAATTAAGGAAAAAAAATCAAATTAAGTCAAATTAACTATAAGATAATGAGATATAGTTCTTTCCATAAAGATGGAAAGATGGTTAGATGTTAATGAATTCTTTGAACCCTGCATTACGATGTCTACATGCCATGCTACCAGAAAACAATTCTGTGGTATGGATAGTGTATGAATATGACCTGTGATACATCAAACTCAGCTGTAAGGTAGGCTAAACAGCAGCTGTGTAGAAATAAGTCATGCTCTGAGGGAACTGTGGCTTCATTCAACCAAGCATTATTTCTGCTAAATGTTGCTCATGCAGTGATTTCCATAAAATTCCCAACAAAACCAGAACTCGGGCTTTCTTTGTATGCTCCTGAATCTTGTTGTTAAACTCCAGTTTCAGTGGCACTTCTATTGAAGGAAATTAGTTTGAAATTAGGAGTCAAGACTGGCTTGGGGTTTGGAATTCACAATTCTCCAGCTGAAGCCATCCTCAGCCAAGGCCAAGCTGGCTTTGCAGTCTGAGTCATGTACTGCACCTCTTAGATACACATTGTCATTTACTGTTATTAGAATTTTTTGACAAATTTTACCTAATCTCTGTAATGAATCACAAATTATGATCTGATTCCTACATCACAGCACAAAATATTTGTTATATTGCATAAATGGTCTTTCTTTTCTCTCTTTCCATGCTTTTCCTATTTTTGGTGCAATTGTTTTAAAACCACCACTGTTTTCCTGCAGATGCTGGAGGTTGGTTTGGAGAGATGTTTGGTTGGTTATGTAAAAGGTGCAGCACTGAGTTACCATGAGTAGAAGCCTCTAAGTACACTGGCACTCCAGAAGCATAGAGAACACTGCACCATAAGGTAACCACTGTTTGCACACAAGGTAACAGGGCCTAAATCTGAAGGTATGGAAATACAGGTATGGAAAAGAAACTGGAAAAAAAATGCTAAGCATCTTGTTTATTATTTAAATATAAACATATATAACACCATGTGTTTTTATTTTCTAATATAAACACTGTGATGAGGGGTATCACCCTCACTGATTGTCAAGAGTGCTGACAGGGCTGGAAGCCATATTCATAGAGAAGTGGTGGTTCACGTTTTCTTGGGAGGTTTCTGATTTACATTTAGAATGATAGCATTTCAGAAGTACTAAATCATACACAGGAAAAACTGGAAGCCTTTCTGGTTTACAGATGTCATCTCAGAACCCAGCAGTAGTCCCTGTGACTCTTGGAAGGGTCCTGAACTGTTTCTATTCTGGTAGCACACACTTCTGCCCATTTTGTATTCATTGTTTTGCGTTTTGTCCTGTTGACTTTATCGTTCTTGGATAGTATTGGTGGGCTCTGTTGTGTGCACAGACCGAGGCTTCAGTCAGACTTGACATCTTTGAATGCAAACACAGGGCAAGGGGACAAATAGATCAAATGCAGGTCTTAAAAGATGGTATCTCATGGGGGTAGGACATTTGCTCTGTCACTTGCAGCTTCAGGTGGCACTTGGCTCTCGGCCTGAGAATTTTGCTTTCATAGATATGCAACAGCCACCACATCCCTCCAGCTCCGGATCGTTGGGGCCGGTCAGGACCAGGACCGGTGTCGGGACAAGGGGTAACGCCGTTGGGTCGCCGCTGTTCTCCCGCGCAGCGCTTCCTCGCAGGGGAGGGACGGGGCAAAGCAGGCTCGTCGCCAGGGGGCTGGGACGGGAGCTTTCCTGCGGGGAACGAGCTGGGGAAACATGTCGTTGGCTCCGGGAGGTTCCTCCTGCTGGAGCTCTTTCCCCTCCGCTTCTGCGATGCCAGCGCCTCTTTCAGCTCTCTTTGGAGCGTTAGAAGCCGGGCTGCGGCAGGCCAGCCGCTGTGCTACAGAGGGAAGCGCTGCAGTCCCTGCAGGCGCGAAACTCTCCGTCCCTGGGCTGAAAGGAAAGCCTTTGCCGGACCGTAATGTAAAACAAAGCGCAGGGAAGCCCACCCGCGGATGAATGAAGGGATACGGGAGTCTGGCCCACGCTTGCCAACCTCCGCTCTGAACTCTGCGCCTCGACTCGATGGGCCGAGAGCGCCCGCAGGTCCGTGCGCTGGGCTGGCTTCGGATCGCTTCAGCCGCAAGTGCGCGTCCGGGCGGGCGGCCCGGGGGCCAGGGCACGGCGGAGCCCCGGCGAGCCAAGGTAAGGGGTGCGAGGGGCGAACTCCGCGGGTTCTTGCCCCTTACATCATCTCTGACTCAGGCTTGTCTTGCCACCTGCAGCCCTTCGCAGCGTGACGAGGCGTCCCTTAACCGGATGGGGGGATGGGGAGGGGCGCAAAGGCTGTGCCCACTCCATCCGTCCTCCCTGGGGGATGGCTTTAGGGCGAAATTAGCAAGTGGGCTGTCTCTCAGCGTGCCCCCAAGGGGTAGAGCCTTGTGTGCGAAAGGGGTGGGGATGTGGCTCTTTCTTGCGGAGGTTTATTATTATTGGGTGGAGGAGCGGGGAGGGGGAGTCTGCAGAGCAGACAAAATGCGAAGCCCTCCTCGCAAGTGTGTTTGTGCAGGAGGCGGGTGGACGCGGTTCGTCGGAGACCGAGGTAGAGAACAGTGAGGGGGCGGCCAAAGTGGAGAGGGGTCAGCAGCAGCCAGAGCATGCTCTCCACGCAACAGTTCCCTGCCCTGCCTGCGGAGGAGGAGCGCTATCGGCAGGTCCTCTCCGCCAGCCGGGTAAGGCGAACCTCGGGGCGCTCTCCTCCTCGCGGGGGGCCGCCTGGGTACCGCGGGCCGGGGGCCTGGGAGGGCGGCTGGCTCCGCCGCTCGGTGACCCCCGGGCTGCGGGCGGGGGCAGCGCGCTCAGGGGACACCTCCGGCCGCAGCCGGCCCAGGGGTAATTCCCGTGCGCGGCGCACAGCCTGCGCTGCCGCCGCGGGGCTGAGCGGTACAGTGCTCGGGCAGGCGGAGGAGGAGCCCTCGCCGAGCTGTTGTAGCGAGAACGGACCCGTGGCTCAGAGGCAGGAACGGGGCCGTGTCCCCCGGAGGGGCGGCCTAGGGGACGGCCGGGGACAAGTGACCTGCCGCGCCCAACCTGCCGCGATGGGGCCGTCCCGGAGCGCTCCTGTGTCTAAACTTGCGGGGACGCGCCGGGGACGGCCGTGTTCAGAGGCAGCAGGTGAGCCGCAGCCAGCAAGTGCTCATTGTCGGCGTCTCAGGGAGAGCCGAGCGGCGCCCTCGACCCGCTTTTCTCACCAGCGCGGAAGATCAGCGGGGCTGCTGTGCCCGGTAAATGCTCTGCCGCTGGAAGGAGCGGAGAGTTGTTCGAATCCGACGACAGGATTTGCAGGAGCAAAGTTCAGGCTTAACGTCTGTCAGGGCTGTCATGGCAGCTCCATCGGGGTCTGGGCTCCCGGGGAACCGGTGCACCGTGACTCCGGCGCGGTGGTTGCCCCCCGGCATCAGCGGGAGCTGGCTTTATCCTTGCGTCGGTGCACCTTGCGGTCGGGTGGAGGGACCCCGAGTCCCCTCCCACGGCTGTCCGGCGGGATGGTACCGCTGGCCGTCAGGAGGTGATCCAGTACAGGGTCACAGAGGAGGCACTTAATCATTCCAGGGAGAGCCAGCCTGTGTGCTTGCAAGTGTCCGGAGGGGGTAGCGCAGGTGTGGCGTGGGCAGTCTCGCAGCACACACCTGTGGGGAGGGATGAGGGAGTCTGCCGCTCTTATGGGAGAGGCTGCATAAGAGAGGGCGAGAGGGAACCTGCAGGAGGTGGCTGCTGCGCTGGTGCGAGCTTGGAGGGTGGGTCCCCTGAGCCTGCCCTTCCCTCCGCTGGCCGGGGCGCAGATATCTCCCCAGTGTCCCGGCGCCGGTGCGCTGTCAGAGGGGCAGGTGCGGCGGGGGCCGCAGCTCTACAGCGGGGAGCCCACGGCGAGCGAGCGGCAGAGTCCGCAGGGAGAGACCGGCTGCCCTCGCCCTCCGCTGCCGGGAGGGACCGGCGAGGGCCGCGCCGGAGTGCTGAGCCTGATGCCGGGCACTTGCGGAGAGGGCGACGGAGCTTCTCGCACTGTCACACCGATCGTACGCGACCGAAATGCCACAGCAGGGGGTTTCACAAGTTTATAAACACGGCAGTATACTTCAGTAGTATCATTGCTCCACTTGATTTAAAATGCAGAGTCCTTGGATGCATTTCATGGGAGGCAGTTAATTAATTAACTTAATTTACTAGCAGTCTGGTTGCGATTATGAAACTCTGAAGAGAAATCAAATATCTAGAGCTTTTAATGCATTCACAGGATCTCTTGGGAAGTTTTGGCTTTCAGCAGTAAGAATGTAGTAGTAGATTTTTCCATATGGGTACATACACCCTTCCTGTTCCTAAAAGAGGGACCAGTCAGCAGACTAAATTGTTTGTTTTTGTAATGGATGCTCTAGTTGGAGATCTCTGTTACAAGCTTCTTGGGTGCTGTGGCACATGAATGAATGAATGTTTCACTGAGATAGTCCAAACAGCAAAGTTGTAATACAAGAAATTAGAGAACTACTCTACCTGTGTCCCTATAAAAGCTGGTGGTATCCCCAGAGGACCTTGGACATCTAGGTTCTGTGGAAATATGGGGACTTCTTCAGCTGAACAAAGGAATCCTAAACAATGTTTAAACCTCTTTTAGAAATGAAATGCTCATGACTTGTGTTCCCTCCTCCAAAGGCCATTTATGAAGTACCCCAACAGGCAGGTCTTTCTGCCTGTGGAGAAGCCTGACCCTCCAACCCCACATATAATCCTCACTCAGCATGCATTTTTAAGGAAGCCACCAGCACTCATCCTCCTGAGAAGGCTCTCCTGGTGGTGAGCCAGGCAGTACAGCATGCTTTCCCATGTTAGAGGAGCTTGCTTGTGCTTTTAGTATCTCATGAAGCCATCAGGACAAAATACTGTTTTTCCTGAGTCTTTTGGAGCTGGAACTATAAAATACTGAAGAAAACATTCACTTCCTTTGCATAAGTCTTAGCTGGCACTCAACTGTATGCAGATAACTGGAATGTCCAGCGAATTAAAAGTATTGTAGGTAGATGGTTGGAAATGTGTAATGATTTGAGGTGTTCTATAAAATGTGCACAGGGCGATTTTATGTATCTCTGTTATTGTTTGGCTGTTAATGATGTATTAGATGATGTCTGCAGATACAAGTCAAAGCTAGGACTGTTAACAGTGCCAGTAATTATTTTAAAATGTGGGTTTACTTGAATGTAGGAGTTACCATTTTTTAAATTTTTCTTTTACTGCTAAGCTGATATACATGTTTAGGTCTTAGCACTCAGCTCCCTTGAGGAACAGTACTGTCCTAGCATTGTATTAAGCCCATGTATTGCCAGACACATAATTTCTTGTCATTATTTGCACAGCCAGACCAGGAATGTGTGCAGAGGCTGAGGTGGATAAGCACCTAGACAGAAATCTCATTTGTCAGATGGAGAATGGTCCTTTGAATTGAAGGTGAAACAGGCAAGGGAATTTTGGGATTGTTGTATCTGGCAAAGAAATCGAGCAGCTCCCACTCAACTGCTCTAACCAACAAATGGTGAACTGTAAACAAACCCTTTGTTCACAAGCAGGAAGACAGCACTTCAGTGTGGCTAAGTGGATGTTTGAGCTCTGTCAATCTTTGCCATGCTGAGGCCCAGCAGATTCAGGTCATCCCAATCCAGGAGACACAATATAAGCACTACTGGTACTTCCTTAGAAGTGGGAGCTGTGGATTTGACCCCACCTGGACTGGGAGGCCCTGGGTACCAGGTCATGTGCTTTCAGGCTGAACAGATCATGCTGTTAGGCAGTTACATACACTGGCACTAACTCCTAGTGTGGCCAGGTTTTAAAAGATGGTGGTTATAGCTACATTGTGTGGGAAGAATCCTGTCAGCGTGTCAGGCATCCTTAGCAAGTGCTTACAAGGCCAGATGAATGTCTTGTTTCTGAATGTCAGCCAGGGTTTGGCAGGGGCGGATGTCAGGCCACTTGCAGCAGGGCAGTTTTAGACTTGCACATGCAGCTTAGGCCCTTTCAAATGTGGCTGCCAGACACCTCCTGATATTTAAATGCCTTCAGGATGAAGCAGCTAAGTAAGCAGCAGGGCTTGAGGGGGGCAGTGTGATTACAGTTTGAAATACTGATGCTTGTAATCTGTCCCAGTTTCTTTCCCTACTGAAAAGAAATGGACCTCATAAGTGGCAGGCTGGGTACATAGAGTTCTCCAGTGCCAGGAAAGAAGGGTAGGTGATAACCTGCTGTGAAGTGATGGATTGTCATAGTGGGAGAAAGAAAGCTTAAATCCTCTTTGCAAAAGTCTTTGCACTCATGAAGTGACTGAAGACAGTATCCAGATAGCTGCAGCCTGACTATTCTCATTGCCTCTGAATTGTTAATTCTCTTGGTCCTCCGCAGTCAGTTGCTGCCTTGTGTGCAGTTTCACTGCAACTGTCCTGGGCCTCACTCTGGGTGCCAGGGTGTGGGAAGCGGGAGCCCCCCCTCCATTTGCTGGGACTGCAGGGAGTGGGGTGGCCCTCGCTCCCCGAGAGGCTGCAGGAATTAAATTGGAGGCAAAGAGGTAAGGAAGAGCGCCTGGGCCTTGTCCTTTGGCTCTCGTGGCAGCAGCTCCCGTGTCCAGCGGGCTGTCCCCGTGTCCAGCGGGCTGTCCCCTCTCCCGGCCGCGGCGGCCTTGCCCGGCTGTGCTGAGGGGCGAAGGGGGGGCTGCTCCTGGGTGCCTCTCGCAGTCCGCAGCCCCGCGGCAGAAGAATACGATGCCGATCGCATCCTTTCCCTCAGTCCCCCGCCCTCTATAAATAACTCTGGCTGAGCTGACCTGTCAGATTCCCCCGGCAGAGCGGATCCCCTGACCCGGGCCGCCTGCAGTGGAAAGTCTGAATGCAAAACATACCGTAGTAAAAATAGAGCTGCCGGGGAGCCCGGCCGACAGGTCCCGGCGGCTCTCGGGCCGCACCGGGCCCGGCTCCCGCTGTCCCCTGGGCGCTCCCGGCAGCACTGAGAGCTCCTCCCGCTCCTAAATCTGTGTACGCTTTAATGCCCCAGTGAATGCTTTTGTCCCTGTCAGATGGAAGCATAATTCATTTTTGCTGTGAACAGATAGTTCCGAGTAGCATTTTTAATTTCAGCTTGCCTTTCTAACCAGCAAAGATGAAAGAAATACAAAAAATGGGTAATTTCCTAAATGTAAAAATAATAATGAGATGACTGTCAAGCAAGAGATTCTCATTTCAAAAAGAGGTGAGAATGTTGCTACCTCTGAAGTCTAAATTAGATTCCATCCTGTGTCTACCCTGTGCATACAGCTGCTCCCCTGAAGGGATAGATGCTCCTTGGCTATGGTTTCAAGACATTATAATTTAAAGCAGTGCTTGTAACTATATTGTGCATATATTATTTCTGGTTGTTTTACTTGTGAAACTTGAATATCTGGGGGTTAAAGCCAGCAAAAAATGACCAAAAAATGCTGTCTAATGCTACTGGTTCATCCATGTCACAGTTGTTGGCCCTCAGTGCCCTTCAGGGCACAGCCGACTCTTAAGGGTGGTGGTGGCCTGGCCTCGGCCCACAGCCAAGATTTTAAAGATTTTTTAAAAGATTTTATTTCCATTCCACATGTCCACTTGCTCTCTCCCTACCCCATCCTGTGGGATGGGGAAGAAAACAGAAAGAATGAGAAAGCTAACAGGTCAAGATAAAGGCTGGGAGATCCCTTCGTGGTCACTATCATGGACAAAACAGACTTGAGTGGAGTAAATTAGTTTATTACTGATTAATACATATTGACTGACTCAGATATTGTGAAACAAAAAGAAAAAATGAAGCAAGCATTAAAACACCTCAGGAAAACACCTCTCACTTCCCAGAGCTCTCAGCTTCCCTTCAGACTCCTCTCCTTCCCCCTTGTTATCGCCACAGTTGGCAGTCAGTCCCTTCAGTGAGGCAATGAACAGTGCAGGGAAGGACTGTGGTTCTCTTCTGCTCCTTCATTCTTACTCATCCTCTGCTCTGGTGTGGTTCCTCTGTGGGCTGCAGTCCTTTAGGAGGGAGCATCTGCTCTACCGTGGAGGGTGTACTTCTCTGACCTTGGTGTTTGCTCTGCTATATCTCACTCTTTTCCTGTTTCTCTGCCTGTGTGGTGCATGTGCCCTTTCTTAAATACTTTCTCACGGAGGCACCACCAACTTGGTTGATGGGCTCAGCTGTGTCCTGTGTTGTGGATCCAGGTGGAACTGGGCATATGTGGCACACAGCAGCTCCTGCTCTCTTCTCAAGGAGGCCAAACTTGCAGTCCCCCCACTGCCAACAGCTTGCCACCTACATGGATGTCCATGTAATTGGGACACAAGTGGTGGCCAGGGTACTGACCAGAGTAGCAGTGTTGCCTCTGTGGTTTTCTGCTTCCCTGTCCCTCTTCCCCTATCCCTAAATCATGAAGGAGTGAAAATAACCCAGCCATCCTTCCGTTCCTTTTCATCATTTCTGTCATTAGAATGGAACCTTTGCACCATCTGCTTGTTTGGGTGTCACACAGTTTACAGTTCTCTAGTTTTTTTGAGTTGTTTCCAGCATAAGGTAGCTTTTTAGCACGTTGACCTGTAGAAACTGAATAGAGGCTGAAAATCAGATACTGACAGAGCTGCTTTTGAATGGTGAAGTTTGTGCTGTGATGGTTCAGGTGCTGCCCCTGGGGGACAGCTCCTGTAAGTCTGTAGGAAAAAAGACTGTCAGGTTGCATCACTGCAGGTGCTCCTGTAAGCTATTGCTCTTCCAGAATTCCAAGGCCAACTTTTTCTTGCAAAAGAAGTATTTTGTATGTTGAACATTTAATTATCTTCACCTAGTTCTTTAAGGGAAAGGAAGTGAAGGTAGAGTTTCCCTTTTTTAGGACTGCATCAGATTTCATCTCCTCCAATTCATGTGTTGTAGTTCAGGGAGATTCCAGTATTCAGTGTATGGTGCTCTTGCTTTGGGACTGGTTGGTGATTGTCAGAGTCTGTCTTTCCTTTCTTCCCTTCCTAAAACATGTAACACTCAGTTCTGCCATTTACAGAACCCGGTGTTTTAAAAACTAATGTGCTAGAATCTTTCAGAACCGATTTGTTTGATGCCAGAGAGAGATTTCACTTGGCAGTGATTTAGCAGTAGTAGTAACTGCCCAGAGCAATTCCTATTACTGTTCATCACCTCAAAAGAACTCCTAGTTTCAAAATAGCCTATACTGTCATTCTAATATTATTGAAAATTTCTTGATAACATCAAAGATTCAGGAAGCATTTCCTAAGGAAAGAGACTCTCATTTCCCCCCTTTTTTGCCTCTGAGTGAAGCAGTGAGAAATTGCTTATGTGCTCCTTGCATTGTTCCTCTCACTAATGATTTCAGAAAGCAGCCAGGTCTTTCTCTTGGGAATAAAACCTCTGGTAGGTAGCATTGAGGAGTTTTCCATCCCACATCTCTGAGTCCTGCAGCTCTGCATGGATGTGATAGTCCAGCAGATAGCTGTAATACACAATCATGTTTTCTCCTGACTTCTGTGGGACAGTGGAGCAACATGGAGACGTGTTTTCCATTGCTGCCGCTTTTGCGATCATATTTTTTACTGGGTGGATTACTTTGCCTGTGGTAAAGTTGTCCTGAAACCAGTGGCACCTGCAGATTATTGAAGCAGCACAGGCTACGTTTCTCAGGCTTTTCCCAGCCTTCTGCATTTTCACATCTCCCGGAAGGAACACAGACAGCTGAGCCCACCTTGCCTTAACAACCTTTCCTTTTTTGCCATGAGCGACAGATGTTGCTGAGAGACACTTTATTGTTTGAAAAAGCTAGTTCTGTGCATCTGCAAATATTGCCTAAATTGATAATATATCTGAAATAATATTAGGAACTGTAGAGTAAGTAGCTATCTTTCTATTTCTTTTTTTTCTTACATTGCCTTTCAATATGCAGCAACTACATAGCAGAATTAGGTAGTAAATGCCTTTTCATAAGCTTTGTTTTATCCTGCTCAGCCATTTTAAGGGTGTTAGCTTAAATAATTTGAAGTGCATGTAGACAAGCCTGGAAAGGAAGTCTGAAATGATGATTGAATGTATTTAGAAGTTGTTAACAAATCCTTTTCCCTATAAAGTGAGAGATGTGGAATAGTGTTGATGGTATGAGATGGTTTGGATGGTTTGAGACTCCAGATGGTTTTCATTTGCTTTTTCCTTATCATAGATGGGATTATTCTATGACTCTTGGAGTTTTCCAAAGAAAATGTGAATGGAAGGAAATCTGGCATCTGTTCTAGGGATGACAAATTGAATATTTCTAGCCATAAATACAGTAGAATTTTTATTATTTGATGAAATAATCAGATTGTTATTGTCTCAGTGACTTAGATGGATGTTTTTATCCCATAAATCTTTATGTGATCTATAAAGCTTAATTATTATATCAAAGTTCTAGTCAAATATATACACCAATGTGAGTGCCTTGTTAACCCACTTGATCTTTTCTGTATTGGCTCATTTCTTTTGTGAGTTCAGCAATATTGAATAGTTTTAATCTCTAGTCACCTCTCCAGTTATTTCTGTCTCAATGTCCTGGTAGTTTCAAAAAATATTCTTCCTTTTCTTTATTTTCCTTTACTGAAGCAAAATGTTCAAAGATGACATGTTTCTGAACAAAGTGGTACCCTACTGAAAAATGAATGAGTCGCCTCTAAATTTTTTAGGTAGTAGGTTATTGACCTTTGTGACATTGCATAACCCCATTTTCATCTTTTGGAGGAGGTCAAATAAAAATCCAGCTATGCTGTACAGATAAGGCTTTGACACTAAATCAAATCCTTTCCTTTGACTGATATTACTGTTGGCCTTATCTTTGGCCCAAGGGTTAGTATCTTTTAAAATCATAATTCAGAAAAAAAATCAGTAAAGTTAACATTATACATTCAAATTCTAAATTTTAATTTCTTCCAGGTAGATGTTTATAGTTGAAGAATAATTATGCATTTTTAATGAAAAAAATGATTAAAAGTGCATGAAAGATAAAGAGACAAATACTTTTAAAAAGATTCCTGCAATTTTTTAGCTTGCATTCTAATTTACCATCTAGTTAATGTAATTGAAAGCTTCTGATTTCAAATGGGCTTAGCAGTTGCATAATCAGCAGTAGGCATTGCACAGAGGGTTAAACCCTACCGATGAGGCATTAACAGGAAAAAAAGGTATCTCCAATTATGAGCTCATAACTACTTTGTGTGGGGTGGGGCTTCTGATGGCATTTCTACATAGGCGGTGGGTGACTGATACACTGAATGTGAGCCACAGGACAGGCAGGATTTCCTTTTGCCCTTTCTAGTTTTCCAGGCTTGAAAGATTCTTTTAAGAGGAAGTTTTCAACTAACAGTATCCCTCCACCCCCTCAAAATGTTTTTGGTTTTTTCCAATTTTTTTTTTATTGTCAGAAAGTAGGCCACTAAGATTTGTCTGTTGTGGTTTTTTTATGGTTTTCAAATTTGCCTTTCTTATGCTAGTGGCTCTTCTGCAGACATCTACTCATTGAATTCCCAGCTAGGCAGGAACCTGAAGAGGGTACTGTGTTACTTACTCCCTGCTTGCTGGGTTGTGATTGTCAGCAGTGTGTAGCCAGAGGCTTGCCATCGCTGTTCAGCGTGCTTAGCTCAATGCAGTGAACATCTGGGTAGTCAGGAAAGCATTAGAATAGTCTCTCTGTGTGTTCAGAAAAACAGCACGGCGCTGTGGAAACTTCCATGAGTAATTTTTGCAAGCCGTAGCAACTTAAAGAAAACTAAGAACCCCTAGAGCATGAATTCTGCATTAGCTAAAGAGTATTTTCCCCAGAACAATTTCCCACTGCTTGTGCAAGTGAGCTGAATGGATGTTCGTGTTCTGGCACTGAGAAGTAACAGATAATGCTAACCATAGTCTAATCCTTAAAGTTACTGCCTTTCATACACACTTCAGTTTTTAAAAAATCTTTGCTAACTTCCATATGTTTACTGAATTTTGCCCATTTTATGAGGAATGGCTGCATCACACATCTTTGCCACCAGCTGTGAGTAATAAAAGAGAGAACTTAGAAATGTAGTAAGTTTGCTATCAGGTGTACTATTTCCTAATCTGAACATTCTTGAGAATTCAACAAAGTTCCATTGTAAATGTGGGAAGTATCCCCATGGTAGTTTTACCGTTACATCAGCGAAATGATAAATAATTGTAAATATGTACAATATATAACAAAGTATGTAAACAATTAGCATTTATGCCAAAACAAAATCATTGTTCAGCAGCACTTCTTTTTAAAAATGAAGGGATCGCAACATAAGAGTGATACTACTGTTCTCTAGTAATGATAAATATCCTTTTTTCCCTGTTTTCTAATTCAAGTTTTGAAGACAGATTTGTACTGACTGTATATGTTGGCTAGTGGCGAGTCTAGTTCTTATTTACAATGAGATGGAGAACAGTTATTGGTATCACACATGGAATCCATGGAAATCCTTTCTTTTCCACTTCCATCTTTTGCATGAGATGTTAAGCATAGATTACCTGTAATGGAGAGTCAAGGTCAAGAGTTTGCTTGTCAATAGCTTTCTGATGCCTAAATAAAATATTTTTAGGGAGGCCAATTATTAAATTATTTATGTTTATTTTGATATCAAATAGATGTTTTTCAAAGTGCCTTTATAGTCCACTACATTGTCAGGATAGAACAGTGTATTCTTTCCCTGAAGAGCTAGATGAAATGAGAATAAGCTCAGAACTCCAAACTTTCACGTTTATGCTTCAAGCAAAAGAATCTGGCCTCTAGCACCAACCAAATACTTACTTTGGAAAGATATGCCCAGCTTTATATGACATCTCCCTTAGTGGGATACTCTGTATTTTGGATTGATTAATTTAATGGAAGAGAAGGGAGGTCTGATCGTCCAAATGGACTTCTAATGGCTTATGTGAGCAATTTGTATTTTGTCTGAGGATATGGAATTCCCTGGGAGAAGTTACAAGATTACAATAAACTTGAACTATCAGGAAAATAGTGCATTTTATTGGCAAATAACTTTGTGATGATAACATACTTTTCAGGTTTGCTGATTTGCTGTATGAAAAGGGTTGTTTGTTTGGGTTTTTTTCCTGCCTTCTGTATGAAAAGGTGTTTGGTTTTTTGTTTTTTTTTTCTACTTTACTGTATCAGAAGTTTTTTTCCCCCTCTAAATGGCACTATTTCCTTTTAGAATAACTATGACACTACTGTTCTTCAATTTGTGTACACTAGAATTTGGGTACTGCTTGTAAATGCAGACAAAAGCTGCTTAGGATCCAGTTTCTTATGCTACCTTTACATTTATTTGTCAGCGTCCATTTCAGTTTGGCTCTCTCATTCCTCTGGCACTGAAAATGAAATATTCTGCAAATTTTTGCCTATATGTGTTTTTAATATGTGACTTTGTACCTCTGGAGGATTTATCTCACACTTTCTACTTGTTACAATGACTATTGAAGTATGATGTTATATTTTTTTGACAATAAAGTAGTCGAATGGAGGTGCATTGCTGCCTCCTAGTATTCATGTAAACAGGACAGAACTGATAAAAAATGTAGGCCATTTTCAGCTTCTGTTACTCATTACCAGGCCTTAGAATATTATGAGTTGATCAGAAAAGGCTGTAAGAATGAGTATGGTTAAATAGATATATATATATGTGGTGGTTTGTGCTTAAACATTGACACTTCACATGCTCAGTTTTTGCTCTGTAGCCATAACAGATGGGAACCATCTTCCTCTAATGGCAAAGGAAAAGCTGTATTGGCTGGTATGGTCATGTCAGTTCATATCTAGAGATTTAAGACCAGCATCATAAAAGCAGATGAAATCACAAGACCTGACAACCAAGCACTGCTTCAACATTAGAAGAGGAGCAGTATCAAGGATATGGAAAGAGCTGCAGATAGTTTTTGTAATCTTACATAATTATTGCTTGGCTGGATAGCAGATTCCTCAATGGCATTATGTGGACTTCTGAGAGCAATGGCATTATGAGGTGACCTGTTTATTGCCCTCTGACATTCTTTCTGCATTTCATGTTAGTACTTCTTTCCATTTCTCTCCATTACAAACACTAAATAATGCTTTGGTGTATGGCTTGCTCAACATACATTAATGCTTCTGATCTAGGAGGTGTCTTCTACATTTCTGTGTAGAGACCCATCATGCACAGAAGATACTGACAGTAGGCAATTAGCTCTAATGATACTCCTTTATTGGGAGAACATCTGTTAGTTCTGTGGTGACAACAGCAGGAGATATTTTTGTCGAGTGCTTATACCATGATTCAGGCTGATTTATAGACTAGTAACTTAGATACTTTTAGTATCTAAAAGGAAAATTGCATACTGCCATAGGCTTTTCACCCATAAATCTTAATGTAATCTGTCATTTCTCTGCTTTAATATGACAGGCATGTTATTGAAATGACAGCCATGAGATCAGATTCTTTCCACGTCCTGCAGAAAATAAGCTGTGAATTTTGGTCCAATGAATTCTTAGTCTTTTTGCAGTCAGATGGGACTACACACTCTTTTTCATCTTACTTTTTTCTTCCCTCTGTGGTTCCAGAAAATAAACTGAGCAGTCTGATCCAGCAGTCCTAGATAAACCTAGAATTTTTTAAAAATACACACTGAAATTAGCTCAGAATTTATTTTTAGTCTATTTCCTTTATTGCAGTCATTACTGAAAGAATGCCACTCAGGTTAGCAGTGGTTAATGTAATTTTGTTAGGGACAAAACCTCTTAGCTGTCAGAAGAAATTATCTGATGTTTTTAGGTATCCTCTCTTCTGACTATATTCTTGTTAAATACAAAGCATGTTTGTATTAAAAGCAAATTACTTGTTGCCTTAAAAAACAAACACAGATATTTCCTAACTGCACACAGTATTTAATTCTGAAAAATATTTCTTAGTTTGAGTTTTCTAATAGCAGTGGTTGGAGGAGAACTTGCACCTGTTCTTCAAGTATTGAGAATATGTTTTAGTCCAGTGCTATAGATTTTTGGCTAAATATATTTCATTTTGAAATCTTCAGCATTTAGGGTTGATTTATTTCAGTGGACCCTCAAGGATCCTGCTTTTAAGTCTTCTTGTCCTTTCCTTGGAAAGGGAGATATAAGTATCTACCAGGTACCTCAGACATAGAGAATGAGTCAGAGAAACTGTTAACTACACAAAGTGTTGAGGGAGACTGGTTTCTTCTCTCAGCCACTAACCTAGAATCTTGAAGTGAGCCAAGGAACAAGCATTTTGCACCCCTGTTTCCTTCCATAGGCCCATTTTTATCTGACAATTCCATTATTTATGTCTTTAGTCTATTATTTGTTCCTCTATTCCATTATTCATAAGAACTGAGAGAACAGAGCACGTCTGCAGTTTATGCAGATACCATTGTCATACTAGAGCACTTCAAGCTGGTGCATGTATTCTTTGTGTATTGCAATATTTGGTGGCAAGAGAAAAAGAAATACTGTCAGGGAATATACAACCAGTAGGTGTTCATGTCATTCATGTTTATCTATAGGACACTTTATTAAATTCTCATTGTTGATATGGGAAACAGCAACACAATCTATAGTTTTAGTTCATATTCATCAGAGAAATTGACAGAAAAAACCTAATGTAGATGTTCAAGTGATGGAAAATGGTAATATTGGGAAAGTGGAAAAAATAATTTATGCTTGCATAGTCACTGATGATGATTTAAACAGGTATATTGCTTTTCCTGAGGTCTTTTCCTGTAGAAGGGAAAAATACGACATGCTGTTTAGTTGCCTATAAATATTTATTTTGCAGTTCTACAGAGCACGCAATTCATGGTACTTAAAGAAGCATGTCTTTAACAATACAGCATTCTTTTCTTGAGCAGACACTGAAAGTAAATTTGGATATAACAGCCCATTTTAAAATCTGTGGCAGTGAGTTGTCAATACAAAGATTGAGATTTATTGCTTTCAGGAGTAGAAAAGAAAGAAAATGTTTGATGTTCTCTTTTAGTCTTGAACATTTATGTAAAGTAAGTAGTATTTACAACACTAGTAGACTTCAGAAAACATTTCTCGTGTAAACACAGGATCACTGTTTTAATTGACACACATTTAATGTTTCTGCTAGGTTGATTCTAAGGTTTATATACAACAATGGTGATAACTGCTGTCAGTTAAACACTTGTGCTTGAGATTATTAAGAACTCATGTGCCTCCAAAATAATCAATGTCAACCCCTCTTAACAAAAAAAGTCAAAAAGTGATGATGGGTACTATTTCTGAATGTTTTTTCAAATATTTGAGAACAAAAATTTTGTTCTTTCTTGCTAAGTTTTTACTCCTAAGACAAACTCTTCGTGGAGTCACAGGTCAGAATTTACTTTGTATTACACTCGGTAGAGTTGGACATTTCTGCTTGGGACTTGCAAGAAGTGCATCTTGGTTGGGAGTAATTTCTTTAGGAAAATGAGCTGGATTTAAATTTTGTTTGTCTTGAAGAAACTAAGAATCAGCTCCCGAGTGCCTTGATCACTGAGCTGTGTAGTGATGGTCCTCCTCCTTGTTGTCTGGCTCAGAAGAACCACGTTCTTTTTAATAGAATATCATAAGTTCAAGGCATGGCATGCTCTGATTCAAGAGGAGTCTGTGTTTATGTGGTTGTGATAGTCTGCTCAGTTGTAGATCTCATTTTTTAACTGCTTCAGGCAAAATAGGGTATTGAACTCAATTGCCCCCTTTCCTGTGGAAGCACTGCATCTATTGCATTGTTGTCTGCGCTTTCAGAAGTAATTATGGCAGAATTTTGGGAGATCTGAGTCCATAGCAGAGTTGTGTTATTCCTCTGTTACCTGTGCTCAGAACTCACAAGGGGACTTAATACACCCTGTGGAAACCCAGGTTGTGGGATTCAGGGAAGCCTGCTATGAGTACAGCAGCTAAAGCTGCTGGATTCCAGCATTACCAGAAGCAAAATGTCAGGCAGACACTGAAGACTTTAATATGACAAGGTAGACAAGTGTGGACTGCAGGAAGTCAAGCAGGTATTGTCTGAATGTTACATGGATTGAAGTTCCTAATATTCACCTAAATCCTTAACTTTATCTGTGACTGAATGTTTTAGATGTCACTTGTGGACAAGGGCATTAATTAAGCTGAGATATCCTGAAGTCTTGGTTTGAAACATTTACTACTTCTGAATAAGCTGCTGATTAAGAAAAAATAATTCTGACAACCAATTAACTCTCTGCAATATTGTTTTTATTTTTTGTGTTGTGGAAGATGAGGATTAGATTACAGACCTTGTCATCTCACTCAGATTGTTTCGACACTCTTTGTTCTCATCCTGAGCTGGCTGTTTCAGATTTTCAGATAAATCCAACATCTTTAAGTTTACCATCCTGCTTGCTAGATAAATCTAGTAGTAGGACTGCCTTGAGACTGAATCACTGGAATAGGAGGAAGACTATCAAGGGAGATGCTACTAGCATCTCATACCATACCAATACCATATGCATTTTCAGTGTTAATGTCTTTACTTTGAACAGTGAAAGTAGGAAAAGAAGTCAAATGGGACAGACACTGCACTGGATGAGTCTCGAAGTGGTCAGATGATGTGATGCTTAGCACTGTCAGAAAAGACACATACAACTTCACAAATGCAGTTTTCTTGGCTTCTGCTGTCTGTCAAGGGTCTTGCAGTGTCTAGTAACCAGAGGTTTCAGGAGTAGTTGGTAATTCTATTATCAGTAAGGAAAATTACCTTCCAAATAGTCTTTGTGCCATGCTGGAACCGGAGATATTGTAGAATGATAGAAGATAATTCTGCAAATCCTACTTATGCCTGAGGTCTTCTCATTCAGTGCAGAAAATGGGACTGAGGTTGTGGGGTGGTACAAATCCAGTGTCTGCAGCAATTCCTTAAGAAATAGTTCAGCTTTGGTTTATGCCAGTCAGTCTGATGACCTGCTCTTTACAGAAAGGCATGTTCAGCAGAGCCAGCCAAAGGGATAACCCACAGAGACTGGCATTTACAAGAACTAATATTATTTATGTTGTAGACTTCAATCTCTTGAGGTTCTTCGGGGTGAGGCTGTCAGGGTAATGGATGCCTTTACTCTTGTGTCCTGACACAACCATCTTTGATTGATCTTCCTGACAAAGAGGATAAACTATTAGTCATCCTTTGAGAAGACACTGTCTGTAATGAATAAACTTACCATCCAGTTTCACGTTATCACAGGGAAGATTTTATTTTTTGGTCAATTTCAAACAAAGGGGCATTGACTTTGTAACAGTTTCAACCTTGCTATTAAGTATTAATTTGGAATTTTGTTTTTGTTTCTGTTTAAAACCAATGACGTTTCTCCGGTATATGTGATCATAGTATTAATGGAGTTAGGTTTAAAAAATATAAAATGCATATTTAGGCTTTTACAGGGGTTTGAATTTTTGTACAGCTCAGTTGAATTCAGAAAATTGTTTTTCTCTATTCTTTTGTATTCCACTCATATAATAGAAAATGTGATTTGCATTATATAAAGTACTTAAAAAAATCAGACATCATTACTGTGCAAATAAGTCTTCTATTGTCACTTAAAGGTTATAATACTACGTTGATTCTTTAATAAAAGAAACAAGAACACAGAGCTCTTGAATAATTAGTAATGGATTGTTTTAAATTATAAAATAATCTGTATTTAGCCTTATTCCTTAAGTTTATTATGTATTTTGCATTATTTTCAAATAAAATGCCCATCCAACATTCAGTTCATTAGAAAGGTTTAGACATTTCAGTGAAGCTATAGGTCTGTGGATAGTGAGTAAAATTTAATAAATGATATGGATTGCGCTAGACTGTCCACCGGGAAGAAAATTTACATTCAACTTGTCCTTAAGAATCTATTAGCCATATACAGCATGTATTTAAATCATGTAGCTGTGTAGTAGGGAGGGACGACTGCTATTGAAAACATAGGTATTACTGATGGTCCCCAGCATGATAAAACTGCATTTTTATTTTTCAGGTCTTAGGAACAGATGAGGATAGTATGGGGGATGGCTGCTCTCAGAAACTGGCTTCTGCCAAGTTCCTTCGACTTTTGCTCCTGATACTGATTCCATGCATTTGTGCTCTGATCCTTTTGCTGGTGATTCTGCTTACCTTTGTAGGTGAGTGCTTTTTTAATTAAGGAGATGCTTTTTAAATTAAAGAGACTAAAACTAAGACCACATTCTCAAGTGCAAATATAACTGTAGACATTAGACATACGTCTTAGCACACCTATCTAAAAAATGAATCTACTTAGTGACTGTTGCAGAGAAATACATCTGCTACTTACATTCATATCCTTGAAACATATTTAAAGTATTGATGAGGAAACCTTTTCTAGTTTTCTCAAGGTAGATTTTTGAAGAACACATTATCTTGAACATGTAGATAGTGTTCAGCAGCCATTTTGCAAGTAAAAAAGATACTTTTGCTATCATTTTAGATCACTGTCAGTGGAATGGAATATATATCTGTTTATGTCACACATTTATATGCAAACCTGGTTCTTATTTTCAGGTGAAATTTAATTAATAAATAGCCACAAATTTTTCTGAACAGCATACAAAATATTACTGTTTAAATAAGGAAAATTTTGTTCATTTCATCTACATACAAAATAGGTATCAATGCAGAACCCCAAATATGTTTTGTGGTAACTGTTTCAAGGTATTCATAGACATCGTAATGGCTTAGTCTGTTATGTAATTTTGTGCATATGTCTTTCATAATTAAAAAGTGCTAATTTATTAGCATAATTTTTTTAAAAAGTCTTCCCTTTGTTACTTTTAGAAAAGCTGACATATCATTAAATTGCTTCAAGTACAAAATAAAAAGGACAATGAAACTAGATTAAAGCATTATTTTTTCAGGGAAAAAAGTTTAAAAAATTTGCTTTCAGTGCTGAGTGTTTTTGGGGTTTTTTAATTTTTCTTTTTGTTAGTGAGAACATTTTTGAATTGGGCTTCCTTAGGTAGTTTAGAAGCACATCTGAAACAAGTGGGGTATTGTATCCAGTATCCAGACATACAGATATAAATCTGTTTTCCTATTTTGAACACTCCAATTTCAATTCATATCACACAGTCAAACAACAAGCATAGGAAGAAAGTAAAGATGTTTCAAAAGTACTGTCAAAATCAGAGTAACTTAAATCTGTTTTCTCCATTCAGTCTGTAAAGGATATGCAAACGACGTTGTAGGCCTGTTCTTTTCATTTAGTTTAAGTTCAGGAAGTAAGAAAACCCCCAAAGCTAGTGAATGTTATGATTGACAGGTAAGCCTTGGGTTGTATTTCTGAACTAAGAACAGTCTGAAATGGATTAAGATCAAGTAAGTCTTGCAATTAGGAAATAGGAAGCCTTTAAATTTGCTTTCCTTATGTTTAGCATTCCATTTGTATCTTTCATATCCTCTGCCCTAGATTTTCATTCTTTGGTGAGAAACCAGATAAAAAGGCAGGTGTATTTACATCAGTTATACTCAATCTCTTTCTCAGGCATGGATTGACCTGTGATTAAATGTATGAAATCCTCTGGGAAATGGGGCCAGTTAGGATTCTACTTTTGTAGCAAAAATCATGACTCTTAAGTCAACGTCACTACGGTAGGGTAAAGAAAAAGGCTTGCTGTTATAACCCAAGTCTAAAACCTGCAAAGGTCCCTTCAGAAGCAGCTTTTGAATAAACATTTTATAATTTACTATTCTTCTCAACAGCTTTCATTTTCTATGTATTGATATCCTAGAAGCAAATATATTTGATGATCAGAATTAGATGAACTAATGCTGTGGGGATTTAAAGTGTGTGTAATAGAATATAGTCTGTTACAGTAACTAATAATACAATATATCCAAAATATTACTTCATATTTATTTCAGGTCAATAATAACTGAATTCTAATACTGGTATGAAGTCTTACTGTGTAAGAAATAAGTTGATAGTATTGAGTGGCTAATAGAAATTATTTGATGGGAGGGAGGTGGGAGGGGGGTGGGAGGAAGGAAGGAAAGAAGGAAAGAAAAGAAAGAAAGAAAGGTAGATTACTGCAGCTTGACTGACATGCAATAGTTTGGTATACTATGGGACCTTCGCAGTATCAGTAAGGTGTCCATTTCTCTAGAGTGCAGAGTCATGGGTACAGACCCTGCAGGAGAAATCTCAGTTCATATGTGCTGGCCAGCTGTACTAGTGAACTAATGCTTTATTTCCTTTACAACTTCCTCATCAATTACCCATACTTTGTTTGACTGCTTTGCTCTGTTTCATTAGCTTTTAAATAGACTTGATCTCTTGAAGCTTTCCTGCTCTGAAGAGCTAGAAATCTTCCACAGGTTACGCTGCCAGCATCTCAATTTATGAGCTTGAACAGTGTGACTATTTCTTAAATCTCTTAACTGTCCATTTTTAAGTAAACTGTCAATTTTTTAAAACCTGTCCATATTTAAGCAAAATATTAATTCCCCAAAGTGAACAGCAAATGGAAATTATCATTAAAACTGCTGGAAAGTGTTGCTTTGAAATGAATGGGTCTGGTCCCAGTAGTTCTGTTTTGTACCAAGCACAATGAAGGAAGGCTGGCATACTTCATGTTTCTGTCATCTGGACGTGCCCAGCTGTAGCTGGAGACACAAATTGAAAATGGTTACATCTATTTCTCAACTAATTAACTATCTGGCTTATGATTTACCATCTACAGCTCTGTATGAACCCAAGTCTGAAGAATAGTTTGGTATAGTGTGCCTGTGTATACATGAATAAAATGCACGCTCTGTATGTGCTGCATGTCTGTTAGCAAACATTGATAGAGAGTAGTTAATTTCTCTTCACTGAAGAGATTAAGAAAGAACTGATTGTTTTAAAGCATCACTCTGTTTTCTTAGGTATCTTTAAATTTAAATATCGATGCTATAAAAACATATCCAGTAAGCTTAATTTGGGATTTAAAATATTGTTAAAATAATATTTGTTAAAAAATATTTGTTAAAATAATGTTTTTAGGGGAAGGGTGGGGGGAAGGATGAAAATTAAAGTGAATGGGAGCCCAGCTCAGAGAGTGGATTCTGCAGCCTGGAATAAAGTGCCTAAAGTCTCTATGGTGCAGTGGTAAAAGGACAGGATAAGAGGAGAATGTGGGAGAAGAAAGAGGTGACTCAGGAAGGTGACCTAACAGTGGAAACAGAGTTGTCATCTAGACCTAGCAAGTGGGGAATGCCAGGGGCCTACACCTGCCTCCCTCAAGGGCATACCTGAGCCAAGCTGATGTTATTTTGGAGGGAAAAATTGTTAAAAAGAATTTTAATACTGCTCATTGTCAGTGGAGATGATACAATTAGGAAGTCCTTTTGTGTCGAAGAGCTTTGTTGTGTGGTCCCCCTGTTAAGAGGAGTTGTTATCACTAGGAAACTGTAAAAACGGAATAAAAAAATGCAGTTGTTGGAAAGATAGGTTGAAGAAGTCAACAAGCATTTGGGGATCTCAGGGAAAGAAGTAAATGATGTAGTGGCATTGATAGACATAGTTATTATTTGTTGTTCCAGAAAAAAAAATAAATAAGTCTGAGAGAGAAGAGGATAGAATCCAGTGGGTAGCCTCAATATTTTGTTTCACAGTATTTATTTGACCATGGTATTAAACCAAAGGGGGTTTTCAAACATTTTTCAAGAGTTTACCTGTATTGTAATGCATTGCCTCTTGTTCTGCTGAGTGATATATAAATAGCTAATCATTTTAACTTAATTTAAAATTTATTAATAACTCTTTGGGACCAATGTTTTACAGCCTTTTTCTATTTTTATGCTGAGTGGAAGAGAAGAGACGAGTCTAGGGAGGAGGAGGAGGAGAGAGAATGTGAAAAAATACCTTAAGCTATTCTTGAGTTATGGAAAAATACTATGCACTTTCCCACAGGAGTTCAAAAAGCTTATTTTAACTTTTTGAAAACTGCAAAAAAAACCCTGATAACTTTTGAAACTTGAAACAAAGTAGGCTTCTGAATTCTAGAGATTCAGAGCTTTGTTTGAACACAAATACCTGGCATCCAAATAAAGCCACATTTTAGTGAGCACAATTTCTGAGCAGAACCACTTTCTCTTCCTTAGACTTTAGCAAATCATATTAATACTAGTCCCTATTTGTGAAAATGCGCTTACTGTTTGATTTGACTAGAGGACTCAAACAAAAAAAAAAGTGCTGCTTAAATCATTTGCAGGTGGGAGATTTTTAGTTGTTTCTGTAAAGTACACACAGTAAATTCCTCCAAACCCCAATGATATATGAACATCTGCTGGTGGAAAACCAGAAACCCTAACATTTATATATTTATATATATATATGTATGTATGTATGTATAAAGTTCCCCTGGGTTTGTCCAGTAGAAGTTAGACATAAAGATTTACTCACAGTTAGTAACACTGGAGCCAAAACAATCCAGCCTGGATAAATGATGATATGATAAATCTCAAATGGTAACTGTTTAATCGAAACTCACTATATTTCAGAAATTTCACCAGTTTTTCTTGCTGTTTGCATTTGCTATAGTTAAAAGTTGCTCAGTAAAAAAGAAAATGCTGACATTGCCCCTTCTCAGCTATTCCAGTTCTCTTTTTTCCCTTACCTCTAAAGCTTTCCAACCCAAAGGCACTTAAGTTGGATTCTTCTGTCATTTTCAGTTGTAGCTGTGATTAATAAGCATTTCTGCCTGCCCAGTCCTTGAATTTCAGACCAGTGAACTAATTTATTCTAGCAGCAGAGTGCACAGAGAAGTGAGAAGAGGAATTCAATAATGGGAATGGGCTCAGGATACCCTATGGGATTCAGTGTGGTGCCTGGAGCTGGGTTTGTGTGGGTACAGAGCCTGCGGCAGTGGCAGGTGAACAAGGCCTAACTGGGAGGTGATGGTGCAACCTGCCATTTTGGTAAATGCAATAACCAAAATGCAAATTAAGTCTGGGAGAGATGGTGCTGAGTGTTCTGTGGACTTAGGAGTCATGGAACCATAGAAAGATCATCTAATTCCAACCCCCCTGCCATTTGGGGTTCATCTGTACCAAGCAGCTAATGAAGAGTCAAATGAATATGAAGAAAAATTACTAAAATTATCAGTTGTTGCCCAGGTACTTGGTACATTTGAAAGACTTTATGTTTTGATGATTCCTTTAAATTTTTTTATGATCAAGTCTAGGTGCACTGTGTCTATTATGATTGTTAAGCTGTTTTACCTGCCAGTGGCAGGTTTTGCTGTTTTTGCTGTTTGCCAAAAATTTCTTATATTGTAATACAGAGTGGCGCTTCTCTTCTAGCATTAAATATGACTCTGACACATTTGGTTAAAGAATTTGAGATAATATTTGTTGTTTTTAATATAGATAAATAAGTTGTGTGTTCTACACATGTTAAAGATGTCTTCTTTATTATTTGGATTACTAGATTAAACATCAGTTATCTTACTATGTAGTTTAAATTCCCAGTGCTTCTGGGATAGATCTACTTACTGTTTGTGAATTATAATTACTTGCAACTATTCAACATATACAACTAAGAAAAGTCTGGTTTTGTCTCTAATATGATAAATGATCAGAAAATAAAGCCAGCAAGTGACAAAATTTTAGACAATAACTGTATATTTAAAATCCAGTATCAGAGAAGAATGACAAATAACTCAGGGCCCCATATTTAGCAGTGGTGGTTGAAGTACATAATCTTATACAGAGAAAACAGTATCTCTTTCCATGTTACAAATTACTGAATATGGAATATGTTGAAAATGTATTGATACCCTTAAAGCTTCAGAATTGGATTTCTGAAGATGGTGGTACTATGAAAACAAGAGATGATGCAATTTAAAAGGAGTAAAAAATAGCATTGTCCATCTTGTTAACATAATGATAGAATGAATGCATGTTGAAGCTCCTTGAAATTGCACTCTGTAGTTTTAAACATGTAAGTATTTGGTGACATACTATAAATACGATTAAAATAGTTTAAGCTCATTTATTTATCCTACAGCCACCATGTTTTATGTGCTCCTGCCATTTTGTTGCCAGATAGAACTCTTAAATTTGTCCTTAATTTTAATTTTGATATTAAAATACTTTTAAAATCTGTGCCAGTATTTAGTTAGTATTAACTTTCCAAAACAAATTGGTAACACTTTTCCAGGTGATGGTAATTTTGGTGTTTTTTGTCCTTTATTGCAGGAGTGTTAGAAAAAACATGCTTTTATTCAAATGGAAGTGAGGGCCTCACAGTTAATGGTGACTTTGAAACGTCTCCTGATCTTTTGCCAAATATGGTTGAAAATAGTTCCGAGACTGATCCCATAGTAGATCTCAGCACTCAGCCCTCTTCTTGGACCACCACGCCTTTATCCCACGTTGACCAAATGAACAAGAACTCAAATATATTTAGAGAGTCTTTCCAGGAAAATTCCTTTGATCCCCCAACTCAAGCCACAGTGCTCAGTCATCAACCTGCCTCTGAAGCTGCTTTGGCAGAGGGCTCTGAAGACAGCACCCAGCTCTTTGCCACTGCAGAGGAAATGACGTTGTGGTCTACAGAGGCTTCTTTTAACAACACTGAGAGGATGACCACTCTGCCAATATTAAGTCCTACCCGTCCATCTGTGTCACAAAAAATGGATCAGAAAAAAAGTAAGTTTATATTTTATTTGGCTCTATGGTTCTGACCCAAAACTACAGAGCATACTATTGGCATGCTCCCCTATGTGTTTCTATGAGGTCTAAGGAACGTGTGTCCCTTTCCATAATTTATTTTGTTGCGTACATTCCATCTTGCAATCAGCTGGTTTCTTATCAGAACATTTGTTCAACCTGTTAAGGAAGATGCTGTAAATTCTCTCAGTATGAAAACTTAAAATACATTCTTCAATTGGTGATAATCAGGCTTACCAAGCCTAGAAATGAGTTAGTGCACTTATAAATCTGTAGATTGTAAATTCTGTTTCTTTAAAACTATGCATGTGGCAAGTACATTCCTGATCTTGGCATGTAATTGCAGTTATAACTTTTTATGTCTTAATGGATAAATTCTTCTCTAATTTGAAGCAGGTTTTTTTGTGTTGCAATGAAGTTCTATTGGCATTTTTGAGAGTAACAACAATTAGCTGGGATCAGGACTTTTTTTTTTTACTGTGAAGGTAGGTGCATTTCATTAATGTCATAGTAAATGTTATTGATGCATCATGTTAGTGGTAGTGAAGAATTCCCTGATACTGCTTTGCTAATTGCTGAAACAAAAGGGTACCATATTGAAATGAATCCATTTCTCTGGAGCTGCTTACCATTCCTTTTTTCTTAATCCCACCGGAGCACAGAGCAAAACTTATTCGTAAGGTCATAGAGAAAATGTAATGTAAATCACTGATTTATCAGTATTTTCTTCTCTCCCCTAAACTATAGTGACTTCATTCATAAGCCATCTGAATGGTTCAGGCTTTTTGCAGGTTCTGTTTGCTAAGTGATTTTTCTTATGTAGATTTCTCTCTTTTTCTCCCCCTGCACCCCAAACTCAGAATAAATGTATATAAATGGACACTTGAATCCTATTAGTGGTTAATTTATTTACTTCTTTTGGCAACTTGGCAAATTATCACTGTGCCAAGGAACAGCAAGAAATCATAATGTGCTACACTACAAATATTTTCATAATCATGTTTGAGATACCTGAAATTCCAGGAAGTATAGATGAAACAGTGTAAAGCTCTTCTGTCTTTTCTTACTATGTTGGAATTAAACTCTTTTGAGATGCTTATAACATGTATATGTAATATGCACATTTGTATGGCACATGATATTTTTCCCTACTACAGTGGTAATGCAGGGACATCACTACAGTGACTCAGGACAGCCTTAGGTTTGGATTTCTAATCTTTTTGGTAATATACAGAGAAGCACTTCTAACACTTTCCAAGTATGTGTTCTATTCTGGTAAGTGCAGATCATTCCAACAGCAGTATGACTGCGTGTATATTCAGCAGGCATGACTACTTGGAATTCTATTGTGGCGTAGTATTTTCTGTGTAAAGAGAAAAGGACAAAATGTTTTCAAAGTCAAATTTGATATACTACAAGATTTCTTAAAAACAACCCAAGAAACAAAACAACAAAAAAATCGCATCCCAAACTGAGATAACAAAAACCAAAACCCGGAGATGGTACGTTACTAATCAATAACCTCGCACTCTTTGATTCCACTTTCAAGTGTTTTGCTTATCCATATTCATGGGGACATTGTCTTATTTCTGTGTGTAGATTTAAAAAAAAAAAAATTAAATATCCAGAAGAATTTGATCTCATAATAACTGTGTGTTCCCATGGCTCTCCAAGGCATGGAGGACTAGAAAGCAGGAGCTTTCTAGCACTGTCTTCTACTCACTTCCTTTCTTGTCCTGGCCTTTGCAAATTAACTCCTTATACTCATCTTTAGTCTCTTTGATCTTTTTTTTTCAACCAACTTTCTTCATGGAGAGATCCCTAAGGTAACACAGGACATGGTCTGATGTTCACAGGAAGTTCTTAAGTATTTTGATGTGGAGGACAGTGATATATAAATGAGTTTTGGAGCAGTGAAACTGCAATATTCTGTTGGAGTAAACATTTTTTTTTTGGGACAAGTAAAACTTAAAGACCACATCAGATTAGTGGTAGTAGATGAAATTATTTCTCTCTTGCTTAGTGTCTGAATCCAGCTGTGAACATTATCACATACCTGAAGAAGAATGAGCTAGGGCTGGCTTGCTGAGACACTTGAACACTATGTGGTAGCAGATTCCAGTGATATGCAGTGAGTCCTGGTGAGCACTTGTTTGTCCTCCCATGAATTGACGTAATTACTTTTGAATCCATGTGAAACGGAGGTTTGAGTTTTTTAAGCGTATCTTGTAAGGAAATTAACCTCTAATGTGTGTCAGACTGATGTTCCATCATCATCAAGGCACACTAGCAGGTCATCCATCAGTCCAAGTTTCATCTGGTTCAAATGTGGAGAGGTGAATGCAGTAAGCATGTGTAACTTGGACTTTATGCTCATTTTATGCAGTACAATAAAAGATTAATGATATGTCATATGACATAGAGACTGCCAGTTCAAATCCAACCAGACAAAATTCTGTGAACACATTTGGACTGGCATTCATGTGGCTGTTAAGTTTTTGGTCGGATGCTAGTATTCCTAGTGCTGGATTTGCTTTACTGGTGAACCACAACTTCAGTAAAAGACATTAATAAGAGAAATTATAAATATTGTGACCATATGGTATTCAGTAAAGATTTGAAACTAACATAAGTAAGACATTGCTGAGTTACTAACTGGAGAGGAATTAAATTTGGCACATATGACATCAAGTACTTAAGAAATCCTTAAAGAAGAAGGAAGTTCTTTGGCAGAAATTCTAGCAAAGAATAGATTAGTGGGTAAATAGGAATGAATGATACAATGGCTCACAAATGTATTAGAAAGTTCTTTGAAGGCGACAGTGAAAATGCTGGTTAATACAACATACTTGGCTTTTCAAAATGCTGTTAACAAGAGTCTTCACCAAGAAATCTTACAGACCTCACAGACTATGCATTTGTTAAAATGCATAGGAGAAATAAGAATGAATGGCTAGGCTCCAGAGTGAAGAAGGTTGCTGGTGGAATCTTACAGACAGACAGTGTTTTCTGATCAGGGAAAATAGAAAATAGTCAAGTAATAACATTTTTGCTAATACAGATTTAGCTTCCTAAAATGAGTAGCTGGGAATCACATAAAGGTTTCATAGTGGAAACGGTGACTGATAAAATGTTTAAATGACTGTGCCAATAGATGCGAAAGAATGCTGGACAGTGGGAAACAATGCAAACTCTATCAAATACAATGCTGGACTTTCAGCTAGTGTTGCGACCAAAATAAGGACCTGATGGTCTGCTGCAGTCAGCATTCTGTCTCCATGAGAATCCTCATCATGAAGTCTACCAAGAACAAAATAGAAAGTCCTGCCACGTCTGTGTAACTTAAGAAAGATAGCAGTTGAATTGGAAAAGGCAAATAGCAGGCAATCAGACCAATAGAGACATGGAAAGACTTAGATGTGGGAGGCACTAAATAGAAGGAAGACACTGTTTCCTTCTGGAAGACAGCTGGCTTGTTAGTAAGTTGTTGTGGGGGATAGTCAGACCGTTTTGAGTGTCTAGGTGAAATAGAACAGTTACTCAAGTGTTTTTCATTATATGAGGAGTTGCCTTTTTTTTTCTTTTTTTCTTTTTTCTCGTATCAGGCAGTAAGCTAAAAAAAAAGACCTCATGGACTTACTGCCACCGGATGATGGGAAAACCAGAAAGTATGGAAATGCTTGTGAGTTGGTCTGTTGGGGCTCGTAGAAACAATAGTCCATTGGAAACTTCTGACTTCTGAAGGTTCAAGATTTTATGTTGCCAGAAGTTGTTGTTATAGTCCTAGGTGGTTGTTCCTTATATTTGCCCAATATTACTATAATTTTTCTTGAATATATAATGGTGACCGCTACCAAAAGTCAGCTTCTGAGTTAAATGTATCCTGTGTTACCTCTCTGTTGGGAAGCAAGTGAAGGAATATGTTTTTCCTATTGAGGTATTTGAGTTGGTGTCTCTTCATATCTAAATGTTTTCTGGAGGCATGGACCATGGTCCCAAGTCATGAGGACAGCTCACTGGAGAGTTTTCTGATAGCAAAACCATCAGGATGGGAGTCAGGTGAATCAATAGGTTCTGTAGTGTTTATTCATAGAGTTTAGAAGTATATGCAGTAATATTCTACTCATCTGTCAATCAATGCTTAAAAGAAAAAAGACCACATTTTAAATAGTAACTATTAAAAAGAATAAAACATGGTTTCCCAAGGAAATATTAATACAATTTATTGCTACTTTTTTCTCTTGGAAATAAAAGCTGACTGCACTGAGGCAGTAAAGCGGGAGACTTGATTGAGATGAAGCATGACTCCCTGTTTTGTAATACTAATGACTGGGGAGACAGAAGTAGAGAGAGCGAGGGATGACCTTCTTCCTAGAAAAACATCCTGTAGATCAATGGAATATACACTGGGACAGGAAGTATTAGTATCTGATTTTTTTCTTCCATTCACTGGTGTATTTGCATATGTATATTTAATACTGCTTTTCCTTTGTGCCAAGTCTCCCGTAGATCTCCGCTAGCAGACAGTCTCGTAGCACCTCTGCCATTTCACAGAAGCAGTTTCAGTGGAGAACTATACTGGTGGCCATATCCTAACGTGAAAAGTAACACGGCCAAGTTTGATCCTCAGCCATGCCCATCCATAGGGGCATCCCCGCGGCCCGGCCGGCGGTGAGGGGCGGTGAGGGCCGGACGCACCCCTCAGCACGGCCCGACCGCCGTTGCGGGGCCCGGCCGCGCTCCTGCCCCGCGCCGCCGCCAGAGGGCGCCGCGAACGCGAGTCCCGCGCGGCCGGAGCGGGGCAGGAGTGTGAGAGGAGCGGGGCCTGGAACGGGGCAGGAGTGGGGCAGAAGTGGGGCCTGGAACGGGGCAGGAGTGCGACTGGAGAGGGGCCTGGAGCGGGGCAGAAGCCGAGGCGGAGAGGGGCAGGATCGGGGCAGCGGGCGCTCCCGGGCAGCGAAACACGGTCAGTTGCGCAAGTGCGGAGGAGGGTGAACGCCCCCCGAGCCCTAAACGATTGCTTCAAGGAATAAAAAGTGGAAAAGTCTTCTCGTAAAAGCGAGTCCCTGTCTCAAAAGTTTCAGAAAGCGCAGGAGTTTAAAAAAGCACAGGATTTATGGTTGCTTGCTTGCATCCAAGGAACCTTGGGTCTTTTCACCTTTCTAACGCATCTTTGAAACGCAACGGCTTCGTTTCTTTGCAGTCCTTCACTCAGCTCACTTCACTCACTTCACTTGATGTTACCCTGATTCTTTTATCACTCAACTATGTTCAATTTATAACTGAAATAGATCTCTTTGTCACTACACAGCGTTTCTTATTATGTCTTTGGGGTTCTGCCACTATTAGAATTCTACTACAAAGAAGTTTGTGTTCTCCCAGAACTACTACAGAGAGGGTCTAGCTCACCTTTCTGTTTGGTAGGAAGGAGCAATATGAAAACCACGATGGGGATAGCTGGACATAATTTGTCACGAGTGATGCAGAAACAAGAAATTCCATGTCTCTCTATCTCAACCTTGTGCTTCTCATACTAAATCAGTTTTTCCTGCTGAAGCTAAGGTATCCAGTAACTGCATCCCAAGTCAGTCCATGAGCTTGAGTCTCCCTAATCCCCAGTATTTCCAGCAGCAATCTAATAAATCATTTTGTCTTTTAGCTCAATTTTTGTTTAATTACTCCTACAAGTTGGAGTAGACTCAGTTGTGTAAGGAGTAACAGCAGCCCTGGACCCATGGTAGATTTTTAGGGTATTCTTGTCCTCAAAAATAAAAAAAGAATTCAAGATGTTGTTAAAACATTATTTTCTCTTGAACAGGAAATGGTTTTGGTTTTTCAGATTGGCACAGAAGAACATAAGCAGTGTCCTAATTATAAGGGCAGGAATTTAGCCACTCAAATGTATCTTTGCCATGCAAATGCAAGCATGATTAGACTAATACGGTAATTATTAATTTTGTTGGTGCTTGAGTCCATGCTTGAGAGTGTTTTCTCTTCAAGCAGTACAGTCTGTTTCATTACCTCACTTATACCTGAATTTTCTCTCAGAATTAAAGACAGTGTAAAAAGCTGCCTTAAAATTTGGCAATACAGTTCTCATTTAAAATTGTTTTCACTAGTCAAAAGAATCAAAATTCTGCTTTTCTTCCCTTGAAGAAATTTGAAATTGTATTTGCATTTCACAAGGCAAAATTAGTAAGCTGAGAGAAACGTGGATTTTCACAAAATTCATTATCAAGAACCTGGTTTTCATCAGTTTTACCATTGCTGTTTTTTATGAGTACATGAGCATAGCTTGGAAAGGAAACTGAAGTTTCTGACATGTGAAATATATTAGCTGAAATCCAAAGGATTCTTAAAAGCCATTATATTTAATATATAGAGCAATTTTTCTTTACCATTTATGCTTATAAGGGAAAAAAAAGCTTGCTAGCTTTTATCACCTGGTGTGTTACTGTTGTCAGGTAACTGCAAGTTTGCCAAAAACTTCAGATGCTTGTATGAAAATTGTAATGATATTGTTAACATTGTCATACATTTACCTCTAGCTAAGCTTGTGATTTCAATTCTCTTTAATAAATTTGTGGCTCATTATTGCAGTTCTTCTGTTTGTAGTTCATCTCTTCAAATTCAGTCTGATGAAACAATGTCCCATGTAAGATATCTAATAGACTTCAAATATTTGTTAGGATTAATATTGCAGTAAGTTCTGTGAATAACTAACACACCCTCCTTGAAGTTCCATGTATTTTTACTCTTTGGCCTTTCAGTGGTTTCATTTAGAGTGAGAGATTCCCCCTTCTGCTCAGCTTTGGAAATAAAATCAGCTTTGTTTGAGTTTAAATGATATGTGCTTCTGGAGTTGTGGATGTGTGTTCCTTTAAAACTTGAAAGAATGGAAGATTTTCAGCTTTATGTGTGTTTTACATTCATCATGGGTTTTTATACTTTGTTGTTTGCATGTCAAACAGATGTTTGTTGTCAAACTGAATCATGAATTGACCAAGAGGCTAAGCAAGACATCACATGCTTAGTGAAACTTTCAAGGATGGTAACAATGAAGCAAGGCATATCTGAAGATAATTGTTTGAGAGTTGCAGGCGCTGGCTTTTGTTTCAGACCCATCAGGTTGTCTGAAACTATTTAAAATGTATTTGTGTGGCTATTTCAACAAAAAGATGATGTTAATATATTTTTTTCTGTTCTATATTGTGATTGATCGCTTTGTTTCCAAAGGTACACCTTATATCTGGTAGCAGTATGTGATTTTATGATTGATTGAATCCTTTTCCTTGGGTGTTTCCAAGACTCAAAGTCAGGGATGACAGCATGCTGGCAGCAACCTCACTTGGAGCAGAAAGTTAGGTGGAGACCTCCAAAGGACTCTTTCTACCAATAGTTCTGTGATTCTAGGGTATAAAAAAATTGGGAGTACAACATGAACATTTTACATGGTTGAAAAAAGTTTAACATTGCTGCTGGTTTAATGATATTTAAGATAATCCTAATTTTCATGGGGAAACTTGTCATTTCTCTCCAGCTGAAACAGGCAATTAAACAATGAGCTATAAGAGAGAGCATTGAAGGAAGCTATTGATATTTATTAGTGGATTTATTTGAAAGAACAAAATGGACTTTCCATTCTGCGAAAAGCAGTTTAAGAACAAGGATTTAAAAATTCCAGTTTGCACAAGCAACTTTTAGGGATCATGTTCCAAAGATTTAAATACAACCTGAACTGACATAAAGCTGGAGGAAACTTAATCATGTTAAGCTCTTAAACATTTTCCTTTTGCACACTGAAATATAGGGTTGGTTTTGACCTCTAATTTCTCAGGCTGAGAAAGTTTTTCAGAATTCTTCTTTGTTCACACAGCAAAAACTGGAACATTAAAGAATAACTGCATTGTGTAGCCAGCTAGGATTGTCTGCAAACAGAAGCATTCTGACTGTAGAGGTAGAAAAGGAATTAGACCTTCACTGAATATTTAAAAAATGCAATGCTTAAAAGAAACTTCCAGTGTTATAAACAGGAGAATCAGTAGCAGTTGGACAAAGAAATGGCCAGGGAAGTTGCATCTCATGTCCTGTAAAATGGGCTATCAAATTGAGAAGATCTAGGCTGCAGTATTTCTGGCTAACACAATCAATCTTAGAGATAATGACAATGCTATAACAAAACAAACACATACATACCTCTGAAAAATATAGTTGTGGGAATTTCCCATAGGGAAAACAATTAATTTATTAGACTGATCAATCTTAGTTTTCCGGGGCTTTGAAGATCAGCACCCAGATCTAAAACTTCCCCAGTGAATTTCCACATGGGAAGCTGCAGGTTGCAAAGCATATTTTATGTGTACTGCAGTGTTTTTCTTTTCAAGTGTGAGGTGCTGTATTGTGCTCTTAGGTTCTAGACAGATTTTGCAGGGAGGGGTTTGCTGTGTTAGTTTTATCTGAAACTGAGTTGGGTATAATTATCACTGTGAGATGTACTTGGGAAAAAGGCGCCTAATTTCTTATTAAATAGATCAGAAGAGTGGCTATCCTAGAAAGGTAATTAACCAGGAAGAGCTGGACAGCTCAGGCACAGCCTATTTTTGTGCTGACCTATTTATAACCTAAACTATTTTAAGTCTTTTAGAAAAGCACTGTGGGTTATTTGTTTTGTTTTGAACATAGCAGTATTGGTACATAATTAAATGTTGTCAATCAAACTAGCATTCGTTTTCACTTATTGAAAACATGTTTGTTAGAAAAACCCACAAAAAACCCCAAGCAAAAACATCTGGATGCCTGCCTGGTTCCAGTGGAGGCTACCATTTTTTATCCCCCTGTTTTTAAAAAAGCCCTATCAAGAAGGGGTAAAGTCATGCACATGTTTCAGAAGAATAGCAAAATCCTGTCCAACTTAATGTACCATGGAAAGTAGCCTATAATGATAAATCTAAGTGTAAAATTAATTTAAATGTTTGCCTTAATGGCAGGCTCTTAGAAATATGTCTCCAATTTCACTAAAGAATTCTGTAATTAGGAAATGACTAATCAAAATACCAGATCTGGAACACAGGCCTGCTTGCAGGGGGGTAAATATTCTGCCTCAGCTTTGGGTCTTGAGCTTACCTGTTCTCAGCTGTGCCTGCCCAAGGGATTAAAAAGTATGTGCTTCAGCCTAGAAGAGCAGCATCTGGAAGTAACTTGCTGACAGATGTGGGGCTCCAAAAAATGAAGTGACTTGATGAAGTGTCCAGCCTTTTGTAATGTTCTTTGGTCAAGAGAATAGCTGAGTTAGAATTTAAGACTTGCTCTGAGCAATAAGTGTCTGGGGCAGACTGGGTGTGGTGTTCCACTCTAAAGCAGCTGGTACAGATTGCTTTAAAAAAATTATTATGATAACACTTCACCTCTGATCTAAAATATGAGTTGTATTTCCCTCATGGGTAATCCACTCCATACCTGGGAGATAATGAATTGTTTTTCTCTCTGCTGCAGGTGGTCAGTAGCCTTACCACCTCTCCCTCTGGTACCTTGTGGAGCACAAGGGGGAGTTGACAATCTCTAATTCCTTTCAAATTGTGTAATTCATTAGCTGAATGAAATTAAATGCAGACCATTTGTTCTCAGCTACTCCTGGTGCCTGACTTGTGTTTCAGATCCATGGATGGGATTTGCTGTTCTATAGTTTGTTTTCCTCTTCCCCACATAAACTATTATGAGTCAGATGGGCTTCATTTAAAGGTTGGTGATACTGACAAAGTGTCCCCATTCCCTTTGCTCTGAACCATACTGTGCTGCATGCTTTTTATGGCATTTGTTTGCTCAGTGAGCTGACTCAGCTGTAACACTGGCTAAGTTAGATCTTGGGTGCTTTGACACAGAAGTTGTTTCAAAGGAAATGGCAAGCACACATGGTTGAAAGGAAGCAGTATGGTACCATTGCATCAGTTCAATTGTCTTGTGAAATGTGTTTTCTGGTTGTGTCAGTTGACTTGAGAAAAGCCATGACCTTCTGTTGGAGACTTACTTGAGAAGTACCTTGCTTCTATCTTTAGGCTACCATCACTGTTTTTGAGCCCTCAGGAGACAGGAGTTTGTCAAATATCTACCCACATGTAAATGTAACCAACTTACTACTGCTTATATTCAGATTATGTCTTTGTGCTGTAATAAGGCTGTATAAATGCACTCCTCTTAAGCCTTTCTTTAGGGACTAAAACATTACACATTTCATGTGTAAATTGCTTCTGATAATTTCCCAAAGGATCATTTATGCCTAAAATATCACCTAAAATAAAAGCTATTAGTGCTTTTATGTAAGTGCTTCTTAGTAATCCATGTTTCCATTTTGTAGTATACTGTAGAGGATCTCTGTTCTAGCAAATGAGAAATGCTTATTTTTCACAGCTAGAATGGGGACTTCTTTTACATTGTTTTCCATCCCTTCATCATTTTTACATTTTGGTAATGGGGATATTGCTGTTTGCACACACTTCTGCTTTTGTATTATCTACAGACACAGTATTTACCAAAGGTTTATTGGCTGTGGTAGCCCTCTTGAATGAGAAATCCTGGTCAACCCCACAATTTTGTTCTTATCAAGAGAGGCTATTAGAAATGGGGACCTTGCTGTTGACAGTTGTTGGTAATATTGTACTTTTACACCAGAGTATGGTGTTAATTTGTCTTTTCCTTCACTTTGTCAATGCTTAATGGATGCTGTTAGGTATTTCCACGATACAACTAAATAGTTTGTCAGTTGCAAAGGAAACGAGAAGTATCATGGAATGGTGATTCTGTCACCAGTGGGTTTGTTGTTCTGTGTGGATGTTACAAATTTTGGTAGTGATAAAGTATCCCCTTACTGTTTAGTGGATTTTTTTAACAGAGAGCAGGTATAAATGGGAGACAGCAACAAAGCAAACACTGGTCTCTTGATTTCTTTTGGCAAATAACTGTGCAGTAGTGGTTGGCATCAGTTTAGAGAAAGATAGCTGTTGAATAATTTACTTTTCACTAAGTCACCATCTTTAAAAATTAGAGATTAATTTGAATCTTGAAACTATAGCTTTTTATGCTATTTTTAGAAGGTGAATATATAATAAAGGAATGATTTAGTTCTCTAAGAGGACCTGTGCTTTAGTTGTAGGATAATGAAACATGTTGCCTGATATACATCAGTAAGGAAACCTTAAGAAATAAATGCTTTTGAACAGTGTGATTTGTATTTTATAAGCTTCTTACTGACTAGAACTTCTTTTTAATTCGTGGTATCATTATTGAAATGACTCCTATGAAATTATCATTCGATACTTATTTAATAGAGTTGCAGAAATGAATTGTGTCTATTATTCTAGAAGAAGTTTTGAACTAATCAGAACAGTTGACATGTATTTTGTACATGATATTTCTTTTTAAGCATCAGTATAAGTGGAAGTTTAAAATACTGTTTTGATTTTGTGCAAATGTACCTGAATAAATACAGAAGGACTATGTGCAATTGAAGAGAATCCTAGCAAGAACCACAGATGGGGGGTTCAGCTCTTCTTCATTCATTGTGTTTACTTCAATTTCTTTCACTCTACTTCCCTTGTCATGAAGAATTTGGAACCTTCTTCATTTACAGATGTCTCTTTAGCAAATTTTTTATTTTTCTAGTGTTATGGTGACAGTGTGTCTTGGTTCACATTAAACCTCAAGGAGCTACAGACGTCAAGAGAGTGACATCTTTAAAAAGGGAAGGCAACTATTCAGAACAACACTTGAGCATATGCTAACTTCATTCCTATTCAGACAGCACTTTAGCACATGCTTAAAAGATGCTCTAAGTAGAGAAGCTGTCTAGCGTCAAGATTAAAATTCAAAATAACCTGAAGTATAGCTTTTAAAAAGTCATTTGGCATATACCTCCTCTGTTGATTTGAATAGGGTCTGCTGGTGCTCTGAAATTATGAAAAAAAATTGTTCATATAGTCTATGGCTAACTTTTATCCCTAGTTGTAAGGATCTAAAGAGTTTTAAGCAGTTTATTCCATCAGGATCTTGAGAACAGTGCTAAACTTAAAAATTCCCTTTATTACCCATGGTATGACAGAGAGGTTCTGCAACTTTTCACAAACATCTCCCTTCTGATTTGAGGCATCCAAGTAATGCTTACTAAAATAGTGCACTTCTAATGAGATAGATGCCTTCCAGAGTTAGATGTCTCATTTTGGATATACAGTGAAAGATGTTACATCTTGGTATGTCAATCTCAAATATTCAGTTAGTGATTCAAAATGTATAGGAACATAATATTAGGAACAGTCTTTGTAATGCTTTCATTAGTATCTGTAATTTTAACTGCATGTAAAACACGTGTGATTCATTTAGGTAGACTGAATTTTGGTAGGATGACAAGGCAGTCTGATTTAAACAAGTGTTTAATTTGTTATTTAGATGAAGGTACATTTGCAGTATTTGTGTTCTAAGTGTTTCAGCATTCCATGAGGGGAAAAAAAAAGAAACTGAGGCTCAAGGGACATAAAAGTGTATTGGTTTTTTAGAACTAAGACATTGGTCCAAAAAATGCACCCCAGTGACTATAGATTTAAATAGGCTGAAATTATATGTATCTAAATAGCTTACACCCTTGTAAGTATTTTTAAAATTCTTGTGTAAATAATTTTCAAAAATCTTACCTAGACCATAAATCATTAAGTGCAGAAAAGTTGGATGAAATCCAAGTAGCAGAAAATAACAAAGCATCACAAGCAAGGTGGGATGTGTTGAAGAGTTAATTGCAGTCATGATTGAAAAGGTAATATGCACTTGTTATATGTCATAATTGTTAGATCATTTCTGAGATCTTGGGTGGGGAAGAAAGTATACAAATAGGGATATAAAAGGTATATCTGAAAATAAGAGTTGCATTAACAATACAAGGTTGTAGGAATTATAGGATGAAGCAATACAGAAATTGAAAAGAAGGTAAAGGTGAAATACAAAAGGAAATATAATCACACGGGTGGTTATGTTGTATAAACAGTAATTTCCACTGTGTCCAGAATAAAAGAGACTCTGGGGGGGAGACAGCAGGGGTCTCCAATAGATGGGAAGAATCATTCAGGCACTGAAGAGGTGAAATTTTCAAAGAAATGAAATGCTTTCATTATCTCACTATTTATGATGGCGAATTCAGGACAGATGCCTAAAAGATAAGCATTTTTAGGAGTCTTGAAGGGGAAATATTCCAATTAGTTTCAGCAGGACTGAATATGAAACTGTACACTTGCACTGCAATTGTTGGAGTAGAAAAAAGGAAAGCAGAAAAAAAAATTAAAAAAATAAAAGAAGGATTTTTAACTATCTGATTTAAAAGCAAAGCCAAGTGAACTGGATCCAAACTGAAAGTATGAAGAAAATTATGACTTACTTACATTGACTGGTATATTTTGAGTAGTATGGCAAAACTCTCTGATGTTTCCTTATTGACTTTTAAACATGACTCAAACCACATCCTGACACCAACAGTTGCAGATTAACCAACAGAGTGCTTTTTAGAGGGATTGAGAGTTTTAGACTGGAGGAAATAGTAAAAATGATGCAGAGATGTTGATTAGGCTTGAAAAAACTTGAAGTCTAGATTTTTTTAAGCTATTTCCTTCCACAGTTTAATTTTGGTTTTCTGTCCATGTAAAGTTTTCCTTTGATTTATATTCTTATATAGTCAATATAACCGAGACTCATGAGAGTCTTTAACCTGTAGTGGGAATTATCCAAATGATCTAAATCTGTTACTCCATCTTTGATGTGTCCCTGTCCTTGCTTCTGTCTAGCCTTCCATACAGAAAGGTGACCTATAATTTCCCCTTCTCTCCCCACAACACTGAATTTTTCCACGACTCTGAGGTCTCTATTTAAGTTATGCTTGGTTGGCATGGAGTTTATCTTCCCTGCCATGGTCACCTCCATGCAGTGAGAAGCACCTAAAAATTATCCAAATCTGACATGGTAAAGTGGGATCTAGGCCAGCTAAGTATTTAAAGAGACAGTACAGCAATGCATGAATTGAAACTAACTTTGTAGAATTGTTTCAATTCTCAATTGTGTCTCAAAAAGTGTTCTCAATTATATGTTCATGCTACTTGAATTTGGAAAGAAAGGATATTTTTTATTAGACTGTGGTGGATTTCTCTTTATGGGCTGCCAGATATCCACCCCGTTTCTCTCTCACTCCATCCCCTCCACAGGACAGTGGGAGGCAGGAAACAAGATGAAAAATATCTTAGGTTGAGTGAAAGGCAGAGAAATCACTTATCAATTGCTATCAGGTGCAAAACAAACCCAGGAAAAATTAATTGAAAGATTGCCAATTAAAACCAGAACTGGATGGTGAGAAAAAAATACAAGAACCAAAACACTTTCCCTCATCCTACCCTTCTTTCACAGGCTCAGCTTCACTCCTTCATTTCCAACTCCTGTACCTCCTGCCTACTGTGAGTGGCATGGGAGGATGGGGAATGGTGTTGTGATAAGTCTGTAAGAGTTCCACTCTGCTGCTTCTTACTCATCTCAATTTTCCCTGCTTCAGTGCTGGATCTCTTCATGGTCTGCAGACCTTCCAGAGCAGATCCTCTGTGGGCCCTCTGGATGGGTTGCAGTTCCTCAGGATAAGCCTTCTTCAGCACTGGTCCTTCACAGGTTGCAGTTCCTGCAGGGCATGGCCACCTGCTCTGGCGCGGAGCCCTCATCAAGCTGCAGAGTGGGTAACTGCTCCATTCCAGCTCCCTTCCATGGGCTGCAGAAGAAATTCCTGCTATGGTGCCTGAAGAGCCTTTTCCCCTTCTGCCCTCAGCTCAGTGGTACAGGATTCTTTCTCACACTTCTGTTTTCCTCACTCAGTCCCAGTGCAGAATTTGGCTCTCCCAGCGGTGCTGCCCTCACAGCTGTGCCCTGTGGTCACCTGCTGGGTGCCAGCTGAAGCCATCCATGTCTGCCATGGGGCAGCTCTGGCCTCTCATCACAGAGTCCAGCCTGTGAACCCCCATTGTCACCTGCACCTGGTACTGAGAAAGCTGAGAAAAACAGGCAGGTTTTACACTAAATTGCGTAAGAGGCAGCAAAACCCAGAGAAATAAAGTGAGTAAAGGGAGAGATGTTATATCTGAATTTTATTTTAATTGTAAATAAAATCAATTCTGGAGGAAACCTCCACCATTTCAATTAGTAGGAAGAGCACTATTTGGGTACTCTTTAGACCCTTGGAAAAGTACACTTAAGTTCAGGATAACAGATCTCAAGGTATTTAAGAAACTAATTCTATGGTAGTAGACTACTAAAATCAAATCAGTAGGGGTATCATACTCAAAAATTTTAACACTACAAGAAAAACAAGGTCTGAAGAAATGGATAGTTTTAATTACAACACCTGATACAGAGAGAATGAAGTACTGTTAGCATTTCTGTCAAAGGGAAATTTAGCCAGTAAAGGGTAATGGTTTACAAGGATCTTGTGGCCTTGGTGGTTACTGCAATGGTTAAAACATATCACATCACCCTCCAGCCGCAAGATTTCACTGTACTAACTCTTGTTTTGTCTTTCAGCAGCTCTGGTCTTAACCTCCAGTTTCTGTCACTGCACTGCCCCACCCCTTCTCCTCTGTTGGAAAAAAATATTTTTTTGCCAAAAATCTATTCAATCCAATTATTTGATCCAAGTGAAATAGTTGTTTTTCCCCTCTTCCTCTCCTTTCACCTTGTGCCCACCAAAAAACAACATTGTGGTGCAAGAGAAGAGAGAAAAGGCAAGCAGGCTAATGTGCACAGCTAGTTCATTGCATGGCCTCGTAAATCTGGAAGCAGCAGTCCCTTCTGGGTGAGGAACTATGGCCTTATTATCATTACAGGCATGACTCAGTTTTTTAAAACTAAAAGGAGTGATTAAGCTTAGTTGCAGTTCTAGTTGCTTGTTTTGGGGCTACGATGAACTTTGTCCTTTGGGAGAGAAGGTAGGTGGTTATTTCCAGTCAGCTCAGCCTCCTAATTCAGTGTATTTTGTGCAGATGCAGGCTGTAAGAACAATTTGAAGAGGAGAATGGGAAAGAGAAAATGTTTAAATTAGTTTCAGCAGGACTGAATATGAAACTGTACACTTGCACTGCAATTGTTGGAGTAGAAAAAAGCACTTTTTTACTAGTTCAATCCATTTGGCAATTGCTGATGATAAACAGAAAACTCTTAATTCAGATGAATGTCAAAAATGACCCACATAACTAGGGACCATGCTGTTCTGATGAACAGTGTTTTCACATGCTGTTATTCCCATTCACTGCTCTTCTTACCTTCCTGTAGGTATTGCCAAAACTAGTTTATATTCCCCATAATTGCAGCCTTACAGTAAATGAAAGGATCCTATAAGAATGATGGATAGAGACTATTTGTATTTTTCTCTGTGTGATCATTCTGTTTCAAGGACAGGTCCTGGGTTTAGTTTCTTCTTTCTTTTAGAAATTATTATATAATCGCCACAAAATTCCTTCCTCTTATCAATGAATTTTGAAGTTGTTGCTCTGCTGTCCAGCCAGTGAGTACCATAAAAGGATCAGATAGCTCCAAGGAACTGTGCCCTTCTCTGTCAGAACTGCATGAATTTTAAAATGTCTAGAGCAGTCCATGCATGTGATCTCAGCCAAAAATGTCAGTGCTTCTTGCCACATGCCATGGCAGGGACTGTCTTGCAGTTGCAGGAGATACATGACTATCTCGTGAATAATTTTAATAAAATTTCATTTGATGAAATTTCCACTTGTGAAAGTAGAATGGTAGCAAAAAGAGAAACTTTATGTTAATGCTAAAGCCAGAGCAGCTTCAGAACCCATTTTTTTCTGTGTGACTTCTATTCTCAGCTTCCATTGAATTTTATTGTATCCAGGCTGTGTCAGAAAGAAATTGGTTTGGTTTTATTTCTATTCCAGTTTTGTAATAAGTCAGAGGATTGTGGAAATAGCTAAAAGCTTATTTGGTTTTCCAAGCTAAGCATCACTGGTGTAATCTTTTTCTTATTTTTTGACAGTATTATAATAGCATTATGGAATGTAATCTTACCTGTGAGATACCAGCATTGTTTATATATTATATATACTAACTATTCAGTTCAATACATGCTCTTCAGTGGTCATACTATTGTTCTAAACATACTGTTTTGATTTCACAGGTGCCTGCAGAAAAATCACCAACAGCCAGTGCCAAATGCTGCCATATAACTACACCACTGTCACTTCAGTTCTCTCCATTGTCAAGAGTATTGAAATGGAAAAGTTCCTGAAGTTCTTCAGTTACCTCAATCGTCTCAACTGCTATCAGCACATCATGCTGTTCGGCTGCAGTCTCGCTCTTCCTGAATGCATCAGTGACGGTGATGACAGGTATTTGGGAATGAAAGTCCATCAGTGACTAGAGCCAATCATGGTAAAATACTCTCTGTCTAATCAGACAAGGGAAGATCCAAACTAAGCCTATGACCTCACTGCAAAATTCCTGTCTGTCAAAGCTATTGACAACATTTCTGCCATGATAAGCCAACTGTAATAGAGCTCTTTTAGAAAAATGTTGCCACTGTGTAAACTAAAATTGTGATATTGGGGCAGGCAGGCTTATTCTCCTAAAGAAGCATGTCCAGAGTTCTTCTGCCGAATTTCTCCAGTCTGGCTATGCCAAAATTGAATGTTTTGTAACAACAATAATGCCTTGGATATGTATAGTATTGTCATAGATTGGGGTGGCCGTTTGTTAAACTCCAAATTTGTTCAGTCATTTCCTTCAGCAAAGTTAATATTTTAAATCTATTTTTGGTATTAAATTAGCAGGATATGTTCAGGGTGACAAACTATTCTAGAAGTTTAAGGCGCGTATGTTTTTCTGCATTTACATAATTTCATAACATTAGTATAATGTGCATGCACTTTTAAATTGAGTTTTATTTGAAATAGGATCAGTGCGTTTAGCAGAGCTGAAATGAAACATGACACAAAAAGGGGAAAAGGAATATTTTTTTAATAGATATACACAATCTTTAATATTTCTGGTGGGGGAGAGAGGATAGATTTCTTTCTCCTTTTTTCAATTTTTTATTTCCAGCTCCTCCACTGTGGATTTAGTGGAAGAGATTATGACAATTGAGTAAGTGTTTCAAACAGCATAACAAGCCCAGAAAGTTGAAAGCTTTGCAGTTTAGAAGGAATAGGGTACGTATGAAAGAAGTTCTGTGAGAACTGGTCAAAAATTCAGTTGCCAATGAAAGGCACCATCTCTCTCCAGGCAATATATGCCTGGAGTGCATCACAGTGATTCCTGGACTGGCTAATTAAGCTCACTGAAGTGACAGAAAATTAACCCAGAATAAAGGTGTACAGATGGTTACACAGATAGGATTAGTGGGGAGGAAAGGCAGCATAGATAACAGTAGAATGAGACTGATCTTTACACTGGCTGAGTGGTTTAAAAAAAATGCAAAGTGTACATATCTTTGTTAGCCCACCAAAAGCTATTTTAAATTAACTCTATTTAATTGAGTGCATTATTAGTTATAGCACCTCTGTTCCAATTCAGTATTACAAGTTTTCTACTTAACAAATCTGATAAAAACCAGCCTTATAGTACCTGTTTTCTCTAAAAATTATTGAAAAAATAAGAAAAGTGGGTTTAGGTAATACATTGATGCATTTAAATGTTCAACAACAGAATACACCATTTCTCTGTTGCTTCACTTATTCTGACTTCTTTGGAATTTGACTTTCACAAACCTGCTGAGAGTGAGTTGTGTGTATCAAAAGTGCAACACTCTTAAACCAATCAAATAAGTGAAATGGTGGAAGGATAAATTTTGTATGTTTCTTTTCCATTTCTTTCCTGAAGACATTATTTTTGCTCTGGTTTTCAGTCAACCAAAATACTTTGAGATTCAAGAGTCTGGGGTTTTCTTTGGGCTTTTCCTTTTCCCCCTTCCTCCTCTTTTCTCTTTTTGTTTTTCCTGCTTTCCATAGCAGCAACCTTCCCTCATTAATTAACAATGTCAAAGCTGCAACTGGATTTTGATGTCCTGTTTTATGTCTTGGAGGTCACAGTGGTTCCTCTATTTGTATTTTAAATTTTTTTTTTTTTTGGTGGAAAATATTGTTGCCCCTGCAAACTGATGGGGATGAAGGTCCAATGTGAGACTGCAAGATTATGTTAGATGTAAGATTATGTTAGAATCTGACTTCAGTCTTAGTAATCATGTCTCCAGAGTGTGCCATGGATGTCACTGAAAATGCAGTGACTGGAATCAGAGTGGCAACCATGGGGAGAACAGTAAGAGTGGATTGACAGTGTCCTGGTTAGTTAAGTCTAGTTTGGTAAACCTCAGTTGTCCTAATTTAAATTCCGGTTTCTCCTTTAAACAAGAATACCTTTTTTATTTTTTTTCCTGTAGACGACTAAGTGATTTTTGTGATTACTGTCCTTTTTGTAGCATCAAATTATCGCAGGCAAACACATATTTCACAACCAATAATAAATTATTTTAAGGAGCATCAGATCTGCAAAAAGTAATTATTAACACTGTTCCTTCTCTTCTGAACCCAACCCCTTCCCTGCCCCATAATTCCTGTCAGTGAGATCTAGAGAAAAGCATATAACATAGTAGGGGGAAGTTACTTTGTATATGCTGCGTGCAGATACCAAAAATGAAAGAGACAAGCCCCTGTTAGGTCTGTTGAATAAGGGAATCCGGTTAGCAGGAAGATACTGAAGCAGAAGAGTCACTGTGGAAAGCCTCTGGTGGTAACGAATGCAGAAATGTCCATCTGCTGTAGTGTTTTTTGCGGGGGCTGTGGTTGTCTAGAACATACAGTATGACAAAACATCCCCTCATGTTGTGAGCAGCTGTTACTGACATCGTCATTATTTCCTGCCATCAGTTACAGCTGGCTCATTCTAACGTCAGCCGTTCTATATCTGATCATCACTTTTCATTTGTTCTCTCTTTGCTTTGTGGAGCAATTGTCCCTAATGTATGTAAAGCTTAATGTGACAAATGTTGTTTACACAGTGTGGAAGAGATGAAGCTCCTGTGATGCCTAGATGTCTATTCTTAGGTATTGTTGAGAGTCTGTTGGCAACTTGCAGCCATGGGAGCAATAATTGTGGCAGTGCATTACAAGAAGGAACAAGAAGGAAAGTTACAAGCACTAATCTTTGGCATCCAGTGAGCTGTCATTACATAGCTTTTCTCTGATATTTAAACTTATGTCTGTTTCCCATTTATTTTTCATGTATTTATAGACATTGTTTTCATTAACACTTGAAGGAGCTTAAGTTTCTAGGCAGAGAGCATAGTCAGTGTTTTTGTAGTTAGGTACGGGGAGTTCTAAATACTACCACAATATTGTTGCTCTTCAGAAATGTTCTTCTGTATCTTACCGCAGTGAAACCATGTGTGACATTAAAAATGCAGTAATTTTAAAAGCTGTTTAATTTCAGCAACTGCATATAAAATCAGCTATCCCTGCTCTTTTAAGAAAGTACATAACAGTATCTATATACTACTTTCTAGTACAGAAAAAGTTTAAAAGTACAACTAAAACCTGTGTGGAAATGGAAAATGGAAATTTGAAATGCAGTAAGGCTTTTTTGCACGCTTACCCATAATTTTTGTAGTAAGGGACTGCTTACATAAAAGTGTTATGCAATTTCATCCTTCTTGAGTGGTTGGATGAGATCTTTAAGTCAATACGACTTAAAAATCAGCCTTAAAAAGCCCTGTCCTGCCACAGTCCATCAGCACTGCTAAGAAAACATGAAAATTAATACCAGTGGTGGAAGAACACCTTAAACTAGATGTGCTGAGCTAATGACATCTAAAACATTCCCAGCAGTAACTTTGTCCTTTTGGGTATTAATAGTCTGTATCCTCTGACCATCACATGCAACACTGGTACTTGGTTGTAAGAGAGATCTGTCCTCAGAGCTATTGGTTATGATTAATGATTTAATCTAGTGAATTCTCCCTCAGCACTGAAGGACACTAAGAGTGGGCCAAAGGTCAGTTACTACAACATAGTGGATGTTTATTTATAGCAACTCACATGCATTGCATTCCACAATTCAAGAAGACAATAAAAGTTAATCTGCAATGTTTTCAGATTTCAAAAGGAAAAAAAAGGATGTATTTTAAAGCCAAAATTAATATAAAATTTAAATATTTAAAATCATTAGAGAAATTTATAGTGGGTCAGCTTATTACTGCATAATGCAAACAGACTCATTGATTAATGCTTTCTAATATTTCTTCCACTCTATGAAAAAATCAAATTTCATCAAAAGACTTGGAAAAATAGGCAGACTATATAAGATCCTTAAGGCCCATATACATGTCTTATTTTGACTTTTTATGCTGGGGATAAATTTGAAGCTTATGGATTCTCATACTCCTGTGCTGTCATGCTTCCTTTAAAACAGAAATAATAGCTTGAGTACTTACATTAATCCTCTTTGTAGAAGTATATTCCAGAAAGCAGAGGAAATGCCTTCTATTGAGAGTTCCTCAGAGTCTCCTATCTTTGGAAATCAAACTTAATTTAGGCTAGAAAATAGTATTAGGGCAATGCAAACTAAAAAAGTGCTTCCAAACTAAAATTCCAATGCACCTTGCATTTCTGTATATTTTCGCTCACTATGCTTTTTTCATGTCAGATATCTTTGAAAACAGGGTTGTGAAATGGCTTGTCTTCAGTTAGGGCTCAAAGAGTCCATTGGAGATCATGGCTTTTTATGCTGGATGCTGTACAAACATGCACTGAAGGGCAGCCTCCTGCCTCCAAAAGTTTACAGCCAACATGAAGAAAACAAGTAAAGGATGGGAAGAGAAAGTAATGTTGGCACATTAATGGCTTGGGAAGCCAAAACTGAGCAAGGAATTTGCAGTAGATCAGAAACCGACTCAGTAACATTTATAGCCTATATCTTTAGGAACAACATTATTTTTCATCTTGATTAAACCCTGAAAATTAATTTCACTTATTCATTCATTAACTTGTGATCTAACGCACAGTGAATGTATGGCAAAACTCTCTGCCATAAGTCAACCTTTTTTTCCTCCCTCAGATTAATTCTAAAGAGCAAAACAATACAATGAAGGGAAAAGACTTCCTTTGATTTTCTAACTCTTTCCTAGAAAGAGTTAGATGTAAATATCTATATGCAACATATTTTATTGTGCTGTAGTATCTATGCTACACACTGCAGTAGCCAGGTAAGGACTTGTAGAAAGCCAAAGAGGTCAGAATAGGTCAACATGATATGTTTGGAATGGGAGAAATTAACTAATGAAAATTAGGTTAATACTAAATAGGTTCTAAGAAGCTGTGAATAATTTGTATGCAGTCAAATGTTCTTTGAAGAGCTGCTGATATGACTCAAAGTGCCAAATTCGATTCTGTGGTTGATTTTCTTAATCAATTAAATAAATTGATTTTCTAAAGCAATAAATTAATTTTTTTCTGGTTGATTGTCTTACTCTTTTTTCTGTAATTAGTAAAAAGGAAAAACCAAGTAGTATGATTTTCACTGTGGGCTTAAAATAGGATGAAATATTAGGTCCAAAAAACAAATCCAGAAATATGTGTGGTGTCTTTTATTAAAAGCTGTCAACTGTTCAAAACAATTTCATTCATGTCCTGTTAAAAAATGGAAAGGAATCAGTCTTCATAGAGAAATAGATATCTGCCTGTCATTGTCGGGTCCGGCTGTCTGTCTCTGCCCCGACACGGGTAGAGTGGTTCTTTGGTGGGCGCGATGCAAAGGACGAGTCTGGACTCTTCAGTTTTTCGGTCTTCAGGTTGTTTATTATTTCTTATCTACAAAATTTTTCTGTCTGCCCAACAGAGGTCTGATCTGCAAGCAGTCACAGGCACTCTCTGACCACCCACGGGGCGGTCATGTCTTTTTATACTAAAACCTACGTATACAATATTTACCTTTATTTCCCAATGCTTTTCGCCCATGTTAGCAAGTGCACCTTCACCATAAACCAATCTCTAAGTGCCAACATCATCACAGGAGATGGAGGACAAGAAGAAGAAAGAAGAAGGACAAGACACGCCCTGATCCCTCCATCTTGTCTCCATAACCCCCCTGTACCAAAAACCTTAAAGTCTATATCTCACCCTCTAAATGTGTCTCTTTTACACCTTTTACTCTAAAGTGATTCTCTTGTCCTCAGACTCTTGTTACTTCTGTGGATGGATCAAAATCAAGCCACCAAACACTCTTGGCAACATTCCAGGATTTTCGAGACCCCCAAGGGTTCTCCTGGCATCTCTGGACATCGGGAACGATGTGCTGAGATCCCACATGTCATGTTTAGTATAATCCATGAATGAGACCAGTGATGTGGTTATTTCCTTTTTCCTGTTTTTGTGAACTTCACTTGAAACTTATCCATGTTCTTTGTTTCTCCTGCTGACAGTAAAATTAATTATATTTTATCACATTTATAACAGCTAAACTTACTAAAATAATGAGGTGTTATTAAAAACCTACATTTTCGAGTTAATTGAGGCTTTTGAAGTGTTTAGGAGAAAAAGCTGACTGATCACATGGATCTTGTTTACACAGCTAATGAGAATTTTTGTTTTAAGGCTTTGAACAGGAAGCTATCAGCATACAATTGAGTTAATATCTATTACACAAAGTCCACAATGGGTTTAATTGTGTATGAATGATGTGTGGATATTATATATTATAATTTGTATAGGCAATCCTCCACTGGCATGCTTTAATTTTGTTTTAATCCACTTGATTTTGGCAACAAAAGCAGGTAAATATGCTGAGATGAAACAGCAGCTGCTAGGACCTCTGACTGAACGATCCCATAGGTAGTCTGTGACCCAGCTTTTAGGCTGTAGTTTTATAGTGCACCTGTGTGGAGATGTCAAATTGTAGATGCAGAGGGAACTTTGCCATTCTGCAGTTTTAAGAAATGTTCAAATTTTACACATTTATGAAGTTAGCTTCAGAGTAATTTTTGAAGAAAAGGTATTGAGAAACCCTGTTGGAAGGACATTTAGAATCCTCTCTCATAAACCTATCAGAGATGCTTTCATTGAAATTGGTGGTATTTCCTTTTCAAACATTAAGCTACTGCACTGGTGACAATCACTTTCCAGGTCTCCAAGGAATAACGTGGGACAGTTTTCTCCTACCACCGTGTTGTCTCTTCATGTTTTTCTCATGACTTCATCCGGTGTAGTTCTTGCCATGACCCAGGCACATGGAGTGGAGACTTCTTCCAGATGCTTATAAGTGGCTACCACTTGTTTCCTGGGTTTTGCAGTCCTGTCTTTCACATCCTGTGCGAGTTGCTCTTAATCCACTTCCTTTTTAATGGTGCCTCTTTAGCCTAAGGAATTTAACATGACCCACAAAGGCTATTCCAGCTGTAGTTCTGGCAATAGTTGTTTGCCAAGGAGATACAGAAATTTAGAATTGAATTTAGAATTCAATTCAAAATAAAGCAGAGGTGATGTTCAGTGGGTGAAGTGGTTTATACATAGAATGTTTGAAATCACGTCTTTTGTTTTAAATGTTGCCGTGACTTGGCTTGCAGCCCTTCAGAATCCAGCAGACTAATTGTGTGACAAAAACCCACACTGTTGTAAAATCTGTATTTGGATATAACCAAGTCATAATCCGGTCTTCCGTTTTTAAATCTTCAGTTTTTAAATCTAAATTTTTAAGTCTGTTTAAGTGCACTTGTTACTTGAACCACACAATCTTGGAGGTCCAGCTAATGAAAAACATGTATAGTCAAATCCTGTCAAAAAGGAACACAAAAATTAGAGTGTAATAGTGTTGCAAATGCTTGCCCACATAAATAGTGTTCTCTGTCTGCTAGTTTTTGCTTTTTTTTGTGTGTCTTGTTATTGTTGATTTAAAGCAACCTCCTAAGGGAATTGATGTGTTATTGTTCAGCAGAAAAACTGAGGAATACTCGGGGTCTGTGTTATTTGAAAAAGCCCAGAACACCAAAACAAATGAATAATTTTTTCATTAATGTTGTTCTTTCTAGCAGTTAATAAGCTTCCAATAGATTTAATTTAACTGCTTGTTATAATAATGATTTTATGGTGTAATTTTTTGATAAGCAAAATGTTGAGGATAGAGTTGCTAATGGCAGGTAGTCAATGTGTTGTGAGAAACATTTTGTAAGGCTTTATGCAATGTCAGTACTCAATGTCAGCTCCAGTCTACCATTAAATTGATAGCACAATAATTCAAGGTGAAGTAGAACTAATTTACAGCAACGAGAAAATGAAATGGTTGGGAGGTATAATGCATTGGGGAGGGTTTCAAACTAGCAAAACTGTCTCTTTAATGTATCTGTAAAATAGCACTAGATAGTTCCTGTGTACTTCTGAAAGTGTTTATGTGCAGTAACAGATGTCATATGCAAAGCCATGATGGAAAACATGTTTCAGTGATGAATTCAGTGTTTCAGACATGAATTTCTAAATGTAAGGAGACAGTGAATAAAATCAAGGTGACTTGAAATGGAAAATTGAATAGGTAATAAATAGATGGATGGATCAAAACAAATCTACAATACACAGATCCAGAAAGTGATGAAATATTTGCACAGAAAAAGAATCAAGAAGAAAATAAATCCTCAAGCTCCAATTCGTGCTCTAAGGAAAGACAATTTTTCAAAAAAAAAAAATTTATTTCTGCTGTCCTATGAGTATCACATGTTCCTCTTGAGACATGAGTGAGACTTTTAGTCTCTGTAACTGTTGAGGCTTGGCTGCTGTGGGTGGGCCTAAAGGGTCCCAATAGCTCAGGGTGGTCCTGGATCTAGGTATGGGGCCTGAAGTTAACTCTGTGATGCCAGTTCTTTTACACAGGTACAGTGTCAGGAAGGACAAACCAGGGACAAAATATAGGGGAAAAGGACAGAGACGATGCTGGAAAGAATGTGTTTTTCACATTGAGAGAACTGTCCCTTCCCTGCCCACAAACTGTTTAGCATTACAGGTATGTATAATTTATCAATAATTCAACATAAAGAAAGAAGGGATTAACTTAAGAAATTAATTAAAAATTAAAAAGTTAGAAAAGCAATATAGAAATATAGACACTGGCATCCTGCATTGGCCAGAATTATGTGTGTGGTCCAATGCATGTGAAGCCAGCCTTTGCCGTAGCAGGCAGCATCAAAACTTTGTGCAGTGTTTCACCATCCCCACTGATGTAACTTCAAATGTGTGTGTGATGGATGCACCAGAGTTAAAAGGCTATCATATAGAGAAACACTTTTGAGAACAGTCTGGGCATGGAAATGTCTGCTTGAAACTATATTTTACAATGCTGCACAGAGAAGTTAAGGGAAGGAGGCAGAAAGGAAAATCAGGAGGGCTGGTTATTTTATTAATGAATATGTTACTGATTGATTGCCTTCAGCCCTGTAGTTGCAAGGATTTTCTGTGTGTATTATCTATTATAAGCTGTGGTTTATGGTTCCTAAGTTAGTATGTTAACTAGAGGTTATAAGTCATTCTTCTGCACATGCAATATATTATTAATAATAATATATTATTTCTTATAAATAAATACTGATCACTTATGTAGCTTAAATAACTTTTACAACTACTCTTAAAATTAGCATGGCTTTTTGTTAATGTCTGTTTGCTAATTTAGAAAAACATGCTTTTTCACAGAATAAAATTTATTTAATTTAATAAATTGCAATAGTTGTAGTGTAGGAACTTTAGGTGAAACATTGCATTTTCATAAACATTTCAGGAGCATTAACACTGATCTTCCTGTTCAACTGGTGTATCTGGGCTCACAACCAGAAACATACAGATGAGGTAACAATTTATCTTAGTATGGTAGATAGAACTCTTCTGATAGATATGAGTACACCCTATTGTGCAGCAATTAGTAAACAAAATAGTTTCAGATTAAAGTGTGGTTAAAGAATTCTCGAAAAATTCCTATGCTTTTCAGCTAATTTTAACATCTTTTAGTCCCCATCTTATTAACAAATAGCTTGTAAACTATCTGCACTCAAACCCTATTGAGGATTCAGTTAGTGAGACGTGCTTACCTCTCACAAGTCTGTCTCTGTCAGAAGTTATTGTTGGCCTATTGGAGACCCCAGGGGAAAGCACCAGGCTCTCAGGCTGAGCAGGGCAGTCAAACTAGAATCACAAGGTTACACAGGTGGGGAGGAGAGAAACTTCTGGAACTCTTCTGGTTCACATCAGGATGAGCATTAAAGATGAGTGAAACTCCTCAGGGCTACTCTCGGGTTTTGAGGATCTCTGAGGGTGAAAGTTTCACAACCCTTCTGGAGAACATGTTCTAGATTACTGTTTCATGATAGATAATGCTATATAAAGTGCTAGTGGTGCTGAAAGAATCAGTATTATCCTATTCTCCTGCTTGTTATTCCCCGTCTCAGGACATGTTTTTCCATGTCCTGTCAAGAGTATTTAGTCAGCTCCATGATAGATTGGATTTGGAAACTGATCTGAATTAAATTAGGAGTGACTGATGCTGTCCATTGTGTAACGGCATGAAGTGCCGTGCTGGCAGAAAGAATTAGGGAAGAGAGGTGGGGAGAGGTTTTGTAGCAGGCTGATGGAGGGGAGGACAGCTTCTTTAAATTGATGAGATCTGCTTCTGACAGATTTGTTTGTGAAACAATTTTAATGTGAACTTGAAGCAGCATGATAATGGCTTACAATGATTTTCTGCTTGACAGAGAAGATCCTTGAATGTCAATGAGTGAGAAGTGTGTCTGATTCTTTAGGATTCCTGATAAGATGCAGCTCAGAAAGTTTTAACTTGTTTTGATTCTTGAGGTCTTCCTTTTTGGCAATGCTCTGAAGTGCACAGGGAAACATGAGTTCTGGAAAACTGCATGAAATTAAGGGTGCCTCTCACAGTCATCTGTGGAAATGGAAGGCAGTTCTTCAGGTACAGTATTGTTTTGGGTGTATTTATTGTCCTGAAGATACAAATACTTAGAGCAGCTGTGCAATGTGTGATTTACTTCCAGTTACTCCAGAATTCCTGTAGCAATGCTGTGATTGAAATACTGGTGTGTAGTGCAGAGGACTTCAGTTTCACTGTGCCAGCTTCTCTTTCCCAAGTGTGAATTCTGTTTGCTGAAATCAAAAGATCTTGTAACCTGAATTTTCAGGCATTTTTGGAGTTTGTTTTGTTTTTTAAAAGAAATTTCTATAGAGTAAACTAAATAAACGGTGTGTTCATAATTTGCATAATAAATACTAGGCAAGATTTTTCAGAAATTTGACTTCATTTAGGAGTCATTTTGGCAGATAGTACAATATTGTAAAAATAGTTGTAGCAATATTCTTAATAATACTTATTTCAACTGATTCATGGCTGAACTAAAGCTCTAATTAATTAATTTAGTGCCTCTCTCCCATTTTCACTGTTGTCTTTGAATCAAGTGATGGGATCAGTAAGAGAAATCTGGAAGGGCTGATTGCTGTAGTCAGGACAGATCATCCCAACTGATTATGGTCATTGTACAAACACAGTGAAAATTTTTGATAGATTTTTTTCTTTTCAATGCTACATTGCAATATTTATGCTTTGGCTATACAGTGTATGCTTTAGGAGTTTCTGATTGTTAGAGTATTATAAGCTCAACTTGTGATGTATTATGCTGTCTGGAAAGTGACTGAGGAGTCAGAGGGGATTTCCGAATTTGTTTCTTGCTGGTTCACAGAATCATACAATATCCTGGGTTGGAAGGTACCCACAAGGATCATCAAAGTCCAGCTCCTGGCCCTGCACAGGAACATCTCCAAGGGTCACACCATGTGCCTGAGAGAATTGTCCCAGTGCTTCTTGAACTCTTTCAGGCTGGTGCATTGACCACTTCCCTAGGGAGCCTATTCCAGTGCCCAAACATGCTCTGGAGCAAGAACCTTTTCCTGATACCTAACCTAAACCTCCCCTGACTCAGCTTCGTGCTGTTTCCTTGAGTCCTGTCACTGGTCCCAAACTTGAAGAGATCAGTGTCTGCCCCTCCCCTTCCCCTCATGAGGAAGTTGCAGACTATGATGAGGTCTCCTCCTCTCACACTTCTCGTCTCCAAGCTAAACAGACCAAGCGTCCTCAGTCTCTTCTCATAGGGGTTCCCCTCTAGACCCTTCATCATCTTTATTGCCCTCCTTTGGATGCTCTTTTATAGTTTAATATCTGTCTTACATTGGCACCCAGAACTGCCCCCAGGACTTGAGGTGAGGCTGCCCCAGTGCAGAGAAGAGTGGGACAATCCCCTCCTTTGCCCAGCTGGTGATGCTGTGCCTGATGCACCCCAGGACAGGGTTGTTCATCTGGGCTGCCCTGGCACTGCTGACTCAGATGTGGCTATTTTGGTCAAAATAGTTTATCTGGGTTTTGTCTACAAAATAAATTATTGCACTGACAAAAAATTCTAACTTGCATTGTAGAGACTTTATGTGTCCATTCTTAAGGATATCAACACAGTTTGGCCAGATGTTCTGAAGAGCATTTCTAAGCCTGAAAGAGATGTTAAATAACAGCAGTTGATGTAGAAGATGTAAAATTCAACAGCTGCTGCTGCTTCCTTTACTCATTTTTGGATGGATAAGAAGAGTCTTTTTTATCCAATGGTATATTTGGATTTGTTCCCAGTTCCACTTTCACTGGAATCAGGAATTTATATTTCCCCCCTGTCTGAAGAGCTTTCACAGTTCTGTGTGAGCTATTTGTTAGGTATGGTACTCTTGAATAGCAGATGTGTTCTAAGACTTTTGCAAGTGTAACACTTTAGCTGTCTCTTTCCTGTTGCCATAAGATATGGCAACTATTAAGGAGTAGTTAATTTAAACTGTCATTCTTAGTGAAAAAAATCTGTGTGGACCCACAGAAGAGATTCCAGTCCAGCTTTTTCATCAAGTTTGGTTTTTCCACTTTTCTGTTCTCATAGCCTTTAAACAGATTGTTCTTCCATGCTGCAGGCAATCCATTCACTATCTCCATCTTTTTCATTCTCATTGTGTAACCCAGGCTTTTTTCAGTCTCTTGGAAAGGGCACTCCTCTTGTGGCTCATCTGTAGTTGCCAAGCTTCATGACTGTAAATGGGGTATTCATGGGTGTATGAGTTAGAAGTGGCCTTCTGCACTATCTTAATAAATCCTTAAATCCTTATGTTGAGTCCCTGTAGGGCAGATGAGTGGACACTTACCTGCAGTTCAGCCAGTTCCTGCCCAGCCTTAATCTTGTCTAAACAGCTCTAACCATTATTCAGGCTCCCACCCCTGGGAAACTGAGCTGCTGTGCCTTTTACCAGGTTCGCCTCTGAGGCCTTTTTTTTCCTTTAAGATGTTCCATGTTTCTCAGATTATGAGCCCTATACTTTTTGCATCTTTGTACTTACACACATGAATCTGTTTTGAGAACACTATATACATTTAAGCTAAAAACTAGGTGGGAGGTAGTATTTGCTTTTAGTATTACAAAGTGTTACATGGAATTGAGATGCCATCTTTCAGTGTTGCTATATGGATTCAATACATTTTTGTCAAGTGAAATAAATACAAAAATCTAAAATAATATTGCTTTCTTTTCAGATTTTATTATGTAAAGAAGCAAATTTCAGATTTAAACCCCTATCTAAGAGACAAAATAGAAATTCAAACATTCAAATGAACTTGAAAGTTAGAGATGAAAACCAAACAAGAAAAGATAAAAATACATATTTTTCTTGATGATATGAAACATTAGCAGCCGATTTGTTTAAAAATCCATGAATCAAGAAATGGTATTGAGAGGTTTATGAGTTTGTCTCATAAAACTGTCAGTGACTGTGTTGCTCTCCATATTGAAGTACTTGTGAGAGGACACTAAGAACGATTTCACAAGAATGGTCACTTTAGAAAACTGTAGTCCTGGGTGTGTGTGTTTGCTCTGCTGTAGAAACTTCTTTTTCTGACATTTATATTCTCTGACAGTCGTTATTGTTAGAATATCATGAAAAGTATTAAAGACAGTTAGAACACACAAAGGCTGGTGTGTGAGCTAATCACTCCAACATGTTTGATTTCAGGGCTGTAGCAATAAAGAGTAACCTCAGTTTTCTTCTTCCCATTATTTCATGATGTTTCAGTTTTTCCTTGCACTCATCCTCCCTGCCCCAGCAATCTCTCACAATTGTATTACCAGTTCTTTTATTTTGCCTCTGGCCTGAGATCTGTCACCATTCTTAGCATGTGTGCCTGTGTACGAATGATACAGCAAAATATCCTACAGTTGTTTTTAACTTGTCTCAGTACCTGAATACAGCTTATTGTGTGGCCACAGAAAAAGTTATCCTGAAACAACTGAAGGGATGAAGCTGAGGAAAGAACAGTAATGAGAAGCAGCAGAAAATGTTCATCAGTCTGCCTGCAGTCAGGTTGTCTAATGAGCCACAAATGTGACCTTTAGCAATGCAGCTAACAGTTGGGTGTTCTCAGAGTGATCTTTGTGCTGCATTTTCAGCTCTGGCATAACAACTTGGTTGTAAGCATTTTGCAAATCATTTACTTTCTATTGTTTTAACCTGTAAAATTGCAATAATTAATTTCTCAACAGGGCATGTCTATAGCAGTGCTTTTACCAGTGGAGATACTATTGTCAAGACACAAAGAATTACCACAGATAATAATGAGCACTAGATATATTATTCTATTCACCACGTTGCATGGGGAGCTTCTACAGGATAGTTAATTGTTAATTTTATTTAATTTATTCCTTTTTTCAGCTCTAGCAATTTCTACTTCTCCCTCTCGTGACATCTTATTCCTTCTTTGCATGTATCCTTTTGGAGGACCCAATCAATTGTTGTTTTTTTTTTTTTTTTTGGTCACATTACTCTTCAGTTGAATGAGTTATTTGACCTCTTATTTACAGCCTAAAAACAGCTCTTACAAGCAGCAAAACTAAAAGTAGCACGGAACCAGATCCAGGCTTTTGGGAACCAAGCTGCATACAGTGCTGCTGCTTCCAGAAAAGACATGCCCTCAGTGTCTGCTGAGGTTGGGAGGCAGACTCTTTAGCTAACTTGAATCTTGAGCTAACCTTAGAAAATGTGGTAAATTCTGAAGCAAGAGGAAAAGAGTCACCATGAGGATCTTCCCTCTCCTTACTTCTTCTTGGAGTATTATTTCTTTGATAACTTCTACTACTTAAAACACTAAGAAACAGAGTCTGCTGAGGACCCCTGTGCATTGTGATTGCAAAGAAGAGAAGGAGTAAATTCTGAAAAAAATTCATCTAAAAATGTAGAATATCTCTGAGTTATAAGGAGCAGGTCCCTGCAGGATTATAATTAGGCAATCTGAGTTCCAGTGTAAGTGAACGCTGGGTGATTGTCATGACAGGGAAGTCAGATCTTCTGCTTTCAGACAGTGTTTGACCTCTTTGGAAACTTGAAAGCACTTAACAGAGTATATACTGTATTGAAATATGTGCTTCAATGAGTATTTAATACAAAACTTCTGAAGACAGCTTCTTCAATGATACCTTATGCAAATTAAAAACCCTTATATATTCTCTCTATCTTTAATATACTTTTTAATAAGCTGTAAGGAAGATTTCTAATTTTTTTTGTTCCTTATATTTCTTAATTTTGGCATTTCTATGCAGCTGAATTTACTGAAGTGTGGGTTTTGGGTCTGGGGAAACCAACCACAGAGATAAAAATATGTCGTATTTTCTTTCTTTCATCAAACTCCAATTTCAGGAGCTTTTCTATTAATATCCCAAAGAGCAGAATCACATGCTAATATGTTACAACCTGCTTCTGTGCCTGCCACTGGTGCCAAATCAATTATGGTAAGATTGCCATAGACCTGCCAGTTTATTTTTAAAATGATTGGCCTCTGAGTAGCTGTAAATAAGACTAATCAAGATAAGGACTATTAATAATATTTTCATCCTCCAGCAAATTAAGCAATAAGTCCATACTAAACTTGATCATTATCCAGAAATATTTAATTTATGGAGCACACATGACTCAGCCATTGAAACTGGGCCACATATTGCAGTAATCACTGGATAATCCCATGTTTTCTGATTTGTCACAGCTTCTCTAGAGACTACAAATTCTGCTTGGTTATTTGATCACCACGTAGTTGTCTTTTAAAAGACTGGTAATTTCCAAATTATTACTGTTCTGTGCATGTCTGTGGTAGGTTGACCCTGGCTGGTCACCAGGTGCTCTCCAAAGCTGCTCTGTTATTCCCCTCCTCAGCTGGATTGGGAATGTAGAACAAGTCTCACGGATCAAGATGTGGACAAGGAGAGATCTCTCACCAGCTACTGTCATAGGCAGACTTGATGTGGAGAAAGGAATTTAATTCACTGCCAATCAAATCAGAGCAAGGCAATGAGAAAAGTAACCCCAAATCTTAAAATAACTTCCTCACAGCCTTCTCTTCTTCCTGTGTTTAATTTTGTTCATGAATTCTCTGCCTTCTGTCCCCTCAGAGGTGCAGGGGGATGGCAAGTGTGGCCTGTGGTCAGTTCATCACACATTGTCACTGTCACTCCTTCCTTCTCAGGAGAAGGACTCCTCACACTCTTCCTCTGCTCCACATGGGGTCCCTCCTATGGGGGACACAGCCCTCCAGGAACTTCTCCAGTGTGAGTCCTTGCCATGGGCTACGTTCTTCACGAACTGCTGCAGTGTGGGTCCCTCCCACAGTGTGCAGTCCTTCAGGAACTTCAGGCTGCTCCAGTGTTGGTTCACCACAGGCTCACAGGTTCTGCCGTCAAACCTGCCCCAGTGTGGGGTCCCAGAGGGTCGCAGCTTCCTTTGGGCATCCACCTTTTCCAGAGTAGAGTCGTCCAGGGGCTGCACCTCCTGCCCCACCTGCTGCACTGACCTTGGTATCTCCAGAGTTGCTTCCCTCCCATATTCTCACTCTTTTCTCCTGGCTGCAGTTGCCTTGCACAGATATTTTTCCCTGCCTCCTTAAATATTGCAGAGGTACAGCAGCCATCAGTGATGGGCTCAGCTTTGGCCAGTGGTGGGTCTGTCTTGCATCTGACTGGAGTTGGCTCTGTCAGACACAGGAGAAGTTTCTGGCAGCTTCTTACAGGAGCCACTCCTGTATCCCTCCCACCTTGCCATGCAAATCCAATACCATATAAATAAAAGAGGTGAACTTTTTTTGTATTTTTGGGTTTTTTCCTCATACAGATGTAAAGAATTCAATGTGCAGATAGATATTCTGAAAAAAATTACATTTTTAAGAAGCTTTTTACCAATTATGTGTAAGTATAACTCTGCATAATTATATTTTAATATAACTTTTTAATATTATTTTTTAAATTTTGATTTAAATGAATGTTCAGTATGTTGAAAGACCTTTGGAAACAAGGAACCATATAGATGAAAGTTTTCTATAGTTACATTTGAAGATACTGACATGCACATACTACTATTGCCTGGTTGCTAAATGTCAGGCTACAGCTGAGGTGTGGTGCTTTAAAAGTTAATGGTTTAGGTGTGGGTCAGGAAAAACAGAGATCATATCAAATACTGCAGACTTGTATGAAACTTTATCTGAGAGTCCTCAAGAACTCTTTATGCTTTGTTTATTTATTTGTTTGGGATTATTTTCAAGTAGCATTCCCATTGGTAGAAATCATATGTACAGATTGGTTTTAACTGTGAGTAGTAGATCTCTGTCAGAGACCTGTTAAATTCAAGTAATGTCCCTACTGACACTTGTTTTTGAGAACAAAAAATATACTGAGCAAAATGTAATGCCTTCAGATTACCGCTTGTGATCATCAGGTATGCTCCATTGCACCAGTAAATGAGGTAGACTCACTGCTTACAATACTTTTCACTGTAATACAGTTTTGTAGCATATTTTGTGGTTTTGTAAAAAATGAACAGAAAGTTAAATTAAGCATATCAGATTGAATAAAAGACAGGGTTATCACCAACAGGTCAAATCAATACTCCATTTTAGTTTTGTGACATCTTATTTCTTACAGATATTTTGAAACTCAAGTGCATTCTGTAGTAAGTAGCAGCATTTCTTTTGACATTTTCCTGTACTAGGGAACCTCTGTCAAACCAGAAGTGTTATTAGTATATTAGCTAAGAAGGAAAAGCTTAAAAATGTCTGGAGACAGTCACTTGCCCTGTCAAATCCCCTTTATTGAAGGAGTTTCTCAGGCTCCAGATTGGAGGCAGTAATGGCTGCTGAAGAGCTTTTGTGCCCTTTCTTTCTCTGGATATTGAATAGGTTCTGTAAATAGAAGAAGAGTGTTTCAGAACATCTTTTTCTGAAGAGCCTTTACAAGTCAGAGAAACTTAGTTTGCCAGTACAACGTGCAGAACTAATAAGTGGCAGCTCTTCTGTCCTCAGATGAAACCATTCTTGGTTTTGTACACAGCCATATAGGTGATCTTTAGTGCAAAAACTTTGTGTGTTTCAACAGATCGCAATAAAAAGATCTGGTGGTTAGAAGGGCTATTTTAGAATATATATGGTTCTTTACAGGCAACAATAATCTGCCATCCTGGAAGCTGCAAGAGACAATTTTAGAGATAAATTCCTTGATTTGAATCTGAGATAAATTCAGTAACTGCAGCATGTGAAGTGCATTGTGTAAAAGTCCTTAGCATTACCTGGAGAATGTATCTCTAAGAACGCCTTTTTTAAAAAAGTGGTTCCAGCCAGAGTATGTAAAGAACTCAGTAACAACACTGACAGCACACTTGTCTTTTTAGATACTAAGCAGAGAAAGGCAACCATACTGACTTCAAAATACTTATGCAAGTAAATATTTTGCTTTACATAAATCTCTTAGTTAACATTGTAGTGAGGCAGCTTTGGCAGCTTTCCAATTTCTTGTGGTTGCTGCCATGTCATACAGTTGGTAAAAAGTACCATGTTATTCTCTGCTACTGTAAAATGAAACACTAAGTTGGTAAATTTTTGGGTACTGTAGAGTTCTTCAGTTCAGGCCACTTCCTTGTGACTGAATATGGAATTCTAGCCATGGTTTTGAGATGGGCAGATACAACTGAGAGTCAGATGTAAAGAGAAAGATGTCTGTGGTGTACCAGGAAAAAGATTATTCTGTGGCATTGTGAGTGGTTATTAATAAAGCAAAACTTCATTTGCTAAAGCCTAAGAGGTTCTTCAGTCATTTAAACATAAACTGCAAAAATGTTGGGTTGAAAATGTAATCGCTGTAAGGGTATGGGTGTAGCCCTGTAGAGCACAAGATTTGTCAAAAGCATTTATTATTACTTTTTGGGCTTTCTAAAAAGTTCTCACAGACTGCTAAAGTAATAATAATTTTTAATTTTGCTCTGTCTCTTTTCTTTAGTCGAGGCCTCTTGCCCTGCAGGACGTTTTGTGAGGCAGCAAAAGAAGGCTGTGAACCAGTCCTGGGTATGGTGAATGCCTCTTGGCCAGACTTCTTGAAGTGCTCTCAATTCCAGAACAAAACTGAGAATGACACCACTACAAGGGTATGCTTCTCACCACACCAAGAAAAAGGAAAGCAGTGTATGTTTCCATTCTTAACTGTTACACTGTGTTTATGAGTTTTCATTTAATAATTTATTTTCCTCCTGTGTAGGAAAAGCTCTGGGGTGAAAGAAGAGTGTGAGAAGCAGTTTTTGCTGAGCACTAGATGAAAAGGGATTAGAGCAGAGAATCAGACTCAGCGGTCTGGTTCTACTGTGGTCAGAGAAGTAAATTCTCTTAAATATACGAACTGCAAAAATAAATATTCAACAACAATACAGTTTATTTCTGTAGGAGAAGCAGCCTAGTGAACCCAAACTCTTACCTTTTTCAGCCACAGAGGAACCACATTAGAACCATTCTTTCAAATAAAAATAAAGGTACTGTTTATACCACAAAACTATGTAAATTACAGTATAGAGTTATGAGACATTGTTCACTTCTGTATTTTTGCTAAAGAGACATTATGAATTATGTCTGTCTCTGTTAAAGAAGTAATGCACCTGAACTGCACTTCATTGTGGCCTGAACTGCGCTTCATTGTCATGAGATTTTGAGTTGGAAGGGACCCTAAAATCATCTTATTCCAACCCCTCTGCCACAGTAAGGCACGCCTTCCACTAGACCAGGATGCTCAGAGCCCCATCCAGCCTGGCCTTGAACGCTTCCAGGGATGGGGCGTCCACAACTTCTCTGGACAACCTGTCCAGTGTCTCACCACCCTCACAGTAAAGATTTTCTTCCTAATATCTAATCTAAATCTACTCTCTTTCAGTTTGAAGACTTTCCCCTTGTCCTATTATTACTTGTTCTTGTAAAAAGTTCCTCTCCATCTTTCTTGTAGGCTCCCTGCAGGTATTGGAAGGCTGCAATTAGGTCAGCCCTAGCTTAATTCGAACTGGCATTGATTAATAGAATTATCTTTGAGGAATAATTTGTGTAGAGAATTCAAATCCCTGATTGCAACAGGTATTTATTTTTCAATAGGCAGTATAATTATATACATCCAATAGATAATTTTTCTGAGAAAAAGTTTTTAAAATCAGGCAGATGCACTATCTTTCCTTGTGCCCTTGCATTTACTTAATGCAATGAAAAGATGATTTGTGTATGTGTAACATTTATGCTGAACAGCTGCAAAACCAGCAATAGTGGAATAATTTTTTGAGGAAAACAAAATGTTTTTCAGGATTGTCATATTGTTTCATGTGAAGAAACACACACGGTTGCTTAAACTATTTCCCCCACCAAATCACTCTAATTCTGTTGATCCTGCATTATATTTTGTTGTTTTCTCTGGTTTTTATTCTCCTATTCTGCCTGTGTTCCTGTTTTTTGCCTGTTTATTTTCCAGCTTGGAGTTTATTATGTGGCCTTTTTAGGCCACATCACTTGAGTGAAAGAAAAAGGTCTTTTGTCTTTTTTCTCCCACAGGATTTTGCATCCTAAGGAAATAGAGAAATGAGCAATTACCTGGGGGTAAGGAGTTGCCAGCTTTTCTAATTCCATGACTGTGATCATAGTGTGATCAAAACTTTCTAGAATTGACAGCAACAAGATGCATATACTGTACTGCAGGGTACATACCTGGTATAGGAAGCAGGTGATGAAAATCTAAAAGTGAGAGAATACAGGGATTCCTCTGTGTTCCATTGTGCTGTTATGACTATACTGGGTAAAGAAAAAGTGCATCTGTTTTATAATTCTGACTCCAAAAGCTGACAAAATCAAATGCCCAGAAAAGGAGAACAGGCCAAGACTATGTGGCAGTACTTTTCCAAATTCTCCTGCATTTTCCATCTGTTTGAGATTCAAGGATTCTTCTGTAATTTGTGACCTGCCATAGATTTTTATTCTATAAATGTGTCCCTTTGTTACATGGGTCTGTGTATGTTTTAGCATCCATAGTATTGTGTTCCAGAATGTTACAGCTTGTCAGTGTATTGCATGAGGAGCACTGCCTTTTGCTTGTTTTAATACCTCTTACTTCTTCTATAGCATTAGGTAGTAAATGTGGTCTCCTCTTTGCTTTGAAAAAAAAAATTGGCAGCACTTTCCATGGTCATCTTCACAGTTGTGTAGAATGCTTTATCTATTGCTATACCTTGAAATGCAACCAGATGTCAGTCTTGAGGATGGTAAAATAATCTTTATTTCAGTCTGTGCTCTTTGCAGCTTTCCAAGGACCTTTCCACATAATCTTCTATAGATGACATTCCAGTAATCTAGCTGGAAAGTACAGCAAATAAATGGTCTTGCCTCCTCGAAGACACTTTTGATAGTACACCAGACACAGGTGAAATTAAACACTTTTTGCTGCCACTGGTGTTTAGTCCAGGATTTTGGAAGCTAATCTAGATTGTAAAACTTTCTGGGTAAGGACTAAAACAAGCAAGTTTCTCTGTTAGCAAGGATTGCTTCCATTTTATCTGGGCTCATTTTACATAACATTCTTCTTCAGGAGTTTGTGTGTATGTATATTTGCATGATTTTATTAAAAAATGTGTAAATTATTTACAGAGGTATCAGTAATTAACATTTCCCAGCATATTTCTTTAGAATAACATCTTTGCCATTTGTAATAATTTTGAGTGGAATGGTCTGTGTTTTTCCTATTTCAGACATCTATTTCAGACATTATTTCTTCTTCTGCTGCTACTTTGTTTCGTATAGTACCAGGGTTTCTGAGTGTGTAGCCTGTGTTCAGTAAAGTCCTATAAATGGTTGCATACCTAAATCCACTAGGTTCCAGATCAAAATTTAGCATTCAAGAAAAGTGGTTGTTTTACAGCATTAGATAAGGCTTTTATAATTTCCATTAAAATCTGATCTTTGGAGGTATGATGGAACGGTTTTCAACCTGCTGAAAACTTCTTGTACAAGCTTGGTAGAAGGCAGAAATTACATTAATTGGAGGTACTGTCCACGATGTCTGTACTCTCCTTGCCCTGAACACTGCACTGATTGGACCAAACATATCCAGTCATTACCTATTAGAAGACTGCAAGAGGTGAGATTAAAATTTCTAAAGATTCCATCTGATTGCAGCTGGAAGCTAAAACTGAGAGATAAAGAAAACTAATTTCACTCTTCCTCTTGTTTTTTGTATAACATACAAGATAACCAGCAAAATGCTCACTTTCGGTGTGCAGAAATGGAGAAGTAGATTGGGATACGATCAGAACAAGACAGAGATGTATTAAGGAGGCAGAGTCAGGATGATTTATAAGTGCTTCAACACACTTTTTCATAGCCCAGAAATGAATATAGGACCCTGGAACCTTTTCTCTTTTGATCTGTAAGAAAAGTTATCAGATATTCCTGCTGTTAACTTCCATTCTCTCAGTTCATACAAAAGATAGGAATCCATTACTTTTGCTGTCTTAGTGCCAGTGAAGATCTTTGATGGAGATCTCCATCAAAGCAAATGAAGATGGTTCTTTTTGAGCTATATATGCTCTTCTCCTTTTTAAACATGAAGGAAATTGTGTAAAAGCCAAGTTATAAGAATGTAAGATTACCCATCTGTTAAAGTTGCCTCTTCAACCTCTAAGAGCCTTTCTTGTAGAATGAATTACAAAATTTTGATCATGCTGTCATATTGTACTTTTACCTGACATCATCATCTGTGGGAAAAACTCTGGTGTCCAGGGAACTACTACTTCCATACCAAGGAGGTCTGTTGTTTCCAGGGGGCCCTGTAGAGCTTAGTGACGGCAGAAATCAGGAAGTGCAGTGTATAGGGCAGGGAACTGGAGAAATAAAAAGATTAGCTCATAATGAAGTGTGACATTTTTCTGTGAAATGAGATTCTTGCCCTGTCACTGTTGTAATGATCACGCTGAACAAGGCACTTGAATAAAAAATTTCTCTGTTGTTCTTTGAACACTTCCAGCTAACTGGGCTCTTCATTTGTATAGCTGGAGTTTATTTGCAATTGAGACATTTGCATCTACAAGTAAAGGCAACAAGAGCTGTTCTTTCAACATGTAAAATGACATCAGTCTCTACCCTCCAAAAAAAAATCACATGCCGATTTTTGTGTCTTAGATGTTATTATTCATTAGTCCTCATAATGCTCACTTTAATATCTCATTGCCTCATTTTTCATGCTATGAAATGAGACTGTGACTGTTATCTGATCTCATGTTTGTCTTAAGCCTATTGTATTTTGCAGTTCATAATACCCTTCCAAAACTCTTCCAAAAAGAGTTCTGATGAGGCTGTTACTCTTCAGTGAGAGGTTAGGAAATGTGTCCAAGCACACAGTGTGAGGGAGCCTACTGAGGAACACATCATTAGGGTGTGCAAATGGATGACACTGGTGGTTTTGCACTACCTTCTCACTGATGAAGAGTCACAAACATTAAATGGCACAAACCAGTTGAAAATCTTTGGTTTAGATTAGTATTAGGGCACCTAATTAGTATTTTGGGCGCTGTTCATTAAAGTTAGCATTAGGAGTTTACCTCCTTTAAAATACATTGCATAAGCAGCTTTCACTGCAATAACCATGTTCTCATTATCCAACTAGAAAATGATGTTTGTATTGCAAAATCAAAATTATTTGCTGTCCAAGTGAACAGTACACGTAGAAATGTCATGGAAAAGATTTTGAAATTATTCCTAAGTTTTTATTACCAATGAATTTTCCATAAAGAGTGTGTGTTTCAGTTGACTATAACTCTAAGTTTGCCCTGTTTTTTGTGGATAATAAAATAATATTTTGAGGCTTAGAAAAGAAGGTAAATATGTTGAAAAAAATAATCTCCTGCTGACAAAATTTAAAACTAATAATGAAGGTGCGGAGAGTGTGTGTGTGTTTGTGTGTAGAGACATTGCCATAGTGTGATAGAAAAGACTGCTATTCTAGGACCACAAATAAAGCTAAAAATCTAGGTAAATAGTTTCATGTACAGCCAGTGCAAGCTGGAGTTATTTGTCATTTTTGAAAAGCACTGAAGAAGCATGCCCAGTGCTAAGTGGTACCTCAAGGCATCCACTGTATAACTATTAGTTTGGCAAATGAGAGGAGTATCAAAGGGCTGTACAGTAAAGCCAGTCTTAAGCAGAAATTATTATATTTTTGGGGCATATTCCGCATGAGAATGTAGGGCTCCTTTCTTCATCCCAGGGCAGATTTAACAGGTGTAGTAGTCCTTTCATGACTGCTTGTTGGGGTCTTTTAAAATGAGTCACTGATAGAAATTTTAAATGGCTTTGTGCTATCTCAAAAATTGAGATTTTTTTCTCTTTTAGGTTTTCCTCTTGACCTTCTTGCATTCACTGATGTTCCTCTGAGCGTTATCCTAATGTTTTCCAAATTGGAAATACATTTCAATCCCTGTGGGAAATACTGAATATCAGTTTAACATTTGTAAGACTCTAGTATCACTAACTTTGTAGTGTTGATGCTAATGATTTCTCTCCACATTCTGTGTTTTCTGCTCTCTTACAGCACTGTGTGGAGGAGAGGAGAGTTTCTTGTGTGCCAGTGGGATCTGCATCCCAGGGAAACTGCAGTGCAATGGCTACAATGACTGTGATGATTGGAGTGATGAGGTCCATTGTAGTAAGTTTCTTAAACGTTGCAGTGTTCTGCTGAAGTACTGAATCCATTCAGGGAAACCTGGAAGCTGAAGCAGGCTGTTGGCACAAAACACTTTGCATAGTGTTTGCATATATTGACATTTGGACTATGTTTAGCTTTGCTCACTAAGGCCACAGCATGTGCTTTTGATCTATCAGATTTTATGCCTTGAGGGAGCTTTGTGGAAATAAGAAGTATTTGGGTTTTTTTGTTTGGGATTTTTTTTAATGGATCAGTAGTGCACATCAGAAAGGAGCACTTCTGATAATCAGCTGCAAACTGCTAGTTGTAGCTTTATCCTGGGCCTTGGCATTGATTTTAAGCTAGATACAAGACCATCTGTTTAGAGAGTTCTCTTGGTCTCAACCCTGGATGTGATTTATTTAAATTAATCCCAGTATGTGCTGCAGTAGAATGTACATATGTGATAGCTTAATTTTTATGTATTTGTCTGTGGTAGAGCATGTCTTTAGAGCTCCTATGTGTTTTTCTGTGTTAACAAAACACCTTGGACTACAGACAACTTTAGAGAAGTGGAGCAAATGTACCTTAAGAAAACAATGAGAAGGCAAGAAGAAAAAGAACAGAGGAAGATGTGGAAAAATTACTAAATGGGGACTATACAGGACATGATACCACAAAACAGGATTTCTCATTCAGACTTTGAAAAATGTCAGACTGTGCAGTTTAGACTCAACTCAAAAGATTAGTTCTTATTAGTGATTTAAGAGCCTGGGCATTCCGAGACTCACAGAGCTGCTTTTAAGGAAGTTGTTGTTAGATTTTGTCAGGGGTACTCCAAGGAATAAATGAGGACAGCAATTTCCTCCTGGTCTCAATATGAATAAGGCTACAGTTTGCTTTTCCTTTAATAGCCTACAATTCATTTCTTGGAGGGTGAGATAATCTATTATGTAAAAAGTATTGTGTGTTTTTATTTTCCAATTTTTCATGTCAGCGTTAGCTTTAGATTTAAAGTAAGCTAAAAAATTTAAAAATGCCTATGAGAATATGGCTTTCAAGTTCTATTAGAAATGGGAAAGGAAGAAATTAGTAGTAAAAGAATGTCTTGAAAAAGACATATTACATGTCTTAAAAAACAAGCATAAATTTCAGGAGCTAGTATTACCTTTGAAAGGACACCTGTGTGTTTAATGATACAGGGTTTATATGCAGAGGGCAGCCTTCATTAGGATGCTTGGTAGGAGTTGTGGAAAGGGTGTAGAGGTCAAGTAAAACTTTCCTGGATTACACAGCAGAAAGAGCAAAACTGAAGGAAGACCTGTTTGCCTGAAAGCTTGCCTGATGAAAGATGCTGTGTTTCTTGCAGTCCTTGCCCCTCTCAAAGTCTTAAATCACCTCATTAAATTATAGAATAGGTTCCTCAGAGTCCCATCCAAGCTGACCTTGAATATTTCCAGGAATGGGGTGTCTACCATTTCTCTGGGTAATCTGTTCTAGTGTTTCACCATCCTCATTGTGAAAAAATTATTCCTTATGTCTAGTCTAAAAATACTCTCTTCTAAAACTATTACTTCTTGTCCTATAACAAGAGGCCCAGCTAAAAAGTCTGTCCCCATCTTTCCTATAAGCTTCCCTAAAGTGCTGAAAGGCCACTATTTCTCCAGGAGAAACAACTGCAGCCCTCTCTCAGCCTTTCTTCAAAGGAGAGCTGTTCCATCCCTATGGTCATTTTGTAGCCTTGTCTGGATCTCTTCCAAGAGGTCCATGTCTTTCCTGTGCTGTGGCACCTACGGCTGGATGCAGCACTCCAGGTGGGCTTTCACAAGAGCAGAGCAGAGGGACAGAATCACTTCCTCAGCCTTCTGGCCATGCTGCTTCTGATGCAGCCCAGGATACAACTGGCTTTCTGGACTGCAAGTGCACATTGCTGAGTCATATGCAGCTGCTCATCTACCAATTCCCCCAAGTTTTTTGGCAGGACTGCTTTCCATCTATTCATCCCCCAGCCTGTGTTGATACCAGGGTTTGCCCTGACCCAGGTGCAGCACCTTGTACTTGATCTTGTTAAACCACAGGAGTCCCATGCACCTACTTCTTGAGCTTGTCCAGGTCACTCTGTATGGCATCCTGTCCTTCAGGTGTGATAACCACACCACTCAGCTTGACATGCACACCATCTCTCCTCTCATCTGCAGCTTTGCTGAGGCTGTGCTTGATCTCTTCATCTATGTTGTTAATGAAGATATTAGATAACACTGGTCCCAGTACAGAGCCCCAAGGGACACCACTGGTCACTGATGTCCTTTGGGATTCTGAGCTATTGACCCTTGGGACATGATCATCCAACCAATTCCTTATCCACCAAACAATCCACCCATGAAATCCATCTCTCTCCAGTTTAGAGGGTAGGATGTTGTGAGGGTTTGCCCACACCCATGTGCAGCCGGTCCTTCTGGATCTGGATCATAAAGGGATCAAACCTGCCGCACTGGTTTTTCCACCAGGCTTTAAACAATTGAGCTTATCTCAGGGCCAAATTGTTGAATGCAAAAGATTCACCAGGCTTCATCTGTGTTTCGTGAAGTACAGTAAAATTTAGTTAAAGTAAAGTTGTATTTAATTTTGTGAAATTGGGGATATCCCCATCATTTATAAAATTTAAGTTGAGCCTTTTACAAGTGGCAGCTGCCAGGTGCCTGTCTTACTTAACAGAGTAACCAGCTACCTTTACAATACATTATTGCCAATATCTTGAAGCAAATGTACATTAAGGCTGTTAGATTTTCATCAAGTGAGTCTTATTTCCCTGCAAGGAAGTTTGTATTCTTTTTGTTTACCCTGTCTTTGTGGGCCTGTGTTTTGTCTATCCTGAAGGACACTGCAGCTGCTTCAGAGGTATGGATGGAAACAGGAATGGGAGTATGAATGGAAATTAAACAGTAAATTTATCCAGAGGAAATAACATAGAAACAAGTAGTTTTGTTTCATTTGCAGGAGGAGCAGTAGAAGAAGCACAGAAACTGTCAGAGTTACAAACTGATCAATAATATTAAAGGTTGCCAAGAGTACTTAATGCTGTTGCATATTCAAAAGAAGTGATGTTTAGAATTTACTCTCAGCTGGGATGTTGGTCTGCTTACAGGAAGCAAGAACTTAAATTTATTTTCATTTAGTGTGGAGTTTTTGTTATTCCCTGTTTTATGAATAATGGTTCTTTTTGAAGCTGAATTAACCATTCAGCTTCAAAAGTATGTGGCTCATGGCTCAGCCATATTATTTTACTTCATATCCTGAAGCATTTCCTTCTTATTAAGGTATAAATTTGCTTGGATCTTCTAAGGTAATGTGAAACTTGAAGAAAGCACTAATACTTGTATAGGGGAAGGAGAGGAAATGACTCATGTTCAAGTTCCAGAGTTTTTTTCACCTAGGAAGTGAAACACTTGATCTGAAGGGGTAGAACCCCACTGCACCTTCTGGAAGAGTTCTGCACCTTTCACTGTGTAATATCCGTGGAAGGACACCCTGCTTTCAAAGGGGAACCAATGTGCAATCATGAACACAGGAGTTACAAGAGGAGAGAGGGAAGTGGTAGCCTGATTCTATTGTTTTGTGGTTGATCATCTCAGAAGAAAGGTGGCACTTTGGTTCCAGTCCCTGCTTTTTGGGCTCTCTCTCTGTTTTCTGGGGAATAATTAATTTAAAATGCCCACATATGCCAGTAAAAAATGGGCAGAAAGGACTTCCTTGGTTCCAGTGGCTTAGCTCCAACAGGAAGGCAGTGTTGTCCACCCAGTTGTTCTGTATCTTGGCATTCTCCCTGGAAAGCTAGAGGTCGAGGAAAAGTCCAGAAGAAGACAGTGAAACTGAGTTACTCCCTTCCTAGCTGTATGCTTGAAATCAAAAGTTATTACTGATGGGACCAGATTCTACAAACCATACCACAAACCATAATTTCTCTTCAACCCTCTCAACTACAAGAAAGATTCCATGTTTTTATTGAACCTGATATTATTCAAGTGTTATGGTTATTCTCAGAGAATATCTGGCAGGCTTTACTGATGCATCCAGTCATGGAGAAAAAATGTTGAACCCACCCAGGGCTGACAGTAAGAATTCCTTGATGAGAAGGCACCAGGCTAGATCTCCTGAGCGCCAAAGTGTGTTAAGCATAAAGCTCTTTTGAAACCATTCTAAGACCAAAGGCAGGTTCAAAAGTAGGGTCTAGGGATCTTGTTTTGCTGTTAGAATCTTCATCTCCACTTAACAGCCACATCAGGTAGTCAGGGTTTTCCTAGTAATCTGCAACGGTGTTGCCTACAACATTTCTTGAGAACTCTATGCGTATAAATTATTTAAACATTTAGGTCCCTATGTGCAGCCAGAGCATTCTCTCCTTATGGTATTGATCAAAAAAACACCTGGCAGGGAGAGAGTAAAAATTTCTAAAAATGGTTTTTGATTTTTCATATTCTTTCAGATTAGTTTCTCATAAACTGGTAAACCAGTATTAATGCAGAGCTGTAAGTTGTAAGGTCTCTTTAGCTAATCTGGTGTGTAGTCAGTACAGGGTTCATAGTTCATATGAATGTTCCAATGCAACCTTAACATTTCACATGCTTTGTTTTTTAGATTGCAGCAATGATGTATTTCGTTGTGACACAGGAAAATGCCTCAATTACACCTTTGTTTGTGATGGATACGATGACTGTGGAGACCTTAGTGATGAGCAAAATTGTGGTAAATGAAAGTTATGTGCTTTTCTAAAGTCTTTAAAATATCAGGACTGCCTAACCCAGTAAACCTTTTCCTTAACCTACTGAAGGAGTAATATACCCTGCTCTTACTGCATTTGAACACAGTGAAAACAGCTCACAGATTATATATGAAATTTGGAAAGGTTTAAAGGAGAGTTCTGGATCAATCCAAATCTTGAAGGGTTTGGTATTTATAAGAAATACTGCTATTTTCAACTTGCTTTAAACTAATTCCAAAAGATGCTTCCTTGCTAGCTTGACTGGATTTAATTAAGAGTAAAGCAGACTACATTAAGGCACTGCTGGTGCCAACTGTTTTATAGCTGAAATGTTTTTATATAAGATTGATAGTGAAGTTGTATGTTTTGATTATCAAATTCTGTTTCTTTCAAATTGTCTTGTCAATCAACTTTCCATGTTCTCATGACACTTACCTACCTACCATATGTATCTACCTATACTTGACTTCCATAGAAGAATCAATGAAGTTTTGACATTAAAAAAGAATAATCTTAGCATGTAAATATTGGGAAATGTAGAAAGCCTTATTTTTACTAACTTTTGGTTCTGTTACTACACCTGAGAACAATTAAGTTTTCTAAAATAATATTTAACAGTTAAAATATGATTTCTCCCTTTTTTCCATTTGCTTTTCTAAGGAAGAACACAAAGAATATAAAAACTGAAAATCAAGGCACATTTTTTTCTGAGATTTTTTAAAATTTCTTCAAATTAAGCACACTCTAAGACTTTTCAATATTTTCTTGTCAGTTTTGGTTATTTAGTGGGTTCTTTTTCATAAATAATCTTAGTTTAAAGGTGATTAAGTTTTTCTAAATGTTGATCTCTCTCCTATCTTTCCTACCTTGACATAGGTTTTTTCTATATAATTTTTAAAATCTAAGTTTTTGTATATGCTATAATTGGTTTTCATAGCAGAGTTGGAGGATTGGACTGTGTCTATTCTCTCTGTTTTGGTATAAAGTCAGTGTGCTCAGCATAATGCTCTTCTATGTTTATTTGGGTAGAAAGAGTAGGATGACAATTAGAATAATTTCTTTGTAGATAATTCTTATGGAAAGTTCCAAGTACGTGCAAAAAATATAGTTTCTGGACTTGAGAAATATTTTTTAAATTTCTTAGTAAAAAGATAAATGAAGGAAATTAATTTCTCTGATGGTTATTGAAAATGTTGGTTAACTGAAACCATTCCCTGAGATCCCATAGAAGATCTATGCCAGATCTTCTAATGGGCTTAACAAATCTTAGAAACTTGTTTCTTTACAAATAGTCACAGCTGTGCAGCTGGGAGAAGGAATGAGTGCATCACTATACAGGCAATACAATTAATAATAAAAGTCTGCAGATAGAAAAAATTTCTTAGTATAATTTATTAATGCAAAAAGCCTCATTAATAAGATTAGCTAATAAGCATAGAACAATGGATCAGTAATATAAAATATACAAATGGTAACTTAGCATCCTTTTTCTTTCTTCAAATTTGCATTTTATGTAGATTGCAATCCAGTGACACATCACCAGTGTGGAGAGGGGAGATGTATAACAGCTGATTGGGTATGTGATGGTGACCATGACTGTATAGACAAATCAGATGAGATCAATTGCTGTAAGTTCCCTTAATCTCTAAATTATTTTTTCTTTCTTTGAAAACTAAAAAAAAACCCCAAAACCCCAAAAAACAACAATAAAAAAAAAACCCCACAAAAGTAATATAACTAGTGTGCTCTCTTCTAAGGCAAAACTATAAACTTATTTTATTTCAGGAGTTCACACTTGACAAATGTCTGTTTTCAGTAGACAGCAGCAGCAAACTAAACATTTGTTGCCTTTGTTAAGAAGTAAAGCATTGCTTTGTGTTAGAGCTTCTTGTTAATTACAGAATTAGCTTTTTGTTAATTGTAATGTTCCCAGTACATGAGTAAAAATTATGTGCATTTTTTTTTCCTTGGGGAAGCTAAGATTTCATCTCAGGCTGTTGCTAATGCCTGACATTGATAGTGTCAGTCTCTGTAGGTAAAGATGAGTGCAGCTATTGGAAAATTAGCTGACACATAATGAGAAATACCTCCTGATCTCCAGTGCTAAGCAGTGTTATCAGCTCCTCCTAAAATAACTTCTGTGTGATGTTCAGATATAGTGCAGAGCTTCACTGAGCTCATTGATTGTCTTTTTAATATTTTTGTCACTGAGCTCAGAATATTGTCTTTTTAATATTTTTTTGTCTCTCTAGCATGTCACAGTCAGGGTCTGGTGGAGTGCAGAAATGGGCAGTGCATTCCTAGTGCATTCCAGTGTGATGGAGATAATGATTGTAAAGATGGAAGTGATGAAGAAAACTGCAGTGAAAGTAAGGATATGCCTCATTTTACTCTTCTCACTAAACCTACCATTGACTGCTATGTTCCACAGTGCCTTTAGCTAAAGCTGTTTGACAAATGACTTTCTTTACCTTTCAAATAACTCTTGCAAGGCTGCTTGGTGTGTGCTTTCACACAGGCATTTGTAAGCAGACTTATTTTAGTACTTAAAATTATTAAAAAAGGTGAAGAAGTGGGGGTGATATTTAGCACAGTATTTAGTTATCTGATATAATTAGCTGTTACTTGAAATACATTGTTTGGAGCAATGAGAATCTACTATTACAGGAACTGGTGTCATTTGAGGAGGAATTTTCTCATTAAAATCCTTTTCTTTATCAGAACTTGGGAATCAGAGAAAGAATGTTTTCATGAGTAAACTAATGATTTAGTGTGACTAAAGGAAAATTTATGAGAACATGAGTTCTCAAAGCTACTTGATAGCTATCTTATTATGGACTCTATGGGAGAAGAGGAAACTAAGGAATGGCTTGAGCCCCAGAACATGGTTTTCAGAGACACTCAGAAAGCAATGTTGTTATGATGATTTCAAAATTTGAAGGTATTTTTCACATGTAATTCTCTTATTCCTGGTAAGGTATAGGTTCAGATTGCAGCCTTTCTTTAATGCAAGAATTATTAATGTCTTTTAAAAATTAATTAAATAAATTTAAATAGTTAACCTTATGCAGAAAGCTAGTGTTGGCAAATGTAGTGCTAATAGGACAGGCTATTTAATAGTTATTAGAGTAGAAAAGACCTGTTATCATAAAATAGATACACAGTGTGATAAAATCAGCCTTGTTTTTTTAGGAAACCAGTCTAAAAGAAATCCTTTCATAAGCATGTTACTCAATCCCTTCTTTTCACAGAAGGTTCTTGGGATCTTCCTACTCCAATTTAAGTACTTTCATTCCAAAAAATACCTGAGAAACTGAAACAGAAAAATTATTATTTTTTTTCTTCACTTTTAATGTTGACATTATAAAAAGGTCTTGCATGAAGTATCTTCTAGTTGTGACTGTGGCAGCCTTAAAACGTAGAAACAAGTTTTTCTCCACAGTTCTGACTGTGCACTTTCACAAAATGTTCACCTTTTATTCTTATTTTTTGATGTCCAGTCTCAGTCTTATCCTATGAATTCTTTTATCCTTCCTTTGTTTTACATGATGTGGGCTAGAAGCCAGTGATATATTTTGTTCTCACTGCCTCTTTTTTCCCTTTTGATGTTGAAGCAATGGTTAAAAATCTTTTTTTGGTATGATGAACAGGTATAGGTTAAAATATTCAAGCACTAGTATGGGGTGATAATTATCACTACATGATAAAAGATCTTTCTGCTTGCTGTTAAACTGCAGAGCTTTTAAATACAAACATTTTCCTAATTTTTGTTATTAATTCTTCAATGTGCAAAAGTTCTATCCAGTATTTTGCAGTATTGTGTCGAGAAAAATTCTTTCTTTAGGCAACCATATCTCATCCATCCTAATTTGCATGGGAATGTGTTGGCAGAATTTAGATTTCATTCATCTTTATTTCCCTGCAAAGTCCATGCAAAAGCAAGGCAGAATTCTTGTTTGTAATGTATTGTTGTATTTCTTAATGTATTTTGTTGTTTCCAGCAACTGCAAAAAAATGTAGTAGGACATTCACTTATTACAAAGACTTTTCTGCTCGACAAATAAAATTTTAAAATTTTGGATATGTCTGTCAGAGTCAGCGGAGTTAGGCCTCATGGAGTCTGGAGTACTGGTTTTGTTACAAACACAGTAAATATGAGAAATCAGCATAGAAGTATGCACAACTGTTTCTGTGATCTCTTCAAAAGACAGGGTACAGTGTGTTTGTAGAAATTCAGCATTATTTGTGCTAGGATCAAAAGAATCTACCTTGTAGCACAGGGATTTTTAAAGTATAGGAAGGAGTTGGAGCAAACTTTAAAAATAATTTTAACGTAAATATTTGGGATAGCTCTAGAAGTCAAAAGGCTTTTCCTGCCTTTCAAGTTCCATTTTGCAGTCAGATGCAGCTGTTAAATAAGATTGTCAATCACTATAGCAAAGAAATTACCTCTGTTGCTTCAATATATAACATGTATGAATGGACGTAAATCTACTTTATAATATGATAGATATGACTATATCAATTAGACAAGATTGTTGTCAAGGGTATTGAAACTAGATCATTCTTCAGGACCTTCTGTATGTCCAATGGAGGGATGAATGATGAATGTTCATGGGCAGTAGTGCAATACAAATACGAAGCAATCAGGGCAATAAGCTATTTTAAACAGGATAAGATGATGAACACCATCTATTTAGTCTCTCCTTACAGAACAGTGAATTAAAGGACTCCTTTTGCTCAGGGAAGAGAGAATTTAATGGTTTGGAAAGGAGCTAGCACAACGATGAGAGAGAAAAGACCAGAGATTTGTCAGATAAAGTAACTACTCAAGTAGTTCAGAAACTGTTGATGAAGTGCTGGTTTTATTTGTTCTGAAGTCCATTATTAGGACCATAAGATTTTTGGATTTCTTTATGTTGTTGTTTGTTTTTAACCAGTCAAAGGAGGACATTGAGTATTTGTCTCTGACATTTCTTTAGGATGTCTTTTATTGTCAACCAAAACAATCATAAAATGAGAAGCAGATCAACTGAATGGCATTGAAGAATAATTCCCAGACAGTGTTCTCTTTCAGCAAGGACCTATTGTTCTTTTTGAAATGCGATTTGCAGGACTTTTCATATTCTGCATGGTAAATGTCTTTCAGGAATCCATGCCTCTCATTCAGAAACTGGGATATAATTTTTTATATTGAACAGAGGGGTAAGAGAAGTGAGAACTGAACAGTGTTGTACACTTTTCTTCCTTACTGCACTTGAAATGGTGTTGGGTACTTACTGAAATATGTAAAGGAAATACTTAATTTTTATGTAAACAGTGTACTTTCTCATTATGCTCCAGTCATTTTTATTAGTCTGGTAAATAATTTGAAAAGTACATTTCTACTTCCCTCAGATCAAACCCTCTGTCAGGAGGGAGACCAGAGGTGCTCTTTCTGCCCTGATCCCTGTGAAGCTTCTCCCTGTGAGATGAGGAACAGCCAGGCAAACTGCAGTAAGTAGGGCATGTGCTTCATACTGTTACTCTTTTAGGATGTTCCAGTTTATAATGAGGATGAAGGGTAGAACACAGTAAGTAATACTTCAGTTTTCTAGCTAATGTAGATGTGTAATGACTAAGCTTTGACAAGGGCAATGTTGAAGAAAATATGTCATCAAAGCTCTTGATTATTGATGTATTAGGATTGATAGCATTTGACATTGAGATATTTTCATCTTCTCTTCTGTGAAATGTATTGTAGGTAAGGGAGTAGCAGGACCTCTTAAGCTGTAGGACAGACTCAGAAGGAAAGACTAACATTTGGGTTACTTAAAATGAGTCAGATGTTCCCCTGGACCATATGTTCTGTTTATTCCTCTCTGGATTATCAGGAATTGCGTGTGAGAGTCAATGTTATTATTTTCAAACCTACAGTGACACTTTTGCACATAACATAATGGAACCTTTCTAAACACAGCATGAAAATTATAATCATATTGAAAAGAGCTATCAACATGTAAAGAGCTATCCTCCAGCAGCATTTCAGTAGACTAGATTTTCTTCCAGAATTCACTTAAACCCATATAAATACGAAGTATAATAAAAGAGAATGGTATATGTACATTTCAACCCTTTAATCTTGAATAATGTTATGTTACACAAGCACTTAGAATATTGCATGTAATTTTGTGGTCATCCTGAAATATTGATGAATGTGCAAAGTTCTGTACACATGAAAGAAAGATGTTTACTGGCCAAAATCAAAAGCTAAGCCCAAACTGATCTGGGCATCTCAGACAAAAGTGTGGAAGGACAAGGGATAGTTCATCATGAAGGAAAGGAAATGGAGGTAATGTGAAGGGAATTGTTAAAGTCATTGAACCTCATGTACCCCAAAGATGTGACTGAGTGGTTTGAGACAACAGAAACAGTTCAGTATTGGTAGTATGCCAGGATTTAGCAGTGAGGAAAAGCTGGATGTAAAATGAGCTTTGTGATGATCAGATTAGGAGTACATAGTAAAAAAAGTTATAACACCAAATGCCAGACTAATAAGGAGTGCCCAGTTCTGCTGATTAGCTGAATAATTGGCTGTTGGATCTTCTTCCAACTTCTCCCAAAGATACGGCTATGGGATGACACAGTTGTCACACTATGCTAGAGAATGATGCTAGCAACTGGATAACAGAGAATATTAATCATATTAAGGTATATTTGCTCCCAGAATAGACAAATTTATCCATTCTTTTACTTTTGAATGGTATACTTTTTTGTGGAAAACTTTCTCAATATATCCAGAGTAAATAAGTTTAAATATTTTCACAATCATCTCATTGATAAATAAAAAGTTAAATTTCAGTCTGAATTGAAGCGAAATTCTGTCTGTAGTTTTCTGTTATGGTGGAAAACTGAAAAATAAATATTTCTGAATACCAGTGTGAGAAGAAATACAAAAGCTATACAATTTCTAGAAATCCAAAATACTTGGCTAGTTCAAAATTTGCTGTGATAAACTCCCAAAAGTTGGAAAATTTTTGTATGTAGCTCTAATATATTTATAATCATATGTACTTGCAGCTGTTGCATCTGTTTTGTCTTTGCTTATCATTCCAATTTGTTATTAGCTATGTCTTACCCAAATTAAATTATTTGCATGTAGACTGTCTCTTGCTCAATGCTTGTGCAATATATAATCTAATTGTCCCCTCTTTCAGATCTTGGTAAACAATGAAAAAAATTAAAAGCAGATCCTGGCTTCTGTTTTCTATACAGAGAAATTGTGCAGTCTCTGTCACTAGAGAGACTTTTTACGACCTGACTGTCTAAAGCCTTGAGAAAGCTGATCAGTCCTAAGAGCTGACCTGCTTTGATCAGGGCATTGGAGTAGAGACCTCCTGAGATCCTTTCTAACCCAAAGTATCCAATTATCTCTGTCTCCCTAATTTTGGCAATTGCCCTTGTCAGTTTGAGGTGTGTCATTGTAGCGTAGTAGGTACACCAGTGTGTTGCTGTACAGTACACACTGTGCTGGTTTAAGGATGGTTTATTATACCACCCTAAAGTTAAGATGTTGCTCAGAAAGATAATAAGTATTAATAAGGAAATAAAAGTATCTTAATGGGTTATGAGATAGGCAGGGTTCAAACCCACCTTTACTGCTAAGAATAGGCTTGTAAGGGATCTCTAGCTCTGGAACTTGTAATTTCTCAAGCCTGAGAGGATATCCCCTGACTGATAAATTTTAAATAAGTATGGAATTACTTAAATAAGTATGGAATTACTTCTTCTGTATTATTTTAATCTTACACCATTTGTGGTTCTGTTTGTTTTCTCTCTGTGAAAGGTCAGTGTGAACCAATTACTCTGGAACTTTGTATGAACTTGCCTTACAACTATACTTATTACCCAAACTACCTGGGCCACAGGACACAGAAGGAAGCCTCTATCAGCTGGGAGTCTTCCCTTTTCCCAGCTTTGGTTCAGACCAACTGCTACAAGTACCTGATGTTTTTTGCCTGCACAATCTTAGTACCAAAATGTGACCCCCATACAAACCAGCGGATCCCACCTTGCAGGTACTATACTAAACCATATTTCATTTAATTCTTGACTGTCTGTCATAGTAGTTTTTTCCAGTTTTATGCTTTCATTGAAAATGCCAAAAATTTTGCTTTGGAATTCTATAGGAAAAGGCTACTGCTGACCAGCATGCCCAGGTCAGTATTGGAGGTCCCTCTTTGAAGGGCTGCTCTCCAATTTGTGCCTAGTGCTACTCCATTCTAGGTGCAGGATCAGGCATTTGTTCTTGTTAAATTTCATGTCCTTGATGACTGCCCAGTGCAAAGGCCTCTTGTCCCTTCAGAGTCAATACCATCTCTTGGTTTTGTATAATCAGCAAGCTTGCTAATGATGCACTAAAGTGCTGCATCCAGACCATTGACAGATGTACTGAACAGGACAGGCCCTGCAGCTGAACCCAGAGGAGCAGCACAGGTGACCAGTCAGCAACCAGATGCAGCCCCGTTTGCCAGGACCCTTCAGTTTTTCACCCACAGCACTGTGAAGAAAATAAAAAAATTCAATTCATTAAAAGGTCAAAGGAAAATGAGTGGAATAAGATGCCTTCCCTGAATGGACTGTCTCTAGAAGAAAGATGTGTAAATAATCAAAATACATACAGGCAAATTAAAATTACATAAAGAAATTTAAAAAAAAAAGGGGGGAATCCTTTAACTGAATATTTTTCAACCTAGTAGGATCCCAGACAAAAGTAGTGGCTAAATGTTTCAAACATTAGGGGATTTTTCTATTATGCCTTTTTACCTTTGTAATTTTGAAGCATTTGCCAGTGGGTATTTTGAGAGAAACCATGGATGAATTTTGCAGTGATTCCCATCTTTTATAAGGTTTAAAAAATGCTGCAGAATGACTTTATTCATGCCTTTTCCTGACTGGCCAACCAAACTTGTCTAACAGCAGATGAAGATGTAGAAAGTGTTCTATTGCTGTAACAGACAACAGCCTCAAGACTGGGCTGGTCTGAGCTTTGCTTTTCCCAAAGTTTTAATTTTATTGAATTCCCAGGGGAGTTCTTCCCTCTTTTGTTTGCAGACTTAAATATTTTGACCTTCTGAAGCCCTGTGGTTTCTGAGATAGCATAATCAGAAGAGGTAGCATTTCACTCATACAAAATGTGTTTGGTTTCTTTTCTCTGAAGGAGAGCAGTTAGTGCTTCTTAAAAATCGTTCTCTGCCATCTCTTACAGAGGAGAGCATGTTTGTGAGCAGTTATATTTGGTTATTAACCTATTTATAACATAACTGCACAACAGTAACTTAGTGTTTCAATCATAGCATTCTTTGATATATGTATTTTTTTCATATTAAAACATCTGTTTATCTGATTTTTTTTCTTGATCTTCATGTTTAACTTCAGCTAGGATTAATAACTTCTAGTATCTGTGAATTTCTAAGCCATTCAGTTATTTGGTACCATTCTGCTTTGTCTCCTCAGGACATTATGTGTACAGTCTAAGGAGCGCTGTGAGGCTGTGCTCGGGATTGTAGGTCTGCATTGGCCAGAAGATACAGACTGCACTCAGTTTCCAGATGAGAACTCAGACAACCAAACCTGTCTAACACCAGATGAAGATGTGGAAGGTACCTCCTACATATATTACAGCAAATAAGAGATTTAAATGGGTTCCCAAAGCCACTGGTCTTTGTTTTTTTTTATACCTCCCCTTTAATTATAATATTTAAACTGTGGAAATTATTCCAAACTGAGTTCCTCTACTCATCTATGCTAGTCTCTTGGCAGAATTCTTTGCTGGATTTCTTGCTCCAGGGAATTGCCAGCACTCAATGAAAGAGTTCCTTAAAGATCTGCCAAATCTGTTCCACTCCTTTGTCCCAAAGTGGTACTGTGAGATGAGGGAGAAGCCGTGAAGGGGTTAATTAGTGGAAAGTTATACCTGGTTTTCATTAGTTGAAATAGACACATAATTGTCAATCTCTTTTTCTTTTTTTTTTTTTTTTTTTAATCCTGGGATTTCTTATACTTATTTCAATGCATAATATACCACCACAATGGTGAGAAGAGTAGCTAGGAAATTCATACCCACGGTCTAAACATTGCATGCTAGTGATTTGGCAAAGCAATGACATTTGGCAGAGGGCAGCATGGAAGGGAGAGCTCTGGAAAATGTTGCTCCACCACGTTCCTGGTGCAATTCTGAAGAGTCTCACCTGACACATAATTCCAGTCTCACAAGCTTTCTATCTGTGTTATTTACCCTTCTGAGACAGCCTGGGTGACAAATCAGTGCCCATGCCGTGATGAAGCTTTATCTTAGGGCGTGCTGTTTGTCCCTGTTGTTTGTCCTTGGCAGAGTGCTCCCCCAGTCACTTCAAGTGCCGCTCTGGGCGGTGCGTGCTGGCGTCGCGGAGGTGCGATGGGCAGGCTGACTGCGAGGACAGCAGCGACGAGGACAGCTGTGGTAAGGACATGAGTCAGCTGGAATGGAGGGCGGCTGCAGCACTGGAGAATGAGCTTCATCGTTCATTCAGTTATTTGAACTGTAGCATAAGAGTTCAGAGAAGGAGAACCCCCTTTTGTGTGTTTAAAAGTATATTTACAGTATCAGTAAAAATACTATAGCTAGAATCCTTCTTAATCAACATGAATACTATTTGTGATACCTGATCGTTTAGATTCTGACAACCATACTCTGTGATGTTTTGAGTATTCCTTAAAGAATCAAGCTAAAAAATTTCTCCAGATTTAGTTATTTTCATATTGCTGAAGGCTTTACTGAGCTAAAATGTAACTCTCTGGCAGATTAAATCTTGAATCTGTAAATGTAGTTTTAAATTTATACATGATAATGTTCTCGTTAGGATGTATAGACAACAGATACCATTGTGATGTATTGTGTTGCTGAAGTGGATTCTGCAGGTTTTTTCAGATTGGTCAAGTTACAAGTATAAGCATAAACCCTTGGAGTTTATTCTCCAATATGTTTCTGAGTTTACTTTTAGCATAGATGCTTTCGACTTTTAACTTAAGGGGATGTATTGAGCCTGAAAGAATCAAGAAATCTCTTGGTCACTACATATCCTTTTACCTGCTGGCAGGACAGTTTCAGAAGGAGAAAGGAGTTCTAAATATTTATTAAGTGACTAAGCTGAAGCCTTCATGGAGGTCTGCATGCAGGCCTGGCATCCCTAGGGGCAAAGAAATAATCATACATCACTAAGGATTTAGAGAAGAGGTGTGCTTATGAGCAAAGGACTGGAAAACATTGCAGCAGAGTAGGATTAAGGTGCACAACCTGTGTATTTTTTTTAAACTGATAAAGGGTTAAGTGGGAAGCAGAGTTTATGTGAACAACAAAACTGTGGCAATAAGAGAATTTCTACTCAGAGACAGTAAAATAAAATCCAACACCAGAAAGCTAAAGCTAGGCTAAAGTTCAATCTTAGCAGCCCTATAAAATGCTTCTTTTTAAAAAGCAGATTGTTTTAATGTTTGCAGTAGCCAAGGGTTTATTTACCCCCAATGAGTGATGTATTCTCAGTCTCTGGGAGTTTCTAGATCATTCTTGTATTCTCTCTCCTCTTTCTTTATTTCTTTCCCTCCCCCCACCCCTGTAAAAAAGAAAGAAAGGGGTAAAAAAAAGGTTATGCTCTCTGAAATATGATTTAATATTAGGTCATTCTCTTGTTTAGGTTATAAAGAAAAGTCAGAGCTGATGGTCACAGTGATTCTTTCAGAGTTTGACATCTCTTTACTTTGAATCAATTGTCTCAATTGTCCTCCTTGCCAAATATTTTTTTGTTGACACCAATTTTGAACTCCTTAGAAAACGAATTGTTATGTGTCTTTTAGGATAATTTTGTTCTCCTAGACATGAAAATATGAAATATTGTTCTAATATGTAGCATTCGTTTCTCGAGTGGATCTCTCTCTAAAGTCTAGACAGAATGTCACAAGCAATCAGCAGAATTCTTATCAATTTCTATAAATATGGAAGACTGTATTAGCTAGCAAATTACTGCTGTCAGGGTGACATTACATTGACCAGGGCTAATACTGTTATTGAAAAACAAAAAGTCCTTGTAGAGCTCCAGGAGTAGCTGTCTCTAACTTATTCATATTCCATGAGTGCAGGACAAAATCAAAACTTGATGATCTTTCCATGTGTAAATGGATAGCTCAAATTTTCTTGGGTTTATCCTTTTAAAGTTGTTTTCTAATGTTAAAAAAAGACAGACTGTTTAATTTGAAACCCTTGTATTTGAAGTGCTTTAAATGATCTATGTGGAACAGCTTTACAGTGCAGGCAGAAGGAGGCTGAAAAAGACTAGCTACAGCTTTCTTGTGCTTAGACTACTCTGGCCAAAAAATATAAGTTAGAACCCTCCAAAGTGGTGTACTCTCCCCATGCAGAGCAGAGCTGTATTCAGCACCCACTGTCTCCTTCTGTCAGCAATCCCTGCCATATTTTCACATGGGCTTTGTGAGAGGACATCTCAGCCATGCAATTGTACTGAAATCCTCAGACTTTAGTGCCATCGACACTGGGATTTGGGGAGAAAATTTGACTGGGGTTATTGGAAGTGAGACTTCTGAGAGCAATAAAGTGCAGGGAAGGTAATTTCAAAAAAATATTATTATGAAAGATGTCACGAGATTTTGTGGTATTAAATGTTATAGTTGGTTGTAATTGAATGCATTAAATTGCTGCTGCGTTAAATTGCCTCTGGCAGGGAGCAGAACAGGGTCCTACACCTACTAAAGAAATTGAGGACATAACATTCATGGCCAATACTGTCTTTCACTATTTTCTGCAATCTGGGTTTTGACCTGTAGTGTTTTAGGTGAAAGAAAAATGTGCTGATCTTGATGTTTATGATTTAATGATAATTGGGTGGGAAATGTGTATATCGACAACAATTTGTAACTTCCATCATATTATGAAGAAGAAGGAAGGTAAGATCATATATGAAACCATATCTCTTGTCAATATTCAAACTCAAATATTTTTGAGTTGGCGTTAATGTATATATAGACAAGTTTTCCTAGCTCTGTTTTCACTTCCATTTCATTGAATTAAAAATGCACGTCACAAAAATAATTAGAGATGAAATATAAATACTGCAAATGGTGGTAGATGATCTCTACCAACAAAACAGTGTACTTGAACACTGAATTCAGTAACTAGTGAATTTTTCATAGGGAATTGTCTCTGTATTTGTCTATGTGATTAGTTTTGGAGAGTCCTGGTACACTTCACAGTGTAACACTGTAATGTTTGATGAAGAGAAAAGGAAACGTGTATTTAATGAAATGTAAATGCTGCTAAAAAATTGCTAGGTTCATAAATTATGGGGAGTTTAAGCTTTTATTATTTCGTGTTCATAACAAGATCCTAAGATGGAATTCCTTGTTCTATATGAGTAGAGATTTTTTTTTGTTTGTTTCAATTAATTTTTCATCAAAAGTTATCAGAAATAATGTCAAGAAGGAGACCTGGAAAGTGATGATACCCAAGAAAGTTATTTGATCATGAGGAATTAGTTTCAAAGGTTAAGGCTATTTATTTCTCTGGGCTTTAACCTTTATTTAGGTGTTTTTTCAAATCTAAACAAAATCAAGCATCCCACACATCCAGGTACAGGTAAAACCTGAACAGATTTTTCCATTAATCCAGTAGGGATTCTCTGGTTCATATTTGTGAAATACGTACTTCAGAATTCAAATTTCTTGGAAGCAATATATTTGCTTATAACTTACTGCTTTCACAGTTGCAGGTCCAGGTGAAGAGGGGTGCTGCTTTAAATACTGTTTTTAAATTTATACCTGATTTTTTTGTATGTATGAACATCAGGGCTATCAATTGAGTTTGCCCTTAGATTAAAATGAAAAGTATCATGTATAGAACAGGCCAAACAAGGCAATCAAATAATCTGGCTTAGTCAGGACAATATGTCATTTTTATGGCTTCCTATAAAACCAGAGTGTCAGTCATGCAGGAAATTAGTATGTCAAAGTATTTAAACTGATATCACAATAAAATATTTTTTTAGTTGATGGAAATAAAAAGTGGAATAAAACAAGAGAAAACTATTTTCTAAAATGTACCTTGGTCTATTCTTAATTTCTTCTAGCTGACCAACAGGAATTTTTCTGTCAAAGCACTTTGACATAGTTTTGTATTACTTCTCTTTCTACCTTTCATTCTGATTCTGTGTTAGATTCTGCATCAGCACTGCCAGAAAAAAAGCATGTATTTCTGCAGTGTTTCATGGAGATTCCATGCTTTTACAGGATTTGCTTTTGAAAGACCGAGGAATTTCTATGGACTTCAGAATTATAAAAGTTTTTATATTACTGGCAAATATATTTCAAGAATAGTGGTGTATGGGTTTTGAGCTAATTGAGCTAATGCCTAAACCATTATAGATATGTATATTATACACTCATAATGCAATTATTATTTCAGAAGCACTGAATTATTTTGAAGTGTTACAATATTTAGATCCATTTATCAAGTGTGCACTGTGCCAATCTTATTTCCATTTCTTCATTAGTAACTATTCTTGGTACCTTCTAAAGTTTATATTGCAAGTGAAAATATTTTGTGTGTTTCAGGACTTTTAAGGAAGAAAACAGTTGATTCAATATTGCATACAAATATTTCAGAACTGTGCTCCTCTGCCTCCAGGTTGTAGAGAAAGGGGTCTTTGGGAGTGTCCTTTGAAGAAGGTGTGCATCAAACACACTATGATCTGTGATGGTTTCCCAGACTGCCCTGACATGATGGATGAAAAGAATTGCTGTAAGGACTCATGCAGTTTGTTACTCCCTTAAAAGGCTGATAACATTTTTGGGATGTTGAGGTGCAAAATCAGTCAAAGTAAAAAGGCTTTATGCTTTCCATAGGCATAAAGACTTAGTCATTCCCTCAGTTCCCCTTTCAGTTTGTCTATGGCACCAATTTCCCTCTTTCCTCATCTTCTGTCCTTTGTTGTTCACATCCTGAGATCCTTGCTGTCTGTTTGGTCACTCTTGTCCTCTTTTTCTTTTTTTTCTTTTCTCTTTCTCCCTCCTTGTTCTTGTGCCTTTGTACTTTTATTCCTTGTAGATTTTTGACTTCTTTTCCCAGGTTTCCTTAACTTCATTCCATACAGGCATTGCTCATAGCTGCCTACTGCTCATTTTTTCCTTGATTTCTACTTACCTGTTTTTTGGTAAATGTCTTATGTTTTATTGTAAACAATGCCTTATTTAGTTTCTTTCCTGATTGACATTTCTTAGATTCTGTCTCCATGCTTGGCTCCACAGGTTTCTTCTGCAATCCAATCTGTGATAGCAGTCAAGATACAGAACTTAGGAGGATGCACCAGTGGCATGGGCACGCAGTCCATGTGCACAGTGCAAGTCACTGTTCAGAGTGCTGGCAGGGAGCAGCCTGCACCCTGGTCCCCTCTAGGGGCTTTCCTCAGTTCTCTTTCCTCTGTTTCCATCTGAGAATGGGATGGGAAGTGGTGGAATATCTGCACACAGCAGCTGCTTTTCAGGATCCCACGCTGCATACTTAGCTGGGAGTGAGTGCCCTGGGAGGTTAGGTCCACTTTCTGAATTCTCTTCTTTTGAGAAAACTGGTGTGTGGGCATGCTCCCAAGACAAGAAAGCAGAAAAGACATACTGGGAGAAAGTCTGCACAACAAAGGAGGGATCATTGGTTGGTAAAGTTGGCTGAAAACTGAAATTTTTCATTCTCTGAGGAAATCTGGTATTTTGTCATTTTTGCTGGGATGTTTGGATATAATTTTGTAATTTAAAAGAAGTTGCTCCTGAGTCTCTGGAGTTCTGTTGGTAGGAGTATTTTGTGTCCTAAGTGAAGCCTATGAATATGTTTGCCCAAATGAACAGTGGCCTGCATGTATCACTAGAGCAAACTTTGTTTCTCTTTGGGAAACTGAAGCTCACAAGACATTGCTTAATCTGTTTTTCATTGTAAAGATTATACCACCTAATTTCCAAGCTCTGTGCTGTAATCTAAAGAGTGGAAGTGGTATTAAAGTGATTTACTTGTGATCACACGTTAGGATTATGACAGAGAAAAGATTACCAAAGGGCTAAGGTTAATCTAGTTCATAATTACCAGAGTATATTTCCTCTCTGCTTTTGATTTGGGGCTTGAATAGTCTAAAATGGCAGCAAAGTTTTCCCAGCTGAGGGCTTCCAGTTTTTGAATTACGCTCTCTGGAAGGTGGAGTTAAAGTGCTTTTTCTGGTTTTGCATGCTTTATTCTAGAGGTAGAAATACCAGGGGTAGGCAGCACTGCCTGTATGGTTTCCCCTGTGGAGTTCACTTTTTTTACTAGTGTTGCAAATAAGTGCTTGAATTGTCTAAATTTGCAGTATAAATGCTGTACCTCAGCCAAACATGGGCACAACTGAATGCAGCTCCCTTCCATGCATTTTCTCCCCCTCCGCCCTCCCCCAGGTCTCAGAATTCCCTAATGATGGGGTTTATAGAAGCTGGAAATATGTTAGTGAGGAAGTTACTGTGCTTCTACACACCTGCCTTTTGGAAGGGAGGTTGTTGGAGGAAAAGTCATTTGCAAATGGAAGCTATTGTAGTTCCCATACTGAACAGAGTCTGGAAATCCATATGTAAGGCTACCAGCTGTGAACTGGAACATGTCTATCAGTACAGCAGTTCTCTACTCTAAAGTGGAGATAAAAATAAATACATAATTTTCAAAAGCGAAGGAGAATTCAAAAATTAATATATAATTCCTGTGGATTAGAGGAAATAGATATTAATTGCAGTAAAATATTTTTTTCAAAAACCTTGAAGAACCAAACAAATTTGGATCAGTCGGCTAAAAAGCACAGAACAGTGTTTTCTCTTTCAGCTTCTGAGGGGCTAAGACAAGATCACAAATGATACTGAGTAATCCCAGATCTTGCATTTGTAGACACTCTTCCTTCCCTCTGAATTGCAATGCCCTCTGTCACTGCATGGCAGCAACCACTTTCTGCATCAGTGGTATCCATGCTGAATTTGATTGCAAATCTGCCTCACTTCCTTTTCCATAAATCTGATCTGTATCTACCTTGACTCTCCTCAATTTTTCATGTCAATGTGAATTTCACTTTGATCATGTCTTTCTCAGGAGGAAGCATGTTTTTGTCTTTGCAGCATTTTGCGACGAGAGTGAACTTGAATGTGCCAACCATGAGTGTGTGCCCCGTGAACTCTGGTGTGATGGGCAGGCAGACTGCACTGACAGCTCAGATGAATGGGACTGTGGTAAGTTTCTTCTCAAAGTGGTGTTTGGGTGATGGTAGCAATCACTGGTGATTTAATTCAGAATACAGTGGTGGAGAGGTGCTCCCTCTGTTAGCCAAGAGAGGACTGGGGTGAGTTGGGAAAGCATGCAAGGAAGTGGGCAGAAGAGAAAGCAAAAGCTCAGTGTGAAGTGTCACAGTGCAAAGATACAAGAAAAGGGATATAGCAAGAAAATGTGTAGATGATGTGTGTAATCTGGAAAGTATTGTGGATAGAGGAGAGGTTCAGAAGACACTGAGATTTGGAAGGACCTTTTGAGAATCTTTTTTGCATGGGATAAAAGCAGTTCCTGAATTTTTATGTACAGATTAAGAGAGAAGAAATGGTAATGGTCTTTCTACCGAGGTTATCCAACTAGATTAAGGCTATAAAAATGAAGGCTATCAGCAACCCATGTGAATCTGTGCTGGTGAATTAGAAGTATTTGGGTTTATTCTTACACTCTTGATGCCTTTGCTGTTCAGTGTCTCATGCTGTTCACTCCTAACAAGGTTCAGATAACCACACTTGCCTTGGTTTTAAGTTGCATAGCTATTCAGCATGTAAAGCTAGGAAAAGTGCCAGCAACTTGGAAGAATCTTGAATGTAGTTGCATGTTTTCAGTTTTCCATCTATAAAACTTTTTGAAATAATACTGAAGTTTTCTTCCTTTTTTCTTTCCAGTTACACTGTCTAAAACCAGGAATTCCTTGATGCTCCTGACCGTTCACAGGTCAGCTGGTGATAACCATGTTTGTGCTGATTACTGGCAAGAAAATTTAAGCCAACTGGCCTGCAATCAGATGGGTTTAGGGTAAGGTCAGTAGTTTGTAGCTTTGATGATTTCTTAGGACAATTGGAGTGCCGGTGTTAGATGTGGACTATCATTGTTCACTGCAATGTTAGACCTAGTGTGGAAATGGTTCACAGAGAAAAGAGGTAACGAAATTTTGTGAACTATGGCAGAATTTCACTAAGATCTAGGCACTTTCACCACTTTATAAACATTGCATGATTGTTATTAAGAGTCTTTTGAAAAGGTAATGGTGTTTTGCCAAGGCTCAGTACATGCACTAACAGTTACTGCTGAGGCTCAGAATACTCTGTAATACTCTGTTTCTTACCAAAGAATTAAAGCAGACTTAGGAAATACAAGAAAAGTCCTCTTCGTTTATTTGCTTTTTGCAATAAATACTGTAGGTTAGACAAGTGGATGTATTTAACTTGGGCATCTCTGGACAACAAATTGTTAAAGAGAGGGTTTCTGTGTGGAACTCAGAAAAAGAAATAGCTTCTAAGTGTCTTACTGCATGCACACTAAATTATGGGATAATTGATGCAAAATATAACTGTTGGATAAAAATCAAGTTCAGCTGCTCTGATATTCACAGCTGTCTCTCACTGGGAAGATGCAAATCTGATGGTATATAAGGCTGTCTTTTGCCAGTGTGAATTAAGAGGTGTCTTTTCTGTTTGCTTTTCTCTACTACACAAACTGACATTCTTTGTACCTTTCTCAAAGTACACAGGAGGATAAAGACCCTGGGTTAGTTAGGTACCCTTCATGTACTCTGTATAGTCTTGCACTGCAGGGATACCTGGCATCCATTCTAACAGATGCTCTGAATTGAAGACCACCTGTAACTGGACTGCCTGCCATTCTAACTCACAATTTTATACTCCTCTGTCTAGTTTAGTGTATCTAAATAATATTTGCATTGTCTGTTTGCTTTAGCTTTATATAGCATCCTAATAAAGCTTTATAGAATGATAGAATATACTGAGTTGGAAGGGACCCATCAGTGTCATTGAGTCCAACTCCTGGCCCTGCACAGGACACTCCAACAATCACACCTTGTGCCTGACAGACTATGCAAATCCTTCTTGAAGTCAGACAGGCATGGTGCTGTGACCACTTCCCTGAGGAGCTTGTTCCAGTGCCCAGCCATCTCTGGATGAAAAACCTTTCCCTGTTATCTAACCTAAACTTCCCCCTGATGTTACATACCATTCCTTTGAGTCCTGTCACTGGTCACAAGACTGAAGAGATCAGTGTCTGCCCCTCTACTTACCCTCCAGAGGTAACCAAGTACCTCAGACACTCCTCATACAGCTTCCCTTCCAGTCCCTTCACCATCCTCCTGGCCATCTTTTGGATGCTCTCTAACAGTTTAATGTCTCACATTGTGGCACCCAAAACTGCCCACAATATTCAAGGTGAGGCCACCCCAGTGCAAAGCAGAGCAGGACAATCCCTTCCCTTGGCTGGCTGGTGATGCTGTCCCTGATGCTCCCCAGGACAGGGCTGTCCCTCCTGGCTGCCAGGGCACTGCTGACTCATGTTCACCTTGCCATTGGTCCTAACATAAAATTTGCTTCTCTTTCCCATAATGCTTGCTGCTGGGAAAATGAAAATGTATTAAACTATCACAACACCTCTGATTCCCTCCGTTTTTCAGGGGTGTGCCTAGGCTGAAATCAGCATGGGTAGAAACCTACACCTTCCTGCTTCTTCACTGATGCTTGCTAACAGGTGTCATCAATCCTGCACTTTTAAAAACGTAAGAGACAAAAATGATTCTTAAATCTCACCACTCAATTTTCTAACAAGGTGATATATTCTAAAAATTATTTTTTCTACAAGATCTTCTTGGTAGGGACAGGCAATTGTGTCAAGGCAGTAAGAAATTCTGAAGTCAGTTCAGTTCTGAAGTCTACAACTTCAGTTTGACTCCACTACTAATTTCTAATTCTTTCTTGCAGTACTTCAGAAAACCAGATCAGTGTTTGTCTTTCCTTTCTTAATGCCTATTTTGTCAATAACCTGAGGCCTGATTTTTTTAGCTATTCTTCAAGTTTTTGTGGAGTGGCACTGCCAAAAATACAGTAAATTATCTTTGAAAAGCTGTAAGAAAAACAAAAATTATGATGCGTTACTAGAACTGATTTCCAAAATCAGTTCTTATATACTCCAGTTCTTAAATACTCCTTATTTACAAAAGGAGTAATATGAGCAATACAGCTATTTAATTATTTTGTTAACATTGCATAGGGATTCAGTGAAAATGTCACAGAGGCTAATGTTTTCTATATGGTACAATGGAAGACTCTATAATTGAAGTTTCATGCCACTGGGTAATCTGATCTGAAGCCATGAACTTCATCTCTTGGTATTTACATCCTGTATAAATTATTTAATTGACTTACAACAAGAATGGCTGAATGTGAGGTTGACAAGATTGGTGTTTTTAACAAGCTCTTTCTACTCACCATTGAGGGTGCAGGTAAATTAGACTGTATATTGCACAGAACTCAAGTAATGATAAAACATCTCCTTTTACATAAAAAATTAATAAATAAATATGAAATGTTTTATGCAGTGCTTTTCTGCAAGTATTCCCAATGGGAAAAGCTTCATTTTACTCCTTCAGAAAATTAAAGTTGTGAATGTACAAATTCTGTCCAGATTAGAGCACACTGCAGAACTACCCAGCTTTGTGGCTGTTACCCCAGCAACTCTTGATTTTGCTTTAATAGCACTCTTGTTTATTTTTACAGAAAAATAATGCATATTATGAGCGAGATATCAAATTGAAGACTTATTAATGCCTTAGACCAGGAATTACAATGAATGATAGCTTTTGGAATTTTTATTTTCTGTAAAGCTCTGCAAACTATTTTTAATAACTGTCTGGTGCTTTGCCAAATAAAAACTCCCAATTACTGTATAATGTGGGAATGTTTAAAATATAAAGGCAATGTCTTTCTAACAGCTTTTGCATATTTTAGTTATTTAAAAATAACATATTTTAATACTTTAGGCTAAATTAATCTGAAAAAACAAATGAAGATAATGAAGTGATAGTGGTTAAAGTTAGGTTAATTTAACGGATAGTGGTAACACATTTTACAGAATATCAGTCTGTCTGTTTGAAACATATAAACCTTCAGTCTGAAGCAACATGAAAAGTTCATTCTATTCTGCCCATTTCACAAAATGCAAGCAATTTTGCTGGCTGTTTGCCAGTTATAATTCCACAGACTATGTGGTTTTCCAGTTTTTCATAGCACCACTCATGGAATGTGTTGTGTGATGCATGATGCAACATCACACAAAGCCCCAAGTTCCAAGCCTTGCCTGAAAGGCTTTGGACTGTTAATGGCTGGTGCTCAAGCTATCATGTATTCTTAGCAGGTCTTACATTTTTCTCTAGTACAAAAGAAGTTAAATTTGTTTGTGTGTAATGCCAAGAGCTTGATGGGAATGCTCAAGTCTTAGGTTTCACAGTTTACAACCAGATGGGACTATCATGCCACCTAATCTGACTGCCTCTTTATGTCAGGATATCTAAGTTTATTCAGAAACTTCTGACTGAGGCCTAGATTTCATTACAGTGAATTTAAATGCAGTCTCTGGCAATGAGTTTTTCTGTTAACACAGGTAGAGAACAGAACAGCAGTCAGTCTCAAATCTGTCCTGTTGTGTTCTAGAGGCTGTGCTGCTGAGGATGGGTGTACTGCATAGGTTCAGAACACTGGAAGAATGTTGGAAGAATGTATTTTGTCATGATGTTCACTTGAAGAAACCCACTTTCCATACACTTGGAAGTCCACATTATTTGTTGATGAAATGGCAATCATAAAAGCATGGTCTGCTCAGGTCTGAAATTTGATAAAGGCAGTAGTGGAGTTGTTCTGTCATTCTGTGAAAATATAGTGGAATAATTTGTCTTTCTTGGCTGCACTAGGATGATACAGCAAATGCAGCAAACTTCAAGAGCTTGTGCTCAGCAGAGTATGGGAGGAGATTTTACTTCACCGGCGTGTTCTGGTCTAGTATCAGTGTAAAATTGCAGCTGTCTACCAAGTTACTTGTTTTCAAAAATCTCCTGTTATCTCTTCCTGTGCCTGCTGCTCCTTTTCTTGGAGGCAGTGTCACTGGTGGTCCACTGAAACCAGCAGCTCCTTTTCCTTCTTTCCTCTGCTGTGTATGTGTTTATGAAAGGGATGGGAAAGTTTGTTGTTGCTGCCTGGGTTTCTGTCTTTTCTGGTACTTTTCACTCAATGTCTTTGGTATAAAGATCTTGAATATTTGACAACTGAGCAGTCAAGCTGCTAGACAAACAATCTCTTGTTTTCACATGATCTAATTTGGGTTTTTTTATTACTCTATAACTATTTCTGCAAGAGGAATAATGGAAGCGCAGCTAATGTTTTATTTGCTCAAAGAGCATAACAAAAACAAACCCCAGAATCCTGTAATACCTATGTAATAAATTTGAACTTCTGAATGAAACTTCATTTTCTCCAAGAATAGACATGACATTTAGTGAAACAAATTCCATGCCAAAGAGGAAGTATTTGTACTCATTAATTCAATCTAGGTTTCTAAATCCATTCAACAGAATGTAACATGCTCTTAACCTGCCTTGAATTTATTCATGTTTTCCATGGCCACAGTGTTCTATTAATCCTGTAGATGATGTAGAAAGATAGCAAATTTTTTACATTTAATCTAATTTTTTAAGAATGGCAACTAATAACTCATTAAAGAATTTTACTGAAAATAGAGCTGTGGTAGATGTGGAAGGCTTTTCTAGTAAATTGGAGCAATAATAGACCAATGTTAAAATATGTAGACTTTATTAATTGTATTAGAATTGTGCTAGATTAATATCTGGTTGATTATGTCTCATCTTTCATGTCCATATGTAGTTTAAAATATAATTATTTTCATAAGGCTGTTTTTTTAGAGATTCCAACCTTATAATTCCTGACAAATTGTGACAGTTTCTTCAAACAGTCATTAAACGTGTGGTCAGTGTCCTCATATAACACTTTCTAGTTCCATGATTGGATATTTTCTTTTTTTTAAAAGTAAAATTATTCTTACTCATAATTTTATTATCTCAAACAGCCTTGGAGCTGTCTGAATGTGCTTCTGGGTAATTGGCCATAGGTGGCCATACTTGACCTGCAGAGGTCCCTTCCAAGCCCAACCGTTCAGTGATTGGTTAAAAGAAAGATACATGAATACTACCAAACCAGGAAATGTTCTTATTCTACTGATTCATCACAAATCCTTTTTCAAACTGTTTTATGCTGTAACTTGTACATTTTAAACCTACTGCCCCCTTTTTTCTTTCATTTTTTTATACAGGGGCTTCCAGATTCAGATTTACTCCTTTTAACACTAAAGATAGTAAATATCTCTGCATTAAAAATTTATTCTGAAATCTGCAAGTTGAAGTGGTTTTGGGGTTTTTTTTTGACTTATATATTGAAACTAAAATAGTGTAGATTTAGACTAGACATAAGGAATAATTTTTTCACAATGAGGATGGTGAAACACTGGAACAGGTTACCCAGAGAAATGGTAGACACCCCATTCCTGGAAATATTCAAGGTCAGCTTGGATGGGACTCTGAGGAACCTATTCTATAATTTAATGAGGTGATTTAAGACTTTGAGAGGGGCAAGGACTGCAAGAAAAACAGCATCTTTCATCAGGCAAGTTTTCAGGCAAACAGGTCTTCCTTCAGTTTTGCTCTTTCTGCTGTATAATTCAGAAAAGTCTTATTTGACCTCCACACCCTCTCCACAACTCCTACCAAGCATCCTAATGAAGGATGCCCTCTGCATATAAACCCTGTATCATTAAACACACAGGTGTCCTTTCAAAGGTAATCTTAGCTCATGAAATGATGTCAGTGTGCTCTCAAGTTCTCTTAGAGGTGAAAGAAGAAGAAATTGGTAATAAAAGAATAAATATGTTTCATATCTTGAAAAAAAACAAGCATAAATTACACTATGGGAAGATTTCTTAGTAAATAATCATTCTGTAAAGGATGATGTTGAACAAAGAAACAAGTAAATTTTGTTCAAATTCAGTGAATACTTTCATTACAGGATAAAAAAGGTTGAAAAATCAAGTTGTTTGTTTCAAATTTTTGAAATTAAACAACTAGAATTTTGTTTCAAGTCAACATTTTTCTCTGAAATTCATCCCATTTTTAAAATTAAAAGCTAATTGACTTTAAATGAAGGACTTAACATTAAATTTGAAGTTGAATTAATACTTCCAACTAAGAAAATTTAGATTGTACTGGAAGCTTTAACTTCAGATGCTTTCAACTGGTCTTTTTTCAGGTTTAGCTACAGAATGATACTTTATGAAACCTGTAATTTACAGAGTCAGAGAACAGAGTGCTGCCAAGTCAGGTTATCAGCACTGTTTTCAGCAAAAATCTGAAACACAACCCCATTCTAGCTGTGAAGAAAATTAATTCTATCCCAGCCGAAACCAGCATGCAGAGATAAAGCAAGCAAGTAAATTTTTTGCAGTATAATTATGAGTTAACTCATTCTTTGCAGACTTGACTAGTTTATCAGCTAGGAGATAAGACTGAAGGATTTTGAAACCTGAAAATATCACAGTAATTATCTACTTTCTACCAAAAAATTTTAAGAATCATTTAATCATACTTTTTTATTTTTTCTATCAATGCAGTGAATATTTTCTATTTTCTATGTTTCATTATGTTTTCACTTTAAAATTTCAGATATCTTTGATTTTAATACTGTTAAAATCAAGGTTTTGATATTTTACTCCATATTCTATGGCACAGCTGTGGCTTTGGAGAATTCTGGTCAAGACCAAGGAACATTTTAGCCAATATGTACAGACAGGAACAGATGCTGTTCCAGCTCTGAAAGAGGCCTAATTTGCTTTAAATTAGTGTCCATATGTGTGTGATCCATTGCCTTCTGGCCTAACTCTTGGCTTCCTTTCTCAAACCTGCTGTCACATGAGGCCTACAAGAATGGAATTACAGAAAGTAAACTGACATGTGTCACTGTTACTTGGAAGCAAGAAGTAATCCAGTTTATGGATTATACTTTATTCTAAATTTGCAGTTTAATGCATTTGAACAACTTCTTCCAAATGGAAAAGGGAGAATAAGGTATTGAAAACATTGCTGTACAGAAGTATCCCAGATATGTTACAAACAGAATGATGAACTTCATAACCTAAAATTAGTTCCTGCCTTCTAGTTTGTATTCTTTTTTTTTTTTTGTTATAATTTAGTATGCAAGTTATAATGCTTATTTTTAACTGTAAACTTTGACTGTTGTGCACAGTGATCAGCAGGTAGCAGACTAGAATGCTCTGAAAACTTTTTATTAAATATTTCTATTGTACAGCTTATCTAATGAAACATTACTTTTCCCCACTGATAGCATATTTTTAATGTAGAACACAGACCAGATTCTCTTTTTCTCTTTTAATTCTAAAAATTCCTCTCTTAAACACACATAAGAGAATCGCTAGCTTGAAATTAAATTTGTTAAAGGAATATTCTATTTTTTAAGTTGAAACTGAAAAATTAGTAAAATTTAAGTTGGAAATTCCTACTTAAGTAATGTGCTACTGCAAATTGAAATGTTTTGCCTGATTTGATTTCACAAGTAACGGATTTTGTAAGTTGTTAAATATTTTTAATTGACTTAGACTAAAGGAAACTTTTAGATCAAAGGAATTAGATATGTTAGAATTTTACGTGCCCTGTAGTGGTCATTAGATCTAGCAGACATCTTTCTGTGAAGAAGCAAGATTGATTTGATGATCTCGGAGCTCTTTCCAACCTAATTATTTCTGTGATTCAGTGATTCAGTGACTTTTCCGTAATGTTGAAATATGCTCTGGTGTGTGAAAAGTCTGATCTAGTAACTGTTGTCCTTCCTTAAGATTCAGCTCTTCATCATAGGCTCTGGTCCCTACAGTGTGTTTGTGTTGTGCAAAAGAATCATAAAATCCTCACTGTAACAGGCATCTGGAGAACATCTAATCTTTCTCCCACCAGAAGCAGACCTATTGCCAAATGGGATCAGTTCAACCACTGCTCTGTTTAGCCAAGTCTTGAAAACTTTGATGGATAGGGCTCTCTGTTCCAGGGCTGCTTCACCTTCCTAATGAAAAAGTATTTCCTTTTTGTGTGCTCTGAGTCTCCAAAGCTGTAGGTCAAGGCTATTTCCCCATATTTTACCATGCAGCACTATTGATAAAAATTTGTTTCAGTCATGTTTTAACTCCTCTTCAAGTATTTGCAGGTTTCTGCTGAATTGCCCCTTCGCTTCCTCTTCACAAGAGTAAGCAAGTTCAGTACCTCAATCCCTCCTTAAGAGTCAGTGCCAGAGGCCCCTCAAAAATATGAAAGCCAATCGTGTGATCCTTTCCAGTTTCTGAATATCATCTTAAACTGATGTACCTCAAACTGCACACTGTCTTCCAGTATGTATGGGTTCAGTCAACAAACACTTTCAATTATACTTTTTGCCAGTAAAGGTAATAATTAAAAGCATTAATTTAAAATCCACACCAAGTTTCTGAGCAAAGTGGTTATGGTATATTCAAACCAAAAGGGAAAACAGAAGACTAAGAGAAGTAAAGGAGCTTTCTGAAAGCATTTCATAAAAAAAGTATTTATTTGTTTGGCCTGAAATCTTGAAAGATATTACAACTTCAACAGGCCACTAAACTAAAAAACTGGCAGGAGAGCTGTTTTTGAACTTGAAGACGTAGCTTGATGTCTAGAAGTAATTAGCAATATAACCTTGTTATTTTAGAAACTCAGAAGAAAGTGTGTGCTACAGCTCCAAGAGGGACCAAGGAGATCCTGCTGTCTGCTGTGCTTCTGGAGCACAGGATGGGGCTGGTAAAAGGGGTACCCATTGCCCCACCTCTCTCCTTCTCTCTGAGTGATTTAGAGTCCCTGGTGTAATGTGTGCTCCTGGCCCAGCAGCCCCTCTGAAAGTCTCACACTTAGAAACTCTGACCAGCCTGAATCTTTACTCCTGAGATTTTTAGCTCATGTTCTCTCATTCTCTAGCAATTCTGAGAATGCTCTGGTCTCTACACAAATACTAACCATTGTCTCCAGCTTTCTTCATCTAGAAATGAGGGTCTTTGTTCCCCTTCATTCTGGCTATTTCTCATTAAGTAGATGAAAGGAGACAAGTGGCAGCCCTTGCCTATCTAAAAGAAAATCTTTTATAAGCAGCATCAAGGGGGGAACATAAATGTTCATAGAAGCCGTTCTAAAGATATAAATTAAGGTATCCTGGTTTTGAGTGTTTTATATCAAACAGTGACCACCAAAGAAAAAAGGTATAAGGTGTGATCTTTTGACTTTTGCTTTAGTTAAGTAAAATAACTATGAAATTTCATGCAGGTATACATGTTTTTTCGGTTGTTACCTTGATTTAGAAGCACATATGTCCTTAATTCTGATTGCACCATCACTGTAATCTGTAATCCAGAACTGCAGGTTTCATCAAAACAATCTGCTGTTTAGTATAATATAGATTTGGATTCATCAAATGGCATGATATTCACATCTTTTTTGCACATTTTTGAGTTACATATTTTATAGATCAGACACTGTTTAGAAGTTCATAAAATACCACTGTACACAGTTATGAAATGGTGAACATCATTGTTCAGAGATCATAAGGCAGAATGTCATTGTAAGAAGAAGGTTTGGTAGGGAAAAGGGTGGGAAATATCGAAGAGAGCAGATCTTTTTATGAATTCTAAAAGCAGGCACTGAGAAAGAAAACTCTTTTTGCAGCAAACATATGCCTGCACATTCTGGTTAGTAGATCATGGAATGACATTTGCTTAATATGCCCAGAGAAGGTTCTGAAAAATAAGTCATGCAACAGGCAGGGTCCAGGGACGTGACCCAAAGTTTGGTTTATTCTGCCAGCTGTGTTGAAAATATTTCCATATGGTTACACTGACAACTTTACCATAAAACTCAGTTCTTTGATTGCTGTTAGTCTGTGCAGTCACGTGGATAAAGAGTGCTGGTGTTTTGTAAAGATTTTTTATAAAAGAAATATAATCAGTATTGAGAATTGGATTTAAAGACAAGCTAATATCCTGGCTGGCATTACCAGGTACTATCATGAGAGATTGGGTTCAGAGGCTAATTTAAGGACACATCACAGTTTTTCTGAAATTCTCTAATTCTTTTTTCCATGAGTTAGGATTTAGAATTTGGCCTTTGGTGTTTGGGAGAGCACAGTTTCAAAGTCCTTGTCATTGACAGGGACTGATGGCTAATCATGAATGGTTCTGTGCTGGAAAGCTGCATGATGAGTTAAGTAATTTAGAAATGCTCTATTTTTTTTTTCCATTTGGCAGTAAAGGTATAATAAAATAGCAATTTCTTGAGTCTATCAGGCAATACCTAGACTGAGGAAGTGGATATATGAAAATACCTCCTGGTGAACCATTCCAACCCTCACATACTTGTTAGGCTGCTGCAGAAGGTTTGACATTGTCACCAGTGATTTGTTCTGTTTCGCAAAGCAGGCAGCTTGGACTTAGAGATACTCTCAAACCTTATTAACAAGGCCTAGACTGCTCTTTACTGTTAAAGTTTAATGGATTTCCAGTGACAGGAATGGAAGAAAATTTTTTTTTGTTACCTCTTTTACATATGAACATCTTTGTTTTTTTGGGTTTTTTTGCATTTTTTGAGGCCAAGAAGCTGTTGAAAGAGTATCAATGTGTGCATTACAGTAAATGTTGGCTGTTCCTGATTCCAGTTCTGCTTCTTGTTGGGAAATACAATGTGACAGTCATGTTGACTGTCCTCGCTTCTCAGGGTGATTTCATTCTCCTAACTGTGTATCTGCCGCTCCTGGCTTTGCCATATCACTCAGACGTGTATCTTTAGAGTAAACAGGTACGTTAGGGCCTCTTCACCTTCATAGCTGTAACATAGAAACTTACCAGAAGTTCTATCAATGTCTTTCATTTGTTTCAGAGGACCATCCAAAACAGAAATTGTAATAGAGAGTGAGCAAATGCAGGATCAAAAATGGCTGAATCTGCACTCAGACTGGAAGAATAAAAATGCATCCACTTTACATGCACTTCTAGTGAATGGGTAAGTAACAGGTTAAAAAAGACCTATTTCACTGCTGTGGGTGGTCACTTACCAGTGCAGGATGACAGACTCTGGTAAGCTCTTGTTTTCCATGGTGTCTGTGTATAAATCCCAGCAAATTCTCATGTAAGTTGTTAAGATACATTCTACAATTACTTTAGTGTCTACAACCACTGTAGTCTCTTTTGAGACCATTTTGTGAATCCTCAGGGGCCCATTCTGGTAGAATAAGAGCATTGGAGTGATACAGAGGTGATGCCCTTGAAGCACCTGGACCAAACAGCTTGGTTAAATCTCTGCTGAGCAAGAAAGTCCAGCAAGTGCATAGAGCAAAATCTGCAGACACATCTTAGCATCCTCTGCAGCCTGAGTAGTCTGGATTCATTCATTTGGAGCAACTACAGCTCCTTCAGTAGAGGCTTTAGCCACTTACAGTAGGTTTCCTTAGCTCTAGCTTCAGATGATGGTATATTCCTTTTAATTAACCCAACTAAACAGGTAGTTATTAATGAGAAGCCAGAATCTCATGGTTGAGACATTCAAAGTGTGACTTTGAAGAGCCAGTGAAGTAGAAATCCAGGGCAAAACTGGGAGAGCCACCTAATCCCCATTGGCAACTGCATTCTTCAAAAAGCACATTCATAGTTTCCCTTTGAAATGCCCAGGAGCTTTCAGAACATTCTTCTTCCACAGAAAATCCTTGTGTTTCACAAGAAAAGATTGTCTTGGGCAACTGGAGAGATACAATATGTGTGAAGACAAAAATCTGAGGAAGAAATCTACGTTTCTTTTGCTTGGCTCCATTATTTTCTATATTCAAAGTTTTCCCTAGTGGCATAATACTAAAAAGATTGTGCTTGCAAGGGCCTAATTTTGCTTTCTTACATCTCAATTGTGTAGCTTTTTTGTTTTACATTAGTATTTTCCCCATTCCTTTCAGTCAATTTATAGTTTTTCATCTAGAAGGGCCATTACTGAACGACACTTGAAAGTTGTCTTTTTAACTCTTCGATTTTCCTTTCTCACTGTCTTTTTCCTCTAGCCTAAAAGTATCTAAATGCTTTTCTCCAGAGTAATACAAGAATAACCACCTTGGGTTGTGACAATCCTTGGGCAGATCCACAATCCTATTCTGTTCAGTCACTAAAGTGCAAAGCAGAAATTTCAAGGTACTTTTTGACATTTTGGAAGAGGTCTGCTAGGAAACATATGAAGTAATGGATCTGGAGCCTCTTGAGTTACAAATTCTAGTCACAAAAGATTTAGTTTTGCCCAAAGTGCAGGTTAAAGGAGGGAAAACATCAGTAGTGATTATTGTTAAATATATAGCATAAATGAAAGATACATGTAGGAAACAGATCTTCCAGTCCCCCTGAATTCAGAAAATGGATAAGAAGAAGTGAGAAGCTGAGGAGGAAGGGTGCATGAAAGGTGAGGCTGTTTTTGTTTTGTCTGCATCCAGTGCAGATGACTGGGAAGTGCCCCTGAGCCCTGCAGTCTGGGTGTATTCATCTGTGTCACCTGCAGCATGTAAAATGTTTGTGCTGTGGAGTATGCTGTAAAGGAGTTGCCAGGCTTCTGGACTAATGGGAACTTGGCCAAGAACTAACAAAAACACCACTAAATCATAAAGTTTTGATAGGAGGGAACAGCACAGTGCAGGCAGTGCACACATAAAAGCTTAAAAGTTTTCTCCTTAGAGCTGGCTGAATGGTAAGTAAAAAAAACAAGTGTAAAACACATGCATGGCTGGTCTCAGTTATATTCCATGTATTTTCTTTGCCTGTCAAAACTGTGCACAAAATTTAATTTCCTGAAATTGGTTGTCTATCTCTACTATCTCTAGAAAAATAATTTTCTGAACTGTGTTTTCAGGAAGACAAATAGACTGATTTTTACAGTGTATGAATGAGGTACATGCAATGTAAGGGACAAAGGTTTGGTTAAATTCCAGATTCAAGGTAATCTTTTGGGCTGGCTGACACTGTTGTTTTGCCCACATTAGTATCTATGATTTAACATGAAATGCAGCCTCTTTTTAGGTGGCTGCAGTTTTAAAGATACTGCCTACCTGCTGGGATTAAAGTCTGCAAAGAATTACCTGGCAAAGAAATGACCTGTGCATTCAGCTCTGCACCTGCCTCAGAAAAGCATGTACACAGTAGGAATGAAAAAACTCTGGAAATAAAAAGGCAATCAGCTAGTTGTGCAACAGTGCTTGCTGATTTAATTGTGATTTCTCCTCCCTTGACAGAAAAATCAATTCTTCCCTCTCTTATCTGAAGATATTCAACAGAAAGTAGAAGTTTTTGTTGTTCTAATACCTACTTCTTCAGATTTCCTGGATTCTTTTAAAATAGCCAAACTCTTAGGGCATGAAAGATCATCTATTAGCAAAGGCATTTCAAAGAAAATCCTGTCCTTTGAGTGTAAGGAAGAGGAGACTGGCAATCTGTGCTTTCAGGTGCTGTAAATAAGAATTTGACAGACTGTGCATCCCAGCTGACCTCAGAGCTGGATCCACGCCCAGGGAGCAAGGCAGTCTGCAAAATACATGACACCTACTCATGAAATGTATTGTAAAGCTGAACTAATATTTTGAATTATCTTCAGGCAGATGCTGGAAGCCATGGATGATCTGGCATTAGAAGATCCTTGAGTGTCTTTTTACAGTTTGAGGGAATTTTTAACAGCTGGATTACAGAAATGAATACAATACCTGTGCTGATTTTCAAATTACCAAAATGAATCAATTAATGAGATTTCTACCATGTTTTGTTTCAATATTTAGACAGACATGTCAAAGCAGAAGCAAAGTGGCTCTCTTTTGCACTAAAGAAGGTAAGAGAGAAGTTCTTATAAAATAGATATTTTTCAGCATGTGTTAAATCACTTTAAAAAATGCGTTTGTTTAGTGTGGATTCATTCTGAAATTTTTCCTAGACCTCTGCAACATCTAATTTTGCACTGGGTTTATTTTTCCCTACTTACTCAGTGTTCATCAGCTTTTCTTACATTTTGACTAGGATGCTGTGTGTTAAGGTAGCCATTCCTGACACCACAAAAGCAATTCTGTCAGCAGTTACGTTTCAGAAAGAAATTTGATAAAATTTCCTGCTGAAAATATCCTTAACTACCATAGTGGTTAGCAGAGTGTCTGCCTGGGAGCTGAAGCTGTTTGTTAAGTTCAGGAGGACAGAAGAACCTGAAGTAGAAAGTTATGAACCAAGTCTGTTGGCACAGCAGGTTGTGCAGTTTTAAGTGGTTTGAAAATGCAGAAATTCTTCATCTCTGATGAAACCATGTTCTACAGACAAGAAGAGCTTTGCTAAAGAGCACTTGAACTATGAAGTAGCTTGAGTCAGGGAAAAGGAATTACAAGACAGGAGCTAAATTTGGGAAACTAATCAAAACATTTGCTACTTGTCAGAGAAAGGCAGAAGCTCAAAGGAGCTTTCAAAAAGCTCGTTGTAGGTATTTTGTTCTGACATATGCTGCTTACTCTATGAAGTTAAATGAACACAGTAGGAATTATAAGGTACAAAAAACCATTGCTCCAGTTTATTTCTTCAGCACTAAATTCCCAGATACATGCAATGGCAGCATATCCTCCCTTGGGATGCTAGTTGCAGAAACTGGTGGTGTTCTTTGTTCTCTAAATTAGACTGAGTATAAACAGAATAAATAACAAGCCTGGCATCTTTCAAATCCAGAAAAGAAAGTGAAGCAAAAGTGAAGGATTATTTTAGAGTAGTAACTGGCAGGTGGTAGCCTGGTGTAATTTCTTGTGGAAATGGCTTGTAGAGTGTAATGGACAGAGTACTAGAATGTCTTCAGGTCTTCAAATATTCTCCCTTAGTAATGTCTGCAGGCAAAGTGAGTTTTCTGCTGCGTAGCTGAGTAAACAGCATAACCTCACACTGACTTGAAAAAACCTTACTATTAGCTGAGCAGATTGTCCAGAAGCAATTCTTCTGGATAATATGAAGTAGGCCAAACATGTTACTAGCTAGAAGGAAAAAAAAACATGGGGAAATCGGAGTGAAAGGAAGCCAAGATTCCAAACTTGGCTTGGTTAATATTTCAGGCAAAATTAATAATTGGAGAGCAAGTCTTTCGATCCAAAGGGATGCAAAAAGTGTCTCAGTGTTTGATACAGCTGTGTGTCAGACACTTTGGTTTGGTGATTTGCCCTGGTTGGTGGTTACTCTGACCGATGGTAAGTGAGGTGCTTTCAGGGCTGTGCCAGGGCGCCGTGCCCAGCGCGGTGCCACTAACGCTGCTGTCCCCGCAGACTGTGGCCGCCGCCCCGCCGCCCGCATGAGCAAGAGGATCCTGGGGGGCCGGACGAGCCGGCCGGGGCGCTGGCCCTGGCAGTGCTCCCTGCAGAGCGAGCCCAGCGGGCACGTCTGCGGCTGTGTGCTCATCGCCACCAGATGGGTCCTGACCGTCGCTCACTGCTTCGAGGGGTGAGAGCGCCCAGGCATTTCCCTGCTCATTTATTGTGTGAAAAATGCACACTTTATGATTGGCTTTTCGCAAATATTAAAATGAATGTTATATGTGTTGGGTTAGAAGGTAAAGCTGTATTAATTTTCTTAAGTAGTGTGTTAAGTATCATTTAGGTTATAAAATAATGTTAAAATAGAAACTATGCTATGTAAGATACTTTCTTTCTAAAAGAAAAGACTTGCACAGAGATAGCAGTTACAAGACACATAAATCTTTCAGAGAAAGAGAATTTATTCCTCCATTATCAGGAGAAACAAACTTCTTCTTGCCTTGCTCAGGCAGAACAACGTTGTTAAGATTATGAAGAAGAAGTTGACGATGACCAGACAGAATCCTGTACTTGAATAGAATTTATGCATTATGTATGAAATGTATGAATATGCAACAAGTTATTGTTTTTAAGAGTTAATCCTCTGTTAACGTGTGTCCTTTTTCCTGCTTATGCTGCCCAGAGAAAGGTACCCAGACGTCCACAACTCTTTGTTTCTATTGCCTCATATTGTCCTAATTCAAATTGTCCAAATTATTATTACGGTAATTGTATTACTATTTTTATAACCATTTTATTACTATTAAACTTTTAAAATTTTAAAAACAAGTGATTAGCGTTTTTCACATATTGCATGTGTGAATTTACAAGTTCTTCCTCTAGCAAACACATGGGGTGTAGGTGAAGACCTTTGCAGAACAGCCAGTCACAGAGACCTGGTTTTAGGAGACTAAAAAAGAAGGTAAAAGGTACAAACCAGCATCAGCTTAGGTTTTCACATGTTTTATTATTCTCTGCTGGCATCTCTACTGATGAAAGCTAAATAAAGATGCCCTGACTTTCAGCAGGAAACAGGAAAAGGAAGAAGACCAAAGCACTAATTCTGTGGCTGTCATACAACTGCCATGAGTTTAAAAATCATCCTCTGTACCAGAGTAGAAAAGACCCTGAAAAAATGTTGTGGCCACTGGTAAAGAGAAAAACTGAGTATTTATTCACAGTGCAAATGACATATTGAAATCACTGCCTTTTGTTTTTATACAGCCCACTCTTTTATTAGGATTGCAATAATTAACAAGTCAGTATTAACAGCTGAGTGCCTCCTGGTATCAGAGGCCACGGTGCAAGGACAGTCTGGAGCACAGAGGGTGTTTACATGTCTTAGCAATTGTTTTGATCATTGCCAACTTTTTGGTGCTAACCAGTATTTCCTTTTGATGAACCACAGATTTCAGAGGGAGCTTTATTACCTGATTTATTTCATCATGTACCAAAGTTTTTTAATTGGGTTTCTAAAGAAAATTTAAACAAGTGTTAGTAACTTCTTTGGCATATGGTTACTTAATCCTGCTTTAAACTGTTGCTTGCTCACTGGAAATTATTTTAAACTGCACAAAACACTTTATGTTTAAGGCAGCAGAAATTCTAGGTTAAGCAAGATTCTCTTGAACCGATATTTCTTTATAGTGTTAGTCGTTCACTTTTTCAGTAAAAATTTTGTCTTTTTATTTCTGAAAAACTAAGTTCTTTGGTGTTTGTCCTTCTAAACTAACAGTTTGCTAAACCTGTATAATACAAACAAGAGTACTGTATTTTATCAGATTTTGGGTCCAGAAGGAATTTCTCTTCCTTCTCCATCTATTTTTAAATATACTCCTGGAATATTTCCTATCCTTTGGAAGAACACTTTCTGGTGATCTAAAATAAAGGGTGGGACAGAGGTTGATTCTTCAGCAATATTGGACTGCTATTGAATTTCCTGGATAAGATTCCTCTCATTACTGAAAGATAAGCAAAGCAGCTGTCACATTATGAAGTAAAAATTCTCCCAGTTTTGTCAAATGCAGAAAAGGTGCCACTACATTTTTGAGCTGTTCATTTACTCCTTATGTAGAGCTGCATAATATCCCTGTGAGTTAAGAGTATAACTTCTTTCTCATTTATATTCTAAAGACCTTAAAGTACTAAGATATTCTGGTCTAATAATTGACTGAGAAGTTATATGAACTTTTTTCTCTTCTGCCTTTCTGAATAGACTGGGGAGGATGTACCCAGAAACCTGAAATCTTGAAATTCTTCATTTGTAAGAAGTTTTTTTTTTTGTAAGCTTAATGTATCATCAGCAAGACTATTCTTTGTCACAATTTTTTTTTACATAAAGTATTCTAAAAATTTCCCAAACCAACCAGATAATAGAACAATATAAAGAGATTTTAAAGTGTTCTGGTCCTTCATACAAAATGCTCCATTTTGTGAAACTCATGTGAAGTTTGGAATACAAAGGACCATATAAAAACAATACAAATAGCCATGAATACTTGTAGAGGGCATAAATAGAAAGGGCTGCATTAACATTTTGTTGTTTGCAAGTTTTCTTATTATAGTCCCCCTTGAGTTTTGTCAAGATCACTTTGAAATGCATTACATTAAAGTAACCAAAACATTTAGAGATTTTTTTTTTAATGTGCAGGACAATGCATTCTGGCTGATTACTTATTTCTCTAGGCAATGCTACTTTACAATGGTCATAAACACAATAGTATATAAATATTCTCAGTACTTCATTTCTGTAACTTTATGGAGGAGCTCACGAATTGAACATGATGCTAAAATGATCATTACAGTCTTAAATGCCAGAGTGTTCATCTAACTCTTAAGATGAATGTAGTCTTGATTTAGCAACTGAATCTCTTTACAAATTACAGGAATTAAAATCCTCTTAAGCACTATGAAAAAGCTGAAATTTTGCATGCTTTTACTTGCACTGCTTTGAATAAGCTTCAGTCCTGTCAAAGGTGCTTAGCTACATGAGTTGTCTTTCAGCAGCTGTGAAAAAAGGTGACTTTTTGGAGAGCTTTTAGCATCACAGGCTAATTAGAAACCACAAAGAAACCCACAACTAATCCTGTGACCAGTTAGGACTGAGAGATTACAGCCTCGAAGCCTTCCATAAAATTTAGGTTTTTCTGATGTGTCTCAACTAACAATAGTTCAGTGTTCCCCCCTGTATCATGTGTGTCATTGCTTTGTGGTCTTGTATGTTTGCCAGAAAAGTCTCGAAAAAATTTAAGAGTCAAAGTAACCTTTGATCTTAGGCATATAAAGTATACTTGGCACTGACTGAATGCTGAATAAATAAGGGATTTTTCCCATGGCTATCATAAAATATTTAATTTACACAATAAAATTGCTTATTTGAGACTCCTTAGTATTTTCAGCGAGGCTTAACTGCTGTCAGCAGCAGACTGCTGAACAATATTCTCATCCCAGCAAAATCTGTATGTGCCCACCAGTGAGCATGTGAGCAACTAATGCTGGGAAGGATCCAAGGGATGACTTTGACAGCCTTTAATACAGCAACTAATACATGGTTACATATCTTCTGATGGAGTGAGCTTTAATGTGTTTGATTACAAGCAGGAGGGAAATGAAAAGCATTGAATTCTGTTGCTCAGATCTTTGCTGTAAGGAATAATGCATAAATATCTGTTTTCTTCTTATAGTATTTGCATCCTTTGCAAAGTGTAGTGTACAAAAAGGGAGAAAAAATATCTTGGGTATTTTAGCTTAAAAGAAAAACCTTGACTGAAATTTCACTTTTTTTTTTTTTTTCTTTTTTTTTTTTTTTACAAAGGAGAGAAAGTGCAGCTGTATGGAAAGTAGTGTTTGGGATTAGCAATCTTGATCATCCATCAAGTTTCATGCAGACCCGACTAGTGAGGACCATCATCCTCCATCCACGCTACAACAGAGCAGTTGTAGACTATGATATCAGCATTGTGGAACTTGATGAGGACATCAACGAGACAAGCTATGTAAGACCTGTCTGCTTGCCCAGCAAGAACCAGTTGGTTCAGCCAGACACCTACTGCTACATCACAGGCTGGGGACACATGGGCAACAAAAGTAAGTTCAATGTTTCTGTGACTTTTGAAAAGAGTATTTCTGTGACTTTTGAAAAACATGTGAAGCTTCTACTGAGTTAATCCAATAAGTGATAATGTTACAAACTTTTATCCATTTATACTATTACTGGATCTTAGTAAATAACGGGGAAGTGTAACTACTCTTGAAGGGATCAAGTTGTGAATATAGTGTCGCTTTTTCAAGCAGCAGCCTCAATTTATGCTCCTTAATATTTACTTAGACACTGACTTGATTTTTAAAAATATTGAGGATCTGGAAACTTCTATCAAGAAAGTCCCCCACTTTAGTTATGATTTTACCCATCTAAGTTGCAGTCAGAACAGTATTGCAAAGGTAGCACCTCTTCGGAAACCCTCTTAGTTCAGAGAAAGCTGGGGACACTGGAAGCACTGGCATAGAGGCTGGAGGAACAGGGACATGAATCATTTCATACTTGTGAGATAGTTTATTCCACAGTCACAAGTGTTGTTTTTGTACCTCTGACCAGAAGGTTAGTGTGTTTTCTTGTTTTGGGGCTGCCACAATCCTTGACAAGAACTGTTGTGTTATGTAAATCTTTGGTCAGGCAAAATAATTCTGCATGAATAGTATGCAAATTAGTCTGGCCCCAACACTTTTAGTGCACTAGCCATTGTGTTTCTGCCTTTGCTATTACTACAGTAATTACTAGGGATGGCTTTTCCATACGCTGGGTAAGGAAATCTTTCTTTCTGTATTGCTTCAGTGGAACTTCAGTTGTAGTGGCCAGTTTAGATGAGGTAAAAATTAAATTGGATATGTGAATGGTAAGTTGTTTACTGGCATCTCTACCCATCAAAAATATCTCTATATGATGTCAGGAGAAAAACTCTGACAGGTTCTTTTGTAGATTGGTAAAGGGTTTTTGTTCTCTAATGTGGTCAGAGTTGATTTTAAAGGTTTTATGCTGGCAAGCATCAAAACCCACCATGGCTACATAGCATTTAGTAATGCATATCCTAGGTTGAAAAAATTTGATTAGAATTTGAGCTCATTAAGTTGCTTGGACTAGGAAGAAGTCTTTTATTGTCTCTTGAACATATTACAATAATTTCATTAGGTTCAAATCCTCATTTCCCGGTACATTCTGTATGTCAAATTTACCCAAACATAGCCAAAATAGTTCTGATTATTACCAAGTTTTACCATGACAGACACCAAGAAACAGGGAGGTCCTACCCTGGAACAATGAATCAAACCTATTGTCCACTTCTCTCACATTACTATTTTCCAGCCACTACTGCCCCCATCTTAAAAGTCACAAATTGCAGCATGTCAAGGTGTGAATGCTCAATAAACAGCAAATGTCACACCAGTCCTTGTGTGCTTAGTCCTTCTCCAGAATGCAACACATAGTGCTCCTTACATTTAATACATATATAGAGAGCAATATTTATAATGTATACCAGTGGAAATGTTTGTCGTACCTCATGGAGTCATAATAGGTAAGTATTTGTGAATTTGTGTATAGTAAACACCTAATTCTGTTTTACAGTGCCTTTCAAGCTTCAAGAAGGAGAGGTTCGCATAATTTCCTTAGAACAATGCCAGTCATATTTTGACATGAAAATCATCACCAGCAGGATGCTGTGTGCAGGCTACGAATCTGGCACTGTGGACTCTTGCATGGTAGGCTTCTCTGTAAGGAGAAACAGAAAGTTTCCAGAAACAAAATTGCTTTTAGAAATAAAAATACTGTGATGTTAATTAGGTGTAGCATACTTTATGTATTCTAGGAATGACAGCTGTCTATTTATGTACTTGAACCCAACTTTTATCATTACTATTATTGTTAATATTGGTGTAAAGAACTTATCTTCATGCTGGTGAAATGCTGCTTGAAGACTCTAGGGTTTATCCTTATTAGTTATATTTTTAATTTTTATGAGCCTTTTGCAGGTTATTTTTTGTACAAATGTAATGGGTAATAAATACTAGTAATGCTGCATGTTGCTACACAGTTCAGCAGGTTTTTACAGCTGAGTTATTTGCTAAAGGCAAATGGCTGTGGGAAATGTGATACAGCTTTAATGATGAGTGCTGGCCATGTGTGTAATAGACTGATTTTAACTTTCCTATTGCAGGGTGACAGTGGAGGACCACTTGTGTGTGAGCATACTGCCGGGCGCTGGACTCTGTTTGGTTTAACATCTTGGGGCTCTGTCTGCTTTTCCAAGGTTTTGGGACCTGGAGTTTACAGTAATGTGTCACATTTTATTGAGTGGATTGAAAGACAAATATATATCCACACCTTTCTGCTAAACTAACTCCAGATGGTAAGAATTGTGCTGACAGACAAAAGAAAAAAGGAATCAGCCCTTCAACACTGAAGGTTTTGCAGTCCAGAAACTCTGTGAAAAGGAGTTTCAAGCTCTATCTATTCTTGTTGTGGAGCTATGGAATATGCAGTGTATGTTACTGGTAAATCCTCTGCTCATGAATATACTTTGTGGTAGAATTAATAATCCTTTTGACTTTTCTTTTAACTGTGTTGTGGTGCTATTCTAAACACTGCAAAAAGCTTAAAAGAAAAGAATCAACCACTTTCTGCCTTTTAGCTATTAAAACTAAGCAGTAGCACAGACTAGAAGAACTTTTTAAAATAACCTATTTTAATACTATTCAGTTAGTAGCACATGCATTTTCACTCACTTCTTGTGATGAGGAAGGAATTTTGTGCATTCATGTGGCCCTGCAGGACGTACATTCACAAGGACAACTCTCGACAGGGCCATACCACATGCTGGAGGGTGTGGAAGAGATTGATGGGTTTGTACATCCATGTGGCACAGGACACATCAAAGCACACATGCAGGTCTCCAAAGGTATGTAGCCATATGCTCCTGGTATGCCTGAGCTAGTGCATTCTGTCCCTCAGGGTGGTTCATTTGCATAGGCATACCCCTGTACTGTCCTGATTCCACAGTTTCTGTTCCCAGAGCCAGACTGGGCATCTCTCTGGGGTGATGCAGGAACCAGTAGAGGCACTAGAGACCAAAACTTTATTGTTCAGACTCTTTGTGGACAGCCTCTAGCACTTAATCTTCTGAAGTTTCTAATGTCCTAATAGGTCTAGGAAACACCCATGTCTCAGCAGCACTACACTGATCAGTGCATTTATCAAACCTGTGCCCCACTGGCTTTCCTCCTCACACTGTATAATGTGTTCAGCATACAAAGCATGCACTGACCATCTCCAGCCCTCTAAAAACCTAAGAGGGTTTGCAATACCACTGAAATGTTTTTTCCTCCTAGAGTCAGCTAGTTTGGACATCTTGTGAGACATGGAAAATGCAGATTTAAAATGCAATAGATGCAGTGTGGGCACCGTCACAATATTGGGGAACTGGGTAATTTTTATAGGTCTCTTGTACCTTGCATTTCAAGTTTAATTTTGACTAGCAAGGTAAAACTTTTGGGAAAAGGAAAAAAGCAGAAAGAGTTTGATAGAAGACTTGGGATTCCAGCTTCTGTTGAAATGAATATTAGAAATACCAGAAGCAAAGTACAACAGCTTCACCAGCAAAGGCTCAAGGAGCCCAGCTCAAGCGCTTGGTAGTCAGATGAAGAGTGCTCTGTGCAGTAGTAAGACACTGAGCCTTAACTCTACTTAACTCCAAGAGAATCTGGTTGAAAGAGATTATGATGGAGTTTGGCACCTTTTTATGGTGCTAGAGGGGAAGTATGTCCTATCAACTGCTGTAGATGATGTCCTGCACAGCTATCAGCTTTTAGGAGGCCACAATAGGACAAGTCAGGAATCTGAGGACTACAGGACAAATTCCACTGGGGAACAATGCATTTAAAATTCATGTTTTCAGTGCTGTGCCTAGTCCCCTGTGAATCCAGCCTAAGGCTCATAATAATCCTCTCTGCTACCTCTGGCATGGCCCCACGACAGCATGGCAGGGCCTTGTCAATAGCACGGCTGCTGCATGTGAAAACATGCATAAAAAAGACCTAACACATGGACATTTCAGGTACTATGAATCATGTTGCAACTCATCTCCAGAGCTCTATTGCTTTTGTGAAGGTTTATTTTTTATCCCCGTATCTTCTCCTTAAACACTGCTAACATTAGAACATTAGTCACACTAGACTGCGCTGTAGACATGAATATTAATAAATACTCAATATTTATATTATGGATTCTGAAACTATTTAAGTGATTACTCAGTCACTGTTTCATGCTCAGAAGGAAAACTCTTTGAGGCTTTGCTAGGTTTGATTGTTGGGGTTTTTTACTTTTAGTATCTTAAGGATATAACACTTAAAATACTCTTCTTGCCCCAGCTATAAATGAGAGAAGGCAGCTGTGACCATGTTTATTTAGTGCAAGTAGATTACAGCTGAAGCAGGTTATTGATGTCCTTGCCTCAAGGATATGGAGGCTGGAGCTCTCAGTCCTCATTCAGCTTTCCTCTGGGGCTGGGATCTCTGTGGCTGTAGGGCAGAAAAGCTCTGAGTCCTGGAGCTGGTTCAAGAGTTCCCTGAGGTGTGGGTGGCCCAGTGGTTGTTAGAGCCAGCTGGCTGGTGTCAGACAGGTTCTGGCCAGGTGTGTTTTCCAAAGAGGTGCTGCTCCAGAATAAGCAACCCAGCCTGGCTTCTCACCACCAGATATGGTCTGTGGTTAGCAGCTTTGCATTTTGTAAAGTGCAAGAGTACATAAAGTCATTCATGTAGATATTAGCATTACCGAATGATAACATGTAACTACACATTTTAATTACCTGGATTTGACCTACCACCAGTTTCCAAGCAGTCCCTCCCAGGAAATGAAGCATAGGCTTGCTTAAACATAAGGTCCAGGCCTGTCCTATATGGGATCAGTCTGAAGAAATTCCAGGCTGAACCCCATCCCAGATGGCTCTAGGAGGGAGCACTTGGGTCTTATCCTTTCCCATGACTGTGTCTGACACAACATTCCATTTAAAGAGGAAATTTGTAATTTTATAGATGTATTTTTATACGGGGTTTTTTATGTGTGCACATGAAATAGGCAAACATGCTCCTCCTTCCACTGTATCAAGCCTTTTCCTGTGTGCTGACACAATGGCTGCGATCACAGTTACGCTGTTTGTCTCTCAGTGTAGCCTCATTGTAAGGTAACATTTGCTGGTTTTGCTTCTACCACAGCTGTATCTCCAGATGGAAGCAATGTCACTCTCAGTCAAGCCAACATGTTTCTTTCTAGTTGTACTAATAAAAATTTACAATCCTTTTCCAAATAGCTTCTGTTGAACATGTGTTTTAATCTTTAGAGAGACTAAACAATCATATGAAGGTAACAAGTTATAACTTTAGCAATAATGCCAAAAGTAGCCTTCAAAAGGCATTTCTGAATCCTTAGCTGACCTTTTTTAGCAGCCCTGTTAGTACTGCAGTACTTGTGGAGATTCTGGCACTACTACCACTGTGCAACTTTTAGTTTTTTCTGTGTGTATGCTTCCAATACAGAATATTACTAGGAATACTGCTGCTGACAACTACTCTGAACTTAGAAATCTGAAAAATTAAAGCTGCAATCAAATCTGCAATCTGAACACATTTTGTTCTATAATTTTGCTCTGGAATGCAATTAGTTTTAAATAAAAAATCTCTTATAAGTTGTACACAGAATCTCAACAACATGGTACACATGCTGAAATCAAAATAATAAGCAGACAGAAGCTTAAAACTGTTAAAATTTACCTTTCCACTGCAATAAGGAAGCCAGGACCATGAGGGCAAGAGTAACATAATAACAAATAATACAAAATTCACATTGAAATTCAGCTATGGGAACATTGTTAAGACAATCACATTTGGAAGTTGCCCATTAGCCTTTGCCAAGAGCCAGGGCTGGTGGGAGCAGTGGGTTCTCTGCTTTAGCTGGTCCTCAGCCTTATGCTGAGCCCCAGTGGGGCTGTGGAAAAAACAGCTCAGGCTAAACATCAGCTCAAACTGTGCCCCAGGTACAGACCAAAGCTCACTCTGCTGCCAAAATACTCAGCAAAGGTTGTGGCTGACTGCCACCCGCACATCTTTAGTTCAGGTGTGGTTGCTGAGAAAGAAAAAAATTTAAAACATGTACTTTCTTCTGTAAGTCAAATACTGCATATCAAAATCAGAGTTAAGGCTGTTCTAGATGTAGCTGCAAAGTTTGGGGCAGTTGAAGGTGGTTCTTTTGGTTTGTTTTCATATTAAAGAAGTGTAAATGCTGTGCTTCCTTTCATGACATGTGGAAGGCACCTGTGAGATGCTCTTAAAAAGCTTATTTTCAAAATGGAAAAGTCAGATCATGCTGTGCCTAAGTGGAGAAGCAAGCAGGTGATTGTGATGTTTTCAGTGCTAAAAAAAAATAATAAAGGGAACATTGAACTGTTGAGAAGCACAGGGAGCACAATGCGTTTCCACCCTTCATTTGGCACTACTTTAGTTATGGCCAATTAATATTTTAAAGCTCTTCTTAAAGACTCATGACCCTCATCTCCCTTTCAATAAAAGACAGCAAGTAATCACAGCAAATGCCTTCAGCTATTTCTTCTGTTTGTCCACCACAAAAAAACCCAACAAACCCAACCACCACACCAAAAAAACCTAACAGTCAAACAAAAAAAATACCCAACCCAACCCCCAAAGCAAGTTTTACCCATAATTATGTTATGACCCAGACTGCTTGTTGAAATCCTCTAATAAAATACATACTGTAGAGGGCAGTTTTAAGCAATATGGAGTACCAATATGCAATACACACACACACGTGTGTTACTTTTCACTACTTCAAGTGGTACAAAAGCATTTACAATCTCAGCAGAGAGGAACAGTGTCCTGAAAGCCTCACTGCACTAAGTTGTGAGTAATGGAGTGCTGAGGCTTGTAAAGAGTCACATAATAGCAATTTAAATGTCCATCATGGAGCTGTCCCGGGTCTAACAGATGACTCCCACTCGTGTTTCTTCATGTCTATTTTGATGCCGTGGCTTAGTCAGAAGGTTTTGGAAAATTTTACTTACAGCTTTTGTATAAAAAAATGCAAACTCCTGACAGTAAATGATCATCTACCTGTCAAATCTGCTGGTAGGTTCTGCTTCTGCAGCAGAGGCAACAAGAGGGCAGGTCACAGGATGGTGTTGTCCCCAGACTCTTTTTTCACAGAGGCAGGGGGTCAGAGGGCCTGCACTCCCTCAGGTCACTGGAAATGCTGGAGCTCCCCCATCAAAGTTCAACATACCTCAGTCATAGAGTTAGAGACCTGTAAAACATGGACCAATCTCCTCTCAGTGGCCACAAGTGCAGAGAGGCCATGGATTTAAAGTGCAAAAGAAACATTCAGGTCAGATAATGAAAACAAAACCACTATTTGACTCTGAGGGCAGGAGAGCACTGCCTGTTTCTCTGCAGCTCTTTACAGCAGGATAACATCCACTAGGAAGGACAAGGGTGGAGCTGAGCCTGCCTTGGGACTGTGGAGCAGAGTAGATTATTTCACTTCATCCTAGTAACTCTCTTCCTGTATGATTCTGCCCCAGTAACAGCTTGTCTCCCTGCACAACTTGCAGCCTTGCAGCTCTCATTTCTTGAAGAGAAAGCTGAGATGTTCCACTTGGGAAATTTGGAGTATGCTCATGGCAAGGTGCCCCCACACAGCAAGAAGGATGTTACAGATAAACATCTGAAAAAGTAACTCAAACCAAAATGATCTCTTGGAGTTTGAATATCTGCCATCACTTCAAAGGCCTCCACTAACTTTATGTTAGAACCTACCAAAAACATTTCATCGTATGTTGAACCGAACTAAAAAAAAAAATAAAAAAATTCAGAAATGGCTGTCATCACTTTCTCCTTCCACTACTTTTCTTCTACAGGCTAAAAAAAGTATATTTTCTCTTTCTCCCCTCACTAACATTAGGGATAGAGTCAGTCCTAATTACATTCTACCTTTTGAACACAGAGCGGTTTTAAACATTTGGAACATGTGGTGACTGGCATTTGAATGAACTCAGCATGCCCTCAATATCTGCCCTGTATAGCAGCAGCTGTCCAGACCTCACAGCGTTTGTTTAAATTCTTTCAGAGATCTTAAAAGATGTGGAATATGCAATGTTGATCATTGATATGGAAAGCTCATGGTTCAATTAGAAAGCAGAGCCCTTGCCCGAAACATGGTGCCTAAAAATAAGCACACAAATCTGGGCAATTTGAAAGCAGAAACTTTGAGAAAGTAACAGAACAAAAAAAAAATTGACTCAGCAGTAATAATTCATTAGCAGCTACAGTTTGAGGAAATTGTTTATTTCAACAGGTGCTAGTGAATACAAACAGATTTCCTAAGCTCCTCTCTAAATTGTCCATGTAACTTTTGGGAATGGAAGTAAAAAGGAGGCAATATTTTAGAGTCTGGAATCTAGAAGTTGCCACATGCACCTCAGCCACTTTTTGTGCAGTGTGTGAGCAGTGGGAAACTGGCAGAGGGCAGGACTCATCTATCTTGGAGACAGATGAACAACAGCACTTAAATGTGAGACATGCAATGCAAGATGCCTTCTTTTGAGCAGCCTTTAGAGACACTTAAGCTGATTATTATAAAAGCTTGGAGAAATTTTAAAACACTTGAGAGTGAAGAAGAGTGATGTTACCAGCTAAAAGCTGCTATTTGTAAGGGAAGACCTGAAGACAGACTGGAGCTCCTCACTGCTGCTGGCCAACAATTTTGCAGTACAGGCATGAGGTAGTTTAGAGAAAAGACAGCCAGCCATCATCTGAATTGGGTGAGATAGGAAAGAAGTCCATTTTGGTGGCAGACAACATGAAATGGCACATGGAGTCAAAATGGAGTGATACACCTGGAGGATGACCTGACATGGAAAACAAAAGGCTGCACTTAGGGTTTGCTCTTTATGTGAAGAAGGCAGTGAGGGAGACATGTTACATGTGTCTCATTTGGGCTTCTCTCTTATGGTTAAAATGGTAATTGTCCAGCAGGGAGATGGCCCATGCAAGAGCCTGGTGAACAAACTGGACCACAGTGGTTATATAAATTACTGTCTACACACACTACAACATGTAATAAAAAGTCTTGAAACAAGCCAACCAGTAACACCACATGCCAGCCCTGTAGCTTCCTTCATTCTTCAGCAAGTGGTGAATCCCAGGGCATGCTAGGGTTCTAGGGCACAGTGTAAGGGAGAAGGCTGACTTACCTCAACTGGATTCTGCAAATCCACATTCATGCAATGTCCTGTCCATAACATCACGAGGTGTTATGCAATGTTGCATACAAGAAATTACCAGTATGCAAAGTCTAGTGTGTGAAGAAATATAAAAATAATCCAGACATTTAGACTGTGAATATCTTAATAAATTACAGCAAAGTCTCACAAACAAGGTTTTAAGGAAATGTGTTTGTCATCTACCTTGGCTGAAGAAAACAAAACCACAGCATGGCAGAAATCAGCAGTTATTACTCCTGTGTTTAACCAGCTAGCATTCTAACTTTGTAAAATATAGTAAGTATATAAAGCATCTTCTTCACACAAAACAGAACTCAAAACTGCTCTGTGTGCTGGAGATACAGCACTGCTGCCCTTTTCAGAAGCACACACAGACACTTCGGCACATGATCTATTGCCACCAAATGTTAACGTATTAGTTCCCCTTGGTAAATTCAGTCTCTTCAGAGTTCAAGCCACTTGTACTCCCAGACTCATCCTGAATGTCTGGTAAGAAGGAGGTGTTCTTTAATAACCTATCTCTTGAACAGGTCTGAAAAGGTGTTTTAGATGCTGGCAAAACACTGTCAGTTATTTCTTCCTCTGATACAGCACCTGCAGCTGAGCTGGACGGCACAGAAGTATGCTGGGGCTCCACCCTATAATTCACATTGCACTCATCTTTCCATCTCCTCATTTCTTTCCTCTGCTCCTTGGGGGACAGTCTGACAAGGTACTTGGCTCTCAACACCGGAGATGGAAACAGTGTTCCTTGGAGAACTCTTATCAAATACCTACAAAATAAACACAGTTACAAACAAGCTGTTTAAAAGAAACCCCAAAACTGTTTCCAGTGACTAAAGGAAACCAAATACCATTCAAATAACCCTGATACCTAGTTCTTGGACTAAAACTAGATGATCTTTAAGGTCTCTTCCAACCCAGGCCATTCTATAATTCTGTGATATTAGAAGTGACTTAACTGGCAATTTAGGTCAGTTTTAATCAAAGATTTTTGCAGTGGATTTTCAGGCAACAGGGCATCCAATGTCTGTCCTTCTGTAAGAGAACTTATTTAAATCTCCAGTGAAAGCCCCAGTCTCACTCCCTCATGCCAGAAGCTGCCAAGGACCCCCTGGCTTCACAATGCCCCTGAGTGGAGGCTTTTCAGCACCATACAAAGGATCATATCAGAAATAAACATTGGAAAAAAACATGCATGTGACAGCAGTAGTCCCATAATAGGTACTTCTGCTTCAAATCACTGCAGTAGAAAAGCTGAAATTAGCCACAACAGCTATAAATCTTCTGATTCCCTGTTCACACAGGGAGAGTACTTATGACTTAAGGAATTTCTAAATAGTTTGTGTTTAGTTCACCATGAAAACCACTGTCATCTTCAACAGCCACACATTGGAAGCAGCGACCAAGCTGAAACCTTTATCCTACCTTGGCTCTCTACAGCCCTACCAAAAGGTCTCAGAACAGACTTTATCTAATAATTTGTCACATAGAGGAGATTTACTGTGTGTGAAAGAAAAGGCTCTACTGTCACCACCTGAACCAAGCTGAGAGCAGGGACAGAAAACCACGTGTTTCTTGCACCTCATGGTTTGTCATTCTGCTGAAGTGTGAACCAAAGCCATCAGTCAGATCAGATCAGTCATAATCCCCAGTGAGTGCAGTAAAACTCTTGATGACATGCTTGAGACAGATCAGACATGTTCAAACAGGACTTAATACTTGGTGGCCATTGCAGGCATCTATAGGCATGGCTCTGCCAGCTTTGCTGCTGGCAGGACTGATAACTTATACAGCCCGTACTACAGCACTTGATTCAGAAACTGTGCTTAGATTGTGTCTAATGATACTAAATTGCATCAGGTGAGCAGGAAACAGCTCTTATTCTCCTCAACTCTTCTCAGTATCTGTCTGTGCAATTCAATTTCAAGTCTCATTCTTTCTGAAATGATATAAGGGCAAGAAAGACACACAACACAGAAGAATGAGTAATTAGCACTGGAGGCACTTCACTGTAGGCTACAGACTTGAGTTCACACTCAGGCAGTGAAATGAAGATAGCTGTGGCTACTAAAGAAAGCTAAAGGGAAGGTTTGATGAAGTCTCTTTCACAGGTTTTCATGTGGTTTGGTTTGCTCTGTTGGCTCATTCAGGTGTCTCCCTGCTCACCATGCTGGAATCTTCCACCTCCACCCAATACAACTGCCCTTCCAGGGTGAATTAATTATTAAACTTGAACTTCAGTGAGACAAAAAAAATATCAAGACCCCTTGTGAATCTAGTCAGCATGTTTCCACCCCACAAAGAAGCCTGTACATGCATTCTTCACTCTAAACACTCTTGTACATATTCATGACATAAATTTCAAACAGAAAATCATTTCACAAAGTAACACAGACTAAGCACAGTATTTCTTTGTCTATATATAGTACATGTCCAACTCTGGTCACTAATTTAACTGATTTGTATATAAATAAACCATAGCTTGGTTTAATAAATTAATGAAATCTTCATTTTTATTGTGGGATGCTAGGGAGGAAAGACCTAGCCAGAGTTTCATAACATCACCGACTCACAGAAAACTAATTCTGGTAACAGCAGTAATCTATAATTATATAACAGAAACTCACCTGGGTAGCAGAGCAATGCAAGTAGTCAGGAGGCAAACTAAGTAAAATACTGGGTCTGTCATGTGCTTTTCCATGATCCAGTAAAAGTCTGATTGTGGGCTGTGGGTTTTGTAGGTTGCTCCAACAGCCAGAGTGAACACAAAGTAAAACAGGATGCTGCCAACTATAACTACTGTGTGTATCCATGTCTGCAATTCCAGCAAGGAAAGAAATAAGATTTAAGCTGTAAAACAGAAAGACTATTACATCTGTATTTACATGAACATGCACACTTTTCCTCCAAGGGCAGCTGTTGAAAGTAACAGAGGATGCATCTGTTCAGATAATATTCCTAATTTCATACAAAACAATCCAGAAAGAATGGAGCCTTCTTTCTACAGTATATAGGTGTTCCAGACATTTAATTTTTTTAAATTCTCATAAATTCATAGCTTTTCATTCTTTTGTGAAAGACATTTGCCTCAGATTACTACCTCATTCACTGGCAGCACAGAAAGCTTTCTCAAGCAAATGGAGGTGAGATCTTCACATGACACCACCTTTATATATCTTGCCTGAGACATTGGTTACCTTTCTACACTGGAGGTTTTCTGTAATTTTACACCTAAATGGCTATAGCAGCTACTAAGAAAACAACATTGTCACTGTTCTTACAGCCTGCCAACATTAAAAAATACCAAACAAAACACATTTAAGTTCTCTAATCAGAGTGTGAATACACTCATGCTATATATATATGTTCTCAATAAAGACATTTTAAATGTCAAATGTCCCAAAAGAACAGTGAAAAGACAATCACAACTTGAAATTTCATCCACTACAAAACAATCCTAAAAATACTTCTAAAAAGTCAAAGAAAAACCAAAATTCATTAATAAGTGTCCTTCTACCGTACCCATTATTGTATTTTCTTTAAAGTTAAGCCAAACCCCCAAGTATTACCCTTGTAAGTACTCTAGATTTATCCAAGCTAAGGCAGATGCTTTAGCTTGTGCAGACTTGAAAACTGAAATAATGTGTCTTAGCATATTGGTTTTCCAGTTCTGGCATCAAAATACACCTCTGAGCTGTTTATCCTTGCCACAGAGAAAATCAATTCCAAGCATTCAAAATCAGCAATTTACACTGTTGTCTTTGAGATGCAAACTTTGCAAACCAAAGAAATTTCAGCAGATCACTGGTGGATTTTTGACCATTTGCAAAACTGATCCAACATCCCCCAAACCACCCTACTTTAAAAGAAAGCAGGATCATTTCACTATTAAAAAATAATTCTGAGGCCCAGTTTTGTTAATTTTAGCCGTATTTCTATTGGTTCCAATGACAGATATGTTAGGAGAGCTCACATGATCACATAAATACAATATTTAGGGTTTGACCCTTTTATACTTATTCTGTTTTGTATTTGAAGACCTCTCTTCCCTTTAATTTTACTGAAAGCTGTATGCACATACTCTGTAAGGAATACACTCTTTGGGAAACAAAGTACTCACCACAGACTTGCACTCAATGAGAAGGTGAAACAGCATAATGAAGAGTGCTGCTGTGTTTATGGGGTTTCCAAAAGAAAAAATGTCTATGTCTGAGCCACAGTAAGTCTGTAAAGGAAGACAATGGTCAGTGTCAAATATTCTTTATATACAGTCCTAACATGAAGTGGCATGAATAACTTCAATACCATACATATTTGTACATACACAGTTCAGTTCTGTTCCAATGATGATCTTAGTATACATTCATATACTATGGAATATACTAAGGAAGTAAAAATCAAATACTTCATTCCATTCTTCAATTTGCTTAGGTTTTAAGTAAGTCAAAATGTATAAATATATTCTGTAGCCAGCACTTACAAAGTAAGGCACAAAAAAGCAAACGAGGCTTTGGTAAAAAGCATCCAGCAAGGTTATCCAGAAAGCTGAAGGCAAGTAAGCCTGTAAGAGAAAAACATAATGGCATTGTAAGAAATTGAATAAATTGCTGCATCCTTAACTAGCATCAATTTCGATCTGGGGAAAGATTATCTACAGAAGTAATTCCAGTTAGTTTCCAAGTGAAAAAGGCATCTTTTGTGTTACAGTTATTACAACAAAGATCTCCCTCCACACTAATATAGCTAACTGTTAGTATTTAAATCAGCAGCCAGCTCTGAGAACTCTGATCCTGCAGCTGTGCCTATCAGAATGGATGTACCAGAGCTTTAGCTCAGTCCCAAGGAGGGGAGGGGGCTGATGGACAGGGAAGTACCCTGCAGCTTACCATCACTGAATACCAAGTCCCACCTTCTTCCATCTCCACCCCTTTTTGTTATGTGTGCTCTTTGACTCCCCTGTGCGGATGGGACTCCTCTGTGAGCTAATTTGACCCATCAGATGTGAGAAACCAACTCACTTTTCTGCTGGAATAACACATTGATTTTTTAGTGAGTTAAATCAGCTCCTGGGAGGACCTGATGGGATAACTAAGCTGGCACTAGGAAAAGTTTAACTATATGGATGAAGAGGGAACAGGAAGAATAAAAGGGAATAAGACTTTCTCCCTCAGCAGCAGCAGACTGCTATGACAGATGAACCACCTAGGAAATCATAGTTGCCTATGCTCAGGCTCAGCTATGTCCCCTTCCTTCAGGCACTGAAGTGAGACACATAGGTGAGAAGCCCAATCATCCAGGATGTCCTCTATGATTACTGGAGAGATGGGTTTTTCCAAAGAGCCTTTCAGCCCTTTTTTAAGAACTGAACCACTGTCTGAAGGTGATGTGGAAAACTTATTTGCCTTTCAGGAAAATGCTTTAAACTACTGAAGATGAATCCCATTTACTGTTCCATTATTTTTTATGGTTTATACAAAGATCTACACTCATGATGTCATGGTGCAATATTGTGATGTTGCATCTTACTGCATCTTTTAAAGCATTTCTCTTTTTTCTATACTGTATTTAAGTCCAAGCAATTATTTCCATGTGCTTCCATGCATGAAAGGAAATTATAATAACTCCAACCACAGAGCAAGGAATGATGGGATGGACAAAAGACAAAAAAACTAACAGAAGATAAGGGAATAAAAAAGGAAAAGAAGAAAATATATTATGCAATGCAGTAATTCTGATCATGTTGCTTCAAAACCTACATCTCAGCTCAGATCACTGCATCGTATATATCCTGAAGATCAAAACAAATAATGAGGCCTTGCAACATTTACATAAACAAAATTGACTGACAAAACACAGACCTGCTCAAGCCAATCTACACAGGTTTGGATTGGTACCAAAAGAATACTTTGTTTTTCAAAAGTACTGTAAACCAAGAAACATAAAATATTTAAGTGTATATAAAAACAAAAGTAGAAGTCCACAAACAAGCAAACAATTTGTCCATTCAGTGTATAACCTTTGCCTTCTAGACTAGACCTAAACTAGGTTATAATAAATGAGACGACACTAGTACACAACACATTGTAGCTCCTTTTTTTAGTAGTATTTGTTAGAATAGAGTAGAATAGAACAGAATAAAATATTTCAGTTGGAAGGGATTATCTGCCTGACCACTTCAGGGCTGACCAAAAGTTCAAGCATGTTATTAAGGGCATTGTGGAAATGCCTCCTTAACACTGACAGACTTGGGGTATTGACCACACCTCTAAGAGCCTGCTCCAGTGTATGCCCATCCTCTTGGTAAAGAAATGCCTTCTAATGATATTGTAGGATCTGATCATAAAGAAAATGTTGAGTTTTAGGTGACTCATATAGTCAATGTTTCCTCTTTCTGGACTATTAGTACCTATTTTGTCTCAGGCTCAGTATGTCTCTGCCTTCAATTGTTCTAATAAAGACATTATTTTAATTATTAAATATTTAGAAATATAAATTTAAAATTATGCTAGATTTCATGCTAAGCAAAGCAGAAACCAGGAAAAAACCCAGTGAATTATATAATTTTGATTTATAAACTACGGCCCCACTCCCTCTGGTTTTCTGTGCTAAAAGTTTGGACAGAAATTACTGACAGACCAGTATGATGTAAAGTGTTTTCACATGGGAAGGCAAATTTCACAACATACCTGTAGGGTGAAAAGGACCCTGACTGACAGAAGTTCTTTGAGGATTATTTGAAATTAATCTGCTATGGTTCTTTGTCAGTTGAGACCTTTATATGACAAAGAAAAAAAATAGAGTATACAGAGTGCCCTTATCTTGCTCAAACAACTCCCAGTTTGAGGAAGCATGTTGACAGCTGACACAATGAATGAAATAAACATGCTGGTAACAATGTTTGTCTAGTACATCCCTTTACCTGAAGTCCTTAATTTCTTTTATCATCCAAATGTCTGATAAGATTGGGTCTATTACTGAAAAGAGCCTAAAAAATCTTTTGAAAGCCATGTTTTTATTTGTGCACATACTGCATAGGCCTTGACATTTCCTAACAGAGAAAGTAATTTAAAACAATGTTTATCTGAGATGAAACATAAAAGAAAGACAGAAATGGCTCAAAAGCTGACCATTTCAATTTACTTCAGGCCAAGAACTCTGTAACCTACCACAGGTTTCTGGCTCATTGTGTAAAGCTGTGGGAGTTCCATGAGTGTCTCTGCAGATACATCTTTGTCCAAGATACCATAAATGATGGGTGGCATCGATGTAAAAAGGAGATTGAAAAGAATCAAAATCCAGTAGTCAGTCATTGATGTGCCTGAAAACCCGCAGAAAAACTGGTACCAAAACAGGAGATTAACGTAGGTCTGAAAAGCCAAAGATGACATGATGAAATTTTAGCCATTGACAAATGCTTTAAAAAAAGAGAAAAACTGGTAGGTCTTAGGTCTGGTTATAGTAATCTGTGGAAACATTTCAAAATCAGACATGAATTGCTGAAACAGTTGTGCTGCCACCATATTAGTAGTGCCCCTCACCCACTGTTTAATGAAATCTAACAATGGCTTTGAGTTGGAAATTTAGTCCAAGAAATAAGAGCCTCTGGCCTTTGCAGACAAATGGGAAACTGGACTGTTTGACACATGCTTTTTGAAACCATTCACAATAGGAAGAGAAAAAAGAAAATAAAGCCTCACTAAACCTAACAGTGCTCAAAAATACGTAAAATTCTCCTAGAATGGGACAGCTACATACCACATTCTTGTAGAAGAAGTAAAGCACCATGTTGGTAAGTCTGGTATAACACCAGTGACCATGGACAAGCAGCAGCTTCCTGAGGTGTCTAAACTGAGAGATTGCAAAGTCACTTGCCATCACAGCCTGCGACACACAAGAAGAAAAGGATATGCTATAACCAAATCATTAAAAACAAGCTTCAGATACTGACAACCAAGCAACTTAACAACTGCTGGAAATTTTTATTTTACAATTTTTTATACATAGTGCTTGCCAGGTTATCCTCCCTCAGATATCCCCTTCCATACAAGACTTTGCAACTAACACACAGAGCTCAGTCCAGCACAGGCGGGAATATGGCTGTCATCATTCTTACCACACAATAAATCACTGCATAGAAATCACTGACACTGATACTTAGGCTGCTCATTTCCCTGCAGGACATGAGAAATATGGAGCTTGCTGACAGGCAGCAAACTATTGTTTGAAGCTTGACCTGCAGCATTCAGCTTCTGATTGCTCCTGGTGGAATGCTGAGGACTGGGTGTGAGGCTCAGGCTGCAAAGTTTTGCCCATGTAAGGGAACAGACTGTGGAGCTATTGGGTCTCCAGAGTACATTCTGAACTGATTTTAAATAGAACCTGACATCATTTGCAGCTGTCTTTGGATACACTACCTGCATGCCTTCCTGGCCAGATATTCCCACACCAGTGTCAGCCACCTGGATCATACTGACATCATTGGCACCATCACCTACAGAGGAAAGAGGAAAAATCAAAACTAGCTTTGCTGGCTATCACATTGCTATGGAGGTGGCAGGAAAAGACAAATACCAAACACCAGAGAGTTCAGAGAAATACATTTTTATGGCCAACACTGAAAAACACTAAGGAAAACAGGATTAGTAAGTGGAACACACAACCAAACTGAGCTGTGTTCTCCAAATAGATAATAGATGTTCCTTTTGTCAGAATTTAGCTGGCATGATGCACCACAAAATATGGGTGCTTTAAATCACAGCCAGTCATCTCCCCTCCACCTCCTAATTTTGGGTGGTTATGACGGAAAAAAATAGCTCTCACTTGCTGCTTTGCATGGTTCATAACAATGACTCATGCTGTTCTTACTGCTCTATACTGACCTAAGTTGATAGACTGAATTTGCTACTTCAGAAGACAGGCATCATCTCGTGTCAGAGACAACTACAATTCAAAGGATTATCTCGCTCATAAAATAAATTTTGTGACAGACATTAACAAAATATACAAGAGAAGAAACTGGCTTCTACTTCTTTTCAGAGAAAGGATGATAACCAGAAGCCTCACCTACAGCTAATGTCATTGCCTTTAGCTTATTTCGCACCAGTTTGACCAGGACACTCTTCTGCAGTGGTGTGGCTTGGCAACAGACTACAGCCCGACATTTTTCTGTGAGTTCCAAGAAAATATTCTGTAGGCTGTCATGAAGGACATGTTCTAAAGTCCTTCCATCAATAACCAGGCCTGAATTGAACCCTTGAGCTTGGGTGGAGGGACTTGCAGAGACATTTCCAAGTTTTTCACTGTGGTTTTTTTTGACAGAAGCATTCTTCTGGATATCTTCTAAAATTGTGCTCATTACCAAGGCACAGGCATCCTAATAAAAGACAAGAGAAAGGCATCTTATGAAATTCTGTTTGTACTCTGCCTCCCTTTTCAATTCATAAAATATATACGGGGAAAACATCAAATGCTGTCCTTGTATAGTATTTATCTTGAAAAGCTCAGACAAGAGGCTGAATAGCCCTTTAAAATCACAAAGGATGTAGACTGCTGTTAATGAAAGTGTGATAAACTTTGCTTGAGCAGATTTGCTTGGGTATTGCACTAAGAGAACAGAGAAAAACCTATGCAAGCCAGAAAACCTTCACAAATTAGCAGGAAAAGCAACCATTAAGGATTCTGTAATATAAATACAGCTTTGATAAAACTTTTGCTCTCTGTGTTTCTTTTGTCTGGCATGCAAAGCCAAAAGTGCTCTTCATATCACCTTACAGGTGAGCTGCCATGAATTACTGAGGAACTGGCCTTGTGGAATGTTTTACTTTATCAGAATCAATATGAGAGGCTCAAAAAGTTTGTGGTATCAATATATATAAAGCACGTGCAACACAGAAAAAAATACATCTTCTTAAATTTTCTCATCATTTTAGTTTGAAATGCAACAGTATCAAATCCTGGTTTTTATTCCTGAGCCTAGTTAGAGGGAGGAAGAGCACTTCTGCAAAAGGAGCTTAGTTCTCACCGTCAAGTAAGACACTAATTTCCCAGCAGAATAAAAGGAAAATGTTGGCACAAATCAAACTCCATGCTTTCCTCAAACACAACTGGACTAAAAATCCTTTCTTTTTTCACTTTATTTTCCCCACAGTTAATTCTTGCCACACTATCTTTTATGGCATATACGAATTGTATTTCTTAAGATACATATAAGCAGAGGAAAAAAGAAAAAATTAAAGGTCTTAGAACAATCCTCTAAATCTGAGGCCATGTCAACTCCTTAGCTTACCACTGAGAGAAATTAGGAAGTTTATTCAATTAAAATAATTAATCATAATGTAGGGACTGCATATAAAGAAACAGATTTTCAAACAGACTTTCTACATACATAGAAAAGGATTTCATATTTTACCCACAAGGGTAAAATATTAACAATACAGAAAAGCAAATGTTCTTTGATTTCCCAAGCAAACAACATTTGTTTTTTTGTATTGTCCTGTGGACTAGCCCTATTGAATTTTTCAGCAGAGAAGAAAACCTACTTTTCTACTCACCCTAGTCTGTGATTTAAGAGTGAAGATTCTGTCCTCTGGTTCCAGCAGTTTACAAGCATAGGCAATGTTGACAGCTGTCTCTCTCTTGTCACCTGTCAACATCCATATTTTTATTCCAGCTTTCCGTAATGCCTGTATTGTGTCTGGAACACCCTCCTGCAGGCGATCTTCAATGCCAGTGGCACCTTAAGTCAGACAAGCAGAAAGATTAGTGCTGCTGTATTTCCAGAACCAAAATGCTTCAAGAGTGACAGGACAAGCTGGTTCTCTCTTTGTACCCACATCCCAAAACAGACATGCTACCATGACATGCTTGCAATTTCCTGAAAGCAAGCACCTTGCAGTATGAAGTTGCTTAACCTCCTCATTTTCACTTCCATTTAATGTGAGGGCCAACCCATATTGCTTATTGTCACACCAGAGACATGAACCTGCAAGACAGCAGGTCTGCAACGCAGCTTGACTTCTCTCTGTTGGCTTAGTGGCAAAGGATACCTGTATATCCTTAAAAAATAATCAGTTTGCAGCACTGTTCTAGCTTCTCTCCAGAAACTGAAGCCAGCGATCCCAGAATTCCTTCAGTATCAAGGTTTATTGCATTTGCTCTAAGCAGATATGACACAAACTGAGAGAAGGAGCACACTTTACACAATAGGATCTGTCTCTCTTCAGCTTCTAGCACAAGCTGCCTTTACCACCACAGTCAGATCTTTGCACTTTGTTTTCCAAATGTTATTTGCTGGGCAGTTCTCTAAAATGATTATCCCAGACTGCCTGCAGTTTACCTTCCACACACCTACAGCAAACATTTTTGTTTCATTTCTGCACAGCTGAATGACCTTCAGAGGAGTGGTTCTAGCAGAAGCATGCCTGACTTCTCTCTATGTTATTAAAGGAGAACACAGCACAAGCACATCTGCTGTGCCATGAATGCAACACTGATAGGAAATATGCTCAGAAGTGGGGTATCTCTGAGTATTTGCACAGGCAGGCCTATGACTTGTTACTATCATTTCATGTGTTTGTCACAATTACATTTAAAAAAAAAAATCTAGTGAAGATAGAAAAATACACAGTATTAACGATAAAAGAAACAAAAAAAACCCCACAACAGTAGATTTTTACAAAAAACAGGAAAGCACCATCTATTCTTAGTGTGCTTTACAACTAGTACAAACTTACCAGTGAGATTTATGAAAACTCAGGAGTGATGATAAATTCTAAGTCTGTAGAAAGCTGTATGTGAAAGCTCAATGTGTTACACAGATTGAGATTAACACAGCTCTCTGCAAACAAATTCCAATTATGAACATCACAGGCATTTTCCTGGGAGTTACAATATTTTCTACCTACCAAGTAGAGTTAGTTTGGTCTCAAGCCTCATGGCAGATTCAAGCAGCAGGTCCTCCCTATTGTCAATGCTGGTTTCTGCTAAAAAACGATGATTTAACCACTCTGCATATTCTGCATCACTCATCACCTACATAAGGAGGGAAAACATAGGCATGTATCTATACTGGGTTTTGAACAGTGCATCAAAAGTGTTCTTATGGCTCTTCTGCTGTCCACATCCAAACCTACAAGTGCAGCCACTGGCAGTGCATTGCTTACATGCTCCAGAATGTCCATAGATTTAGTACAATGTTAAGAGTGTTAGATTACTTTTCCAGGCTACTTACTCATAGGCACCCTGCAGGTTCCTGGGCTGCCTGACAGATTTCCATTTAGACAGAAGGCAGGCAGGGCAATGGGCACAGTGCACTGTCCCCACTGCTGCTCACCTGCAGTGCTGACACTGGCACAGAACCACTGCACAGCTGGGTACAGCTTGCTGGCTGCACAGCTACACAGCCTGTGGTTTCACTTTGCATAAAGCTTTGTCAAGAGGCTTCTAGCCTGTTTCAATTCCTATGGAATTTTACTTCCGAGCAGCTTTGAATTTAAAATGGAATCTCAAAACATCACTTCAGTTGTGCATCCACAGCTTGTAACACTGCAAACTGTTTGTGAAACCAACTAAAACAGGTGTAACTTAATCTCTTTTCTGTGTCAGGAATTCCACCTAGGGTAAGATTCACACAAGGAGACCTGCTTATGACTCCTGAAGAAAAATGCGGCTGTTCAACAATCCCTGTTTTAAAATTAAGATGCTAAGATGCTTGGCATCCCGAACTGACAAAAATGGCAATCCAACAGATGCCAGGAATTGATCTGGGTTTTCTTACAAATTCCTCCTAAAAGTACATCAGGATAAACAATATGTGGCAAGAGAAGAATCTGTTTAGAAGACAGGATGTTTGCTCCATTGGTGGTACCACTGAGGCTGGTCACAGACTGCAAACATTCTTCAAAATATATATTAAAAGAAATACCTTCTTAGCAATACACAGAGTGCGCAGTCCTCTTCTGGCATAATCATCCAAATGCTGCTGAGTTCTCTCTTTAATCTTCCCTTCAATTTCAGAATTATTTGCATGTACTATTACACAAAGAGAAGAGAAAGCAAATTAAACATGCATGTTTAGGCTCAATTTAGCAGAAAATTTTGAAGATCTAAATACATTCTTTAAGTAGCAAATTGTTAAAACTTATCATTAAGGAATGAGTTCTGTAGATACCTTCAGATGCAGTTCTCAACAAATCCATCATGACTGAGTCTGCACCTTTTGTGTACACCACCACTTGGTTGGAGACTGGATGCCGAACCACCACTGACATCCTTTTCCGCAGTGAATCAAAAGGCAGGATATGCAAAAGCTGAAATGTTAAAGGCCCCAGACCTGCAAAGTCCACAGTTACTTGATCTGGAGTCCTAGACTGTAAAACACATTTATAAGCCCTAGCAGCATGAACCAAGGCAGCTTCATCTGGACTCTCAGCTTCATAACATAGCTTTGGTATGGGAGATAATTCAATAGATGACACAGCATGGTTGGGTTCACCACCAGCAGCTACATTCTCTAGATGGAGTTCTCCAGGCACTTGAGAATTTTCTGGGCTGTCAATAGCGTGAGGTTCAGAAATCCTTTGAGCATCTCCATCCAAAGTAGGTGAAGCCAGTTTCATTCTAAAAATAGACAGTTTTCTCACAAAAGTATTGGGGCTTTCGGATGATGACTCCTTTACACTTGGAAGTGGAGAAGAACTTAGTCTCCAGACTGAAAACCTCTGGAACATTTGCCTGATTTCCTCAAGAGATTTAATAGGCAACCTACTCAGCGAAGAGAGTCTCATCTGGAACAGAAGAGTTAGAGAAAGTATTTATGTTAAATTCTTCCTTTTTTATTATATTACGTAAGGACACCTTACCAAGTAGGTATGTTTTATAATGAAAGTAGTATTTTAAAATTTACTATGGGTTTGAATGCTTGTATTATTACTGTAAACAGCCTCTATAAGCTGTGAAAGTACTTCGGGTCTGAAAATTGGATGTGTTTCAAGTTTAATTCATGACTCCATGAAATACTTCTCTTCAGAACTTTCGGTAATGAACAGAGTAAATATGACATTGTAACTTTTTGAAGTTGTGGCAAATTGAACTAAACACTTCAACCCTTGTTCCGAATCAGCAACATACTTGTGAAGAATAAACCAACCCCCTCACACTAACTAGCTACAAGAACTGCTAAACATACAGCTTATGTTTATCAACAGTTTTTAGTGTTTTGAATTAAAAGACAGTTCCCCTGTGAGCAGTGTTATAAAATAATTGCCTTCCTGTTACTCAGAACAGCTAGGGAGCTAACAGCTTACAAAAATCAGGCATACAAGGCTGACATTCCTTTCTCACTGCTGGTAAGGACATAAGAATGAGTTACCAGGAAGCATGTTCTCTTTTGCCACTGAAAAGCAAAAGGTAGGGACAAACTATGGCTCAGTCCTCCACAGTTCCAGCAAGTTGCAATGTGTCTCCATTCAACATCATGGAAACAGAGACTAGGAATGTCCTCTCATTGCCTCTTCCTATGGCAACACTGAAACTTCCCGTTGCCTTGAGTTATCTCCTGTCATTCCCTAATCATGAACTCAGAAACCTCCTTCCACATTGCTCCTCCCAATCTACCTATTAGTGACCTGGAGAACTTCTACCTGCTGGCAAGTTATTCAGACATATTACTCTCAAAAAAACAAGACTCTCCATCCCATTTAAGGATTAGGTAACTATTGACTATGAACTCATCCTCCTCACATGGATCTCTAGGCTGCCTACTGGACACTTTCTGGAAATGCTTGGAAGCACAATACAACATAAAGCTTATTTATAAATAGGGGGTATTTTATATCCCACAGGATATGTTTTGTGAATGTCTCCAGCTATGGCTGTAGGTTTACTACCTAGACAGACATGAAAATCGAGTTCTGCACATGTCACTAATTTTTTTTCCAAAAACAAAGTTGACAAATGTAAATCACCAGGTAATGAGGGAAAGAAATCAAAGCTGAACTTGGGAATTATCCTGCAACACAGTCAAAACTGGCAAAAAAAAAAAAAGAGTTATGAAAATCCCACACTGAAAAAACCCAAAAGATTTGAAAAAAAGTACTATCTTTTAATAAAAGTTAGGTTGTGTGCACTGAAAAAAAACAAGTGGTCACTCCAAACTACTAAACCAGGGCAGACTAGAAAATGCACTGTTAATTCATAGTGAAACAACTTTATGCCATTCTGCAAAGCAATTTTTCTTCAGACTAATATACATATAAAACTTCATCTTCCATACTTTTGCTGAATGTCTATTTGAATAGTCAGGGAACAGTATTCCATGAGGTAAGAGCATTCTTAGTTTCAATATTCTGTGAATCTTCAGGGAATATTCTTATTTTTCAGCCAACAATAACCTACTTGTGAAGGTAACCTGACTGTTAATGTGTTATTACAGGAAATTATATCCATATTTAAAGGAACCCGTAATAGAATATGGAAAAAATTACAACTGCAATTTAATCTCCAAATTTGTCTTGTAAAAGTTACAAATGGTCACAGAAACAAAAAGATTGAAGCCAATTTATCAGTATTATTTTATTCATTAACTCATTGCACTCCATGGTTTTACAGTAATTACCTTCTTTCTAATAGGACAAAAACGCAGAGGTGAAAAGGAGAATTTTTAAAATGTCAGTTAATTGTATTTTTCTTTTTGTAACTGAACCAAAAGGAGATCAGCTACTTGCAAATATGGTCAAATAACCAAAAGCATGACCTTACCTTCTGACGTGTCTGATTGGGGCCTGAGACTACAACAGTATTACAGATCGCCAGAGCAATAAAGAAATCAGTGATATACATTGTCTCCAAAGATAACTCGTTGCTAGCTTCTTCTGATTGTTGATAGGAATGAAAAGAAATTTGACTGAACTTCTCCAGCAGCTGTGTGTCTGGTACAACATCTGTTTCCTATTATGAAATGAACAAAAGTTTCCATCAGATTATAAACTTAGCCTCTGGAGGTTAAATCAGCTACAGACGATCGAAGTGTAGAAGTTCATACAACTTCCCTCCTGTGCTGAGTTGTAATACCAGGGAACAGAGAAACATTGGCATCTTCACTGCCTTGTGCTAGTCCATTGAAAATGGCAAACTTCCTGCCCAAAGAGGTAAACACTAAAGGCTTAGCTCATAGCTTTAGACACTTCAACAGAGATTAACTATGGTGAATGGTATTCGGATAACTCTGCTTCTGCACCTGAAGGTTTCTCCTCACATAACCTCAAATTAGTATTGACCATATTGATATTTCCTATAAAAAACAAAGGAAAATGCTAGAAACTTCTTAAAATAAAAGAACAAACTGTTATTAAGTCAGTAATTTCATTTGAATTAATCATGGATGCAGAGCAGCAAGAGTCAAGTATAGACCTTCATGAACCAACATGTGTCTGCAATGTCAGTTGTAAATAGCATGCAACCAAGCCATCATGACACCCCAAATTTTGGTGGAAGAGAGAAGGGATTTCTTAAATGACAACCAATCTGATCAAATGGGAGTAAAAAGAGATACCTTCCTGAGTTAATTCAGAAATTTAGCAATACACCAAACAGCTTCTACTTACTATGGGACTGCTGAAAGCCATGTGTCCTGAGTTGGCAATATCACCTGCTTCATCTTGCCTTTTGAATGCAGAGTAACTACCAGATAACTGGTTCACAGACTTTCTCTTCAAAGGTTCACATACAGCTCTGCAGTTGTGCCCCTGACATTTTGATGTAGGGGCTGAAGAGCCACACTGACAATCAGCTGAATCCTCATCCTCTGAATCAGTCTCTTGATAGGATTCCAACCTCTTTGCTAAGGAAAGGGAAACAAAATTATTGTTCCATGAGCAAAAAGAAGCATAGTCCAAAGTAAGGAATTACTTATATAGTTAAGAAAAATCCACCATTTATGAAAAATTAAACCTATAACAAGCCACCACACTGTCTTCCTATTTGAGCAGCATTCTACTGGATTGAATCCAGAAGACAGAACAAAAATTATCTGAATTCTACATAAATGGAGTTCAAATAAACTGGAGTCATACAACCTCCAGAAGGGCACATTGATGGGAGTCAAATGCATGTTCAAGTGAAGGGAAATTGCATACAGGTAGGAAGGAAATAGCTTGTTTTCTGTGAACACTGTGGCTATCAGAAGACCCAATGGCTCCATATTGTGGCAAGATGAACTCAGGCTAGGTATCAACAAAACCTTGTCAGAGATGACGGGACAAATTAGAATGGAATGCCTGAGAAAGCACTGAATAGGACTTTACTGGAGGTTCTGAAGAAATAAAACAAAGAATTTCATAAAGAATAATAGCAACAATTCTGCTTTAAGCCAGAAAAACAGGACCAGACTTCTGATGAGTTTTCTAGCCATTATGTTATGATGGATCAGGATTGTATGTCAGAGGTTTGAAAAATACAGCTGCTAGCAGGAACTCATTCAAACTGTGTTTATTGTTTCAGTACTGGATACCCCCTCACAAAAAGATACACATTTTCTGAGTTTTTAATTGAAAAGCAAGTTTCAATAATCAAACTTTGTCTGGACATGTGTAACACCTTTGTGCCAGAGATGTAAATGCAGTTCTGTTTCTCTCCACAAATCAATAGTGTAAAGAACCTCTGCAGCAAATGGAAATACTCCTATGCTATCATGTGCTTGATTAAGAACATATCCAAGTGTTTGCACTGGAGTTCTGAGAGTGTTTGACCATATGCCAGAAGCTGAAATCTCTGGAAAGCACTGGAACTATGTACACTATTCAGCTTTCAAGTTTTACCTCGCACTGTGAAAACAGCATTCCATGAGCATACACTAGCACTTCAGTGCCTAAAATCCACAGATTGGAAAAACTGTTCTGAGAGCTGTGCGTTGCCTCTTTATTTCATTGAAGTCTGAATACAAACAATGGCATGCTAGCAAAAAACCAACATTAAGTATACATTGCAGACATGTCCAGCAACACCACTAATTCCCTATTTCTTTACTTCAGGTGGTACCAAACGTACAGGAAAGAAGTGAGAAGCGGGATATCATTCTGTTTTATGCAAACAGAAAACCTTTCCACAGGTCAGTCCCCAGGTCTGTTGCTCTAAATGAGATGGAAATAGGTTTATTATTCATTTGCTAGACATTTTCTACTGTCTTTCTGCAACACAAATGAAAGAGTCCTGTCCTCCATCCTGCTATTCTGATGAGTCCAAGGAAACAGAGAAACCAGAGCTTACACCTTGGCAAGCCATCTTCCTGATATCAGTATGAAACTAGTAACTTAGCTCTTTTAAAAAACAGCCAAGTGGGAACATAACACTGAGGCTCTCCACAACTATTACCAAATACAAAATTGCACACAAGGCACTGATACTTTTTACTGGAAAGCAACACCAATGACTTAGTATGTGTGTTTGTAGAGGCAGGCTTGGACAACCCACACCCATTCTGCTCTGCTCCAGGCTGTGGAGAAGCTGCATGTTCTGGCTGAAGTAACACGTAGCATCTCTTACAACACCACACTGCTCTACTGCCATGGTCCAAGAAACACACGTCACTTTAGACAGAACACAGCCTGGGGGCATCTCCATGGAGAATTATTCTGAATCACAGGCATCCCTTTACCCCGGGAAATACAGATATAAACCCAGAAATACATATTCAGATTAAGCAGCTTCTATCAAAAGACTGGACTGTGTTGCACTGCAACTCTTACCATATGTAGCAAGAGCCTTGCAAACAGCAGCTCTATGCATCTAAACAAATATAAATCAGGGCTAAAAAACAGGACCTCCAATGTTTTTCAAACTGATTTTCAGGGCTCATATAATTTCTAATTTGTTAGGAAGAAATGCATGTTTACTCTCCAGGGAAAAGAGGGCACAGGAGGAAGTAATTATGTACGTAGTCAACAACTAATAATTTTGGAAGATAGCTTTATGTGAACTACTAGCAGAAGCATGTGGAGGCATACTTTCCCTGGCACACTGAGACCTGAATCATCCACAGTTGCATCACTCATACTACTCTTTGGTTTCTTTTCTGAAAGTTTTCCTTGATTTAGGAAATGCTCTGAAAATATAACGCCAAAAATGAAATTAAAATAAAATGCCAAAGAAGCATCTTGGAACCCTCATCATAAGACTTCCAAAAAAACATGTGCAGCAATTGCTGTAAAATTTGTCTGTAATATCTGGTCCTGTGACACCACAAAAGAAGGGCTGAACTGATTCATTGCTGTGGCCAGCAGAGTGTGCCTTTTGCTTGTAGCTGTGAGCAGTTCTATCTGGCAGCAAACCCATGAAAACCACAAAGAGGGTTTACTACACAGCTGTGCCTCACATGTCCACCCACCATCAGCACTACACCCTTGATCTCATATGGAATATTTGCATTGTCCACCAGCAAAATGCCTGCAGGCACTAGTACATGCACATGGTAACTGTAATAAATACTTTGTGGTTTTACTTAATTAATAAAATGGCTAATTAAATAATTCACATCAATCTGGCCAATTTTCTCTTGTGTCTGGAGCTATATCTTCTCCCAGCTCCCAGAAGACTTCAAGTTGGCTCTCATGAAATACACACTTGTCTCGGTCCCTCTGGAAGCCTCAGGAGCCCTGGGCCAGTCCCGAGTCAGCAGACACCAGGGAGCAGCCCCGACACAGTGGGGAGACACTGTCTGTGCCCTGAGGGTACTGAGGGCACCTGGGCTGGCAGGGAGACACTCTCTGTGTGTGCCCCGAGGGTGCTGAGGGCACCTGGGCTGGGGGGAGACACTGTCTGTGTGTGCCCCGAGGGTGCTGAGGGCACCTGGGCTGGCAGGGAGACACTGTCTGTGTGTGCCCCGAGGGTGCTGAGGGCACCTGGGCTGGCAGGGAGACACTGTCTGTGTGTGCCCCGAGGGTGCTGAGGGCACCTGGGCTGGCAGGGAGACACTCTCTGTGTGTGCCCCGAGGATGCTGAGGGCACCTGGGCTGACAGCAGGGAGACACTCTCTGTGCCCCGAGGGTGCTGAGGGCACCTGGGCTGGCAGGGAGACACTGTCTGTGTGTGCCCCGAGGGTGCTGAGGGCACCTGGGCTGGGGGGAGACACTCTCTGTGCCCCGAGGGTGCTGAGGGCACCTGGGCTGACAGCAGGGAGACACTGTCTGTGTGTGCCCCGAGGGTGCTGAGGGCACCTGGGCTGACAGCAGGGAGACACTCTCTGTGCCCCGAGGGTACTGAGGGCACCTGGGCTGGTCGCCTGTGCAGCACAAGAGACACCAGAGACATCGTTAGAAGAGAAAGGGCCGACTCTTAGCAGGGGTTAATCCAAGGTTTTATTAGGGTCCCAAAGGAGCTCCTGCACCTCAGGGGCCTCCTGCCGAGAGCCCCGGGAGATGTGCCAAGGTCACATTTAAAGGGAGGTGGAAACCAAAAGTAGATAACGTTTTACCAACCAATAAGTGACCCTAAGGGATGGATGCTGGGGGATAGACATATAGGACAGCGTATGGGGCAAGGCTTGGGGGGCTGACCCCTGGCCTCTGGCTAATCACTCGACAACTTGGACCGAAACTTCTGGATGGAGGGATGGGATGCTGAGTGATTGACAGAGAGCCAGGGTGGGGGTTTGGGGATGATCTCATCCCGGGAGAGGGATAACACAGGTAAAGGGAGAAAGGGAGGGGAGTACAGTCTGGGATAAACCATTTGGGAAAAATATGGGGATACAAAACAAAACTACTTCAAAATATTACAAAGTATAAAAATGCACTACAACACACACTGACAGATCCTACACTTTTAGACAATAAGACAGCAACTATTCATTAACACTGCCTCTTGATTTTTTAATAATAATAAGCATCTGTGTAAGATCTAAGTAAGAATACAACAGTAATTTTCAATGAAGGTACTTACCTTTGCAGCATTAACACACACATGGACACACATCTGATTGACTTGTACCTTAAAATTACTGTTAAATAACGTATTAATACTGTTAAGCATGTATTTAATTTGGGTTACTATGTCCTCAAGAGTAGAACTATGTCAAAGTGGAGTCTTAACATATACTACATAAAGGTGGTACACTGCTAGGACAGTCAACAGAATGTTTAAACCTTAAAATGCTAGGTAAGCATTAGCACTGTAGTTGGAGGCAGAAAAAAAAGAGAGGAAAGAGTAGATGGGCAATTTTCCAACCTTCTGGGTTCTGAATATTCCATGGAGAGAAACAAAACCAAGTAGGCATGATTTCTTCCATAATGAGTAAAGAATATTTAGTTCATGGTATCAAATACGTTGGAAAAATGATCCAGGTGAACAAAGGTTGAGTGTCTTACCATTTTCCTCATGGCAATACTCCTGTCCTGCAATGCTGCATCTCCGAAAAACCATCTTATTTTCAGTGAGGGTTCCAGTCTTGTCAGAGAAAATATACTGAATCTGGCCAAGGTCTTCAGCAATATTTAGTGCTCGACACTGAATAGTTGAGTCTGTTTTCTCATGGTAAAAATCAATGTCATTCTGTATTAAATAAATTTGTCCCAATTTGACAATTTCAATTGAAACATAGAGAGAAACAGGGATCAAGACCTAACAAAATAAAACATAGAGATTAAATAACACTAAGGTCTTTGGCCAGTTACAAGCATGAAGTAGCTCTACTGAAGCCAAAGAGTTACTTCAAGGGTACAACTGAGATCAGAATATGACCCATGTTCAAAGCACATCAGTTACCTGTAACAAAATTATCATTGTCCAGAACATGTAGAAGCCTGCTAATGCTGGAGGACTCGATTTCCCATCTGGCCTGGGGATGTTAAAAAAAGGTATTTCCGAATACCTACTTAACCAAAGTCCATGACCTTGAAAACAAGAACAAGATAAAGTCAATCAGTTTTATGCAAAGTGTATCACAGCTCAGGGTTATTATGTTAGCTGTTACACTCTGCAGTTCTTTCTAAGCCTTTAAACTACAATTTTATATCTTGGGGTTTTTTCCCCACAGCAGTCCCAAGTATTAATACATGCATGAAGAAATACCTTACATGACTTCAATCAACAGCATCTATACAGCATATCTCAGAAATAAAGAAACATTAGCTACACTTCACAAACAGGCTTTTCCCTCCAAAAAAACCTGCTGGCAATTAATTTTGTTATCCTTGCTTGTCTAGATTTTAGTCTACTAGTAAACACATCATCACATCATAATTTTTAAGTGTAATCTGAAGAAGTTTTATTAAACATATTTTAACATATTTTAAACAACTTTATGATCTGTCAGAAAAGTTAGTCTGTTTAGATGTACTCAAGCTAATCATTTAATCAACCTCTAAAATATCAAGTCAGTACAACTCTAGTTACACTAGGTCTCTCACCTCAATGTATATATGTATCTCATGTTACCTGAAAAATCCTATGGGAAAACAGGAGTTTGCTGAACAGTTAGTTAGAAAAAAGATAAATCAAATGGAGAAACAGGATCCAGACCCAAAAACTCACATCAGGAACACACTTTTTAACCACATTCCAGATCAAACATGACAACATGAACTTAAACCTCACAGAACTCCCAACTTTCAGGAAATTATATCTGGATGAAGACTGACAAAATCAATCAGCCCCAAAATAAAACACTAACCATTGCAGGCTGAGAGAGGAAAATAGCAGGAATCTGAGTGATTCTCACTTACCTACTGCACCAGTTAAACACATCAAAAGTAGGAGCAGAACACACCACAGAATATCTGTGTTCACTTTTCTTTCCAATTTACTGCGCTTGTAATGAGGGCCGCTGTTATTCAGCATAGCTTTGGTTTCGTGACCTGCAACCAAAAAGGAGGTTGAAATCCTCCAATAGCAGGTATCACAACCACAAGTGCTTTATATTTCTAAAGCTTTGGGAAATAGAATATTTCTATTAAATAATATTTGAACAGCCATTATAAATATGAGTAAATCAGATTCTCCTACAATACATGAATTCTGTCCTAAAAAAACTGAACAAGTTAAATCAAAATCTGTCATGTATATTTTAACTTTCATTAGCTTCCATTAACTGTCACTAATATTGTTTCCTTTAGAAACCTTATTCTTGACATTTCCACATTATTTTAACATTTTCTACAAAATCCTACACCTGTGTTACAACTATCTGGCTGGATACATCATATTGATTAGTGTAAAAACCTCTGTCCTTTCTACAAATTGTAGAACAGAACCAGAAGAACAGCACTAGCTTCAGTTTTGATTAAGAAAAAAGTCCTAAGCAAGTCACACATTTCCATATCCATTTCAAAATCCCAGTTTACTATTGCAACTAACAAGTTGAGGATGAGGACCTGTTCACACACAACAGATCTGCCCTTCCAGGAATAATCAGGGGTATCAGATTTTACTGTGAAAACAGAAAAAAACTTAACTCAGATATGAGTTCTTAATATTTATAGCTATGGCTGCCTTCTGCTGGATTCAAGCTTTTACTCTCCCAATTCCCCTTTGTACAATACTGTTTCTTAGGGCACGCAACCATCTTGTTTGCAAGTCTGTGAAAACCAGGCCAGTTCACTAACCTGCATATACCACTATGCCTACCACAGCTTCTGTGTTTCTTACTGTGCACCCTCGGAGCAGTAAGTTTTCCTTGCTGAGACCCACTCGGTCCATGTTTGAATGCTCACTGCAAAAAAAAGAACCTCATGTCAGCTGTAGGAATACAGCAATTACCAACCAGGCTTTGCAAAACCATTAGGAACAGATTTCCCAAAGAAGCTGCAAGTCACTGAATGCCATCCCAATGTGTCTGACTGGACTTTTCATATGAATGGAGTAAGAGAAAAGCAGATCACCCTTTAAAATCTGAGCATTTGCCATCTGTTATATGAGAAGCAGGCAACACTACTGAAAAGAACAAATACTGGAAATCTAATACCCTATCCTATTTGGATTATCAGCATTCAGAAAATATTTGAAAAAAATAGTAAATCTCATCATAAATTTACTGTGAGCACCATCACTCCTGTGGTATGCTTCCAGTGTAGCTAGGCCCACTCTTTGTCAAGGTGCTTCCTCAGAGACTAAGATTTATATTTATTTATTTTTATTCTCAAATATCTAATGATTCAGTGTGCAAAGGGAAGAATAAACACATTCTAACTCTCAAAACCTGAAAACAGGTCACCCCATAAAAAAGTAGTTTGTTTTCCTATTATCTATAGAGAGTCATCAACATGTAAGTATCACAGAATCATAGAATGGCTGGAGTTGGAAGGGACCTTAATGATCAACTAGTACCTTAAGGTCCCTTCCAACACTAACCATGAAGAAAATTCATAAACCCAGTCTGAAGAAAAGACAGAGACAGGCACAATGGTCAAAAGGAGTTCGATCAATTGAGTCAAGGTTACACAAAAGAAATCAGAGTAGGAAAGGAAGCCAGTCCTTCCGATTTCTAATTCTAAGCAATGCAGCTTGCCCAGTCAGGCTGTGGTCCAGACCAAATACTATAGATACCATATATTATGAAGAGCAGATTTAAAACAGCTATTTCAAGTATGAAGTCTGCAAAACAACCTGAACTAAGATGTTGAAAATATTCAATACAAAATAAAAAGCATCGCTGCCTCATCTGCTGCTCAGAAACCCCTTCTGAAGCTCTGTCGGTTGTGCTGCACTCAGAAATGCAGTGGTGCAAACTGACCTCTATCCATATCATTACTTCTTAAAGCAAACATTACAAGATCTCCTAAAATTCGTAAGAATGCCAAAGCAAATGACAATAAGTATAAAGAGCCAGCAAGCTTACTTACACAAAGCCTCGGAAACGATTGAGGTCATTGTTAGGACTTTCACACTCTATTCTACTGGAAAATTCTTCTGGATCAATTTCAGAGACCTAAAGCCATGGGAAGGGAAAAAAACCCAGAGAACTCAGACAAAATGTGTAGAACCTAAAATTCATTGTAAATTTACAGGTTCAGATACTACTATCTAACAATTTAGCCTCTAAACTGTAGGTTGCTGATGGTGTTGATGGTCTCCTACCCAGTATAAATCAGATTTACATAGCATAGGGCTTCCTGGTAAATATTAAACACTGTCAAGTATCACTTGAATTGCTGATATTTTGAGAACACTGGAGAGGAAAAAAATGGGTGGAAGGATGAGGAGGAAGAAAAAAAACACAAAAGCAGTATGAACATCTGAAAGGCAGAAATTTCCCATAGATTTTTCTCATTGTATGATAATGAAAAAACAGAAAGAAGAGACACTGTCTCCTCTGCAAGCAGAATTTCTTACAGACTTTTTTTTCCCAATACCATGACCAGGATGGTTTCTGTGCTAACACAAAGCAAGCAGGGAGAACATTGCAATGATGTTTGAGACTTACAAGTACCAAAGAAAGGGCTGTTATGAAAGACCAGAACTACATATTGCAAACAAAAAGTGGGTGAGCATTTCAGTGAAAAGTCAAGTGAAACAAATCTCCTGTATTAATAAGAATGAAACATGACCAGAAGTAAGAGAAATGCACCATAAGTAACTACTTGAAGTTCACCTGAATTGGCAATTTCGCTGGTTTTCATTACTTGAAACAGATCTGTCTTTCTCTGGGTTATGTGAACATGCAAAGACTTGCTCCAAAACCACTCAAGCAACAAATTAGAACTGTGTTACCTAGTACCTTGTTTTTCAGATGGGGATTGATAAACTACCATGAATTAGGTAGTCTAGAGGGCTGTTTGGGTTTTTTTAGTTCACCACCTGTCATGTCAGCTTTCTTACACCACTAGAAAAGCACAATTTTTACCTGCTCAGAATATCCTCTCACCACCTGCCTCTGCTTTAGATTGGTTTCTCCATCAAGGCCTGCAGTTTCAATATAACAGATCCCATCTGGGTCACTAGAATATAACAGCACCATGTCAGCAGGAATGATTTCATTGCGTGAAAGCCGGACAAAGTCCCCAACATGGACATTTTTCCAGCACTCATCTGTGTATTTCTTCTCTTTCCTGGAACACACAGAAGAACAGTTATTTTTTTACAAATGCATAAGCTGAAACTGAGAAAAACCTATACGTGCTGTTTGTGATGGCTACTACAACATATAAGAAGTGACATTTTCCAAAATACTTGTTTTCCCACATGGAAACAGAGCATGCAAAAAAGAAAAAAACCCCATTCACTATACTTCCTTCATCTTCGTATTTTACATCTTGGAATATCCTTTTATGACAGGTATAAAAGAAAAACAATTATGTGGGCAGCACAGGTATATTCTTAGAGAAGTTTTTTGATGGTTAATTTAGAATATGATGAATTCCTGTCTTTTTATCATCCATGATAATAACTGCCTAGCAGACTCCCTGCCTGATTTGCACCCACAGTGTGTAACACTGCAGTCCTGCATGGTGGAATACAGATGTTAACACTCATACTGAATGAACTGTGTGACGCACTCAAGTAGAAAACCATCCTGCTCTCTTTAGGGAAATGGCATCACACTACGAGTACGACATGATGCCATTAATGAGTGATAAACTAGCAGCCTTTCAATTTCCATTAAGCTATTTTAGAAGAATTAAAAATACACCTCTCAAAACAAATGCCATGTTTAACAATGCTTAACTAGTCAAAGTAACTTGGTTAATACAGTACAAACACACGCATGAACTCATTTGCCTCAAGCAGAACTTTTTTCCAAATTTTACACTAATATGATAACCATTTAACAAAACTGGTGATCTAGTCACAATTAGTTCCTGATTGAACAGATCTAAATAGTCCTGCTTGAGCAGGGGGGTTAAGACTAAGTGACTTCAGAGACCTTTTCCAAATTACATTATTTTATGCTTCTATAAGTATACAGAAGGTAAGCAAAAGAGTTATTACTAACTCTTTCATATAATAGTCATAATCAAATAATAACAATAAACCACAAATACTCTTGTCTCTTACCTGCTATATACTTTGGTTACTAAGTTGTTTATCTGTTTATCCATTTTGTACCTTGAATAATCTTCCAGACCATCCTTCACTGCAATAATTGTCAGAACCCCAATTAGAGGTAGCATTGTAATTTCTTTTTGGAAAGCTTCAACTAGAGGAACCCAATTTAGGACAACCAGAAATAGGAAATATAAATTGGCAATTCTGAAACAAAGAGAAAACACAGGATTTAACTGTGCTAGCAGGCAATGATCCTCATTTCCCCACTCCATTCCCATGTCCAATACAGACATTTAAGTTATCAGCAATTTATCTTTTCTTCACCCACAATTTAAGGAATAAGTATCCCAAACTCTGTTTTCACTATCCAGTCAATAGACTACTTAGCAACACAGTTGCTTAACATACATGACCAGGTAATGCAGAAACCAAGAATTCTCCTGTATTTTCAAACTGTTGTCCAGGCACATGTTTTCCAGAGTGAGGCACTGATGAATTTTGCACTCTCAGATTTCCAGGTCCTTTAAACTAAATTTTATCATCTCTTAGGGAAGATGACATATTTTAAAAAGGGAGCCATCCTGTAACCTCCTTGTGTAGCTTGACAAATCTGTAGCTCTCCAAGCAGAAGGAAGATGAAAAAAACTGGCAAGGCAGAAAGACATGAGGGAAGCAGAAATAGACAATTGCAGGAAATAAGCTGAAAATCCCACTGTTGATTGGTGTGTGGCAGTGCTCCAAGAGCAAGGAACAGTTCCATAGTCCAAAGAACAGAATAAGCAGAAAGTACATAAGCTTAGGAGAAAAGGATTAGCTCAACAATGATGGTACTCAAGAAACTCTGGCCATATATAATGTATCTTTTCAGAAGCCATAGGTCAGCAGGAGGAATAACTTTTTAATATATAGTAACACACACAAAGGTTTAAATAGAAGGATTCAGCTTCAGAAGAATTACCACAATCAAAAAGGAGTTCCTTACCTGTGAAATTGTTCAAATAAATTCCGTGGTAAAAAATTCAATAAAGTATACCTAGTAGTTCGTATTTTGTTGTTCATGTACAGTTTTGATACTTTTTCATACTCTTCTTTAAAATGTCCCAAACAGGGTATCACTATCCTATGTTTGCCAGTAGTTTTTGATGACTGATAGCACTTGGTACTTGAATTGTTGCTGCTGCATTCTCTGCCCCCTGTCGATATCAGTCGCTGCCATCGGTATCGGGCCCAGCGGATGGGATCTGCCATTGCACCTGAAACACTTTACAGTCCAAGGAGAGTCATCTCTCTGAAATGTTTGAAAATACAGCAAGTTACACAACAACTCTGTAAAGGCTTTCAACAAAAAGTCACAGCTACCGTTTTGAATGAGCCTAGGGAAAAAAACTTATTTTCATAATGAACCCAACCCAGACTGTTAATAGGTTATGTAAGGTCAGGAACTTCTGCTTCAAAGATTGAATTTATCTGAATTTCATCAAACCTTTCAGGATTCTATAATTTGATTACTTTGTTTAAAATGCACAATATTTTTGTAATAGCAGTCCACCTACCAGTTTCTCATGCTGTAGCATGGTGCAGAAAGGCAGACAAGCTGCTAATTCTGCAGAGAACAGCATTTTGAAAGGAATCCTCATCTCAGACATTGCAGTCCATGCTGATGGTTAACAAAACTTAAACTCAGAAGTCAACAATCTAGTAATATGCATTTGAGAACAGCCTTAGACACAAAGTGAGGACTTGCCAGTGAAAGGCACTAAGTAGCTATTATCAACCAAACTTCTTCCAGTGAATTAAAGAGGTTTGAGAACTTTTAACAACTGACAGAGGATTAATAAATTTCATGCCAATGCTTCCCCTTTATCCACCTAGCTAAGCTCTAGCATTCTACCCAGGAATTTCTTTTCCCACAGAGAGCCAAAGTTCATAGCTAAAGGTGATACTAACTTATAGATATATGTGTTGCTCACTTTATCAAATCACCCAATGCTGTCAGAAAAGGCCTCTTGCACAAACCATGCTTTAGTAGAAGCTCTAAAGTGCTGGTCTTTATAAGAAAGTTTTTTACAATTTGAAAGTTTTAATTAATGGTTGCTACATTTCTTGTATTACTTCTTCCATAGAACAGTTCATCTTATATTTGTTTAAAACTATAAATTGCATGAGCCCAAAACCATCAGTACTTCTCGCTTTGGGTTACATTCCTTCCATCTGGTATCTTACTGCCTGCATAGATTCTAGCAAAATTTACTAATAAAGCCTCTTTCTAAATTCCCACACAAAAGTTGCTTCTAAAAATTGCTGGGTCTTCCAAAAGGAAATCTCTTTACAAGAGACTCTCCTGTGTGGTTATCAAACTAATCCTGACATTGGTTTCAATCAATTTAAGCTTCTGTTCATGTGGTATCATTCTCTTCTACTGACAAATGCCACTCTGTCCTGCTCAGATTCCTCCAAAATGTTGCCCTAAATAGGAATTTTCGAAACTAGCAACTTGACTATTTTATCCAGACTATCTTCTTGTACATATCTTCGTTGATTCTTCTATTACAACTTCAGAATTCTTGACACATGAGCGCAATGCCCTCACCAGGTCCTCTAAAAATTGGGTACTATTCATATCTCCACATCAACCCATTCTGTTCTGAAAAAGGAGATTCTTCAAAATTCCCAAAAAGCCAGTATGTCTGTGTCACAGCTAGAAAGCTTTTCTCTAATGCTTATCTGGCCTCTTCATCTTATCAAATTAAGATGGGACATTTTTGTCCTATCACCATTAGATGTGGTAGCTATTGACTGTCACGGTGCCTCAGAAGACTGTAACTCTGTCCATGAAAATCACTTTAGAAACCATGACCTGCACACAAAGGAGAGAAAAAACCCACCAAACCCTCTATATAGCATCTCCTCTCAGCATCCCCTGGCAGTACCCTGCTATGCTTCCAAGGCCCTTCTGCAGCGCTCCCCCAGACATCATAAGGGTCCAGTCTGAGGAAATGGCTTTCCTTTTTTCCTCAGTCCTAAACCTTGTGGTCCCAGTAATCATCAGACTACCAAAGGCTACAAGGGAATGTAGCTATGTCTGGGACTTCTAGGAGAAGCAAGAAAGAAGAAGGGAAGATTTTTTAAAATACATGGCATCCTCTTATTTTCACGGAATTTGGCATCTTCTATCTTTGCTTCCTCTAATCCTACTGCCTGGGAGACAGTTCCCAGAGAGACTGCCCTCAGCATAGAGGTTACTATCCTATTTTAGTCAGGGTCAGCCCTTCCTCCAGAAATGGGAACTCACATTTAGAGCAGCTACTTCACACCAATGAATCACTTTAAATGTATGGCTACCATACAGACATACATATGAACACTGATCTGTACACATGTGAAAGAGATGCTTCAGTAAATTTACACTGAGCCTGAGAACAAGTTAAAGATTGAAAGGTCTTCAAAAATGTTTAGGGACTGCAGAACGTACTGCTAGTGGAGTCCATACATGACTTTCAATAAACCTAGAGCTCCCAAACCCCCAAATTAACACAGACTCATCTACAAAAGTCAGGACTGAGTTAAAGAACAAAGTACTGGAAATTAAAGAATTTTAAAAGATGACTGGCTGAAAAGAGATAGGTTGGGTGTTTTTCCTGCAATCACAAATTTCAGCAGTTCAGTGATTAAAAAAACCCCAAACTTCTGGATTTTGGATGGCATCCTTAAGGCCTGGCCATTTTGAAGAAACAACAATTCGCCTTAACTGTCTCTGCTGTGACAAATCAGTAATTGTAAAACAGATTTTGTACAATGGAAGATCTTTTCAAATAAATGTTTGCTTTAACTAAAAATATCAGGGAGATTTTTATCTTAACTAGAAATTATCTTTATCTTTAACTAGAAATTATCAGGGAGAGTTTTACCACAATTTCTTCTGTTAAATTTATCAGACTCCTTCAAGCTTTCATCTTTAGCATGAATCATGCAGGGTGTGTCCATTAACCACATTTGTGCCCAATAATCTGACAGATCTCTACACACTGTTACAGTGTACAATGACCTAGGAGCAAACCTAAGAAAGTAAATGCCAGGAAATTTTACAAGACACCACCAGCCAGATATCTGAGAGAAGGTTACATTTGTAGTGAAAATCATGTTTGTTTTCATAAGATCAGGGAAACAAACATCTGACATTGATGAAGAAGGAAGGAAGGAACTCTTTCTTGATCTCCCAGGGCTAATGGGAATGCAAAAGCTTAAACAGGAGATCCTGTTCATTCAGTGAAAATTATATAGGCAAAATAACCTACACAGCTAAAATATACCTCACGTATTTCAAAACCTTCCAAATTCTAAGTATTTTTGGTTTCCATAATCTATTATCTTTTCTAGCATTTGATACCCAGTGACCACTATTTATAGAAAATGAAGCAGTTGGGAAAGCAGGAAGGAAGAGCACCGGACATTTTAACACAACAGCATGCTAAGGAATTCCTTACCACTGGATGAGGAGCTAATAGCTTAAACTGCATATGCAATGCTGCTGAAGAGCAGTCACCCCTCACCACATACATATCCTCTCTGACTCCTGACACAGCTCCAAAACCTCTGCCCCACCCTTCCTCAGAGAGCAGAGTTCCTTAAAAAGGGAACAGGAAACATCAGGTTCAGTTCTGTGCACTGCATGTTTTTGTCAGTATCTCCAGTATTCTAATGTAACTACATCTAAGAAAAATGAAGATTGTAGGGATGAGAAATAACTACAAACCCACAGCATTGGAAACATTGTATGAGAAATAACAAATAAAATCCTATGATCAGAGAGGTGAATCAGACAATTAACAGACATCCTGGGAAAAACTATCTGGACCTCCTCCTGTGCCATAATGCCCTCTGACTCACCTGGGATTTGACTGAGCTACTATTTTGCAAATTACTTTTTTTTTTTCAAATAATTTGCATCACCATTTTAAAATAGCATTTTTGATGTTTTAAGATTCAGAAACCTCTTTTGCATTTCTTAAGTCAATTTTGAGTAATTTTATTCTTCTTCTTCAATAAATTTCGTTCATAAAGTATTGAACACATTTTCTGTGGTCAGAAGGAGTTTCATCAACTTCATGTTAGACATTTTAGAGGATTAAGTCACCAAATATTAAATAAAAGCTATTTTAAACAATTATTCCGAGAAATTAATTCCCTTAAAACATTATTTGACCCTCTTGTCATGTTATTTTTCATAGCCAAGTTTTGAGTTCCCCAGCTAATGTGAACTTAAAGTAGAAATACAAAACAGCAGATATTTCTTGAAACATTGGCAAATGATCTACAAGATGAGTTACTCTGAAGCACTATTTTTAGAAGTTAATTTCTAAAAAATATGTTTATGTTTAAAACCCCCAGGAATAATGTTCATGCATTTGAAAAGAGGAAGCCTAAATCATCACCTGCTTAGTTTCGAGGACAGCCTCACACAAGCTAGCCTATCCTTATTTTCACCCTATACACTGTTCAAGTAAACATTCTTGATCTTGCTAAATGGAAACAGCTGATATAGAGGCATTTCAGATATGTCTTACACTCAAAAAGGGAAGTTCTTGTAGTAAGCTTACTAACTGTTACTAACATAATGATAACGATGAAAAGTGGAAGGCAATTATATGATACTGGATTTATTTGCTTTCTTGCTTTTTTTCTACACCAAATCCTTCATGTGCTCTGATTCTTTCCTCTTCTTATAATGCAGTTTGAGATATGAAAAACTGGAGGGACCAGATATGGTTAACAGGCAATAGCTGGCTGTCATACCTTTGTTAAAGCAAGGCACAACAGCATCAGTTTTACCACAGGACAGATCAACACTATACACTCTCCATGTTTGACCATGCTATATCACAACAAAAACAGGCTTTGAGAACTCTCTGCTAGTGGTAATGCTGAGAGAAAACCCCTACTTTTAAAGTCTGTACCCTGGAAGAAGGGCCTGGAATGATAAAGCCCCACGTAAGCATTCTCTTGTAGGTGTATTCAATGTCTGTAAGTTGTTTTCTCTTCCCATGACTTCCACTGTCTTTTGTAAATTCTGTCAGCTTCCAATTCTGTGAAGTACCACCTGCATATCTGCATGCAACCCTTTACTCCCAGCTTTCCTGGTGGGGGATGGAGCTGACACTAAAAATTCCTTAGTTCCAGTTATATTATTGGTAGCCTTTGGCAAGTCACTGAGCAATCCCTGATCGCTCTCATACTAGATAATTTCTTAAAATCACCAGCAAAGCAGATGTGTAGATAATTTAGCCTATGTTTATCCTGCTCTGGTAGTGCACCTTACTATTATGTTGTGATCATTTGCTCACCTGTCATGTGAGGTGCCTTACCATTTACCCTGGCTTCTCCTAACCACTTCCTCCCTTCTGACAACATCCTTCTCTTTTGCTGTGATCTCCAAATAATTAGTCCTCATTTTTCTTTCAGAAAATTCTTTGTTAAATGCACTTGGTAAATGACCTATTTCACAAGAATGTTCCCCAGACCTGTGACACATGCATGTTTATGGTGTGTGTGTCTCTATCCTGTTGCTTCTCAGGCAGTGTGCAGAAGGCCTTCATCTGGGCTAGTTTCCAGTAGGAAGTAATATATCAGGGTAAATGGTAAGGCACTTGTTGGCAAACAGAAATGCAATAAAATAAATTCATTATCTTAGCTGAAAAATGTCCACAACACTTAAAAGAGAAGCAACTCAGACAATGAATCTCCCCCTTAGGTCTGAGGTTGTGGGTGACCAGGGAATATAAAAAATGCTATCCTAGATGGAAGTCACACTACACAATGGGGAAGTGTGGATCATCCCCAATCCATACAACAGTCCCATTTAAACCTCCTAGCAAGTGTTACTGCACAGGTTCACTAAACTACACTAGCACTTTTGTCACTACACTGACAGAAATATACAGGTTAAATGTTAAAAACTCCTCTTAATCCTCTTTTAAAACTTCTGAGTTTTAAAACTCAGAAGCTAGCAGAAAATGAAGAAGCTTCAGGGAACCAGGGCTGAAGATTAATTCACACTCTGAAGAACAAATCTTTTCTCCTTTGCTGCTTGCTGTAACATGATATCTCAAAAATTTGTCATGCGTTTGCAAGCCAATAGGAAATCTGCTGAGACATTCTAATATGCCAAATAGATCTGGATAAGAGACTTTTGCTGTCAATTTATGGGACAAACAGCCAAAAACCTGCAGGAATCAAAACTTCAAATTGAGAAAATTATGTGGTCATTTGCAACCATAAATTCTGAGATATATTTATCAAAGAGATGTAAGAATTCTTGAATTGAGAGTGGAAGGCAGATATTAGTATAAACAATCAATTGCTGTGGGACTATTTCACCATGCACTCCTACCTACAAAGTAAAATTTAGCATTGGCAACATTGAAACCTTGCAAGTCTTAAAATCCTTGGATCTTAGAAAGGAAATTTCTTGGTTAAGAGTATGTTAAGCCAGCCATCAACAGCTCTTCACAAATTATAAACAACCAGCAGAATGCATTAAAACCCAAGAAGTGCCAAAGCCACGACACAAGGATGGATGCAAGATAATTTAATAGTAAACCATGAAGTAATACTGGTTAACATACTATAGTGTGGGAGCAGAAAAATATAAAACAGTATAAAAGCAGAAAATCTCCTTCATCTTGGGAAAAGTTATTTAGGATGCCAATCAGATCTTATACTTACAGACACAACCAAACCATACACTACCAAATTTTAGGTTTAAATTTCAGGTGAAATAGTTCAAAAGTAAAACTGAAGACTGCTGGAGAGTGATCACCTGTGAAAATATTTTACATCCTTTTCTCCATCAGAAAAGTTCTGCTTTATGCCATGTTCTCATGTGCCACATTGGTCTCAAAACTGTAAACCAAAACCTTACAGTTTAAGTCTTTTTTATGACTGTCTTTCCACACAGGTATATCTTTAACTTATGGTCAGACAGCATTTAGTCACTATGGATGCTTTGCTATGTGTGAAATTCACATGAATTCCACAGTAAGACTAAGGTGTGGACCATATTAAAAATTTAGACTGGTGTTCACGTAACACAGAAGAATTTGGTTTGTTTTTTTTTTCTTTGTAGCCATGTACACTCCCTATGCTACCATAAATACTTTTAAGAGAAATGGATCTATATTAGCAGTATTGTTGGTTTCTAAAGGGCTAGAACTCTTTTGTGTAGATAAGGTTTCATAAATTCATAAATGATAAATTTCATACTCACTGAAATTTATACTGAAAGTATCTATTAAAGCAAGAAACTGTACTTGAGTTCCTAAAATCCTAGATTAGGTTTCTGACTAATTTTATTCCATTCTTCTGATTTTCTAAGACACCTACATTATCAGCTACTCAAAAGTTCCATAAATTCCCAAGGTACCCATTGGGGTCTTCAGGTCTAATGCTCCAGGGTCAGTGAATTTTTGACAAAACCAACTCTCGTACAACCTCAGGAAGACAATCAAATATGCCACAGAGCAATAAAACCCAAGCCTACTGCTTGGGGATATATTGACAGGAATAACCTGTGAATCCACTTTAACCACTGGAGACTTCCTGTAAGACTATAAAACATACTCTTGAGATGTTATTTCAAACCTGAAATTGAGAAGTAACCTACAGCAATTGAAGGCTCAACTACAAATGTGTATCTTTAAAGTTTTCATTAATAAAATTAAGCCAAAATATATAGAAGCCTAAAAACAAAATATGCAAGGAGTTAAAAATGCTGAAATTCCGACCCTAGTAACCCCAAAACTATTTAAAACACCAGATAATCTGGTCACGAGCAGCTGAACTGAGTTAAAAGTTAACACTGAAAAGAATTGTTCTCACTTCTGCCTTCCACTCCTGGCTTAGTCAACTCCTTCATAATGAGTCTGGTACTCACTGATCTGCAAGACCTTTTACTAACTCAGAGACAGTAGCACTGTTGGATTTCCCAATCCATCATTACAGCTGTGAAAGTACTCATGTTGGCATAAGCAGGTGGGACAGGAATGTCTGATTAGAGAGTATCTTTGAGTACTCATGTAGAGCACTTGGACCCAATTTCAGTCTAGTTTTCATTAAAAACATATATCAGTTCTGGTTATTGCCTTTAGCATTCAGATCATCCAGGGCAGTGCCAATTAACAAAAGAATGTGATCCTCACCTGTCAGTCCTACCTTTTGCTCCTGTAAGCAGTAAGTGCCTAAGCACTAACTGTAAAAATTCAGTCTCAAGGACTGGCTTCAGACCAGCTTTGGAGTCACACAGAAGAGCTACGTTAATTCAATTCCACTCCAATCCTAGGTAAACCACCTAGTGCCGTCTCTGCTGGAAACCACTAATGAAAACAAGAATAATGGCAATTCTGTTAACTTTTGGTGATGATATGAAGACAAGTATGTTTTTAAATAAGAGGTTGGTCAGCACTATGGTCATTGGGGAGACACAAATACCCTGTAAGTATTGCTTTGCAAGTATTAAAAAATAGTAATTTTGTTGTTAGAAGTACATTTTTCTTCAGTATCTATCTTTCTGATACGAACTTGGATTATTCTTTCCCATCTTTGTGAATACTTTTTATAATTCAGTCCAGTAACTACTGCTTTGATCCAATCCTGTGAGTGAACATGTGCACTACGCACCCCTGCGTACTTTCCTGGAGTTTCGGGAATTTCTCTGCGGAAATTCCTAGAAATCCCCTGCCATGAATCTGTGAAGTAGCAAAAAGCTGACACCTCAGTCACCACCGTGAGCTATTAAAACAAAGACTTTTGTTTCTGCAGTCAAAGTCGAGGAGATGAACACACGCGGTGGGGGGGTGGAGGTCGCTCGTGGTCCCGGGGACATTTAAAAACATAAACCCCCAAATCATCCTTTTCCACGGCCGAGTTTCTCGGGGCCGTTCCGGTGCCGGCAGCGCTCTCCGGGTCGGCGGCCGGGCTGAGGGGAGCTCCCCCACGGCCGCTGCTTCCGCGTTTCCCCCGCCTCGTCCCAGCCCCGGAGCCCGGCACCGCTGTCCTCCCGCACCACCATCCTCGCACCCGGCCCCACGGGCGAGCTGCCCCCTGAAACTGCTCAGGACTTACCGATGGAGCCGCGCACATCCCGGGGGAATGGCCGCGCACCCGCCCCGCCCCGCCGGTGCTGCCCGGCCCCCCGGCCGCCTCCGCCCCTCCGCTGCCCACCGCAGCCTTTGGCCGCTCGTTCCTTTCGCCCCTTTCCCCCTCTGACCCTTCTCCTCCCAGAAGTGACTGAGGCGGGAACGCCGGCCTGAGCTGCGGCCGAGGGCCCTTCCAAAAGCGGCTCCCTGGGTGAGGGAGCTTTGCTCTCTGCCATAGAGTCCATGAGGACTCTATTTATTTATTGTTTAAAGGTTTGTTTTTCCTTTGCCTTAAGGCCTAGGCAGATGGAGTTTGTGGTAGGAATACGACTGTCAAGGAACCTGACACCCTTGACAGCTCGTAGGGGACTGATGTTCTTGCTTTTTTACAGTCATTTACAACACTGAAGGCAGCTTGGCCTGTCTAAACATAAATTTTCTAGCGACTGGGCTAATCAAGGTTAGTCAACACTTCCTCTTGTTTTTTAGGAAGTAAGACTCTGGCTATTGAGAATCTGCCCAAATTGCCTTACACAAATCACTGCCATCAGGAATCTCAGTGAGTTTTTTCATCAATAACCCTTGTAAAGTCCCACATTGTCCTTTATGATCTTACTGCCTCCCAGGGCACTCTTGGAGGCAGCCTCTCACAATGAAATCAGACGGCCTTTTACATGAAAGGGAGAGGATTCCTGATTCAAGACCATCTTTTGCTGAAAAAGAAAGAAGAAGAAGAAAATCCACCAGGAAGTGTTATTTGCAGATCTCTTGGTCCCTATTGAAATAGACTGGGGTTCCCAGTACTTGTGCAGTGTCAACAATTAATTCCTTACAGAGAGCTGGGAGGCCTGTGCTGAGCAGTGGTGCTCAGTTGTGCTCTCCTTCCCATCTATGTGCATGGTGTTGTTTTCCACTGTTTCCTGCATTCTACCATGTCCTGCACCCCTGACCACACACTGAAAACATTTTGGTTACATTCAGTGAACAGCTGCTGATGGTCTGCTCTTCGGAGTGCCCATGTAGCTCTGGTGGAAATTTCAAAACATATTGGCATGTCAGATGGAATAAAAATTCTACATGAAGGAAGTCTCAAACTACTTGAAATTACATATGTTTTTGGCAGAAAAAGATGTGGAGTTCTGTTTCTTTGTACGATCTACCACCTTTGCTGGCTCAGGTGCTGTAGGGAAGAGGAATCAGCTCTGGGGAGGGCAGAGCAAGCTGCTGCAAGACACAAGGTGGTAGTAGGCTTTGCCAAAACCCAGTTTCTTTAAAGTGATTTAATCAGTTAACATTGATTTATTGGAACATTCAAGTTGGCAGAGATGTTTGACAAAGAAGAGAATATCACGCAGCTTGTCACCAGCCACAGCTACTGTAATCCCATTGCAACTGTAAATAATTCATATCCAGAGTCTTACATTTCCCATTCATTTTTTTTCATGCATGACAGTCCATTCTGTAAGCCTCCAACTATGAAATGTATTATTTTGTTTGCCTTGTTTGTGCAGCAATAACAATTGCCTCAATTAGGCCTCTACATCAGTGCATGCAGAAATACCTGAGCAAGCTGTAAATGAGCTACCCTGGGTGCCAGAAAGAGCACAGCTGCCTTAATGCAGCACTCTATGCACTTTAATTAGATGTGCTGAAGCAGAGCATGTGAGCTGTTTGGAGAGGAAAGGCTGTTTGGAGATCAGGTGAGTGGGAGGCACTGCTGACTCCTGACTTGGCCATTACATACACATTAGCACTTTTATCCTTCTGTACAACTGTCCAGTAATACGAATGGTCTTGATTCCAGGCATGCAAAGCAACCATCCAGCATGTCTGAAGTGTAATTAAGCTGTCTTCTCCCAGGTATCCTATGGAAAAGTACAAAGATCATAGTCACCAGAGATAATGCTTGACTGAGAAATCTTACTGACAGCTTTTCTCTGTGGAGGTAATAACACTGAGCATCCTCCACACAGATATATCCTTTTTTTTGTTTCCCCAGAGATCTGCAGGTGTTTTTTATATCATCTCCTGAACTGCCACATGAAAAAGGAAAACTTCGAAATTCAGGTCATCTAGGGCTGTGGCAATAACAAAAGAATGTGATCCTTGCCTGTCAGTCCTACCTTTTACTCCTGTAAGCAGTCAGTGCCTAAGCACTAACTGTAAAAATTCAGTTTGAAACAATGGTTTCAGACCAGCTTTGGAGTCACACAGAAGAGGAAAGTTAGTTCAATTCCACTCTGATTTTAGTGCCACTAAGTGCCCTAAACCACTTAGTGCCTTCTCTGCTGGAAAGCACAACTAATGAAAACAAGAATAATGACAATTCTATTATCTCTTGGTGATGATATGAAGACAAGTATGTTTTTAAATAAGAAGTTTGTCAACACTTTGGTCATTGATGTGAATACTCTGTAAGTATTGCTTTGTAAGTACTAAAATAATTTTGATATTAGAAGTACATTTTTCTTCAGTAGCTGTCTTTCTGACAAGAACTGAATATTCTTTCCTGTCTTTATGAATACTTTTCATAACTAAATCCAGTAAGTATTATAGTATTCCAACCCTCTAAGTGACCATGTGTGCTCTGCACCCCTCCACACTTTCCTGAAGTTTCAGGAATTTTCCTGACATTAGTCCAATGACACAAGAGCTGCTCATGACTCCAGAACAGTCACAGAGCCCTTTGTGTATTTCAAACTCTCCATCTGTTCATGGCTGCAATAACTGTGCAAGTACAAGCACCAACAGCTCAGCATCAACAGCTCAGCTGTGCTCTTACAGACATGGCTTGGGACACATGAAAGAGAGGAACTCATGAACTGCTGACTAAACATGTTGGCAAACTGAAAACTTTCCAATGAAGACCTGAAAGGAAGAGGGAAATTTGCCATAGCATGCTATCAAACATTTCCCAGAGCACCTCAGGTTAATGGAGTGTGAAAACCTGGGTATGATTCTTCTCTGGGAGAATCTCTTCCCCAGAGGATAATCATACCCACTGATGATTCCAGTGCCAAAACACATAAACAGCAGTGCCAGTGGGGATTTGGGGTTGGAGAGATAGATGGTTATCATTATTGCAGTGTGGATGCTCCCACATCAGCTTAGTGCATTCATATAAGGTCAGTGGAGAGATCCAGTGTGGATTTACAGGTAAATAGTGACATATTATGAAATCCACTCTAGTTCAAATACATTTGAAAATGTGGTGACATATTAATAATAACATATCCAGAAAGGGATTTTATTACTATCCAGTAATTTCATGATGTTTTTACTTCCTTAGCTCAGCAGTAAATCTAAATAATTTAACCAAAGCAGAGATTTCAAAAAAAAAACCCCTTGAATTTTAAAGTACATTGAATAATTGTTTACCAGATCATTGGCTGATAAATGTGTTTATATGTGTTTAGAGTCCTAAGCAACGCTGCCAGAGCAAATTAAAGCAGTTGGCTGTGCTTATCACTAAGGTAATTTCCTCCAAGATCATCAGATGTATCTCCTGGCAGGACCCCTGGAAGATGGATACACAGTGAACAAACAGCTGTTTATCTGCTCTAGTTTGTGCATGGCCATAGCCTTTATTTACCATACACTGTCTAGATCTGTACTGGTTTATTGATTTCCTTGTGAGGAGATGGTTTTTATCACTTGAGTGAGCATTTTATAAATAGTCGTGAATTTCCCTTCAATTTTCCTGCTCCCTGTGAGACAAGAAGGTACGACTACTTTCAGATTACAAATAAAAATTGGAATAAGGGAGAATAAACACCATATGAAAGTGTTTGTTAGTGAATCTGAGCCTGAGTACTCAGTTTGAAAGACTGAGCATTTATTTTAATATTTTATTGTGCAAGATACATTCTATGTAAATGATATACATTTTAAAATCTTGAAAGAGGTAGAGTTGTATGTAAATATTTTTGTGGGAACTTTCCTGAAAGGCATTTTCAGGATCATTAAATCCTTGTAATTGCAAGCATGCCATACAATCTGTTTCATAAACTGACTGATTTTTTCTAAAACTAGTTAGGTATTTTGTCATATTACTCTGCTAAAAAAATTGCCTCAGAGTTTGGTTGCTGTGAGGGTTAAGAATTATCTTGTAGCTTCTAAACTCAATTTCATACCCATTTACTTATATACTAGCAGTGACCACTGCTTCCATTAAATAAGTCTTTTTGTTCCTGGTGTTTATCAATCCAGCTTTGTTTTGCTAAAGTAAACCAGATAAGAATGAATCATATCAAACTGACCAAAGGCTAACTAAATTTCAAATAGAAGTGTCCAGACAAAGGTGTGATGCAGTTTAACAATCCATTCAGACCTTAGTTAATGTTGGATAAATTGCTGTGGCATAGCTTGTGTAGACAAGTTTTAAGGGAAAAACTGACTAATACTCACTCATGTAATCCTCATGCTTTGCCTGTGATTTGTACCATCAAGTTTAGGCAGCTGCAGAACAGAAGGAATCAGGAAGCTGGCATTAGATGCCAGTTCTGGACAGCAGTTATTAGCAGCCAGTAGCAGTTATTGTTATTGGCACAGGACTTACAGATTGTCCCTCACTGTGGTTTGGCATTGTGTGTATTAGGAACTTCCATCCTGAAAACCACTAAAATGAGACTTTTTGTTCAAGAGATTTTTCATCTTATCCATTCTGCAGAAAGTAATTATCAGCTGGAATTTAACAAGGAATCTGAAAGTCTTTCACTGAGAGGCTTTAAGAGGCTCTGAATTAACAAGAGAAGCAGAAAATAATTTTAAATGAGATACTGTCACCTTACTGCATCAGGAATTTACCTCTTATCCTGACATTTTTACTTTACCACCTCAGCTTCTCTATTGGATAATCTGTGGGGAGACTCAAGCTTCTAACAATCCATATTCACTCCCCATGAACTAACACAGGCCCATTGAATAAGGAGACACAAAACTAACCTTAAAAAAAGGGAACACGATGTAATGCTGATACTTGTGGACTGATAGAAAAGTGTGTAGGATTGGAAAGTAATTCTAGCTAAGTGGAATTGCACATAGCCAGATTGATGCACTTGGAAAATTGCTTTATTCCTTCTTTTTCTGTTTACTCTGATGTGGCAATTTCTCATGGCTAATCTTCAACCATATCTATCTAACTTGTCATTAGCTGGTTTACACTGTTACAGTATAATTGTGTGTCAAAACACTTTTGACATGCACTTAGGTTATGTATTTATGCGCCTTCCTTTTCATTGTATATAGAAGCAAGTTGACTTGTTGAATTTATCTGGTCCACAAATAACCTTAATTCTACACTTTCTTTTTATCAAACCACTTTATCAGCTAACAAAAGGATCTGAATCAGTGATATCAAATGAAATATTTAGTAACTGTTGTTTTTTTCCTCTATCTTTGCTTGCATACAGTTACTGTCTGCATTATAATATTTTTAAAGTGGTTTTTTCCTATTAAATTTTTCTACAGTTTTTCTAACACAATTTTGCTGGACAGTGACTCCAACCTGCCAAGCAAATTTTGTCAATATTCTAACTTAACTACTTATGCCACAATTACTATATGAATTTCTTGAACAAATAAAAATAATCCAGCAGATAGATATGAAGATACCACTCAGACTTTTTGATTCTCTCAGATGTTTTTCACAAGGGAAAATCCAAGGCTGGTTTCTCATAAAATGGTTAATTTAAGGTTAGGAAACCTAGTATTGGATTAAAAGCGTCCATAAGACACCACACTGAAAAAATATAATTTTTATGCTTCATGTATAGTTCAACATTTTTGAAGATGAAACTTTGCCCCAGCAGATGTTATATCTGGTCATTTCACCTTCTAGAGCCAGTAAAACAAGATAAAGTCTAAACAAAGATAGACCAAGACTGAGACAAAGCACAAGTCCAGTTTTAGCTAACTTGGAGGAAATGTTACCACATGGGTGTTTCTGATTCACTTGGTGAGCCCAGTGCATCACAGATCCAAGATGAATTAATGAAAAGCAATACCCATGGTAAAGACAAGAGAGATTTATACTTTCACAGCTGTTGTAGGTCAAGTTCAAATTTAGAAGAAAGCTTAGAGTTTACTTGTAACCTGCACTATGTGACAATATTAAACCAACTGCTCCTTGCTAGAACTTTGTCATATATTTCATTGTAAATAAGATAGGGGAAAAACATGTCCTGTTTTGAAGTGAAAAATTTATATTTTCCCCTTATTTTGCCTGTATATGGAAAAGAATTATTTAAGGAAAACTAGGAAAATTATCATAATTGTAAATTTTCTGGTTTAAGTTGCTCAGTATTTCTTTAGAAATATTCTCCAAATTGTGAAATGAAAATTTCTTACTACATTCTTTGTTGTGTCACCTGGAAGAACAAGTAGGTCACGTTTACAAAATGCAAACAAATTTTCTAGATAGTTCTTCTCTAGAATTTGCTCCAGAGTAATTCTAAATTATAGTAAATGTCAGGTACTTTATTAAAAATTAAAAATACCTTTCCTGATAATAAAATAATAATAAAATCAACCCACTGAAAACTTGGTGTGAGCAAAATAGTAATAAAAATATCACTGTCAACCACATAATAAGATTCATTATTTTATTTATTGTTCCTATAGCAATTTTTACCATTCATTATTACAATAGTAAACCCTATTTGTATGTAGCATTTTCCTATGTACAAAACTCTGGCACTTGGGCATGCACTGGAGGGCTTCCAGACTTTTTCAGATGGCTGAAAAAGTGTTTTGGAAAATTAGAATTTTTTTGGAAAATTAGAAATTTTTTTTTGTACTGAGAGAAATTACACATAGGCAAGCTGAGATGTTTGGATTGGTACAGTGTCTTATTCATCAGCAACTAAGCCATGAGAAAATTTCCACTGTAAAAAAGTGCTTCTCTTCTTTTTGTCCCTTTGCTAATTTGAGACACTCTCAAGATAAAAAAAAAAAAAAAAAGAAAGAAAAAAAGAAGAAGCAAAAAAAAAAAGGGAATTACAGTAATATGATTCAAAGCACAACTTGTCGCAGCAATCATGGAAGTCATGGGTCACGTGGTCATACAACTGCAATGAGAGTCAGCAAAGTTTGAAAAGCTGGTAAATATGCAGAAGCTGTCAAGGACACTGACAATTGCTTCTAAAATTCTAGTTTTCAAATTAATACTTGAATAGTCAGTTAGCTTTGAGAGAAGTTGTCGCTTTCATAGTATTTGTTTTGCTATCTTTTGGAGAAGCCTATTAAATTCTTATTTCCCATGGAAAAGACAAGAGCAGTAGGAAGCAGAGATGTGAAAAGCTGCTTCGTATTATTTAGAGACCACAAAGAAGTCCAGAAAATCTGGCTAATACAATGTGCTGCCAAGATGGACACAGATTGACAAGACTGAGAAAGACTTATAAATCACAAGGCCATTTTGTGAGGAATTCCTGTAAGGAAGTTGGCTTTATTTACCCTGGAAGAGATTTAGTCAATAAGCCTCACTATGGATATGTCTGTATACAAACTGTTTTTTCTTAGTCTGTCATAGTTGCTTCTCTTTATATGCCCTTGGTTAAAACAACCTCTGTCAGCAGAAGCAGAGTATTGCCAGTGTAACTTTCACCAGCTGCTGTTTTCATTTCATTTCAAAATATGATGTGATAAAAATAAAATCCATAGTAGCTGTAATAGTAGTTCTCAACTCAGAGTTATATGATAAATACAGACCCTGAAGTCTGTGTGTAGATGAAATGTTTGTAGTGGGGTGTTTATTATTTTAGGAATACTTTCTCCCTACTGCTATTATGATGTGTTGGTACACATTGCTATGCAGCATATTCCAGCATCTACTAATTGTTGTTTACTACTAGGGTTAAGAGTCACCATAATCTACCCAACGGGCATTTTCTTTTCTGTTTTATGATGTCCAAAGATTTTTGAAAAGCACCAACACATTCTTACCATTCATTATTAATACTGAAATCTTAAGGTTGGGCTTGGAAAAACAAGGGAATATTTTGACTTAGTTTTACTACATCTATCCTAAAAGGGATTGCTAATTTTCTCTTGTTGTCATTTTGAATTCCAGATATTACAATCATTAGGCCTGGACATTGTGAGTAAAATTCCAGTCCTTATGTGTACCTGGTGTTCAGTTCATCCAGAATTTTAAAGCATGAAGAAAGAGACATAGAAGGATAGAAATGGTGACAATAGTTTTTTCCTTATAAGACAGTATCAATAGAGAAGATAAAAATAAACTTTCTGCAGGTTCCCTGAACATGGGATAAGAAATAAAGGTTCTGAATTGTAGAAAGGAGAGTTAGGAGAATATTCATAATATTCTTGTAGGATGGAAGATGAAGACTCCTCCCTCTCCAATCAAAGAAGCTTATGCAAAGAAGTGTGTCTTGGGGACAGGAGAGGAGAGGCAGGGTAGGTCTGTAGTGCCCAGCTGCTTACAAAAGATGGTGACCATGTGGTACTCATGAGCAGAGTCCCAGCTACTGGCTCTAGTTTGTCTTCTGAGCTGTTGTTTTAGCTGGGATATGGCTCAAGCCAACTGCAGGCTCCTTGGAGTACCTAGGATGTCACTTTTCTAGTCTAAGCTATTACTCTGCCTCTGTCCTGCAGAATACCGGGTGTGATACCAGCTCCTGGCACAGCTAGGCAGGTATTGAGAGGTACATAGTACAGATATTTTAGAAACCTATGATATTAACTGATTTCAAGTAATATGTACAATATTTTTTTTCCATCTGGTACTTGTGAGTATGCTTGGAGTGTTCCCAACAACAGCACTTCCTCTCTCAAGATCTTACAGTGTAGCAGAGCCCTTTTGAATGATCCCTTCAGTATGCTTTTGTCCATGAAAGGCAGTACAGATTTCATATAAACTGTATAAACTGTGACTCTAAGGGGTGTTGAACCACAGGAATGTCCCTCAGAGCTATTGCTAGTTCTTCAATGCAGTCTGTGGAAAGGACAGAACTGCTACAGAAACCAACAACATGATTTTGAAATATTAGTGAGAAGTGAATTCAGGAACATTTAAGTTCCTTTTGTTACATCTCTTACTGGAAAAAGGAGACATGATAGAGAGATGTGTAAAGCTGTGGACACAGACTGTATCCACAGTATGCATGACACACTGTACTCCTTATGTCTCAGAGAGTGAATACATGAGTATTATGTTCACTGAATAGGGACTGAGGAAAAGAACCAAAACTTCTCATGGTTTTGTATGTTCAAAATTTACAAGTAAATTTTGCAGTAAATGCAGATTTGTCATTCAGAAGGACTTATGATCATAGATTATGAACAGCAAATAGGTGATAAAGTATGTTGTGCACATCAGTGTCATGTTCATTTAGCCTCACTATGAACTTCACTGGCTCATAAGGGTGTAAACATTAAATAGAGATACGTATTTTCAATCTCCTTCAGCTGCAGCATATCACTATGATTATGATTCTATGTAAGCTTCTACAAAAACTTTCAAGATTCCTGGTTTAATAATTAAAGTTCACTGATTGATATTCATGTGTCAACCAATTTCATCTAAGTATGGGCTACCAGAAGGGGTAGTTTTGTCTTATCCCTCATTCCCAACTGCAAAGGTCACTTCTGTCAGAAATGGTGCTCTGTTCGCAGTGGAAATCTAACCCATGGGAAAAAAAAAGAATGCAAAAATAAAATTACCTTTCATCCACATCAGCTGCAGTTTCATCCTGCAACCCCAGGGCCTTAGTGCAGGCATGAGGGTCTGAGAGAGGAAGCAGAACTGGCAGTGGGGACTAGGGGATCAGTGGGACCTCCCTTCTCCACAGCAACCCACGTTTAGCCCAGCACAATCTCAACTGCAGTCTCAGTGTTTCCACTGCATTTAAAAAATGCCTTTACTGTCCCCTTTGTGTGGGTAAAATACACAGTTACCTATTTATTTCTATTGACATACCTGTTTAATAGTTCCTTGTGGGACACTTAGACTGGTGCTTGGATATTCTCCCCAACTGAATATACTTAGAGCAATGTGCAACACTATCCTACTATACTATGTACACATTATATATAGGAATAATTATATATTATATATAATAATATATAATTATTACTATATTGTTATGATAAAATGTATGTTACTATAATATTAATAACCTATGGTTATTAAGTTATTTCCCAATGTTTTAATTACTGGCATTCTTCCAAAACCAAGGGCAACAAAAGGATTGAGCTTAAAATGAGTTTAATTACTGTAGTTTACCTTGTGGGTTTTCTTTATAAACAAAGAAATAACCCCCCCTACAATTCATCATCAATGTGGATAAAATAATGTAAAGTTCACTCTACACTTTTCTCTCATAAAATTGCTTCTTTCCTTGCTGCTCTGAAATCCATGCCTATGTACTTACCGTTCCACAAGTTCCCCTCCCTGATTTTGTGGCTATTTGAGACCTTAACTTCAAGGGGTGATGTGGGTTGTTACTGCTGTGGTACAGAAGCATGAAAACCAGGCATTTTTAAAGATTAAGGCTTGATGGCAGATCCAAATAATGCAGTTCCAAACAAAGTTCAAACTGCCAAAGGCCAATTTTATATCCCCTACTTCACTGCACTTGAACATGAGCTGTGAAAGATGGATTTATAACCCAGCTGTGGTTTCCTTGAGCATTCTGACTTTGCTCCTCATGGGCCAATAGGCTGAATCAAAAATATTACTTTGAAACTACATATATGTGAAAAAATGAAAAGCGAAATATTTTATTCTTCAGACTGGGAGAAAATTAGCTGCTTTGAAAATGTTCACTGCGATAGTGTCACGTGGGATGGCAATTTCTCATCCTCTTCTATCTGTTCCTGTCTTCATGCGTTACATCTTTGCTCTCTTCCATTTTTCACTTGTTTGATCCCTTTCAACTGAGTGGGACGCTCACTACCTCTCTCTTTATTTCGTAAATTATTTCATTGCAAGTCTGGATCACCTTCGTATTTCTCCTGTTGTCGCTGTGTTTGAATTGTTTGGAGCAGACGCTCCCCCTGGTGCTGTTTTGTAGTGCACAACACAGTTCAGTCAAAGTGGGTAAGTTTCCACTTATCTAGCAAATTTCTAGGGGAATAAAGGAAATTAGTATTGAAAATAATTTTTCAAATTTGAAATTTCATCTACTCCTCATTTAAACAGCAGCTTTGAGTAATTTCTCCATAATAAAATTGAATTAATTTTCTTAAAAGCTTAATCTACTAGCAGTAGCAAACCCTAAGAAAAATGGGGAGAATTTGAAAGTTTTCAGTCTGCAAAACCTGAAGTCGGTTCTTCCCCATGTATTTCTTCTCCAAAACTCCCATGCACCACATCATTCCCACAAGGAAGGCCACATGACTGTCTGAAGAAGTTGTGCTGCAGACTGCCTTAACCAGCTTGGGTTTTTTACAAACACCTTCTATCTACCAGTTTGGACTTGTAGCTGTTTTGGTATTCTTACAGCCCAGTGTTGCACCTACATATGCATAACTGTTTGACTGTAAATTAGCCTTGTGATTTCAGTGAAATCTGCCTACAGGTATAACAGTCTGTGCAATTTTGTGACCTGCTGTGACTTGAATTCTTTCAGGTTTTCTTGTAAAAGTGATCAGAGCAATTTTGCTTCTTTGCATTCACATTCAATCAATTAAACACATGGAAAGGTCACTGCTAATGTAAAAAGCTGTTCCATAAACCTCCTCCACTGTTCTGACTAGGATTGAATTTACACTTTGATAGAGCATTAAAAAAATGAGCTCTTCAAGTAAACACTGTACAAGCAGCACGGGCTTTTGCAGTCAGTGTTTCTCCTGACTTCCTCAATTTGATTTAAAATCACAGAAGATGTGGTGCCCGTTTTAAGTCTTGAGCTTCCTCTCTTGCCATCAAGTGCAAATTTAACCTGTTCAGGGGCAAAAACCAAAGCTGCAAGACAGGCAGAATGCAAACACAGCTTAAGTGTTATGGCCTCAAAGCTTGTAAAATTAGGGGGTTCTGGTTCATTGGCCCCCTGTCCGAAGGTCGCACGGTGCACACTCTCCTCCCCAAGCGCGCCGGGCGCTCGGGACACCGGGGCTGGGACTCGAACCCGCGCTCTGGAGCGGACGAGGGCGGGTGTTTGCACGTGCGCATGCGCGCCGCCGGCGGGGCGGTCACGAGGTGGAGATGCCGCGGCTGCTGGAGAAGCTCCCGGCGGGCCGAGCTCTCGAGGTGGGCTCCGGCCGGGCCGGGTCGGGCAGGGCAGGGCAGGGCAGGCGGGTCGGCCGGCCGGCCGGGGGGAGCCGCCCTCCGGCACCTGTGGGGGAGGCAGGCCCCGCCGGCGGCGCGGGGCTCAGAGCGGGCCGCCCCTCCCTTCCCGGCAGGCCGCAGTGCAGAGGGCAGTGCTTTGGCAGGCTCGGGAGGGCACGGCGCCGGAACGCGGCTCGGGTTGTGCTGTGCGGGCCGGCAGTGCCGGTGCGCGGGGGCTGAGCCGCCCTGGGACTCGGCATCTGGGCAGGACTGAAGTTGTGCTCGGCGCTGTTCAGTCCGCTTGTAAGTCCAGGGTGAACGTGAATCACGTTGTGATTCCTGTGGCCAGACCTCGCGACTTGCCTTTAAGGCGACAAGGGAGGAGGGCTCATATTCAGGGAGTACCTGTTCGGGGCTTTTCTGAATAATGCCCGGGCTGCCGTCTGGAAGCACTGAGGCAGTCCCCAGTGGAGGGAGGTTTGATAACTGAAGTGCTTGATCAGTCTCATATTCAGTCTCAGAAGTACAGATTAACTGTGAGAGAATTATAAATTATGCATCGCATCCTTTCAGTTCCTTCATAAGGTAATTGATGGCATCTGTGGCCGTGCGTACCCGCGATACCAGGATTATGGCAATGTTTGGAGCTTGGCAGAGTGGATGGAGGTTTTAGAAGAAACTATGAGATATTTCAAAACTGCAGTTGGCAAAAATATGTCTGATGAAGAGGTAAGGGCTCATCACTGACTTGGACAGATCATGACTGGAGTGATTTGTAGTTTGTTTAATCCTAAAATATTTTTATAGTGTAGGATTTGAATGGTAGTAAATTCAGTCTAAATAGGTAGAAGGTAAGCAGCATTTAGAGATACACTGCCAAGACTTCTACAACAAAAAGTGAAATAGATGCTGGCTTTTAAATATTTTTCTAATATCACAGGATACTTGTTAAAATACTGGTTTAATCACTTAAATTGGTATTTTGAGTATCCCCAGATTAAAACTGTTTCTGTAATACTACTCATTAACAATAAAACCAGTTCACTTTCTTGTTTGATTTTCTTTATTTGTTAGTACTGCATTGAAGTGGTGTAAAATATTGACTGTATGTAAATAAATTTTGTAAAAAATCTAAGTGTGAATGGGAGGACCACGTGGTACAGGGACTGCAGTTCAGGACGTTCCTATAGGTATAAACTTTGCAAAATCTTTTATTATTAGAAATATTAATTCTCATCTCTTGCATATTGCTGGTATTTTGGCCACCTGCTAGCAGCAGGGTCAAAGAAAGGCAGCTGTGTAGCCTTGGGGACCTCCCTACATCAGTATTTCTGTTTCAGCTGAGCTGATGTATTTAGCCTCTGCCCTGGAGCTGAGAAGCTTGCAGACCTACACCTGAGTTGTTTGGGGGTGTGATGTTCTTTTGATTTCAGAGTGACATGTTAGAAGGCTGATAAAACCTCTGTTCTCTGGTGTCTTTTTTAATTTAAATGATTCTTTTTTTCTCTGTGTGTTGCTGTGGTAAACACTGACTCTTAACTACCAAAGACAGAGAGCAGCCACAAAGGGCAGTTATCAGCTTAGATATTTTAGTTATTGCAGATGGTACAGGTTAATTCTGTGCTTCATAGTGCAAGTAATCATGGTTTTAATTTTATTTTTACTTTTTAGGCTGCTCAGCAGATAGAGGAGTTAAATTCAGATTATCAAGAAGCAATCACAAAATGTCTGAAAGGTAGAAAGGAGGAAATCAGAAATGCCCTAGTAGAAAATGTACATGCAATCTCTTCTGCCCAGCTGCAGGATTTTGACTGGCAGTTAAAGGTGAGACTGTTGCTTTGATATTGTTTGAAAGAAATGTTCTACAACAGGGAAGTAACTTGGTTCAGTCCCATTAGGCCTGCTTCCTCTGCAGAGTGGTTCAGGTATTTTAGGTGTTGCAAAAGTTCGTTAATGACTGACACAAAAACACATCAAAGACTTGCCAGAAATTTGCAAATGTAAATTTTAAAACTTTGTTTTATTTTGTTTTTCCCCTCTTTTCTTTTTAAGCTGCTCAGGGAGACTTGGTGCTATTCAGGAGCACCTGAATGTTTTGTATGCTGTTATAATTTGAGGCCTGAATAAACAGTGTTTACTCTCAAAGGAAGAAGTATATGCTTAATTTTAAAATCAGCTAACTGATTCAGTCAAATAATTGACTGATAAGTTTTCTTGACTTTCTTCAAATGTTCATATTTTTGCAATGGACATTTAATAAGTAGTTTGAAATAATTTATCATTAGACCTCCTGTTTTGGTAATAAACCAGTGATACTGGTGTTGCCTAAGTTAGGATGGGGCTCTGAGGTTATGAGATCTTAAGCTTGATCAAAGACTTAAAAACATTACTTATACTGTTTATATTTTTGGTTAGACTGTGAGAGCTGTTAAACAGATTTGTAGAGCTGTTAAGTAGTTTTCCATGTTTACAAGAGTGCTCAATAGTTTCTGCAGCAAACAGCTTTGGAAATCAAAGAACAATGCCCAAAACAGACAAGTTTATGCAAGAGCAGATATGACATCATAATGTGCTTTAGATGAACTGGGCTTGATCTCTTGCTAACTGCATTTACTGGTGATGAAAATATGAACTCATGTGAACTCTTGTTTTTTGTTTGTGGCTTCTTTTAAATTTTTCATCTAGAGAATTTTTTGCGTTTCTTCCTATTTTGTGATGCAAATTTCTGGTACTATTATTTTTCTTAAAACCACTTTTTTCCCCCCTTGAGCTTGTTATGATTTTTTTTTCACTTGCCATGATTGAGCTTTACTGCATTCTGTTCTCTAAATAAAGATAGGTCTGTACAATACTAACCTATAGTACTGTCAACTGATCTTTGATTTTAATGCATTTTAAAAGCCTTGTTGATGCTAGAGTGAGCATTGTAGTCAATAAAAAAGCACAATTGGCGTGTAACCTGCCTCAGTGTTTGTCGAATAGGATATCTGACAATGTGTTTGATCAGCTGCAGAGTGTTGAAAAATGCATAAAGGTCTCCTCCTTCTCCCAACAAACCCATTCTGTAAAACCCTTCTTGTTGATTAGAAGACCCATTTGATTGTGGTGATTTCAGAATCTAAGTAATTCATTAAGAGCCATGATCAAATGTATCCTTTGTTTTCACCTAGAATACCAAAATGTGGTAGTCCAGAATTTTAACAAATTTGTTTTGGCAAGTATATATGACAAGTCTGTGAAGAGGATGGTTGGTCTTTATTCAATGTATCATTGGTATCAACAAGCAAACAAAAATCCCAATAATGGAGGAAAAAACCCTGAAAACAGCAGAGATGACTTATTTGGAGTTAAGTTTGTCATGCTGATGTTTGTTCTGGTATTACAAGTTCAATATGAAATACAGATGTGATATTATGAAAGACTAAAAATTTAATGGCTCCACCTTATACTTTATTGTTATTGTGTCAATCTGCATAGCTTGCTCTCTCCAGTGATAAGATCTCCATGCTGCAAATGCCACTCCTCAATCTTGATTTGGATGTGAGAGAAAATGGTGAAATTAAGCCAATTTCTATAGAGATGAATAAGGAAGAGTTGCAAAACCTAATAAATGCACTGGAAGCTGCTAATAAGGTAACTTTTACTGATGTAATATTTTGTTCCTGACTTGTTAGGTACTGATTTATATTAAGCAGAATTCATAGAATCATGGCATAATTTGGGTTGAAAAGGATCTGTAAAGGTTGTCTAGTCTAAGCTCACTGCAATGAGCAGGGACATTTTTTACTAGATCATGTTGCTCAGAGCCCTCTCCAGCCTGATGCAGGGGTGAGGCATCTGTGTCCAGTGTTTCACCACCCTCATTGTAAAAAATTTCTTCCTAATATCTAGACTAAATCTAATTTCTTTAATTTTATATGATTACCCCTATCCTATGCTGAAAGATTGGTGAGAACTCCCATGTTTCCCTCAGCTTCACAAAATGTCAGTGTCTGGGAGACTTATTTGGTTCATATTAAGTCCTTTAATTTCCATGGCACATGGTGAATCAGGAAGAAAGTTACAAAGATTACAGTATAGTGACCCAAGAAGAGAATTTCAAGTCAAACTATAAGGCTTCTGAGACACTGAAGGGTCTCAGATTTCTTAACAGAAAAGGCTAAGGAAAATGAGGATTTGAAGAAAATTGTGTTTGCAGGAAATTATAGCCCTTAAGAGCTTTCACAGCTTGCTTCCATATGGATTTTCTTCCCTGCAAAACTAAATAAAAATAGTATGTGAGCAATGATTCTTCCAGGACAGACTTCAGTGTTCACATGCTCTTTGTTCTGCTGGAGGGTCTGTCTGGAAGCTGTGGGATGTGTCATCTCCATACTTAGTTCTGTGGGCACACGAGGAGGAATTCACTTCAGAATTGGTCCCTTGGCTCTGCTTTGTGCTGAAGGAATCTCACTGCACCTGGACTTGCTATTCTGCTTTTTGATTGCAGGCAGCTAAAGAATAGCTTGAGTGCAGTAAAGGGTAAAGAAAGGTATTTTAAGTGATGGTTTTGTGGGATTGTAAAAGAGAGTTGAGAGGGGAATGGTGTACTGTCTAGAGGAAAGATGCTTAATCAGTTGCATATTATACTGAAACAGAAAGCAAAAGGCTTCTTTTCAAAGGTTGCTTAAATTTTGTTCTTAACCATCTTTAATCTCATTCCTTTTCTCCTTTTTGAAGGTTGTCTTACAACTGAAATGATGGAATTCAGATCAACAGTACCTTCTGGTGATGGCTCCCTAAATGATTTGGGGAAAAAATGTGTTTACTGCAAAGTGGGAAGGTTTTGGTGCTGTAAAATACTGAAGTCAGAAGACTGCTATGACCAAATGAACTACTAATGCTTCAATAAAAATAATAAATTCTTGTATCTATTTGACCAAAAATACATAAATCTAATGTACAGTTGCTTTATATAAATACTAAAGATTTATAGACATTTGGAAGATAATCACTTAAAACATGTGCCATATTTGTTTTGGTAAAACTTTGGCAGTGACTGCACAGGTGCCTGGTAAAACTAAGGCATCTTACTTGCATTTTATGTTACCTTATCTAAAGTGCCATGCTAATGAAGAATGAGAGAGTATTTGTAGCATTAATGTATTTATACTTGTAAATATGGTAAATAAACATCTGACTTTGTGTGTGTGAATAATTGTAGTAGGCTGCTTTTTCATTTATGAATCACTAAACACAATCTTTTTAGATGCTTTTAGGGAAAATCACCTTTACAAACAAAACTAGTGTAGAATGACAGAACAGTTGAGGTTAGATGTGAGCTCTGGAGGTTACCTTCATTGCTCAAACAGGGTAATGTAGAGCAGGATGTACAGGCCTGTCTCCAGATGTCTTGAGTATTTCCCAGTGATTGATGCACCACAATTTCTCTAGGCAATCTGTTCAGTGCTCAGAAGTTGCAGAAAAAGCACTCCAGCTTTATTCAGAGTAAAATTGTAGTTTTTAGTTTAGTTTTTGCATCTTAGTTGGTAGCTTTTCAATTAAAAATATTAATGTTTTCAAAAGGGGGTGCAGTGCTGGAGAGGAGCTGACCTATATAGACTATGAGAAAGATATTCCTAGCTCACTTAATACAGGAGATAATTAGTAAATTCTACTCTAAACTTTTCTGAAACCAGACAGAGTTTTGATTGTAGTATGTAACAATAGTTAAAAGCACTAACACTAGGGAAGGGTACACCAGAGGTCTTACATTTTCTACTATTTTTTAGACCACTTTTCCATACATAAAGAGCAAATTATCTGTAATGCTTACATGAATACTGATGTATGATTCTCATTGTGTGCGTATGTGTGTCTTAGGCAAGTTTTGTATAATAATAAGGAAAATTACTGATGACTTAACTTTATTCCTAGTTTCAAAATCAGGGTCTTGAGTTTATTCCACTGTATTTTGTTGTGCCACAGGTTTTCATATATGCAAAGTTTAGTACAGTAATATTAAATAATGGACTTCAGAGTACTGGTCACAAAAGAGGAGGAAAAGAAGCTCTTGTAGAAAGGCTTCTATAAAGAGGATTTTAATGGGTTTAATAGATAGGAAATCTAGTATATTGTTTCTCTCTTATTTGGCACTGATACATTTAATCAGATATACATGTTCAGTCTCAGCAACTGAAGAATGAAGAAGTGTGGAGAAGTGGGTAAAGTTGTAAAGAGGAAAGAGTGGAAGATGTATCTTAGTGAAAGGAGTGCAACCTCTAACAGATATGGCTTGATCATAGTCTCAAATCTCCATAAGCAACAAATTTCATAATGGATCAAATATAACAGATAAAGGCCTTGTATAAATGGTACAAAATTCAAACTAAAAATCAGATTGGAATTGATAATTGTTTAATTTTATTAAAAATCTGGAAAGAGTTACTACAGGTTGTCCAGCAGCATGGTAGGAGGATGCTGGTTTTTTAATTGTGAGTGTAAGGAATAAATTTACCAAGTCTCTTTATTTTACTTATAGGTATATTTGTGTTGACTATGCTTTTTCCTTTCCTCTAGATCTAGTTGCTTTATAGGTGAATATGGCCTTATGTGTTCAAATGCTCCATGTAGTATATGATGCATGTCTGAAGGTATAACTCTTGCTCATCTGATGGGCATGTATTGCTGAAAGGCTTGTCTAGAGAAAAGAGGCTTTACTTTTTGTTTCTATTGTTGCCATGCTGTTTTTTATCAAAACTCAAAAGGACTGGAAACTACTTTTATTTATAGTTGCAGATCTAATAACAGCAATTTATTTCATAAAAGTGTACTCTATTGTTTGGGATGTCGTTTGGACAGAAGAAACTTGTGTGCTGATGTATTCATATAATTTATAGATGTACTGTGAAAACTGAAAAAAAACATACCTAGAAATTCTGTACTTCAGTGAAAGATGGATATTTAAAACTAATTTTTAGTGTCTTGCTGAATGAACTTTTGTGTTGCTGCCTCTTAGTTTTCAACATCAACCGTTCAAAAATACAAAATAGTGGTATTTTCTCAATAACAAGAGGCCACAAATAATAACTTCCATTTTTATGTACAACCAGTGAAACTTCTGTTGCGGAATCTGCTACAGATTCTACTTTCAATATTTGTGACTTTTTCTTAATAGTAGACTTAAAGTGTTTACATAGCTTCATTTTAAATTCTCCAGCAACTTCTGTAATAATGGATTTCTAATTAAGGGTATGTAGTGGTGTTCAGTCTGTAGTATCATCCTATATTTCTCTGTCCTCTACTGCAGCACTGAACAGAAAAGGCTGAAAAAGTCTTTTTTCAATGGTTTTTTGCTTTAACAAGAAGACAGGTTTCTGATACTGCTGTTGTTGACAGAAATAAATGTGCAATGAGATGCTTTTTTTAATAGGTGTTAGACTTTATTGAAAAAGAGTATTTTTAATATAACCATCAAAATTAAGTTTTTAATAGGGGGCATAACAACACAGTGTGAATGGCTAGAGGGAGACAGGAGCTCCAGTTGACAAGCAGTTGAGAAGCAGGAGCTAAAACATGGCATTCTATTTGAAATGTGCATCCTGACCTTACATCTCTACAGAGCAATGATAGGCACATAATGGCCTCCAGCAGATGGCAAGGAAAAGGACCAGAAAGAATGGAGAACAGAGCTTGCTCTTTGTACTGTCTGTCAGATTTTATTTCTTTTTCTCTTTGCTCAGAGAATTAGGTACTTCTGGAACAAGCAAGGTCTCCTGTTGTGACAGATAAGGCCTTTGTGGAGACTGTACCAGACCAGATTAATGAAAAAAGCCAGAGCTTTCACAAGACCCATTGCAGTGGTGTCATCTTCAGCTACACTTAGCTGGATGCAGGTAGACATAAGCAGGTAGTAAATAGGGCAAACCTACACAGGACAAAAGCATCTGTAACAAGCTTGTGGCCAGGAGCATGTCTTGAGGAGAGTTTGTGGTGTGAGGAGCCCCACTGACAAAGAAACTTGTGCCTGTGACTAAGAATTAGGCCAAAGGTATGAGAGTTTAAAGAAGCCCAATTAGCATCAAAGAACTGAATTTTGTCCTTGCTTTTCTGCTCTGTTTGCCAATATCTGTATTTTCCTACATTCTTTCACGTGTGAGCTCTTTCTGATTAACTGGCTGCAGCATGTGGAATAGCTCTGGAGTTTGCACATCCCACCACACTAACTGGTAAGTATTGTTCCCAGGAGGTGCTGCTCCTTTGGCCCAATTCTAGACCCTGGGTTCCTGTTCTCCCAGTCCTTACCTGGCAGAGCAGCTCACTTCTGGGGCCTGCAGTGGCATGGGCAAAAAGCCCCCAAGCCAACCATCATAAAGGTGTTCAGGAAATCTCTCTGGTTTTGCAGGTACTAAGGAGAGGCCTATTGAGTATGTAATTTACACCAGAAACAAAACTTTGTACAGGAGGCTTTTTGAACCAAAAGCTAATGAAATCAGTACCTACCATATAATAGACACACTGTAGGAAGTTTTAATTTCACCACCTAAAAAGCACCTACAGAAATTCACATTGCATAAACAGACCTGCAATTTGAATCAGAAAATCAGCATATCTTGATACAAAATATAAAAAGTGAATTATAAAAATAATGTTACTTGCCCTCTGCTGGCGTTCATTGCATTTTTCTCTGTTTCACAGAACTCTTCCCTTGATTTCAGAAAAAACTTTTTTTCATATCAGCCATGTCAGCTTTGATCTTGGTATGCTAAAGGGAACCAGAACTGCATATGAGCAGCAAACTGTCAGTATGGAATTGACAATTGTTTATAAAACTGCTTTTGCAACAAAGCTATTATATATGCCAAGAAGCTGTGTTTTTAAAAGATCTAAATAAGTCTGTAGAACATTTCTGAGTTCTGAAGCAAGCCTTTCTGATGGGAAACATGTTGAGACATAATTATGCTTTCTTCTGAAAGGTGGTATTAAGAACCAGTAACACCCTATCCTGAAGTATGCACATTTTGCTATCATTTTGATTTCTGAATTAATATTTAAAATGCAGTATCAGCAGTAAAGGGATTTTTACTCTTCTAGTACTAAAGAATGCTTTCATAAGTGCATCAAGATAGTCCATAATTTTTTTTACTTTAAATCAACCTCAGTTACATTTGGTGGTATACACTCTTTCCTCTGTAAAATTTTAGTTCATACCTGCTTCAGAGCTTCTCCAGAAAGACCAAATGACTCCCACCAAAACCTAGAAAAGGAGGCAAATATCACAAATATCATTCTTTGTACTTTTTCAGGCCTGTGTGGAGAGTACTACAGAGAGAAGGCTCTGGCTATTTTTAAGCACTGGGTTACTCAGCTAGTTTAGCTAATAGAGTAATGAAAGGCACTGGAAGGTGTGGGGATTTTTATAACTGGGATTTGCCACAGTTCCACAGGGACTGCTTTGGTGATGGACTATCTGTGGGGAAGGGTTCCTAGCACCATATAGATTAAATAAATTTTTTTGATGGCTACAGTAATTTTTTTGGAGGGGGTGAAGGCAGAGGTTTCAGATCTGTCATAGTTCTATTGATATTGTTTTAAATGGGAGCCAGAGCAACGCTGGATCATCTGAGAGCTGCTATAAACTTCCTTTGTAAAAACCAGTCCTGAATTCTTTACCTATGCCAAAGTCTCATTCAGCTCTTTCTTGAAATGATGATTTGCCTGATTTGTTTCAGAAATGTTAGCTATAGTGTACAACATTCAAAGTTTCTTCTAAAAATCTAAAAAAAAATCAGGTAATATGTTGTCAGCTAGATCAAAACAGCAAATGAAGTTTCAGAGACGGGAACAAGGAGACTGGTATGTTCACAAATGAGATGGCTGATGTTCTCACCAAAAGGCATGATCTGCTAAAGGAAACCATCTTTCTTACACTTTGGCAGTGTGACTGATTTTATACTTTTGCATGAGACTGTGCAGGTACAGAGAGCCAGGGATGAGTTAAAAGAAATTGGTCAGAGATGACCTCTAACAATATGACATACTTCTGCTGCCATGTAATTATATTAGTTCCTCATTGAGATTCATACTCAAATGCAATTGGACTTTGCAATAAAAAAATGTGAAAGAGTGAGTACCAGGCCATTTCTTAGATTGGCACCAGCATGGGACAAGAAGGGATGTTTTTATAATTCTGGGAGATTCAAGATTACTTACAAAATAATTGAGAAATACACATGGCAAGGAACAAACAACACCATTAGAGTTACCTCTGCACTCCAAGGCAGCAAGTAGACCAAAGTCACCTGGTCTTCTTTTAAGAAATGGTACCTTTTTTATTCATTACTTAATTCTTTCAGCCAGTGCATATACATTTCAGCATTATTACATGCTGAAATTCATTCTTGTGTGATTCTTGCCTTGCTTGGGCTGCAGGATGATTGGCTGCCCAAGGAGGTAGGAGGAAATGCACAGTCACAGATGTGGGGAGGTCATGCTTTGTAATAGAGAACCCATTTTTAAAGTATTTTTTTACATAACAGATATAATCCAGCCTTTTTTTACTAATACTCCCAAGGACATATTAGCAATGCATCCTCAATATGTGAAAATTCATGGGAACAGGCTCCTTGGTGATAGGAAACAGCTGGTGGAATGTGGCCCTCAGCCCCTGGGTGACTTTCCTGGTGATTTATGTCAAGAAATCCTCTACTTGCAGTACAAAGGGAAGGAACATTTCCTGTAAGGGTGAACTAGGTGAACCAGCAGATATTCTGAAATTGCAACCTCTGTGCTGTTCAGTGGTAGCATAAAGAAATGTAATGTCAAAAATATTCCTGTTTCACTGAAGAGACTGGTTTTTGTGTCTATGAAGGCTGACAAGAGGGGTGATTATTGTGACGTTTGTCCTAGCTAACCTAGCTGCTTTGTTGAAACTTGTAGGAATGTAGTATCTCACATCCTTACTGTTTTTTTAGCTTTTGAACAAAAAGAAAATTATTGGTTGATATTATCAATAGATTCAAATATTGTTGGGAGACTCCCAGGTAGGCACACAAATGTACATGCTCAGGGACAGTAGAAACTCAACACCTCAGGAAACCCAGCCAAAAATGACTTCCAGTAGAAATTGCATGAGAGCTGCACAAACTGCATGGGAGTTTAGCTAAAATCTAATTAGCAACAGGACCTTACCTGTGCTGATCTTGAAGTCTGGTTCTTCAGGGTAGGGAAACTACTGAAGTACAGCTGTGAGGGAACTTAGCATTACAGCATTATTCAGCTTTATTGTATGAAGCCAGCCAAATTACTCCAACTTATTGACTATAAATGGACTCATTTTGCCATGCCATACCACTAATAACCACTGGCTTTTCCTTGCTACCAAGCTATTGCTCTCAGTGAGAAATGATTTCTTCTGCTTTTTTCTCTAGAACTTGTACATACAGTTAGTAGCTCTTGCCTCTGTATGGGATGGGTTATTAGTCCCTGCTGCCAAACTTTGCACCAAGAGTTGGCAGCTGTTTGCTGACTCAGGTGGGGGTGGTGGCTTCCAGCTCTTGATGCAGACAGGCCTTGGTGTGTGCTGCTCAAAATGTCCCGTGGGGCTGGGATTTGGATAGGTATGTGTTCAGAAGGCTACATCCTCCTATTTTGGGACATGCTGTTCTTAAGGAGTTTTGCATGTGCCCTGCTCTTGTTTTGTTAATGGCTTTTACTCTGCTCCATTTTTTAAATTTTTTTTTCTTGGAACTGTACAATGTAACTGATTTTAGTCCATGTACCTATCAACTGTGCCAGGAGTATCTGGCTGAACCATAAACTAGAAAAATATATGTATGGATATGTTAGGGGCCTGCAAAAGAAATGCTGAAGATCAGTAAAGCTGATCTTTGCCCTTGTAATCCAAAACAAAGGATCCTTTTTTTTTAACCTAAAGACTTTTTGAAGTTATGTTAGATGTTGGCTCTTCTAAAATGTTCACTGCAGCTGTAAGGAGAGGTTGCAGTATCTCTTCACCACTGGATCAGCTGGGCTTAATTACTTACCTGAGGTCTGTCTGCGAATGTCTTTTGGAAATCTGGTAATGCAAAACATGAATCATTGATGGTTGTATTTTATACTACAAATCTGCAGAATTCATTCCTTTCTTTGAATTAATTTTTGTGTATAAGCATGAAGCAAGCAAATTCAATGGCTCATGGACTTACTCTGTTAAGTCTCATGCCAGTTCAAAGAATTCAAAACTATTTAATGGATATGTGTTTGCAATGGACAGCACATATGGTCCTACTGCTGTCTCCCTCCTGGTGCTATTTTTTGCAGTTTTGTAAAGTTCAGTTTGCAAGACTTCCTTAATTTAATTTATTTTATATATATTATAGCCTGTTTAATATAGGTAGAAGATGAGTGATCTGTTGCTCCTCAGCTGCATGGACATTGCCTGTGGCTCCGTGGCTGGAGCTGTGTCAGGCAATAGGCAGCCAGGTTTGAAGAGGCAGCTCCTCAGGAGGAGTGCACCTGCATTGCCAGTGTGCTGTAAGGCTCAGCTGCATCTCCTGAGTGGAATAAAGAAATCTGAAGGAAACTGTGTGCAGAAATTTCCTCAGATCTGTTCCCAGACATCTACAACTTTTGGGAGAATGTTGCAATTACCAGAAAACACAGAAAACCTGGTGTTAAGAAAAATCTTGGCCTGGGGTATCCCATAGAGTTGCTTCAAGGAATCAACATGTGTTTGTTTTCTACTTTTTAATACAAAATTACATATGGCACAACTGTTCTCATAAATAATGACTTTGCTTCTGTTATTGTGGAAATAACAGAATTCCATTAAGATCAAATCAGCTGATTACTTGCTTGGATACTCAGTGGGATTTCTCTCTGCTACCCTTTTTTCTTTTGAAGATCTCTGTCTATGAAAATGTTATTTGACTTCTCCTTGAGTGATACTTCTCAAACACACTATGGAAATACTTTCCAGTAAAGCTATTAAGTTTGAAGTGAAACATGGTGCAATAGTTATAATTCTTTAGACTGTAATTTCTTCACATTTCTCTACACTCTGAATGGTGAAAGACAGTGACATAGGCACTACTAGTAGTTTGACTGTGTTGTTTGGAAGCATGCTGCTGTGAGCTGCCAATATGTGATAAGAAATACAGTGGGACAAATTTCCACTTAGAAAAAATAAATTTGGCACTGAAAGGTTATGGGTGATACATAAACTTTGTAAAAATCAAGGTAGAGCAATTTTTCTCAAGATGCCCCTTAAGAGCTGATCTGTACTGTTCTGATCTAAATGTGGCAACCCTGGATTTGTGTTGGGTTGTTTTTTTGTTTTTTGTTTTTTGTTTTTTTTAAAGCTTAAATCTAGAAGTGTTCCATGGTGGAGAATCTTACGTTGAACATGGAACATTATAGCTACCTGCAGTTCTTCAGAATTAATGAAATTGAGAAGGAAAAGAAACAAGTCTAATTATGTTAGTCTGTGGTAACATTATTGCATAACTTAGTGGACATAATACAGCCAGTAAACAACATTAAAAAGAATAAACATGATGGGAAAGACCACTCTGGACCACTTGTCTATCAGGTTAACATCAGTCAGGTCAGGGATTTTGACTTTGATCTGGGATGCCCTCCTGCGTAAGTGTCCTTTTTTATGGAGCCTGTGCCTGTCCAGAGCACTCCTGCTGTAGAGGTCTCTGCTGGAAGTGGCTCTTCTGTGCTGCAGGTTGGCGCTGTCGTACGTGTGCGTGGTGGCTCGGGGCCCATGGAAGATGGTGCAAATGTTATTTCGTAGCTCAAGAGGTTCCAGAAGCATGTTTCCATGGGCATCGACCTGTGTCAAGGAAGGAATGGGGATTAGACAAGCTCCTCAGCCAGCCCAAGGTGTTTCCCAGATGGACCTGGTGGCTCTAGTGTCAGGGTGCTCCTGGGGCTGCAGTGTCAGTCCCGTCTGGTACAGCATTCACAAAGGTGCAAAGACACTGAATACGCTTTCCTGACTGGTGTGAAATTAGCTATTCAACATCTAAGCACCTTCCATCCTGACTCGGCTCCTTGGTCTTGTAATTCAGTTAATTGTCTCATTCTCTGTGAAATAAGACTTTTGTAACTTTATCTTTTACTTGGACCATGGTCTTTTTGAAATACTGATCTTCAAAATCTGGTGACTGGCACCTGAAGCTTTCACACACTCAAGATGAAAAGAAAATGCTGCTGTCTCTGCCCATTTTAAACAGTTTTTAACTGGTTTAGTGCTGCAGGTTAGTTTCTAAAACTTTTTTAACAATGGGTTCATCATATGAAGAGCATGTAGATACATGATACACATGTATTTTATCAGTTATTATAAAATACTCGTGATGAGAATTGATTTTGGGCAATTATTACAGGGATGAAACCATAGCACATTAACTTGTTCATGTGCAGATAGAATAATCCATTTTATTCAATGAAAACTTACATTCAGTTGCATTTTTATGTGTTAGTGTCAGAAGCAGCTGTTTCAAATATGTTTGTCCCTTTATTTGTACTATTAATCAAAGCACTGTTTTAAATACCCGAGCAAAGGACTGGAAACTGCAACCAGTATGTACATGTCTGGCACAAACAATTATATATATATATAAATATTAAATATTTTTGTATCATTGTATGAGTATTATTAACCATGAATTGCTGCATTGCTGTGAAATGTTCTCCTTTTCACAAATCTTTCATTTTCTACACATTTGTAGTAAAACCTCTTTTGAAATTTTTTTGTGGTATTTCCAGGTTAACTTCTGATTTCTCCACCAAGACTTAATAGATGTTTCAAATTCACAGATGTTTAAACATTCACCATGGCTCATATGAGAGAAATATACTTCATAACACTGGCCTCTTAAATGAAACTTCAAGGTCTTCACCTTGAGGCTTGAATATTACTGTTGTTTTTGGTAAATTGTGGTGTTGGACCTATCCCAAATTTATAACAAACTCGATCGTGTCTGTGGATGCCTTTATATCAGCGAATAAGGTATTAATTATAGAAAATATCTAGTCTTGTGAGGCACCATTGAAATGCAGTGCTTTGTTTACACTCTGAGCTTTACATTTTTAGTAAGACATAGCAGACCTAGAAAATTATATAATAATTACAGCAGATTTGAAGTATGTGCAAGAAGAAATTCCAAACAAAACACACAGGGAAACCTAGTTTTTGTGAGTTGCTGCAAAGGAAAGATGGGACCAAAGAAAGTTTCAGTTCCACCTGGCAATGTGGAAGATGTTCTTTCCCATCACAAGAAGAAATCTTTACATCATTACTGACAGCATATTTGCACTGTGCCAGACTAAACACTTACTAACTGAAAGAAAAGCAGTGAAGGGAGTATTTATACAAAAGCCACACAAGAGAACTGTGGGGTAAAAAAGCCTTCTAAGTGAAGCAATAAGGCATCACAGGTAGAAAATGCACTATTCTGGTTTAGAAATTGATTGACGACAAATGTGCTGAAATGAGAATTCAGTGGTAACACCCCAGTTCCTACCACTGTTTTGGTGGGAAAAGCTCACATGTTCTGGGTTAGAAAGGTCAGCTTGTCACAAATCAGCATGGTGTTTCAAATGTTTGCTTGAGATATGGGCTGTATATTCATACTTAGGTCAGTTCTTTAAATTTAAGAAGAAGGAAAATTTAAGCTAGGGTCTTCTACTCTTCAGAGGACTGCCATAACTATGGGACTATTCATTTACTCTGAAGATCTGACATTTTTTCTGTGTAATCAGATACTATCACTGGCAATCCTTGAACCTTAACCTGTCCCCATTTTTTATTAATAAATAGTGATATTCCATAAGCTGTTAATGTGAGTCCTTCCCAGGTGCTGGCTGTTGCTGGCAGTGGGTAACATAAATAAAGAGGAAGACCCACTAAGGGGTCATAAACTGGGAAGACCTGATGAGGGGTCTCTCTCGGGCTGTCCCTGTCAGTGACATCTCAGTTTGACAAATGAACAAGGAGATATAAACAGTCTTTATGCTTTATTCATAGAAACAGAAAGATTGTTTACTACAAATTAATAGTTTTTGTATATTAAAAATAAAAATGGCATAAATTGTGAAGGTGGAGAGACTTTATTTCCATCTTCTTCAGTCTTTAGAGTATGGAACAGCCACATATGAAACAGCAGTTCTGTTTCATTTTTCATCTGGTCTTCTCTATACTGTTCATATTGTTTGCTGAGTGTTGCTCAAGCATCTAAAGCTTGTGTTATCTGGTGGAGGAATTTGAACTCTTTTAGTCTTTGGAGCTGTATGTCAGATGAGAATGATCAATATCTTCACCTGGCACAAAGAGATGAAGCACTGTTACATATCTTCTAATAGTTACAAGTGCCTGTATGGATAAGTGGTGTGGGTCAAGAATAAAAGGGAAAAATGTCCCATACTTACAACTGTACTTCTTTTATGCTCAAAAAACAACTTTCCCCTGCTCTGGTGCAGGCATCATAATACCAGTGAAAAATCTCAAAAAATGATGGAGAGGGGCTGGGAGCTGTTTCACTGGAGGTAACAGAACCTTGCTGTGTCCCCCACTGTTCTGGTCATGTGCACTCTTCCTGCCAAAGACAGAAATACAACTGTTGGAAATTAGCATTTCTATGCTGAGTAAAATTAATGTTCACAATGTCTCACCTCAGTATGTGGAACACAAAATTCACCAATATGCATTCACATGTGTGTGTTTATGTATATGTGTGCCTATATACGTATTTACAATCACAACCCTGCACTGTACAGGCAGAAAGCAGTCTGTTCACTCAAAGGACTCTCAGTCTCAGAATGGGATTGCTGTCTGAAGTGTGAGCATTTAGAAATCCTGGTTCAAAACATGTATGACTTCCTTTTTCTATCAGAAAAATGATGGTGTATGCAATGGTGGTGCTTTAAAAACTTTCCATCCCATTCTGAGTACCAATCCCAGTGTAATCTTTGCTGCATAACATTTAGACAAAAGCTTTTAGTTATGAGTTGTGGCATTTTGTTAGTTAAATGAACTCTCCAAATATGTAGGAGAAGAACTTACCTGCACTCTTATCCTTTACTCAGTTCAGTGCACTGGGGCACATGTAGCCAAGGCTGACCTCTGAAGAAGTCTTGATTTCCTCTTCATCATGAATCCTTGCTGTGAGGCTTCTCACCTAGGCTGGGTTATCTCAGGAGCTGTTGAGGTAGCTGGTCAGAATTTGTGGGTTATGTTGTTTTTTCCCCTTCCTTATTTTCCATAGAAATGGATAGACAGCGTCTGTGCACAACAATCCACACTGGAGTGGCTTATCTGCTGTGCGCTGTGGAAGACAGTACTTGGTGGGGTCTTGGAGGCTGCTGATTGCCTGAACTGAATTTGTGCCCTACTGTAATAAAGTATCTCCTACACAGTGGGAGAAGGCAAAGAACTTTAAATGGGCTGATGAGTTCACTGAGACTGAGGATATGATGGCTTTGTTAATGAGGCATAGCTGTAGTGGTGGGACACCAAACACACAGCTCTAGAATTAATAAGACATCACAGAGTTTCTGAAATGCACTTCCTGATGTGTATGTGACACTGTAGCCTTCTATCAAGATGAAATCTTACTTCTTAGAGGTTTATGTGTTGGTCTCATTCTTCAGACTGAACAGAGGGCATGAATACAGTTTTGTTCAAATGTTTTCACCTCAGGCCACAGCAGTAAAGAAGTTTATAGGACAGCCTGGGCAAAATCTCATTAATACCTGGATGTAATATATTGTAAGGAAAGCACAGAAAGGAAGAAAATTTTTGGCTTGTTAGGATATGTATTTTCCTCTGCATCAGACTGGGCCAAATACACCTGAGGCTTCAAAGGGTTTGTTTCTGAAAAGCTGGGGAAAAGTGAAATAGGTTTATGATATTTGCAAGTGCTCAGTGACATTTTGCAAAATTAAACTCATCCTCATTAAAAAAAATGTCCATAGTATTACTTTCTGTAAGTTTTCTGGCCTGTTTTTTAAAGAGGGGGTAATTGTGGTATGCCTGAATTTAGCTGAGGGAAAAATCCTGACATCTGTGAAAGCTGTTATAACCTAGCAGCAGCATCCTTGTGTTCCTCAATGGTCAGTGCTACAGGCTTCATTCAGGGCTCACTGAAGCAACCAAGCTTGTCTATGCTTTTTATTTTTGGTGAAGTTTCTGTATGTAAAGAGGAACTTTAAACATTTCTTCTATACCACCTTCTAAAGCAAAAAAAGATACAGCTGAAGTGATAAATATTTAACTTCCTTGTACCCCTTGTACTTCTTCTGCAAGAAATATGAAGAAGAAAGAAATACATGTCCTAAATATTCATTGGCATTTTCTTACTCTGTTTCCAGTTGAAGATGGAACAGACCATATTTTGCTGTGAACTCCTTAAAATACAATTTTTCTCTATGCAATCTTAAATGCTTTTTTTCTAATTTTGCATTGCTTTTGCACATGTGTTCCACCTGTATTTATCTCTATCATCATATAAATGAACATTTTTACAGTAAAAGTGATGTTTGACAAGATAGCTTGAACATTTTACCTGGACTCTATTTGTTTCCAGTCTGCTCTTCTCTCCTGTAGCATGTCCTGCTCTGCCTGCTGTCTTTTTTTGACGTTGAGGTCCTTTCCCAAAGAATATGTAGTTTACAAAGGCATATTCCAGCAAGGCCAGGAACACAAACACAAAGCATCCCATCAGGTAAATATCTATTGCCTTGACATAGGGAATCTTTGGCAAGGTCTCCCTGAGGTGGGTGCTGATGGTGGTCATGGTCAGCACAGTTGTGATTCCTTGCAAAGGGAAGAAATAGACATTGACTAATGAGACAAGGAAGGAAATCTGAGCACAAAAGACATAATGGCAGCATTGCACTTCTCATGCAGATGGGTTAATTATGTGATCAGCTTCTTAGCAGCCAAAGGAATGTGTTTTGCAGAACTGGAAAGGAACATGTCCTTGCTGGAACTGGAACAAGTCTGCTGATAGCACCTTCCTTGGCTTTTCATGAAATGGAGGATGAATGAAATAACCTTTAATAGCCCAGGCTATGTTGGAACTTCTTGCCTTATTTTTTGCAATAACTGTGCTAGGGAATGTGGTGTTAGCTGACCTGGATAGCAAAAGTTGATTGCTGCTCTTTCTATGTGAGAAAATGCTTCTTACTTCATTTACAGCAGTAGCTCTGTTTGACCCTATAGGTGTCTTGCATTGCTGTGGGGATCTGCAGTAAGTATCTAGCATTTGATTTAAATTGGAGGATTGAAAGGAGGAAGGGAAGCCTTTTGATAAAGTGATGGTTTTTGGTGAAGAGAAGATTAATACATATGCTTGTACCAAAACAACTTCTCCTGTTAACTAGATGCTTGCAAGTAAAGCATTTCCATCTCATTGTGTTATCCACCACTGAATGATTTTTTTTCTCATATGTGTTTTTTCTTTCAGCTGGCTGAAACTACTTTTTAGTCTGCTTTAATCACAGATCATTAGTGCATGTAGATAATAGCTCTAGGCACAGGTGTAACAAGTTTAATTTTCAGGGAGATGGGACAAAATGTTTTTTTGGCAATAGAGCTGAAAAACATATATGCCTTAAAGCACAGATAGTGCAGAAGATTGTTATGGAAAGATTCATTGTTATGGAAAATTGTAGGAAGGAAGGTGGTAGGGGAAAGAACCAACTACAGTAAACCAGATTTATTTGGTGTAAGCTGGTCTGTCTCCACTGATGTCAGCAGGATCTTGTGTATTCCTACCAGTCACAGATCTGGCCTGAGAGAACACTTTTGAACATCAACAGGGATTGTTCATGCAGCACAGTGTAGATACCCTTAGACACCTGAATTAGACTTCCACGCTCCAGTTTGGAAGCAAGATGCTTTTGGCCTGATCCAAAGACCATTATGACAACAGGAAGTCTGTCAGAATCCCAGCCTAAGTGTGGAGCAAGAGCTTCAGATGTAGGCAAGGTCACACCTGCCTGCCTTCCTGACAAGCCTGTGCTGCTTGTGTAAGATCACAATTAATGATGCTACAACCAGCAGAATGGATTTGGTGCCACTGTTTTAAAAGGCAGCAAGTGCCCACATCATTCAGTCATTTTGAGAAGAAGTTACCTAGAGCAACTCTGGCTGCAGAGGCATCGTAATTGATCCAAAAAGACACCCATGACAGAATTGTGATCAGTGTGGAAGGCATGTAGGTTTGCAAAATGAAGTATCCAATATTTCTTTTAAGCCGGAAGCTAAGTGATAGCCGAGGATATGCTCCTGGAAGAAAGAAGTCATATAATGACTAATTATGACTCACAAAAGGTAGGCACTGATATTTCTGGGTTGGAGGAAGAGGGGACAACTTTTTTTAACTTGTCAGTGCTTACCTGTTGTAAATTCCACTCTCTTTGATACCATCTTGTAATCCACAATAGAAAATTGTGGGAGCTCGATGTTATTAACTCCTGTCACTGCTGACTCTCCTCCATTCCAGTAAAATTCAATATCATCAGTAGTGTATCCATCTGAAACAGAGGCACAATTTGATTATTTACTTTTCTTTTTGGTTTATTACTTTGCTTAAATAGTTGCAGTTCAAGTGGAAGGAGCTGCTGTTAAACAGGAATTCAGCCTTCTGTTTTGTGACATTCCTGTTACACAGAAGCCTTCTCTGTGCCCTGAGGAAGATTCTAGATGTAGAAGAGGAGAAGACAAAAAACAAGGACAGAATTAATCCTTAAAGTTTGTTTTTTAGCTAGCTCTAATACTACTACTTTTCAGTCAGGCTTGATCTGCTCAGTTTGCCAACGGACAGACACATAATCAGCAAAACTTTTAAACGCTCTTTGGAGGAGCTCTGACAGTAAAAACAGGTTCAGTCCCCAGATTTTAATTTGGTTTCCTATGCAGGATGTGACAAAATACACAGCTGAGAGCCAATGGAGACAAAGATGATTCTAGAAGAATTAAGGTGCCTGTAGTGTCACCTGACAATGTCTGTCAGAGCTGTAGGTAACCCTTTGATATTCATGAAGAATTTTATATTTTAATTAGACCATGCCATCTTTGATCTTCTGTTATCACAGAACTATTTCTTTTTTACTCCAAAACTAGCACCTTTCTTCTGTTTCCTTTTAACAGTGATGTTGATTATTTATAATGTAATTAAAAATTAATTTGCTATTATATCACTGGAAATGTTAACATTATTGTTACCATTTTCAGGAATATTTTGATTGAACTCATAAGTGACTGAGTTTCAAAAAAATCTCGCAATTGACAACATTTTTGAACTAATATTTAAACTGGTTCCACTTTATTGCATTTTTCTACTTTCCCCAGATATCTACCAGAGGAGAGAACATTTCATCTATTTTTAAATTTTTCCTTCAGGTGTTAGATTTAATCAGGTTCAAATCATATAACACAGATCAAATAAAAACATGTGTTTGAACTCAAACCTTTAGAAAACTTGACAGTACTTTAGCCAGTGAACCAACTGTAGCCTTGAAGCCTCCACAGAGTTAGGAGGAGTTAGGAGGAACCTATCCTTTCATATGCACAGGTATCATATGCAATATCAAGCTAAGGAAATGAGTCTTGAGATGTCTTTTCCTGTGATGGTGCCTGGTAATAGCCTCATCCCTGGAAGGCTGACCACATGCAGAACAGATCCATGGTTTCCCTGGTGACAGTCAGAGAAGCTCCAGAGATTGCTTGGAAAGTCTGCAGCTACTGAACAGCTATCTTTTGATGCAAACACACAATGATGGGCTGAACAAGGTTAAACGTTCACAAATTTTATTTCTGAACTGTCAGTGCCATGGTGTTCTAACTATCAGAATTGCCCTGAAAACCACACTAACTTATGTAATACGGATTGCTGCTGCAAGCTTAAAACTGGGTTTCCCATTACTTATGCTATTTTATTTTTGCTTCAAATGACCCATCCCAGGGCTGTGACACAGAGCTCTGCATGGCTGGTTTTCATTCCTTTTCGCTGCAAAAGGTCGAGGTAGCTGCTTGGTACTGAGACTTCAGTAGCTGCTTTAAAGGCTGTGCACACAAACCCCAGGGCTGACATGAGCTGCATGTAGGGTGTGATACAGAATGGCAAAGTGAATGAAGACTGCTTAGACTGTTTAAAAGAACAAGACTGAGATTGGCAGGGAAGTGTTAACTTCATTTTCTTGCAAATCTGTTTTATGAAAACCTTCTCTTGAAGGATTTCTCTTCTCAGAAAAGGTGGTGCAAAACAGATGGCATTGGAACTGTCATCTCACACTGAAAGGGCATTGATTATGTGTAGACTTTGTACCACACAGATATCCTCTACACGAGGTAATACCCATCCTTTGTCTTTAGGGGACAGAATAAAAAACAAAAGGGGCATCACTACCTAGATGTTGAGCAGCTACTTGCTGCAAAGTCACAGGTGAAGGTTTAGATGTGAGAATCCTGAACTCTGCCTCAGGCTTTGGAAGAAAATGATGGAAATGATTCTTCTGTTCTGTGCTGTCATCTCCTGTTGCCCTTTTCACATCCTGCCCTCCAGTTTAGCTCAGATTGTGCCGTTTCCTTGGGCAGCGCAGGCTGGGACCCAGGGCAGTGAGAGGAACAGCCTCCAGTCCTCAGGAGCTCCTGACTTCACTTGCAGCTTCTTAAGGCAGCCACAGCCAGCCTCTCTGCAGTTTCTCTGATGTTTTGAGAAAAGAAATAATAGTTTGGCACCTTATTGGGGCTGAAATTCCCTTCCCTGAAGGTGAATTATTACTGATTTAGTTGTTAAAACCCACAAAGGTGCCAAAGAAACACCTGGGATATCAGAAGACAGATTTCAGAAAGAAAACAGGTGCAACCTCCTGCAAAAAGATTGCACCATGTTATTGATACACTGAGTGGTCATGTTGGATTTTTGCAAAAGGAAATCATGTGAGTTTTGTAATGTAGACAATGTGCTTTCCCCTAGTTTTGCTCTCTATGACTTTCACTACTAAGTGAAAAGTAGAACTAGTAGGTTATTAAGTCAACTAACCAAAAGGAAGAGCCTTGCATGTAAGACTAGCTGTCACTGCTGATAGGCCATGTTTTTAATCTCTCCAAACTTCCAAATACAACAAAAAGTGGCTAGAATGTAAGCTACTTTTTCTGAATATATCGAATTTTTTTTTTTAATTAAAGCTTCCCTAAAGTTGATGGATATTATGAGAACGGGATAGTGATGCTTTTCACCCAGGAGCATTCACATTTTTAGAAAAGTAGTTGAGCAAAAACATCTTCCTGTTTTTGGTTTTAGGTACAGTGAACTTCAGTACATTCATTATTTCCCTGGCAGTCATTGTAGTATCTCTGCTAGACACTAACAAGGTGTAAATTCTCCCCGGGCAGTCCATTCCCTGATAGGATTGTTGCTGTTCGATGCCCTTTCCTTATGTGTTTTGCACATTGTTCTAGGTGTGTGAGGGGCATTGCTTTTCATGGCTGACAGTGGCTCAGAGGTGCAGGAATTTCACAGGTGCTCGGCATGGCTTTTTTCTAGAAAACTTAGGAGGGTGACAGTTGGCTGCAGGTTAAAGACAGGAATTGATCTCAGCTCTGAACAGTGAGCAGGAGACAGATTGCTCCTTCTCCTTTTTCAAGTGGACAGCGGCTTTAAGCGAGGAGCTGTAGTGATGCAAATTAAGGAACCTCCAAGTGTGGAGCAGTAGTGACTGCTGGCTAGCAGGCAATGGAAACCCCTTATTTCGAGCAGCAAATGCCGTAGCGTTTACAAAGGAAGAAAAGCTATTTCAGTGATAGGAAAAGTGAGTCTTGCCCTTGCAGTGGCCAGTGTTAATGCTGGTTTGTTCACCGAACTTATCAGTACTGCCCAGGTACTCCGTCGGCAGCTCTTTTGCCATGTAATCCTTGTCCCTCTGCCTACGTATACATAACACCAATTTAAATGCATAGCTCTGCTTTTGTGACAGAGAGAGCAGCACTCGCAGCTGGACCGTGATGTCCCAACACGAATTTCATACAAGTCAGAGACACCGCGGGCCCGCAGCGTTTCAGCGATGCTGACCAGAGCTGCCACGGGCCGAACGGGGGAGAGCGCCGGCAGCGCGCCCCGGGACCGCGCGGGGGCGCCCGCGCTCCGCCTCGGACCGCGCGGGGATTGCGCGGGGGATGCGCGGGGAGCCGAACCCCGAACCGATTATTGAGGGAGCTGGTTTGCTCCCAGCCTCTGCAGCGAGCGTGGCCTCATTGCTGTGCTGGCATCCCTAGCAGTCTAGCTCGCTTAATCAAGCAGTTTTCCGTGTGGTTTTGTTGACCTAAATAATGAGAGACCTCTAAAAATTAATTATTTGCGTATAATTAATAATGGTCCCTGAAAAATATTTGTTCTTCTTAAGCCTTTTTTTTGTTTGCTAGATTATTTTCCATCTATAAAACCACTAAAAAGCACATTTAATTGCCCAGCTCGAGATGCAAAACTTCTGCTTCCTAGAAAATCTTGTCTAGAAATTAAAATACCTTAAATTAAAATTAATAAATTAATTAAAATTAATCTTAAAATACAACACTTAATCACCAACTTTTTTTTTTTTAATTTTTTTTTAACTCAGCATCTGAGAGTTTAAGTGAGAATGCTTGGTCAGAAGTACCACAGATTTAAAAAGTAACTATATACACACATGGCAAGAAATAGGTTATGTATAAATCTCCCTGTTCACAGAAAAAAATACTTTAGAAATGTTGCTGACATTGTGATTTAGCCAAGTTCAACAGTGTATGGGATGTCACCAGGCTGTTCTGTTTTACACTGCAGCATTTCTCAAATATCTCTGGGATAAGTGAGCATGTGTGCTACATTCACAAATACAAATCATGGTTCCACTATCATTAGCAATTCAGCAGAGATGTCCAAACAGAATCCCTTTTCCCTTCTGATTCTCCGGGGCAGGGGAGCAGGTAGCTCTGAAACACCCAGCAGCCAGATCTCTTCCTTCGGATCTAAGCAGGGCTTTCAAAAAGCTACAGCAATTCCCTGTGCACAAATTTGTTGGCCCTGGACAGGGCCCTTAGGCTGAGGTTGAGATTGTACCCCAACCCTCTTCCATTCCTCCTGGATTGTGTCTTTAACAACTTGGTCTTTGTTGCTAAATGTCTTATATATATTTTTTTTTGTTATTATTCCTATGATTGTACTCAAACAGGAAGATAACTCATTCCTTCCATACACCACCAAGGCAGTCCATACGGTGGTAAGTACATTGTACTATTTTATCTTAAATCTGACTTGTGAATGGGGCACCACGAATCTGAGGATGTGTTTTGGAAATCAGTGTAACTAGTTAACATTAAGGTGATAGAAAAGGTTTCCTGCCACTTGTGTTTGAGTGCATATTTGCATGTATAAGGTTCTTTTTTTTTTTTCACTGAAAATATTTTTTGTTTTTCCTGGGGATAAGAGTTAGCCTTAGCAACACTGGCTCAAATGAAAACTTGGTTACTTTTACTTGCTGGAGTACTAAACATTGTCAGTTATTTAAGAAGGTTTCTCAAATAAAAATAAATTTTATGTATGTGGCAATCTGTTCCCTCCCAGTTGGAGACATAACTTCCTATCCATTAGAAGAGGAAAATAAACATTATTACAGCATAAAGTCACTCTTGCAAGATCCTAATCTAGTTCAAAGAGTGAATTATAACCTTGCCTTAATTTGCAAGTACCTTTAATGTTGGTTCAGTTTTACTTGTTATCATTTTTTGCCAGTGAGACTTGACACAAACCTGAAAGTCTTGTGGGAGAGACATTATTTGGTTTTGCTTAATATCTCTTTAATGGCTAACACAGCAGGACTTGTCTGTATCACTGTGCCTCAACAGGGAAATGAAGGATTCTGGGTAAGTACTCAAACTTGTATTGAAAATGCCTTCCAGCTAATTTGGCCCCTTCTACTGGACTATGCCAGTGATGGCAAAGGAACTTAAAGGCCAAAATAAATATAATGTAATGAACAATCAGAAACACATTGGTATGCTTTAGCTAGCATGGCTTTCATGCGCAAGAGCACCTCCTGTAAGGCATACTGGTATTTTTGTTTCCTGTTCACTAGTAAGAATTTAATTCTCATTAGCTATGAAAAAAAAAACCAAAAACCCAAACTAAAGAACTATTAAGAAAGGGAAGCAAATGCAAAATTCCTTGATTGCATTTCCATGTACATTCCAATTCACGTTGTGCTATTTCATGGAGTTTCCTTTCTTTGCCCAAAATAGCAATCCTAAATTGACTAGAATGAAGGACACACTTGATTCCAGTGAAGAAAGGACCTGTCTGAGTCAAGATTCTTTAGCCTGGAGGCAAGGTGGCTGATAAAAAGTCTGTAAGATCCTAAGTTAGCATGGTGAGCTTGAAGAGCACAGGATTATTTACAGACCATCAGACTTTCAGACCAAGAAAACAACAAATCATGTCTAGAGGCTAGTTTGAAAGAAATAAAGGGAAATTCAGCGTACAGATAAACTGCAGAAATCACTCATTGTCATGAGTGTCCTTAGTTTCTGCTTGCTCAAAAGCTGCCATGGAATCACAGAATAAAAATCTATCCAGGTTGTAAAGTATGATACTATATCTGACTGGATGTAGCAAAGGGCAGAACACTTACTAGAGGTGCTTACTGAGGAATATCAGCACGTGTAGATAGAGCACTATCCTAGGCTCTGTTCTGTCTTCATTGATATGTTCTGCTGGCCACTCTCAGACACAAGATAATGGTTAAGACAGACACTAGATCTAAGTCTGTACAACAGTGTTACAACACTGACATGTTCCAGTGCAGCCTGATTTACCCATCTCATTTCTTTCACCTTTACAATACTTTCATCACTGGAGTGATGACTTTTAGCCTGATGTTAAGAGGCTCTGACTCTACACATCTCTGTGTAATTCCTGTAAATGAAACTGTGATTAAAAAGTCTTGTTCATGCCCACACATTTTGTGTGGTAATAAGCAGCCTGCCCATAGTAGCTTAGAGGCTAAGATGTCATAGAAAACTCTGAAGTTCCTTATATGCAAATGCTTAGTGAGTAGTGCCAGTGATTCAGATTTGGACTTGAATAATTTTGATGACCTGTTGTCTAAAAAATTTCCACCAGCAACATATTGTTTTCAAACATTTTTTCAGAAAGCAGGCAAGCAGTATGTGTTCATGACTGGTGTCCTCTTGTGCAGCCCAGACACTTGTGTAATCGTACATGGAATATGCACAAGGACAGGTCAGCTCTGACACACACATCATGCATCAGTTTCTACAGACTTTTAGCAAGTTTCTCATCTTATAAGTTAGTTTGAATGGCTCTGCAGCATGAAGTTTTAAGATGGCACTTTAGTTACTTTGATAGTTACATATGCTGAGGAACATTTTGTTTAATTGCTTCCATCTTTCTCACTCATTTGCCTGGATCCTCTTCTCTTGTGGGGTTGAAACCACCAAAGTTCTGAAGTCACACTGTCATGTTCTTGTCTAAAGACTTGTCAACAGTGATTAGTGCAGGAGCTATGCATGAGAAAGTTAACCCAAAGAGTCTCCTTGCCTTGCATGCCATTTCACTTGCTGGTGGTACCAGACTGTCCTTGAGAGCTTGGAGCTGGAAGGAGGATTTGTTTCTTTCCAGTAGCAAGTGTCAGAGATCCCAGCCATCTTCTCTTCCTTTCATTCTGAGATGCCTTTTTCTGGAATCTGCTTTGATCTTTCTGCTTCTCCCTTTCTTATTCTTCTTTTGAATGGGGACACTACTGGTTACCAGCTGTATCTCAGCAGGCAGAAAGGTGAGCCAAAGATCCTTACCTCTTCTGCAGAGGCTTGCTTGCTTTTATTTCCCCTCTTTCTTTTTTTTCTTCTAACCTTTATTCCCCTCTAGTTTGAGGAGGAGGAAGTAAATATCCATTTCCAGGAGCAGCAAAATGCAGACCACACATTGTTTCTACTCTAGTCCCAGCAGCACAGTCTGGGAGTGCTAGACTCAGGATGAAAGACCGTGGCATGTTGAGAGAGACCTGCCCTCTCCTGAAAGCCTCATGCAATCCTTCGCCTTGTTTGCTCACTCAAAGGACTTCCACACCTTCACACAAATCTGACAAAGGTAACTTGTGTGCTGTGCTGTCAGGAGCACATTTTATATAGAATTTGTAAGTCCAATGCAAATCTTTTTTCAACCCCACCAGTCTCTTTCTTCCTCTTTTTTTTTCCTCATTTGAGCTGCTGTACAAGAGATGACTCTCACAGTCTGAGCCATAATCCTAGAAGTTTTTTTCTGACTTGAGTTGCTTTACAAAGTTAAAAAGGGAACAACACTATTTATAAGCACATTATGTAAACACTAGCAACAGAGGTTCAGCTGCTTAGCATTCAATTAATTTAGTTCAGTCAATATTGCATGGTACACAGTTTTGTCTGCTCATATTGTAAACACATCTTGCCCTTGAGCACTTACTTCATTTGACTAATTAAGATCTACTTCTAAGTGCTCTCATTTTGTTGCCAGGCAGACTCGCCCAACTTTAGATACGGCTGTTGTACTTGGTGAAAAAGGCATTTGAAATCCAGGTCCACCTGGTTGGTGCTCTAGTGGGTCAGGCCAAAACCTGCTCATCTTTAAGGCAGTAGGGTCTCTGCTTTCCAGGACTCAGACTGGAGATGAATCAGGACATTGTATGTTTCTTACTTATGCCAGCATGTCTTATACAAGTACACATATTTCTGTGCAATATTGTGTTCCCACCTGAGACAGTGAAAACCCTTTTAAAATTTTAATTATTTAATGCAGGTGCTAAAGTTTTTCAGAGAGGTAAATGTAGAAATGTTGGGAAATGGATTTGTAGAAAAAATTTGTCTCACCCTTCTCATGAGACTAGAAATGAAACAAAAGTTTTTAAAACACCTCTCAGTTGCTCCACCTCTCTAGCTCAAAAAAAAGTATTGTCCGACATGGAACCAAGTACAAGTCCACTGTACTTGGGTGTTTTAAGATAAGCTTTAGGATAATTTTAAGATAAGTCATCTTCCCACTGAGATTGGAGGCATTGTGTTTTGTTATTTGTATTACTGCAGTGTCAAGAAACCATACATATAGATCAAGACAGAGAAGGGATAGGCACTGAGCAGATAATTTCTCAAGATTTATAATATCTGTAAATACAGATGCATTGGGGGAAAGATTTCATTTTCACAAACTGAAGCAAATCCATGAGTACCAGAATCCTCCAGTTTGTTCTGGGTTTTTTTTCTTCTATACAGCAATTCACACCTTGGCAGAAGACACCTTGTCTTGAAATATATAAAGAATACTTATGACTGTGCCATTCTAGAACAACTGTATTGTCTCAAAGCACAGTATACCGGCTTTTCCAAGGTTGTTATATTACCAGGTGCAAAGATTATTTTTCCTTCAGCTCTGACTGCAGAAACACAGACTCATCTAAGAGCACAGCTGCTTCTGGAGAAGTCAGCCCTTCCTACAAATGAATCTTTAAATTTTTTTTAAAGCAAGCTAAGCTTTTTCTTTTGCTGTTGCCCTGGCCTGACGAGTCTCAGAGGCTGAAGACTGAGACTTGATGAGGTTGTGCTGGGAAGTGACTCAGCTCCAGCTTTCCTGTGCTCTGTGGTCACCAGGGGACACTCTGGGTCACATATTGGGACTTCTGAGATTACTGAGATGACACTAAACAAGAAGAGCAGTTGGTGAAAATAACTTTGCATTCCTCTGTGTGTAATTAAAAAGTGCTTAAGACAGTCCAAGCTTTGCTAATTTCATATGCTCATGTTCTGGAATTGTTGAATGCCAAATATTTGCTATTAAAATCTATGCATCCATATAAAGACAAGCTATCCATCTTTTTGAAAATAAAATGTGAAAGTCATATAGACTAAACTATCTGCATATGAGTAACTTGTAAATTTGTGTGCAGTGTAAAAATACATTCTGAAAGTAACAGAACTGATTTATAGTCCTCTGGGGAAAGAAATATTTCCAAAGTGTGGAAACAGAGCAGTCACTGTGGCTTAACACTAGTGTGCTGTGAAGAATGAATTATTTTGGCTCAGTGGCTGACTTAAAAGATGAGTGGTAAGGAATGACACAAACTGAGCCAAAAATACATTTTAACTTTTGATGTGAAAAAAAAAAAAAAAGGAAGCATGCAGTCCTACTTGGCTAATTTCTCAGTTTCAATATCAACAAGCTATTTGTGAATCTGCCTCTCAAAGTATCTAAAAAACAACTTGCTCAGCTTCACAGCTCTGTGCTAGTCTTTCTGTTCCTGTGATGTTTAAATCGACTGCTGTGGATGCTCATGCTGTAACTTTAAAATCTCTCTTGTTTTGCTGCCAGCATGTTCTCTGCAGCTCAGAAGGATGGCATGTCAGAAGTTAATGTGGATCCACAGATTGTTGTGTGCATGCAGAGTCTCCACGGGCGATCCTTCTGAGAGTGCATTTGCAATGATACCAGCTCAGTATGTATATTCTGCATAGGGTAGATGGAGTAACCCAGGCTTTATTATCTAAATGCCTTAATAAATTATAAAGTGATTTTCAAATTGCAAAATGTGTTGCCCAGAGAGTAGTCATTCTGCTATCCCAGTGGGCAGTATATGGGATAACTTGGCAGCCTTTTGTGCTGATCTCCATTCCTGCTCTGCTCTTGCTGGGGTGTTTTGTATGGTACTGTCTTGCTTGTTTTCTGCGTATGCTGTGATAAAATGTGCTTTTCTGTGTCCTGCTGTTGCCTATTCCTTTGTTAGGCTTTGTGGGAGCTTGCCCATGGCATTTGATCCAGGGGCAGAGTCTTTGTGAAATAAGGTGATTTGTGCATGTCAGAGCGCAGGCAGCAATGGGAGTACAGCAGGCATGGATGGAGACCCACCTGCACACTGGTGAGTTGGGAAAGCTGTCAATAGGATGACATGCTAAGAACATCCTATCACTTACAGCTGGCACATCAAGAGAAGATGGGCAGGCAGGAACCCTTCTGACTTTTTCATTCAGACAGTTTGCATTGCATTGCACTGTTTGAATGATATGAGTTTTGGAACCTCTATCTTGCTTCTCTTAGTCCACCAAGTTTGGAAAAAATTTAAAGCTGAATATGTATTTTAGAACACTTAAAGGAATTGGCCAGAAGCAGAAGAAAGTTTTTATTCCCAGTGTTATGCTGTAACAACCAGAGACAAGTCAAAGTGGAGAAAATGAGGGGTTTTTTTTACCCGGGGTTTACAGGACCCATGGGTAGCAACACATTCCAGAGAACAGGTTTATGGCTGACAGGTCTCATGGGAGAGCAGGGGCAGTCTGGCAGGAGAGTGAGTGAGAGAAGCTCTTCATTTACAGATGTGAAAAATCAAAGCAACTGGTACTGGGGGGCTGTACTCTTTAGGAACATCAGAAATAGAAGCTCTTAAAAAAGTAATTGGGTTCATCCTCTTTCCAGACTTTTTTTTTAATTGGGAAGGGGCCTTGCAACTGACTTTTAGAATACTCTGAGCAGCAAGCTCCTTTGAGAAAGGAGAAATTATGCTTTCTGTGGAACCAATTTGATATGCTTGGTGAGAAGCAGGATGAGATCAGATGCCCTTTTAGTGGTTTTGGATACTTTAGGGACAATATATAAGTGGATCCAGCTCAAAGCTCTTGCTGCCTCAGGTATGAGAACAGCAATATTCATTAGTGAATTTTTATTGCTAGGCATGAATAAATTACTGGTGAATAAATCTGGTGCCTGCAGACAAGCAAAGGAAAAGCTGTATGGGAAAGCTTGGATTTAAGACAGGTTTTTCATCTCTAAAAAAAATCCCTATTTGTTTGAGGTGTAAGTTCTTACATCCTTGGTTGTTCAAATGCAGTCATACCCTGGATCAATGCAATCTTGTCTCAAGCAGAGATCTGTGATAAATCTGTTCAAATCTCATTCCCTCAGCCGGCTCTGTGCCAACAAAGGTGATAATGAATGTTTAGGTATGAACTCAGTTGTTTTTTTCCTGGCAACAAACTATGTAGAGGTTCAAGTGGAGCATTTTATTGATTTACTTTAATATCACTCTAAGTTGGTTGTGCTTTCATAGAAGCATTATGTATATTTAGTATTAGATCTATTTCTATATGAAGAAGGGACAGCCATAAAACAATGGAATTGAAACAGAATTGCCATTTCTTATACTGTAGCCAACTGAATAAATCTTCCTCTTTTCCCCAAGTGTCTCTGCTCAGGTTTCTGTGGGCTTGTTCAGTTCACCCATTCAAGTGGTTTCTAAGGGTGCTGCTGACAAGGCTGATGCACAGTTCAGTGTTGCAGTGTTGATCCCTGAATCCTGCTGCAGCATTCAGTGTTGTCATAGAGACACAGATTTTTGAGTCCAAAGGGACAGTTTTGATAATCAGCTCAGACCTGTTGTAAAACACATAGTAGCTTGCCAATAAGTAAATAACTTTGCCAAACTGGAGCACAGCTGGTCCCTCCCTCTCTTGTGACAGTGAAACACATTTCACTGAAGTTTGTGAGATGCTGTAAGTAAAACCCCAAATGGGGATTTAATTTATTGTAAGAGTGATGCTGTCAGCACACATTTTTTTCAGATGAGTGAAAGCCAGGTGCAAGCTTACTCCACAAGATCCTGCTGCTACTGTGCTACTGGCAACCTCAGAGGGACAAAGAATATTAAAACAATAACAGTATTCTGTCTTACACTCTAAGTAGTGCAGTGAGGTTAGCACTTGTACTTGTAAAGAAGGATGCTAGAGTGGGGCAGCTGTATGCAGTCAGAAGTCTCTGACAGACAATCTCTGGGTGATTTAATTGTAGCATTTTGATGCTGCCATCCACGGTTGTTTGCCTCCTCCTTCTGCTTGCTCCTTTATCAGCTGTGTGTCTGCACCCATGCCAGTCCAGAGCCTGTTGTGGCTGCTGCCAGGAACAGTGGACTTGTGCCAAGGCACTGGGTTCTGAACTGCCACAGCAGTTGTAGCCCTTGCCAAAGGCTACCTGATACAGCAGAACTAACAGCTGGGGGACTTAACATCTTAAATGGCCAAACTGACATCCATCAGAGCTCATGTGAGAGTGCCAAGCAGTCTGTGTAACCTCCAGCCAAATATTAAATCTCCTCTTTCCCAGTACATGCTAATCTGTGAGAAATGGATTGTTACAGATCCCAGCTCCACTGATGAAGCAGGTCCAGTTATAAAATCCCTTGAGTCTGTACACAGAAGTTTCCAGTGGCCATTGTGGTATTAGACACTGGAACAGGTGCAAAATGTCTGATATGGTCTCACCATCTTCCACTGCAGAATTTGGAATAAGTTGAACTGGTTGGGTGAAGCTGTGAAAAATGCGTGTGAAAGAACATATGCAGCCAAAATGCTCCCCTCCTAAATGTATACATTTCTCTTTTTGTCAGCCATGCATACATAGCTTCTGCAGTCCTGTAAGATAGCTTTAGGAAAGCTGGAAATGCAATTTTTTCATGAAAATAATCTGCTGGCTCAATATAGGCATGCATTATCCATGCCTTTGCTGCGCTGCTGGAGAGGTTTGATAATAGTGCAGCATTTGGTTTCTTGTGCTCTTTTCCATTCCTGTGTCACACAGCTGTTTTGCTGCTATTTGCAATGCCTAAAATTACTCACTGTTAAGTATTATTAAGGAACAATTCTTATCACTTTAGGTTTTCAGGGACTGTCTGGCTAATTACCACAGCATCCCTACAAGGTGAAATGAGTCAGTGCCTTTCTGCTCACAAGCAGTGCAATGTTCATCTATTCTTTGACAAATCAATCTGTGGGACTTCCTGGCTCCTCTGGAACATGCTTCTTCTGTGGCAGGAGTAAGTCACCCTTAAAAACTCATGAGAACCCAAAAGAGAGCCAGGCTGTGTGTGCTTCAGCATTGGTGCTCTGTGGCAGTACTGCACAGCTGTTGTGGATGCATTGGGGAGCATTCAGGTTTTGGAGGGGAAAATGTGTCTCCAGCTTGCTTGTTCTGGAAATGGGGAAGCACCCTCAGACTCTCTGAGAAACCACTTGCCTGCCAACCTTTGGGAATGAAGGAAGTCCTGCAGCTCTCACAGTACAAAGTACTGCTCTGGAAGCTGGTGCCACATGGGTTAAGCCACAAAACTGTGCACAGTATGGAAATGAACAAGCCCACTTTCCAGTGCTTTGAAAATGGTTTGGCAGTGCACATACTGCACAGTATCTGTCTAGTGGTGAGAAATGGTGCTTAGTGATTTAAAGACTTGCTTAGTGACAACAGCACCACCTTCCTTGCCCCTTTTACTTAAGGAATAGTTCTGTCCTGGGGTTTATTGAATTCCTGTCTGTCCCAAAATTGTGGTGGATAAGCCTTTCTATCAAAGAGATATTTTTTTAACCAAAATATATGAACAGTTTCATTTTTAACCTAGCTCTGTGGACATTCTACACTGGCACAATAGAAACAGAACAGAAGCTCAGTAGCTGAAGGGCGATGCAGGAGCTGGAAGGAGAGCTTGAGGGTGGGAGTCTTATCAACTGGTTGTGTCATGGAAGCAAATGGCACATGCCTAACACATGGCATGAGCAGAGAAGCCATGGTCATGGTTATCACCTTTTTATTCACCTTATTTCATTCTGTCCCCTCATTACTCTCAAGGGGATTAGTTGGTACTACTGAGTGCAGATACTCTGGACAAGTGGCTTACTTGTACTCAAATGCCTAAGAAAGAAGCTGGCAGCTTGGCCTTCAGAACTCTATTCTTCCAAATATGATGTCCTGGTTTAGGCCACCCCAGGACATATGTTCCATAATTTTCAAGTATTTTAGACACATAGATTAGAAGAACTGTGGTGCATTAGAAGGTATGTTTAGGTGAAAAATTGTCAAAGACACCAGTGCTCCTGATACATCTACTACTTGTGGGCTTCCAGTAGCAGGTAAGCACATCTGTGCTTTTGGAAAATCATTCTGTTGTTAGTAGAACTGACCTAAATACTCATGAGAAGAAATTGACTCTCCAATTTTGACCTGTTGCAAATTGTGATCAGCTCAACAAGCCTTAACGTATCAACATATGTATCTCTGGAGACATGAATTATTTATAAAAGTGTTCAAAAGGTCTGAAAAGCAATTTTCTTTTGGGCATGTGTGACTGGCCACATGAATGACATGGTATTCTCTCATCCCTGGTTGGGTTAGCATTTTAATTACTTATTCCATCTGATGCTAATTTTGATTCTTGATAAGGTCTCAGTGGCAGTACTAAATCCATTCTCACTGAGAACATTTATCCCTACAAATCTTCATTTATGTGAAAGCTAGTGAAAAGAGAGGTACAAACCAGTAAAGTGTCAGTCTAATTTCATTATTTGGGCTGATATATGCTAGCTGATAAATGCTTACCTACTTGCATCATTTTCAGTCATGATTGAGCTGGGGACTTCAAATCAACTACCTCCCAACAAATAAACTAGGTATGTGTTCCATATGAAAGTAACTTCATTATTGTCACCCATTTTGGTTGCTGTGATATTGTATATATATCAATTTCCTCTGCTAATCAGGTGGAAAAGTGACTGAGGAGAATTGTTATGCACTATATTTTGAAAATCAAGACTTGACTCAGTCTCCAAAGGCATCCATTACATACCTTAATAAGTTTAAGGCAGAAGATGAGCCAAGCAGCAGCAAGGAAGAAAATTGTTTTGTGCCATAAATAGGCAAGGGACTGCAAAGCCCAAGTATGGGAAGACAACCATACATCTTAACAAGCAACTGTAAAGTGGTGGATTGTGACACTTGGACTGAGTTTTGAACAAGCAGAAAGTGACTGGGGGGATCAGCAGCATGATGGAAAACACTGAAAAGGGAAGCTACATGGCCAGAATAATGAAGATTATTTTCAAAAACCTTCACAGGCACTTCTCTAACAGCTACCATCAGAAAATAAAGAGACAATAACAAAAATTTGTAAATGCATGCTGTGTTCCTATGCTCATGGAAGACAGTGACAAAGCTCTCATTAACCTTGGTGCTGAAGGATCAAATTATTTCTTCTTATAACCTCCAAATGATTTGGTAACAGCAATTGATCAATCCTGCCAGAACCACATGGGACAGATGTCAATCTTGATGTTAGAGATGAATGTGCTAAGGTGAAGTAATTAATCCGGGTTCAGCAGTGCTTAGGCACTGAAGATGGACAGTGCTTGACTGCTGTCCTCTGAGCTAATCTTCAAACAATACCCACCTCCTTTCCTTGTCAAGAGATTTTGAAAGGCATCTTACAAGCTTGGATCAACCAGTATTGTGAATCAAACACATTTTGGCTTGTGTATTACAGAAATACATTTAGTATGTTCCGCGTGCAAGCTCACTGAACCCACAGTATTTGAACAACTTGCTCCTGTTTTGCCTCATCTGTGAATATGGTTCAATTCTCAGCTGTCATTTTGCCAACCCTTTCCCTCCAGTAACTTACAACTTTCAATTTCTAGTGTGCAGTTTTGTTCATCCAGAGGATATCTGCGTAGATCCATCATGCAAGCAGCTGTTGTTGTGATCCTGTAAGAGGAGGGTGAAAAAACTTAATGAGACTTGAAACCACATTTTGCTTGTTTGAGATGGCAAGATTTTCTATAATGGATTTTGTGTTTGTTTAAATACAGAATGGTATCTACTTGGATTCCTGGCATGCAGTCTTTATAGAGCTTGTAAAGCATGATTAATTTATGCAGCACAGAATACTGGTTACAGCATAAAGCATAAAACTGTATGCTGAATATTATAGAGAGGATTTTGACTCAAAAGTTTCTGTGTAAAAGTGTACAGTGTTTTGAAGGACATTCAGTGAGATTTCTACTTGGACATCTTTTCTTAAATGTTCTAAATTGAGACATCTTCAAATTGTTTAGCAAATTGTTTTATTTGTATCTCATATTGCTGATATCTTTCTTTTTCCATTTCGTTGTCACTTACTGCTGTTTTGTCTGATAGGCAGGTGTATTTTCATCCATGCTGTGGAATACCTGATAATATCTCATTCATTATTTTTATGCTTTCATAATCAGTTTATCATGAACTATGATAAATGTACATTACCTCTTAAATATGGCATGAGGCAATCAAACACTAGTGAAATATAACATCATACAGTGGTTACTTCATGAACACTGAGAGTAACTGATTGCAGGCTGGATGTTTCAGATCCTTCTTCTAGAGGGCGTGTGACTTGATATTTGGTCCCTAAAGGTATTCTCCATAGCCTAAGACTTTTTGCAAGTTGGTTCCTCTCCCTTGTTAGACCATAAATCACAAGAACATCTAAAAAAATATTTGCTGATAAGTCTGTGACTGCGTTGGAGGAAGGTTAAATGACTTCATGAGGATGGAGATCAAATTTTAAAGCTCCCTTTGAGAAAGACAATTAGATCAGTGTTTTCTAACTCACAAAAGTGAGTTATCACCTTCATTTGCTTTTTTTTTTTTTTTTTTTTTTTTTTTTTGTGATAGATGGGTTCTTAAATGCTTATAAAACCTTTGAAGTTGTGAATGGGCAAACTTGGCTTCTAATTTTATTGGTCTCTCTCCTTCTCTCTCCAAAGATTTATACCAGATAAAGGTAGATAACCTCTTTTCTTGATCTGGTTTTGGTCCTGTTGTTCCAGTTCCATGTTAATGAATACCAGAGGAGCACATTTTGAGACTTTACTTTTGATGTGCTGAAAGTCAAGCACACTTAGATGCTGTATTGTACATGCTGATAATCCCTGCTGTCACTGAACTGTCAGAAATTTAAAAGGAAAATAATGCCACATGACTGTGACATGCTTCAACATTTACTAACTCTACATAAGAACCAGCCCATGAAACTACTCTGGAATACTGTGTAAAGTACCATGAAAATGGTACATTTATACTTTTTTTCAGGCTGACTTTGTCACATTAAATAGAAATGCATGTGCCATAGAACATGCATTTGCCATAGAAATGCATTTGCCAGAAAAAGGTCTTCAGCTGCAGTAGGACCTCATTTAGATTAGCCATGTATCAATTACACTTCACTGAGAGGCACTGAGAAGACACTCATTTGTCAGACACCTGCTTAATAACACTTAAGATCACACATAACAATATGCTAACATTAGTCACAGTTAAATGCTTTTAATGAAGGTTCCATAGGGAAATGTTTTGTTCCCCATTAATAAATTGGCCTTTATGGTAATTTAGTTCACTTGTATCACCAGAGTGTTTTCTGAACAGAGTGCTACTGTGGTGAGGCAGCACTCCCCCTGCCACCTCCTCAGGCTACTCTGTGATCCCAGGGACTCCAACTCGGCTTGGCTTTTGGGCAATGAGTTGAGTGGTGAAGTGTACCTTGACCATGCCACAAATTCTTGCATGGCGAAGGTGGGGGTGGCACTTTCTGTACCAGGGACTTCTGCTGCCTCCCCAGGGAGGGGAACAAGAGATACTCAGGCATCCTCTGACAGCCTTGGAACATTATTTACCTGAACTGAGCCCGAGTGGAGCCGTACCATCATTTTTAAGAACTCCAGTAATTACCAGCTTGGATTGCAGCCAGGATAGAAACTCACTAATGACTAAAGCCAAACATTTTGTGACCCTCTAAGCAGCTCTTTTAAGAGCTGCCCTTTGAGCTCTTCTGGACTGCAGTGGATGCACCTCTCTCTTAGAGGGACACCTCTTTGAGCTTTGCTATACTTGCTGGACAGAAAACTCACAGTGGGACCCACACTGACATTCCCACTCCCTCTCAAGGCTCAAGTCTCACCCACAGAGAAATTACAAGGTATTTAATATGAGTATTTCATTGGATTTGAGGGTAATTTTTAACATGTATATCTTTGTAAATTTATTTAGACACAGACATTGTGTCTGTAGATGTTTGTGCGTGTGAAGTGATTGAAACACACTATGGCAAGTATAGCATGAATGTTGCCATCTTGGATCTATAACGAGTCATGCACCCTCTTCTGCACCCTTACACTTTTTTCTTCCTGGTCTCTGTGCAAATTCTAAACTGATTCTAATCCAATTTTCATAGGTATGCTTCTTCTGTGTAGTAAGTAACAGAGCAAACCTTTCTATAGCACTTCGTGAAGCTGTACACATTTATATTAAACCTTCTTTTGCTAATATATTTGACAATGGTTTTTGAGTCATCCTAACCACTCATTTGTGATAACCAGAGTTGGAATGACCAGTTATTCCTAATGGCAGGGTATCTGTACTACTGATTTCTGCAGCTTTGCATATTTTACATAAGTTACATAAGCATCAGCAATTAGCTATTCTTTACATCATCAATGCAAACTGATAGTGAAGTAGTAATTAATACAATCATTTTTATCTGAAATTTAAATATTCTACATAATATTTTCCCCTGACATTGTAATTCTGACAACCGTACTGTCTTCTCCACCAGCCTGCCAACGCAATATGGTCCCTCCTAAAGTTGGAGGTGCTTAAATTTTATTGGAAATCTTAAGTTCCCATGAAAATAGTTACATGTAATTGCAGGAGTGCTTCAGGATTCAGCAACCTTCATTACCTGTAGTTCATAAATCTGCCTTTCAAGCATGTTTCCCACTCTTGATAGAGCTCAGCTGTGTAAAATTGTTAATGGCATTATGCTCTGCATAACCACAAAACTTATTTAAGCAGATAAATTAAACCCAGATGAAACCATAGTAATTGTTGTCTTGATGAAAATAAAATCAAGTATTTTATTATAAACAGAGTAAATAAATCCCAGACCTGTTAGTGGTTGTACTCTCTCTGGGTGGAGGAAGTAACTGATGGCTTGAACATGCATCAGAAGCTTAAAAATAAAGATATTCAAATGCAGAATACAGGGGTGTAATGGCAGGAAGGAGATTGCAATATTCTGAACATAGGGCAAAGCTCCAATAAATCTGTGTTCAAGAGGATTAGACCTGAAAGGCCCTTAGCACAAGTTTGTGGCAATGGCAGAATATCATGAGGCTCTGTAAATGCTTAAGTGGAGGATTAATCCTACACTTGAAGCAGAACTATTTATATATCTCAAAGTAGGATGTGTTTCTTCCAGGCTTTCCATTCTTAAAATACATTTTAAGTTCAGGTGTTGGGGCTAATTTATTTTGTTTGTACAGTGTCTTTTATTCTACTGTCCTTACATTCTTTAGAATAATTTGGCTGCAAATGCTAAAAATGGGATTATGCAAAGAAGACAAGCAGTTAGGTAGAGATATTTCATTATGCTACTTAATTTCACTCATGTCAGTACCCAGACATTCTGAGATGGAATGAAGTCTGAACTGGCAACAGGCAAGATAAATAGTATTTGCATAAAAGCAAAATCAACTGGTTTAATTTTTTGAAATTGTGGCTTGGGGTTCAAGTTATTTGATCCAATGCTTAGCTTTTACTTTGATGCCTTACTCTCTGAATATCTTATACTTACTGTATAGTCAAGTTATTTTTTTGCTAAATATAAGATTAAATGAAAAAAAAAAAAAACCCACTGATGTCCAGTATTTGCAAAACTGACTTCCTTAAATAATACTGTCAGAGATTTCCCTGCAGAGTAGCAGGTTTTGTAGGAACAAATGTTAAAGCTTAGTATTTTGAGTTAAATCATCAATGAGCAATTAAAGTAAGTACAGAATGAACAGAGGAAGTAGATTTATGGTTCAGTAGATAATTTCCTCAATATGCTGTCAAAAAGCTGATCCTCAATTCTTGGACAAGAAATAGATGCAATATTTAAGATAACAATAATAATTAAATGTGAAGATGATGAGAGCTAAACAATGCAAATGTTTCCTTCATTTGGAGGTCAAGTATTAAGTTTTAATATGTTTGTTCTTTTTCTGTCAGTCAACAGAGCATAAATTATAAATGTACATGAGGATATGAACTGGGATGGACTAATTTTTTTTCCTTAAAAGCTAAATGAAATCTTCAAATCAAATAAAGAAGAAACATGCTTCTCTTAACCACTGTAGGTGCTAGGGCTCTAGTACGAGCTGGAAGTAGACTTACATATTCCAGGTAAAAAATTGCTTTTATTAAATCAGTGTTAATTTAACTTTACTGGTATCAGGGAATTTAGTCCCATAGGAACATCAGAACCCAGATCTATATCCCTGGTGTAACTGGTTTATTTTTCTGAAACTGGAAGAATCTTGATGTTTGAGTGGGGATGTCTTGTAAGGAGAGTCATTGAAGGAATAGAGGAAGGCAGAAATAAAATTACATGTAATCTGCAAATTTTTTCTCTGTCCAAGCCATGTACAAGGTTTACAATTGTCATACCTGCTGACACCATACATTTCCAAGCACAGCCTGAGTGCTTGACCCTGGGAGAAATGTCATCTCTGCACCTGGAAATGTGCCCAACTTCTACTGCCTGGAGCAGCCTACTTGTAGAGTCTACATTGAGCATCAGCATTATTGGTTTGGTGCTGGGTATTTGATATAATGTTGTGTGAACTCAGGAAATCTGTGTTCAACAGCCTGTGTGTTGCTTGTCTGGTCACATTCCATTAAAGTCTATTAAACTATATTAAAAAAAAAGGAGATATGAGTATTAGTAAAACTGGCAAGAGCCAAAAGGTGATTAAAGAGTAATGCTTTCACAGATCTCATTAGAAGCTGAGAAAAAATTTGTAATATTAGATCCTTAGCTTTAGATATGAGTACATTAGCATGTGAAAACTTTTTTTTTTTAATTAGAAAACTATTATATTTTAGCTAATGTTCCCAGTAGGATATATATTTGTGGCTCTAGGGTGACAAGCTGTCAACTGCTAGGTCACTGCTGCAGACTGCGTACTTTGAGATAACACTCAAGTTTATAAAGAAAGCTTTTGTATGATTTAGCTTAAAAAGTACAACACACATTTCCTTTTGATCTTGCTCAGAGAAATAGTACAGCTGAATAATCATGACAAAAAAAAAGGACCTTGAGGAAGATGTGTAAAGAGAAATACACAGCTCAAAGACCTTAATAATATTGGGTAAAGTGACCTGTTATACTTAAGTTGCACAAAGATTAGGCAGGGAAAAATGGGTCAGACTGTGGGCTTTCTACTGCATTTTCTCAACATCCTGAACTTGGCAGTGTTTGCTTGATTTGCCTCTCCTTCATCTTTGTCCCTTTAGTTGCCCACATTGAACCCTGAATGAAATGTGAGCAGCTCAGCGATAACGTCATTTGCCTCTGGTATCAAGGACCTGAGCTAGTGTAGCTGCAGCCAGAAAGGGGCACACATGGTAAAATTTTGCTATGTCTTTCAAGGGCTGAAACATTGCTTTTAAGGTAAAATGAGCTGCAGTGGTCAGTGACAACACCACCCAATAAAACCACAACAAACTATTGAAAAAACTAGAAGAAGAAATAACTAATAGTAGCACTGACTAGTGCTGTAGCATAGTGATGGTCATGGATTTGTGCTGAGACCTGGAAGAATCATTCTGGGTTTTTTCTTTCCCTATGTAGCTAGTAACATTCCTGAGAGTGAATAGACTTGTCAAATGTAGAGGAGGAATACTCGGTTTTCTCCGAGGTGTAAGTGCAAATGTCTGTTTTCAAGCAAAAGACAGCCATGAAAAGTTAATCTGCAGGATGTCAAATCAATCAACTGCATTGGCTCGAAATAAGAATGCTAAAAAAATAACAACTTAATGAAAACATGACTGCTCTTATTGCTCTTTCCATTCTGATATGCCCTCCCCAAAAGCTACTGAGCTGTCTGCCTGGGCTGCCCTGTTGTCCTGTAGGTCCTCTGAGACACTCCTTATCCCATTCTTATTTCCCCCTGGTTATATCAACTCAACAGCAGCCAAGACAGATGAGGCAGAATTTGCCTGAACTGACTATTGCTCTTGAATCAGCTCATCAGTTGGGGTCCATGCTGGGCCCTAAAGATAGTTAAATAGCACCATATCAGAAGGGAGTAATGATGATGAAGAACTGAGGAAGGCAGTGCCCCCACACAATGAATTTTGTTATTCCCATGTCAGTGGGAATATTCACCACCAGTGAATTGCTGGTAAACTGCCTGAGCTTTGTCTGAGACAGAAGTCCTTGAAGAGTCGAAATTCTATTCTTAAAGAATGTTCCCTGTCTGTCTCAGCAGCAGAGCCTAATCCTGAGGTATCCATTCAGTCTCAGGCAGGGGCAAGCCACAGAGCACAGTGTGACACCCACTGAGGAAAGAAAGAATGGTTTGTGACTGTATTTTTATATGCCCAAACAGTTACTGAGTCTAATGCAGGATGTGCTGATCGGAGTAAGTACGTGCCGGGTCTTGCTGTTGTGGTCATTTCACTTTGCTTCAATTAGTATTCTTTAACATGACCTAGGCACTAGTTTATCACACCTGCTTTGTCCCTACAAAGCTATGCAATGGTAAAATGCTCTTCTGCTAGACTGAACTGACTATGAATTTGAAACTTGTTATCCATTTGCTGTTTATTCTTCCCTGCCCCCTTACACATTTTCTTGTATTTTCTTCCTTTTTTTTTTTTTGTTTTGTTTTTGGTTTTTTGTTTTGTTTTGGGTTTGTTAGTCTGTTTGTTTGAATTATGAAGGGTTGTTTACTGGAAAAGGTCACTGCTGATCTTCCTTTGGGTATTCCAGGTACAGAAATCTCTTACAGAACTTGGGGCATATGTGTTTTGTGATGAAGGCTTTCAGATGCAGCACCCTGTGATAATGGTGTTTTGATCTATAGGACAATACTGCCTAAGAACTGCCTGCGGCAAGTGATGTCTTCAAGCAGAATTCTCTGTTCCTTACTCTGATTTTTATTGTAAAGTGTAAGCTGGTGGTATAATTCCCACCTTTAACCTCACTTCTGAATGCAAATAAGTGTTATCAAGTGTGTTGGGCAGGTGCTACTGGATGCTTATGGGAACACTGTGCTTTTTTATTTTATGTCCTGCTTGGCAGTGGTTTAAAAAGATTTGCTGCCAGAGCTTAGGTCACTTTTTTCCCCCTGTATTTTTTTCACAGAACACATTGACTTCTACAGTCAGTGCAAAGTAGGAGTGTATCAAAGGTTACTTAATTTTCAATAAGAGTGCTGTGGGCATGAAAATATTTTGGGGAAGAGAACATCACATTTCCATTGTCTTGGGAGATTTACTTTGACACTCCAAGTAATTGTCAGTAAATTCATCAATTTTTTGCTTAAACCTTTAATGAATAGTCTTTCAGCTGCCAGAACTCTGCTTCAGCTACATAGTTAGACAGTTAAATAGCTGCTTAGGACTATCATGAATAGGGATGGGGTGGGGAAATTACCCAAAATTCAGACAAGCTGACTTGCTGGCTTCTGCCTTTTCCAAGGGGAGAACCTGAAGGTCCAGCAGAGCAGTGGCAATAGAGGCACTGGGAAAGGGAGAGCTCATACATGGAGGAGATGAGGAGAGAGGTGGTGAGACATAGGGTCTGTGAGAAAACATGTTGCTCTGACTGAATTAGAACCTCCTAAAATCAAAACCTTAAGCCAGATATGTACTTTTTAAAGATAATGTAAGACCACTATTCTGTTCAATGTAGTCCATCAGAAATAGTTCAGACTAGAGTGAAGATGAATGGTGGAAGAATGAAGACATTTGTAAATATCAAGAATAATAATAAAAAAATCACTGCAATTTTACAGTGTAAAACCTTTTAAATATTAAAAAAAAAGCTGTGTATTTGATGCTTCTAAGCCAAATTCAGTGCAATGAGGATTTTTACTGCATAGCTATAAACCCATGAAAATAAATTTTACAATATAAATCCCAAGAGGCCTATAACCATACCAGGGCAACCAAGATACTTCAATAAAAAGTGCCTTAGATTTGGAGCTGAAATTTACTGCAAAGAGTAATTTAGTTTGACAGTGCAAGTATGTTGCAAGATAAAAAGAAAAAGAGCAAGCCTGATGGGAAGTACTTAGCATAAAGGAAGGTTCAAGAGAGAAATAAAGTAAAATGACTGTTTTTCAATCTGGTTTGAATTAAAAAAGAAAGAAAAAAAGTTGATAAATCTGTAACTTTTTCAATGTATGCAAACCTTCTAAAAGTGACTAAATGCTAGAAAGGTGCAGATAATGTCCACTGACCAAAACATCCTGCTCAGGAGAGAATACAAGTCTGCTAGATGGCAGCAGTGATGTTAGTGTCATCTGGTGTGGTCACCTTTTGGTTTGGTTGTTGTGTTGTTGCTTATTTCAAAATAAAACCAAATTAGACACCAACATACACTTGCTCTCTTTGGCAGGAGCAGAAACAAGGCAATATCTTCCATATGCAGCCCGGTTTGGAAGGCTTCAGGATGTGCTTGGGCAAAACAGCTGGTGGTTTCAGGTTTGTTTTTTTGCTATTGTTTCATGTTTGGTTTCAGGTTTGTTTGGTTGGTTTTAGTTTGTTTGGGGTTTTTTTTGGGGGGGGGGGGGCAGGGGGGAACAGAGGCTTTTCTCCTCGTGTCTTGAGTAATCTCAGAGCAGCAAGCCTGAGAGTTCAAGGAGCATTTGGACAGTGCTCTCAGGCACAGGGTGTGCAGGGCCAGGAGTTGGACTTTGATGATCATTGTGGGTCCCTTCCAACTCAGAATATTCTGTGATTCTGTGATTGTTGATATTCTGCAGGCTCAGACTGTGCAGGCTTTTGTTCTCTCCTAGCAACACATCTGCATTTGATTTCTACAAGTAGTTGATGTGTAATTCCTCACAGTCAGTATCTGTCGCGTGCCTGTCTCTTCTATCTTTAGCTTTAAGAGCACAGTACAATAGACTCTTTCTAATGCTACTGTGCCTTTATTTATGCAAGGTTTATAAGGACAGAAAAAGTCTCCTTAGTTGACAGAGATACTCTTTACCATAATGTTAAAATACTGAATTAAGACTGAAGCTTATAAAACAGACCAGCTTTTCTGCTTGTTATCTGAGTAGTTAAGGAGAATTTTTAGATAAAAACTAGGTTGTTTATGGTGTTAAATTCTCACTTTGTGTTGTTTCATCATAACCTTTCTATGTTGCATGGCTTCTTGAGTCCCAAGAGGTAGTTTGGTAATTTTAATTTTTTTTTTCTTTTTTCTGTTTTTTTCCTTAATGTTTCTCACAGGACAAGAGGAAAATACAGTATGGCATTGCTACTTGACTACTGTGTCATATTTTCTGTTGAATTTCATAGTTCAGAAGTTCTTCCCTGAACTGTTTTGATGCTGTAAGTCACAATAAATTACATGGGCATTCTTTCATTAAGATAAACTAATAAAAATGTAAAAAAGTATGAAAGGCATTGTGTCAGCCTGTAGGGTTTTGAAACTCTCATCCCTATACTTTCCATCCTGTACGTTCTTTACTATTATTCTCAAGTCTAGTCATATTACTGCTAAGGTTTAGTATCCAGTGGTTTCCCAGAATGATTTCTTTTCCTTCAATGAACACCTTATTTTTGTATCCAAGGATGGAGTTCGAAATCTTTATAGGAGAAGGGTTTAAAAATGGGTTTGGAAATGTTGCATTTTAAAATTCATATATTGCATCTTCTACTAGTTTCATACATTCTTCCTGCATCTAATTTAAAGATGCTTTGGAAGGGAAAATATTTACATATACATTTTACTTATTGTTACCTTTACACAGAGTAAGTGCATACCTGGCATGCTGAGGAGAACTGCGATAAGTTTTTTCCTTTGATCTTTAAACTCCTCTTGCTATGGCCATGACTTTCTCTTTGAGTATGCTAATAGCTCTTCAATTTAGGAAATAATTTGCTTATACTGATAAAATTTCCTACAGGTGACTGAGTATAGCAGAAGATTGAGCTATTCCCTGTGAAAGGAAAAAGTCCTGAACAGCACTGTGCAGTATTCAGGCAGATTTACTTATAATCTTGTGAGCATGCAGGCCTTTGATTTTTTCTTAAGAAAATGCTTTGATATTTTCACTGGCATCTTAAACATAAGCCTGACATTTTGCCATTAGGAAGTAACAGAAAAAAGGAATTAAAAATGGAATAAAAGATCACTAGTGAGTGAAAGCTCATACACATATATCAAACAGCCATCATCTCAATGCTCACAAAAGATAGAAACTTCCATTGCCATTGAGGAAACTTTTCCAGCTTATAGGGAGACCTACAAAATATCCTCAAAGATTAATCTGGAAAGTAAGCTTTATGTCTGTATCATCCACAGCCACAAGAGTGAAATTATATGGGTACAAAATACTTGTGGAAGAGGCTGCTGTTTATAACCCAGGCAGTTTAATTACACAGAGCTCTGAATGGCTGTACCTGCAGAATGGAGGAGGTAGTGAATACAGGATGGGTTGAAATATTTTAGATGATCTTTTCAGGAAAGGAAATACTGATGATCTGTGAGTTACAGCAATTGTTCTAACACGTACTTAGCCTGAAATTTGTTGGGTTAGACAAAATTATTTTTGGTATTTTACTCTTCTTGCAGTCCTGAAATGTCTGCATTTTCAGGCTTTTTTTTTTTTTTTTTTTTTTTTTTTTTTTGGTGCATGTGTTAATCAAATGGAATAAAGCTAATTCTGTTTATATGTTCTTTAATGATAACCACACAGATCACCCATCAGTTTGAATTCCTTATATTCAGCAGATAGGCTGCCCATTTGAATAATCATCATGAATTCTGAGAATAAGGGGTATTTTAAAGTATTTTGAGCATTTAACTAATACTAAGTATATGCATCTGCTGTGCAGAGTTCTCATTTTTAGTGATTGCTTATCAGAAATTAAATAAGGTTGCATTAACATACCATATATAGCATAATTAAATATTACTGAAACATCTGTGACACACCTTCAGCACAAAACCCTTCTCTTTTCTCATTTTCTCTCGACAGAGTCCCAGCAGGGGGCTCCCAGGTAACACAAAAATCTGTAGCAGTCTTAATACACACTTGGTGCCCACACTTGGGTGATAACATGTATTTTAAAACTTTCAAGAATTTGAGTTAAATTACTCCTTAGAGTAGTCTTTTTTTTCTTCTTCTTCTTTTTAAGCCTTTTACTTAAAGCAGGTTTTACTTGCTGAACTCTTTTTGCTCATCTTGAAGTCTTTCAGTGGGAATTGCTTTCCCTTGCATCCAAAGGTAGATAAATGGTGAAAAGTTGAAATTGTTGCCTTAGGGGTTTTAAAAATCTGCTAATACAGGTCTTCTGCCAGTTTATGTTTAATTCTGATAAGCCTGAGAGATATCTTTGAGTGCTCATGCACTTCAGTAATTCTCTGTAGATGGGTTAAATGTATACCCTGTGTTATCAAATTATATAAAGAGCAGAGTTATCAGTCTCAGATAAAGAAATAATTTTAAAAATTAAATATTGCGATAGTTTTCTAGAATCCTGCCAAAAATTTAAAAGTCCTAATTTTATAGCTTTTCCATTTACTTCTATCAGGGAAAGACTCAACAGCTGGAGACATTGTAACAAGACAAGTAAGTCAGTAGCCAAATGTATTGAAATTATGCCAGCTGGGATCAATGGAATATTTCTTAGGAAATACTCTGACAATCTTTTATTCTCTCTCCACTTTCTGCATGAAAATATGACTAGAGATTTCTGGAAAGTATTTCTTCAGCACCTCTTATTCAAGTATGGAAATATTTCTTGCAGAGTAGTTCAGGACTAATAAAATAGAAAATGAGATTTTTTTTTTTTAAATTGGACTCCAAAGGTGTACTCCACATATGGTTTCTGACAGAAGAAAAGAACAGGAAATGGGTTGGACATTATTTGAACTCAATCCATAACAATAAAATCTGTGCAATTTTTCTTTCTGTCCCTTGGCCAGGAGATTTTAAAATTGATGAATGCAGCATTGAAAACATATAGGTAATTTAACTGTGTAACTGTTAGGCCTTTAAAAACCTGCTCAATTTTAGCTCTTATTTTACTAAAAAATAGCTAGCCTTAAGGCATTTGGTCTTTTGTTTGTAAAAAGGCTTATCAACAAACCCGAGAACAAGTTTGAAACACCTCATATCTACTAATAAACCTCAAAATATTCCGTTTTCCACACCAGATTTATTTTACACGTTCTTGATTTACACAAATACAATAGGAACAGGACTGGAAGTATATTTATACTTCCAATATAGCCATTTGATCACACTGTCTCACATGGTTTACAAATCCATCTATCTAACGACTATGAAAAATGCCGCATTTGCAGTCGCTTGCGATCATGCGATCTCTGAGGTTGCTAGAGAGGCTCTGCTAAAAGGGACATCAGCAGCATGCATCAGAGCATCAGACAGTTAAACTTCCCAGGCCTGAGAAGTTCCAAGTGTTTAAACTTCCCCAGGTTTCTGGGAGATGTAAGATTACCCATTGTACAGAACTTATCTTCTCAGACTATAAACTCCTTTGTCTGAGGTATGGGACTGATGGTAGTATAAGAGGGCATACATGTTTCTTCTTGGATGACTGGTGTCTGGTTGAACCAAGCCTATTGTTATGCATGTGGCTTGGAAAAATTTGTCTTTGGCATTTTCTTGTAAATATGAAGAACTGGACACTGCATATGTGGAAAACCTTTAGTTTTGCAATAAGCAACCATGAGTAATTTGTATGTGTTTTGGTTTGGTTTTAACTATTTGTTTCAAAAAGAAGCTAGGTGTAATGAGTGTATATTCTTATTAATCTGACTCTAGAAAGGACCTGTGTGTGTTTTTTCCATTTGTGTGCTTGTGTTTTATTTAGTAATTTGGGTTTTATTTTGTGTTGGTGTTTTCTGTTGTTGCTGTACCTGGGAGTTTGCTGTTTGCTTTTCTAATGGCATTTCAATAATTGGAGCCAGTGTTTCTGTCAGTGGGACATGTTGCTGGTATTGAGGGTGGAGACTGACTGCTGTGTAGCCCTGACCTGGGGCAGGCACCTCAGCTGCAGTGAAACCAGCCACTCTGGCTGCAGACAGAGCTGCCTGATGATTGACCCAGAGGCTGAGGAACAGTTCACTGCCACCTCAGACTCCTGCGTACGTCACTCCCATATACATTTACCTACTATAGGTTTTAAGTGCTGAATGATTTTCAAGTTACTTTGTCCAACTTTGACTCCTTCTTTAGGCTCTGAGTAGCTCCAGGACTTCTGATATTTCTGGATTCTTCCCTGGAAGATCATAACTAATTAGATTTGTAATCCAAAACAACACAAATTGTATTTGAAGTACCTACCTCCTGTCTGCTCAGCTTGATTTCCTTATTAATGGTTTTATAAATTAAAGCATTTTATTTGTCACATATTTTGCCTCTTAAAATGGGGCCATTTTGTCCTGGCAGTTATAACACCAGATTTAATAGACAGAACAGAGCCTGTAAAATAGAGGATAAGAAAATCATCCAAAATCTATTTATACCAAGATGGTAAGAGATGGTATGCTGCCTAGAAAATATGTAACCCATACACTGCAGTTCCTTTCAGCTTTAAAACTAAACATTTGTTAAATATTGGCTAATCATTTTTATTTGTTCTTTTGGTAGTATTAGTGGGATTAAATTGTTATTAAAAATATTAATATACTTAAGTAGTTGACATATCATTTCAGTAATCTGAATTTGATCTAGACCCTGCTTCAATTGAGTTGTCTTTGAAAAAAGCTTAGCGGGCTTTGCACTACAAAATGCTCATTTAGTTCTTCAAAGTGCTGTACTTGATAGCTGCAATCAATTACAGCATCTAAAGCTTGTCTTAAAATTCAGGCCTGTGAAGGCAGTTGTGACTCCACCATGTGGAGTTTATGTACTTCAACTACTGATTACAGGAGCCAATGCTCATATATTTAAAGCTGAGTCCATGTTTAGTATTTGTGTATTTCTGCTAGTTTTTTTTTTTTATAAACTCTCTACAGAGATCAGTTCAACCTGAAGTATGTCCTCCTCTTCCCTATGTATTAAATGAAAGAAATGATGAATAATTGCTTGATTTATGTTTGCAAAGTTCTTGTATATTTTTAGGGTCTAAAAATATAAAGGGAGTCCCAGAATGATTCTCATGAGTCTTAAAATGTTCAGTGCTAAATCTTTTGCCATTGATGCATGGAAGAAATATTTTTTGTAGGATTTTCAAAATTATCACCTAAAAAAATACTACTTTATAATTTGCTCTGTATTTTTTTTTCTGTAGTGAAATAAAATGTAGCTTTTTATTTCACTATATAGATGACATGGATTTTTCTCATTTAGAACAACTGCAGTCTGTTTTTTGGCTGGACCTGTTTAGTAACACAAGTAGGACAATCTATTGAGTACCAGTGTAAAAAGGCTACTTGTTGCCATGATGGGTTGTCCTCAGAAGGACTCAGTAACTGTCTCTTTAAGGAAATCCATGAAGTTGTTTAGAGGAAAGCCAAAACTCCACAATCCCAAAACATGGCAATGTAAAAGCAATCCAAAAACTATTAAAATTTCACTACAATGAAAGATGTAAACAACTGTATAGCAAATTTCTTTAATAACCCTCTCAGCTATATTGCCAAAATTGAGGTAGTAAAAAGCAAAAGTCTACACTTAAATTTATTTTCAAGGTCATACTAAAAACTAAACATTCTGCATTGAAATACAGCTTTTCTTGCATTCCACCTCTAGGATTTGCTTCCATAGATATTGCATGAATAAATGGTTAGTAAATCAAATGTTAAATGGATCAGTTCTTGTTTGTGAATTGGTTAAAGGTAAGTGAATTTGTCTGCCAGTGTTTGCACCACAGAAAACCTTCTCTGTGTAAGAAGTGGTGAAATAAATCCTTATGTTGAAGACAAGGATTATTCTTCCCCTTGTCCTCTTGCAATTGTAGCAGTGCCTAGCAAAGTGGCATCCTCTGCTGTAGCGGTATAAAAATGAGTGGTCTCACTGAAATCAAAAGTTTTAGATGCTCCAAACCAGCTCTTCACACCTTGTCATGGTATGCTCAGTCCCCCTGCCTTGAAATAAAGAATTGCCCTAATCAAAGGTGGCAGTTCTGTGTCTGAACATCAGAAGAGAGAGAAGTCTGTGCCAAGGTATTGCTGGAGGTATGTTACACTTCCCAACAACTAACTCTGCTGAAGGATATGCTCCCTCCAACACACATGAAATTCTGCTGCTGTTTATTGTGAGGCAATGTCATGATATAAGAACAGAAGTCTCCACAGCAACATGGTGTCATTTTTCTGCTAGTGAAAATCTGAGAAGAACTAAGAGGTGGCATAAAATACTAGGAAAGGATGATTTAAATCAGAGCTTCCATTCCTGACATAATGACATAAGAATCTGAATACAGAATACAGTAAAATAAATTATTAATGGTTCCTTAAATATCTCAAAGACACATTACATGTCTAGCATCTTACTCGGTAAAGCTGGAGAAAGGAGAAGAAAAAGAAGCAACAGAATGTATTGGTTTAAGATTTTGGAGCTTTGGGAGAGATTTCCAGAGCATTTTGCCTGAACAGGGAATAAAAATAATGAGAGACACTACTAGTGCCAGAACTGTTAGAGCTAATGGCATCCAATCACTTGTTAAAAATGGGTAAGGGGAAAAAAAAAGAATAATCCAGTATTTTCCCAGCTGTACTGGCACCAGGCTGGTACTGTCCCATACACCAGCCTCAGAGTGGTGCAGGTTGCACATTGACCCAAAGGGATTTTTCCCTTTCTCTTAGGAAGCAGGTGGCTATACTACAGAAAATGAAAATAGCTGCTGGCAGGAGTATTGACAGAAACAGAAGAAACATGATCTTCAACACTGACACTCAACTTCCCTGGGATATTTGAAATGAAGTTCTGTGGAAATATTACCATGGAATTAAAAGTGTTTGTGTGTGTAGTTCTTGGGTGAAAGGATGAAAGAGTTATTTGGTTTGTAATATTACACATTTTTTCTACTGTGAACAATTAAAAAACTTGCCTTTTGCAGCAAGAGACATAACAACAATGCCCAATTTTAGAGGTCAGAAGGCTTAGGAGTATTCTCTGTCTCCACAAGTTTATAGCACACATTGTTCTTTAAACTGTGGGGACATAACAGCTGAAAGTTACTGGAAAAAATAGCTAAAGGGATTGTTGAGTTTATCATAGAAACAATACAATAATGGAGACATAGTGAAGTGATAATGCTTTGTTACATGACCTAAAACCACTCCAGTGTATTATGTGCAGGCCTCCCTTGTTTATTCATCTGTAAAGCCAAATGGTTAACCTTGGTTTATTTCTCCTCAGCTCTGTTGAGGCTGAACATTGCAACAATGACAAACTGCTGTGTACCTGGGTGCAAGCAAACAGGTTATTTAGAGTTGTTATGATTGTTACAATTCTGATTAAAGAAGCCAGTAAAATTTCATAGCTGAGCCTGAACAGAAATATTAACTGTGGACTGAAAACAGAAAAGCTGTTTGGGGAACAGGAGGCATGAGGGAAAGGAAGCATTTAAATAATCCTTGAGATATGGTTAAAGGCCCTGACTAATTTGTGAGGAATTCAGACTCTGGTTGCAGCATAATTGGTGTTGTTTTTCTTGTTCAAGACATGCTAGGCCAATGCTCTGTCTTCAGCAAAGAAAATGAAACTCACAGGTCACAACCCATGTGAGAGCTTTGGTGATACTGTCTTCATGCTCTCTACTGCACAGATGCTAAATCAAGGTAATATGCTGCAGTTTCTTTTCTGCTTGTGAGACTAGATTGGAACTGTGCTCAAATCTCTGAATGCTGAATTTTACCTAAAAGTATTTTCTGCAGTGTTTTCTCATGTTTTGTTTCTTACAAGGCATATATGTCACCTGGAATATGAAAAAATTGATGCTTACATGAATTAAAGGTAACCTATAGGCTGACAGAAGCATATTTATTACCATGAGAAAAGTGACCACAGATGCAAGTTTAGTGCAATAACTGCCATCTGTTGCAGGAAGGAAATTTTAATGTATCTTAACTTCATTTTAACTTCTGCTCATTTGTTATTTTTGTCTTTGGTTAGAGCTTTCTTGTGGGATGGGGACACTACATGTGTTTTTACTCACAACTACAGGCCAAAGTCTGTTCACCAGATGTGTCTAAACAGCTGCCTTTTCTTGGGGAAAACATGGTGCATCAGCTTGAGCCGTGAAAAAGACCTGACAGCTCAGCATCTCTTCCTGCATGCAGCTGGTGATGGCAATGCCGTCAGTGTTTATGGGCCCATCTGGCAAAACTTGGCCTTGCTGCAGCCTGAGACCTTATACTCAAGCATTCAGAGAATATTTAAATAATTTATGCAAATCTACAAATATCTCCTTTGTATTCTCTACCAAATATCACATTTCTTGAAATGACTTCAAATCTTAAATTCCCATTGTCCTAAAGAGAAATTTCAGAAGGAAGGAAGTGTTTGTGTGAGCTGTGATTGATTACCAGGTGGGAGCCATAATGAGGAACTCTTTAATAGTTTTAACTATTAACTATTAACTATTTTAACACTCAGAAGAGCTGGAAGAAAGAGGCATTAGGCTTCGTTAGCTATGGCTGTAGCTGTTAACGGTAGTGTTGCTGCTCTGTGGAAAATCCTTGAGTGTGTTGTGGTTGACTAAATGGAGCATGTGCTGACTCATACATGAGAAACCAGGAAAGAAGCACAGGAAAGTGGCACTGATTCTACCAGCACTTCTGCCAGCACAGACAGATTAAAATGCCCAACATACCGTAGGCCATAAAGGACTGTCCCATCTGGATGGAGTCGGATCATTCGATTTTTCACGGTCACCCCATGGACAAATGATTTCTTGTCATTTTGGAAATACGTGTCCGGCACCCAGAGCTGGTCGGCCACTCTGTTGTCCAGAGTTAAGTTCAAAGGTATTCCAGAATAAGAGAGCCTTTTATCCCTCCAGGACTGCTGAAAGTACATGGTCAAGGTGTAGTCCTAGGGAAGAAACAAGAAGGGCTTTTTGTATTTTCATACTGATTGACTGACCAGAAGTTTAGTTTTGGATGAATCTCAGTAACTGAATATCAGTAGCAATAGGAAATTTAAGGATCATCAAGGCATTGTTGCCATTAGGCATGATCATGAATCTTGGCTTGTTCATATTAGTGTCAAACTTGACACTTACCAGTGGCAGTGACTACACCAGGCTTTTATGATCTCTTGACCCAGAGGGAATAAATGGCACTTTTGGGTCTCCGGTCTGTGGATCAAACTTGGTTTCTAATTTTTCTTTTTTTAAATGTGTATGTTTAGCTGAGCTCAGCCAAATAGCATTGCATAGCACTTAGGATATTTTTCTGATATTCCCTCCTTCTGATATTCCCTCCTTTCACCCTGAAAGATTCTCCCCACAATCCAGAAAGGCCTAGCCTTCCTCAGAAAGAGCAAATACAAGCTCAGAACATAATGGATAACTTCCCATTCTGCCTCTGCTGGAGTTGCCAGATGTAATGACTCCAGATAGCCAGGCATATCTTGTCTCAGAATGGGAAATGCAGTGCTTTCTGTCCTTGCCAACTGGATTTTGCTGTACAGAAAGTCAACAACTTGGCTATCATGTTATAACTCCAGTGAAACACCATTTATGCAGCCTTTCAGCTTTCATTTTGTCTGAAAAGAAATTTTCTAAAGGCTTATAGTCTGATTTACTCTCTTGTATATATCTTTCTGGGAAATGGATGATTTTAAGGGTAGTCAATTTTTTCAAGTGGAAAAACCCATGTACTTTGTAGCTCATGGAGCTCTTAAAAGATGAGTGGAACAGCACTATGTGGACTATTAGTTTCTCTCTTCCTCATCTCCTCCCCCAGCCCTGTTTTCATGTGACAGGCCACTTTGTCACATGTTTTTATGGTAGAAGTGCATCCAAATCATAGCTATTACTGAAAAAATTGGTCTGGTCAGGAGTAAGATTTTCTTTTATGTGATAGAAAACCTTACCTCTGTCATTGTCACAAATCCTAGCCCGGACTCTAATTCTTGAAGAAGCAGCATAAAAGCTGTCTGATACAATTTGTGCTCTTCATCTATAGTGGCTTCTTAAGACTGTATCATTGCATGAAATCAAAGCAGAGTTACTTTTCAAAAAGACTTTCTACCTGAAAAGTCACATTCAACAGAGCTATAATACAGACTTGCCAGTGGAAGTTGTTAATAAAAATACTGCTTTTCCTTGTCCTGGGCCAGTAGTTTTCTTTGGGCTTTTTCTTTATGGATGAAATATCATGATTGAGGATCAGTGGTTATATACAATAGGATAATTACATCCACTGTGAACACAGACCCCAGATTCGCAAGGATTTTGTAGATACGTCCCTTTTCAGGCCTGCAAATTGGTTGTTACCCACAACAGACACAAGAGGCTGTATGCTGAAGGTTTGTTCAGTTTTTTTGCTGGCCTGGGTCACTAGGAGGGGGTCAGAACATCTTTCCTTTTCACACCATGCTGGTCAAGCCTGGAACTACAAAGTAATGCAGTGAGATATATGCTGCATTTTGCTGAGTAGGTAATTTAATTTAAATAAGGGTACAGAGGAGCAGGAATACTAAGGAGGCAAGTTTTTGAATGTAAAACTTGAATAGAGGTGGGTTAGAAGCATCAGTTAAAGAGAAGTTTACCCTTACTCTTACACATATACAAAAACCAGTTGGGAATTGGATGAGAGAAATCAAAAAATTAAAAACAAAACCAAAAATCAGCCAAACATGAAAGAACAAAACAAAACCCCCACCAAACACCACAAATACCCCATAAGCCCCCACCACTATTCTGGTGCAGTTTTCATACATTTTATCTGCTTCCTAACCTGCCATATTTAAAATCTCTTTAGATAGAAAAGCTTTCATAGATGACTGATAAAATTCAAACCCTCAGTGCTGCACCTGCTATCCTCTTCTGCCTGATCCAGCAGAGCCTATGTAGCCTGCAGCACAGATGGAACCGAAATTCTGATTATACATAACTATCTTTTCTCCTTCTTGCCTTTCTTTATATTTTCCCTAGGCCTTAAGGCTGCTTTTGTGGAATTGTTATGCTGTTCTATAGAAAACCAAACAATTGAGAATGGTGTCTATGCAATGGTTCTCAAAACTCAATCAGGAGAAGAATAGCCACAGTAAGCTACAAGAGATCTTAAAGGATGTGAGAGATAAAGAAATTCTGTCTCTTGGCTATGACTACTAGAAGAAGTTGAGTTGCTATTTTTAGCATCATAGTCTGTTAAAAAAAATTTGTTTCATCCAACATTTGTGCTTTACACAAAATGCTGCTGTTGGCAACACCACAGTAGAGAGAGTGATCCTCTGGTCTGCAATTGTGCTGTACTATGGAGAAGTATGTGGCAAGCCTGCAAGTGTTAATGGGGAAAAAAAATCTGAGCTTCATCCTAAAGGAATCTCAGGGTTTCCTAACTAAGCAAATTATCTATTTTTTTTTTTCCATTCCTCAGTACGTGGAGGTATTACTCATTTGGTATTTAAATAAGAAAAATAGTCTGATATCACGATTGTGAGAGTCCCTGTTGCAGTAAGTTCATATTTTAAAAAGCATAGTCAAAGACTGTTTTAATGAAAAGCAAATTACAGCTGCACTATAACAACCCCAATTTTGTACTTATAAAATTTCTAATTGTTTTTTAATGGAATACAGCCTTACCCTTCTTATCTCTCATCTGTGAAGTATTAAATGTTGGCAAACCATATGGCTAGCCACATCTTGGAGGTTCTTGTATTATTTTTTATATAGTACAGTGGTGTGAGTGAAGTGAGGATTTAAGGACTACTTGTCTTCTACCCTGTAAAATTTGCTGGGGATTTTGTGCTTTCAAATTCTAGACTATATGAATAATTTCTGAATCTGTCACATCTGTAGTGGTAATTGGCTGCAGAATTTTTTTAGCTTCTTATGAAAGCTTCCCAAGATCTCAAGCATAAGTCTAGATATGAAAATAAATCACACTGTATTTAACTTTCATATTTAAAAAATTCTATTCATGAGTTTAAGAAGCAGAGCCCAATGTAAAATTAAAAAAGAGAATCTGTTTCTGCAGCTAACTGTTCTTTCAAATGATTTGTTTTATAGAAACACACTGAACAGTTTTTTTTCTGAACTTTACTTTTCGTAATTAAAAAAATCTGTAATTCTGCTGAAAAATCATGATATTTCAGTAGATTTAATAGTGCTGTTTATGCATCTGATCTACTTTCCCTTTTTACATGAACAAATTTGATTTACTAGTATGAGATCTTTTTCCCTTAGTAATTATGCAAATTTCTTATTTCTTTGTATCAAACTAGAAATTTGTAAATGTGTGTATGCAGATGTGTACTATAACTTATAAGTAAATCTTTACCAGTGCTTTAATAAAGTGCATTAGGTTGCTAAGAAAAATACATGCTAGTCCTAGTTAAGAGAAGTTCTGTGAAAATATAAGAGAAACTAGTCTATTTTACTCAAAATTGAAAGATATTTCATAGTCTGAATTTAAGAAACCTAATAGATAAATACTGGCACCAAGCCTCACAGTATAAATTTCTCAGTAAAGAAAATGAATGGACCATTGAAGTATATTGTACTTGAGGTCAGATGAACAATTTAGAGTGCCAGTAAGGAATAGACAGAAGAGTTACCATACAATAATAATTCCTTTTTTAATTCTATTTTTTCTCCTATTTTTAAATTTTTTTGGTGGAACAAAAATAGATAATGTAAGGGCAAGAACACATTTTTTTCCTTTCCTTTCCTCTGTAGATCTCTGAAACTAGAAGAGATACATTAAAATAACTGAAGAATTTGGATTTGATGGTAATTTCTACTCTGTGATTTACCAATTCACTACAGCAGAATATAATGTGGAATACATTGCTATATTATAATCTAACCTTCTGAGAGACACAGAACTAGAACTTCACTGTGTTTATCAGCTGAATTATGGATTCTGGCAGAATAAAAGATGAGTTCACATGTCTGCTGTACTGTTAGTTGTTTCTTCTTTTACTAAGTCCATATTTTAAGGAGAAAATAGGGAATCTTTTCATACGCAATGTTCAGCTTGGTGGTGTAAAGGACCTTGTGTTTTTCCCTTTTCCAAGGTGGCCTTAATCTAAGCTCTGTTATCATTCAATGAACTGAACAGCACGTTAACACATTGTGATATATTTAAGTAATAACTGAATATCAAAGCACACTCTGAAAGTCTTAACAGCAAAAAGTAAATAATGTGGATGCAGTTATTAGCAAAAGTTAGCAAATCAAATACTATTTTGTGAATATTTAGCTGTTCCAGGTCAATCAGACATTAGCTGTCTACATGAGTTTGCACATGAAGGCACTGTGCAGCAAAATGAATACATGAAGTGCACCAAGTCATACTTCTAATAGACAGCAGTGTATATTGGTAGTTCTGGGACAAACACTGTACACCCAAATAATCTTGAATTTAAATTTTATCCTTGGGAACCACCCACTAATACAGTATCTGTCAGCCTCACAGAAAATGAGATGCAATGAAAATCAGATACCTTATAACAATCAAGACAAATGTAACTGGAATTGCAATTTAAAATTAAATATGGAGTGATAATCAGAATATAAATATTGACAACAATAATGCCATAAATGCAGAAAAGCAATATATGAAAATCTTGCTGTGACTGTAAACACTTATTAATTGGGTAAGAGCATTTTCCATGTTTATCTGATACAAGGATAGGAAGGGCAGAGTTTTGAAAGAATGACGAATATATAAATTTGCAAATTGTAAAAAATTGTGCTAATGTATCAGAAGCAGCTGTTAGTTGTTCAGCAAGTTAATTTTCCTACTTTGGAACTCCAAGGGAAGCTCTATATCCTCACCTGCAGAAGAGCTATTTTATGATAAGAGGACACAAATGGTGATGTGGGATTTTGGGTTTATGTTTGGAATTTGCGTGTGCTTTGTGTTGGGGTTTTTTTTGCTTGTTTCTTTGCAGGCTGTTTTTGGTTCTTCCCCACCTCTTGCCTGCCCCTGATGCTCAATTCTAGATACTGCACAGAAATTAGTGGAAAAAATTTTAGCTAAAACTAAGGAGGAAGAATATACTGGTTCTACTCATATTCTTTTCTAAGAATGTTAGGGGAGATGGACCTCTTTATTAAGTCTCCAGTCCAGCCAAGCAAGGAAGCCAGGGAATTAGGGGGCACAGTACTGGACCATTGGTACTTGCCTTTCTTTCTAAGGACACAGTTCAGGGTTCCTGTGGATGTTTTCAATGAAGACTGACGCAGCATATGTTACCCAGTTTCTCCTCTTCTATCCAAATTAGTGGGAAGATGGGAGAGGGAGCATGTACTCAAATTATTCAGTATTCCCTGGCCTGGTTCACAGGAGGCCATGGTTCTTGTGAGCTACACTTATGTTAGGGAAAATGGAAGAGAAAGCCAGGACTCCATGACAACAGGATAACCCCCTTCTATTTTCCACACAGGAGCTGTTTGGTGTTCTTTAACAGGATCAGAATTTTCACACAGCAAACTTCAGTTTTGCAGAGATCATGTTTTCCACCAGAAAATTACAGATTGTTTATAGATGTGAGACTTTTGTAGGAGAAAAAGTTGTGTGAGGTCTTGTTAGGCCAAATGCCAGATCCTATGCTTTGGTTAAACAGCCCTAGGCTGTGCTACAGGCTGGGGGCAGAGTGGTTGGAAAGTGGCCCTGCAGAAAAGGACCTGGGGATGCTGGTGACAGCAGCTGAACATGAGCCAGCTGTGCCCAAGTGGCCAAGAAGGCCAGTGGCATCCTGGCCTGTATCAAGTCTAGTGTGGCCAGCAGAATCAGGACAGTGATTGTCCTCCTGTACTCAGTCGGTGAGGCTGCACCTTTAAGTGCTGTGATCAGTTTTAAGCCCCTCACAGCAAGAAAGACATTGAGGTGCTGGAGCATTTCCAGAGAAGGGCAACAAAACTGTTGAAGGGTCTCGAGAGTAAGTCGTAGGAGGAGCAGCTGAGGGACCTGGGGTTGTTTAATCTGGAGAAAAGGAGTCTTGGTGGGACCTTATCTCTCTCTCTACAACTACCCGAAAGGAAGTAGACAGTCTTTTCACCCAGTAAGCAACATGGGAAGAACCACGGAGGTTCAGGTTGGACATCAGGAGGATTTTCTTCACAGAAAGGATTGTTAAACATTGGAAAGGACTGTGCTGCAAGGTGGGGGGGTCACCATCCCTGGAGGTGTTCAAGAAGCAACCCGATGTGGCACTTAGTGCCTTGGTCTGGTTGACAAGGTGATGATCAGTCAAAGGTTGGAAAATGTGACCTCAGAGGTCTTTTCCAACCTAAATGATTCTGTGATTTTTTAATTTTGTTTCATCCAGCCTAGAGATGAAACATCAAAGGAGTAGGACTGGGCATTACGTGAAAACTGTACTTCCCATCTTCCTGTGTGGACTGTATTTAGATGGCTTTCTACTGACTGGAGGACTGGCTCATGACTTGGGCATAGATGAGCTCTGAGGGTCTATCACATGGAACGTCATGTGAGGACTAAAGCAAACTAAGCCAAAGATAATTGGGAGGGTGCAGCACTTTCAAGTTCCCATTAAGGAAAAACATTGTAGAAGAGTGAAGAATTAATTAAACACCACTTTCCTTGCCACCTATAAGCAAGATAATTGGAAAGCAGCCTGTTTTCTATCAATGGCTATTGCTGAAACACTTGATTATTTTTTTCCTTTGCAATTTCCATCTAGCACAGCAGAGGTGAACTATGAGTATTACAGAGCATGCTGTGTAACTAAGGAGGATGACACACTGCTAAGAGCTCGGTAAAACTTTAAAGTAAGAAATCAGAAATAAGGACAGCCAACCATAGCTAGACTCTTTGGCTCCAGAAGATGCTTAACAATGTAGGAGGGAAGATACATATATCTTAGTAGGAGGTTGGGCTAACCTTATAAAAACAGCAACTGTTTTTTTTAATACCTTTATATATTTATAAAATTTATTTTTTACCCATTTAGGAGCAGGAGTTATTTCTACTTCTATGGGTCTGGTGATTGAATTCTATTTGATTCCTCCTGCCTGGTTCTCAACTGTCAATCTACTATATCAAGTCTCTTTAGTTTTGAGTGAAGCAGATGGAGGTCAAAGTGACATGTGATGAGTCAGTGTCTCTACCTGGAATAGAAACAGCAATTACATAGCTGCTGCCAGATCTTTAAACTTGTGTATACCTTACTGGGGTTTTTATGGTGTGAGTGGGTATTTTTGGTGTTTTTTTAAATTAATTTTTTAATTGGTTGGTTGCTCTGTAGCTTTGTATGTAACTACTATTTTCTTATTTCCCTAAATGCTCAGGACAATGTTGTTTCATTGTTCATTAGACTTATGGTTGAATAGTGTTCTATAAAATGGTCATGATTATGATGACTTATGTGGCCAGAGATATTTTTTCTGTATATTTTTGGCACCTTGACTGCTTTACAGGATTCTAACCCACAAATCATAAGTCAGACTGATATTCACATTTTGTGCTATATTTGGAAACCAGGGATAGAGGAACACCATGACATTTCTCCTTTATAATGACAGCCAAGGCAGAGGTATTTTGCACTTAGAGTGGATAACACTAAGGGTATTAGTGACAGTGCTGGTTGCAAAATCCTCTGGGAATTTCTAGTCCAATCTCCTGTCAGAAGCAGGACTGTCACCAACCTGTGTAAGGTTGAGATATTGATTTGTCTAGAAAATCTTGAAGACCCTCAAGAATGGGAATTCCACAACATCTGTGGGCAGACTCTTCTAGTGCAGCACTACCTTTATGGTAAATCTTTCCTGACATCTACTCTGACTGTCCTTAAGTGAAGTTAGTAGTTGCTGCCCTTCATTATTTCATCTGCCACTACTGAAAGTGGTTTTATTGCAATCTTCCCTTCAGGACATTAAAGGCTGCCATGAGGTTTTCCTTTGGCTTTTCTCCTTGCCAACTGAAGCAAGGCAAGCTCCAATGTCTTTCCTGAGAGGTTTGTGCTTGTGCTCAAGGCCCTGGCCACATTGATACCTCTTCACTAGATCCTTTTCAGTTCCTCAGTATCAGGAAAGAAATGGGAGACACTGTTGAAAGTGCAGCTGTGCCATTACAGAATATGGGAGGGTAGTAAATTCCCTCTGTGCTGCCCATATCCCTGGCATTGTCACTTAGCATACAGTCTACACAATGAAAGTGCACTTTGTGGCTTGTATTCAGCTGCTGCTTAATCCATGAGTTTTCCACCTGCTGAATTCTGAGTTTCCTCGCTGGACCTAGAGATGGGTATAATGTTTGCTGTTTTTCATACCACCAGAGACCTTCTCAATGACACATGTTTTTCACCAGGGCTGGCAGCAGTTTTGAAATTCTTATCAGTGAACTCCTAATTATCTTTTGACCCATGTTGTATGCATCTTCGTTTTACAATTAATGTAACTAGAGAAGCCTTTCTTGTTGCCCTGTTTCTTTTTACTGTCATGTCCAACTAGGATTCGAAACAATATTTTTATGCTTCACAGAATCAAAGACTCATTTAGGTTGGAAGGGTCTCATTGAGATTGAAAGAGAATTTGAAACATGAAAGTCAGAGGCAGCCTTAGCTGCTCTCCTGAAATCCAGGGCTGTGATCCTGCTTTTTGTTGTTTTTCTCTCCTCCCAGATTCCTGAATTCTACCATTTCATATTCATTGCAACTAAGGCTGCCTCTGACTTTCTTATCTCAGTCAAATTTTTTATTCTTGTAACTACAAGGTCTAGCAGATCATGTTTTCTTGTTAGCTTCTCAGTTACCAGGAAGCTGTCATCAGTGTGTTCAAGAAGTCTTCTAGATTTCCTGAGCCCTCCTGTATCATCCTTCTGGCAGATACAGCAGTGGTTAGTGTCCCATGAGGAACAGGACCTGTGCACATAAGACTTCTTCCAGTTGTTGGAAGAAAGTCTCATCTGCATTTTCTTCCTGGCCAGGATGTCTATAGTAGATACCCACAATACAAGGCCAAACAATATTGGTTTGTCTGCTAATCTTGATCCATAAACTGCTGTTTGGCTTCTGATCCATCCCGAGGCATAGCTCCAAGTATTCCAGCTGTTTTCTCACATAGAGGGCAGCTCCATTTCCTCTCATTTCCAGCCATCTGACCAGTAATTCTTCTTTCTAGTTTCCTTGCCAGCTCTGTTGCCTTGTTTCCTCTTCCTGTATGCTCCCATCTGTGTTTTAGTTCGTGGAGGGGCTTCCGTCTAAACCTGGCAGTTCTGCTAATAAAATTCTGGCCTTCTTGCATGAAACAGTGGATTGTTCCTGGTTTTCTTAAAAATTCAGCCTCATCTCTCTGCTTGATGGTTGCTTGCTGGGAAATTTTACTTAGCAATTACCCAAATAAGCCAAATTCTACTGTCCTGATGTCCTGAGTCTTAACTCCACTGCTCACTGTCTCAGCTATCCTCCAGATCTTGAATTCTGTCATCTTGGGATCACTGCAAACCAAATGTGCTGTAAATACTAGCTTTTCATCGGGGATGTTTCAACAAAAGGCAGCTTGAGGAAAAGCCCTTCATGCGATTTCTCATGAGCTGCATAATTTAAATATTATTAAGCTGCTTACATGATAATTTAACATCACAGCTGGTGAGTATACAACACTGATGTAGGCTCTCTGAGGAAAATTTGCTTTCGGCTTTTGCAGGGAATCCGACTGCCTTTAAATGCATGTATTGTTGACACTAAATCCTCAGAGCAGAATGCAAAGCAGAATGCAGAGTGTTGATAGTAAAGGACTTTGTTTTATTTTTATTTTGACAGCAGAATCAGTTGGGTAATTAATGGCACTGGCCAATTTAATATGATTAATCTGATTAAAACCCTACATATGCAGTGCTTTTGCCAGTCTCATGGGAACCAACATTTCAAAATACTGTATAGTATGTGTAGACATTTTAGGAGATGAAAAAAACCCCATGAAAGAGCAAATAACTCATCAGTCAGTTGGAAAGCATCTGATTAATACTCTTGAGTACTTATTAGGATATGGAGGTGCAGGCTCTCTTTTCTGCAAAATATGTAACTAAGGAGAACATGGGATTAGTAATTATCTGAGGAATTGAGTAGCTTAGTGCAAAATATTGGGATTGGTGCCAATATACTGAAAATCCGGGAGAGTGTCTTCATGTAAATGACTTTATTTATAAAGCAAACCTCAAAATCAGTTTTATTTAATGCTTAAGGCAGTAAAACCTCTCTCTGAGACTGAAATTTCAGAAGGCTTCCACCTCAGTGAAGCCCAAGACAACTGCTACTTCCATCCCTTTCTGTCTGACCACACACATTTGAATAACTAGTTAGGAAGTGGAAGGAACACAGATTAGAGATGAAGTTTGTCATTACTATTTTTGCATGGTGTTTTTCTGTGTAGGTAAATTCCTTGATCCTGTCTCCACCACCAATGGCTATCCAAGCATTGGTTCTGTGGCAGGAAAGGACAACTAAGAGTGAAGGACAAAGCCAAAGCAGCTTTGCAGAGCAGCTCAGAGCAGCTGTGAAACTACAGCTCTGGAGTGGGATTTACAGTCCCAAGAACAAGGCAGGAAAAACGAAAGGATCTTGTGAAAGATCACAGGACTCATGTTCTACTCTCCTCAGTCAAGGCTATTTTCGTGTTTTCTAGTCAGAGGAGGCCAGGGTGAACCAGAATGGTTAGCAGTGTGCTGTCAGGCGTGGGGCTACAGCTGAGAGCAGGTTTGGTGGCTGTGTACAGCTGTTCTACAGTGTCAAGTCAGAGCAACAGAAGCAGCTCAGTTCTACTGCCAGGGTTGCACCAACCCTTCTCAAAAGACTGGACACCCAAGCATCTCATGGGTTGGCATCTAATAGCCTACCTGCTCTCTTATATTTGCTAGGTAAGTTTATTACTGTTTTCACAGTATTAAAATACTGCAGGAGCCCAGCGGCCAATCAACTGTTTCAGTATTACCTCGGCTATGTTTGCTCATTCATTAACTTGGGAAAAAAAAAAGAAACAATAGAGATTATACAGAATATTCAGATGTCGTTGTAAAGTTTGTCCAGCATGGTAACCTCTGAGAGGGGCAGAAGGAACCTTGCTAGCAGAAGCACGGAGTTAGTTTGTTGAGTTGTTGTCTGGGTTTTTTTACATGTCCCTGTGCTTCTGAAATATTCATTTTTGGTCCATCTTGAAAGGTCAGGAGAAGTACACATAGCAGTTCTTCTGCACACAGTTTCACTTCCCTTGGTGCTTTCTAGAGACAGCTGTGTCAAACTACAATGGATAAAGTTAAAAAAACTATGTGACCCGTACTTGATGATCACTGATGCAGATGGCATAAATCTGGTGTGTCCTGAATTTATTGCAACTGATATGATACATGCTAGAGGGACTATTGAGGGCTGAGGGACCTTAAATCCATGGGTTGTTGGCCAAGCAATATTTTCTTCTGAAGCTTTAATTTCTGGAGACATTGTAAAGCCTTAACTGCGTCAACTAAAAGTCCTCATGAATATTTTTCCATTTAGAAGCAAACTGCTGTTTGTTACTGGTAAGTTTTCACTGTTTCACAAATTAGACAATTTCAGTCCAAGACAGGAATGGAAATTCACTGTGTTTTCATAGTGAAACAGGCATTGTTCCTATGCATTTATTCCTCCTTCTACAAATATGACTGCTTTTCTGTTTCTTAATGCCTCTACTGTGTAGTAAGACTAATTTTAAACTAAAATAGACTTGTATTTAGCCAGAGATGTTCCACATGCAGCTGGCCAAACTGTGAAGGTTGGGCTTGTGACACTACTGTTCAAAGCTGAAGTGTGGTATTTTCTCACCTACAGCTTTTTGTAGGACTGGTTTAACTTCTTGCAGAGCTAATCACAGGTGCTGTTATCAGAGCACCATGAAGTGTAGAGGTCCAGAAGGCTTGGCCATTCTGAAGACAGTGTTCATAAATGAGGTATTTGTGGACACAAATGGAAACCAGTGTCAGTGAAGCAGCACTCCTATGGGACAGATATAACTCTTTTCCTCTTGCCACCTACAAAGAATCTGTAGCAAGAAAGGGGCGATAGTGAGAAACAGACCAGGGGAAACTCCTGGGACAGGAGATCAGTTGTTTGGAAGTTTTGGTGCATGGCAGAGGTGGCCAAGTCATGCCATTGTTCCTGGTATGAGCAACAATGTAGTTGATGGGAAGGATTTCTTCTTTGTGGTAATGGTGGTGAATCTTGCTGATCTTCAATATGATAAAATAGCTCTGGCTAATGGCTCCTAAGCAGAATTAAGGCCCTCACAGGTAATGAGACAAGTGAAGCTACAGCAAAGTAGGATGCAGCACCATGCCGTGCAGCAAGAAAATCTTTGAAGTGATATGGCAAGTGCCTTCAGTTAAGGTTCCTGATGATATGGTGTAGGTGAAGTCTAGTTTAGTGGGTTTAGTAAAATGAACGTTTTCCATATTTTTCCTGTTATTTGCCTAATCACATAAACATTGATTAAATCATTACAGAACCAATGGGTTTGCATCAGTAGACACTGAATGCAAAGAGATAAACATGCTGGCTAGTCATAGGACTCTCCAGATGGATATGTTTTATCTGAATGGCTTTGTAGTTTTTCACTTATTTATAGCAGGAATGGCTTTTAGATCTGTTAGGGTATAGTAATAAATTAAGTGAACTACAAAAATAATTTATCCTTCTGCTTGCTTTCAGCTAATTACAACATCTTAAGGTGTCTCAGGATAGTATGAACATCTGTTCCCTGAAGATCAACCCTTCTCAGACAATAATTATAGAGCTAATGAGTGGAGTGGAGAATGGAGTCTAGGAAACAACAAGGGACAGCTCTGCCTTTCTTTGCTCTCACTTTAGTACATTCCTTTCACTAAACTGACTTCCTAACATACCCTACAGCAAACTTTCCAGATGCAATAGTCCATTATATTTGGAAAAGGATAGAAAATCAGATAGTGGCTCTGGGACTTGAATACCTTGCTCTAACTATTGGTGTTAGCAGATCATCAGAAGCAGATAGTCCTGCCTCCTTTTCCAGCCACTCTGAACCCTAGAGCACAATACCAGAAGTAGATATCCAGCATTCACCAGTGTTGTTGCAGGGAGATCTCCTATAATTTTTCATAATTTGAGTGATATAAATTACTCCCCTGGTATGCTTTTCAGTTTGCTATTTTTAGTGATAGAAGTGACACCTAATTTGCACTTGTTAAAACAGGCTTACGAAAGTGTGTTGTAAATAAATCTTGGGAGGAATATAAATTAGCATGGTGCAGGGCAAAATAACTTCCCTTTTGTGGGTCAGAATGAAAATAATGTTGGGGGGGGGTAAGATTGTTCCACTTCTCTATGTTAGAGAATTCTTGTACATTTTTATATAGTATTGGATGCTGGCTACAGTGAAGACAGGACTTTAAATGGTCACCAAGTCTTAGCATGACAGCCCTCTTGTTCTAAGACAGCCAGATGAATGCTAAGCCTTGGGTCTCCCCTGGATTACAGATGTGATAAAACAGACAAAAAATGTCGGCATATTGAGCAGTGAAATAGCTGTAGATGAGTAAGACATTTGTGGCTCCTGTAAGAAATATGTATATAGGTAATGTAATCCTACTAAGAATGTGAAGAGCACAGGATGGGAGAATAGCTTGGTTTTAGCTACAGCAAAATGAAGTTCAGTAGACTTAATAGGTACCATTTGTGGTCTGCTGCAATGGTAGCTGCCAGAGTTTAATGACATGGATAATGCTTTTGCATCTCAGCTCCAGGGGAGCAACCATGGTAGCTTAGTCCCTGCCCAGCACTTGCTTTTTATCATATATCCTCTTCTATTTCACCAATCTGATGTTTGGGAAAAGCCTTTCTGTGATGGGGATATCTGTTATGTTAAAGATTAGTGTTCTGTGTGAGAACAGTGTTTTTATTTCTCCCTTTTTGTATTTACAGGAAAAATTCCTGTTCTTTAATCCTGATTTCAGTCAGTTTTTAATCATATTCTGTCTTCAAATTCTGTCTGCAAAGATTGCTTGTCATAAAGATACCTATTTTCTATGGTATCAATGTAGATTCAGCAGTAGGTGTCAGTTCAATACTGGGTGAACTGTTTAAATCTCTCCCCAAGCCTTTTCCTTCTTCATTTCATGGAGAGTCAAAGTCTAGCAACTGAAAGTAATCACTATGGTTACAGCATCTAGTTCTAGCAACAAATCCAAGATTTAAGTCTTAAAGCTTGTAACAAAATATATATATTTGAGACACCCCAGACATTTGGGATCATGTTTGCAAGTGTTAAAACAGACATTGACAGTTTGAGATAATTCCATTGCAATGCTTTGCTTGCAAGACAGTGGTCTGCTATTATAAGTGGATTGCTTACATAAGAGGTGAAAGAATACTTAGTAGTTTAAAATGCAGCTCAAAGCAATACTGGGTTTTCAAACTCAGACATCTAAGATTTAATCACTGCCTGGTTTGAAGTCTGTGTCAACATTGTCAGCCAAAAGAAAGATTGAAACTTGGATCCTTCCCAGCTGCAAATATTACAAAGACATCACTGAGTCATTTTTAGGCATTATGAGAGCAGATGACTTTATGGCCCAGGTGGCTGATATTTCATGTGTTGAGGTCCCTCACCCCAATTTCAATCCATCTGTTCACAGATGGCAGAAAATCACTGATCTACCACAGTTCTCTCTAACAGATAGGTATCCATCCATAAACCAAATTAATAACCCAAGACCGGAATTGCCCAGGGAAGTTTCTTGAGATGATATCAGTGCCTGAGCACTGCTAGTGCAGGACTAGTGGATCTTCTCAGAGACAAGTCTAATGGGAACATCTAGATAAATAATGCTTTTAAGCTGGCAAATGTCTCTTCTGACTGTGGCTCAGGCATAGGAATGAATCTAGATAGAGAATGTCTAATCTGGACCATTCTATAGTTCAGGAAAGGGTACAGGATTGTGCTTTATGCTTAATGGATGGGGAAAAAAGATGTAGAGTTCTGAGAGAACTGAATTTCTAACCTGACTGCTAACTAATGTAGGGTGAGAGATTCTACATCCCAGATGGGTTTTGTTATTGAATTATCAGAATGGCACTACTTGCTTATAGTAGAGGAAATGTATTGTATTAGAATATCTGTATAGAGGCTTTTCCCCAGAGGTCCTGGTTGCCCTTGATGGGCTGCAGCTGCGATGTCCTTAATTGGGCTGCAGCTGTAACCAATGAAGATAACTGGGATAAAAGGGGGTGGGTTAGCCAGTCAGGGAGAGCCTTAGAGGAGTTCTGACCTGAGGGAGAACAGCATGTAGCAGAAGGAGTCAGTGAAGATTGTCAGCCATGAGAATACACCCAAGAGGTATGGACTTTAGAAATCTGATAATATCATTATAAGACTCTACAGAAATAATAGAATAACAACACTTGCTAATCTCAAAGGGCTTATTATCCTACCACTTTTCATAACATCTTACAGTATATTGCTTCATTCTGTAGAAAAGAAGCCTTTGGGATAATGCGATTGCAGCCTTCAGTATCTGGAGGGAGCCTACAAGGAAGATGGAGAGAGGCTTTTTTCCAAAAATGTGGAGTGACAGGACAAGGGGGAATGGGTTCAAACTGAAAGAAAGTAAGTTTAGATTAGGTATTATCAAAAAATTCTTTACTGTGAGGCTGGTGAGGTACTGGAACAGGGTGCTCAGAGAAGTTGTGGATCCCTGGCAGTGTTCAAGGCAAGGTTGGATGGGGCTTTTAGGAGCCTCCCCTAGTGAGACGTGCTCTCACCCAATTCAGGAGTGTTGGAACTAGATGGTCTTTGAGGTCCCTTCCAATTCAAGCCATTCTATGGTTTTATGACTTATTCTCTACATACTTTTTCATAACGAAGTGCAAAACTAATTAGAATTTTTAATCAAATCTTTAAGCAAAGCCCATTCAGTTATAAATAGCACACCATATTTTTTCATTTGATATATGACTTTTTCAACTTTATGATACTGGTTTTTGAGTCTTTGAGGAAACTGAAATCTTATATAATGTTTAACTGCAAGTAACTTTTCTATTTAGTGACTCATAATTGTGGTTTATTTTTGTCCTGAATCTATTAAATATAATATTAGATGTAGAATATTCTCCAGCAAGTCTTTGAACTTTACACCTAAGTCAACTGTATCACAGCTAGCTAGTACATATTTACCATGGGGTTTGTTTGTTTGTTTGTTTTGGTAAATAAATTAGGATGGGGCAGCTGCTGCTGCTCTGACTTTTAGATTGAGGATGTTTAAAAGGATGCATTGTTTCATATTAAGTTTCATTCGTATATGAGATCTGAGATTAATTGATACCTCCTTTTACCCTAGAGTTTGTTTTGTTTTGCTTAGAGGAATCTCAAGAATTATGTAAATTGTGTGGTGAGTCTTTTTTTTGTTTGGTTTCTGTTTTAATACCATAAGTGACAAGATTAGAAACAGCTGGTGATGAAATAAAATGCAACATATGCTTAGCAATTGCAGATCAATGTAATTTCTTGTTTATTCTGTGACTGATTCCCTAGATAAAAGAAATCTGGTGGACCTCGGCTATCTAATGTTCAATAAAACATCTTTGATTACATCATGTAAATGGATGAAAATGGGAATTAGAACAAAAGAAGTGTCATGGTTCAACCCCAGCTGGCAACTATGCATCATACAGCCACTTGGTTACTCTCCCTACCTCTCCCAGCAGGATGGGTGCAAGAGAATTGAAAGGGTAAAAGTGAGAAAACTCATGGGTTGAGATAAGAACAGTTTAATAACAGAAATAAAACAACATTAGTAATAAATTGTAGTAAAAATCTAAATCACGAAGAGAGAGAGAGAGATATAAAACCCAAGGAAGACAAATGATGAAAATGAAAGCAATTGCTGAGCACTAGTTGACCATTGCTCAGCCAGGGCCTCAGCACTGGCACCCTGGCCACTTCTGCCACTTCTGCTCTGGTTCAGTGCTGAGCATGGCACCACATGGAATGGAATGGAATATCCCTTGGGTCAGCTGGGGTCAGCTGTCCTGGCTGTGCCCCCTCCCCAACCCCTTGTGCATCCCCAGCCTCCTCACTGGTGCTGTGGGATGAGGAGCTGAGGTGGCCTTGCCTCCCTGGAAGCACTGCTCAGCAATAACCTGAACATCCCTGTCTGATCAGCACTGCACAAACCCAAACCACAGCCCCAACTGGGCAACTGTGAAGAGAATTAACTCCACTCCAGCCAAACTCAGAAAAAACAGCAGAATGGTTAAGATTCTGGTTCAGAGGGGCTGTGACAGTACTGTATGGAGAACACAGAAAGTCACATGCTGAGGGAGATTACAGGCAGAAATACTTAAAGGATGAGATTTGGGACTAATTTTTATTTTCTCTTATATTTTTTCTGCCACTAGAAAAATCAAAATGTAATAATGAATTTTGCAGCTGATATTAAAGTAAGGAGCCACTGTTACATCAGAGAGTATCAGACTATCACAATGATCATCTTGAGTGTTGGGGTAGTAAAAGTGGGATTATATTCAATACTGAAAAGTCATAGACTAGGAGATGAATTATAAGGAAATATTTTAGACGATGAGACCTTGTTGGGTAATGGGATAAAAAAAAAAGATGAAAGAGCTGAATACTTATCTATCTGGCATATCACCTGAGTATCAAGAAATAGCATCAGAAGGAAGCATGAGGTATTTGGGGTTTGTTGTTTGGGGGAGGGAGGTTTGTCTTTTTTTTTCTTTTTTGAAGTCAGTAGACAAATGGAAAATGAAAAGAATTTTGGATCACCCAAAAGTGAATACTTAATGAAAGTTCATTAAAAATAGTTTTAACTAAATGATACCTCATATTTGTTTTGTTTTGCTTTTTAAAACTACTTTATTAAATAGAGATGAATATACTATAAAATACAATCTTATAAATTAATATATCAGGCTGTTGACACAGTATTTTTTTTTTTACACTGGAGAGGTCAAAATTCATAAATAGTGAGAAGAATTAATGAATAATTCTTTAAAAAATTATTTCTGTTGTGAAAACCCTCCTCAAAGTTCTACTTACAAGATTCAAAGTGTGTGGGTGTTCAGCCTCTTTCTAAGGTATACCTACCAGTTTTTATATGAATTACAGAATCATACAATTTGCAGGGAAGCTCCAGAAAACCTCCTCCAGCTCACAGCATATCCAATGAGATCAGGCTTCTTGGGGCCTCATGCACCTGAGTTTTGAGTATCTCCAAGAATGGAAACTCCACAACCTCCCTGGACAACCTGTTCTGGTGTTTCATAGTCCTAACAGGGGAAATCTTCATTCTTATGTTCAGTCAGAATTTCTCACATTCCAATTTTTGTCCCTTGTCTCTCATCTAATGCCTATGTGTGTAAGATGAATACAAAAAAGCTCATGTATTGAACTAAAAATTTCAGTAGAGCTGATTATGATTATTAATGATATTACATGATGATACTGAATTTCAAATTCTTCTTATATATTCCTGCATGATGTTTTAACATTTTTTTTAACAGGAAATGTCTCATTGTTTAAAAGCATGTTTAAATAGAATAATGTCTGACAACATAAGATAACAGGTGTTTAAAAGTTTCAGCTGTACTGTCATTATCTGTAAAATAATTTTTTTTTCCACCGAGTTTATATTTGAAATTTTTGGCTGAAATGCTTAGCTTTAAACATCTACACAATAACATCAAGTAGATCAAAGGGCTTATCTAATTTGCTAAATCTTCACTTACAAATGAAGAAAAAGTTATCACAGGCATGTGTTGAGCTGGTGATATTAAACCTTGACCTGGTGGGGAAAATCTGTCTCCCATTCAAGTGTAGCAAATGATTTTCATTCACATATGATATTTTCTGAGGTAATCCCTTGTATTATTTTACCCTATAATATTCTAGTAATAGCATCTGTGTTGTGACTATGCTGTTTTTCTTTTTAACTTAAAGTGTTTGGGAAAAATACTGAGAAATAAATCTTTTTAGCCATGAAATGCTGTCATGTGTCAGCAGAAAAATGACAGAAATAGAGCTCATGAAGAATTAATTTAGACCATTTTACTTTGATTGAATTCTTATTAATAAAGAAGAAAATAATAGTGAGAACTTTTAATAGCTGTTACTCAAGTGACTCAAAGTCAGATGTGTTTTACTTTGTTTTAGACTCTTGTTGAATTCCCAAGTGTGAAAAAAACTGAGGGATGAGGAGGAAAGGAAAGAAAAGCAACCTTTGTAGTATACTTGTACCAAATAAATGTTGGGAATCAAATATTGTATTTGCATGCTTATAGAGATGCACAGGTGATTTGCAACTATATTGAGTGTTTCTTTTAGCTGGTGTTTGCAAATAATATTTCTTTCTGGACAATGTACATTGTATAAAGGAATAATAGTGCAGCTCAAATAGTAAATCTATAGGAATGCTTCAGTGTGTATCTTGGCATAAGAATTGGCTTGCAGCTAAGCCTTTTGTAATCATCTGAAAGCTTAGATAGAGGAAGATCTGACATTTGATTTTAGAATATCAGTTCATTTCCCATTCTTTTCTCTAAGGTATATCATATTTCTTTAATAAAAAAAGAAACATTTCCCCAATAGAAGACACTGATATTATGATAAAGGAGCATAATAGAAGCCACAGGGACAAAGACAGTGTTTGTATTAATTTCTCATCTGTTTGCAAATATTTTTTAATACCAATTTTTACTTTGATGTGGCTGTTTTATATGGCTATGACAAATAAGATACTTCCTATTCAAGCCATGGTGCTCCTGGCTCTCTGCATCTCCTGAGCATATGCTATAAAGCCACTGAGGAATGAAAATAAAACTGGAGCCTGTACAAATTCTGAACACAGCGCATCCTGCCTCTTGCATTTTTCTGTAAACACACTGCTTTGGTTAGATCAACAGACAGCCTGGCTTTTCACCAAGCTTACAGAGCTTCTTCAATTAGACTGCAAAGAAAGGCTACAGGAGGGTGTGGTGGTTAAGGCAATACAACCTTTGTATAACAGCAAAGAGAATGTAAAATTGCCAGCGGAGATGCTGGGAAAGAGGAAGACAGTATGCAGGAAAAAAAGGAAAGATCTTATTTCAATCCTGGGAAAACCTGGAAGAAGAAGTTACAGGAGAAAATCAGAAGCTCTATTGTAAATTTACCAAGATGTTAGTGTCATACAATAATTGTTTCTGAGCCTCTTGATTTTTATACTTGGTTAGTTTAAAATACTGAATTGCTCTGTTAGAACTTCATAAGCTCTTATATATACTTCAGATACGTATGAACACACAATTTGATCATCTGAGCTTTGACACTAATTTTCTCAGGTACTTTCTGTAACTTTTTGATTGCAGTGTCCTCTCAGGAAGAATATTCAGCTTGATTTAGAACAAAACTTTTTTCTGCTGCCATTCAATCCTATGTTATTACTGAACATGCCATTCCTTGTTTCCTTAACTGAATTTAGATGCAGTGGGATGGGGGCCAGGTCCTTTTCTTGAAAGGAGTTAGTAAAGTAAGATCATAAAGATCTTAGCCATGCCTAGGACAATGGGGCGAGAGGACTAACACAACCTATGAAGGTTTGTTACAGACATTCTAAAGTAGAAAGATGCAGGTAATATAGCCAGCAGTAAACCCAAGAAATTCTAAGAAAGTAACATGGGATTCACAGAGCTCCTTAAGCAATGAAAAGCAGCATAACCACCTTTGCACAGAAACTACTGGTACAGACAGGTGTTTACTGCCTTTGGAAATCAATACTCTTTTCTGACAAATGCATTAATTTGTAATGGCTGGTAGTATCAGCTGTAGGCAATTTTCCTGATCTTATAAAGACAACTCCTACATTTCACAGATGGTGAAATCTAAAACTGTTTTTGATGGTAGTCTGGATCAATGCTTTCATGAAAGAAACCTAAAATCCTTCCCTTAGCTGCTGCTTTCCACTGTGAGTGTCCATGTGTTTGTTTGTTTTTTCCTACAATGATGAGGTAATTTTGGAAATGCTTGTTAAGAGATACAAAATAGGTAGATTATTTTGGGAACAGTAATGGAGAATTCAGCAGTAATTTCTGTGATTATACATGCTAGTCACTTGACCATTCTTCTGAGTTTTCTTTATGTGCTTCTATTTCTCTAGCAAGTTAAGTAAATTCAGCATTTAATTGCTATTTCTGTTCTGAATCTACTTTGCAACTGAAGCAGGGTTAATTAGCCAAACCTAAAGTTCAAATACCCTCATTAGTGTGAGTTTCACTAGCCATCAAATATTACTGAATAATGATCCCATCAAGAAAATTTATAATATTACAAAGTGAAAGCAGCAGGATTTTCTGAATGTTTTGTTCACAAGAACTTACATGTTAATGAGTACAGACTTATGTCTGACAAGGACCTTTAAAGGAAATAGGAGAATCATATTAAATTCAGAGAAGTGCTTTTGATGTCTGTTTTGCTGTATTTCAGGTAAATTAAAAAGTCTGTGCATACCGCTTTGACTATTCCGACAACCTGAATTTGAAGCAATTGGCCTGAATTTCTGCAATTGTTTCCATTTTTGTTATTTGCTTATTGTGTACCACATAATTGGTTTTCCTTTCTGTGTAAAACTGATGTCTTTTATGTAACAAAGTTCGCTTGCAAACTGACTAGTTTTGAACACACTAGAGGAATATGCCCATTATCTTACAGAGGAAAGTTTTACATTACTTTCAATTGTGGGAATATGTTTACAAAGACAGTATTTGGAGAGGCTTTGTTTTGGAGTAAAATGATGTTTCACCCCCTGCAACAGTCAACTATATCAGTTCCATGGTGTAGGATTTTAACCTAAAACATGCCCCAAATAGCAAAAATATGCCTTTTTATGAGTGCATCACACATGAAGAAAAAGAAAATTCTCAACATCTTCTCAGTACTTTAGAGATGTACTTGCCAGGGATACTCAATGCAATGGTGAATATCAGAATACCAAGATAAAGATCTTTAAAAAATTTTTCTAAACCTAAGGATTTTATTTTGTCTGAAATCCTTTTTTTTTATTTTTGCTTCAAAATTCCTCTCTTATAGGATAGTCTATTTTTCCATTTTAGCCTTTTACTGTGTGAATATAAAAATATTAATTTATCATAGGAATAACTGTCTGTTGATTACAGAAATGACTAGTATGAAAGGCTGTGTCAAGTTCATTTATATATTCAATTTGGTTTTTAATGGACTTGATATAAGGTGTTTTAGAAGATGAAGGAAGAAGTAACCCTACAGAGAAATGATGGGTCAAGCTTAACTAATTTTGAAACGAATCCATAAGAAACATGATCTCTTTCCATAGAGAAGAAAAGCAAGTTATTTGCTACTCAGTTAATCCTTTCCTGTTGAAAGCATCACTAATCATGAAAACTCACAGATCACCTTGCTAAAGCACCTCTCCTCCCCATCAGTGACACAAGGCTCGACCTTTACAGCATGAGGGTTACTTCAACATATTTTTTCATAGTTTTCTAACATTATTATATGCTTTTCAGCTTATTCTAGCTAGCATGTCTGCTTTGTTTCTTTTTTTTGCTCTCTCTAAGGCAACTCCAAAGACTACAATCTGTTAGATGTTTTAAAGCTCAGCTCTCTTATACAAGTCTGGTACTTTTCACAGAAGCTGGAAGATGCTGCATGAAAATGGTGCCTTGTTGCAGTTATTTTCCACTTGCGCAAGAATCTACACCAGAACATGGAATTCAAGAGAATGAGGTTTCTGTCATATGTTCCTAACTCATTTTTCTTAACTGTATTCAACATATTTCAGCAGTCATTGTTACCTGTAGTGGATATTTAATTTATTTAGTGGATATTTCATGTAATTTCTCTTGAATATGAAAGTAGGTTAATTTTGCCGTAGGTCAAGTTTTTGTGATGCATGCTCAGACACCTAGTCCTTCCTGCTTCTTATGCCTTCCTAATTCCAGCATCATCTTAATGGGAAACATTATTATGTGTACATATAATGGAGTTCACAACCTGGCCCACAGTTGACTTCCAGGTGACACTGAATGAACAAGTACTAATCTCTGAAGTTTTGCCTTCTAGTTTCCTATTGTCACTGGCTCAACCTATGTTGAGCAGACATTCTCTGCTGAATCCTCATTAGACCTGATATATCAGGCATCCCACCCAGAGGACTTATTCAAACAGCCAGTGGCTTTAATTTGCCCAAATCCACAAGTTTTCTTTGGGAGGAAGACAAGGTGAACTATGGATTAAAGACTACCTTTTTGCAGCATGAGCTGGTGGTGAAGTCCACCTGTGGTGTGGAAAGCAGGGTGAGCAACAGGGTGCCCATGACCCTCAGGTAGGTCTGTGCAGCTCTGCTGTTGACAGTGGATACACCAGGATACCTGTGATCTGCTGAAGGTGTGCTGTAGAGTTACTTTGTGAAAAGTCCTTGGTACAGGGGCATGACCCCAGCCTGTTTTTGCAGCCTTCTAGATCACCTCACCTAATCATGGTGGGGGCAGTGGATTCAGGCTTGGAGTTAATTTTTGTCGGTGGACTTGAATATTTTCAAGATTTGATCAGCAGAAGATAGGAAAACATATTTATATTTGATGAACACCATAAATAATGGAAGCAGATTATTGGAACTGAACGGTTTTGTGGTTTTCCTAGACGAAGTGAATCACTGTTTTCATGTTTTTAGGTCCTCATATGGCATTTGAGGAGTCCCAATGACATCTTTGTTTTACAATATTTCAGAGCTTTTGTAAGGGTTCTAACTTTTCTTCAGCAACACGCAAATTACTTGGTGAATAACATTTTCTTCTGGCTTATGACTGGACTTTGTCTTAAATGATAATGTTTAAAATAAAGTAGCGTATGTTGGCCTTTCTCTCCTTTCTTTTTCCTGCTTTGGTATCTCCCACATTTATTCTTCCTCTTCTGTCATTTCCAGCTGGAATCAATGACTAAAAACGTGCGTAAGACCTCTATCTCTACATCATGCTTTTTTCCACCTTTTTGAATTTATATCAAGATATTTCTTGGTGTGATTCTTCAGGGATTTCTTGGTCAACTGTCTGAGACACAGAAACCATATGGGAATTTCTCCTTCACTTTGATCCTAACAAATGCTAGGGCGGTGCTGGGTGAGAAATGCTTTCGGAAACTCAGGGACAGGAATATACACTACTTCTAGAAGTTCAGAACATTAAAACCATTTTTGTTTTGTGTTCACACTAGTCAATACAGAAGTAGCTGTTATTTACAATTTTTTTTACATTAAACCCTAAGAGTATAATTACACTTGCCATGGTGAACTGTTCTTTCCTGTTCAGTACCTACCAGCTTGCTTTCCTGTTTTTGGTTTGCATTTAATTATCATCAGCCTCTGATGCTGGTAGGACAAATTGTCTGTCCAACTACATGGCATGAGAGTTCTGTGTTTTTATGTTTTCCTGTCTCATGTATCTTTGGCAATCCACCAAGGAAATTGGGTGGGTGAATTTTTGTTCACTTGTTTGTCCACTGTAAGTAGACCAGAAATAGTCTGATTAAAATCCTGTGTCTGTGTAGGTGGGGGAAGGAGGCTTGAATTAAGAAAGAGTTATGTAGCCACCTGAGATGAAGCATCCATGTAAATATACAAATAAGTAAAAAGAAGCTCTGCTATGTCTGTTTGAGAATAATAATACTGCATCTGTATGAGATTCAGAGAATTAGCACTACCTGTAGGTTCTGGTCCAGGGACTGGTATAGAAGGACCAGTTTATAAAGAAACTTAGAATATGGCCAAGAACTTGAAAGATGTTTTGTGCCTTCTTCCCTGACACATGCCTGTAGGAGTGACATGTACTATCTTGTCCTTTCTGGGAAACCAAGATGCAGGTGCATCAGGACCTTGTGTTAGCACATGGTTCACTTCATCATGAACACACACATCACTTCATGAACACATGTCTATCAGAATGAAAACTAGACACACCAAGTGCTTCATTAGTGAGGTTTCAATGAGCATGAATTGATTTAGGGCATGTTTCTCTTAACTAAGTGTTGGGCTTATACTTGCGCTGACTAAACCCTTAGTAGTTTGGTTGGAAGTATAAATTTCAAGCCTTGAATAAACAAGTACACAACAAAGAAGGAGCTTAAAAAGGATGATCTTTAGAACCAGATCACAATGTCTAAAGGACCACATGGCACTGTAAGGCTTTTACAAAATCCAAAATACAAAATAGGTCACCTGTCCTGCTGAGTGGTGGCAGATGTTGAAACAACTGCTCTGTAAATGAACTCTGCTCTGTGCTAAAGAGCCACCTACAGAGATTTGAGTCAAAACCCTGTGACAAAACCCCTTTGAAATGGATTCATAAATATCGTGCTACACAAATGGGAAAATAATTTAAAAAGAAAAATAAAAATATGCTCAAAAATTAAGTTGGAACAAACATGAATTAATGCTATTAATTTGTCTGTTTTACAGAATATGACATTGTTAATCCTTTGATTACCATTTTTAGTTTATGTTGCCAGCCCAGTTATATTGAGGATATTATTTCTTTCTCCAGAGGACAGTTTTATGAAAAAAACCTCCTGGGCAATCACTTTGGAAATCTGACATGTGATGCCAACAGTTTTTTTTGGGACATACTCTTCAAGGCTTCTGTGGTTTGGAAAGGGAAAAGTCCAAAAACAATCCCTGAAAAATGTCCTGACAGAGCTTTGCTTTGCTTAAGTGTCTTTTCTTTGACACAGTATGGATTGTCATGCAGACTTTTAACAAGTTCTCAACTATTTCTGCCTTAATTCCCATGACCATTAACAGGTCTACAGTTGCATTCTACAACTACACCCAGGACTTCAAAAGCCAGGCACAAACCCCAGATATGTGCCACATGCTGAAACACTCCTAAAGAGCAGGTCTGTGGGTTCTAGCGGTTTTTAAAAAATCAGGCCACTTATCCAAAGATATAACTAAGAAGAATTTGCAAACAAGAAGAAATTAAAATAATTCTAGCCCTGGAATGCTGTCAGAATTTTAAAAAAATGCTTCCTTGGCAGCTATATCTACTATGCCATGCTTTACTGTTCTAATTTTTATGTGCTATTTAGCCAGTATTTACTATTTTACCTATTTACAACATTCAGTGGCGTGTTTTATAAACCATAGTAAGGCTAGACATAGTATAGATTTTTTGTTGCTAAAATATGTCATGATAATGTTCCAATCTGCTGTAGAAGTGACAGGTAAGGCTGATTAATCCACTATGGACCTCTACCATAACCAGTTTCAGAAATTTATTATTTTTATTTCTTTAATGACCTTCATAAGTCATCTATGTGTGGCATCTTCAGATGCTGAAATACAGACTTTCAACTATACGCTGAACTCTGAAGGAAGGAGCAAAATAAGGTTGGGGGGTAGGGGGAGAGCCTAACAGACTATCCAAAACCAGTTCCAATTCATAACTAACAAACAATTCTGAATGTCTTGGAAAGTAATAAGCTGCTAGTATCAAGAAATGTAAACTTATCAGCACTTGTGTAAGAATTATTGTGGTGAGTTTGCACTGAGTATTTTTCTTATTTTCTCTTGGTCTTAACTTCTCTGTGCCTCAGCTCACTCACCTGTAAAATAATAAATCTTGGCTATTTCACAGGGATGTTCTGAGACTCAATTAATTACACTCATTAAAGGACTGTAGTTATTATATTGTATTACAGAAAATGTCACACTTTAATTGGTAACAAATGTCAAAATAGGTATACATGGGAAGAGATATGTCTCTTGAAGGCTTTTTAACTTTTTAATTTGAAAATCAGAAAGGAAGAGAAATGAAAAATAAATCAGTATAATGTTTCCTTTGCTGATAGCTTTGCAAGACTTGTTCAGATTGCGAATGTGTAGACTTTGGGAACTGGAGACAAAACAAAAGACAGCATGGTGTCTTCAGCCTAGAAAGAGGGTCTGGAACTCAACTACTGAAGGCATCCTTTTAACCTACCACCTACTACGATATAGCAGCTGAATCTTTTGGAAAGCTATAGCTCTGGCACTAGAAATAGTGTCTTTGTACTGAGTATATTTTTTGAGACCTTTTTCTTTGATTCAGAACCAAGCCAAAGCGTATTTGTCATTGCCTGGGGAACTGCAAGCATGTGGCTCCTCTGAAGGTTTTAGTACATTTCTGCTTGAAATTTTGGTAGACTTGCAATCCCAAGTGATTTTTGGATTCCTTAGGAGGGAAATTGCCTTTCATCCTTTCAAGTAGTTTGGATATAGCAGCTACTCTCAACTCAATTAGTATTTATTGCTTAAAACACTCCCTGCAGCTACACCACAGGAGAAAATTAACATTTGGTTAAGAAATTTGCAATTCCTTGATGCAAATCAGAGAGATAAATATATATATCTATATACATGCACACATATATATACACATATTTGTGGAAATGTAAATTCCTGCCTCTGGGTAGGAACACCACCATTCACTGGCATATACAGGTGGGTACTCACTGGAAAGTAGCCTGAACATGAGCCAGAAATGTGCCCTTGTTGCAGTAAAGGTTAATGGTACCTTGGGCTGTGTTTGTCAAACATATTGCCAGCAGGTTGGTGAAGGTGATCTCTTCTCTACTCGGCCCTGGCAAGACCAAAGCTGGATATTTTGTCCAGTTCTGGGCTCCTCAGAACAAAACACTCATGGAACTACTGGAGAGAGTTTAGTTAAAGGGCCAAAAAGGTGTTTAAGGGATAGGAGCACCTCTCCTATGAGGAAAGGCTATGAGAACTGAGGCTGCTTAGCCTGGAGAAGAGAAAGCTGAGGGGCAATCTCATTCATGTCTGTAAATGCCTGAAGGGATTGTGGAAAGAGGACAGAGCCTGGCTACTTCCAGTGGTGCTCAGTGACAGGACAAGAGTCAGCAGGCACAAACTGAAACACAGGAAGTTTCTCCTGAATTTCAGAAACATGCTTTTCACTGTGAGGGGTGACTGAGCACTGGTGCATGTTACCAAGAGAGGTCATGGAGTCTCAATTCTTGGAGATATTCAAAAGCTGTCTGGGAATGGTGCTGTACAAGACACTTACAGTGGCCCTGCTGGAGCAGAGGGGTTGGACCAAACTACCTCTAAGGATGGCCCCCAACCTCAACAATTCTGTGACTTTTACCAATGTAGTTTATGAAAAGTTTGCAGTTTTTAGGTGGTTTAAATCCTGGATGTTATGCAGCTGCAATGTCGACTGAGGGGAATATGGCTTTTCTGACTTGGGCAATCACCCTTCACCAATACATGTTTATTCAGAAGATTGAAATACTTACTGAGATCATGCAAAAGGTGAATTAGACTCAGATGGGTTTATCTAAGCTGTAGTGCTTCACACATTTTGCTAGCACATTGCATGCTGCATTAGCTGCTTTCTGCCTTATTACTCTATAAAGTTCTAAATGTTTGGTGAGAGAATTGGCTTTCCACATCTGATAGCTCTGCTGCTGCAGTTAGTGTTAATGGGTGAACTAACAACCAGTTTTAAAGAGAGAGGATAAAGTAGAAACATCTCATGAACAGTAATATACCTTTTCCCTTATAGTCACAGCAAGCTAGGAAGTGAGAAATGCAGGCAAATGAACAAGTATGTCATGTGCTCTGGGGACTTTGAGCTGACATATGGTACTAACAGGTATCTATTATAAGCAAGGGAAATTTTCAGGCATCTGTTCATTAGAAACAAATGGAAAATGTTACAAACTTTTTTTTGCAAGTGTTTTGTTTAACTTCTCAGTGAAATTTCTGGATACCTGACTTGTCTCCTGCTTCCTACTTTTGCACTTTATGAACACTTTTGTTCAAAAGTTCTATGGCAGAGACGTTCACCAAAGGGGCACACTGGGCATGTGGTGAGCTCAACTAGCTAAAGCACTTCCTAGAGTCCCAGATGTTTAGGTTTGACCTCAATATATAATTTCTGTGGCTCAGGTAGAATGATGGTAATCTACACTGTCATTTTGTTTCTGATATTGATGTCTGTTGAAAATGATGCTGTTGTGCTATACAACACAGGCAGTTAAAAACAAGTATTCATGTACTTGTCTAGGAAGGTTTTGGATGATCCATTCTGAAGTGGATCTGACATAGAGAAAAGCAGCTCCAAACAGAAGTATGATATGAACTAAACTCACTCCTCATACTGAAAGGGAGCTTAATTATATTATTCTATTTACTGTAAAATTGTAGACATCATATTTATTTCAAACCAGTTTTAAAACAATGAAATTGCTATATTTTTGTTTTCATGTGGAATATATTCAGCACAGCACCTGGTTTATATTGTGAAATGTGCAAGGTTAATGGGTAAAGATCTGTGGTGATGAAGAACTGTATTGACTAGTTTGGCATTGAGATGACTACAAGGAAGAATAAATCCAGCGCTAATTAAGGAACAAATATCAAAATTATTTTTCTTAATCATTTGTTGTGTTATGAAGAGGGAAGTTTTGAGAAGCCAGTAGTCACTGAAGAAGACTAATGCATAACATTTAGCCACCAGTAGCAAATTAGGAATTTAGGATTTGAAATGTCTGCAAAATTATTTACAAAAGAGAAATGGGGAGTTGCATAGTACAGCCTGCAGCTGTGGTAAGTGAAATCTCTGGTCACAAACAAATTATTTCAAGACTAGTGTTCCAAACAGCTCACAGCTGAACCTAACCCAAGACTGACAGCTGATGGCAGCCCACGTAATACAACAATGAAGAAAGAGCACTATGGAAGCAGAGAGAATCAGAGGAAATCTACAGCTCTGATACGTGTGTGAAAAATCTGTTTTCTTTGAACTCTTCCTTTTGTGTCCAATATCACTCCTACCAACGCTTCAGATTGAAAAAAAGAAATCTGTTGAATATTTTTTGAGTTGCAACAGAAGTTTTTGGAAGAAGAAGAAGAAGGAACAGATTCAAACACATACAGGGTACAGGAGATTTCTAAACTATAGAACAGCTTCTAGAAAATACTGTGTTTCCTTGAGGAGGAAAAGATGTGGTTGCTGTGCCTGTAGGCAGCTGACCGAGGTGCTGCACACTGGAATGGGGGAATGTGTTGTAGTGGCACAATAATGGGCTGAAGGCATACCCCAGTATGTCCTGGAAGACTGACTGTGACTGACTATAAAAGTAACAAAGAAGCAACATTTGGTAAGTTGCAAACTCAGGTGTACTCTGAAGAACTGGAAAGATACCAGGGAAACGAGATTATTTCTGAAAGTATTTTGTGCTGGTAAAGATGCTGAAATCAGTTGCATTGTACACTGAAAAGGAATTTGAAAGGGTAAGGGGCTGAAGTAAGCACCAAAATCTATTTTGTGCCTAAAACTTAACAAAGGTTTCAAGGAAAATTTTATGGTTTAGTACTGGTCAGATGTGCCATTGTCTTTTATTTCATGTACTAAGTGCCTTTGTTATGACAAAATTTTAATGAACTAGGTCCCCAAACAGCAAACACCACTGGCAGTAGGATGTGATGAATTATTCAAGCAGGATAATCCAAGCAAAATGGTGAGGCTCTGCCTCTAGAGGCACACTGTGTGTCCTGGGTGGAGGAGGGCTTCTGTCAGGGGTGTACTGTACAGCCTAGCTTGAAGTCATGGCACCTAATGAATGTGCAGCTTTAACCTTGGTGAAAAAGCAAGTCTCTGGCCTACTTGGGAAGAGTGTCTACAACATGAGTGAGGGGGGCTTCAGATGCACTTGAATTGTGGCACTTGTTGGAAAGGGTGTAAGGCAACCTTAAAAACTCTTGTTTGCCTTTAGAGAGTCTCTAACATGAAGCCATTAGTTCTAGATAGTACAAAGAATGCTTAGGGCAATACACTGAAAAATAAGAAGCCCAGCAGAAGAATATAATGATTACTTCCAAAATCTGTTTTTGAGAATATTTGGCTCCTGGCTGAACAGAATTTATTAAGCTAATAACTCTTCTCCTGACTGGAACGGATCGAAACTGCCAGAAGCAGGACACCATTGTTGGGCAGATTGAGATCACTTGAAGTATCAATTGAAGTTACAGCTTCTGTTATAATAGATCTGATGAAAGATACACAGCCTTTGAGAGCTTTCTGCACAGTAAAATGAATTTGTTCCTTTTCCTTGGGTTCTTGCAGCCAGGTTTTCATGGCTTTTGCCTGCACTGCTGGGGAGCAAAGCATCACAGTGAATAGATGGGGCAGCTAAGCTGTTCCTTTAGAGGTCTTGTGCTCACCTCAGACCTGAGGTCCCAGGGAGCTGCTGTACCAGCTCACTCCTCAGAGGGTGACTTCTTAGCTTTGAATTGCTAACTCTGGCTGACAATGATCTATAATGTATTGCTCACTTTGCTTTTAAAAACAACAGGAAGGACAAAATGCCGCAGTGAAATGAAGCAAGGAAATGGCTAAGCTGTGTTAACATGCTTGGAGGAAAACAAAGCCCAAGCAAAGCCACTCTTAGTGTCAGAGTTCCTTGGCTGTCACATTCAATCATAAAAATCCCAGTGATGTTATGTCTGCAGCCGATGTGTTTTATTATTTACAATGGGTTGTGGGGAACTTGCCTTATAGTTGGGTTTGTTTTGGTGCTACCATCTTTGTCCCCCTAGGCCATTTCAGGTCCTCTGAGAGTCCTGGTGCAGAGCTAGTTTTTTCTCAGATATCCTTAAAGCTACTTTTCCTTTATGTGTTGCTGGAACACTTTTTTTTTTTTTTTGAGTTGACACCATACTGAAGGCAATATTGTAGGTCATGTATTCTCTTAATAAAATCAGGCAGAGGGGTGAGCTTTCTGTTGTAAAATTTCTTAATTGGTCTGTCACAAAGAGTGAGTATTGAGGGCCAGGCAGTAATTTCCTGGAAATATGAAGAGCTGTGTTTTGTGTAAGTGTGATGAATTAGGCAGACTTTCAAAAGGTTGGCAAAGGAAACATTTGTAAATTAGAGAGATCATCTCAGATCTACTTTTAGTTAAAAATCTGTATCCACACTAGTGTTGAGCAAGGACAAGAGGATGCAGCAGAGCATCATGAGAACAGATGATCAGGACCCAGCAGTTGTGAGGACAAGACACTGTTACCTAGCAACTTCTCAGAGCTGTCTTTCATAAATCCATTCTGTCATGGATGTCATATATACACCACAGTTGGTCTTCACAGATTTTGCACTACTTAGTACTATAAAATATATCTTCTGAGCAGTAGCATCCTTGGCAGGTATTAAATCATGCCAGTCCAGGCTTTTTTTGCCCTACCTGTTCCCACAGCAAGGTGAGGGCTGTGGATCTGTGTTTTTGCATAAGTTACTATAAGCTGCTTAAGTTCAGAGATGGGGCAGCGTTTGTGGGAGCTGTTATTTCTTCTTTCTTGTACAGATTGAGAAAGAATGGAGAAAGAATTACCATTATCTGTGGTAATTTCCATGCCTATAAGCTGCTCTCCATCTTCTGCAGCAGAAGGTGACTATGATCTGTAATTTTTTCTTTCTGAGGTGAAGAACCCTTACTCTGACTCAGTATTAAAATATGAAATGAATAAGTGGAGATATTCTCAATTTTTACAAGTGCTGCTTTACTATACCTCTACAGATTTCTCAGACAGATTATTTGATTCTGGATAGGCATTTTGAATGTCACAGCATTTCAGATATTCAGCAAGACTGATTTAAGGCCTTAACTTTTCTTTCTAATCTTTGCCTACTAATCACATTTATTTTGAGGTAATTCAAGTACACCATTGTTTCCAATGGCATTTGGAGATGGAATTTAGAAATTTCAATCCTTGTTTAATGTTTCACTTCTTGCACTATTTTGATGTGTATGCTGTAATACTGTAAACAGGGAGTTGGACACATTATCCTAAATGTTACACAGAAAAAATACTGTGTTGATTCCTGCATTACCCTTTTAAAATACTTTCCATCCTTTGTTATAAGCAGAGGGAGTGCAGCATCTCTTGCTTCAATAATTATCTCTAATTTGATGTGTTATGAACTGGACTATTTTTCTTGGATTCTATTACAGTACAAGAAGTTCAATATGCTGTTCTCTATGGCTCCTAGAAGCTGACAGGCATCACATCTCAAAAAAAAAAAAAAGAAAAAACAAAAAAGAAAGGAAAAAAAAAGATGATATTAAAAAACAATGTCATGTTTTGAAGTGACCAAATGCAGTAGTAAAATACTGTGGCTTGTCACTTCCTCATGGTTACTTTAAGTGACTTGATATTGTACACTATCAGAGATACTGAGAGGACCAAGCTCCCATTCTGGCTTTATTTTGTGGGTTTTCAGCATTCCTTCTATGCAAGAAAATGTCACTGGAAATTGTCATTATCTATAAGAATGTTGTAAAGAAATTTTAAGATAGAAGCCTGTCACAGTAGTGGTGAATTCAGCTTTAAACACGTTTATTGACAGAATTGGGGTTTTGTTTAATTTTTATTTGTACATTTTTTGAGTGGTTTCTTTGGTTTTGTTTTTGATTTGTTTTTTTGGGACAGGATTTGTTTAAATTTCTGTCTGTAATAGATAAAGCAATGATTGTAATAACAGAAAAGATTCTGCTATGTCTTTACCTATGTTGTATTCGTGTCAAGATCTTGATAAATTCAGAAAACAGCCTGAAAAAAATGTGATGTGATTCAGTTTATCACACATTCAAGTTCTATACTCAACAGTAATACTGTGTAAAGTATCCCCATCCTGTATATATATATATGTATATATATATATGTATATATACACTGAATGTGTATATATACAGGACAGGGAATAAGAAGCAGCTCTGAGCAAGATGTAGCTTACAAAAAGAATGTGGACCACTGTCAAGCTGTTGCAGAAGGAAAAGTGGCATATGCTCAAGTGGGATGTGTAAAGAGAAGGAGAATCTGCAACAGCTTGTATTTAACACAGTACAGAGAAGACATATAGGAGATAAGATATATCAGTCTTCAAGTACCTGAAAGACTATTGCTGACTTGACTTGCTGCTGACTTTTTGACCTGCAAAGTAAAGACAGGATGGGCTTAGAATGCAACAAAGTAGATGTCAGTTAGCAGGGGGAAAACATTCTAATTCCGAGGATACGTTTTACATCAGTTACTTCAGGTTGTTACAGGGGATCAGTCACTGGCAGTTTCTAAGTCCCTATTAACCACAGGTGTTGTGCAGGTACTATAGCACCACTAACACTTGCAACGTTCAAAGAAAGGGACTGTGGGACTTTCTCAGGCTTCTCTGGAATTGCCAATATGTCTAAGTGCAATATTTCATTATCAGTATTTGGTAAGAGGCAGGATGAAAGGTAACATAGTTTTGAAGTACATTCATTTATTTTACAATTACTCAAATATATTCATGCCAATTCCTAATGTTCCAGCAGCAAATGTTAATAGCATCTAAAGAAAGTGCCCTAAATACACACAGAGTGATCTCTAGGATACAAATTATCCTGTTACCAGAGCTGCAGGTCATCCTCAGCTGAAGTCTTGCTTTTGAGGTTCCCTACATCCCCAAAACCTTTATTCTCTTCTATTACCTCTCCTAGCTGTGGAAAACTTCTTACAGACAACTTTTTCAGCCCCCTTCCTTTACTATAATATACAGTCTTTCAAACTGATAATGACAGGTGGTAAATTGTAACCAGAACCACCTTTTCTAACTTGTGAACTCAGGACAATGGGCACTGAAGAAGAAAAAAATCTGTTTTTTCACACCAGCTGGATTCCTATATGCTTTTGTTTTGGCTCAGTTGTTTCCTTTATCAAAGTATTAAGACTTGTAACTTAGATAATGAAGTGTTTTGAGTCACAGATACCACCTACTGTTTGATTAACGTCTTGCACATGGGTTTTCCCTCTATGTAAAGATGTCTGTGTCTCTCTTTGGTACTTGCTCTCTTGCCCTTCACTGGCTCAGAGTGCCTAAGGCAGTGGATCAGCTAAATAACTGGAATGATTTCAGGTCAAATCCTTGGCAGAACATGAGTAGAGCACTCATTCTGGAAATGGCTATAAACAGCAGAGCTTGATTATTTGATTAGTGCCTGATTTCCAGTTAAACACTTAATAAATCTTATCTATTATGGTATGCTCTGCACAATATGTGGCATATGAAAGTGGACAGCTGTTAAGATGCCCACTGTGCTGTTCAGCATATTGGCCAGCCAGACAGAGTGCAAATGAAGAAAGCTGCCAAGCCCTGTGTGAGGATTGGGCATCTCAGGGAGAAAAAAAAGAGGGCATGGTAGAAAAAAAGGTAGATGGGTAGTAGCAATGATGGAAGAGAAAGGAAGTGTTTTAGGACCCAGGGGAGGGGGCTGCAGAGACTGCTTGCCAGGTGAAGCACAGGTATTGACCCTACTTGTTTCAAGTTGATTACTCATACTCATCATTTACCATCTGATTTTTTTTTTTTTTTACTGCATTATATATCAGCTCAACAAGAAAACAGAGGCTGGAGCCAAGATAAAAATTTTGCAACCAGTTAGTTGCTGAGCAAAGTGAACTGAGCACAAGCTGAGGGTTAGAGCACAACATAAGACCACCTCAGGGAAGCTGCTGTCATTCACAGATTAATTAATTGGAAATGCTACTTTTGGCCCTGTGAACTATACTGGAAGATGGTAAAAATTTTTAAAAGTCTTTCAGAAACACTAGTCATTGAGCAACCAGAGGATCTTGACAGGAAAAGGAGCAAAACCTGTCAGAAGTATGGACTTAAAAGATTTTTGGGATACTCCTAGGAAAATCCATGATGAAGTACTTAGTAACATGAAAGAAGACAAGTTTAGAAAAACAGTGGTATGTTTCTAACATGGAACTTCTCCTATTGTTCTTTTCTGGCAAATGATTAATTCCTTATCAAACTATTTCTAAGAAACTCCTTGTGGTAACACAACTGCACACAGTCTATTTGGTCCAGAAAGGAACTGAACTGAGGCAACCTGACTTTTTCAAGCAAAAATGAACATATCTCCCTGTTTTGAAGGTTTATCAACAAAAAACCTAAGTGCTACTGACTGCAACATTAACACTTAAATTGGTACAGAGGGCAGTAAGGTGCACCATTTTTTCCTATTAAATGTAACTTGATTAGTATAGTTCTTTTTATGTTTTTATGTTTATTTGACATATCTTTATTTTTAAAGAAAGTTACATAGTTTCTGCCTTTTTGTAATTTGTTATTGTGAATCTTTTAACTACCACCATGCCTTCAACTTTCATCCCCATAAGCCTTGAATGATGAAGTTTTCTTCAGCTGAAAGTAATTTTAATTTGAAATGCACACAGAAAACCAGTATCTTATTTTTTTAACTCAGCACTGCAAGTCTGACGGCATCAGATGCCCCTAAGAGCTAGTGCTTCTATTACTTAATTACACAATTTAAGTCTACAAATTAAGCCTAACAACATCTGAAATTACTGTGATTTGTTCTATCTTCCTGACTCCATTTCCATGCTTGAGAAATCAAGTGCATAGGCAGGAGAAGCATTACTGTGCTTCTACTGTTCATTCCCTGGCTGCAGCATTGGGACCAAAGGGACTTGAAGCCATGGCATGAAATGCCTCCTCCCAGCACAGGGATGGAGCACACCAAGGCTGTGATTTTAAGAAGCACTGCATGTAAGAAGGAGGCATGAAATCAGCTGCAATAAATAACATTATTTCTAAACCAGGAGGCTTTAATTGCTTCACACTCTTATGTAACTGGGGCCTCTGAGAGTGTGGGTGTGTGTTTAAATGCACATCAGTGTGTTTCTGTCACGCCATTTCCAGATGGCAAATATGGAACCAGAGAGTATCTCCAAATAGAGCTTTGCTAAAGCCACTCACACTGCTTCAGATTGGGAGTGGAGAAAAAAGTCTAACAACATTTGTGACTGATTCAATTACCCTGGCTTATTGATGTGTTTTATTGCTGATTCTTGATTTTTTTTCCCTGGCTCACTATCTCACATAAATTGTCCCCCTCATTTAACAAATCTATTTTTCCCTTTATATGAAGTGTTATTTCACTTATGAGTAGTAAAATTTCTTATCATACTTTTGACAGACATTTTGTGCATCTTAAAATGATAATAAATTGATAACTTGCTGGGCAGACATTTCTTTCTGTAGGACAGTAAAAATGAGTTTAGATTATTATTTGGACCAGATTCCTAACACCTATGGGGCTGTGCTTTTACCTGAAAATTTCTGCCTTGGTGGAACACAAGGCTCACAGTAGGTGAGCAGTTTAGTTTATACATTTTAGGCCTTCATAATTGCACTTCAATAATCTGAAAAGGTTTTGTCAGTTAGCAGAAAAAATGAGAGAGCTAATGTAAAAAATAAAACTATTTTTACCTCATTGATAGCTGCAGCAAATTCTCTATTTGAATCCAAGCCTAGTCCTCTAGACAGATGCTGTTTTCCTGGGATTGCAGATGGAAGCATCAGTTCAGGCTCTAGGTTCTTTTGGAAATTTCTCTTTTGGAAACTGAAGTAACTCTTCTAGGATGAATTTGACAGTATTCTTGTTCCTTCAGAGTTAACCCTTACACTAGCCACAAACAGTATGAGAAGACCTCTGGAGTTAGAGGGTAGGCTGTATGGAAAATCAAGCCTAGAAAACTTAAGCTTATTTCCTATGTATGTGCTCCTTGGTTCTTAAGGATTCAGCACAGTGAAATCACATCTTGCAAATTGTGCAGGACATATGCAATGATAGCAAACAGATTCTCCTTGTGGCAAAGCATGCTGTGTCAGGATCTGCAGCCTTCTGTTGTAAAAAGTACATGGAAGATGCAGCATGGTTTGTATACACCCATATACTCAGTGGGCTGCAGGTTTCGTATCAGTACAAACAAATACATTTCCTGTCTTGAGGATAAGACAAAATAACTCACTCATTTTGACAAAAATTCAGTTTCACAGCCACAAGAGTGTGGGTCTGTCAGGCACCATCTACCTGCGTGGGATGGAAGCAAAGGCCAAATGAGCTCCCTTTCCTAGCACTTGTGTCTGTTTGTGTCTTCAGTTACACCTAAAGCAGCTGCTTTCCCTGCCAGTACCGAGCTCATGTACCCACACCCTGCTCTGTTTTCTGGAGGAATGTAAGGAGAAGGTTGCCAGCTGCCTCTCCCTCCCACCAAAGCAGCTTTAACCACACAGCCTTTTCCTGCAGTGTCAGCGCTGGCAAGCACAGCAGAACCAGGGGTGCATTGCAAGAGCAAATTGCCTCCAGGGATGCATGGGGAGAGGGCAGTTGAATGAGTTGTTTTGGGGAGAGGCTTGAATCTGGAGTAGAGTTGGGGTCACTGCTGGAAGAACTACAGGATTCCCTTCTATGTTTACCCTTACAAATTTCCTGTGTCCAGCACTTGCTTAGTTTAGGTAACTGCTTATTTTGCTTGAGTCCTTGCCATCACCAAGCACACCTTTCAGAGCTCTGTTTTAACCTGTTCTGTCTGGGAAACACAAGCCAGTAAGGAATAACAGTTATGTTCCCATACATTGCACCAGCAGCTGGGAATCATGTGGTGATGCAGTGGGAGGTACTGACCTCCTGCCTCACACCCTTTTTTAGCACATGCAGTCACAAAGGAGAAGGATGCTGCATGTGCTCCAGTTTGTAATTCCCAGTACAAACACTCATACAGAGCTGTCGGATGTGTATTTCAGTTAGAATTACACACACCATGTATTCTGATAATGAATTTGCTACAAGACTAGAGAAAGCTAATAAATTATTTATGACTTGACAGATTCCTGTTTATAATCCTTGTGGCTACTGCTGTACTGCTGCTAGATTTTAACACCTTTGAGAAAGGACTTCATATTAAGAAATTTGTCATCTGAAAAATAAAGTCTGTCGGCACATTTGGTACAGAGGGGCTTCAACTATCCAAATAATCTTCTAAGCAGGCTTCTTTTATCTTTCTAGGGAGGTTTTAAAACTTCACTGTAGAAAATCCAGAGAAATATATTGTTTCTCTTCATAAAAATTATCTTTATGATTTAGCTTCTTTGTTATCCTTACCTCTGCTGAAAATGTGGTCACATAAATGTTGCGTACTAAGAATTTATAATATAGGTTCTTACACAGACCTACATAAATTTCTAGACAGGTGAAGAAGCCTCCCTTGGCAGTGGAATATGTCCAGTCCTTACTCCTTGCCAAGGCAATGGAAGAAGATTTTAATTGTGAGTTTTCATACATTTCTACTTTGTAAGTTTTCTGGATTTCTACTCAACTCCCAGGGGAAGAGAATTCCCACCGAACTGCAAATGCAAACATTTTAATCTGGTATTAGTGTGGTTTTAATATTAGGCATTTATGGAGGGAGGGCAGGACCTCAGATATGTTACACCTCACGTTTTCTTACCCAAAAACATGCAATTACTTCTAAGTCTTCTGAGGAGCAACTTAGCACTACACCAGGATAACTTAGTTCAAACCATTCCTTAAGGAGGTGTCGTGGTTTAATGTAGTTTGGTTTTTAGCTGGGGATGGAGACCACGAGCTATGGAAGCCATTCCCTGTAAGGACCTTGGCAGCTTCCTTCAGACCTGACAGAACCAATCAGCCAGCTAGTTTTGAATGCTGACACTCTGTTAAACCACTTAAGAAAGCTGAAGACACCTCTGTGAAATCACACTTAGAAATGAACAAGCCCCAGAAAAAGCTCTCTTGCTTCTGGCCTTTGAACAGGTAAGTGGACACTGGCAAGACCAGGACACGAGGCCTGGCCCCGCTCTGCCGCACGGCCTGGTGGGGCAGGGCCCTGCTCTGCTGCACAGCCAGGCCGGCCCAGCCATCTACAGACCAGGGCAAGATATCAACTCTTTCAGTGCACCCATGAAACTTGCAGACAATAATCCTCTCTCGAGTGAGAAAAAAGGAAAGGGTGAAGACACGTAAAGAAAATAACATGGAGACACCAGGGTCAGTAAAGAAGGAGTCAAATCCCAGATGGGAGGAGAATGAGGAGATGTCTTAGTCTTGGGCTGAAATTCTCTTGTAAGGCTATGGGGAAGATATAATTGCTGCATCAGACTTTTTTTTCCCTGTGACCCATGGAATGCATTGGGGGGATGTAGCATTCTAACTAAACATGTGAGCAGAGGCACCTGCAAGCAGATGTTGACATAGCTGTGATCCATTGAGAAGCTTGAAAAGAGAGAAATGAGTGAGATGAAAAACCTTGCCCCAGGAATGGAAGAAGAAAACCTCTGTTCCCAGATATGAGAACTTTTGTTTCTATACCAGAATGGCTCATCCTTAAAATTGCACACCAATAAGCTGAAATGACCCATGGTGGTAGCTGTGGGAAAACTACCAAAACCATGGGAAGGACCTCACAATTTCAGATTTCTGGGTGGCTGCTACTCATGAAAATTAAAATCACAAGAGATTTGTTTCTTGTGGAAAAGTCTCCATGGCATGGTAAGAGACAATCCTCTCCCTAAGTGGACTGAAAAAAGATTATTTTAAGAGTGGCAGACTGACTGAAAATACCAAATTTGTCTCTTTACGTTGTTGGTGAGGGAAAAAAAGAAAAGCTGGGAGGAGGAGAAGTATTCTGAAAGCTTATTCTGATTTCTTACTATTTTTCTTTTAATTCTGTTAATAAAGTTTTCTTATACCCTTTAAAACCTTGAGCCTGCTTTGCTCTCCTCCTAATCCTTATCTCACAGCAGAAAATGAGTAAATAATTCTAGTGGGTGCACTGGTGTTTGGCCAGTACTAAACCCACTATGGGAGACATGAAATCAGTTACTCCAGAACACAGAAATTGTGTTTTGCACAACTGCCCAAAGGCAGCCAAGTGAAAAGAAAACAGTACTGTACCTTTTTCCTCCGTGACAAGAGGATCATCTGGTTTGCAAGGCCCCACCATGAGCAATCAGTTAGGAAGAAAACTTCTGTCTGGCTTAGGCTGACCCCATGCTCTAATTTCATCCATGTGACTCTTCTGCCACAAGTCTTGGTACAGACAACCTAAATGGCTTCTGACCCATGTCTGTACTGAGAGAGAAATGATACAGCTGTATTTCTGGATGCCAAGGCTAAATTAATCATCCCTGCTGAGTATGGACTAATGATTTTGCGCACAGTGCTGCAAGATCTGGCTTCCCTGCTTCCAGACTAAAACTAGAATCTTCATGTTATCCTGCATAACATGGAATATCCCTGGAAAGGGATTAGCTGGATGATTATCTTACACTCCATGACAGAGTGACCAATCATTGTCTTGGATACCTCACATTCTCCAGGCATGCTGTAGATTCTGGTTTAATTCAAGGTGCCATTCCACCTACTCTATCACACACTGCAGGCCTGACACAAAGTGCTGCTGTTCAGATTTGGTCTCATGAAACAGAGTGGAAAGAGCAGGGAACAGGGCTCTAAATTTAGTCTGTTTAGAATGTCACACCACTCAGTATGCCCATCTATTTTCAAAGCTGCAATAAAGCAGCATGGCAATATTAGTAAATGTCATTAGTTCTTTGAATTGAAATAATTACTTCCAGCCAACAGTAATACATTAGAGAAATTCTCATCTACTACATTAGAGTAATTCTTGGCAGTGTGAACATAATGAATCTGATACATATACATACATATAATGAATCTGATACAACCATCCAAATAAAACTTGGAATATAAATTCTCAGCCAGTAATCACTTCCTTTTTGCCTCTTTTCTTTTTAGTCAAGGCAGTATGATTCTTTTTTTCAGTCAGAGAGTCATAAAGTTTTCATTTGAAGTTTTTATTGGTTTTCAAAAATGTAGTTGATTGGTTAATGTGATTTTGTTGTAAATAATCCTTCTCTTTAACAAAATCCTTCTCTTTTCAACAAATGCCATTTTAAAGCTTTAAGATATTTACCTTATTTACCTGAAATTATTTTTTTTCAGTAATAGATTATAAATTTCATTACCCAAATATATTGATATACTGTCATACATCTTAGCTGAGCTATGAATATTAAAGTACTGACCTTGTCCCATTTTCTTTAGAAAACTTTCCATGAAAAGAGTAGCTCAAGCATACCAAGTGTGTATTCTTTTGCTCTCCTTAGTGTTTCATAGCTGTATTGATAAAAACAGCATCATCAAAGAGCATCAGCATTTTAAATGCTCTGAAATTATACAGAACACAGTATTTTGTCACTGTAGTTCTTAAACCTGATACTGATTTCTCTGTTGTTGGTATAAACCCCTGGTACAAATGGAGTTATTGCTGACTTATGTTGGAGAATTAAGTCCTACTGAGGCTGTTACCACTAGAATGGGCTTGGGAATGGAACTGGGAACTTGATTACAGCTCCTTCTATTTGTGAACTGGTCTTCACTATTCGTACTGTCTGTCTGGACTACAGTCCAAACACTACATCTGAAGAGATTTAGAGACTTTAAACTGGTTGAGAAACAGTGTGCTTTGATTATTCAACTATTTGTGCTAAATTTTGAACAATCGTACTGAAAAGAGAGGAGAAAGCAATTCCTACTTGCTCCAAAGAGACGTGGTTAGACAGGGAGCACATACTCTCTGACATCTTTTAAGAAACTATTTCAAATGCTCTGACACCTTTAATAAATTATTTCAATACCTTTAAAAGGTATCTTTTAATGATCACATCATTGGTTATCAATGGTATTGAAAGATGCTGATGGTGCTAATGTAGAAAAGCTTGCTAGAAGGCTTGATCTATGTCACAGGTTGTGAGAAGACCTGTACAGATATTCTATAATCCACTGGTGTTTTTTTGCCAAATGGCAAATTTACAGACAGCTAGAAAATCCCTCCAATTTGAACACAGAGGAAATGCTGAACTTCATGGCTGCACTCTGAATGATTACTGATAGACAATATCCTGCACAGCAAAGGGGAACCACCAGTCATAGGATTTTATTTCTTTATTTAGTTTTCCTTTACAAGCTATTTGTGTTTATTTGTATGATACTTCGCCTTGCTGGCAATCACTAATGGAATGGCCCTAAAAACTGAAGTGTTAAATGTTTCTTCTGTTTCTTTTTCACAACTAATCTTCCAATACCACTGTAATGGAGAAGCAGAGTTTTATGCAAGCTGAGCAAAAGGAGTGGATGAACCTACAGTTTGACCAAGAACAACATAATGGGAAAAGGAACAAAAATATTTACAGCAATGTAGAGCTAGGGAAGTCCAGTATTTCTGAAATGTCCAAATTGGCAAAAATGATAAGCAATTCTGAATCTCTTTCACTCCCCTCCCTCCAGTCTTCATTATTATACTTTCTTCAGTATATTCAGATATTCTGAACCAAACAGTAGGAAGGATTTTTACTTGATATTGCTTCCAGTTGTTTTCATTCAAGAATAGATGAATTATGGAAAAGAAAGTAAAAAACTAGTTGTGTCTCTGAAGCCCAGCACAGAAACAAATTGTATCACTGCTTTGACAAACATGTTAGACTCAGTGGAAACAAAATTGCTTTTCTATAATCAGTTTACAGATTGCAGAAACTTATAGAGAAGATAAAATGGTCAAAGACTTGGAGACTCCATAAAACCACATTTGGTGTGGGATTTTTTTGCTAATGTGTGCAAGTCCAGTAGATGTTGTTAGTTTAAGTCTCAGGCTTACGATCAACAGGTTGGAAAAGAATTTCAAAATGCATATTTGTAGGTATATTCTTTCATAAAATAATCCTCTTAACCACTTCTTTCTCAACTGTGTGAGCAAAAATTAATTCTCAAGTGATTAGGAACTTGAATTATGAGCATTCAAAGACACTACTCCATGATCTGAAAATACTGGAAGCAAATCATAGTCACCTAATAAAACACGAAAATACAGATGCAGAAATATATCATACAGAAAAATAAATCCTTCTTTGTGACTCTAGTTCTTATGCTGTGAAATTAATTTAGGTAATTCTTCTTTTAAAATGAAATCAGAAGTAGCATAAAATATCATCCCATCCTGTAGTAATAAATCTGATGGATGTTGCTATTACTGGTCATGTTGAAAAGCTCAGGCCTTTAGCAAGAGAAAATAATATTGCTACATAAAATACAACTGCAACTCTCCAGCTGGCTTAGGAACTGCATCAGACTATCTAGGGTCATAGCCTAAGGACAGCTTTCCTTTCTAGTCCTGGTTCAGGGAAGAACACCACTGCCTTTTACATGATCCCTAACAACTTCATATATGATGTCCTTGATCATTGTCCTGAGCAGTTTTTTGTTACCAGATAACATTTCTTTGCCTGATTCATACTTTTGACTATGTAAATGTTTAAGTAACTGTGGCCAGGCATTCATACCTCTTTTGGAAGTTACGTTTTTTCAAGTATCTTACTTTTAAAGTTTTTTTTGCTTGGAGAGTGCAGTATACACACACAGTTCTGCTGCTGCTTGTCAACTTTTGTATTCCAACAGATGCAAATACTTGTAGTGGAAAGCAAGGGATAGATTAATGGTGTTTGGAGTATTTTTTGCAACAGATTTTTGTACACTGACAATTTGTTAGCAGCAAATCTCAAATGAAGAAGACTTCAAAGGATTCTACAAGAAAACCAGAAATACCCATTTGGGAACAGGGAAACATAAAGAAACAATGGCTGCCACAGGTACAGGAAGAACTGTTTATAGAATCTTCAGGATAAAATTAGGATTTCTGCACTGTTTTCATTTACCATTTAGTTCACCAAGGGAATCCATTGATATTTTCCATGGAACACCCTAAAGGGAGACAGAAACTGAGTCATATTTGATTTTATTTTTAAAAATTTGTATCTTTGTGTAGAAGTAGCAAGAAAGCTAAGAGTAAATTTCATAACACTGTTTAATATCATTCTCAGTTGTTGGTACTGTCTGGTTTACAAAATATTTTCTGGAGCAAGGAGGCCATAGAGTAGAGCTGGGAATTTGTTTCAGTTCCAAAGATGATAATATCTGTTCACAATCATGGTAGAGCACTACAGGATTGCTTCTCATCTTTGGGAAGATTTCTATGAATTTTTCTTTGGTTCTGTTTGTTTAGCAATGAAGAGTAAAGTGATGCTTTAGATTATTCCATTCCATTTTCCAGTGTTAATACCAAGTCCCTAGCCTTTTGTGGACCTTTATGTTAATGATAATCACTAAATAAATATAGGAATTTAGGAAGCATTTTTCAAGACAGCGTTTCCCCCACCATACTTCGGTCAAAATCCTCCTACTCCAATCCCTAGTTATGGAGCTACCTGAGCAAACACCTCTAGCACTAGAACACCAGTTCTGGCTTTTTATCATTTGAGATACAGCAAGGGATGAGGACAAGAGACAGGAGCCATGGGACAGAAGAATGCAGAGAGCTCTCTTTGGAAAGGATATTTTCTTGGCCATCTTCTTCCATCCTGCTAAATACAGACAATAAAACATGGTATAAAATAAAATTAAATTAAAAAAATTAAAGTTAAATTACATTTTGTATTTCTCTTTAGATTATATTATGCTTACAGTTATCTAGATAGTAGAGATTTAATCTGTTAACAGACAGACAAAAAACCAATTGTTTGGTATTTAATTTTTAATGTTTAATCTCTTCTGAGATATTTCATTGCTCAGACACCATCTTTAATGAAAAATGAAGTTATTTTAAAAAATTTGATTGTACTATGACAGATTATATACAATACACCATCTAGTATTTATATTTCAGTCTGGCATACTTTAGGTACATTATTATCATATTATTTACATATTTCTTCCTGCTGATCCTTTCTGAAATACATTTCACTGATCCTCTGATACACTTTTATCACTTGACTCTGAACTCAAATTGTCAGTAAGACTGTCTGGGTGTATCACGACTACAAAGAAACTGAGAAATTGCCCATGTCTGCTATCAAGGTATTAATCACTCCCTGCTAAGGTGAGAAACATACCCTAGCTTGATGATAGAATCCACTTCAGGGAAACATACTGCACACTCTCACCAAACTCAGAAACATGCAGGAGAGAAGATGACTATTATGGTTTTGTTTCTTTTCAAGCAGTGTTCTTGACCTGGATCTAAGGTATGCCTCACTGTCTGCACTGAAGGCTCATACACTATTTGCTTTTCTTGCTTCCAGTGCCATTTCAAAACGTCAATGCTCTCCCTGGAACCAGACAAAAACCATGGAATGCCATCTAAATGACTCTCAAAGTGCAGGCTAATTTCAGCAGCTCCATAAGTAAACTCTAGCCGGGTATCTTCCTAAAAGATACCAGAAGTCCCCCTTCACATCTGCTACACAGGTGCTCTGTTGCTCACATCTATGACAATGAATCAGACACCCTGTGTGACCTTTCAGCTTTGCTGCCCCTTTGTGCATATCTCATGTGTCAGAAGATATTGAATATGAAAAAAAAAAAGATTTGCGGATAGCCTACTGCTGCATATTTAATGGAAAACCAAACACTGAGAAAAAAAGCTGGATTGCTGACACTAAAAAATGTGTTTACTTATCTTATTGTAACATATTTTCACTCAGTCTTGCATGAAAATTCATTCTTGGCACTGATGTGGAAAGCAATATAGAAGTTGCCTATCTTTTAGAATTCATACTGTGGAAAATACACTCTCTCCAGGAATTTGATAGTTTCAGGTCTGCAATAATGCCCAGGCTGAGTAGTCAAAGCTTTTTATCTACATCCTTATCTCAAAGATGTTGATTCAAAACTTAATTCAGTCAGAGTACCTAAGAACTTGTTGAGAAATAATTTATGCCAGCAAAGTATCTTGAACCTGTTTACTCCTAGTTCTTTTCACAAACAAATTTAATATATATCGTTTTCCAGGATGACAACCAGAAAGTTGAGTGAATGCAGGAAGTCATGTATTAAAATAAACAGGTTGCAGGTATATTTAGGTAAGATTGCTTAGATGTAAGAACAGGCATGAAAACAGAATTAATAAAATATTATTTATAGTATAAAAAAAAACAGTACGGCTCTGCTGTAAGGAACAAAATTACAGGGAAATGAGGAGGTTTGGGAATGATACATTGAATTGCAATTACTTTCCGTCCAACATCTGAAAGACACTCTGTTCTGGAATACATACATATACAGAAGTTCGCTTTTGAAACTACACTTTGTCTGCTTGTCCTCTTTCTTTCATCTGAATATGACTCATCCAATACAGACTAGTTACTGCCAACTTACAATAGTACTGGTGAACAGGAGCTCTGATCTAATGTCAATTTGTAGTGAGAAGTACAACTCCAAAATGGACTACTCTTATGATGTGTAATGGCTTTACACATCAGTTGTTAAGTTTGCTCAGCAACATCTGAAAATATACCTAGGAAGCAGGAACAGAGCCAAGCATGGCCTTCCAGACTGCCTAAGGCAGATCCTTACATAGGCTGGTACTTGCAATGGCATATGATGTGCTGTTTTATTAACTTGAAAGTAATGACCATTGATTTTAAAGATACCATATCAGAGAAAAAAACTTGAGGGGAAAAAAGCACTAATGAATGTAAAACAAAGGAGAAAAAATGACTGCTTTCCTTTTGTGAAAGGCACAGATGTTTATATGTGATACAAAAGTCATAAAATAAACACATGAGAAATAATGTCTTGGAGTCAAGGAGAGCACCCTGACTGAGATAGGGAAGGACTGCTCAACCATGTTCTGATTTCAGACTGGCTTGCAGTAAGAACAGTAAATACACAATGAAAGGTAGGATCTTCCTCACTTAGTGTATGGACGGAGTTAGATAACTTCTCTCATTTCACACTTTACTCTTAATAAATGTATCAGGTTTTGACAGGGACCTAATTATCTTGTCATTCTTGGGTCCTGTCACTCATTCATTATCTTTAAGCAGCTATAACACCAGTTCACTCAGTTATAGGGACTTGTCAAGTGCACAAAAATTTCCAATTGGCACTTATCAGCCATATTACCTTGTGTTGCCTTTGATTGGTCTTTCTCATAGAGACATGGCCAAAAGAATGAGTCTAAGAAGCAATTTTATGCATCAAACCACACTAATATCCATACAGTTTTCAGATGCCTTTACGTTACTTCTGCAATTGGTCTGGTAATGTGATAATGCTTGAATCCTGAGACTAAGAATTGCTAAGTGAAAAAGCGCTCCTTGCTTTGAATTTAAGGAGTAGCATATTATAAAGCAGGGAAAAAAAATCTTTGTCAAGGTCTCATACTGCCTAACTTTAGCCTCCTAACCTTAAAGAAATATCAGCATAGACTTTGTGTGACAGAATTAATAAAGAATGAGATTAGGATACTTCAAGCAAATTATTTAGACGAGGGAGGAAAACTTTCCTCTTTGTCAGTTTAAGGAACCTGCATTACCTCTTTGGTGAGTAGACTCCTAACAGCTGAAGATATTTGGCACTATTGCACTCAATTCTCATTCCAGCACGTCAGTAGCACTATTTCAGAATTGAAGTACTTGCCCTCCTCATCTACCCAGGAACTAAAACTAGGTATCCACACTCTTTTACCCCTGGGATAGCTGACTTTGAAAGTGCTACTCCCAACACAAGACACAAGAGGCCAAAGGGCTGCAGCTGCAATGCAGAGTTGTCTAAAAGCACATTGGGCCTGGCACTGACAGAGCACCCAGTGAAGTAAGTGTCCACTCTAGAAATAAGAATGGAGGTCTGGGAAGAGTATTTTCAGTTGTCAGCCACACATTTTGCATGAAGGTTATTGTCTGTTAGGGTGCACTAAAACTCTTTCACAAATACCTAAAGAAAAATGTTCTTTCCACAGAGGGGAATTTCTGCTCGTTCTAACTGCCCTGGTAAGTGTGTGGGACAAAAAGCAGAATTTGTGGAAGTCTTTATTGTTTCTTCCTCCTCACATGCCAGCCTTGCAATATCTTGCAAAACACAATATGAGGACTGAGTGATAAATTTGAAAAACTGTCACCTCCCTAATGATTAGCAAAACCCTATGCTTTTGCATGTTGTTATCACATTCCAAAAACTGGGAAAATAATGTCCTGAAATTAGGTAAGGTTAAATAGCCTTCCTAACAGAATAATCATGCAAGTTCCTTACCTGTTCTGTTAATCACAAGAAATAGGCATTTAGTGGCATCAAACACTAAACAGAAAGAAAGAGAAAGCTTCATATTTTGATGTCTGATTCTTCTGACAAATGACTATCATTATCATCTTCTCCTGTGAAACCATCTGCAAACAATATATTCTTAAATATTAGAGTGAATATGTAAGCTAAATAAATAATGAATACACGAAGACTCCCCAAGGCAGCACAGAATCGTACGTGCTTTGAAAGCTAATGCTGACAAAGTATGCATGATGCTGTGTGGTATTCAGAAACTTCTCTTTATTCTTACATTCACTGTGTTCATCTGGAAACCTACTGTACTGGGCAGAGTACTGTGATGAGTGAAGTTAAATTCACAGTTGCCTCTTGATATATCACAATATGTCATTCAGCAATACCACTGGGGAAAATGTAATTACTATGCAACATCTTGTGCTTTCTTGGGATTGCTCACTAGGTAAGTAAGAAATAAATTCCTGTCAGGACTGCAGGAGTATTGTTGTAGAGATGTAGGAACAGACCAGCTGGGTCACAAGCCATGATGCTGTGTTGAAATAACTGGTCACAGGGGATATATTCTTTTTTAGCTGTAGGCTGTATGCCTTTTCTTTCCACCTGAGTGTGCAGAAACTTGCTCACTGTTCAAATGAATGCTCATACAATGCATTTAATTCCCATAGTATCCCTGAAAGGTAGAAATCTTAAAAGAGAAGCAACTGAGGTTCAGAGAAATGAAACAAACCAATCAAAAAAAATCCATGTAAGGACAGAAATGTACAGTTTGGTTCCACTTGATATGTCTCCCCTGAGACTCTTTCCTTCCATAAAGCAAACAACATATAACCCCTGTAGGCACTGATCTCCTGCTGAACGCAAGAGTGAAATCTAAGACACTGGCCTCCAAAACACCTTCTGAGCATGACCCAAGCCACCTGAATTACTGCCCTTTTCTTTGGAATAAGGACCTCCACTCACAGCTTTGTTCTGCTACTACAATGATTGTTGTGATTACCAGGAGGAAAAGGCATTAACACCCACATATTTCCCCAATTTCAGTAAAAATTCAAAGCTCCTATTATGGATCTATTTTGATTTCTTTATTTTAAACTCAAATATGCAAATAAAATCAAAGGTACCTACAAAGAACAGAAGAGATTTCCACTTGTGACTTCTAAAACTTGCATGCCATTCTGATAATGTGGTTGTGGGTGTGAATAATAAAAAAGAAGATGCATAGGTAGTTGTTTATGTTCATTTTGTTTTCACTGGATCTGGCTCAGCATAGACTAAGGAGACTGAGGTCTCAGATTACTCTTGGAAAGACCTGATAGCTTCTTATACCAATGTTTAAATTATACCATCATAGAATGGTTATGGGTGGAAGGGACAACATCACCTAGCTCCAACCTCCCTGCCACAGACAGGGACAGCCTTCACTAGACCAGGGTGCTCAGAGCCCCATCCAACCTGGCCTTGGACACTTCCAGGGATGGGGCAGCCACAACTTCTGGGCACCTGTTCCAGTGCCTCACCACCCTCACAGGAAAGAATGTCTTTCTAATATCTAATCTAAACCTATTATCTTTTTGTTTAAAGCCATCAACCATTGTCCTGTCACTACATGCCTTTGTAAAAAGTCCCCTCCATCTTTCTTGTAGGCTGCTTTAGCGACTGGAGGCTGCAATTAGGTTACCCATGGTGTCTTCTCCAGGCTGAAAAATCCCAATTCTTCATATAAGAACTGCTCCATCCCTCTAACCATCTTGGCGACCTCCTCTGGACTTGCTTCAACGAGTTCATGTTCTTCCTGCGCTGGGGACCCCAGAGCTGGACACAACACCCCAGGTGGGGTCTCACCAGAGCAGAGCAGAGCAGAGGGGCAGAATCCTCTCCCTCCCCTGCTGCCCACACTGCTCTGGATGCAGCCCAGGACACATCTGGCTTTCTGGGCTGTGAGTGCACATGGCTGGGTCAAGTCCAGCCTGTCACCCAACAGCACCCCCAAACCCTTCTCAACAAGGCTGCTCTTGATCTGTTCATCCCCCAGCCTGTGTTGATACTAAGGATTGCTCCAACCCTTACTTTAAACACTAAGCTACGATGCATGAATACAGCAGCAGGAAAATAGTAAAAATGCTTCAAGGAAAACCAAGCTGTCTGCAAACCAAGACTCTGCAATGACAGAAAATATATTCCCATGAGGGTAACAGACTTGTTTTTTTCTCAATTGCTCATTTTCATTCTTTTTTGCATTTTGCTTCTCAGAGGCATCACCATAACAATTAAACATTTTGAAAAGTTTTTTCTTGATGTCTGTGTGTTCAGAGCAGTTTGTCTTGAGTTTACACATTACTGGCAAATTTTTTTCCAAGAAAATGCAGTTACTGCAGGAAAGTACAATCACCTTAAGTAAGGTTTGTTTGACTCATTACTGATGCAACTTCACTGATTTTCAGAGGAACCTAACCAATGAACAAGATGAGCCGAGCACGTCAATGCTCCACGTACTCCAGAGAAGCCATTTGGAGCTGATATTCTGAAGTGGAAGAACAGCTAATAAATGGGATCAATCTTTTCCCCTACCAAGATGGCAAATATATTTTTCTTGACTCAAGAGCACACAGATAAATATAAACCTTAGCTAATAAAGTATTTCAACCAAAGTGTATTGGTTCAAAATTGCATTTGGCTTGCTGTTGCATAAAGTTTGTCCAGCTTCTTGCTCCAGAGTTCTTGAATATTGCAACATGTTGTACTGATCACTTCTCTTTACTGGAAGTTACACGAAATACTGACTTTCCATTTTTTTTGACTAAAAATTGCAAAATTATGCATACTAATGAGTTTAACAGATTCATAATGTTTTAAGTACAGAGCTCCATATTTTTAAATTCCTTTCCATAACACTGTGCTGAATTCTTCATTACTGTAATCACTTAGATGAGGAAAAAAACAGCACAACAATTGCTTTATTGCAAGCTCCTTCTAGCCCCACAAACATCCTTGGAAAAAAAAAAACAACAACTATGCAATTCATAAAAAATGTTGCCTGCATTGTAAAAGGTTCTAAATAGAAAAAATATAAAACTATAAAAAATAATCTACCACAGCACTGCTGTTTCAAATCTGTTGAAAAGAATTAGCCATCTGTCACGACAGCAGCTTGACCTGATGGGCCCTGCAGAGCAGCAGTGAGATCAGAGGGTCCCTGCTGAGCCAGCAGTCCTTTCCTGCCCAGTCAGGCCCTGATGCTGTTCCCTGGCACAACAGGTTGTCCTCAGCAACACCGCTTCCACTTACTTGTTCTCTATGATCCTGAGCACCTGTTGCCTGGATTTTCAAACAGCAACTGTGCAAAAGTCATTGAAACCATGAGGTTCCACAATAAGCCCAGGTAATAAGCTTGCCTGAGTAATATGTCAGAATCATCTGCAGATTAATATTTAACTTCAGAATTTACAGGTGGCCGTCAATCGCATGTTTTGTTCCCTTCATAGGAAATTAGTGACAAAACTGCACTGCCTATGAAATGTGCTAATGTGAATGAAACCTCCAAACCTCATCCATTTCCCTCCTTGACCAGTGTATTATTTTGATCAGTTAATAGTTTACAAAAAAACACTGATTAAGGAAAGGATAAATCATAACGAAGAACACAGGACGGGAGGGTATAATTCCAGTCTCGGTTACTCTCTCATGCTGTTGAAGAGCAACAACACAGAAAATTAAAAAGAAACAAAGGTTTTAAAATTATGTAAACTGGAGAGCTGAACTGCTCCTGCAAGCTGCTGAGTAAACTGTTGAGCTGGTGGAGATATTATGTACTGCATTTTAGTGGTGTAAGAAATTTTATCCATGAGCATATTAATTGAAAACATGGGACTATCAGCATCTAGGCCATTTGGATGGGACAGCAGTGCACTGCAGTAATTAGTGCTTACAGAAGCTCCTTACCTGCTTGTGTACCTTTGTACACAAGCACAAACACATCTACATGCCATTGACTTCTATTCATGTTACTTCAGTTACACTTACGAGGCTCTTTAGGTTAAAATTATGCTACAAAATTAACTTGATTCCTCTTTTAATATGATTAAGATCCTGCATAATATTTAGACACCGTTTATGTGTTTCAACAGTTTTAACTTTGCTAACTCTTCAGTTCTTTCTACAGGCAATTAAAAAAGACATGACTGAAATTCTTCCATCTCAGTCAAATGGATTGATGAGTTTTAATGGAGAACATTTATTCCAACCTTTAATTAAGTTTGGCAGTCTGAAATCATTAATCTATGCTTTGAAACTATGTACTGTAATGTGAGCATTTAAAACCATACAAGTCAATCTTGTTATAAGGTGGATGTCTGAGTAATAATACAGCTTTCTAGAAGCTGTCTTGAATCTTTTAAATTACCTTTCCTTAGTTCATGACATAAACCATTAAGGATTTGCCCCAACAGGGGATGAAGTCAACCTCAGTGTGACACTGCTTTGGACAAAAGCAACCATTTAACCTTGCAAGGTTATTGTAAAAGTTGATAGGCAAGAAATCTGATCTACATTTTCCATCCCACGTAAACCTTAACACAGTTGTTGCTTAAAGAAAGAATCAACTGCATTATCTGGTGTTATTCTGCTAGATTATTCAGTGACTCCTACGACCAATTTCCTTGTGAGCATATTTGCAGTAGTTTAGTCTTTGGGGTGGAAATAATTTCATTTTAATATGTTTTTTGGAGCACTGCCAGAGTTACAGGGATTTTTTATGTGAGAGAATTCTACAAGCATGAAAAGTGCATACCTTGAGATTCTGGGTTCTCTTTCTAGAAGAAAATAAGGAGTCTCAAAGAGCATTAAAGTATAAAATCTTTCCAGTGGCCATCTTGGCTACTTGTCAACATCTGCCAGAAGACCTTATAGTTATTTTTTTGGCCTTTACTGATGCTTAAAGTCCAGCACACTCAAGATGGATGGGAGAGAAAAAACTACCGAGAATTCTCCCAAGCAGCTGCTGTTTAGAATACAGTGATCAACAAAACACATCGGTTGGGGATACCTCTAAATAAAGCCAATCTCTGAGTTTGATTTAACAGTTTGAACTGCTGTCACAGAATACCTGGCATCCTGTGAACAGGAACAGGTCTTTCTGGTAATAGCTTTTCAGGTTGTCACTGTTCCTCCACTGAGGTTCTCCCCCTTTTCCAACCTCAGGGTGAACTAGTGGTGTGAGTGTTCCCTCTCTTGGTTGCACAGCTTCAGCTTCAGGTCTGTACTGAGCTGCAGTTGGTAGATAATTAATTATTATGGCCTAGAGGAGGTATGGAACTTTTCAAGCAATAGAATACAAAGTAAAGCTGATTATAAAAAAAAAAAGACTATGTTTTGCAGGCATTTGAAATGCATACCTTGAATTTCCTTATTCAAGAAGAAGAATTCTTAGTTTGGAAGGTTCTGATACTCTCTTTCAGAAGTCAGATGTAAAATCCAAAATCAGAAGTAAATGGGAAATGCAATTGTGGAAAATGTGAAAGCTTTTAAATAACCACTTGTCCTGTCCTGCACACAAGAAAAGAAACATGAAATTTAATTTTATGGATTTATTTTTCATTTTTTAGAAAGAAGTTAATTTAGGAGAATAGGTCTTTTTGAGTTAATAATTTGTGTTCCATTACTACACAACGACTTGGCACTGTGAATGTTTCCAAAGGTTTGTACCACTGAACTGTAGGACTTGTGCACATTAACAGATGCCCAGCTGGTTGTTTCCACAGTCACAGCAGTCATGTTATTTGATGCACATACACTAAACAGGCAGTGCCAAGGAAATCCTTTCACTTTCCCTTCTACACAACTAAAAAGCCTATCTCTTTACAGGCATACCTCTTATTCAGTGAAATCCTACAGACCTCAAACTGGGTGCTAAAGGTTCCACTACTAAAGGAGAGGGTGTCACCCCTTTAATTTCATAGGCACCATTACGATATGATTAACTCTCTGTTGTGGGAGTCAGGAGAGTTGCATTTGTGGGGAACTGTGAGTTTAACATTAGACAAAAAAAATACATATTTTCTAAAGGGCATTCACAGCTAGTTTGTCTAAGCCTTGAAATCAGAAAAGTATTGTACCTGTCAGCCTAAAGGAAAATGTGGACTACAGCTTATATCAACCCTGAAGCTGGTCTCAATTTTGTTCAAGGTTTAAAAAATTAAGATATATCAGATTTCTGGATCTTATGAGACAACATTCACATTATTGCTTTATAAGTTTTGCCTGTTTATCAATTTTGTTGAATAAATGCTTATTCTTGTCAAATCAAAAACAATCCAACAAAACATCCATGAACAGTGACCCAGTCATTTAACCTCAAGCTGCCCATTTCTACATTCATTCCACATTTCACTCTCTAATATAATTACTCCTGTTTGGAATAGACAGTGATGAAATGATCTGGCCTTTATGTATTATTACTTGATTAGTTTTTCCATATTTGCTGAAAAAAAATAAAATCAGTTACTGAACATTCTTATTAATATTGAAGTGTCTCTGCATCTCCTTCATGCTCTTTAGGACAGTTGCTATATAACAAAAAAGTATTTCTCCTTTCTTCTTCTGCACTACAGCTAAGTAAATTTTCATTAATAATTATTAGGCTTTATGACTTTTCAGAAAAAAAAAATTAGTGTAATCTAATTAGTTTAATATGAACATCTTCTGGTAAATATATTTAGACCAAGGACCATTTATTATCATTTTTATTTCCGCAATGGCTGGGGCTAAAGGAATTTTTGACATTTTAGTTCTATATAAACCAGACTTACGATTACAAAAAATGAGACTTGGCTATTGTGATGCAAAGAGTATGAGATGGGGCTCATAATGCCAATTTGGTTCCCAGGATTTATCTCCTATGTTGAGACTGACAACAGCCACCATGCTAAATTCTCAGATACCTAATTGAGACAGGAAGGAGGAATAAGATGTGTGAAATTCTGGCTACTCCAGTAAACACAGCTTAAGTCTTTCTCAATCTGCAAAAAGTGTCTTAAGGTAACCTCCATCCATGTATGTAAAGTCCTTCTACCATTTCTGGAGTTGGGATCTAATGCACGAGCAGTGGCCTGCCAGGAGTAATGGTCAAACTTTCAGTGCCTCGGTTCTAAGCATTACCCAGCTCAGGTGTTAAAGCCCACAGATTCAGATTGTCTTGGCTAAACACCTACCACTGTAGGATGCCACAGCCACCTGGGCTAACATCAACCCTAAAGTAAGGGGAAGGCCTTTGCTCTTCTAGGCCCTGGATGCTTCTGTGGCAAACTGGAAAACTATATACATATATATATCTACATAATAAAGACATATATGTTTATGCAGTTGGCTTATTTAATTATCCACTTTACAAAAAGTATACAAAAAGTCAGTGGTTTAAGCTATATAAATTCTTTCTGGGGCAAAAAGACGTTACCCAACAGGTTGGAATGTTAAATAAACTAATCCCCGCAAGATTTGTGGCTTATTTGGGAGATCAGATAAATGTAAGAGCCTTGAATACAATTTTAGAGAAGCTAAAGAATTATACATTCTTTCCATGATTTTATTTACCTCTTTTTGCTGAGACATAAAACCTTCAGTCTGTGATCACAGAAATCACATCACCATCAATGTAAGATCAGTATGGTAGGTCAGGAACAGTGTTCCCAATATAAAATAAATGGATTTTTTCCTTTTTTTTCTTTCCTCTTTGGTATCTTTTTTAACTACTCTATAAAAGGTTCTTTATCATATACATTTTTTAAAACTTTAGGACATGTACATGACATCTTTTATCCATTGTAAAGGTTTGACCACCTTTACTTCAGTAAGGAACATATTTTAGAGAAAATTACAACATGTACTGCATGTCAATTTTTTTCGAGTCCAGTTACTTCTCTCGACTGTTTCTTAGTAGATAGAGAAATACATTATCAGTTTGCTTGCCCTGAAGCATGACACTAATTACTGCCAATCCTTCTGCCCATGTTTATTCTTGATGTACAAGCAGCACCTTCTGCCAACCACATAAAGGCATCAGAGTAAACCAGACATCACAGCAGCTTAATAGATCTAGTCATAGCATGGTTTTAATGAACTCTATATTCATGTAAAAGTCTATTACACTTATGGAGCTCTGTCATGAATGAAAATTAGCTCAACAGTCACTAACTGAGACAAGGAGAAAGGCCACCATGTGCCTTTGGAAGGTAATGCTTGCACTTACCACAGCAAGGCTGTGAAAATCAGATGGAAAACTAAACTAAAACTTATCTCATGGTACATTAGGGAGGAAGCATGGTTAGAACTAGGCAATGATCACTAGGATGCTTACATTCTACTTCTCCTGCTTGTTTGTTGTATGACAAGCTCTTCAGATTATTACCTGCAAAAATCAACATAAGACAACATATCTGATGTCAAATGGGAGAGTCATTAAGAATGAGCATTTCAATTAATCTTTCTGTAAAAGCTGGTATGGTAGCTCACCACAGTATTATTGAACTACCAAGCAGGTATAAAATAATGCTATTTAATGAGCTGAGGAGATGATGACTGAGTAGTAAGGGAGAAAAACTAGAACAGTTGACTTCAAGACTGCGCAAGTCTTGCTTCATTAACTGAGTAAAGTATCTTACAATAGTCTCACAGATTAGCACAAGCCACTTCAACCAGCCAAGCTGCTGGAACAGACAGTTACTACTATTGGTGCTTTCAGAATTCAAAATAATTCTATTGCCTATATCTCAAATTTTTACCCGAGGACTGGATGTACTTGGAAACACAAATCACCCTGTTGACATGGCAGACAGTCTACAGCCATGACCATGTCTCACCCAACACACCAAAGGAGAGCACCTCCTCTCTCTCTCTCTCCCTCTCTCTCTATATATATATAATATTTACTCTTATTTATGCATTGAGACTGGAACACAAAATTTAACTCTGTGGGCACCATGACTGGAAATGTGTGCCTCTATCACTCTAGACATACATTTTCATGTTCCTGAGGAAAGCCAAGGGATAAGACAATTCCCTCCAATACTGCTAGGGTGAGACTGATTGAACTCTGGTGGATCCAACCTGACTCTCTTGTCAGGAGGACCTCATATGATGTATTGCCCTCCTTTCTCCTATCCCTTCAGCAACAAAACTGCCCTATAGCCAGAGGACACTGTAAACTTGGATCTTCTGAAAAACATTTCTGGCTCTGAAGCCACAGAACAGTAGTTCTTACTAAATAAATTAAAAAAAAATCTATAAGACAGAGTTTAAAGGAAAAGAAGATTAATGACTTACATGTGACTGCAACATTAAGCATCTCAAGGCTATGATTTCTCAGAAAAAAAAAAGTACCAGAAGAAAGCATCATTTTACTAGGTAAAAAACCTTTTCTTATTATGCCAAGATATCAACCACCTTGTTTTTGCAATGATGGATGAAATTACTGATCACTGTCCAAAACAAGGCAGACAATCTCTAGCAACACAATAAAGACCTTGCAACACAGAACACTAGATATGGGTATGTACAGGTAGCACTTGTGATATCAAAGCCCATTTCAACTGATTCAGAATGGAGACTCCATATTTTGCATTCAGGAATGGCTATAGCTACAGCTGGGACCAGTTGCTTCCTTCCACTGTGAGATATGGCATTTTATGAAATGAAAACATTTTTTACTTTTTGACCAGTTTTAGTCAAGCTGCCCCCTACACACAGAGATTATACAAAAAATCCATTTAGCATATAACTTCTCTTTCTCAGAGGGTGTGCAAGTGCTGGAACAGAGAGGAAAGCTTTGATAGGTACAGGAGGCAACCAAGAAATGCTGTGAGCTGGTGACAATTAATGACAATTAATACCCTGTGAGATTGCCACTGGAAATTGTCACATCCACCCCCTATAGATTAACAGTATTTCAGGTGTTGAGATTTTACAAGATAAGTTTTGGACTTTTCAGAACAGGTGTTTTTGTGTTTTGCTCCGTTTGGCTTTTTCCAGATGTGAAAGCAGCAATCCCACTACAGTGTCACAGAAATAGCTTGGAGTTGGAGTAGATTTGTTCTTTGACTATTTTGATAAGATCTGTGTTCTGTTTCCTCTGCCTTATCTGTGTGGTATGCACCATGCTTCTCCCTGAAAGTACAACTCAGGAACAGGAAGACCAGGAGCTGAAACTTGCAAAATGTTGTCTTTGTCTGCAGACCTTGGTATGCTATACACAACACGACAAATTCTGTTTCCTCCCCACTCTACCACGCATATTCATTCATAAGCAAATAAAACAGTAGTGCACAAACAGAACCCTTGATACATATAACAAACACCAGAAAAAAAACTAAGAATGAAAACAAAACAAAAAAAAATCAATGAAGAGATTGTTTGCATAGCAGCTATTAACTAATATACCAAGGAAGAAATCCCCACCTTTGGATAAATTACTTCAAACAGGCAAATATCACCCAGTGAAATAAACAGCTGATCAGGATGGAAATGTAAGGTTTCTAAGCTTCTTTTAACTAAGTAGGTGTTCCCTTATGTACAGAAAGCAACTGAGATTTTCAAGTGAGATCAAACATAAGAAAAGAGAGTGAGAGCAAAATGCCCATGATGCTGACTAATTCAACATGATTTTGTACAACGTTCAGACTTGCAACTGATTCATTGTCTTCTTCTGGGAAAAGGCTGTCAAATGAGGCAGGCACTAAAGTCACATTTTTGCTCTTTAAACCTGCTTGCCTATTAGCATTCCTTCCTGCAGGAGAACTGAAATCAAACGCAATATGTTTCACACCTGTAGCTACGAGACTTCTGATTTTGATAGCAGGAAGCATCCTTATGTACTTACTCTGCAGTGTTGTTTTTTTCCCTTCTACAAGAAAGAGAGCATTTTCTAGAAGTCCTTATTTTCTCTTTGCACCTTTTACTCAAGGCTACTACATGCAAAGTGAACTGTCTAACTCTTTAAATAATTTAACATGAAGACATCCACATCTGGCCATCTGCTGCTACAGTTCAAGAAACTCCAGCATTTCCGACGGCAGCTGCTGACTACGCAAAGGGCAAACCAGGGCAAGAGGGACCCAGAACCTCAAACCTGCAGTAGGTATTCTGACCGGGACAGGGAGCTCTTCTGAAGTGCCACCACAGGCATGCCAACATCATCCCAAAAACGCAAATAACTTTTCCTAGCAACTGCGACGTGCTCGGTTATTTTGTGGCAATCGCAGTGGCTCGGTACGCGCATCCCCGCGCAGCCGGGCTCCCGGCCGCCGGCATCGCGGCTCCCGCGGCTGCGGCAGCGCCCACACGGGCGGGGCACCGTGGGGTCCGGCCCGAGGGTCACTCACCATGTTGACTTCCGAGACCACGTCGATGCTGGCGATCTCTATCCGCATGCCCACATCCACGGGCGGACCTGCGGGGGGAGCGGGAGGCGGCGTTAGCGCACCTGGAGGGGCCGGGGCGCGGGTCGGGGGGCCGCGGGCGCCTCACCTCCGAAGTCCGGGCGGAGGCGGATGTCGTAGCCTTGGAGCAGCCTGTCCACAGTCTCCTTCACGTAGGACATGTTGCTGGGCCCGTCGGCGCTGCGGGAAGAAGCACAAGCGGGTTAAGGAGGCGGCCGGGCGGCTCCGCGCCTGCCTGTCTCCCTGCCTCCGTCCGCAGCCCGGCGGCGCTCACCTGCGCGCCGCGCACGCCACGGCCAGCGCCAGCGGCAGCAGCAGCGCCCGCGGGCCGGCCCGCCTCGCAGCCGCCCCCATCCCGGCCGCCGCCTCACGGGGGACGAGCCGCGGACTGGAACTTGGTGCGGACCGACGGGGAGAGACAATTCCCGAGAGCGGGACGCATGCGCGGAGCGGAGCGCCGCGGCCCCGGGCGCCCCTCTGCCCGCCCCGGACGCCCGGGCCCGGCCGGGCCGCGCCCGCCGCGGGCTGCTGAGGGAGCGGGGCCCGAGGGCGCGGCGCCGCAACAGGTACCGCGGCAGCCATGAGGGCGGCGGGGCCCCGCGGCTGGCGGCGCACAGCGGGACCGAGACCCCCGAGCTGCCGAGGGGAAGGGGCTGCCACCGCCGGGCGCAACCCCAATCGCTGGAGCGCCGGCTTTCCGTCAAGAGACGGTGAATGATTGTTGAGGGCGCTTCGGCGTGAAAATTCCCCTCGATGTTATGTTAGCCATGAAGTGAAAGGGGCACGGCCATTTGGACAAAATGGCACGTTTTGCTGCAGGTCGCCTTTTGCCGAGCGGCGGAGGCTTGAGGACGCGCCCGCCCGGCGGAGCGCTCGGCGCTCCCGCAGCGGTACCCGCGGTGCACCGGGAAACTGATCCCGGTACCGATGTTTTTGGTAGCTGATCTTGCTTTTAGAACGTCTTCCTTTTTAAGACTCTCGGAATGGATGCTCTAATGTAACCTGACCTTTCCTGGGCATCATTACAGAGTGGCTGATCGGAGCCCTGTGAATAGTTCATGACTTTGCCGGTGCCGCTCGCTTTCACTGCACCGTAGCGCAGCAGAAATAACATTTATCCCTTTCAGGTTCAGCCCATCTCTGTGCACTTCACAGTCCTGCGTGCGCTGCCCTTGGGATACATATTGGATGCTTCGGAGTCTGCTACAGCCTGCTCATGCAGACTTGTTTCTGAGAAATAGCAGACTTGGTGATGTTTCTTGTAGCTGAAATATGCCACGATATTTGAAAAATGATGGAATATTGATATTGACACACATTCTAGTGATACTTTTGAGCAGCTTTTGGAACAAATTTTTGAACAATGCATTTTTCTATGAAAATTTGTCCCTTTTGGAGAAGGAGCCCAACGTGTTTCTTGAGAGATTACTATGGGATCCTTCGTCTCACATCTGCTTTCTCCAACCATAAGTGTACAAATTTATGAAAAGAATTATTTTATCAGTTCTTGGTTACAGTATATAATAAATATTTTCGATTTTCTTTTAGGAGTTTTATATTTTTTTCTTTTCCTCCTAGTTCAGTAATTAGTTGCTGAAAAATGTGACCTCCCAGCTCAACTTGAGAGTACTTTAGGATTGCTGTTTGGAAAGAGATTTGTCCAATTATAATTGGTGTGGCTTGGGTAGAGTGCTTAAAAAAAAAAGAAATCCTACCAATCCTACCTATAGCTGTCTGCCAAATAGTATCTTTAATTAGAGTTGTATCCCACACATCCATCATAAAGTTACCTGGTTCTTCTGAATTAGGATTTACCGTAGAGCTATATATTTTACTTCTTGTTGGTATACAGCATTACATTAACTTTGTCATAAGCCATGTGAAAGTTATTTATGCCTGTATTTAATGGAGACCACTGCTCTCCATGGCTTGCCAAAATCTGTCTTAAGGCATAAGTGCAGAGGTTTATTCTATTAGAATTCTTAATCTGCAGCACATTTCAGGGCAGCTTAAGTTCAGATGAGCTGTAGTCTGGTCCCTGCACTGAATGCATGTTAGTGGTTGAACTATTTTAGGTGAATTTCTGATCTTACCATCTGGTCTGAAAAGGCATGAGCAAAGCCTGTCCTGCAGGTCTCCTGCAATCAGGGATGCCTCAGCCCAGCAAATATACTTCCAGGAGGGATGAGGATGTTCCTATGGGCAAGCTGGTTCCTCTGAGAGCTCTCCCAACCAAGCTGTCCTGTCGAGGACACCAGCCTCGAGCTTCCTCCACTGAACATCCCAAAAGTAAGACCCAAATTGTTGAAATTCAACTCCATTTAGTACAGCTTGATTACTGGGAACATCAGGGCTCTAAACTTGGTTTATGAAACAGCTACAAATATCCTGCAGTGTAGAGACAATACTGAACAGATCCCTCAGTACTGGGGGCTTGGGAACAAAGAGATTTATATGTTTTTTTAAAAAACCATACAAAGGAGGACCTGCATGGCATTACACTGCCAGGGGAGAGGGGGTGAGAAGGATTTCTCTTGCCCTATGGGGAGGATGATGGAAACATGAGTGAGACCTGTTTTCCATTGTTTTCAGGACTAAAAAGGTACATTATTATCAGCAGGACTTCCACTCTCACACGTGTTGCTAGCTGAAGTAGTCAATTAATTAAGAATTTGGAAGTTCTGCTCTCTTTGCAGATCATCTGTTTCTAGGAGAATATAGTATGCTTTTCCAGGCCACCAATGGGGAAGAATTTTGATGTAATTTTGATAAAACACTCCATGTGACATAGTTCTTGCTTCAGGATCTCTTTAACAACACCTTGTGCAAAGAGCAAAGACATCCAAAATGAATGACTATGGGGAAGGGGCTTACACACAAATATTATGACTATCATTTACAAATGTTTTCTAAAAGCTTATACAGGTGATGAGTCGTCTGGTGATCTGTTTTTGACATGTGCTTAAAATGGCAGCTGCTTCTGCAGTCAATAAATTCGTTTCAAAATGCAGCAGTGTGTCTTTCCATCCTCTCCAACAGGGTTTGCTCAAACACCCAGGCTGAGTGAAACCTGGTGGGTACTCAGCATGGCTTTTGGGCATCTTGGAATTTGTTGAGCACCCCAGAATATAGACAACTAAGTAGATGGCTAATTTGCAGTTTTGGAAATCAGGCTGCTTAGTGTCCAAAATTCTAGGAGCTTAATCTGGAGAGTTTTGGCACTACTTTTCAATATTTTTAGTTCTCTTACCTCTGAAATATGAGTTATAAATCTGTGTTTTTTTAATAAGACTGGCTATAACACAGCTGCTATACCAAGAAAAGTGCATGTCCTCTGCATGGAAGTTTCTACCTTCACAGAAATAATTAAATATTTCTATTGCAATTACCTTTCCTGTCCACTCTGTCAGTGAATTGAGCTCCCATGGCAGACCTACCACCCTGACCCATGTGTGCTGCTTAGTGACCCTAGCAGCGTGCTGAGGTGGCATGCAGTCAGCTCACAGCCTATGGGAGCTGTAACCCCATTGTGCCAAGCCCAATTTGGTTTTCAAACACCTGTGGTGGCATCAATTTCAGCTCCTATGGTCTTTCATTATGCTCATTTCCTCATATTGTTGTTCAAAACTTTGAAACCCTTGCTAATGATAGTGCCAAGTTTCTTTCCCAATTATTTCTACTCTGGGTTTAGTATGTACAGGGTCTATGAGATAGAAATACAACTTGTACATAAGATTTTAAAAATATATTTTCTGGTCTTTGTTAGACAAGGCAGACCTTTTGGTCAGGGAATAATTTCATATTTGTTCAACATATGTAAGCACTAATAAATGAAACCAATTGAGATCCACTAGTTTTATCATATTAACCATGACCTTTTTTTCATATTCTAAGGCATGTCAAGTACTTACTAGAAGCAAGACAAATAATATAATCATGAAGCATGATGCAGAAACTATCCTGGGCCAAATGCATGTTCATTTTTTACCTTCATTATGTTTAATCTTTCAGGATGGCATCTTTTTTCTTACACATATTAATGTTTCCACTTTACTAAATACCTTTTTTGCACTGCTCATTTTAATTTGGCACCAGAAAGTGCACATCATACAAAGATAATGTCCTGCTCAGATAATGTTGGCTAATTAAAAAAAAAAAAGCAAGATCACTGAAAAAGGGTAAATTTGGAAATTCTTTCTGTGTCCCGCCAGATAAGATCTGTAGGCAGGTGTCTGGGTTTAGGAAGACCACAAGTTTTAAAGAAATAAAAACATTATAACTATGCAATCTCTCTCTACTCATATTTTGTGCCTTCTTAAAAGTAGAATGAAAGTAGGTGTCTCTGTGCTTCTGCTCAAAACAAATGGGGAGCTGTGTCCCTCACAGTGTAGACCTTGTATGTGGAGGTGGTAACTGAAAATGATAATTGTGATATTGACAGGTTTTGAGATAGTGCAAATAGGGACTTGCAGACCCTGGATAGTCCTAGTCTGTGTCCAATTGGAACTGCTGTGTGGATTTTTCATACTACATACACAGCTGAAAGAAAAATGAGAATTAGGATGGGTACATATTTTTTTTTTAATTGGCACTGAGCAGGCAACATTTTGCAGTAATTATATAAATTATATAAATTCAAAAGTTTAGATCAATTTTTTTAACAATTAAGATGAATGGTTGGGTTTGAAAACTATGAAGTGAAACCTTGAAATTGTGAAATGACTACCTGGGCAGGTAAAAAACAAATCTTGTTCATATTTATACATAAAGAGGCAGGTAATGAAATAGGTCACTTATTTCATCTGCTTAGTGATAGTGCTATTGTTGTTTTGTACCTACAGCAATCCCTCGAGTCAAATAGAGCTTTTGAGCCATCTTCTCAAATGACAGAAAACTGCAAGCTGGAAGTACTTTTAGTGTGCCTTGGGGATTTCAGTACAGCAGCAAAGCTGCACAAACAACTGACAAGAGCTGAGGACTGCCATGCTGAACTTGTGCTTTATCCTGGGATCTGTAGGCAGTGTGGGACTGCTACACACTGAGGAGATCACCTCACCCTCACACCTATTTCCCTTTCCTTTGGGTCTCTCTGAGCAAGCCCTCACTCTTATCTCAGGAAAGAAAAAGGTTCCTCTTGGTGCTCCATTTTCATCCCTCTCTTTATACCCTGTAAAGATCAATTAAGGTCTTTCTACAGTGCATATTCTACTTTGTTTTAAAGGACTGTAAAATGCTTAGGACAGTTCTTTTAAGGAATTAATAGTAAATATCAAAAGTGTGAATCAGTTACTCACTTTTAATATTCAAAATGAGAATATATTAGTTATAGGATTTTGTCCTTTAATAATTACAGCCAGGATAATTTAGTGAGCCTTTTAATCATGTCAGCTAAACGTATGTGCTACTCATTTGAAATCCCTTTTTAGATTTCCCAGCTTTTTGTCTAGACCACCATTCAACATCATTCTTACCTTAGAGAATTTGTTTCCTCTCAAGATGTGCATGCCCAGTACTGCACCCTAATGACAGAAAACCCTAGAGCAGCACATTTTCTTTGCCCTCCCTCCTCACCACCTATGGGAAACAACCTTGCTTCAAAGTCCTTCATCCCATCTGTGAAAGATTCAGAAGCTCCTTCAGCCTCTGATTCTGGCTCAAGAGAAGTAGTAGGGGCTAAAGAGTAAGGTCTTGTGCCAGTTGCTATAGAGATTATAAAAAAGACAATTTTAGTTTCAGAGAACAAACCATTCAGGGTAAATAAGGATAGACAAGCCACAAGTGTTCAGACAGACATGAAGAAGGTGAAGGCAGCAGTTAGTCTGCATGCTTTTGTATAGTTTTTAAGAACATATTAACTACAAGGAGCCAGTCATCTTAAGTGTTGTTGGAAAAAGGAAGGCAGTTGATGGCAGCACTGCAGAAGCTGGTTTTAAGGAGGTATTTACAAAACAGAGAAATATGAAAGATGATTTTGACTTTTCTTTAAAGGTACTTCAGACACTTCCTTTTATACAGCTCCTAAATTTGAGTTTTTTCAGTAGTGGAGTATGTCAGAAGCAGGACAGAAAGAGTTAACAGCTGATGTTTTATCCTGGAGAAATTGAGCACATGTATACCTTTTGATTACAAGCAGCTCCCTTGGTTTTAAGAGGCTGATGCATACTGTGGCAAGGTGCTTTTACATTTTGAGGATTGAGAACTTTGCTTCTATGCTTTTTAGGCCAGCTCCTGTCTTCATTTGTAAAGGCTATTTTTTGCTCTTTTTTTTAGCATAAGAAACAAAGCACTGTTAGTTGAATGACTCAAAAATTATTTTTCTGATAAATGGATTAATTTAACCCAGATTTGCCTTTCCATTGTTTTCTGAAGCAGCTCACTGCAAATCCTTATTAAAATTATCAGGTTATGAGTTCTATTCTCATACTCACAAGCATTTTACCACACAGAGCCACTAGAATGCAATGTGTCTCTTTCTCCCATTTCAGTGATGTGATGCACTCACTACAAACACTTGTGAATGTGAGTCATGTAAATAAGAGCCTAGCTTGTTTTCTTCTAGCAATAAGGGGATAGAATGGCTGAATTTAGTCACATACGCAATTTCTCTGGAGATATGTTCCATAACTGTGTAGCTCAGAGAGTTGCTTTCTCAGGAAGAACCAAGTAAAAACTGGATCAAAATGAAATTTTCTTTGAGAAAATATAAATTTTTGCATTTTATTCTCTCAAGAAGTTTTGAATTAAAAAATACTCCTAAGCAACCTGGTCTATCTTTGAGGTTAATGCAGCTCAGGGAAGAAAGCGAGCTTGGCTCTGCAGTTGAGCAGGAGGTAGGCCACTCAGCTTCCCCTTCCAATTTCAAGTATTTTGTGGACTTAAAGGGTGGTAACATTGCTTTATGCCTCTACTTCTGGTTTATAATTCTTCCATAGAAATGGTAGTTCCAGTTCCTTTTCAATCTCCCGTAGCCTCTGCTTATTTGGTGTATTATATTGCTGAGAAGGTTGAAGATCCTGGCTAGTTGTTCCTCAAAGCTAGTTTTACATTAGAAATTTTGGGGTTTTGACTTAAATCTGATTTGTGATGAAAACTGGTGCTGAACACAGGCCTTTTCCACTGGCCACCACTTCCAGTTTTAAAATCAAATCTACCCAAAATTATTCTTAGTGCACTGAAGACCCCCACTCCAAATCACATACTCCTAAAACAGCCAAGTTCAGTAAGAAAGGAAACAGACATTTTGGTTGAGATTTTATAGCACTTGTTTTTTAACAATATGTAGGTTGTGAATTATATGTATATAATATATATATGTTAAAACCCTAAAAAGGAAAAGCTTGAACAGAGCCAAGAATGGGCATCACAAATAGAAACAGTTCTTTATCTTGCTGTTACACCTGCCTCATGAAAGGTAGGAATTTTATATTTCCACTCATTATCAAGGTTGTCTGCTGCTTCCAAAGATGGAGGTGACAATAAGAAAATTTTGCATTGTATTTCAAGAATATGTTTACAAATATGACACCTCTCATATTTAAGAGTGAGTCTTATGGAAAGAGCAAAATATAACAATAAAACCTGCCAGACTGAAAACTTGCAAGATGCTTTCTTTGATGATGGCAAATTCCCCTGGAATTCTGTTGTCAACTTACAGCCATGAAAAAGACAGCATTAGGTACCACCATGCACAGTCATACCTACGCTAGGAGAAAACAAAGTAGGCATGACTTTAACAAATGCAATAGTCCTACACACCAGCTGCTTGCACACTCCTTTCTTGTCTTAGGAGCACATTTGAAGAGTGAGACAGATGCTTCTGGCTTGCTGAAATAAAGAGCACGTGTGAATCTCTTCTACTGGGAGTCACTTTGTCATCAGGGAAGTGTAAGACAACAAGTAATTTTATTTCTCTCTTTAAGTGATGCAGGGGTGCAGGTCTAAAATTCATGATTTATATATGTTGTGTGGGCTGGCAGCAGTCCATATACTGAGAAATGGATTGTGCCCTGTCATTTAGCTGCTTTTAGCTATTTGAAAAAGAACCTTAAAATAAAGACTAAAATAAGTGCAAAGTTAAGAATTTGAAGAAAAAAAGAAATTGAACACAAAGGCAGAGAATTGGCAAAGATGTTCCTCGGCCAGATCACAGAACTGGGATGCTTTAGTGGTTTTTTAACCCCTATTTGTATCTCTTCCCACTGCAGTGGCAGGCACAGGGGGCACAAGGATGCTCCCATGGATAACTTCTCTTAGAAGAGGTATTCAGGAGGAATGGCTCAACAGCATGGAGTGTTGCTTTATTCACTGTTCATACATTTTGGAAAAGACCGAACTTTTGATGCCTGCCTTCAAACCCAGCTCAGAGGGTAAAACCATCATGACTTCTCTTTTAGAGCAATGAGCAGCATTTTAAAGCTCAGGAAGTAGTAAAAGGTGACATAAGGGATGCAGGAGCATCCCCTTGTTCTCTTGAACTTCTCTTGAGCAGCATCAAGCATTTGTGTGATGTCAGTATTAGCTTCAGACAGTTTTTAGTACCATTTTGGGACAGAAGTGAATAGAGGTTGAGAGAAGATTTTGTTTTGTCTGCAGAAGCGGCCAAAAGAACAAATATCAATATACTAATGATTTGGAAACCTTTGTCTCTCATCTTTTCCTACTGTAAGTGTTGGTTTAGCAATCTTTCGCATGATTTGACTTCTCATATTCTCAACTTCTTTGTTGTGTCTTCCTTTGTCTTGCTGTCTCCTTAAGTGGCTCGTTCTTTGATTCAGAGTGCATCCCAAGCAGTTCTCAGCTCCTTGCAAATGATACTAAGGTACACCTTAAAATGCTTGAAAGAAGTACTTAATTTTTTCTCTTTTCTACCCGCTCATCTTTTCAGTGTTTCTTTGCCTGATGCGTTTTTATTGATGCCTATAAAACAAAACCACCCCACTTGCGCTCCCACTGCTGCTACTTTCCTTTTCTTTCTGAGGATATGAAATTTTTCCTCAGTAATTTTGAGATGTGAGTAATGCCACTCCATGCAACAACCACCAGATGGTAATGAAGAGCAGACTAGTTGAGTGTCTTTCGTAGCTTTAGTGTTTTGCCACAGTAGCAAATTTTGCTTTTACTAGCAGAACTTACAGGTCTAAACACCAATTTGTTCAGCTGCTTACCTCTGGGCCAGTCCGCTTGGCAGCTCTATTTGTATTATCCCCCCAGTCATTCTGTTTGCTTTTATACTAAAATATGTGAAAGGGAATATTCTCTACCTAATGCACAAATGCTGATATTATTATTTAGTACAAAAATGTTCTTATTATAAGGAAGGTTTGACTATATTTGGTGTATCACTATATGAGCTATCTCTTGTGAGAAAGTAGATGCAGAACACCTTTAAGTGACTGTATTCCTTGCTTCTTCTGCTGCCATTATATTTCTCCAAATGTTATGAGGGGTGTGCCTCTTTCAAGGTAGAAAGGAAAGTCTGTAAGTGTACGTGCTTGATGTCAGCAAAGGGAGCAGTGTTAAGAAATGAACCAAACCAAAGCAAAGTTCTTGGCTGAACATCATTGTCAGTGAAGAGGTGGTGTTGGGCACAGCCCACCAACCTCCCAGAATGGCAACATGAGGGAAGAGCAGCATCAACAGGGCCTCTTAAGTACTGCTACCCCAGACCTTTGAGAACCAGAAGTTAGCCCCACAGGGCTCATGAGATTCAGAATCTCAGTTTTACTTACCTGCCTGCAGGATTTTGGGTTCTTTATGCAGTAAACCATCTAGGTCAATTTTTCAGGTTTTTCCTGGCACTATACAATCCAGAGACTTTGCAACTCTTTCCTCCTTTTAAAGAAAAATGAGGCTCCTCCTCCTTTGGTGCAAGCCAGGCACCAGGAAGGCAGGGAGAAAATCACTAGAGCTGTTGCCAATGGCTTCACTGTGGCTTCCATGGAATATTTAAGTCATTCCCCAGGTATCTGCCCATGACTCATAAACTTCTGGGATTAATAGACATGTAATGACTGGGAACAATGAAGCCTTCCAGGAAGGCAGTTTGTTGGTGCATTTTCTTTCTTGTTCCTTCTGGGAGCAGTTGCCAGCAGCAGGATGCAGCTGTCTTAAAACCAGTAGGCAGAGCAGCAGGCTCTGCCTGAAAGCAGAAATCTGAAGGACTCTGCAAGTGGGAGCATCCAGCCTTCCTCCCCTCTCCATCTGGGCTATGGCAGCCCCCACAAACTTCCCCTGCCTCAGGCCCCTGCCCCTCTCTGCCCTGCCTGTTGCTTCTGAGTGCTGCAGGAAGTGTGCAACTGTTGCTCGTGGCAACCAAAATTTTTTGACACATTTTGTATTAAACGTGGGAACCCTGACAGGGAAAGGCAAGATACAGGGTGGTGGCTTCCCAGGTTCCTCCCCACAACCTTGGTTGCCATGTCCTTCACCTCAATGAAAGAGAGACAGATTTGCATTGCTTTTAGGAACATCTGCATTTCCCCCTGCATGAAGAGGGTTTTTATCTCTTGTTTTTTCTGGGGATGCCCATTTTAGAGACAGAAATCAGGAAATCTCCTTGATTTCCCACTTTGCCAATGAGGACATGACTACAACTTGTCCTGATGGCCCTGGCTGCAGATGTGACATGGGTCAGTGATGTGTCAAATTATGAATGTGTGTGCCAGGAAAGTATTGGGGTCAGATGAGAAAGAAGACATGAAGGCACATGAATCCTCTAGTGCTTTCTTGGTGACAACACTTTTTTGCCCCAAATTGCAGTTCCTGCAGTGAATGCTTCCACAAACACTGAGAGGTCCCCTTAAATATGAAGCTCACAGTTTACCTCCTTAAACATCCATGTGTCAATCACTATAATCCATATAAATCTTCTTGCAATCAGTAATAGCAATATATACATGTGTATATATATATATATTTATATTTGGTACTAGGATTTTCTAGTCTTATTCCAAGCAATCAAGGACATATGTGTTAAAATAACCATGGTACTGTAGAGCAGTCTTGTAAATACCATATGTCAGAGGAAAAAATACACAGCTAAATGCATGTCGGCATCAGCTCCTGCAGTTTCGTAGGAGTTCTGGCCATGGAACTGAAGCAGAGCTGGGCCAGCTGGAGGTTCAGTTTTACACAGAGCTAGCTTATGCTGTGCTCTGAAAAGACAGGTGAGGATGTGACTAGAAAACGGACCTGGGACACAGCAGACTGGAATTAAGCTCATGTTCTCCTGTAAATGTCTTATATTGGAAGCAGCTACATTTCATAAATTGTGTTGCATTGCCACTTTTTGTGTCTCTATTCCCAGCAGAACAGAAATAACAGTACATTCTTGTATCCAGTCCTTACTTAGTCTTGTTTATCTAGACTGTATGTTCTTTAGAGAGGCAAGTGTGTAGGTAAAAACTTTGTGATCAGATACTGAAATAGGAACCTGGAAAGAAAACTTCGAGAACTATATTGGGAAAGTGAACTACAGGGAAAGCTGGGATTGGAAGAAGACCTAGAAAGAGCTTATTCATCTTACTGTTATTATCTTACTGTTCCCAGAGCAGAACTTAAGTTTCAATCAATAGACCCAAAATCTACATTCCTTAACCATAGGCACATCACTTAAGGTGTAGTCAAGGCCCACAGTGTCCTGGTATCCTCCCTGATTGAAAACTGTCCCCTGATCAGGTAGTACAGACTTTCCCTGAACACCAGATCAAAGTTTTGATAAAGCCAAGACATGCAGGTTTCCATGATCTCTGTAATCAGTGTGGATGTTGGAGAAGAAGGGAATGAAAGACCCTTCAGTTAGTACAGTAAAGGTATCCATATATTTTCTTGGTCATTTACCAAAAAAGGGATCGAGGGTATGCATTTTCCAAAGAATGCATACTCAACCCCTGATTTTTTAAAAAGGATCTATGTGAAGACAAGTTGTTGGTTCAAGACTGTAAGAAACTCTACTGGTATGGATAGAAACTAAAAAATCCAAGAAATCAATGACTTACCTATTTAGATAAAGAAACATTGAGATACTTGGCAGTGATCTCAGTTTTATCTTCTCTTTTCTAACAGTTAGAGGTTTTTAACTATGCAACATATAGCTGGGCATTAAAGATTTTCACAGCCTTTTTAATCTTAGCTTGTTTGTCTTCATGGATTTGATGCCAAAACTAAATCAGGTAAAAATCAGCTGAATAATTAAATCTGCTGGGAGAAAGGATGGAACCTATGATTTGCCTATATAACCTGTAGTGTTGATAGAGCCTATGGTTTACAAAGGGGAGAAAAAGCAGCAAAACCAATAAGTACAAACCCTGTAAAGGTTAGATAATGACTAACACAAGAAAATAACTGACTTCCCTTTTATTTCCACTTAATCTGATGGTAAAGTAGAAATGGGAAGGGTGATAAGAAAATCTGCTTCTCTGTGTTATAACAAATAAAAAATGATTAAGCTGTACTTAAGATCCATAGCTCTGGATAATCCTTCTTTTGAGGCTTGGCCAGAATGTCTGCTTCATCAAAAATCATTAGTAGGATACATCAGTAGAGGGACAGAAAAAAAAAATCTATTTAAAAAATTCAAGTGCTTTCTGAGCATATGGAGCCTGGCAAAAATAGTCCCCTTCTTACAATAGTCCCCGATGGGTGAGATTTCTTCAGAGAAATCTTGGAAGAATTGGTGGTAAAAGCTGGAGAAGCTGGGAAAATGCTGAATTCAGCAAACACTTTTGGGGACCATCAATCCAGCCTGTGACCACTAAATCCTTCTGGGAGTCATCAAGTAATTTTAGAGAGATGATATAACCCAGATATTCTGTGAAGAGATCAAAGACCATTTGAAGCAGTACTTTTCAAAACAGCGTACATCTGCTGGTGACAAAGAAGAACCTCTGGAGTTTCTGTGTGTTTATGCTACAAATACATTACCAATAAAACCCCCAGAATAGCTCTTAAGTTGTAATCGAGAAAACATTGAAATTTAGCAGGGTAATGCATATATCAGAAGTAATAAACACTCAGAGGGGCTATATGTGGCTTACAGGACTGTTTACTGTTATTTTGAACTGCTTTAAGTTCCTTTTTCCTTCAAGTCTAGTTTTGTAAATGCTTCGTCAATCTACAAATTATTCAGTTTTTCAGATATCAAGGAAAATAGTCTGGTTTTGGAATTAATCTTATAGATTTCTTGATAATCATTGCTGGATTTAAGGAAGATATTAACAACTCATGAATTTGAGGGGTTTTAGAAATAATTTTCTAAATTTATACAAAGTGAATTTATACAAAGTGAATTTTCATTAATTTTAGCACCTGTAGGGAGTAAATGCAGTCCTGTGGCACCCAGATCAACATCAATACAACTCAAGGCAGGCTTGGTATGACAGGAGGGCACTATGTCTACATTTTCTTAGAAAAAACAGCATGAGCGTCTTTTTAGAAGCCAGGAGTATTTCTTGCCCTTGCATGGTGTGTCCACAAATCTTGTAACCTACTGTTACTTTTACTGAATGTGACTTCAGTTACCTCACTGAAGTACCTGTACTGAAGAAACAAAAAGTATCAATAATGTTGTTCTTTGTTCCAAAGAACTTGGAAATCATTCAAAGACCAGCTCACAACCTAGAATTGATGAAAGGGAGAATTTCTTTGATTTCTAGCTGTAGCAGAACTACTGACTCCAGGCATGGCTTTGAGAGAGGGTTGTGTGATAGCATTTCTCACAACGTTCATGTAGTGAGATCATTACTGGTGAATACCACTAGATTTTCTATTTCAGCTCACACAGGTGTCTATACATATCCAGAAGGTATTAAAACAATCTAAACCCAAGGGTGTCCCAGTTCTGCCTGGGTGTTTGTTTTCTTCCTCAGCAGCTGCAGTAAGTGACAGTGCTGTAGAGCCACGTTTTGCTCTAAGTTTGTGACTAGCCAGCAGGATTCTGCCCAGTTTTCAATTACCCTCTATTGCCCTCACTTCCATTTTTTGAGTTTCACTTCTGTCAGCAAAATTTAACTGAGTTATCCCTATATAAGATAATCTCAGTAGGAAATATTTTCAATATTCTGCAATAAGGGTCTACTTTTTATTTCAAGGGAGAAAAACTCAACACTCTCTTTACTGGAGGTGAGTTCTCAGTATCCCCCTGGCACAGTCCATGCTAGAGCAGAAGATTGATCCGGAGAAACAAATCACAACACTTTACAGAAGATCCCAAGTGGATGATTAACCAAGAGAAATTTATCTGACTGGTGAAATTAGACTTCTGGAGAGCTGTTCATCCATCCTTCTGTTGTTCCTGATCAGATTGCTAATGAAGACAGAGCAGTGGACTCTCTCTGTTGTGCTGGTTTTCACCTGTGTGTGGAGTTAAACAGAGCCTCATCACAAGAGCTGAAGTGACCTTGGCATGACATCCCACCGTCTGTGCTGTCCAGGTTTGTAAACACTGCACAGGGCGTGTATGCCATCCATAGGCAGGCGGCCCCGCTCGGTGACGTTTTGGCAGCACATTTGTCATTCCACTAAGGCAGTCAGATCAGAATCCTGTAAAGCAGTCAGGAGATGAGGATCCTTGTCAAAATCTCAGGAAGCAGACTAGTAATCTGCAGAGGCCTGAATAGGGCTTTTAAAATTGGAAGCAGAACTGACTGCCTAGACAGAGTTTTTGAAAGATAAACAGCGTCAGCAAGCTAAATGGATTTCAAGCACAGCTTTAATTGTTTTGCAAGCGAATCAGCAAAGGGCACCCTAGCTGGAGCAAGCTCTGAAGTACAATCAGGAAGATTTCAAATGTACAGTGGTTTTGAAGATGATCAGGCATTTCAGTGCTATGCTAATACTGTAGTAAGTAATGAAGAAAGACTTTTTACAGTTGGCATTGAGAGTAAAAGACATATAGTCATTGAGTCAATTACAATACCTGCCCCATGTGCACGATGAATTTCACCACCCTCATTAAAATTGACACGCACGCTGATTTTCAAACCTCAAAGATTGTCTCTGCAGCACACTTGATCAGAAGAACAAGTTGTTTATTGCCAATACTCACTGCGTATGGAACACTCCCCATTCTCTTCCTTTCCACCAGTCTTCCCCCTCCACCCAACCATCCCAATAGCTTGTGACAGACTAACAACACTTCTGAGTGGATTTTACTGTAATTCTTCAGAATCCCTTGGACCTTGCATAATGGAATTTTTTTGGGTCACCAAATCATGTTTCCTAATTATAGGAATGATAAGAAAAGAAAAAAGAAAAAACCCATCAGATATAATGTGAAACGATTCCCTTATTCTGGCATTTTTTGCTTTTAGAAACCTGGGATAACCCACTCGCTTCCATCTGTTTTGGGCGCGCTCTGTTTTAACCTTGAAGTCAAAGCTTTCCTTCACCTCCTCTTCCTACCTCTCTCCTGCCATCTCCTCTCCTACCGGAGCGGAGAGACCCTCCGGCTCCCAAGCCCTCCTCGCTGGGGAATTATTCGCCCCCGCCCGCCCCCGCTCTCGGTTTTGTTCCCCTCGCGGGGAGCAGAGGCGACCGGGACGAGCGGAGGCTCCGCTAGCGCGGGCACCCCCGCGACGCCCCCGGCCGCCGTTGCCGCGCTGTCACGCACCCCCGCACCGCCGCCGGTGGCAGCGGCGGCCGCCGGCCGGGCCGGGAGGGGAGCGCGGGGCGGAGCGCGGGGCCGCGGGCGGGGCGGGGCGGGGGCGGGCGCGGGGGGAGCGGCGGGCCCCGGCGCCTGTTGCCCCGAGAGAGTTAACGGTGCGGGGAAACTCGCTCGCCGCTCCTCCGTCCGTGCCGGGCGCTTGGCAACCGGGGCGCCGCGCATGTGGGACCGCCGGGGGCCGCCGCCCCCCCGCCGGGCCCCGCGTCCCCCTCCCCGCCCCGGACAAGGCGTTTAACGTGCCAGGCGTGAAGTATGGCATGCAAAGATGGTTTCTGCCAAGGAGCCAGCCATCGCCATGTCCTCGGGTCTCTCCATCGCCCTCCTGCACTGCCTGTGCCTGGCGACCTGGTGAGTAGCCCGGCGGCGGCGGCGGCGGGGGACCCGGGCGGCCGGTCCGGTGCCGCTGCTCCCGGCGGCTCCGCTCACCCGCTCCCTCTTTGCCTCGCAGTCTCACCGGGCCGCCAGGGCAGATCAAAAAAGAGGAGAAATTGTGGCCGGAGAATTTTACCAGCATCCTGAACAGCCTCCTGGATGGCTATGACAACCGGCTGCGACCGGGATTCGGGGGTACGGTGGCGGCGCGGTGCCGGCGGCGGGCGGGGGGTCGCTGGGCTGGGGCGGGGGACGCAGCGCTCACCGCTCGGACCGACCCGCTGCTGACCGAAAATGCGGGGGTGTGTCCCCATCCGTGCTCCGGGATCCGAACCCTCCGGGAGGGGCCGGCAGCGAGGCAGAGCCTGGCCCGAAAGCCCGGGGGGTGCTGCGCAGTCCTGGCCGCGGGGGCCCCGCTGGGGCGGTCCCGGGCTCAGCCCCCACTTTGCTGCTCTGCCCACATCCCGGCATCGGGCGGCTGCTGCTGCGCCGGAGGAAAAAACAAGCACTGAAGCCGGTGCGCGTTGGCTTGGTGGGTCCGGAGTGACCTGTCTAACACCCGTATTCTTCTCGTTCTCGGCAGGTTTTGAGCCGTAAATGCCACGATCGGGTCCTAATAGAAACAAGTGTACTTTTACCAGTCTAGGAGGTTAGGTCTGATGGATTCTGTTCCCCTAGTTAGGGAAAATCAGAGCTCAGGTGCCAGTTCTTTACCACAGTTGCTGAAATTCCAGGTTTGATTTAGAAGTAGTAGACTTGATTGCTGTATAGGAATTAGACGTGGCGGGGTTTTAAATTTGCCTTCACCTGTGTTCTGCGTGTGGGGGTTTTGGGCCTCTTCCTTCCCCCAGGCTGTTAAGATGCAGTTTTGTGATGCTGAAGAAGCAGCCAGACTTGCTGTTCCTTATGATTTTGATGTTTTTGTGCAGGGTCTTGGAACCAAAAATCATTAAGATCCAGGCAAAATAAAAGTTTATTTTGTAATCTGGAATGAAGGTATTAAAAATGCAAATTTGATAGTAAAAGTAATATTAAAATATTTATTAAAAAATGCTACAGACCTTTTCATGACGCTCAGAGCTGTAATGAGGTTTTTATAGGCTCCTTCCAATACAGGATTGAATGAGATCCTTGCGTAGGTTTATGTTGCAAAATACTTTCTTCCTCCTCTGAAAGTACCTTGTCCATACATGTGATCCATCCACACTGACATGTATGCCAGCACATTCCCCACATGCCATATGCAGTGCTCTCACATGCATGATCATGGTTGTTAAAGGACAGCACCTGGCACCCATGGACCACTCTTATTATTTTGAGTGCGTGGAATAAATGAGGCCTTCTTAAGTTAGCTTACACATCAAGTGAGAAGGAAGCTAAATTTATTAACACCCGGAGGAGTCATTGGGAACTGATAGTCTTTTGCAATTTAGTCTTTGTGGAGAGGTTACAGACACTTCTGCACGCGTACAAGAGATGTGCTAAGTTTGGCATCATTTTAGGTTGAATGCCAAGTAATTAGTCATCTAGAAAAGATGCTTTATGAGCATTATCAGATTTCCAAAATTAAACAACCACTAAATATGTAATATATGGTGATTTTTATTTTAATACAGTTGTCCTTTGCAAGATGTTTTGCAAGAGTAGGTATTTTTCCCCTGTAAGTGTGGAAGACTTTCAGCAAAATGCAATCAAGGAGAAAAAGTTCATTGTATCTTCTTGAACTTTCACATTGGGAATATTGAAGTAAATGAGAGAGGGAGGCAAAAACTCAGATTTCAGCCTGGGGAAAACACCTCTGAGCCAATATTTCTCAAAATGGATATTATTTTGCTTCTTCCTTCCTCATAACCATCTTTATGGCTAACATTTAACCACTCATCTTTGAGTTTTGAACTTTTAAATAAAACATGGGGGAAAATGCTTTGGTTTTAAAAATGATACTTGCCTCCCTAGCTCCTTACAGTGAAAGTTATCTACACCTGATTTGAGAAGAACAACTTTGGATTAAAAAACCAAACAACAAAACCAACCAAAGAAAGAAATTCCTGTAATTGATCAGATTTCACTTTTTGACATTGCTCAGAGTAATAACTACACACTATTTATTGAAATAGAGAATATAAAAATCAACTTTTACCTGTATTTTGGAGCTTTTTCCTGATAAATCTTTATCAGAAGTGGGATTTGTAGCTTGAAAGTGGGTCACTCACTAGTTTATAGCATTGCAAACAAAATGTCAGAGGGAATGGGAATATTCAGAGATGGAAAGTACAGTGTGTTTTGGTAATGTTAAAGCTACATCACTTTCTGATGAACAGCAGAATACTTATTTTTGTTTTCTTCTTGAAGCTGTTTCACCATCTAGTTTTCACAGGGCCTGAAATGAAACAAAGTTTTTATTTTAAGAACAAAAGGCCTCACAGAGAACTAACTGGTGCTGATTTTAAACTTCAAATTGATGAAAATATTTCTAATTCTGGCACAAATTATGTTTAAAATCAGACTCAGAGAGGTAGCCAAATTCTGAATTTTGCTGGCATGTTACAGCATTACCACAAATAAAAATACATGAAGATAATTCATGTGCAGAGCAAAGTAGAAAATGTTTGATTTTGGAAATTTCCTACAACTGGATCAATATTCTCCATACTATCATTATTTTGCACAATCTTTGGTAGTTTTGGAGGAGAAGTCAAATTGCCTCAGCATGCTTATAAATGTCTCCCAGGAGAATTGTGAACACCAGTGGAGTATGTGGAAGCCTCTCTTGGTGGTAGTTATGCATTGACACCTTGAATTGTAAGTTCACTTAATTCAATTAATTTAATAAACTTTAAAAGTTGCTGTCACCTTACCAGGAGCTGCAAGGTTTGGTAGTGTGAAAAACAAAACCAGAAGGGTTTATTAACAAGGTTACTAAAAGACCATTTAGGTGAAAGTTCAATTAAGCTGAGGCAGGGGGAGAATCTAACTCTCTAGATTTGCTACTCTTTAGTAGCAAAGAAATGTCACCTAGCAATTGAATGAAATAAAACAGAATGGGCAGTTTCATGTAAGAAAGGAAAAAAGCCCTGCAACTGCTGTCAGGAAGACTTTAAATGCATAAGAGTTTTGAATTTGGGTAGATGGAAGGTATTTAGGGACTAATGAGTAAAGTAATGCTGTATGATGTTTGAAAATAATGTGATGGAAGTGAAGTTAGTTCATTCCCTACACTGTATGTTCTGTTATACCCTTATCCTGAATTTCTGCATGCAATTTATAATCCAAGTAGGTTTTGTGGTTAAAACCACTCTACAAAAACAGTGTTTTTACAGAAACTGCTTGTAGTGTCATTAATTAAAATTATCATCTGCTGGAAAACTTCAAGCGTGCTACCAGGGTACTATTTTGATTCAGCTGTAAAAGTTTGAAGTAGAAGCATCTCTAGCTAAACCCTGTCTACAGTTTTCATCTGCTTTTAAAATTTTGTATATTACATTAAATTTCAGAAGCTGTATTTTCTCTGAAAATCACCTTATTTTCTGGTCATTAGTTTCAAACTGACAGTGGAAGTCCAAAGTCTTTGAAAGGAGCCTTATTCACTTGAAGTAAAAAGCCTGGGTCTGATTGGCCATTTTAAACCCTTGCATGGTTTCAGACTTTGCCTGAGTGACTCTTGACATTAGTAAGGGCCTGCAAGAGCCGATTCAAACCTGTATTGGATAGTAACTTTGAAAAATGTACTGGTGTCTTTGAAATTTTCATGATACAGTGCCTAATCACACTTAAACCTGGACTTAGAGATGTAGGAAGGAATAATGAGACTGAAGCTGATGAGGGTGACAAGACTGTGTGCTGCTGTGTATCTGCTAATTGTAATGAATTGTGCCTTTCAGACAACATTTGATCTCTGACATCTTGCTTTTACTGGCCAATTGTATGGCCAGACCAAAGAAAGAGTGTGTGACTTGCCTCCTGCCCCAGGCTCTCAGGTTGGCTGCGGAACCAGTTCCACTGACCAAGGGAGAGGGCTCCATCTTTCACCAACTGATGGGCAACCACACCTGCTGCTGATGTGTTGTGGTGTGGTTGCCCATCAGCTGGTGAAAGATGGAGCCCTCTCCCTTCCTGAGTTCTGTTAATTTGTGTGAGGTAGAACCTGGCATAAGTTTTGAGTCTCACTATCAACTACTGGTGTTAGCTCTGTGGCTTTCTCTTTGAAATCCGCTGCTGACTCCTGAATCCATTTCCCTTTTTCTTTTCTTCCTCCTTTTGTGTTCTTTCCCATGATCTTGTGATTGAGTGCAGCTCAGTAGTGCAGCTGAGTACTTGGTGGAATTAAATATATTGGCCATTGTCTCCCCTAGGAAGGGTAGGAGAAGGATTCTGTGCCCCTTTAGTCTGTGTGTTGTTCAGCTGATGAGCAGCATTTCTGAAGAGTTTCATTTCCTGTCTATGCAGGACTTTAGTCAGAAAATAAACACAGAATACATTTGAAGTGCAAAGGCAATTTTCTCTTTTTAGAGAAAATAAAAATATCTGCGTGATTAATTGCTCTTACTAGGAACTCAGGCATACCTTAAAGGTTCCATTGCTCAGCATAATAGATATTATAATTTATTTTTACTATTTAGATTGCAAATGGACTTGAAGTGAGCATTGAAAAAGGAAGTGGGTCATTTTTTTTTCCCGGCAGTTGTCCATTCTTTCTCAGCTGGTGAAAGTTGATGACTCAAAGCTTAACAGGATATGGTGTTAGATACCTGTAGGTGACAGATTTGAATTTGGCCTTGGTTAGTAATGCTTGAAGTCATTACCATCTGTCTGTTGTTCAGTGATCTGTGTAAAATTAGCTGATATTCTTAGTCCAGTTCTTAGTAGACAGGTGTCCACATCATGAAAACTGGCACCAGTAGCAGGCTTATTGGCTGGTTCAGCAGAGATGTTTTGCTGATAAATAGGCAAAGAAATAGTAGTCTCCTAATTTCTGGAGGTGTACTTTTCCCTTTTCAGGTTCAGACATGCTGATGGATGAACATACATAGAGACAAAGGTTATTGTGTGCTGCTGTGTTTGTTGTATTGTCTTTTGGTAGAGAATGTAGCCCATGTGTTTGAATTCTGCATTAATTTTTTAAAAATGCCCTACCTACTTCTGGCTTCTGAGCAGAATTCTTACATATAGCAAGTGACCTTAGCTGTTCTTTCTGATAGAATGAAACAAGAGAACATATTTCATATGATGGGGTTTTTTTTTCTTTTTTTCCTCACTTAAAAAATGTCAACCCTATTCAGGCAGCAAGAACTTGGAAAGAGAAAACACCAAGTCTTTCACACGTAGTTATATTTAAAAAAAAATCTGTAGCAACTACTTTTTTTTTTTTTAATGTAGCTGTAGGAACTGATGTAATATGATTTTATGTGGTTTATATATCCTAGGATTGATCTCATAATAGCACCAATAACTGAGCAGCATAACTGCACTTTGTATGTTGAAACATTTGTACAGGGTTTTTTGTTAATGTTTCCGATTAGTTGTGGGACCCTTGATGGCAAAATTTGCAATATACAGAAAGCTTGTTCAGGATTTGAGTGTTTACATACAGCAGGGATCTCTGCAGTGACAGTTGCCTATGGAGACGCAGAGATAATGGAACCCGAAGTCTTTCACTGGGAGCTGTGCTGCAGTTCAACCCATATGTTGACATAAAATGCATGGGAGAGTTCTCTTGCACTCCTCTTCCCAGGGTTAGGGCCTGGCATCACTTCTTCAGCCCACATCTAACATCTATAACACTGAACTATTCTGGCTTTTTGCAGGGGTTGCTTTTAATCCTGCCTGAGCTTCTTTAAAGTATATTATCTTGCAAGCAGTGATTCAGACGTAACTGTTCCCACTGCAGTGTGTAGGACTCTCCTCCTATTTCATTGACATAAAAATACACACCAGTACGATATAAATAGTTCTTCAGCATTCCTGAAGATTTATGGTGGATAGATACTTTGTGAAGATCCATTGAGGGGTAAGCCCAAATGGACATATTTAAAGTTAATTGGCCTTCTTACAACTCACTGCATTTTATTGCCAGTAATAGAGCGGTAAGGATTCTAATAGGATCTTCTGCTTGCAGAGCCTGAGTTGATTAAGTGGTGCAACACATTCATTTTGGAGGGCTGCTTAAATCACCAGTAAAAGTAGGTTAGGTGACTACAGATCACCTCCTCGTTGACAGGAATTCCCACGATTAATAATAGTTTAAAAAAGAGGCAGCAGCATGACTCACTATTTATACCCCCGCTATTGTTACCAACTATGTTTTCTTCTAGAACAAGAAGAATAAGAGGTAGGTATTGGTGTCGCCATAGATACTCCTGGGTTGGCATTAAGTACTGGGATGTGCTAGAAAATCCAAGATTTGTCACTTCACAACTGTTAAGGCCAGTGTAGGTGGAAGACATGGAGCATGAAAGGGCTGCAATTGGAGAGAAAGCATTAAGGAGATAATCAGCTTCACTGTCTTTGCTCCTACCAGACACTGAACTGTTTGGCCAAGGTTTTGGCTGCAAATCAAGGATTTGTATGTCTGTACTAGCTGGATAACTGTTATGATGTTTTAAAGTATCTCTAGATCCACATTCATCTGCCATTTTCTAGTGGAATAAAATGTGATTTTCACATCCGTTTTGTTACTCTTCTGCCATCATGTTGGACAAGCAACTGAAATATATTTGTGGCCTCATAATTGTCTGAGAGTTCCTGCTTCCTTCTTTTTCATGGGTCATAGTAATAAATATTTGAGGGCAGAATAGCAGTTACTGGAGAGTGAACTCAAACGTAGTTTTAGTCTTGTGCTGCTGCTATAGTGTTTCTAAATAGCATTAACTTGTAGGCTTGCTGATTTGGAGATTAGCCTCTTGATCTTAGCTTCCCTCTTTCTGAGAAACTCCAAAAAACAGTTGCAATGCCTATCACCCATGTATCACCCATGAAGCTGTAATCATTTAATAAAACAAAAGAAATCAATGTCTGAGGAGAAGCAGCTCATGCCCATAGGAAAATCTGTCCCGGTGCTCAATTTGGTATGATTGTAAAATTACAGTGTTCTGTGAGCTAAAGAAAAGACTATACCATCAGAGGAAAAGCACTTAAAGGTCCGGGGTTTATTTAAGGACTATTCCTATTTAGTTTCTTAGAACTAAAAAGTAAAGCAGTTCCTGAAAGGAATTCAGGCACTTGTCTCTGTTACTTAGTAAAAAAGGAGTACTGAATATTGAACTCAGTTCCTCAAAGGGATTCCTTCAGGAACTGAGTGCAGTATTCAGTATTCTCTTATTATTGAGTAACAAAGACTAATTCCTGTATTTTCTTATTAAAGCTATGTGGGAAAATGAATTTTTCAATTCTTTAGAACTGATTGCAGAAATATTTCAAGATCAAATGAAATAAATATCTATCTATTTAAATCAACCCTGGATAAATTTTAAAAGTGTGCTTATGGGAGATCAGTGGTAATTGAATCTCATCTATTTCTACATGCAAATATGACTGGGCTTTTCTCTCCTATTTTCTAGCACTGTAGATAAATGTCTTCACTTCTAATCTCTTGGAGCTCTTCTGCTCTCCAGAAATCAATATATTCAGGAAATGTCATTGGACCATGTGGTTAGTAAAATAAGCGATCATGGATTCCCCTGACTGATGAACACTTTGTTATTTGTAGAAAAGGAGCAGCTTCCATGTTTAGGTAGTAACCCATTGCAAAACAAATGGCATGGTATGAAAGTGTGTAATCTGGAACTTGGTGGTTGCTTCTTAAAAACCTCTTTGAGACAGACATGCCAAACTATACAACTTTCCAGGGATCTCTGAGCTACCGACTGTTGTACAGTGGAATTTCTACTTTTATTTTGAAAAAATGCCCTTCTCAGAAACTTAGCTTCCAGCAAAGTAATCTTTTTGACATTTAGATGAAAAATTCTTAGCTTTTCATCTCTAAATAATTGGCAAATTCTATAGTAAAACAATTTTGCATGGTTCTCTTTTACTTTTTGTTCACAGCTTGAGACTTATTCTAGGTGCAAGAACTTCAATTTCCCTGTTTTTCCATTGCTTACTTCTTTTTTTATCTTTTACCATTTGATTCAAAGTGACATCTGTGAAGACTGATTTTTTAGAAATTTTTTTCTTTTCAAGTGGGACATTCTTCTGCTGCTAACTCTGTTGAATCTTTCCTTCTTTCATTTTTAGATTGCAAATATTATGATAAAATGTGATTTATCAGACTTGAGCCACTTGCCCTTTATAGTAATTTGAGTTGTAGGGGTTTAGAATCTGGTTGTGAATTTGTAGATAATGCATTTTTTTTCAAACAGATACTGTTTGGTAAGACCTTCAGTAGATTTCTTTATCAAACTTATGATGTGAGTTAATTACCTGAATTAAACTGTTAGCTAATGCTTTGATCACAAAATCATCATAACAGCTGATCATGATTATCAGCCTTCTAGATTATGACATTAGGAAGAGACCTAAATCCCAGTGAAATTAGTGCATGTTTTCTTTGGTTTAAGGGGAAATGTAGAGTGTACTGAAGAGCAAACGCCCATTTAAGATTTCAAGGTAGTAAAAGAAATAATGCATTAAAATGAAACTGCTTTCTCTGGTGGTTGATTTGCCATAGGCAGCTGTGAGAGTGCAAAACCTCTGTTCAGTGCACTGTTTTTGGCAGTGTCCTAAGTATCTTTGGTTCTTTCAAGACAGACATTGTAGCAGAATGTGCATCTTGGTTCAAACCCTCAAAGGTACTTAGACCTCCATCTTTTATTTTGGATATTAGTATAAAGGCACTTAAGTACATCTCAGGAAGTGGATGCAGTTCCTGATCCTGTGATACTAAATTACATGGTACATGGCATGCTAATGTCTGTTGCCCAGTTATTGCCAGTAGGTCCAAATATTAGTAATATATGCTTTGAGGAAAGTGGATTTCTGGGATTCAGTGCTTGTTGTAAAGTAGAATGGTGTTTTTAGTGAGCCTTTTAATTTTTTGGCATCAGTTTTCTTAGCACTTGAGTCAACTTTAGTTTTCTGAATGGGGATTTGCATGGCAATGCTGCTTTTGATTTACTTATGTGGTAAAGGTAATTGAGAAGTGCTTCTTATATGAGACTTATCTGAATTGACCTCTGTTTGCATTTTGCTCTTGCTCGTCCACAGAACCCTGAAAGCGGTAACTGTTCACACACCAGGATCATTTATGGGAATTGTTGACCTGCAAAATTCAAATTTTCTTGCTCACTTCCTTTTCATACATTAGGTCCTGTTACTGAAGTCAAAACAGATATATATGTCACCAGTTTTGGACCTGTTTCTGATGTAGAAATGGTACGTATTTCTGGGATTAAAATGCCATTCCCTGGTTCTGAGAAACCATTAGCTGCAGTAGGAGTGGATGCTTCATCTGTACTGTTCTGTCAATCATGCAAATTAGGCAAGATTAGTAACAGCTTAATTTACAGGTTATAATTAGATACATAAGGCCTGATTCTGGTCACACTTTCAGTGGGTTTTGGCTGGCTTAAGAAATTCACTTCATGGGATTTAAAACAGATTTTCACGGCACAGAGGCAGAATCCAGCCTTGCAGGGAGTGTCTAAGTAAGTCTACTATGGGAAAAAACGTGTAATATCTTTGAAATTGCTTTTCATTTCTGAAACTTGTGTTATGCTCAGGTGAATAGTAATGACATCACTTCAAAAATACTTGTTGACATTTTCATTTCATATGAATGCCCTTTGTTGATCTTCGTGCTCCTTTAAGCATCACTTTCAGCAAATGTTGTCTGACAAGAGTTTTCACAAGTATATTCAGAAATTAAACGTCCAAGTCACATGCATGAAATAGTAACAGAGGAGAAATATTACATTTGCATGTTCTGTTATTTGTGGCTGAATGGCTTTTGATTTCAAGGTCAAATCCAGCAAAACTCTCATCAACTTTAAAATACAGTGATGCATCCTTAAATCATGCAGCAGTTGATCTTTTTATAACATAATCAAGAAATCCCATGGAAATAATGCAGCCATACGTGTTGAACTGAACTTCTTCATTGAAAAAGCAGTTTCAGGGTAGTAATTTTCTTCCCATATAGTGCTGCTGTTCCTTTGTGTTGCACCTGATATAATTCTGTTATATGGAAAGGTCTGTGATAGCAAGGTATTTTTTCCAGATCTACAGTTGTGACAGCACTCTCATGTTGAAATGCATCTTACCCCTTTGTGGGTTATCATGTGCAGGATGATGCTTATCAGAGTGACAAGGGGCACAAGAATGTGGTCCCAAGGAAATCTAGTAATAAGTGCCTCAAATCTGCAGTGAGGGCTGCATGTCATCTCTCAGGTTTCATTTTCAGGGGAAGTTATTAGTTATATTGGAGCATATATCTAGGCAGAAGTGAGAACATGGACTGAAGATGGGTAAGGAACTTGCAAAAGGAGAGTTTATTTCCCCTTTCTTCATTAAGGATGATTTAGGAGGCTATTTAGGGATGCAGGAATTGTTTCTGGAATACTCTTCAGTTAATATATCCATTAGTGACCCAATGTAATCTGAATGTGGCTGCACTCATAAAACTTGCTGCAACAGTGACATGTGCTATGGTCTCAGTACAGGGGAGGTCAGAACGTCTTTTTAGTTGCTTTTTTACCCATTTTCATTTTATGAATGGTTTTCATTTAATGAAAATGGTTGAAATCTTATATTACAAAATCTGCCAGGTAGTAGCTAATAACAGAAACTGCTACTTATGAGCTATGAAGTTGCCAGCAAGAAATGACACTAGAAGAGACACTTTTCGTGGATTGACTATAAATCACAGTGGAGGATACAGTTGTGAAAAAGGAGATATACAATCCTAAGATGCATTACTAGTAGTCATGCCTCCTGCCAATGCAAATAGATACGGTTTTACAAGTAATTTCAATGGAGACATTATGCAGAAGAATTTGAAATCTAGTCAGAAAACATTGTTCGGCTTAACAACAAAATCAAAACTGTAAGTTAGAAAGGACTTAAATGTGACCTTTTTCATTGCCACATGGCAGCTTTTTTTGTGAAATGCTTTAGCTTCCTGAGATGAGAAATGCATTCTTTCATCCATTCATTCTCATTTGATTTCTCATGATGTGCCTCTGTCTGCCGTTCTGCAGTTGTTTGCATGTTTTCTTTGAAGCATCTGAGTGGCTTTTCTGAGGAAGTTAATGGGATAGTTACATACTTTTAAAAAATGTAGATATATATGCAAATCTCTATATAATTTATTATCCCTGATTTGTGGGCATGGCAAAAGATTTACTTAGCTTTCCTCAGTTAAAAGCTTGCTTTCCATGAGATGAAGTTGGGTTTTCTTTCCTAACTTTAAAGTGGAACTAATTGTTTGTCCTGGTATTTTCAATTCAGCCAGCAGCAGCTGATCAATGGATATATTTTCTTTAAAATCTTTTGACAATTCTTGTCAGAGATAATTTTGTTTCCAGTTACATGCTTGACTTCCAATTCAGTTGCCTGCTTCCTGAAACTTAATTAGGTTAATTATTCCTTAATGATTAAATGTGTAGCAGTTTATTGATATGACTAATGTAAGAAATTAAGCTATTAAGAAATACACAAGACACTTTAATTGGTGGAAAGATGTTTTTGTAGTGGACTTAGGATTTTCTTCTCTAATGATTTCTTTGCTCCTGAGGGATTTCTTCTTTTACAGGAAATGCACATGCAAATGTGATCTTTGTTTTTCTGCAATTTAATACAGGAATATACAATGGATGTCTTCTTTCGTCAGACATGGGTAGATAAAAGATTAAAATATGATGGCCCTATTGAAATTTTAAGACTTAACAACTTGATGGTTTCGAAGGTATGGACTCCTGATACTTTCTTCAGGAATGGGAAAAAGTCTGTTGCACATAATATGACAGCCCCAAATAAACTCTTCAGAATAATGAGAAATGGCACCATCCTGTACACAATGAGGTATTTAATGTGTTTGTTTGACTTCTTACAATTACTGTATGCAAAAGTTGTACTGCCTAGACAAAATGGCAACCAGAGACTATTTAATTTGTTCCATTATAGGCTTACAATAAGTGCAGAGTGTCCCATGAGATTAGTGGATTTTCCCATGGATGGTCATGCTTGTCCTCTCAAATTTGGGAGTTGTAAGTTGCAATTATCAAATTTCTTGTAACTACAGAATTTAAATAGTAGAATTAAATTTTGAGCAGTTACTAGACTTTATGAATTTATAGAGTTATGTCTTGATATACAATCTCTATGCAGAAAAAACTCCTGTTAATTTCCTCAAGACTTCAATTTAAGACCTCAGAAATTAAACCCAGAGAACTAAAAAGCAGGCGGTGATTCAGCTATTATGTTAAACCCCACTATTCTGGACACACAGTTGCTTGAAATATGTTGTTTTTCTTGGTTTCGGGGGAGGAATTGGATACTTGGTGAAGTGAGAGGTTCTCTGGAGAAGACAAACTTACCTTTAAACAGCCAGGTAAAAGACACCTAGGGAAGCGGGTTAGCTGACTTTCTCTATAGGTAGTGGAAGCACATTGGCATCTTAAGAAAGAGGTGTAGGTTATGTGCAGAGATTTGATGTCTACTTGTAATTGTCTGTCTGCTGGCCTGTAAGAGGAGTCTGCATGGCAAGTTTAGACAAAATAAATAACTTTTTAACTGGTGAGAAAAATTTTAGTGCAGATGACTTTTCTGCTTTGAAGTCAGATGTAGGTTTTTGAAAAATATCCAAATTTTGGATAGAGGAACAGTTTGGGATTGCTGCATAAAAAAACTAGAGAGGGTAGCTGTGGTTCCCTGATGTGAATCCAAAGCAGAGACCTCTGAGACCCCCTGGAAATGGTTGGTGCACTCCATTAACTATCTTGTTATTCTTTTAAGCCTTCTTGGTCACTGACTTCTCTGCTTTAGACCCTCCATTGGCTGGACATTAATCTGTTCTCCTTGACCCCAGAGCTCTGAAGTCAGGAATTGCTGCAGAACCTTCAGAGATTTTCCATTGCATAAATTTAGCTTATACAGCTGGATAGTCAACCTGAACGGGGGTATGAAAGACACAGCTCTGATAGGACTTTTCATAAGTGGAGGCCGTGTGCTGCAAGATTTGCCTTTGGTATCAGCTGTATGATAGGGGGGATTTGATAGTGGGGGCTCATTCATAGTAACAGCTCTTCAGACAGAATCACCACTCAGCAGGAATTGCTGAACACTAGTCTGATGTTTCCCTGAAATAATGTGTAACCATTTCAAATGTAAGACTGATTTGATTCCATTTTAACAGGAGTTTGGACTGTGTAGGGATTGAATGCTAGCCCTAAGACATGTCTTTTGCATTAAATGTAAAATGTTTCTTTGTGTGTGCTTATTTTGGGGCCATTGTGAATTCTTTACTGACCTACGGTTTCTGGCAAATATTTTAAACAGAAGTTTAAAATGTTGCCATTTTTAGTATAATCATCTTTTTTTGTAAAGTAATGTGCACCCAATCTTGAAAATATATCCTCCTTGTACGTACTCTTTTCTTTTTTATCTTAGTATATTTAAATAGTAAAGTTATAGTTAGAAATTGCTAAAATAAAGATAAACTTTGCATGCCCAGGAAGGGCTGATCCATAAGGGATTTATGTTTAGTCTTCACATTCATATGTGAACTGAATTTATGTGTGACACTTGACATATTACCTCAGCTCTTATTTATTCTACTCCAAGGGTGGCTTTTTGGGGGTAACTTAACATGAAGGGTATCTTCTGAAATTGTTTATGTATGTTTTACTGTTTGGTTTCAGTAGCTTTGGCTTTGGTTCTTAGTAAGGCATGAGAAAAAGTTTCCTATTTATGCAAACTGATGCTGTGTTGTAGATGCTTATCCAAAGAGTGAAATGATTTATACCTGGACAAAAGGACCTGAGAAGTCAGTGGAAGTTCCTGAGGAGTCTTCCAGTTTAGTTCAGTATGACCTGCTTGGGCATACGGTATCCTCTGAAACTATAAAATCTATTACAGGTAGGAATCTCGTCAGTAAAAGTCAACTTGACATAAAACTAACCTGTAACATTGCCCAAAGCCTGTTCTTTTTCTTCCTGTAAGTTTTATTCTACTGAATGTCATAGGGTATGTATTAAGGGCTGAGAGTGTAAATCTGAATTAGGTTTCTGTCCTTGAGATTTACATTTGCAGATTCATTACAGTAGATTGCGACAGTCTTTCAGAAAGCTAGAATGAGATCATTACTCCAAGGGACAAAATGAGCATTTAATCACTGCTTAAAATGCAGTTTGAAGAGTCAAGAGGATGCCTGGGTGAGGAAGTAATTTCTCAGCACTGTATCCACATTATGTGCAAAAGACTTCCTTTGTTTGGTGGTGCAAACAGCTTGGGATAGAAGTACAGCATACAGAATGGGTTATTAAAACCATAAAAACCCTCTAGCCAGATAAGGGTAGGCACAAATACATTAGTCACAATAGATACTTCTGCTGATTTGTGCTGTAAGAAATAAGGCAAATGGCAACTACAGGCATCCAAAATGAGTGAAGTATCACTGATGAGCAGTGTGGTGATAAACAAGCATATTCCCAAAATATTTTTAAAATTTGGAATCATTTTCTAAGCATCAGCAGGTTTGGGTGTTGTGAGATAGTCAAAATGAAACAAATAAAGCAAATATATTTGATGTATTGCTCTATGGATGTTTTACTCAAAGATAAAATGGCATTTTGCAATTCACTAGGAATTTACCTCTCAGCATATAGATTATTATGAGTTAATAAAAAAAAATTCCTTGCTGTCTCAAAAGGCTCATTCTGTAGTGCTTTATTGTAGACAGTTTATTGTGTTTATGGTAAAACTGCTTTTTTGGTCTGTTTGCTTAATATGAATTACAACATTTTAGATAAATTTAGAGTATTTTTAATTCTTCTCAATTATTTGTTTCATTATCATAGTGGGACTGACTTATAAATCTAGCAAAAATTTGAGATGCTTGCATAACATTTGATGTGTATCATTGTTCTTAATTTTTTATTCAGCAGGTAGGTACCACAATGTTACAGATACCATGGTAGGTAGATAAATTGTGTTGTTGGATTCTCATCTTCAACAGCTGTCAAAAGGATTTTTAAAATCATGCTTATACTGTAAAATGTAATTCAGTATTAGTTGTATTATTGCATTTTTGATATCAACTTCCATGTAAGGACCTACTTTTTCTGGGATTTTTAAACAAACCTTCATTCATTCTTGTTCTGAGAAGATATCTTTCTGTGCATGTTAAGTTATATGAATAGCATCACCTTAAACAATCCTACTTGAGAGTCTGAAACAAATTTTATACACAGAAAAATATTTTCTTTTTATTTTTTTAGGTGAATATATTGTTATGACAGTTTATTTCCATCTCAGACGGAAAATGGGTTATTTTATGATTCAGACCTACATCCCATGCATTATGACCGTGATCCTCTCTCAAGTTTCATTTTGGATAAATAAGGAATCAGTACCTGCTAGAACTGTATTTGGTAATTATTTCCTTTTTTTAACTTTTTCTTGTACTTGCTCTTTTAAAAACTCTCACTAGAATAGGCCTTTTCAGTGCCTTGGGGTATATTCCATGCTATTGCAGAAACAAGGGGATAATTTAAATTCAGAGGGAATCTTGCTGTTGATGTATGAAGAATGTTGTTGAGTGAATCCTTGGACTCTGAGGAGAAACTTGGAATATATAACCAGAAGGGTGGCATGGTAGCCTGTAGCAAATGGCTCCTCAGCTCTAGGGATTCTACCTGCTTGAGGGAGCAAACTAGAAAGACCTGGCTCTGAGTAATGCACTCAAGTCCTTAGTCTACATCCAGATCAGGTTTATCCTCCAGTGGATAGTAGTGGAGGTACTTGAACTCAAGGTTTATAGAATACTTGTAAAATAAATTGTTTTGGAGTGTGTGAGATGTTCCAATGTCTTGTTATGAGGTATCTGTGTCATCAGTGGAAGCTTGCTATGAATAAGGCTTAGATTCTGTTACTGTAATTTCTTATTTAGTGCATTTCTTTCCTTTCTGCCACTGCCATCATGAAAATGAATTACAAAAGCAAACTGATCACAAGATATTAAAATTGATCTTTTCAAAATACAGCTTGAATGAGGTGGCACAGTGAAAATACCAGAAAATCTTCAGTGGAAGACAAAGTGCAAGAATCTAAATGGAAATATATTTTCTAACAAAGAAATAGGATAAAAACATTTAAAAAGCTGCCTAAAGCAGGAGTTCTACTACAAGCCTCTCAATAGACTGCTAGATGCTGGCAACAGTAATAGGGGCAGTTGTACTGGCCCAAGTCTTGCAGAAGAATGATTTAATGGAGAAAAATCTGACAAAGACTGTCAGCAAACTAATATTGTCACAGATTACCTCCTTGTTTTTGGTTAATGTTTGGTCATTTATTTTACTTTACCCTATTTTTACATCTATTAAGCAAATGTTTTTAGAAACAATTCAGAAAAAGTTTTTGCTTGAAGTGGACAAAGGTCCACTCAGGTCCTTAGAAAGGATAGGGCTAAACAGAGATGGGTCTCCTCCAGGGAAAGAAACAAAACCCAAACAACCAACTTTCCCTGTTTTTTTTTTTTTTTTTTTCTCAGACCTAAACATTTTCAGTGGTGTGGTTTTAATACCTTCCCACTGAAGAAGGTTTTGTGAGCTTGCATCTGTATTTTTTATCCTCCTGAAAACTCTGAGAAATCCTTTGAGCTGTCATGACCTGGCTGCTACTCTTTTGTTTTTCTTCTTTAGAAGGAAGGACTGATGTCATTGTGAGCATTTCTCTGTATGGCAGTGTGTCGGTGAAGCCTTTTTTCATTATGTTACCTTGATGGAATACCATCATTTAGCAAATGGGGATGTGAGAAATCTATTGAAAAACATAATCTTAATGAATTTAAATTCTTCTGAGCATAAAAATTTCATCTTGAATTAGAGTGGATACAGTGTTCTTTTCATAAGAGTAAGGACATCTCTATTTGTAGTCACTCATCACCTCATCATGAGGTTATCATGCTAGGACTTATGCAGTGCTCAATGCATACTTGGGATTTTACATTTTTATGATATGGGATATTCTGGATGAAAAAAGAAAAAAAGACCCCATTCATTTGTTTTTATGCAGCATGTGTTTGCATTTGAAGTACTACCATGAAGTGGCCATCTTTTGATGGCCATCTTCAGTGTTCATGCTTCACACATTTTAATTAAAGTTGTTATTTCAGAAGATGAAAATCTAATTAAATTTCATTGGCTGACTAGTAGCAGAAGGCTGTAAAAAAATCTGATGATTTCTTAACTAGCAGATTTTTTAGCATAATATTCTTCCTTAGCACCAAAATGTTTCTTGGGTTACAAGTGTGATCAGAGACACAGATGCAGAATAATAGGGGGCATTCAGAGCCATTTACAGGAGAAGTCATGTTTTTGTTGCAGTCTGAGGAGTACTCACCAATTTAACAACTTATATCTTATTCGCATGTTTAGAAAATAACTTGTAAAAAATTCAACTGAACTTGACATGAAAAACATAAAATGAAGGCTTCTGTGTTTTTTTCATGTGAGCTGTAGATGATCTGCTGAAGTCATGGCTTTCTGTGGCTCCTTTAAAAAGTGGTAAGCTGTTTTAGGACTTAGCTGCTCATGGATATGTGATGCTTGCCATGACTTTAATGCAGTATTCACAAGCAGCAGAAAACGACTCATATGTGATTTAAAATTCTTTGTTTGAAGGTCCTTGCCAGTTCTTGCTTTGTTTTACTTTGATTCAATAGTTCTTTTGCTTTATTTTTTTCAAGGAATAACGACAGTGTTGACAATGACGACGCTGAGCATCAGTGCAAGACATTCACTGCCAAAAGTATCCTATGCTACTGCCATGGACTGGTTCATAGCGGTTTGCTTTGCCTTTGTGTTCTCTGCTCTGATTGAGTTTGCTGCTGTCAACTATTTCACTAACATTCAAATGGAAAAAGCCAAAAGGAAGACGGTCAAGTCCCTTCTTGAATTTCCAGTTGCTCCAGTACAAAGGAAAAGAAGTACAGAAGAGACATTCACGGTAGGTTTCCAGCTTACGCAAACATTTTCTGCATTTTTGGTAGTGTTTCTCAGTAAAAATTGGCCTTTATCTTCCTCCCAGGCTCCCTTTGAGCTAAGGATGATTGTACATCAGATTAATGGAAGGCTAATACTACACTATATTCAATTACAAAGACTGTAAAACATGATTTAATTCTTATTTGTGTTATTGAATAAACTCAGGGGTGAGGTGGCAATTATGTCCATCCATATGTGCAGTCTCTTCTATGTGTTTTGGTGAAGGTCAGTTAGGATGGGAATCTTGAGGAAACTTAGTTTCCTTTTCCTTTTCCACATTGATTCTGTGTGGACTGATTATACAGGCCAAGATATTGCAGATTATAAGGGCATCATGTTATCCTATGTGGCTAGTGTCTTTAATGAATTAAAATATGTTGAAGCATTGCAGCTGTACCTTGGAGCACGTCTCTAAACATCACAGATCTTGCATTGCATGTGTTGCCTACCAAGAGTTTCTCTCTTTATCTGTTACAATTTCAGGAATTTTTGAAGAACGTTGGATGGAAACTTTCTGTCTACCACAGATATAATTTTAATGTAATTTGTGTATCTTTGCACAGTAGTTCACCTCAATTCCTGATAAGTTCTTGTGGCTCTCTTTAACAAAATGCTTGTCTGCTTTCCTAATGCTTTGGATTAATTGTGACTTAGTTGATTAGTGTGTGGACTGGCTAATAAGGGCTCAATCTCATTTCCAGTTGGGCTCACTTGTGATTACCCTTTCCTCTCTTCTCCCCTTCCCAATAAATGGTGCTTACTGTCTGAAGCAGCTGTTCATGAGACATGTAGCTAACAAAGCCACTGCAGCACCTGTCCCAGCCACGCAGGGGCCAGTACTTCCCAGCCATGGCTGGCTCTTGGCAACGCCACTCAAGAAGTGAGACGCTGACAGCAGCATTGTGATTTACTTACTCTTCCTGTCAGCCTGACTTTGTAATTTCCTTTGGCTGAGCCAGGATTTAAGAAGTGCTGTTTTAGACTAACTCTTGTTAATTTTGTCTTCTGTCTCTTTTCACATTTCGTTTGTCTCCTTCCCTATTCATCTTCTCATTTTTGCCTTCCCACCCCTTCCATTTTCTATCGCTGCGCAGCTGCTGTCCACCCACTTCCATTTTTCTTCCTCTTCTTTGCTCTCCTACAGTAGATACTGTTTTCAATCTCCTGGCTGTGTTGTTATGTTAGCTCCCATTTCTGCTTAGAAGGATAGATATGCTCCTGAAGAGTTTGTTATTTGTCACTCCTGCTGGTAAGAGACAGGAACCAAGAAATATGTTTATAGTAGCACGAAGTTCACCTTGTACACACAGGCATTAGTGCTATGAGCTTATGCTAAGCTTCTTGACTGTGCAGCATGAGGTTTAGTAGAGTATCTTGGCTGCTCCTGAGGAGTGAAAGTAAATACTGCTTTTGGTGGTAGGTTTTATTTGGATACCTAGGAAAATAAATTACTTAAGAACAGTTTAATCCTAGGTTTATTTATTAGATTTTATTTTAAACAATAGGAAAACAGTTATTTACTCAGGTAGCTTAATAAAATTTATTCTCATGGAGGCTTCAAAGAACTCTTTTGATTCATGGACGGAATTGCTTTAAATTAGTAGTGTGTAATGCTTAGCCATTTATATGCATTTTGGAGAAATTCCTCTTTCTCTCCTTTTTTTCCCCTATTGTTCTTCTTATTATTACTATTGCTATTATTTTTAAAAAAAAAACAGCAGCAACAGAACACACATCTTTTTTCAACTTGAAAGATAGATAAAATGAGATGTGAAGAGTTCTATTCCACTGCTTAATTAATACTGCTGGGATAAATGTGGGAGCATTCTCACAGACTGGGAGATTTTGAAAGCACTCAAGGGAGCAATCTACTCAAGGGGTTACACATTAATGTTATGAGTATGTAAGAGAGTGATAGTGTTTTTTTAGTGATTGTACCTTGAACTGTTATTTTTTTTCAAGAGTTTCTCCTTAATTCTGCCTGTACTAAGGTTTGAGACTTTGCTCTTCCAAGACAGGTGTGCAAGGTGAGCCCACAGCTACTGTTAGTAAAGGCTTAACTACTGTGCAATCCTTTCTATGACTGGAGGATTACTTCTGGTCTCCCACTGTGCAGAACAGAAGATAGAATCTAATTCTCTAGAACCTTACATGGATGTTACACCCTGCTTTCCAACCTGACATGTAAAATACTCCTTGCTATATTTTGCTTATAAGGACTAATCTATAATTTTTAAAAATTCCTTATTATTATGTATTATATTATTTTATCTTTAATCATTATACTATTATTATTATTGAATTACTTCTTTATTCCTTATAATGAATCTGACTTTTTGTTCTGCACAAATACTGTCTAGTCAGTGCTGATAATGAAATCTCAGTTTCCTTGGTACTGAGATTGGTGGTGAGTTTGTGGTGCAAAGAATCCAGGACAACAGCCGGACTGTAGCATGTAATTTGTAAGCAGTGTTTCTTAATGTAAATCTGCACATTTTTTCTCACTAGATAAATGATAGTATTTAGTATTAGTAGTATTTAAAAAAATCTGTGCTGTGCTGGCACTGTTGTGGTAGAAATTCTGTTGGCTACAGTACAATTGCCAGAGCTCGAGGAAAAGTTGCATATTAAACCTGAAGTTTTTTTCAAATAGACTTTGCCTATAATACTAAATTTTCCAGTCTCCCAAAATTAAAAATTTTCACTTAGCTTGGAAAGGAAGTGTATGCTTATTAGGAAAGAAGATGCCTGAATACCTAATCCTTACAGTTCTTTCTGTTGAATATCTCACCATTTGCAAAGGGCTTTGGATCTTCTACTAACTGGGAGGGGAGATCCCTGCCTTGAGCCTATTAGCCCTATACTTTAACCTACCTTGAAATGGCATACAGGTGTCTCTGCCCACTTTTTTTGCAACTGGGATGCCATCTGTGTAGGTTCCCTGAAAAATTATGGAACAGTTGAGGCTGTTAAGGAAAACAAACATGGTGACATTATAGTTTGAAATAAGGGTTTTGTTTTATGAGCTGTTGATTCTATATTATTAACTGGATGGTTTCACTCATTTGATCTTTTTTTTTTCCCTAAAGTAACATGGTGGGATTGTCCTTGAAGGATTCTATGAGGGAGCAAGTTGGGATAAACTGGATTAGCTATAGAATATGAAGATTTTTCTATCTGATGATATTAGAAATTAGGCATATTAATAGTAAACTTTGGTAAAGATAAATTGCACATTATTAGAAGTCCTTTTTTGACAGGTAAATCTTTGACCAATTTCTGACCAGAGAATTAAAGTAGGTTTTCTGTATTGAATAAGTTCATATATTACTCATGCTAATTAGAATTTTTCGATGGTGGGTTATTTTTCTCTTTTTGGTCAAAACAACTTTTATAGTTGTCTTGGGTCAAAGGCAACTCCTATCATTTATCATTATGATCAAATGATTTGGATATACCACTTCATGTTATATATTTCTTCACTAGAACCAATAAATCTTTACTGTAGAAAATGTGGACTATCTGTTTTTCTAAGTTATTCTCTTATGTAATTATATTTACTTTTTTGGAGCCACATGATGGGTGTTTCTGATTAATACATTGATTAAAGTAAGCACTAAATGCAGTTCAGAGGCTAGCTAAGTAGTCTGAATTGTGTTAATTCCAAGAAAAAAATCCTGTCATCAAGCTAATTTACTGGGCTGAGGGTAGGAGGAGCAAGCCTGCAATAGCTGCAGATGCAGTTTGTGTTTCTTTATCACTTGATTTGACTTTATACATGGTAATCTTCAGTATTTTTTAATACTCCTTCCCCTGCCTATCCTATTTCAACTCTTTCTTCTTGTCTTTAACTTCTTGATAAAAACTTAATGTGTTTCAATGAGGAGTGCAGTTCTGCAGAAGACATCTCAGGAGTAAGACCCAAGCTTTTTTGAGGTCTGCCTGGAGTTCATGAGGGATTTGGACAGACTTTCTGTCAGGCACAGCAGGATAGCACTTAAATATGTGCTCAACCCAAGAGAGGTAACTCAAACCTTGGTTACCTGTGATTTCTTTGTTTTGGGAGCAAGTTAAAATGCTTTCTGTTTAGAAGGAATGAATCTATCCCTAAATGTTCTGAACTGCTTTTGTTAGTATAAGCAGAAATATTGCTGCAAGTCAACATGTGATGGAAATGAATGATTTATAGTTTGTTATTGGATTCCTGAGTCTATTTTTATGCTTCTGTACTATTTCCTTTTCACTGTATTCCTATGAAGTTTATTTTTAAAGACCTACCCAGTTTTGGAGATGAAGAATGCTATTGAAAAGTAGTCTTCAAAAAATAGACTCCTAAACAGTGGTAACATGAGCTTCAACCTCAGGTGTTTGTTAAAAGAGTGTGAAACTCAGGGAAAATCAGGTCAGACTCAAAAAAAACCCTTTTGAATGGAATTATTTCTTCAAACTTAGCCACAAGTAGGTTGTAACTATCGATTTTTCTTGTTTTTTTCTGAAGACAGTTAAATGTCATCTTGTCCTTAGCAAGTCCTGTAGCTTCTAATGGGGGAACTCGGGGGTCCAGCTGTTCACTACCATGTAGGCACACACTCCTCTCCTTGCTTGGGTGCTTTGTGACTGAAATTCACCCTGCAAGTTCATGAGAAATGTTGTCACGTGGACAAACCTGCATGCTGCTTTTGTGTGATTCAGATATATTTTCTCTGGTATGAAATACTTATCTTTTAGTCATTTATGGACACAGCTCAACTTACGTGGTGGGGTGGGAGAAAAGTGGAAATCCTCTGTCAGCCCTTGGTGATCAGACATCTAGAGCAATTAATCTGGCTGATGGCCAGCTCTGTTCCCCAAACTTCTGACTTACAAAACAAAGATTGGGCTTGATAAATTGTTCTGATGGGCTGCATACAATCTTGAAGCTATAGGTAAGATACTTCTTGTTTTAGTGTGCCATTTTTTGTTGTTGTTGTTGTTAATCCCTGAAGCTCTTTAATGGTGAGATGTCAGCAGATCCACTATTGTGTGTAAAGTTTCACTTTAAGTGAAACTGAAAATTTTAACCTCTGGACCAAAACTTCTATTTGAATACACAGATGTACTGGAGAGGTACCAAAAACGTACCAGAGCTAGAGTAGTACCACTTACTTACTTTGCTCCTTCTTTGGAGTAGTGGGATAAAAGCTTCCTTTGTCCCAGCAATAGTGAAGTGGAGCTAAACCCTCCTGCCTCATATATGAATTGAAGTATTTGAAGAGCAGCTTGGTCTTGATGGCAACACTTGGGCCACAGGTCTGGTTACTGGACTCCTTATGTGGATGCACAGCCTATCTCCTTTGTGTGACTTAAACAGTCCTGCATTTCAGTTTTTAAATATAATGACCATTCTTTTCTGCTTCACTACTTCTCCACTGCCTAGAGTGTTACAGTTTGGGTTTTTTAGGGCAGTTTTTTAGGGCATTTAAATCTCAGATCCTAATGAAGGAAGTCAGGCTCGAGAAATGCATAGAGTTCATCTAAATATAAGTACAGGACCATACAAATGGAAGCTGCTGTGCCATTGAACAATTTCTTTGACATGTCAACAGTTTTCTGCTGCTCTAATTTCATTACTCAACATTTTTATTGTTGATGATTTACAGTCAAGATATGCTAGAATCAGGTTTAAATAGGGTAAGAGTGGGTGCAGGTCATAAACAACTGGCACATTTTGTACTGAATGCTGCTTGAAAGGTAGAAGAGATTAATCACCTGGGAGCAGGTTGCAGTGACTTAGTGGGAAGTTCCAATTTTTGGATACCTGAAGGTAGATCTAAAATGGTTAATGAAATATTTTGTTAGCTGTGATGGTCAGGTACAATGTTTTATGGGGCTTTTTATGCTTCCTTGATTTTATTTGCCTTCTGTTGTTTTGCTGCTTTGTTTTTTGGTGCAGTTTTTGGGTGGGTTTTTTTGGTGTTTGTTTTTTTTTTTTTGGGGGGGGGTGTTGTGTGTTAATTTGGGGCTTTTTTGCTATTGGTTTTGGTTGTATGGTTTTTTGGTTTGGTTTGTTTGGGTTTTTTGTTTGGTTTGTTTAGTTCTTTTTTTGATTTTTTTGGTTCTTCTTTTGGATTTTTTTGTTCGTTTGGGTTTTTTTTGTTTGTTTTTATTTTTTTTACTTGGTTCACTAGATTTAGCCAGTTGTACGGATCAACTGGCACTATTCATAATGTATAAAGCTAAAAATGGGCTCAAACAATATGACTTGGGCATAAATGAGAGACATAAAATGTAAAAAATTTATTTAATATTTCACATAATATTTCTTTTTAAATAGCACAAATTAAAGTGCTATATTAAAAATTTTTATCTTTCTTCAACAACCTGATAATACTCTTTTTATATGCTTGGGTTGTGGAATGAATTTATAGTGTAAGTAGAGACGTTTCTCTATTGCAAAGTGAGCAGAGTAATTAATGGAAGTAGGCAATGTAGTATAGGATTTGTGCCTAGATTCTGGACCAACTTGATTGTAAACTCTGCTGAATTCCAGAATTCAGTTATAGTGAAGACAGAAAATGGCAGGGTGCTTGACCAAAATTGTTGGGATGTAAAGGTGGACAAAGAAGTTTTTTCTTATTGTAGTGGAAATGTTTTTTTGGGGAAGGTTGGGTTTGTTGTGACTTTTTTTTGTTAATATGCACAAAAAGAAGCAGGAGTTTAGTTGCAGCACCTGGTAGATAACAAAAAATCCTGCTGGAGTGCTGTCTTCTCCAAGCCTTATTAGGAAATGTTATAACTGATCACTCTTCAATTTCCTGTAAGTATTAGAATGAACTGTCACAAAGTAGACAAGGAAACACAGAGTAATAATAATACTTGGCTGTTTCTCATCTGATGCTAAAATACTTAACAGTGCTTACTCTAAGTTGTGGAAGTCTTTATTGAAATAGTATTAGGATAAGGCTTCTTTTTGGAAACCAAAGCATAATGCAGTTATTTTAAAAAATAGTATATCCTGTTGTTTTAAATTCCAAAAATGTGCGTATCTTTCTCTGCTATTGTGATGATTTACTGGAAAAACAAAAAGACTGTCTTGCTCCAAAAAACCATATTCATTATGTTTTTTCATTAGAATATACAATGTATGTTTCTGTTTAACAATAAGTTATTTTCCTGACAGTACCAGTTGCAAGCATTCAGATAGGTCTTCTATTGATATAATGTCAATTTCCTCCCTTTTAAAATTCTTTTTTGGTAGAGGGAAATGTTACATAGTCAAAAAATATGTTGTAGGATTTCAGAAACATCAAGTCAAGGGCAATTCTTCATGGTGACAGGGGTAAAATTTTCAGATTGTTCAGCATCAACCCTTACACTGAAAATTGTTGGGGAGTTTATAGTTTTCCCTGTGATGGTTAGTATGAGATGATATCTCTGAACACAAGACTCTTCATATTTTTTGCTTAAACTTTTTCATGTATTTATATTTAAATATTAGTTTTATTTCCCCTCCACAAAGTTTTCAATCCTGGTGCATCCAATGACACCAAATCACATTTAAATTTTCCAGCTGCGTGTAAGATTTCTGGCTGACTTTATTTTTTACACTGGGAAAATTGGAATCAGAAGAAATAAGCATTGAGAAGCTTGGGAAAATGTACAAGACAATGAGTGTTCAAAGCACTTTCAGCAAACTACTAAAGCAAACTTAATATAGCTTTAAGGTCAATGAAATTTGAAAGATAGAGAAAATAACTAAGGTCCTTGGTTCCTAATCAGCCATTCTTCTTCCTTTCAGAGATGTCACACAAATCACCACCAGTATTCATTAGGACATGACTTAGGCTAATAGGTTTGTTCCCCACCATAGTTATGCTTTCAGTTCTTTCATTTTGTCATAAGATAAATAAAATCTTTAAGAATTGTGTGCACCAGTGCATACATGTTTGCATGTGTAAGGCTTTAGGCAGCACACAGGTGGATGGATTTATTTGGCATAAATTTGCCATGGTTTTTATAAGTTATGTTTTGTGCACTTTTATGCCTGTCTGGTGGTAGAACATAGAATGGAGTGCTCTTCTTTCTTCTTTTCTCTTCCCATCACATGATTCAGATTGCAAAATGAACAGAGTGGATATTGAACTGGCTCTTATAACCTATCTCCCCTTTGTTTTTCCTTTCTAAATAATTTTTACTGCTCTCTGCACTGCTAGATCTAGGGACTAGAATTAATTGTATTTTGTGGCAGGGAAGCTTTTACTTGGCTATAATCCAGGGCTCTATGAGGCAACCCAAAGTCTCTAGTATTATTCCAGTAAAATTCTGATTGACTAGCTCTGCAACATAGTAGTAAACCAGGGTAGATTTCTCCTCCAAGTTTTGCTTTTGCTCGCAGCAGGTCAATATGGTGACTCAGTGGGATTTGGGACAAGCAGCATTATTTACACTGATGACAACATGCTGCTTCCCTGATAAATGTCAAATAGTGTGAATTTGGCAGGCTATACAATGTCCTCTCAGAAGAACAGACTGTTTTCTCAGGAAGGATTGTTAAGGATAAAAAACACTATGGTAGATTTTAATAGTAAAATAATACTAAATTATCATACAAACAATTTTGTTGTTGCAGCTAAACAGTAAGCGATGTCAGACTTTGGTTGCTCTCAGCCTTCCAATTTTTGAATGAATTTTTGAATGAATTTTTGAATGAATTTTTGCTTGGATTAATTGAGTTCTCTGAGTTTGGGAAGGCCATGCTCTCATATAATACATTACTGACATTCCTGTATATTCATTTACCTGTGTCTCATTGAAGTTTTAGTTGTGCTGTCATGAAAGACACTAATTGTATCCTTGGAAAATTAACAGAAAAGCATAAAGGTGTTTATTGGCTGTTAAGTTTTGATTCCATTCTACTAACACTTCATTGTTACATACCTGATTATTCTAATAAACAATTAAAATTCTTTGCCATTTTAAAACTGCTTTGATTGTGCTTCCATTTTCAGGAATTTTTTTTTGACTGGTTGATTTTGTGTTTGGGTTTTGTTTTTTACTTGGGGAGATGAAGTATGCAAAATGGTGATTAGGCACCTGAAAGGCATAATTACTAAATTTCCCTGGGAGGCATGTAAAAAACTGACTTGCTGCTTGTTAAGTGTTTGCCATGCATCTTAGGTGGATACCTACCCCGTTTCAACCCAGTGGCCAGTATGCCTCTTAGATACAGCCTCCCACCAATCCCATGTGGGAGTCTGAGCAGACTTGAGTCCTCCCTTTTCAGTACTGGAGATTAGTAGCTTTTTCAATACTCAGATTAGTAGCCAGACTGCTAGGTAGTCCTTGGCATATTAAGTTCTATTGAAGCTGCTCTCATTATCTTAAATAATTTGTGTGGGGCCATGGAGAAGGAAAGGAATTGATTCTGGAGCTGGCTTGTCTGTGCATGCACTGCAATGGGAGGGCAAGATTGAAGTGTGGAGAAAGCAACATCTCTAGAAAGGAAGGATGATCACTTGTGATAGAATATCCAATGGCCTGGTGGGGAAACGCTTGAGATGTGAGAAGGCTGTGTTGATATCCCTGTGACAGGGCAGATTTGAGAAGTGGTCTCCGATCACCAAACCCATGCTCCCTTCCTGGTTGCTGGGTTACAGCAGAGGAGGACAGTCTTTTTATGGTGTGTCTTAGCTGTCTTGCCTCAGGAAAGAGCTCAGAGCTGGAAGCACTGGATACAGTTGGGTGGCTCCTTCTGCAAAGGTGTGTAATTTAGGCTGTGATCCTACCCAGGGCATTTCTCTCCAGCTTTGACAGCTGCTTGCTGGATGTCGAAGTGTTAGCTCTCTCTCCCACTAGAACTGGTACCAGATGGTGGTGGTGTGACTTGTAAAGTCTGCTGTGCATTTATCCTTGGGAAAAGAGAATTTACTCCTTTAAGTATTGTACTTCCTCAGTCCCAGAAAGAGATACCATTTTAGTGATATCCTGTGGCAAAGATCTGTTGTGAACTAGAAAATGTATTGACCTGCAGCGGTGAGCTCTCCACCTGAGTAAACAAACAGTGCAAAAGCAGCCCTGGGATCTTGCACAGTGATGTTGTGTAGCTCTGTCACAGGGTGAGCCTCACACAGGTCTTCAGAAGTGTCTGTTTATCCAACCCCACATCTGCTGAGCTGTTTTCCAAGGAGTCCTGAGGAAGATTAGAAGAATGCATCTGAATTATATTGCCAATACATGGCTCTAGTTTTAATGTGCACCTGTTTTTCAAGAGTTGATGATGGCTGTGCTTCCTGGTGATCAGAGAGCCTAAGAAGGGGATTTTCCATGCTGAGTACTACTGATACTCTGTTAGCTCAGGCAGTAAGAGCTGCTTATTTTGGATTCACATCTCAAAAGGATGTGCCCATCATAAAAACTGTGAAGAAATTTAAAATTACAGAGACTGATTTAAAGTTGCTATGTAGAGCACTAAAGATACAGAAAGATGCTCTTGAGTTGCATGAAACAGCTGATTGTACAATGCTGCACCAATACAAGAGTTTCTCACAGCTTGCAGTGTTCTCACTGCTTTTGTTTTTAAATACAGTCCTAAGGATTAACTTCCCTGGTGTCCTGGTAACCACTTTTATTATTGCTGCATTCTCCCCAGGACACGACTTGTGACTTTTAAATTATGTTCCTGTTTGTTTTATGGATTCTAGGTTGGCCTTATCATAGGAAATATGCAGTGTGGTTGTTACCAGCTCTCTTTGTTCTGTAACAAGATGACTAAGTTTGTCAGTTCAGTACTGCATATTGCTGTGCTGATGATCCCCTTCCCTTGAACCTCAGCTCAGCTGCTGCACGCTACTTCACTTCATGCTAAATTTGCAATCTTGACTTCATTGAAGTGCAAAATTGCCTCACTTGTCAAAAACTGGTAATACATAAAAAACAATCCGGTACTTTATTTTTTTTTGGCTCAAGTTGAGGCTTACATAGACTTAGAAATAGTTTCAGAATTTCCACATTATGTGAGCAGCTGTTTATGGTGTACAAACCATGTTAAATATTGAAGAATTTAGATCAGCTCATATTTGTGCATCATTTTAGTGCTGTAGTAAACAGCCGTATCCATCAAAGTTCAGCATAAATGGAAAAGCAAATGATGTGTGAGTTGATTTTTGGCAATAGATTTGTTGAAGGTTTTTTTTTGTTTGTTCTATACATTCTGTCATAGACATTGACCATCAAACTTACAAACCACAAATCTGCCACAGTATTAAGCAATAAATTGCATAGATTTATCCTGAGCTATGCTGAAAGCTTCTTTCATTGTATTATTCATGGTTAATTGCATGTGGATACAGCATTAATTACCACATTTTACTTATATTTGTAAGGAGGTTGGTATAGATGTCCTACCTTCATGCTAAATGGACTTTCTGTTCTAGTACTAGCAAAAGGGCATCTTGCATCAGGACATTACACATAGGAAGAATTTGTATTTAATGATTCTTTCCCTAATTTAGTTCTTTTAAGGATAAAATGCATGGGAAATACTATGTGATACTTAAAACTAAAGCAAAATCTCAGTGCCTTTTAAAGCAGTCAATACTTAAAAAATATTTTTGCATATTGCATGCTATGTGACAAAATTTGTCTGACTGAATTTGAACCTCCTGGCCTATCCTACAGCCTCCTTCCTCCTCAGTGAAGTATACTTATGCATAGGATGGGAGATTTCTAAACCTGTTTTACTGAGGAAGTTTTTTGTTTTGGTTCTCTTTTTTTTTTTTAATTGTATTCACTAAGGAAATATTCATTTGGGTAGAAAGGAGGAGTGATTATGAGTCTCTTCTGAGAAAGACTTTACTCCACATTTTCCCATATTTGGTCAATTCCTTGGCTTTACTACACTCACCTATCTGCCTCTGGCATGATCAAAGTTTTGGTGATAAATGTTTGAAGTTCCATGAAGGCTGGAATTTAGTTTTCACTGTTGCTGATGTTGGCTGTTAAAAATAGAATAGGTATACATTAGTGCACATTAATGTATCCCAGCTAGCCACAGAGCTTTAGCCAATGAAGATGTCTTACAATTAGGACAATATATGTATTCTCAGAGCTCTTGAGAACTTTGATTATGCACAGACAGGAATTGTGCACTCAAATCACCCAAAATTTTGAAATTCATCCATACTGTTTCTGCCAGTAAAGGTTCAGAGGCTGAATTCTCCTGACAGGATCTATAGCAAGAAAGTTTCCTCTTGAAGGAGGATTTATCAGAGCAAAGTACTTACAACTGCTGATTTGGTGGTGGTTACAATCAGAGTTTCTGGTGTGTGTGGAATTGGTTGTACCAATTGATTGGACGTATCAGATGGACAGACTGTTTCAAAGAAAAGGTGAAGCAGCATTTACCCAAGCAGAATTTGTTGTTTTATAGACAGGCAATCTTTCTCAGCTCTATTAAGCCTGGCACTGCACAGTGGAATAGACTGGATGTTATAGTAGTTTCCAGGCTCCCATTTTGCATTCCTGAGATATATGATTTTAAATGTCTCCCAAAAGCCTTACTGAAATACCTCCAGAAAATCAGAACCTTTCTTATTCTAGAGTGAGAATGTGAAAAATGTGCACTCGGTGTTTCCTGTGGAGCCCCGTCTGGACCAGCACGGCAGTCCTGTTGGCTCAGGACAATTGAGTGGTTTCCTGACTTGCCCTCATAAAAGAATCCTTACTTTTGGATAATCCCTTCCTTTCTTGGCTTGCATTTTCATTTGGCTCCTATTTGATTTTCATGTTATATTTCTTGTTTTTGTGCCTGTGATGGGTTGACCCTGGCTGAACACCAGGTGCCCACCAGAGATGCTCTATCACTCCTCTTCTAAACTGAGAAGGGTAGAGAAAATACAACAAAAAGCTCATGGGTCAAGATGAGGACAAGGAGAGATCCCTCACCAATTACCATCATGGGCAAAACAGACTTAACTTGGGGAAAATTAGTTTAATTTATTACTAGTCAAAGCAGAGTAGGGTAATGAGAAAACAAAAACTAAATTTTAAAATATCTTCCCTGAAGCCTTCTTCCTGTGCTTAATTTTACTCCTGAATTTATCTCCTGCCCTAGAGTGGTTCAGGGGGATGGGAAATGGTAGTTACAGTCAGTTCATTGCAAGTTATCTCTGCCACTCCTTCTTCCTCAGGGGAAAGAATCTTCTCAGTCTTGTCTTGCTCTAGTGTGAGAACCCTCCTGGGGCAGAGAGTCCTCCATGAACTTTTCCAATGTGAGTCCTTCCCAGGCTCTGCAGTTTTCATGAGCTGCTGCAGTGTAGGTCCTTCCATGGAGTGCAGTCCTTCAAAACCAGGCTGCTCACACTCTGGCACGGGGACCTCCACGGGCTGCAGGTGCATGTTTGCCAGACACAGGGGAAGTTTCTGGCAGCTTCTCACAGAGTCCACCCCTGTGGCCCCTATGTCATGCAAACCTTGCCATGCAAGGCTAGTCATAGCATCTTCCAAACTAAAAGGCAGTTTCTTGTTTTGTGCTGTTGTTTTAAAAAAGATAAAGTGAAATAATTTTGGGAGGTAGCAAGTGTTTGCATACATTTATAATTTTGTTGGTCAGATTGTCATTATCACATTACCCTTTTACTAGGGGTATATACCATAACTGAAATGACTGTGGAATGTTTTCCTAACACAAACTGAGCATTGTATTTTACTATGTTTTACAACAGAATTTGAGTCATTGAGGCTTGCTACAGAATCAGTCTTTTCTGATATTTTTATTAGTGACTTTGTCACTAATCTTCAGATGATGTAGAGTTGTGAGATAGCTTCTGTACAGAGGAGAAATGTTATTTTAGTAGGAAGAACTGAGTTATCTTTGCAATGTTGAATAGAGAAATATAGAAGAGCCCTATGTATAAAACCAGTAATAAGAATTTTTGCAAGATATTTTTTACGTGGACAACTCAACAAGGAGGGGTATCTGAGTGCTTTAAATGAGGAGAAGGAACTATTGTCATGATATTATCTTGAGTAAAACAAGTGCAAGGAAAGGATAAATGATGGTCAATATGCTGTTGAGGCCACTGTGGCAAAGAGAGTGCATTCTGCTCAGCTTTGTCAAGGCATGGCTGTGGGTGCTCCAGGAAGCATGCTTGTTTCAGTACCTTTCAAGAGCAAGATTCTGCTCAAGAACACAAATACAAACTATTACAATGACATTGTGCAAGAACAACGGGGTGTCTGTGATACACTGTCTGTGGAGCACGTTAGAAATGCCATTTCTGATTTCCATGCTCTGAGTGATTGGAAGGTGGTTTCCAGGGAATTAACAAAAATGGTCCCACATTATTGGTGCTTGTTATGCTGTGTTATTTTTAGATGTTACAGTGTTTTGTATTCAGCCTTTATGTGTACATTTATGTGTATGTTATGAGAAAAGTGTTTTTCTCTCTGAAATTAAGGTTTCTGAAGTGTTGGAAGTTTTCTGTGTCAGTAACAAGAAAGCAAATGCCCAGTAGGATGTTACACAGCACACATTTTGACCATTTGAAATAGTATAGATAATTTTATTCTAGAATAGAGACCGTAATGGAAAATAAGTAGTGAACCCAATAGCAACAGGCCTGATTTGGTCATTTAGATGACAGTTGAACTGGGGAGGAAGACGAGGTATTATGCAGATATATTGATGGAAACAAGTTCCTACAAAAGAAATGGCGATGCCTGGAATGTGAGGAGCCTGACTGTTACCTGTCTGTCTTACCCGTGTCTGTAGATGATGGTGCAAGGGAAAATACAAAAGGGAAATACACTGAGATGGTAATTGAAAAGAGGTGAAAGTACAAGTGAGCAAGAGCATAAAATGGTGTCTCTGTAAACTAATGGCACCTAATTTATTGTTTTGCTCTTTGAACTATTCATTTTGGTCGCATGTGGAGTGACTGAAGGTGTGGTAATTCCATTCTCCAGCAGCAGCAGCACTTCTAAGCTACTTGTCTAATGTAGGTAGAGAACAGGAAGGAACTGAGACATGTCTTGGTTCCAGTGCAGATGTACTTTGCAACCCCTGCCTGGAAGCCTGTGAATTTTTGCTTCCTAGGCACTGCTTGAGAGCTTTACAGTGGGTGACACATACTTGAGCAAGCCAGGTTGTCCAAGGATCTGCATGTAAAAGATAAAACTCACCTCCTCTCATTGACTAGTGCCAGCTTCTCCATGGCACAGAGATGTTGTTTTGGGCAGTGAGCATTGATGACTTCAATCTGCTTAGCTTTGCAAGCCTTCAAGTGACATGCAGCACTCCACCAGGTATTACCAAGTCTCTAGTAAATGTAACCCTGTCCTGATTGTACTTTATAATTTCAATTTAGCAGTCTTGAAAATGGCTTTACTGTTCCTGGGTCATTGACAACCCTAGTATGAAAGTATCCAATTTTCACATCTGTGTGTACTTCTGCACTTCCCAAAGAGTGACTTGGGCTTCTCTATCAAACAGTAAAATTAGTGTTTCTTTAGGAAAAACCAGCTTCTTGTGTTTCTTCTAGTCCTCTGCTTCTTTGGATTGAAGATGCAGAATAATAAATAAAAGGGATTGACATGATTCTGTGCAGGAAGGAAAACTGAAATTTAAGAGGGATTCTTTGATATATCAACTGTGAGCTGGCAAACACATCAGACATGAACAGGCATAAAGCTGTGACAGTTTCAGATAAATTCAGGCCAACAGTATTGCCAGTGACAGATTTGTATTGCAATTAACAGGATTAGGGACCAGCATTCTGGTCATGATGGGAATACTATCAAGTGATTTGATTTTTTTTTTTTTTTTTTTTTTTTTTTTTTTAGTTATTTTTTTAGATTTCTTTTCAGCTTCAATTTCTTGGTTTCCTTGAGCAGAACAGTGAAAGCACAATTGGTGTAGCAGACAGACACAGTGTCACTCTTGTCACTACTCAAGGTACTGCTAGTACCTTGAATAATACCTAACCTACTCTCTTACTGCTCTGTCACTTGGCTGGAGAGAACTGCTGTTGGATGAAGGAGGAAAGACATTGCTGCATGCTTTCTCTCTCTTTGATTTCTGCTGTGAGCTTTGGCAGGGTTCTCTGGGAAGGCTGGAGGGAAGGGGAGCCAAAGGCACAGTTGGTATGGTGCAAGGCAATGCTTGGGAATGGTATCATCAGAGAGGCATAAAACATAGGACTTTTTATATATAACTAGTGGTTGTTTCATCCTGTCTGTATTTAGACCTATGTACCCTATCTGTCCTCAAGTCTTTGTCTTCTGGTAATCAGTTAGTTTCTTAATTAGAAGATATTCACATATTATATCTAAAGTATTATATGTTTTACATCATATTTAGGTGCATTGCTGAAGGTCAGAATTCTTTAAATACCTTTCCAGAAGGAAATTCAGGACATGTTAGTCTTCCTCTTAAGTGCAAAGAATAAAGGCAGAAGCCAAGTCCTAGTCCCAAAAAATCAGTAGAATGTTAAACTCTGATGGATTTTCTATTCCTGTACTTCCTTATCTGTATTTCAGTTTCTCATGCAGCCTAATAAGTACTATTTGATTGAAGAATATCTTTCAGAAAGACATCGAGACTTGCCTGAAGACACCAAGTGATGGAGAATTCACCACTTCTCTTACCTAATGAACGGAGAGAAGTAGTTGATGAGAGACTAATTTATTCCCTGGTTCAGTTGTGCCTGGTTAATTTATTGCCTATGGTTGATGTGAAAAAGCACTGGCTTTATTTCTGAAAGAACAGCAATGTGGCAACTTGGTTTGCTGAATACTTGCATTTTAACAGCCTCTTCTGTAGAGGACTAGAGTTCCTAGTATATGGTAGTTATTTTTCTGGAGATATATAGAATAAATAAACCTTCATGGCTGGAAAGTTGCATCTAGAATGTTTTTATGTCATCAGAGAAAGAGGTAGACATTGGGGAATCTTGTTTTGAGCTTGAGCCTGGAAAAAGCTGTGACTCTAATCTGAGAATCCTTAGCTTCGTGGTATTCAGTTTGTATAGGTACTGCACCACATGGAGTGTGATGTCTTCACTCTGGTATTCCAGCCACAGGTAAAAGGAATTCTTGTTTGTCACTTTATATGCTATTAAATCTATTTTCATCATTTTTTGGTATCTTTGTTCTTCAGGATCAGCTATGGTTATATTTGTGAGTATTACTTGGATAGTACTTGATTATAGTTTCCATTGCTTTTGTTTGAGTGTTTATGTTAAGAATGACAAGTATTTTTTTGTAACTTTGCAGAGTACAGATGCCAATTCAAATGTGAGGAAAAGAACAAATGCCACAGTACAGTCTGAAGCTGATGGTGGGAGCCGAATTGACACAAGGCACAGCTCTGTCCAGCCTCCCTCTGTAGCTCAGGGGTCTTCTGACATTACACCCCACTCCCTTTCTGCATCAAGTCCCAACCCTTTCACACGAATCAACGCATCGGAGACATTATCCTCTGCAAGAGCTACCCCTCCAGCTCCTCCTTCTACCCCAATTTTAACTGGATTTGTATCCCAGCATGCCACAGCTGGATCCCCTTCCATTCAGCACTTGCTTGGATCTAGACTGGAGCAGATTCAGACCACCACACCTAATACATTAGGAGCATCTGCAAAGCCATCTGCTGTCACACCACCTCCTCCCCCTGCCTCCCACTCTGGCACGAGTAAGATAGACAAATATGCACGCATTTTATTTCCTGTTACCTTTGGAGCATTTAACATGGTCTACTGGGTGGTGTATCTATCCAAGGATACCATGGAAAAATCAGAAAGTCTAATGTAGTTTTGCTGCTATGTAGTAGTTCCTAAATTATACTCACATTTGATGCAGAGTTTCTTCTTTTGAAACTATTTAAAAAGGTCAGTAATTCTTATTTATAAAAGCTGTGTGGTACTTTCCCGTTCTAAAGGCTGGAGTTATTGGGGATAATTTGTTAACTCTTAACAGAGTAAAGGGTAACAGTAATGGGTCTTCCTCCCTTCAGCCAGCAATGAACCAACACTTGCTTGAGACAAGCTACTCTGGCTGCACAGAACTTGCAATAGGGAGGAACGTGCACCTGAAAAAAATCAGAGGCAGAGGTGCAAAGCTGTGCAGTGGAACACATCTGACTGCTAGGAATGTGCATGTTGGCTATCACAAATGCTTGAGGCACCCAGCACTGCTGTCTGGACACAGCATTGCATTCTCTGAGTGTGAGGTCTATGTCCTGTATATCTTGACAGTGCTTGCTAGAAAAGGACTTTCCCTGCTAGATTAAAATTGACAGAATGGGGGGAAGAAAATCAATAGCAGCAAAGGGGAAGAAAGTCCAGCCTGGGAGAGTGCAACTCCAGGAAAGTTATGCAAAGGAGTTGTAGAGCTCCGTATATTTTTACTAAGCATTATTTTGCATTGTAACCTAGGAAATTCTCACACCAAACTAAGAATGAGTGAACCTTGTAAAATCTGAAATCTGATGTAATTCTCAAAATTGGATTTTCTTGTTTGGTACGGTGATCTTAAGTGGGCGATTCTTCTTTGACCTTGCTGACCAGCTTGAGTGGATTTATTCCTAAATTACATCAGTTGTAGTAGATGAGGACCAGACCACAATGTTCAACTTTTCATTTAAATTCTTTGCTTTTTCTTTGGATGCTTTGGGTTTGGTTTGTTTTTTGTTTTTCCCCCCATACTTTTCAGTTACACTCCTGATTTCCTTTAAACACATATTCCATCCCGCCCTCCACCTCCTTATGTAATGTTTATGTCAAGTTAAATTTTCAACACAGTTTTAAAAGTGGCTTGAAAATTAAGCAAAAAAAGCCCCATTTCCTGTGCATAGATGAGTGTGGCATGTCACTGAGTAAATGAAAGACACCCTTTTTGAGAAGGACTGCTGTGGTATAAATAAGAAAGTAAACTTTCTAGGTGGATCCCAGGCTAAAAATGTTAATTTACAATCCATTTGTTCACTTTAAACTGTAGCATAGATAGGTGCTTTTCTTACCAAATTGCAGTATGCAAGTAGGCAACATTATTAAAGAGTTGAATAGTTAAACCTGATAGAAATCCTGATCATAAACGTTATTTTCACTAGAACAGGTAGAAAACAAATTGCCAATAAATAAAAGAAATGTTTGTACAGAACTGTCTGGCTTGGCAAATGGTTAGTGTTTCTGTGCAGGTGACAAGTGAGAATCAAGGGCCAAATTCTCAGCTGTGATCTGGCTGTGCCTTTAAAGGGTCTGGACTAATCCTTAGCTTCAGCTGACTGAATAGGAGATTGGTAGCCTATTCTCAAAGTCTTGTGCTGCAGGGCAGATCAGGTGAGTGTTCAGTGGTTCTGTGCCCAGAGATTGATCAAGGGATGTCTGGAGACCACAAGCTGCTGGCAACAAAAGGGATGCATAGGACTGCCCTAGACTATGCTGGGACAAGAGTCAGGGTAAAAAGCCCCATAATGGTGAAACTATGACTGTGCCCCTGTCTCTCCAAGCCTTTTAGCCAGCTCATGGCTGAGAATCTGACCTTTAACTTGTGGGACCTGGGAGATACTTGGCAAGAGATACTGCAGTGTGCAGTATGGATCCCAGATGGTTCTTTCATGTGTAATAATGAACTGTAGATGATAGAATGCAGTGGAAATGTCTTACAGAACTTTATTATAATGGAGTGATATAATCAGTTGCCTTAGCCTTTCTTTTACTTAAGGGATGCTCTCAAAGGGCCAGGTATGGTTCTTTCCTTTTTCACCTTTTACATCTGGAAGATGGTTGACACTACAGCACTCATTAGGAAAACATTGTGTGGCATAATGGAGAACTGGAAATGGAGCACCCGTGCACGATGTCTAACTGCAGTAGTTTGTATCTTTGGATGTACTGCTAGTTGCTGTAGCTGTTTCCTCTCTAATTCGGTCACATTGTTACAAATTGTTGGAATAGAAGATGGTAAGCAAGGGATTACTTATTTGGTTAAAGCAGAATAAACAAAGCTAAACCTCTGGCAATTATTGATTATAATTGCGCTGGTGATAAAATACGTCTAGCATGAAGAATGGTGACCTACTGTGTGGAGAACTTAGTATTTGCACCAGAAGTTAATGCAATTACTCTTTGCTTTCCTCCGTGATGAAAACCAAGGATATTCTCTCACAGGCAGAGCTTTAAACAATTCACTAGAAGCAGTTGTCTGTTCTTTCCACTCATCCCTGTAAACTGAATTTAGAATCAGCTTTTTCTAGTGCATTGTTCAGTGGGATCAACACTAGTTCAAGCTAAGATTGATCTAAATCTGCTGCTTCAATTCACTTGTAGTTTCTGTTTAAAGACTTAAAATGAGGGAAAAGGACTGCAAAAATAATAAATTACAAATATTTATTTCTATGCTTCCATTTTGGGAGAAATTTTTAATGATACCACAGAAAAAGTTACCTACTTTAAATATCCAGTGTATTTCTGAAGTACCTTCCAAAACTCTCATGCCTAAATTCAAAATGAAGTACATTAAAAAAAATCGTGATGAGTCTAGGACTACTTTATTGAACTTGACTACATTTTCATGTTGCAGCAAATGAAGAAATTGCCATAATTACCTTTCGAAATTACATGTGGACAATGTAAATAGGAATTCATTGTTAACAGTTGTTCTTCATTATTTTTAATCTCCCTGGATGATCAGAGACAGTAAAACAAAAAAGATCACTGCAATATACCAGTGATACCATAACTTGAAAGCACAAAAGGATATATATGCTTAATATAGCAGCCCAAATCTGCTAGCTATAATCCTAAGGGAGAACATTGCAGGTGTCATTTCAGTGACCGAACAGCTTATTAGAGATGAGGTTCAGTGAGATGAACTCTACAGGAGCTATATTTTTAGGTTTTTGTTCTTTTTTTCTATTGGCTTTGTTGAAAAATCTTTTTTTGAACAGTATCATAATGGTTTAAAACTAACCAAACACTTCAGATAAGTTCACATCTATCAACAGGAAAGGAAACTGAAGAGAAAGACAAAAAATCTTTACAAGGAAACAGAGGTAGTTCTCCACTGATATTTCCTCAGAGACATTGTTACCAGCAACAAAACTCACACAGATTGCAGTGATGCAGCCTTGACCACTAATGCAGCCACTTGAGAAAAACAGTTAAAAACTTGGTTCAGGAAGATTAGGTTCAGGAGCTGAAGTGTGGCTTGTAGTCAATTGTGAGCCCACTATTAACAGGTTCCACTTCAACTGAAAATAATGAAGATGAGAAAGGTTGCCTGCTTAGACCCCAGCCCTTCAAGGTGACCTGAACTCTTGGAGCTCACCAGCAGTACTGGAATCTGTTTTTCCTCCTATTAAAATGGACTTGTGTCCATCAAATGGATGTTGGTAGTGCATTTCTTCTCTCATGTGTCTTTGAAGGGGAAAAAAGACTTTAAACTGTTTAGTTATCCACTCTACTTTCATCAGGCGAGTAAACTGGATGATAATTGAATGAAAGAGGTAAATAGTTTAATAAGGAACGTGATTAGAGCTCTTCTGTTTACAGGACCTGAGAGTTATTGATTACAGGGTGTTCAAGTGTAGCCTTTGGCATCTCATCATCTTCAACATTTAGAATGGACCTTACCCAGAAATGGGGAAACCAAGTAAATGTATTTAATAGGATTAACCAGTATTTCTACAAAAAATTAAATTAACTCAGCTTTTTTATATGCCCAGAATTCCATCGTCTTCCACTGTACTGTACACCTCCTGTGTGTCATTTGGCCTCTGTGTCCCTTAATGCTGTAGCTCATTGTCTGTATGCCATGTGAGACTGTCAGGGTATGTAGTATGTATTTATCCAATTTATCCAAAGCCTGACTTCCCATATTCCTTGTGCTGTTAGAAGTGTAGGGAAGGCCAGAATGGGAGAAATGACGCACAGGCTTTGTAAGGGACACACATTGGCCATCTGGGATATTTTCCCATAGATACTACAGATTTCTTAAGAGACCCTTTTTCAGTGGGCTATAGCAGCACACTATACATAGAAATCCCAAGAGTTGCCAGGGCTCTGCTTGAGCAGCAGAATAGATCATGGGCTTTGCACACTTCTTATAACTTTTGCTTAACTTGGAAGGAGGACAGAAATATTGGTGAGTTCCTTGTCTTCCTAGGGTTTGCCAATAGGGCTTGACCTCACTAAAATAGAAGGGGTCTGTGTGGCTAGCACTGGTTATGAATTGCAATACAGACAGCTGACAAAAACCCACCCTTGTTTTTATTTAATCCTAGTATTGAAAAATAGATTAGAAAAAAAGCAGCTGTAGTGTTGAGAAGCCTAGGTTTAGTATAACATCTGCTGATGATATCAATCAAGCCAAGGATGATCAGAGTTGTAGAAGCCTTACAGAACTTCAGGGCTATACAGCAGTAAGTTTGCAGCAGGTCAGCACTAAGTGGGGAGAAAAGGAGATGCTTCCCTTCATACTCTGACAGGAGTAAAGAAATAAAGCATAAGCTTTATTGCTGCTCTATTTATATGTGGTAGAACAAAACTGCATAAACAAAATTTCATACTCAATGAAAATCTGAGAGGCAAATAGCATTGTGGGGATCAGTATTAACCACCAGACACCAACCCCCCAAAAAAATGAGGAAAAACTCTAAGAAAAAAAATTAAGTTAAATGTTAAATTAAGTAAAGTTAAATGACAGTAGCATCTTTTAAAATTAGTTAGTTTTTTTTCAAGAACCTGTATTTCTTTCACTGTGGGCTTCCAAGGTGAGTTTACATTTTTTAAGAATGTCTACTGGTATCCACTGGCACCAATATGTGTTTTTCATTTTCTTCAGTGCACTTTAAAAGGGAAGTTTACTGGAAGGAAAAATATACTGTTTTGAAAGCGTCTGATATGCGTTTATTTGTACCATCCTCATTTGTAGGCCTCTCCTCAGAGTCGAGATGTAGCTATTTTGGAAAATGTGAATGTGGGGAGAGTTTCAGTGTGTTCTGAGTAAATCAGACTCTGAAAGTAAATTTTTGCCACATCCCAGGCAAGTGAGAGTAGTGCGAAGTACAGAGCACCCTGTAAAGATCTCTCTTTGCTAATGTTATATTCTGTGTTAACTGGAGGGAATGAAAAATGCAATTATTGTAAAATTGATAGAATTTGCAAAATCTAATTTATTTTCACATGAGTTAGAAATTGGTAGATATTTATTTCAGAATTGAATAGCATTGTCTTCTAGTCCATAACTTATTGCATCTAAAATTATCTCTTAGACTTTCTCATGCTTTTTGTATTATTCCGCTGGAAAGGATTTCAAAGAAAGCCAGTTAATATCCATTGCAGTTCACTATATTTTTGGTCATAATTCTAGTTTCATTTTCTTGTGCAAGAGGAATGGAGAGCATGATGGCTTTTTCAAAATAAAAATAACACTGGCAAAACAAAAGCCTTGGAGATTCCCTTTTTTAGAAAACCCTCCAAACTCCCATCAATTTTTGAATGGTTTAAAAAAAAATAGTGTAGTTCTAGCATTTAAAAATACTAATGCTGTTGCAGCCTGGGTACATATATACATATATATATATATATATATATATATATATATATATATATATATATATATATTCCTTGAAATAATATAATTTCCCTGAATTTTAAGGAAGCAGACTCAAGATGCACTTGCTAATAGTTCTGTATTGAAAGAGTACCTTTCTGGATGGAAAACACCATGTGAGGTAGGTATTTTTTTTTATCACTATCTTCATATACCTGTTTTCAAGACAAAGATCTGGAGGAAGAGTGTGATATTACTGAATTAATCTTCAAGTAGCATGAAATCTGAGTTATTTCCTGCTGGTCATCTTGCTGTTGTTCAACATTTGCTTAGTGTTTTTGTGAATGCAGTATGCAGGTTGCTGTTAACTGACAGCAGTCTGTGGATGATCTGATGACATAAAGAAACACTAAAGGAAACCGTTGATTGTGAATATGTTTTCATCCTTGGAAAATACTTAACTGGAGTTTGGTAGAAGAAGCAGATGACAGTATGAAGCACTCAGCTCTACTTCTGAGCTCAATACATTGAAAAAATTAGTTGAGTACTGCTTTGTCCTGCGTCATCATCTTGTGCTGGTGGCTCATCTGCATGGTAAGTAAAACTGCTATGAGGATGGAGGTCTCAGAAGTAAAGAATGTCTACAAGTATTTCTTCAAAGTTATTTCCAAATATGAGATATCGAACCTTATTACTAAGAGTAATGTCACAGTATGCTTTATATTTGCAAGCTTGAAAATCTCCTTTTCTGTTAGGATGTGCCAGGTTGTCAAATGAACCTTTCATAAGCAGATGATTCTGTATGTACATGTATTTCATTTTTTTGTTAATTTGTGGCAACATTCTTTATCACCAGAGGAGTGGTGGAGATTCGAGGTGTTTCAGATAACCAGAGCTCTTGAGCAATCACTTTAAAATATTTGTTTCATAGATACATGTCTTTGCAAATCAATACCAGCAGTGCTTTTGTGGTAAAAAATAATCCACCTGTGAAAAATTCTGGTCTTGAATACTCAACCCACATTTGAAGGGCTGATGAAGCACATTGGGCAAGGCAGGACTCAGGGCATGTTTATTCTTAGAGGCTTCTGAATTGGAGCTGGCTTATGTTCTGCCATCTTCTGGAGCAGTCTGCACCAGAGAGGCTACAAGCAGAATCCATGAGCTTTTTGCAAGCTTTTTTTGAGACTCCACCATAAGACTATATTACTGCTGAATGTAGCACTCTCCCCTTCTTCTTTATTGCCTTGCTTTGTGTGTGGGGAAGAATTTCAGTGTTTGTGGGGAAGCAGGCTGAAATAACTTGTCCAGCTAAACCCCCAGTTTTGTCTTGTTTCCTTTTGGCTGGTTAATAGTAGTGGGGTCAGTCTGATCTGACTCCCATCTCAGTGCTGGTACAAAGGAGGGTGTGAGGAGCCTGGATTGATGCTTTGAGCTGGGTTAATGCTGGTGTGAAACCACAGCCTGAGGACTCTCCTCTTCCCTCCACTGTCTTTAAAACAGAGGCTCTCTCAGGCTTTCTCAAACCTCCTGTGGCCTGTGGTCATTTTTCCTCCAGAAAGGTGATTTTGTGTATTATATCAATGACAAATCATGGACTAAAAAAAAAAAAAAAACCAACAAAAAAAGAGGCCAGAATTTTTGAAAGAGACAAATCAATCAAGTTATTTGAAGAGAGAGAAAAGGAGAGAAGGGAAAACATGAGTATGGATGAAAAAATTATTTTCTTGCTACCAAGCAGTTATTTTAAGATATGTCCTATTAGAGGTACTAGAACTGCATCTGGCAGGAAACAGCCTAGAAATAATTATTCCTTCATTATAAGTATAATGAGAAAGTATTAAAGAAAAGTGTCCAATGTCCTATTATAAACATTTGTGTTCCATTGAAGCTGTTTGCAAAAATGGTATTTTCTTTGTCAGCCAGGAAGAATTAGGAGACAGAATAGGGAAGGGAAAAGAATGAATTTTATTAAGTTTTACTGCTTCCCTTTGTTTTAGAACATTTCTCAACCAAAAATGTAAACAGTAACATTAAAAAAAAAATCTTTCTGGGACTCTATACATTTAATTTTCAGTGATGAAGCACTTTGGAATGTTTAGCATTTAACTTGCTTTATGTTTAAGAGACTAAATAGAGAGCATGCTGTCTCTGATTTAATTCAGTTATCAGAGGGGAGATGTGGGTGAAGAAAACAGCTTTCCTTACAGTAACAACCAGTATTTTTAAAGTATCATGCTTTCCTACTAAATCTGAAGCCTTCATTCTTGTACCTGAATTCACGGGAGCTGTTTGGTGCTGAGCATTGCTGATAATCCAGTCAGTGCTACAGCGTGTGGGCTGCACCTGCATTTAGAGTTGCCATGTCTGAAAATGTACATTCACAAGCTGGCACTTGCAGAGCATGGATCCACAAAAGGCAAAGGTGTGTGTGTGTGTATGTATGTGTGTGTGTACCCACAGTGGGTGCATGAGAGCTGTTGTGCTGCTCATGTGGGAGAAGATGGGAGTCTGTGGTCAGAAACAGAGGATAAGGAGAGGGTGACTCCCTCTCTCAGAGGCTGAGCAGGGCTTATATTGGATTAAGCCACTTATGAAAATGCCCCCTAAACCCCTTTTCCAAATAGGCAGCGTAGGAGCAAGCTGAGTGCAATGTGGAATTCAGCTCCAACTGCAAATCCTCCATGAGGATCAGCACAGTTAATCTCCCCTAAGGGTTCTGATGCTGTGGCTGGAAGACTGAAAAGATGTGAGGCAGCTCCTGCTGCCAGCTGGGATGCCTTCATGTTGCTGTGCATCCAAGCCGTCCTGTAGTGCAACAGGGTCTTTGGAGTAGTGGGAGGAGGATGGAAAATGCTTTTTTGGAGTACAAAATAGGGCAGAATGAAAACTTTGTTCAGGTCAGCACTGCTCATATGCACTGCAACAGCACAGAAGGTCCCAGAGGAGCACCAAGGTGTACTGCACCTTGTCAGCTCCTTGCCTATCTGCTAAAGGTTCTGCAATGAAGAGTGGTGGGAGTGACAAATACAGGTCTGGTAATGAAACAGAAGATGCTTAGTGCTGCTGCCAGGTAAGTACCCACAGTCTCCTGCCAGCAGCCTGTGGGCCTTCCCAGGGACAGAACTGCATCGCTGACTTTTTGTAGGTCTGATTACTATGCCCCCACCATCTCTCCTGTAACTTAAGCACCGGAAAAAGGGGGTTCTCTTTGATGCTCTATTTTGTTGCATAATTATGCACATTTCTCCATTTTGTTGCATAATTATTAGGAAGAAAATCAAGCTGAATTCTTCTCATTTTTAAACTTTTTTTTTAAAGAGGCTTCCTCACCTGCAGACATGGAAATCATAAGCTCCATTGCAAACTTCAGGAAGGTAGGAAACACTTCTATGCAAACTTCTGTCTATGATTATCTCACAAAGATAGCTTTTGTTTTCAAATAAAATCTCTAGTTAGGAGGATATTTAGTTAAATCTTTAAACATTTTATATACAAAAATATTTTCTCTGTACTGAAAATGTGAATTTTATTTGTAGACATTTCACTTAGGAAGATAAGGTGAAATGTATGTGGATTTTCTCTTAAGCGAAATCAGATGCTTAGCTGTGGGATATTCAGTAGCCATTTAATAAATACATGGATTATATTTTTTCTCTTTGGAGAATGCAGAGACAATATATAAACAGAAGGTGGGAAGATTCTGTGGAGAGGTTTTAAAATGCTACTTCTCGCTTCTTCTCTGGCTATCATATACATAAAGATAGTGAAATCAGATAAGAACAGATATGTGAGTGAAAAAAAGGCTTTCTTTGATCTTCACATTCTCAGTTGATCTTACTAAATATGCAATTAACCAGCTTCCCTGTACACTTCCATGATTTCTTTCTGCTATGCCATGGGTGAACTGTGGAAGACCTAGGAATTTTAAGGTTCAATATATCAATCCAGTTAAGAGGGCACTCAGTGCTGGCCTTGCTGAGTTTGGAGCATGTTTTTGTAAGTGATGGAGCAATCTGTTCTGCAGGACAAGGTATCCCAGTTCTGGATAAGAATAGCTGAGGCATTTTCCTGAGGTAAGATGTTAGAGTTGAATTAGGTTTAAGGGCTTCTCATTAGCTGTTTTAAAGTTCCAAAATGAACAATCTAAACCAATCTTTGGCATGTTCTGCTACTTTTGCACTGTTTTGATTTGTTCAAGTTCTGTCCTTGACTTTGCTCCCTTGCTGTGTGGCTGAGGTGAGGAGCAGCAGTTTCTGGGATGGTGTGGGATTCCCACGCCTTCCCTTTGGCCACAGGCTCTCTATGCATCACATCTCCAGCCCCAGGTGGACAGCAGAATCTGGGCAGGGAGAGCGTGTGCATCCATGCCAGGGGCAGATAAACCCTGGCAGTCAAGCAGAAGGCTGGAGTAGGGCTGGAGTCCTAGGAATGGTGTGTAAGGATTTAGGGGTGGGCTTCAAGATCCAGTGCTAGTGCAGTGGCATAAACCAAGTTTGGCTGCTTGAGATACAGGTCAGTTGTAGAACAGACAAAAGTTTTCAGGTTTCTGATTTTCTGGATGACTAACCTGTGCTCTGTGCTGCATCACTAGCAAGCATCCAGAGCAGAGGCAGTGTGTTAAAAGTCCATCTGCAAACACAGTATTGACTCGCTGGTAGTAAGTAAATAAGGCACCGAGAAGTTGCCCTGGGTACCTTTTTCTCACCTTTATCTACCACCCTTGCACTCTGCCAGTCCTGATATTCCAAACTGCTGGGGCACTTTGATGAGCTGTTAAAATCAGTCTAACAAATGATGGAGAACATCCTTTCTCTCACTCTTTCTACTCGCAAATTCACAGCTGAGGGGCAGACTGGGAGATACCAACTTCTGTGCTAATTCGAACCCCCTCCCCAATAAAAAAGTATTTATATGTGATGTGTAGCAGCTGCTATATGTCATATATATTGTGTCATTTTAAGCTGAAAATGAAAAGAAGTTAAATAAAAAATGTGATATTTACTGATATTTTGTTTTACTGTAAGCTTTTCTTTTCCTGAGACGCCCTGTCCATTGCAACCAAAACATCTGGGTTTAGGCTTAGACATTGCAAGGAGAACTCCCAGTGAAATATATGAAACTTTTGGAAGTACTTTTATATTTTTTTTCTGTAAAAGTAGTGGCATGCAGAAAATACACTTAAAGCAAACATAGTAAAAATGCTTTTTAAACACCTCCTGTAGGAAAGTTCTATCTTCTCTGTCGATAACTTACTACTTCTGCAATATGTGGCTGACCTAGATGCATGTTGCAAGAGTTCCTGTGCCATTCCAAATTCTGATGTTTATCCCTTTGTATTGGCTCATACATGGGGAAAAACTGAAAGGAAATCAGAACAAGAGAAGCCTTTTGTTGAATTCTTTTACACTATTCTTGGTGCGCATTTTAGTTGCATGGAACAATGTGGCTGGGAAGATTTGAAGAATCAGAAGTTAACTAAATTATTTGAATGATATGTTCAATGCTGGTCACCTGACTATACTAACAAACTTAAAAGGTGGTTTGATAGCTGTCAACTTGTTTTGCTATTGTGCAGCTTAACTGTTACCTTCCTGTATTATGAACATCTATGTATTTGGAAAATAAATCCATCTTGCAAGAAAGATTGTGCAAAAAAAATTGTTCCTATTATACTCCAGTGTATTGCTGATGTCAAATAAAATACAATTGTGAGAGTTCTTAAACAGTTGTCTTTCTAATTGTGGCCTGAAGCAGAAAGAGAAAGGAATACAGTAAACCTCTTTAATATGGATTCTCCTGAAATGATTGCTGCAACATTGATGCTAGCTAAATGGTTCCATCAACCTGATGTTTTAGATGTGAACAGATAAAGGGATGGGTTTCATGAGCAATGTGCTGAATGTTAATCTGCTTTATTATTTATTAAGATGGCAGACCAGTCTACTGATGTATCACACAGTCTATGATGTATCTCACGACGTCAACAAGCTAAAAGCTACATGAATTACCTTGCCTCTCTCACAGCAGCAGAAACAAATAATACACAGATTAGCAATGCTCACTTTATTATCTAATTTATTTATTTTTTATTCCTGTGAGGTAATCTAAGAGACCACTTCCTTCTTGCCTTACCTGCCAACAGAACATTCATCAGCTGCTCTATTTCTTAACATGACCTAAAGTGATGTTCTATTATTCTTTGCTTGGACCTGGCAAAGCCTCTGTTCATTAGAAGCCACAGACTTGTAAAAGTGGTGTTTCAGCAAAAATGAACTATAGCTTGCAACAAATATGTGTATAGAGGCAAGTATGGAGAAATTATTTTGGTATGAGTAGTGGCCCATGCAAAGCAGGGAGTGGGGAATCCTAGTTTATTTTGCTAAGTGTGGCCAGGACCATCAAATCTCTTTGCAGGCTGAGCTGAAAGCTGTCAGAATGGCTTGCAGTGCTGCAAAGTGCTGTAATTGCTGCTTGCTTCAGGGACAGATGTTGATGCCAAGAAATCTGCTATGTTTGACAACCAAGCTAGATCATAGATTTGGGAGACTACAGCCCTTTCTCCTAGCTTTTGTGGCTGTCATTTTTAAGCTTGTAGCACAAATTAGTCATACATGCTGCTGCTGCCACTTAATGCTACATGGCATGATTCTACCTACCCCACATCTCACATTTTAGTCACGTCACTTGCATTGATTAGATGGGGATTTCTGCTGTTAGGTTATGGCAAGGCCTCTTTAGCATCTAAGGAGAGTTTCAGTGGATGCTGGGGTCAGGTTTTATGTAATTTAGAACTATGGCTGCTGGTAGTATAAGACGAATTCAACCTGAAGGCTGAAAATTATCAGGAACTTCACCTGGGCAGGTGAAAAACACTTCCTAAATTAATTTTTAATACCTCTTTCTGTACTGGGTGTGATTAGTGCTTCTTAAGAGCATTAGATCCATTTCTGGTAGTAGGAGCATGAGCTTTTGTTTTATATATCTTCAGTCTGAGTTTAAGGGAATTGAGCCTGTGTTTTCTGTCTAAATGGTCTTACTGTGGGCCCATGAAATATTTGATATTGAGCTGGGAATAGGTGCTCTCAATTCCCATTAAAATATATTTACTTTTATATGCAGTACATAGTACTTCTCTTAGGAGAGCAGCACAGCTGAGGAGGACTCGGTTGTGGAAGTCAGGTTCTGGCTTTTTGCCTACCACTGCCTTCTGCCCTTTTCCCTTCTTCCTTTCTGCAGGGTTGAGTCTCAAGTTTGTATTCTCAAATTTGTATTTGGATGCTCTTTTGGAATGGCCCTGGAGAAGACACAATTAACTATGGTCTAAATGCTGAATTTGGACCAAAATGAAATCGACCAAATTCAGCATTTGGTCTCAAATGCTGAATATCAGTGTTCATCTACTGAACAGCCTCTGACCTGGTATGTATATAAAGGTAAAACCTGCTCAGCCTGTCCAGTGGTCTGAGATGGTAACACTAAATTTATCCAGGAAACCAGCAAGATGACAGCTCCAGATAAAAGGGAAGAAGCATCTGGGAAAAGGCTGGCTGTAGATCATGTGACATTTCATAGCTTATGCCAGCAATTGTCATGTCAGAAGGGCAGCCAGTGCAGGCACAGAGAGACAGAAGTTGCATCAACTTCAGCACAGCCAAATGAGCCTGGAAGAAAAATTCAAAATACAAGGTGAAGGGTAGCCCCAGTCTGAGTGTGGGAAGGAGCTGGTAGCACCCTCATTCTATTAGGGAGGGAAGATGAAGGTGTGAGTTGATGTGATTAAGCCAGCAAAACTTAGAGAAATTATAGATCAAAGGCTTGTTTTTCAGATGTGCTGGAGGGTCTCTAAGAGGAATAGAGAACTTACCTGTATTGCTGAAGTGCTTTAATGCTGATGAAAGCCTTTGGATGGAATTTATGTGTCAGCTCTGATGGATAGTGTGAAAGGAAACTTGCTGGAGACTAGGAGGTGTGAAGCTATTGGGGCAAATTGCCAAAGGCATTCTAGGATGGGCAGTGTGTCCAGATGTACTCACTGTATTATTGCAATTTTGGCTATTTTTCTTAAATGACATTTTCTGTATGTTCTGTGGAGATTTTTACTTTCTCAACTGAGAAAATTTCATTTCAAACTACAGGAAATTCATTAAAAATGCATTGAAGTGTTTTCTTTTTCAGATAACAAGAAGCTGAATAAAAAGCTACTCTGAAGTGTCGTTCACAGCATGGGAGAGCCTGCCAAAATGACACAAACAACTCGGAGCTCCCTGGTGTTTTATCTGCTGGGGAGGGGGGTGGGGGGTTGGTGTTTGGTGGTTTTCATTTGGTTTTTTGTTTTGTTTTGTTTTTGTTGATTTTTTCTTTTAATGATTGCAGATGGAGGTGCTGTTACATCCTTCCTTTCCAAGGCTAATGATTAGAGCACTTGCCCATAAAAGACATTGAATGTCTTCTGCCTGTTTTACAACATGTCAGCTCCCAGCTGACATAAAAAACCTCAGTGTGTAACCTGTGTGTAACCACAGCCAGTGGGCCATAGCAGAGGAAAAGACCTGTGGGATCCCTTGAAGCATAGTAGAAGGTATTTTGCTTCAGGAGTCTGTCCAGGATCTGAAGATAAAAGAGATGGATGATTCCATTGCTGGTTCAGGAGATAACTTCCTGTATGTTTTTCACAGAGTTTCTGGACCCCTTGTTTAAGGAACCTATACATCCAGGAAGCCTTAGCACTAGGTAATGTACATAGAGATGGAATAGATGTATTAGAATGCCTACTGATTTGGCCCTGAAGGGAAATGGACTCAGCTGAAGAGGCCCAAATGCTCTGTGGGTTGTATGGACACAATTCCAGCAATAGGAAGGCTATTTTTTCCCAGAGACACAACCATTCTTGGAATTCCACAGCAGCTTTATGACTAGGTGTTATAGTGGTGTTGATATGGGGCTCAAAGAGATAATTTGTAAGGGTAGAGGTGTCCAGCTGGAAGTTAAACAGTCCTGATTATTTGCACAAGTCTGGGCTTATCTGAATTATTTTTGCTACTGCAATATACCAACCTCTTTTTTTATCATGCATTTGACTTTGATTCCTCTATTTATCCTCCTTTATAACAGTCTTTGCTTTTATGGAAATGGATTACATCTGTCAGTTCAGGCTGGAAGTTGTGCTTGTGTTTTTTCTAAACCTCCAGCTCCTCCAAACAGCATTGCATCTGTGCTATGTGATTCATTGTGAGTTATAAAGCACAGCAGTGTGCGTGTAAGCTCAGCTTTGTACATTGACAGCTGAAGGTCGAGAAGCTGGGATGCCTTAGGAATGCAGAAGCAGACCCCTGCCAGATTCCCTGGGGTCACAGAGGTGTTTATACACAGAGGTATTTATACACAGAGGTATTTGAGATGTGTTTCCATTCTCTCTGTGTGGCTACAGGCTGTGCCTGAGAACTGGCACAGCTGGCATTATTTAAAGGCCCTTTTACTATGTTTTAAATTTATCATATAAGATTACAATAAATACCACCTTTGGAGAGCAAATGTGGTGAATTCTATCCCTGAATTCAAGAAAACATAACTGTTTATGAATGTAACAACACAAGGAGGGTAATTGTTAAATCTGCTTAATTTCTCTAACTGGAAGCATCTTTTCTTGCAATTTTAACACCCTAGGATCCTAACAACATCTTGGGCTTTAATAATTTTAGCTAAGATGCCAATATTGTTGCTTCTGAATATATTTAGTTATCAAACTTGTGGCCACTTACATATCATGGCCCCTGTCAGGTCTTTTTCAATCAAAACATGATGCGTGTTTCATCTTGCCCTTATTTCCATACATTGTTGTCAATAAGCTGCATTCTAAAATACAAGCCATTAGTCTTCTCTGGGATGTGAATAGAATCACATGAAAATAAATGGCCACCACTTTGATATTGCAAAGGTGATGGGCAGGGAAGTTGTTCTAGTATATTCTGAAATTTGTTAAAATACATGTGTCTACATGCTGAGAAAGGTCTGGAAAGAGCTAATCTCTAATGGATTGCTCAGTTCTCTATCTGAAGTGTCTGTGGGCAAAGCTGGGTAAGTAGGCACATCAAAACTTACATATGAAAATTTTTGTTCCTGTGCTGGATATGCCCTTTAAGTGCTGAGACATTGAGTGCTCTCTCTGCTGGAATGCAAAACCAGTGCATATAAATGCTACCAGTAAGGAAGAAGTACGCTCTCAGCAGAGAGAAGAATTGAGAAGGTGTGCTAGAAACATGAGACCTGCAGAGTTTCCTGGGGGAAAAAAAATGCTGTTAGCAGCAACCCACCCAGAGTTTTTAGCCTGGAGAAAACATATCTCACTCTAAACCTGCATGAAGCCCAAAGAAGCGATTGAAGAAAGATTAGGATATACTCTTTTCTCAGTTTTCCTTTGAGCCACCTCCAGACAGTCTCCCTTTAACATCCTAATCTTTGAAATCCCTTTGTGAGACACCCTAACTCTCAGATAAACATAAGGAGTCAGGGATCCCAGAGGAAGAAAACCAACAGCTTCTCCTTTGAACTTTGCAAACCCTAGAATAAAACCAACACAACACTTTATGTGCTGGTTCCTCCCACTGAAATCCAACATCCACACCTATAGTAAAAGTCTGAACTTAAACCCAAGCAGATGCCATGTCATACTGATACTATAGCAAAGGCCTTTCTTCCTGCATTTTTTTCCTAGGAATGGGGAGGAGGAGGAGAGAAAGGCAGGTAACAGGGAAGTAAAGCTGGACAACAGATGGGAGGAAAAGATAACTCTATTGTCAGGTAATATTGGCATAATTTGAACAATATAAAAATTTGTTCTCAATGGGGTAATTATTTTTATTTTTCTTAAACAAGTATGCCATGCAAGTCTTGAAAAAATGTTTATGTTTGGTCATGTAGGAACGTGTGCTGAACTCCAAAATAGGTCTTTGGTTAATTATCTAGCCTCTATCCCTGCACATGCTCTGGTCTGGTTGTTCAATCATGGGAAGAAATGACCTGTGGCAGGGACAGGTTACAGGTGCTTAAAGTGAGAGCAGAGGGAATGAGCCTGAGAATTTTTTTTTGTGTCACAGCCCTTGATTTATTGTTTCTTTATTCACATGAAAGTCAAATTCATTGAGTAAATTATATAGTGTGAGCATCTCTTACTTCTGTTATCATAGTAGCAGGGTATGCTAAATGGAGCAAATCAACCAAATAATTACTTAATCATGTGCTTAATTCATTGTCATGGATTTTTCCCCATGAGTATTCATTATGTCCTTGCAAATGCCTTGCTGTTTCATTTGCCTGTAACCATTATTTAGGTTTTTTCACTAATTAGTAAATACATATTACATTAATGTCTTTAAACTTGGATGAAATCACAAGTACTTAATTCAGGTTACAAATGTCTTTGTGCTATGTTACTAACATGTTTGTTTAAAGAATTTTGTAGGGAAAGTTGTATAAAATAAAGAATTTTGCGGGAGTTATGAAGAAACTCACAAGAGAAGTAAAGAAGACATTTTCTACTGTGTGTGTTGAAACTACAGGAGAGGGAGGTACAGATTCCAACAACAGCCAAAGTACAGTGGCACAAGGCCACCAGATTTAATCTCAAGTCCTGGATTTTTGGCCCTTTTCTTTGTTTGGTTTTTGTTTAGGCTTTGTCCCATATTCTGTTTCTGTCCTTGGCTATTTAGTTCCTGCTTTTCTTTGTCCAGTGTTCCTCCCCAATCTCTCCTTGTAACTGATTCCCTCAACTAACCTAATAATTGGATTCAGTGGAACTTGAGGACATGCTCAAGTGCTCTCCTGAAGAAGGATGCTTTAGTTAATCAGACTGAAATTGTCTGTGAAGTAAATAACATTTATGAGGAGTTTTCTGACTTATGAATAAATGCAAGAACAATTTGTTTATGTTAATTTTGTCACAAAGCACTTTATTAATAAATTGTTTAGACAACTAGACAAACCTCTCAGATACCTGCTGTAGAAGAGAAAAAACCTCACTTATATATTAATTTGGAAGCCTTTGCTGGCATCCCTCAGTGCAGTAGCTAGACTCTGCAGTCCTGAGCTTGGACAGTGAAACTCCTCACTGTGTGAAAAGCTGGCTGGATTGCTGGGCCCAGAGACAGTGGTGAATGATGTTACATCCAGCCAGCAGCTGGTTGCTAGCAGTGCTCCTCAGGGATCAGTGTTTTGGCTGGTTCTGTTGGATATCTTTAGTGATAATTTGGATGAGGGGATTGAGAACATTCTCAGTAAGTTCACAAACAACACCAAGTTGGGCGGGGGCGTTGATCTGCTGGAGGGCACGAAGGCTCTGCAGAGGGTCTGGAAAGGCTGGATCAATGGGCCAAGGCCAATTGCATGAGGTTGGCCAAGTGCTGGATCCAGCACCTGGGTCACACCAACCCCAGGCAGTGCTACAGGCTGGGGGCAGAGTGGCTAGAAAGTTGCCCAGCTGAGAAGGACCAGGAGGTGCTGGTTGACAGTGGCTGAATGTGAGCCAGCTGTGCCCAGGTAGCCAAGAAGGCCAATGGCATCCTGGCCTGTATTAGAAGTAGTTTGGCCACAGAAATGGTTGCTCCTGTGCACCTGGCCCTGGTGAGGCCACACCTCAAGTTCTGTGTTCAGTTCTGGGCTCTTCCCTTCAGAAAAGACAGTGAGGTGCTGGAGTGAGTCTGAAGACAGGCAATGGAGCTGGTGCAGGGTCTGGAGCACAAGTCCTGCAAGGAGTGGCTGAGGGAGCTACCTGACAGGAGGTTGTAGTAAGGTGGGGATTGGTCTTTTTTTGCCATGTCTCAAATGAAAAATATAGGAGAAAATGATGTTAAGTTGCTCTAGGGGAGGTTCAGATTAGATATTAAAACATTTTGTCATTAAAAGAGTGGCTGGATATTGAAGTAAGCTCCCCAGGTAGGTGGTGGAGTCACTGTAACTGGAGCTGCTCGAGAGGCATCTGAATGTGACACTTGGATTGTGGTTTAGTGGTGATTATGGTGGTGCTGGGATGAGGGTTGGACTAGAATATCTTGAAGGTGTCTTCCAACCTTGATGATTGTGTGAAAGACATAATTCTATTTAATTTTTGATTTTGTTTCTTCTTGACTGTCTCTATGCTAGAAGGTAAGCACCTAGCTAGTCTTTGGGATGGTTTTGGTTTGCATCAGCTAGTCAAGTGGTTTCTGGACGCAAGTGGGAGTTCCTGATGGGAGTTTTTTCAATACACAGTTGCCCTCACTGGAGGGCAAGAGGAGAAAATGAGATCACTCATCACTCAGTGCCAGCTGGCCTAAGCAGCAGGCACAGTCCTGGGCAGGTTTAACCTCATAGCATAGGTGCACCAGACTGCAGCAGGGTAGAAAAGAGTCCTTGGCTCCTTAAAGGACTATGGAAGGATGCAGCAAACTTTTTTGTTGGAAGTAAAATTTTTAAAAGTAGTTGCAGAGGAATACCCTCTGGGTTATAATAATCCTTGCTGGAGGCCAAATTAAACTACCATTACTGGCATTGTGTGCCATTAATCCCTATCTTTCAAAATGAAAGTGCATGTATTATTACAATTCGGTTCTTTACAAATGCTTTTCATTGCCTAGGAAATAAGCCTAACACAGTCCTTCAGTTTGAGATGAAGCTATTTAATGTTTCAGACATCTCAGATGATCTTGCTGGTGCTGCCACATGTGAACTTCACAGCCTCTGACTGCATCCAAGCAGTGCTATACAAACAATTCACTTGAGACATCCCACAGCATTTTCCACCCAGACTAAGAAATGCTGATAGCCTCGTGAATCATTGCCCACATGGCTGATGTGCACACAATCTAGATAAACTCTGCACTCTTTGTAGTCTTTCAGGTCTGACAATAAACTGTCCTGACTCTTGCATGCTGGTGGCTGATTTTGCTGCCTTCTTGCAGATCTTGCAGATCACTTGAGTCCATGTCATAATCATTAAACATAAAGGAAGCACTCGAGTTCTTTGAAGATGAAATGTGTCATAGAGCTTACTTTGACCAAGAGAGATGTCATAAAAGATGACATTATCATAGATTTTTGTTTTCTTTGGTGTTAAAATTAAGCTTGAAAACAAGAGTGATTGAAAAATAAATCCTTAAAACATCTAAGTTTTCAAATCAACAAAACAAAGATTTTCGAATTTTTAATGAAAAACTTGGAAATTTTGTCCAGTTCTAATGGAAAAAGACAGATTAATATAGCAACCAAGTAGGGATATGCATGCCCCATTTTAATGCTCTTGATCTAGTGAAAGAATTTCAAGCGAGGGTTTGCATCAGCTTGCAGACTTGCAAGTGGTAGAGAGATAGAGAAATACAGCATTCTAAATGTAAGAAAAGGAAGATGATTGAATCAAGGACAAATCTTGTTTTACTTTGCTGCCTATCTGCACAGGCCTGTGACCCTGTACTGCAGATGCAACAAGGATCTGTACCCTGCTTGCCTTGAAGTGCAAAGGGAGAATGGGAGAGTTCAGGTACACAGGAATGATTCCTGACCCAGGTGAAGAGCTTGAGGCTAACTCTGTTTTATTTTTTCTCTCTGGGTCTGATTTGCAGTCTTAAGCAATAGGATTGTTTAAGTCACCATGATCTATATGTTCTTTATCACCTATAAAGGAATTATTTTTTTTAAATTTAAATTTAATTTTATTTAAATAGTTGAATGTCTGTGCTGGTATTGCCACACTGAGCCAAAGTTTAGGCATGTAAGTAGTGACTTTACAGAAGTATAAGACTCATATGTTTGGCTGAGTCAAAAGCTCAGCTGAATGTGGGTAAATGTGTACAAACAATACATATTTATAGATCAATTGCCAGATTTTGACCTACACAGAACTATTCAATATAATGACTTTGATATTTCCAGCAACACTATATTTAAAGGCTAATTCCAGAGAAGTGTCAGGCATGAAACTTAGGAAGTTTTATGTTTTGAGGATTTCAACATATGGGTATATCTGAGGTAGAGGGTACTGCATGTATCTGTTCTTACTATTAATAATAGAAGAGAATTGAAGTTAGGAGAAGTTACTGATAAATGTAGAATGGCATTTTGACTAAATTATGGCATTCTTAGACAAGGCTGTAGAAAAGAATTAATCAGATTTAATAGCAAAGAAATTAGTAGTGGAGCAATAGAGTGTCTTGGTAAGTCCAGCTTGTAGAGAATTTTTTGTAGACAAGAAAATGTTTAGAGCTATGGAACTAATAAATCAGGAAATTATCAAGGAATGTGACAGAATATGAAAACATGGGGCCAAAAGACCTACCTCAGCTAGAGAAAATGTTTCCTAGCTTGAACTGAATAGCAAGCATATCTATAACATACTATTGCAGCAGACTGAAAAATATGTTAGATGCCATCTGGAAAGTTGCAGTGATTGCACTTTTTAAAAATTTCCTTCTAACAAGAAGCAATTTTGCAATCTCAGCTGTGGCAGAAATTATCAAGATGAAATGCTTCTTTACCTTTACTTAAATGATACATTATGCAAATGGAAAACAGCAATTTAAGGAAACAATTACATAAAGTGAATAGCTTCTATGATCCTCAAACAGGAAATTGTAAGGGATAAAAAAAGCAAACCCTAAATGCTCTTGACTTCAAGCTAGTACTGGAAAAGAAGCTTTATACCTTTCTTCATATCAGGAATGGCAATTGCTGGTATAGACAATCCTTGTGAAACATCTCTGTTGGAGGCCTTTAAACAGCTAAGAACAATTAAGTGAAGTAATACACCTGATGAAAACTTGAAATGTGAAGGTAGTATCACTGGAGACATATGGGGTAGTAAACAATTTACTTGCAGGGCAGAACTGAAAATTGATTCTTGCTCTGACCTAAATTCCTGTACCCCTTTAGATTTATCAGCTTTTATGGGATTCATGGCTCTCTGCTGGTGGTGTCAAACAGCCCAGTGCTTGCTGACCCATGTCCACCAGTGAGTGGTTTTTACTAGAAATTTATTTATGTCAGGGTTAAAACTGAGAAGATGGTCAGTGTTTCTGTGTCTGTGGAAAAACAGAGACATTCATGTGAGACAATACTGTGTCCCACTTCACTTATTCAACTCCACTCTGTGTTTCAGTGATTTTAATTATGTTTTCATGTTGCTGACTTTATGTGCTCTCTTAATTATCTGTCCGTAGAAGATTACCCTTTAGTCTTCTGCATTTTGTCCCACAACTCAAACTTATGGGTTGGTACTCAAGCAAGGAGAGATACCTTTGGCATTGGGAAAAATCTTTGACATTGGGAAAAAGATGCTATTGTATTCAAGCACAGGAGTGTCTATGGGGTTTTTTCTTGTTGCTTTTACTTTTTAAAAATCCTGTATCGGAAATGTTTCAATTCTGTCGGTCCTGCCTTGACTATGTGTCTAGATTAGCTGATCTCTTCTGGTCCATATTTCAAGAAAAATAAGCTTCATTTCCTTCATTCAGTAAAAAAAATAAAAATCAAGTGTGGGTTTTAAAAATTATTATTTTGATTCATATTTTTGTGAATATAACTCCTTGTGTTTCTTGAGAGTTTACAACTTTGTTAAAAGGTTTCCTGCAACAGTCTTTGTCACATAGAGTAATTTGGTGACTGACAGTTTGTCTGCATAGTTTTTTTTCTAATCCCATTCAAACTCTTGGTCCATATATTCATTTTTCTTGGGTAAAAATAAAGAGGCTACATTTGTACGTAAAATGATTAAAATACTAATTTTTAAAAAATAAAAATATAGTTTTTACAAAAGCTTCTCTTAGACTATGATGTTCTCAATATTGCTTTTAGTTTTTGACTGTGCTGCAGCTCAGCTTTACCATGTTGAATTAGTATGTAGAATGTAGAGGCAAGTGGTGAGATCCAAACTGTGTTTCACCTAGGCAATTCCATTTACGTCCTACCTAATTTTCTGATGGTGCAGCTAAAAGGTCCTGCTCTTCTCTTTTTGCCAGCCCTTCACCTGCACAACTTTCTGAATAAATATTTCAGCAGTGCAATGATGGAATGGGCTGTGATACAAAGCAGATGTGATGTCAAAGAAGCAAAAGCTGCAGGTGAATTAATTGAAGCCATGTGTGACAGTAAAAAGTGGAATATCAGTAAAATGAATGCTTCAGAATGAGGAACAAACCTGCACCCTGTTGGCTTAAAGAAAGGTAGCTGTGAAGGACTGGAGTCACAGCTGTTAATTCCTGTTGATTACTGCTGCTGTCATCACTACTGGTATCACTGTGTAGTGGGATAAAGGACAAGAAGAGATTGGGTGCATTAGTATCAGGTACTCTAGGAAATATATTTATTGGTGCAAAAATGTTATATACTTTTAGTTAGGATGTGTTTATTATTTTAGACTGTTATTATTTAGGGTGTGTTTGTGTTTTCTTTATTTAGGATTAGGTGTTAGATCTTAATTGCCAATGAAGGTGGAGTTTACTAGATAGATGGTTGTCTGTAGTCACATGTTCTTCTATTCAGGCTTCCCTCTGTTTTCTAATATTATAACTCACTGTTGAACATATGGTTGAACATAAATTTGTATCAAGAGATAGTGTGGTAAGCACTGGAAATATGAAAAAAGTTCTGATAATACAAAACATCCTGAGATTAAATTGACATATGTCAGTTCTCTTTGAATTTTGTGAAAACAAAAGTAGGTCTATAATTAAGATGTCCAATTCTCAGACTAAACTATGAGATACAATGAATGAAGGAAACTGAGCTGAAGACAAATGGAAATAAGAAGCTCAGAAACTGATTTGAAGGCGGTGTATGGAATTTACTTCAGGAAAAAAAGAAAAGATCAGGAAATTTGTGATTCAAATATTGTACAAAATAGCTCTGTATCTTTCTAAATTAGTAAACTTCTCAGGTTTTTGGGAAGAATCAGATCGCCTTCAAGCAGTCAAAGAAAGACAGAAGATTTGAGTTAAATGCCTTAGAGATCAGAAAATGAGTAGGGTAAAGAAAATTGTAGTCAACCTCAAACACAGAATTAAAACAAAGGGCCCTTTGCTCAGTAAATAAAGAGGAGATAATGGCACTTATTATATAAAAATAGTATTAGGATGGAGAAATATTACACAGAAACAATATAACAATAATAATAGAGGGTTATACAAATGGATGAGTAAAGTCATGAGAATGAAGTATCTACCCATCAGGGATTGAAATAACAGTCTATTTAATAGAAGATCTTTGATTTCTGAGTCAAAACTTGTGGGTGATGATAATGGAGAAAGCATGATTAAGGATGATGTGACAGCTTAGTGAAAAAAGAAGAAAGCAAAGTAGCTTCGTGCAAAACTAGAGGCAGGTAAAAAATAAAGGAGACATTTGCAAGAGTATTGAGGAAACCATTAAAATAAACATATAAATTATAAGAAGAATAATGAATTGGTTTGGCTGAAACTAATCAGGTGTTAGATTAACTAAGTGGACAAGAGTAAGAAGGTAAGAAAATGAGAAAATAGGTCCATTGAGTTTAAAGAAGCTAATGGTTCAGGAAAAAAATAGATGAATAGAGAATTCAGAATCTCTAAAATAGAAAATAAGGATGTTGAACTCCAAAACAAGCCAGCTCTCAATTAAAATCAGCTTTTCTCATTTCTGCCCCCCCAAGAAAAAGAAATCATGTAGTATTTAAAAAAAAAATCAACATTAAAAAATCACAAAGGGTTTTAAAAAATCAACAAATGAGAACATGATATTTTTCATTTTTAAATTAGCTTAAAGGCTGTATTCAATAAGTGTTAGAGACATACAGACTTAGACTTGAATGTACAGGTATTTTTGTTTGTATATTCACCAATTCTGAATGAGAAGCTGTGTAATTGCACTAGTTCAATGCAAGTAGTATTCACAGAGTGTCTTGTCCTGAGTGAATTATGGGCATTATGAAACCTGTTTAAACAGTCTCTGTTTAAGACTTTGGTGGATGAATGAGTAACTTGGCATCTCTTGAGACTTGGGTGGGAGCTAGATGCTGAATTAGGCAGCCTGAAGCAGACATGCAGAAGGGTAGAAGGCTGTCAGTGAGGATTTTGGGTGTTTTCAAAGGGATTTGTGTATTTCCACAGTTTGAAGGTTCCTGAATGCAATTTTTGGGGGAAAAAACTGGGTTGGATAAGTCCTGCTGTGGAGCCTGCCTACCTCTTCTATTTAACATGTAGCCGTTAGCTCAGATAATTTTTAACACACAAAGAGCTGCTAACCTGAGCTCCTATCATTCACTTAAAAGCAACCAATGAAACTGATTCATTGTAATCTTTTTCAGCACACTTTGCTTCATTAGTGAGGGATATCTGGCAAGAGATTTGACAGATCCTGGGGCCCTGAGGAACACAATTGCTTTAACACCCATGCCTGCCATGTAGCTGCAGCCCCAGGGACCCTGCCTCGGTCATATTTGGTAAGGTACACAGGAGGATATAGACTTTGACCCAAAGACCTTTCGAGCTTTTCAAAGTTTATTTTTAAATATTATTTAGTTTTTCTACATTCTTTTATAATCTATTGCTCAGCCTTTCTTTTCAGTACTGTGCTGAGATTTTCCTCTCTGCAGTGCCAATCCTTTATCTTTCAGCGTGTCTCTAGTGCTCTCATCAGTCTGTTCATTCACTCTTCCCTGAGCCTCTTCTCCCCTTATAGTCTGGTGACATGTAAGCTGATCACAGAAATCTTTATGTTCCTTTGTTCCAAGCACCTCGGCACAGTTCTTCATTTCTTCTTTCAGCCTGACAATTGTGCTCATGGCTTTGTCATCCCAGTAAGTGGGAGTACAAGAGCTGGCAACATCCTGGCATCCTTTCCGAGCGCACGCACTGGATAGTTTTGTTGAATGCCGTTCTGTCACGATGTTCAAAGCAAACATCTACTGCAATGCAGCTGTTTGAGCTGTGCCTGCACTTGGTACTATTTTTGTTTGCAATTCAACATATTTTCTTAAACCTCTTTTAGTAAACTCAGATACATGCTGCAGGCTGATAGCTTTTCAGAGAAAAGCATAATCCCTAGGAGCTGCCTGCCTTGGCAATCATGTACATGCTTTTCAATATGTCAACAGGCAATTATTCTAGCAGTGTTTATTCCCTCACTTCCCTCAACCCAGCCCAACAATTGAGTATTTTTTTCACATGCTCTCACTTAAGAAAATCAGATGAGTGCCCAGAATTGGGAATTTGTCATCTGTGGATTCATGCAGTCACAGCTCTGATGATTTTGTTCTTCAACCTTTTACATTCTTTTAGAATTATATTAGAATACATATATTTCAGAGCTAGGATCATGAAATTTGTATTACTTATATGATAATGACTATAAATGTGAGTGCCATATTTTCAAAACCCAGATATTGACATTCCAGAGAGAGTCTTTGCTAGCTTTTTTTTTCCCCCAATTTCCCTGTCACAGTGTATTCCTGCCTCAGTAAAACATTTTACCTCCACAACACTGGGAGAAAAGCAACTTCTCTGCTGTTTTTCCCAATCAAGATAATTTCAGATTATAGGATCTTGCTCTGTGCATGCCCAGGGCCTCAGTTGTAATCATCCTTCAGAGCCGTAGTTTGTTTGGTAATTAACTTGTTACTGTATGGCTCATGCAGTGTACAAGTAGCTCAGATCTTTATGTAGAATGGTCTGCTGATTTGAGAATGGCTTAAAATAATTTTCTTTGGGAATATATTTTTTTTAAATTAAAATAGTTTAAAAAGTGGAAGCTGCTTTTTATATCTTAGCCAATTTAGAAACATTAGAGATTAGAGTCCCCCACCTCTTTCAATAATGAAACCTGCTAAAATGGATTTTTTTCTCACATCATGTCTGAAACTCTTTTTTCTGAAGAAAATGTCTGCTACAACACTCAGAATACTTTGATAGTGTGATAACAAACATATACTGCTGTCTGGCATGGAATAATTGCATGTTTGAGATCTGGATTTATTCCCTTCAGTTGTCTGTTAGTGATGGGGGTTCTAGTTTGAATCTTTGACAGCATTTATATTGCATATATAGATTACTAAATATATATATAGATCTATATAACTATAGATCTATATTGAAACTTACATCTAACATCTGTACTAACATTTTATTGCTATTTAACCAAGTATTATAATGCAAGCATGGCTTTCTTAACTTCTGGGGGGGCTTTGGGACACTGTGAGTTTCCCCTCCCTTTCCCTCCTATTATAGGAACATCTCATCTGCAGCTGATGAGAAATTGTGGGAGCTAAGATTCATCTCAAGATGCAGTGCCAAGGCCCTGATATGCTTCATCTTTTTCTTCCACAGTAAGTTCAATTTTCTACTTATTACAGCTGTTTACTCCACTTGGTCCCTTTTGCACAACATGCTTTGCTCTGTGTGTGCTCCTGGGAACCGTGTGGGCAGAGGCAGATCATGAGAGGGGAAGATGTGAGAAATTTACAGAGTCCTTTGACATGCAATACAGGCAGAACATATTACTGGCCAATATGAGGAAGTACAGGTGATGGGAAACAGGTCACAGGTTCAAAAAGCTCTTCTTCAAGAAGAGGAAAATATTGAAGAAGAAAGATTCAGTGTTTTAATTTTACAAAACCATAGAATCATAAAATATCCTGAGTTGGAAGGGACCCACAAAGATCACTGAGTCCAGCTCCTGGCCCTGCACAGGACGGCCCCAAGAATCACATTATGTGCCCAAGAACATTGTCCAAAAGCTTCTTCCAACAAGCCTTTGGATGAAAAACCTTTTCCTGATATCCAATGTAAACCTGCCCTGACACAGCTTCAGTCCATTCCTTCAGGTGTTGTCACTGGTCATCAGAGAGAAGAGATTGGTACCTGCCCCTCACTTGCCCTAGTGAGGGGGAGTGCCTCAGTCCCTTGTGAGGGAAAGTGTGAGGTGCCCCCTCAGTCTTCTCTTCTCCAGGCTGAACAAGCCAAGTGACCTCAGCCTCTCCTCATATGGCTCTCTCTTCAGACCCTTCACCATCTTTGTAGCCCTTCTTTGGACTCTCCCTTTCTATCTAGACTTTCTATCTTTCTCAAATGGTGGTGCCCAAAACTGCACACAGGACTTGAGGTGAGGCTGCCCCAGCGCAGAGCAGAGCAGGACAATCCCCTCCCTTGCCTGGTTGGTGATGCTGTGCCTGATGTCCCCCAGGACAGGGTTGGCCCTCCTGGCTGCCAGGGCACTGCTGACTCATCTTCTCATTGATGAGGACCCCCTGTAAATGGTCCTGCTCTCCAGCATCTCATTCCCCAGTCTGTCCAGGCTTGCCCCATCCCAGGCAAAGAATCCAGCACCTGTCTTTGTTAAACTTCACATGGTTGGTGATTTCCCATCTCTCTACCTTCAGGGGAGTTTTTTTTTTTTTTGAGGGGGGAAAGAGGGATGAATAAAAGCAAAGAGGAATATTTCGGTTTTAGAGTCTGGAGTGCCCTGTGCTCCCACGTAAAGAAGGGCAAATTATTTTCTTGTTGACTTTAACTAAATGGAGTTGATCTGATCCCTTGTTTTGGTGCAAAGTGAGACAACTGAGGATTTTAAAATTAAAGGAGTTGTGGTATTTACTGAGCAGACTGGAAGGGGGCATGGACAACACATCCCTATTGCCACATCCATTCTTTCCTAGCCGCTACCACAGGCAATACTCTGGCATTATCCCCTTGGTGGGAAGAAATGTTGGAGAAAGACCAGTGGAGGCAGGACCTGGGCCAGGAGCCTTACATAATCCAAGCCTGAGCACGTGGAAAGTCTCTTTGCCAGAAGAATTTCTGCTTAACAACTTTGAGGTAACACTACTGCAACAGGATCCTGCCACTTTTGAACGTGGCTATTTCGATAGATTTGACTGTATTGGTAAAGTTCTTGCATCGCATATATATGAACACAAACATCTAGTTCGTCTCTTTGTTTTTCCCTTAGTATTCACAGTTTGCTCTGGGCACTTGCAGCATTTAGGAAGAATATCAGTCTGATTTGTTGCCTGCAAGAGAGTCTAATTAAAACAAGAGAGCAGGATGGGAACTGATGACACATAGTGCAGCTGAGCTGCTCCCAAAGCTGAACATGGCAGCTGTGGTTTTCGTCATTTGCAAAGCCTCAGCCAACACGTTGGCCCACAGAGTTAAAATAAATGTCTAATTATGTTGTTTAATTATTTCAGTTCCAAATTCCTGCTTGAAAAGTATTGCAAAAGATGTGAGAGAAGCACTGAGAGAGCCATTATCACGTCTGTGGCTTGCCAGTAAATCAGAAATCACAATGCTTTCTCTTAGTCATGTTCCTTCCTGTGGTCAGGCTGCAGAGGAAGGAGTGTGTGTGCTTGAACCAGTCTCCAGCCCTCTTCCCTCCCCTGTCACTTGGCACTGACTCACAGCACTGTTTTTCAACATGATGCTAATTAGCTGCTGAGTAGTGAGATACTGTGAACTCTGAGAGAAAAGACAGAAAAAGACTTCAAAGATGTTTACCATTTTTTCCTTTTTTTTTTAATTGTGACAGTAATAAAAAAAATTCTTATCACTGTTGTCTGGATCCAGCATATTCTTGTGTGCAGGAAGACATTGCTCCAGGTTATTCTGGGGTGAGGAGGTTGTGACTTTGTTTGCTTTCCATGGAGTGGGCCAAAGAGAGTGAGCAAATTTAGATTGCTGTGCTAAATCTGGTGGCTATAATTTGACATATAATTCCACGTGGTACTAGTGTGCCAAGCAGAGGAAAATTGATGCAGGAAGAGAGACAGAGACTCCTGCATAAGAGCAACTTCTTGGGAGGTCCTGTTAGGTCCAAGTCCAGTTTGGGGCACTGACGCCTTTTCATGCACAGCTTAAGCAAATGCTCTTGGTTGAAGTGATGAGGATCATTAGGTCCTTCAGAATCTCTGTTTTTTAGCCTGTATTCACAAAATCACTTGCAGTAAATTGGTTGTTACTGTCTCAATTAATGGGTCCACTGTCTTTGGACACAGCCTGCCTATCAGTTAAGCTGTTTGTGAACCAAATGTTCATTAAAATTGTCTTTATCCAGAACCCTGGAAATAAAATGACTTTTCACACACAAATGGTTCCCACTGGTCATACATTTTTAATTAAGTGGTGGCCCACTTCTGCCATACTCTGTTATTCTAAATTTGTCATTCTTCAAATAGCTTAATAAGAGATGAATGTTGAACACTTTGTAAAAATGTAGAGGAAAAAGTATATGAGAAATACTTTTGTTTTTCATCTGAGTCTATTTGTCTTTTATCTTCCTGATGTTAAAGGTCTTCCCTTGCCCAGTTTTGAAAATTCTGCACAACATATAACCAATATAGTCAGCGGCCCTCTTGATATTAATTTGTGTGATCAAAGAGACCTCTGAACTGCTCAGGGAACACTTTGAGTCAACAGTTTGCATTCATCAGGCTCATGATTCACACACAAATAAACTGAGACTGTAGCTGATGTGCTTGCTTAGTTATCTTGAAATCACTGTTTTGTTCTCCCACAAACTGAGTTTCACATTTCTCATAACTATACCGAGACCTCTTTGTTTTTACATGGAACAAATAAGAGAGGAAAATGAAAGCTAGAGCTCCATTTGAAAGAAGTCAAGTCTTTTCTGTATCCAGAGTTTTGGGGATTTTTTGATGAACATTTTGAATTCCAAAGGGATTTACTGTAGTAACAGTTGTTAATTATTGCAAAGAGAAACTGGTTGAAGAGAAAAGAGATTTGTCTCCAGAGTTAGGTGTCAGTTTGCTGCAAATCCCTCTTCGGCTAAGGGAATATTGATACTACAAGCAATGACTGCACACCATAGTCAACTGAAAAACCAATTGATTTCTTAGAACTTCTTTTGGGGCACGTCAGTGATATCCTTCTTTTCCAGTCCAGGTATTCTGATTTTAGTTCTCAGTTTCCTCTCCAAACTGATGCTTTTTTGTTATTAGAAAATTACAAAAAGACTTTCTGGAAAGTCTACCTAGAAGGAAAAATATGTTTAATTTCTTTTGTTCTAGTCTGATCTTGTGAGGAGTCCAAATGTGGTGACTGCATATAAATCTTGGTGCCCATCTGAGAGTGGTAGAAATTTAAATGAAAGATTTTTATTTCTCCTAAACTGGAGACAGCATAAATTAGAACTTGATAAAATGCACAAACTGGAGCAAAATGAAATTGAATATTTTCTGCTGCCCTTGGATCTCTAAACCTTGTCAGTCCCTTTCCTTGTTTCTCTTTTTGCATGTGCACATCTGAGTAGTATTTTATTCTCATATGCATTTCAGGATTTATTCATGTCTGTTTGTATAAACTGTATAATCTGTAAATGTGTAGATTGTTGTTAGCCTTTATCCAGATGCCATCCACAATTCCTTTTTATCTTGACCATTATTTTCACATAATTCAAAGCACATCTAAAATAGCATTTTCTTTTCTGCACCTTTTATCATTACTCCTACAAAAGAAGTGAAAACGGCTCTTGTATTTTTTTGGTGAGGGAGAATTACTTAAGGGATATTAAAATATACAGTGATTACTCCTTCTCACTAAAATCCCTGATCTGATCCCAGGTTATAAGAAGTTGAAGGGGACCAAAATCAGTGTTAACTGTTAACTGTACCTGTCCAAATGTGAATTTTCTCCTGCAAAGGAAAGGTCATTAATCAATGCACCCTATGCTGGACCTCTGGCATGGCCACTTCACACCTTGGCTGGTGAGGATGCTAGAGTTTTCTACTTTTCAAGGCTTACACTTACCAGTGCCAGCTGTAAAGCAGAAGGACTTTACAGCCAACATGAGGCCAGTGTGGTAGGATGTGGTGCTGCAACACATAAGTAGTGCTCAAAAGACAGTGTCTTTTGCAGCTCATCTCTCTGCTCTGTGAATTACTGCATTACTTATCAGGTGCAATGAGCATGAGGCCTCCAGACCTGAGATTTCATTGTGCTACAGGGCCAGACAGGCAACCATGCCTCCCAGTGACAGCAATCTTCCTTCAGCTGTAAATGTGTGTGCAAGAGGGGACTACAATTAATATTGTACAGTGCATGCTTTGAAAAAAAACCTCATCAAAACTATGTCAGCTTTAAATTTTTAAGTTGAACATTATCCTGGATTTTCAAACACTTTGTTAAGTAATGGATATATCCAGGTTCTTGCAATTCTAGAGAGTAAAACTTTCACAGCGTGTCAATGGCCCATCCTATCACTGTGAAAAGAGCAACAGGTGAGATTTCCAAGGCAAGTATATAATTAAGCTAGAAAAAGGGACATTGAAAGCTGTTATGTTAAGGATATCTTTCCACATCAAAATCCGTGCTTGGAAAATGTTGTGAATAATGTTTTCTTTTGAAAAGGCTACAGTAAAATGGGAATGGAGGAAGAAATAAAAAAACCAGAATGTAGTATATTCAGACTTTTCTGCCAGCCTGTTAATGCTTGTTACCTTTATACAGCTTTTCTGCTGTTAAAATAAAATTGAAAGAAAATCCCTGCCTTACCCTTCAATGAAAAATTTAAAAGACTGAAATGGACACATTCCTCCAATGTCCAGACCATCTCTGGAATTTACTGGTACTTCAGTGAAACATTTAGGTGTCCCACATTGTCCCACCTTGTTTCTTTTCCAGTTTTCAGTATTCCCCTCATGGGGATGGTCATTGGCTGTTGCAGTGTGATGCCATTTCCTGTTTCACCTATCCCAACCCCTCAGGTGTGCCAACCTCTCCTTTCCCCTTTGCCCTCCTGCTAAGAGCTGTCCATCAATCTTAACATTCCAGCAGGGTCGTGGTGTGGTTGGCAGAATTTCAAAAGATGCCCCTCAGGTCCGGGCTCACTGGCCTGTCCAAGTGTCTTTATCCCTTGAGCCTTCCCCTCCTCACACCTGGTTGGTGCCTCACCTGTCCCTTCCCCTCCCCCTGTCCCTGGGGCTTAAAAGGAGGCGAGACCATGAGGTCTGGATTCTGCTGGGAGCTGTTACAACATCCAGAGGTCTGTCATCCTGGAATAAAACTCTGGATTACAACTCCACGATAGAATCCTCTCCTTTTCTCTTCACCGTCGCCTGAACCTTTTCCACCAGAGGTAAACTGAGTTTCTACTTTGCCTGGGTTTGTTCTGGGTGCCCAGCTGCAGCATCCAGCCAGCCACAGGTATCTCTGAGGTGAAACACCACAGCTGCTCCCTTTGGCCCAGCAGCGAGGGTCAGATGAGACCAGGCATGTCTCACCAGGAAATATTTGGATTAATATTCCATAATTGGCTCCCTGACTCATCATGCCATCCAGTTGCTGTATCTCTTTCAACTTTAAGTGTATGTTTACATAGTTAAATTAAGTGCTCTGTAAATTAAATGCTCTACTAAAATCCAGGCAGGAGGCTACCATTGGTGGATGCAGACTTTTTCCTTCAAATCCATTGCCCTCTCCAGTGAGAAATTGCCACAGATCCCCTCTCTTCCAGGTTTCTTACTCATCCACAGTGGTAGTGTGGATGAGTTTATAACTTCAACTCTAACTTTCAACTCTCACATGAGAGCAGCTTTAGATATTTCTATTGTAGGTTTCTAAAATACACTGCAAAATTTTTGAGTGCTAATATGGCAGCTGCAAGGCATGAGTTATATCACTGTAAAGGCTGGGCAACTTCACAGTGGGGACACCAGTACCTGCTTGGGTCTAGATCCAAAATGGGCTTACCTGCCTTTTGGGCTTTGCAGCTCCTAACTTGAGTTTAGAAATGAGGAAGAACTCTTAGAGAGATCAACCCTCTTGGATAAAGAATAATTTGAGTATAGCAGCAAACTATGGAAGTGTTACTACCCTGACTTCTACCTTACTGTAATGGTAGCCAGAATTAAATGCATGAAATTTGGGCAAAATTTGAACATAATTAGTAATAAACCAAACATATTTTCTACATACGTGACTGAGTGAAATTCTAGCTCATTATTTTAATTTTTTTTTCCTCACATTAAATGCTTTTGGATATTTTATATTTAGGAACAGTTTTTATTCTTTAATACTCATTAAAAACCATGACCAGGGTGCACAGTGCAGCTTTAAAGAGTCTCACAAGTGTTCTCTTTCAAGATTCAGAGTATCAAAATTATGATCTGTCTGAAATTATAAATAAGCCTTCTTCAGAATGTTTGCCTTTAATATCTCCTAGTTTGCATTTCTCCAATATTATTTGTTATTTAATATACTGCTTGCCTTGTTTTGTTTTGATGCTTGAATTTCATGTTTCAGTAGCAATAACACACTCCAGGTAATTCATTTCCAGTTGAGCTTCACTCTGCTTGAGTGCTTAAAAAACCATTTGGCTTACTATCTTGTACCTTTTAATGCCTCCTGCAGTCTGCAATAACCATTCAAGAAATTCACTGCTTGTCATGGCCTATTGGTTTAAATTAAAAAAACTAAGTTTGGAAACTCCACATGCTCTGCTATCAGTTTTTCTAGTGTAAAGCTGTCCTACCATGGGAAATTGCCAATGGACTTCACCATCCCTGAAAAAAATCAGCATTAATAGAGTGGAAACAGAGTAGAAGAATATTTTGGCTGTGTCTTTTTGGTGAAATATAGTGTAGATATAAATGTGAAACATGTCAAAAAAAGAAATCCAAATTATTTTAGAGCAGCCTCTGCTTTGGGGGATTGAATGCACCATGGAGACTGTGAGGTGGCATGTGACATGGATGGCAGCATCTGGCAGAGGTGCTCACACAGGTCAGGAGGCACCACAGGAATATCAGCAAGGCAGCATGCCTGTGCCAGGCTGTGCTGCATGATAATTGTGCCTCTCAATGATAGCTTTTGTGGAGACATGTCTGATAGCTGTGAGGTAAACACAGCAGTTCAAGACCATCCTCAGTCACCACAGCATTTTGCCTTCAGGACAGCCCCCAAGTCCCTTTTTGCTTGACTAGGCCTACTCGTGTGGTATCTAAAATCCTGGGGAGACTGACAGTCAACAGAGCAGGTGTGCACCCTCAGAAGGGATGCCATCCAGAGGAATCTTGACAATTTTCAGAAGTGAGCCTGTGTTCAAGACCAAGTGCGAGGTCCTGCACCCGGGTTAGGGCAGTCCCAAACACAAGTACAGACTGGATGGAGAATGGATGAAGAACAGTGCTACGGAGAAATATACTTGGGGTGTTGGACAAGAGACTTGACACGAGCCAGCAGTGCATGCTTGGATCCTAGAAGTCCAACCATATCCTGGCCTACAGCCAAAGCAGCGTGGCCAGCAGGTTAAGAGAACTCATTCTGCTCCTCCACTCCACTCTCATGACACCCCACCTGGAGTTCCACATTCAGCTCTGGAGAACCTAACACAAGAAAGTCATGGACCTACTGGAATGAGTCCACTGGAAGGCCATGAAGATGCCCAGTGGACTGGAATACTTCTTCCCCTATGAGGACAGGCTGAGAAAGTTGGGGTTGTTTAGCCTAGTGAAGAGAAGTCTCTAGGGAGACCCTATAGCAGCCTTCCAGTACCTACAGTGGCTACAAGAGAGCTGGAGAGGGACTTTTTGCAAGGGGATGTAGCGATGGAACAAGAGGGAATAGCTTCAAACTATAGGAGGGAATATTTACATTACTGTTAGAAAGAAATTCTTTACCCAGAGGGTAGTGAGGCACTGAACAGGTTTCCCAGAGTTGTGGATGAACCACCCCTGGAAGCATCTGAACCAGGCTGGATGATGCTTTGAGCAGCCTGGTCTGGAGGAAGGTGTCCCTTCCCATGATAGGGGGTTGGAACCAGGTAATCTTTCAGGTCCCTTCCAACCCAAACCTCGCTATGTTTCTATGAAATTGTCACACCCAGCAGTGGGCATTAAAGGTCTCATTTCTCCAGTATAAGGCTACTGTATCTCCCATTGGAAAGGAATATGACCTGCTCTGTACTACAGAGGAAAGGTGATTAGTAAAAGCACATAGCCAAGGGCAGACACAGTTGATATGTAAAGGGTGGCAAGGCAGTCTGTAAGAGCTCCTGCCACAACCCCAGCACTGCAAAACTGACTCTAGGCAGCTCAGATCAGTGAAGTGCTCAATCTAGATTATTACACTTGTGTATTGCCTGGTTTATCAATACTTAGATTTGGCAGATCAGCTTCTGGTCAATCTGAAGGGCAATTTCCCCTTCAGCATTCTACCAAATACCATCTAGGCATAAATTTACATCCAAAACTGAAAATCCAGGCATTTTTAGGGTTCACTTAATGGATAGGATGGGGTCCCTTGCAATAATGTGGTAGAAGCCTGTATTGGGAAAAGAAGTTGGTTTGCATGTAAAGGTTCAGTCACACCATTGGGATGAGGGAAGTCTAGATTAAATACTTTCAGTAGATCTGTCCTATCTCAGGGGAATGGCCTCAAGTGGCACAGAGGCACAGAGCACTGGGTAAGATGTGCCCTTATGCAGGTACCCATTGTTAAGGTTTTATGGATGCCAGAGAGAAAAGAAGAGTATAGTTGGGCCCTTGGTATATCTACCTTGTGTTTTCAAGCAGATGCCAGCTTTGTATCTTCAAGTGTCAAGCTGGCTGAATGTGAGCCAGCTCTGAGCTGAAGCTGTGCAGCTCCAGGTAATGCATTGCTGTCTCTAGGATAATCAAAATCAGTAATCTGAAAGGCAGAATTTATTTAGGCTGGTTCCACTGCTGCTCCAAAGCAACTAGAGAACATCCAACTCGCTGATAGAGCAGGCACCTCTTAAATAGGGGCACCCAGCTTTGAGGTGCCTGGAGAAGGCCTTGGACTTCAGGCAGCAAGCTCCAACAGTTTCTGGGCTTGCAGCCATTCTCCTTCATCTATGTCACAGAAATCATACCAAGTTTGGACTGATCACAGCATGATCAAAGCCATGCTGTGACAATAAGCAATTTGAGCTTTCCTTTTTCCTTCTCCTGGCTCCACTTTAGAGCTTTTCAGTGTTTAAAGCTTTATAACTTAGTTATTTATCTCCAGGTCACATCACATGTTGTGTATTGACTGCAAATTGATTTTGTTCATTGTGTAGCTCTAACTTTTAAAAATAAAGTTATGGTGGAATTATGTTTGAAAGACTTGTCTCTTCAGTTGGTGTTAGCTCATATGCTGTATCACTTTTTTCTCTTTTGTGAGCAGTTTAGCATGAAAAGATGTTACATATTTAGTAGTCATTTCCGTTTGCAGATTTTTTTCTTTTTAATCCTAACACATTTTTGTAAAACAGCGTAAATCTTAATATGTAAAGGATTAATATGTGCTTTTCTTTTCAGATGGTCTGCGCATTAACATTCCATAAATAGCCCAATTTTCCCCTGAGTTGATAAGTAGTCAAATACTTCCACTAAGGACATTTTTACTTTATCATCCAGAATGTGAACAAATTTAAATTTAACTGGCAATTATTGGTGATGAATGGAAGTAAAATATATGAGTGTTTTTCTAATTTAGTTTGCTTAATCTCATCCTCAGTGCTGCTAAGTCATTGCTTGAGAAACCATCAAGACAAAAGGCTCATAACAGGCTCATAGACTCCTATTGCTGTGGCATCCACCAATTTATGTTGCATCAGCATCCTCCACCAAGAGATTCTAGCCTCTGATCCCAGGAACTTTAAAATTCTTTTTATTTGCATTAAGGCTCTCTAAAGAATATAAAAATTCAAATTCAGCCTCACAGTGGAATTTCTGTGTTCAGCAGCTGAACTGTCACTATGGGACATCTCCTAAAAATCATGCTTAATTCCAGACATACACATTCCCTATGAGATTTTATCTCATTTATGTTAGTTACACACTCTGAAGGCTCAGTATCTATGCAATCATTAAAATCATCTCCTGATCTTCAGTTCACTTGTTCATGTTGCTCTGATGTTTGGCAAGTATAACAAGTTCTTCCAGGTTGCAGGGGACCTGTTTCTTCAGTTCCAAAAAAGATATTTGTGGAGCCAAACTTCAAAATTCAAAAAGTGACAATAGATAAGAGTGGAGTGTCTACCACCTGGCATCCTAGGTATGGTTCAGATAATTGCAAATAAAACCAGGACTGGTAAACATTTGTACCAGTGGAACCCAGCCTGGAGTGAGAGTATGTTGTGCCAAGCCATACTGCATTAACTGGGTAAAGAGACAACATTTGGGCGTCCAGCTGATATAACAACTTTTCAGAGCTTTAATAAGCAAATTAAGCAAATACTTGGCTCTCCTAATTATATTACTTTCTAAAATGCATTTAGGTATAAGAACATGGTCAGACTTCCTCTTGGGGAATGATAATCTGATTTTGGTCACCTACATTGAGGAAAGATGAACTTGCAACACAGCTGATGCAGAGTAAGACCACTAGTGTAGTTAGGGTGGTTAGTAGCCTTATACACACAGAAGCTCTGCTTGTGTGGCCCCATCACATTAAGGCTGAAAGATGGCAGCTGACTGATAATCTAATTAGTATCTAATATGTTGGAGATTCAATATCAGGTGAAGAATAAGGTGACTGACTGATGATTATTTTGGTTTACTTTATCCTGAGTTTGATAAGTTCTCATTATTTTTTTTCATAATCCTAATTAAATTACTTTTCTTAAGGTCACTTATCCGGAAGCCAAAAGGTAGACTTGTTTTCTTTAAACTTATCTGAATTCAACAAAAAAAAAAGTCTGTAAATAATAGTATTATTTATCTACTTTTTCCTTGAAATACACAGAGTTGGTTTCTTTCTCCATCATGTATGAAAAAAGTCAAATGGACTTCAAACATTACAGTTTGAAGCTTGCTGTCACATTGAGCAGATGTAAATGGTACAGGAGACTACTCGTGAAAAGCCAGATGTTCATACTTTTCTTGTTCCAGAGAAGCAATACTCTGATCTCCTTTTGATTATTTTATACCTTGGAAATCAACATTCCTCTAAACATAAGATTACAAATAAAAATCTGTTGTTTTCTATACTTGGTAAATATGTTTTTCAGACTTGAAATAATAATACTATCATGAAATTGGTAATTTATTGCTCCTGCAATTCCAGGCTCATTAAAATTAGTCAAAGAAACTGCAATGGGCAGTCTTAGGATTCCTTCTGAAATGCAATTTTCTAATGTGCACTGCTCTCAATTTCTTTTCATACCATTTGATGGTGGTATATAATTAATAGCCATGTCTTTAATTTGGTGTCATGGCTCAGGAATGATGCTCTCCAATTTAGTGCTTCCACTGAGACTTTTTAACCCATGCATGTCTCATTCACTCTCCCCCTCTCCCTGTAGCGGGATGGAGAGGAGAATTGAAAGCACAAAAGTGAAAATCACGGGTTGAGATAAGAACAATTTACTGGAAACAGCAATGAGATAAGGAAGTGAACAGTAAGAGCAACAATATTGATAAGAAAATGTACAAGACAGGCCAACAATTCCCATGTGATTGATCAGAACCAGCGTTACCCACCAGGCTTATTTGATCAGGTGGGACCCCTCCCAAGCAGACTCTTTTCCCCCACACCCAGCAATGACATGAGGTGGTATAGAACAACCTTTGGCTCCTGGCCATGCTCCCTCCTGGATGCTGCAAAGATTAACCCTGTCCTGGCTGAAACCAAGACATTTGGTTAAAATACAGAGTCATGTTTATTGCACAGAAGGATACAGGACTATCCTGATGGATAGATGCACATCTACATTCCCAGCTATGTGTGTTTCTTTTCTAAGTTTTGCTGATGCATCTCCCTTCTGAGCACTTGGCTTTCTTTCTGAGATTGCACCATTCATGACTTCTTGAGGATCTGGATGAAATGGGTCAGGATTTTTCAGGATGATTAAGATAAGATCTAGTAAGGCAGCCACATGAAAACAGCGATGAAGAATATCCCTGCTCTGCCAATCACTTAAATCAGAAAGGCTACAAAATTCCTGCAGCAGCTGTAACTAGGACACAAAATTTTCCTCAGTTTTCCTTTATAGGTAAATTAGAGGCTCCATGGTTTAAACAAAACGATGCCACTGATTTGAGCTTCACCATGGTCTGCATTTGAGGTGGAACAGGGTTTAACCTCTGCTCTCTCTACAACTTTCATTTAAACACTTCTGCCTTCCAGAGGAAGCAAAGATTTTCTGACCTAAAGCAGTTTCTAGTCTAGAATCTCCAAATTTTAAGAAAAACACACAACTGGAAGGTGATGGAATTTTCATCTCCGATACTCTCCTTAAGGCAGAGAAGGTCATCTCTAAATCCTTTAGCCAAATCTCCTGGGATGTACAGGTGCAAATGTTACTTGTCTTAACATAAACCACAGAAAACTCCCTTTCAACATTGTGTTTGAACAGTGAGATGGTGTATAAATAGTGTATTGGTTTAAGCAACACTCCAGCTCTAGAAAGTGATCTGAAGAGAGGATATTTATGGTCACTTAGACTGACAGTCTTGTAGTGACCAAGCAATTTCTTTTCAGCAGGAGCTGTCTTTCAAAAGACTGCTAATGGTAAAGAAAAAATACCTTTTCATTTACTATATAGGTGCTAGGCTTCTTTAAATTAATTAATTAAAAGGCAGTTTGGAGACTTGATAGACGTCTGTGTAGAAGATAAAGTTGTTTGCGCTTATTTGAAACAGGACTTTAATTGCTATTAAACCCTGATGAAAGGTTTAATAGCAAATAAAAGGCTATTTCAGAAAAGGGCCAATGAAGGAAAAAGTAAACTTTGAAGATTCTGTAAATTTTTTTCTGCCATAAAAATAAAGCCATTTAGAAAAATACTGCATATGTATGAAGTCAACTATGTATTCACAAGCTGAGGCTTAGCCAAGAGCATTGTGCGAAGATGTTGAGTCAACATGGGAATGACAGTAGCTAATTTTGAGTCCAGCCAAGCATGAATGGACTTCACAGCTTTTTGTTAGTCTTGTTCTCATCCTTTCAGAGCTGTTGAAAAGGTAGAGTTATGAAGCCATCTTTATTATACTAGCAGCTCTGTACTACACCTGCCTAAGTTTTATAATATTGTGCATAGCCTCTTGCTGTATTCATGATTGCCAAAAATAAAGTCATAACATCCTACAAATACGGCTTAATAGCTGCCCAATTTATCACTGTTTTGCACTATGTTGACATTACAGAAACATGAACTTGGAGAACACCCAGATGGCAATAAGATCAAGAACAATCAAGCAGAGTTCTGGAAAACTCTGTGTTACATTTTCTACTAGCTTTGTATAAAAATGTATATGTCTATGCAAAAAACCAAACCCAAAACCAAAAAGCAAACCAAAAAAAATTCCCCAACCCCAAACAACCCCACAGTAAGTTTTAAATCTAAACTCCTTCAAACGGATTTTTCCTTTTGTTTTTCCTTTCTCCTGAGGTTGGAGCAGTTAACCTAATACTGTGGTATTTAATGACATTAGGCTAATATTAGTATAACATTTTCTTGCAAAAATAGATACTCCAGCAAATATTAGTGCTAGCTAGGATTTCAGTTCTGAATAGGAAACTAAATTCTTTATCTCAGACTTCTCATTTGGCAAATAATGGCTATATTCAGCTGTATACTCAGTATAATTTCCATTTTTATAACTTTATCTAGCACATTACAGGAGTGAAGTTGCTGTAACACTTTTCTATCTCTCTACACCTCAAATGATAAAAGTCATTGTCAGGGTCTCAGTTTCTAGCTGCTCTCCATGTTTGAAATCTCTAGTGAAGAGATGATAAATTGAGAAGGATCATGAGATATTTGTTTCTGTGCTGAGGTCTGCTTGCAGTGCAGCTGCTGCTATGTGGTACGGTCACTTTTGGTAGATGCTTGCTGGATTTGCCTGCCTCACAGTTCCAGGGACCCTACCCTTCTGTTTACAAGGGAAGTGAACACAACCAGAGGGCATGTTCTAATCAAATCCACTTTCATTCCATCTCATTGTTTCTATTATTTGATTACTTACATATTTTAGCTGGTTCGTTTATTCAATTTGAATACAGAGTGTTCAATTTCAAGAGGTTACTCTCTGTGGATTTCGGCAGAGAAAATTTTGTGTTCTTTATTGTTATTGCTGAGATTATAGATTTTAATATATCAGTGTCATGATTTCCTGATAAACTGTCCTACCCTGAAGCTGGATGCCCCTTCCTCCTGGCCCTTGGTTATGGGAATAAGCTGAGAAGATTCACCTGATTTTACTGAGGATGACTTTAAGTGGAGCAAAACCCATTCCTGTTGATTTCTGCTCTCTAAGGTTTTGAGGGTGGTATCTCTTTCCATTTTTCCCCACAAGGTGTTTGCTGATGAAAATCCATGTGAGGAGAAAGCAGATCTGCAGCTTTATTCACCATTGCTTCAGACTTCACAAATGGCCAGACTGAGAATCTGCAGATGTAAAAGTTATCTAATTTTTAAAAAAAAAATTTCTGGTCTTATTGTGAGCTAACTATGATGCTGCCTGCCTTTGTTACTGCCCCCTGAGGAAGTCACTGTCTCAGTGGGCAGGAGTGGCATAGAGGAGGAGGTCAGCCCACCTCTCAACAACTCAGACCCTCCACCCACCAGCAGAGGAGTGTGAAGATTGCTGCTGTTTGAAATGGGTGACCTTAGCCGTGGTGATTAGCTGTGCTAACAGCTCTTTTACCAGGGTGGGCAGGAGGGAAAAAGGTCTGCATCTGGCTCTGATTCGTGTTACTTTGCCAGCCAGTCCGTGCCATTTGAGGTGTGAGCAGTTTTTGCTGTCCCCAGCTGCCAGCTATGAAGTGCTGTTGCCTGTTTGCTGGCACTGTTTGATTTAGTAGTATCTAATGCTCATCTTGATAACAAGACATACAGGACAATAGAGAATTAAATTAAATTATCTGCAAACCCAGTGACCCACTTTCTATTTCAAACAGAACAGAAGGGTTTAAAACATACAATTTGTTCCTTTGCCTCGCAGAAGAATGTGTTGGGAAGAAATGGTTATGTGTTGCATAATACTCTAACAAGAAAAAAGCTAATGTGACATGACAAATTATATGTAGAACTGCAATGATAAAATAAATTGGTCTTCTGGAGATTATTTTAATTTTTGCTTTTTTGTCTTTCATATGCAAATATACAAGTGCTGGTCTTATAAACCATTTTACAGCTAAGAGGGTGACTTATTGTCTGCCTTGTTAGTAACATTCACTAAATGTCATCTTCCCGATGCAGGGAATATAAGAAGGATCAGCCAGGATGACTCTGTTCATTGCAATTTAGACTTCATATTCTTAGGTACTTGAAATTCAGAGAAACAGGTATAATAGCAGCTAAAAATTTGATCTTGCTGTAGAAGAAAATGTATTTCTAATTTTCCAGGTAGAGAATGCTGAAATGTATGATAGCATGATGCCGCCTACTCTATCAACAGGTTCACTGTCTGTTTCAATTTGTATGGAACATAATTACTCTTGTTTTAAATAATTGCAGCTATTCAAGTGCAGACTTTTGAACAACAGGGAGCATGTTCAAAACCAATAACCTTTTCATGAATAATGGTGCTATAACTTTCTTAAAAGTTCTTTTCTTTTTCTGCTTATGTAACTGTCTATCACTCCTTGGCTAATATGCATGCATCACATCCTTGTCTCAATAATTCTTTTTTTCCTTTTTTCTTTATTTAATAAAATGAAAGGTCCTAGCAACAAGGCAAAATGATAATTGAAGAAAAGATTTCTACAAAGAGACAAGTGTTACTTTAATTGTCTCCTGCTTGTACAGTGTTTCTTTCTCATCAGCTACTTTCTTACTTCTTACTGATGTGTAAGTAGACCATTAACAAATGAAAAAATACTAGGAAAAATCCCTAAAGGGTCTCCTTGACTCCTATCAGCATTTATGATATATTTAATATATGTTTAATGTATGTATCTTGCTGGTCCAAGGTGAAGCACTCAGCAGTCAGACTGCAAACCCCCAAACTGAGCTGACTAAGTTTACCTTCAACAATATCAATATATATACTAGTTGTGCATGATACCGAGCCAGTGTTTTTTTTTTTTTTAACAAAAACCAGGGAGACTGAAAGTAGATAGAAAAGAAAGGCATTTTGTATGTGTCCTGTCCTTAAACTGTTCTGCAATGCTGTTCCCAAAGGATGTAAAAATCCCTTTGGACTGCGGTGACTTTCTGCAATGACAGTTGAGTCATATTTTTGTCAGGTTTTATGGTGTCATTTCTTATGTCTAAGAACTATCGTGCTAAATTTAAATTTATACTTCCAAATAATAAAGGAATTGTTAAGAACAGTCAGAAACCTTTGCTAAACTGATAACCATACTTTTCCTATAATATAAAATAATAAACCTATTTTCTTTTAGCTTGATTTTTAGAATGGCAATGAAATGTTGCCCATTGTTGAAAACAATGAAACCCGTTTTTTGTGTCTTGTATCTGGATTCCCTGGTGCAGATGGATTGAAATCACAATACAATCTTTACCTTGACACTAACACATCTTTGCTTCTCTCTCTGGCCACCTGTATTAACAGGACTTAGTACCTTCATGAAACTAGGAAAAAAAAGACAGTGTAATTAAGAATATAATGTTAAGATATAAAGTAGGGATCAAAAATGTTTGAGGTGGTAAAGACATTTCTTAATATCTTTATGGTATTTACAACAGCACATTCAACTCTGTCATATTCATCTGATAAGTGGCAATAACTGCAAAAGAGGAAGAGCTCACAGGGATACAGACATATCTAGAAACATAGATTTTCACACAGAGATGTGAATCATTGGTGACTTTAAACCTCATTTCCTTGAGGCAAAGACCAATTAGGAGCAATTTCATCTTGTCAGTTAAACTGAGGAAAATCTATGATGAATCTTCAAAATTAAGCCTGCCTATAATTTAACCTGAAAATGCTGAAAATTGTAGCTTACAGTAGTAATAAATGTACCTGGTATTCAGGGCATTAGCACAGATTTTTCTTTATTGGTTATTTTTTAGCTTGAGCTTATGCTCAGTAAAACATGCTGTCAAATCTGACTAATGCCACTGATGTTTATCATTTATAGTGCAGAAGGATAGAAATAAAAAAGATAAAATACTGCATTTACTTAGTGATATTAAATGGTCAGTAGCTGATTATTGCAATAATCATTCTTCAGATAACGCTTACCCATGAGTTTGGGTATTTCATAACAGATCCTCAGCCTCCTGGGGGAGTGTCCCACTCATTAGAGATGTAAAATATGCTGTGAAACTTGATAACTCTAAATTTCCTTCATTGGTCCTTGTGTAAAAGAGCACTTGCTCCGGGTACTGAGATATTTTGTACCTACCAGAGCAGCAGGTGAGATTTTGACATGATCAGACTTGGTTTCAGAAACCCAGCTGCGCCTAAAAAGGGAATTTGGCAACTATGTTTATGGCCCTGAGTCTTGTCCTTTTTGCCTGAAGGAAAGACCTAAATAGATCTGGGAAGGGAGGTACTGAAGGCAGCTGGCAGATATTTTGAGAAGCAGAGCATCCTAACTGTTGGATGTGAGCCCTTCAATCCCTTCCCGGATTTGGGTCACAATTCATCTCCTACTGCTACAAGACATAATTTCAGAGGGGGGGAAAGCTACTATGTATGCATATAGAGCTTGTGGGTTTCTTGAATCTTGGGAGCTACTATGTTTTGGGGCCTTGTAGCAAGCTGTTCATTACATACTTGCAAATTCAAGTTCTTTTTTCCCCATATCTGATATTCGATTTACTGACAGGTGGAAATAGAAATGTAAGATATCTAACTGCTTAGAAGCCCTTTAGGGTTTCTGCTAGCTGTGGGGATGGGGGTAGTGGTTTCTGCTGCCATGGCATGCAGATCTCTGCCCATTATTAGATACAGCAGGGTTTGGAATTAGCTAGTTAAGGAGTCTTTTGCTCCTAAGGGTTAATATTGCTATGTCTGCCTTCTCCTGGGGAAGAAATCTGCCTGGTGTGGGTGAAGAGAAAAATGAGCAAAATATGGATGTCTTGGTCAGAGAACAGTGATTAGTTCCTCATTAAAGAGACAGAGAGAGAGACACTGTAACTATAGTAACCGCTGCATATATGATCCTCTACCCACCTCATTGTAACCCACGTGGTTACAACAAAGATTTCAAGCTATTGTTACTAGTTTGTACAGCCATTCCTCCAGCTGAAGAGTCACATAATAAATGCTTTTCAAATATGCATATATACATATATATGTATTTTTATATTCACACACAGACTCAGAGAAACTGAGTTTCCTTATGATTAGATAAACAGATGGATAAAACCATTAGTATAAATACCCATCAGTGGTATTTGTAATATTTTTTTCTTGTTGACTAATAGAAAAGAAATGCCATAATGACTCAGGAAACACATCACCATTTAAGAATACTTGTATCTGTGTATATATTTCTATGCTCTGAGGTATTACATGCTTAATTTTAGCTTCTTCTTTCTAATAAAATTCCATTAACATTTAAAATTTGAGTTAATGAAGTATGTCTCGGAAATCCTGCTGCCTATATCAAAGCATGTTTCTGATCTCTCTCAAGTTGATGATGCCATTAACATGTTCCACTGCACTCCTCACCTGGCTAACTGCATTAATGCATGACACTGCTCACCTACTTGGAATGGAATGACTAACATTTAGCCCACTGATATGATCAAGCATAAATCTGAAAAAGACAAATTGCTGGCAAATGTTCTCCCTTTGAAGGAGGTCCTGGCAAGGTTTACAAAATTCATCCTCCTCTATCTGGCCAAAATATCCTGCTCTTTACTAAAATTAAAGGACAAATGCGAGTTAAACCGAATGCCTTAGCAAATCTTGTATTTTATGGACTTTTAGCTAGAAGTTCTGAGAGCTTTCAGTCAGCAGAACTGAATGTCTTTCTTTGGTTTGAAATGACGTTTCTAAATAGCAAGTCCTTCCATTTACTTCTGATAATGAAACCACTTAGCTGTAATAGTTCTATCAGCATTAAGGGGACCAAATTCCAGTTGAAATCTACCAAGAAAGTCTTTGCTCATGTGAGGGGATACTATAGCACTGAAATGCCAGAGACGGTCAAATACATTTCTAAACAATTTCTTTTTACAACAGAGGAGTCTAAGTCCAGCATCCTAGTCTCACCATCATGAGTATACTTCCAGTCACTGAAATGGGGGGGGGTTTATGGGTCACAAGACCTATTCTGATAGCTTTTTTAAACTTTTAGACTGGTTAAGTGAAAAGTGTTAATTTTTTACTGTTCTCAAACAAGATCCTGCATGTTTTCTCCCTGTCTTTATCTTTTAGAGTGAAGAAAATCCTTTCACCTCAGTGAAATATCTCCACTAGCCTGAATACCAAGGCAGAATTTTACTGAAAGGTGAGCTCCACTGAAATTTCTTCTGTTTCCAATAAGGTAGAGATTTCCTTCTTTCTTGAAGAAAAATCAGGCTCTTCAGGGTCAGGACCTTCCTGACACAGCTTCTGGGCATGGATTGCAACTCACCTTTTGTAGCTACAGGGCCATGCAGTGAGTTGTCCTGGCCCTCACAGTGAACACTGGCCACAGTGACTTCTGGGACATTTAGTTTGCTTTTCTTGCATGTCTCCTGCTCTGGGAGCATGTGGAGGCTGAATTTTCTGGGGTATCCAAAATGTTCAGCATATCCAGACATTTGCAGACCATAGTGGATAACTGATCCCGTTATCACAGAGAAAAACCTGTACGTGTGAAATCTGCTTCATCACACCAGGGCTCTGTTAGGTTTAGACTGAGGTGCTTTGGTTTCCTAGAGCCTCCTCCTGGTCACATTGCATAACTTCTTCCCCAGAGATGCTTCTTGCCTAGGTGTGCAAGAAACAGCAGCAACTCTGAGCAGGAGGGTGCTGGCAGGTGAAAACCAAGGAGCCCTGCATTATCTGTCTTTAAAAGCTACTTCAGAAAAGGTATGTGAAAGACTGTATGTGGCCTGTAATTACTTCTTGTCAGAGTATGTCAGAAACAACCAAAGAAGCTCTTGAGATATGTTGCCTTAGGTTCTTGTAACACAGAAAAAAGGAATTTGTGACACAGTTCTAATTTGTTGTTTAGAATACAGTTAACTTTAAACTTGTCAAAATTTTAAAAAAAACCCTACAAACCCATCTCATGTTTCTATTATATTTGAAGCACAGGATGTCAGCCTGAGCATCTTGGGAGAGCTTCAAAGTTTTTGTCATTCTATAAATGCAGTGGTATTTTCAAGTGTATCATGAGGTACTAGCAGGTACATCTTTTTCTTTTTACCTTTGAAATGGAACAATACTTTCTGGGATATTTCAGAACACAGAACAGGCATTCCTTAATTTCTGCAATACTTTTTGTAATTATTAGTATTTTCTTTTTCATACTGCATGAATTTTCTCATTCATTTCTTCCCCTCTGAGATCAGTCAATGGACAAGTAAACACCTAGAATGTCTTTTTGTCTTTGCATATGAAGTAGTAGGGTGAAATACCTTTTCTCTACAATGTTCTGGTAGGACTTAAAATTATCCATATCCCACCTGATGTCAAAAACTGTTTTATATTTGTGCAACTTCAGTCTCTGGAACAGGGAAGCAGAGTAGTGTTCATTATGATTATGTGCATGTACAAAATAAACACTTGGAGCAAAGTTATGGCATCAGCTAGTTGAGCCTGGCATTTAGTTACATCTCTAGAGCTGAATTACACTACCTTTTTTCCATTAAATGCTGAATCTCAAACCTAGTTTTATTGTCTATGTTCTACAATGTAATTGGACTTAAAGATCGTAATACAACTTTTCCTGCCATTTGCAGGGAAGGATGGGGCAAGGAATAGAAAAATCATGCAGATGAAGAGACTGCTGTTAGCAGCAGAATTTTGATTTTTTTTGATCATGGATTGGTTTATCTGCCACTGAGTCTCCTGGCGACATATGGGTTCCACCTGTTTCAAAGTGGGAAAAGGAATCTTACCTTAAGGGTTAGCAGGGCTTGTGGCGATAGGTTTAAACCAGATTTGAATTAGGCTGGAGAACAGGAGGCTCAGGGAGGAGCCTTATGATTCTCTATGACTACCTGAGAGGAGGAGGTAGTGAGGTGGGGGTTGGTCTCCTCTACCAGGTAGCAAGTGACAGGATGAGAGCAAATGGCCTCAAGCTGTGACCAGCAGTGGTTTGGGTTAGGTATTAGAATTTTTTTTTTGATGGGAAGGGCTGCAAAACATTGGAATAGTTTGCCCAGGGAAGTCCTGCAGTCACCATCCCTGTAAGTATTAAAAAAATGTGTGGGTATGGCACTTGAGGACATTAGTGGCAAACATGGTGGAGTTATTAGGCTAATGGTTGGGCTTGATGATCTTAAGGTCTTTCTCAACCTTGTTGATTCTACGATTCTATGGTTCTAACTTGTTACTTACACCAAATTATCTTCAGAAATAAAGTTGTTAAGTTTTGTTTCCCAGTCCCTTGAATTTCCTTTTTATTGTTTCAGTTCGTTTAAGTATTTTATTTTATTATTTTATTTTATTTTATTTTATTTTATTGAATGTTGTTTTGTTTGGTTTTTTTGTTTGTTGTGGTTCCCAGTTACATGCTTGCACTGCCTACTCTTCTGTTCATTGTCAGACGAAACAGAATAGGGTCTGCTTGCTGAGATAGGTACAAGGTGTGAACTTGCCCTTGGTCCTGGTACAGTCAGCCTCTTGAGCTAAAAACATTAAATATAAACTTAACTCTATGATTAGGTCTGGGTAGCTTATGTAAAACAAACTGGTTGTCTCAATTTCCAAAGGATATGTGGCACAATAAAAGAGAAAATAGGAAACTAATGCTTTTTATAGTAGTAACTTGAAACCTTGATCCAGATTCCCTTAGCTTAAATGCTTCATTCAGCAAGATATATAAAGAAGGCTTGTCCTTAGTTTCACTTGAGCCAAGCACAATTCAGCCTCTAGTCCTTTATTTCTTTTCACCTCCAACCTCTTCTTTCAATATTATTTCAAAAAGCAGTGAGTCAACTCTTACTCTAAAATAACCATGACACTCAGATGGGAACAAGAACCTAATAGTGTCTAGTGTTTAAAATACTATTCAGGAGTCCCATTTACACTGTAGTATTTAACTTTCTGGGTCTTGAGGTGAATCTTGGCAAGAACTCCTTACACAAGTTAAAATATTTCTGCAGACCTGTTGTCAAGCATATTTTGTGCTAGTTTGGGATTCTTGGAGACTATTCCTCAAGTCAGAACATCTTGTTATTGCTTTACCTTCCTTATGCCTCAATATGATCAGAGAACTTGAGCAGCTATGAAATACTCCAATTTTGGTCAGAGCCCTGGAAGCTATTTTCAGCCTCAGCTGATATTTCTGGTCCCTTTGCCCCACTGGGGTCTTCTGTTTGCCATGGCTGCAGTTGGGCTGCATTCCATTACTGCAAGTGACCTCTGCCATACTGGCCACTTTGCCAAGTGGGAGGTAGCACATTCACAAGGCAGACACCCAAATGCTGAGCTGTGCATTCCCACAATGTTTTCAGTATCAGCTCTTTCCCCTCCCTTCCCGAAAGCTGGCATAACTTTGCAGCGCTCCCAACATTTTCAGCCAGACATAATAAAAGGGTAGAGATCTCCAAGACATGACATTGGTCCTAGTTTTGTAGATGGCTGGTGAGAGGGGTAATATTTAGTTTTCCCTCTGACAGAAAGTCTGGACCTTCCTGGCTTCTACCTTCTCTTTGCTTCACTTATCACCCAGTACAATGTGGGATAGAAATCATATAAATATGGGCTGCTTCTTTCTCCATACACAGAAGAATAGATTTCATGAGTTTTCCTGCTCAGAAATGATTTGTAGCTTTCTGTATTAAAATGGCAGTTTCTTGGCAAGTTGTAATCCAGAGCAAATTTTCTGATAACTTTTTTCTGAAGTCATGGAAATTCTCAGCCTTGATTGACATAGCGGTGAACAACTGCTAGCACCAATGAAACAATGTCACAGGGACCCTTGGAAAATATGGATTGCACAGCATGAAATCAGGATATACTAGGAGAACAAAAAACATTCTCATCTGAAAAGTCACTAAAGTGAAACAAAATTTGACTTTAAATAGAAATATGAAGACTTAGAACTGTAATGGGCCTATTTCAGAAGAGAAAATAAAATGGTGACGTTTCATGTGAGGCACTGTAAAGGTGGCAGAGGTTTATTGAAAGATGCTCTTGAACTTTAGTAGTTACACTACGGAGGCTGCAGGCCATGAGGCTACAGTAATGACAGAAAACTTGAAAATACACAGCAAAATTCACAGATGCACCATTCCTAACTGAGTAGCAGTAAATGTTGTCCTAAACAAAGTAGAAGCATATGTACTGTTTACCTGCATATACTCTGAAAAAAAAATTACTTATATGTATTTTACATATCTTTGTCATAAATACACCTTTACAAAAAAGTGGAAGACAAAGTGGAAGAATAGTAAAATATCATGTAACAGAGTAAATTGTAAATTGAGTGAACAACTGGAAGATGAAAAAAATCTATATAAAATGTAGTATAAAAAGCAACATTCCTGTATGTCCCAGATTAGCTTTATTAACATTAAAATTCTCATGCTGTAAGAGATGTGCTATTAGAAAATAGTCATGATGGGAAGAAGAAAACATAGAAGGTTTTTTTTTTATTTTAAAACAAATTTAATAATATTAAATAAGAATGGACAAATCATGTAACATTTTAACATGAATCATTGTAGCCTTTTGGATAGTAATGGATTAATGACAGTGCACAGGAATATTATGTCTTAACATTAGAACTGCCATATTCTGTTTAAGATGTTTATAAACTAGGTAATAAAGACATTTGAGCATCAAATATTCTAAGGTTTTGGTAAAGTCAAGTCCTTCATTCCAAAATGCTTCCAAATACTGTTTTTTCAGGTGGGATTACTGGCAAAATCAGTAACACAAAATCAGTCTAAGCTTTAAGACATATAACAGTGAACTTTTTCTGCAGCAATGAGTAGTAAAATAGTTATAGTTTGCAAAAAATAATATATGTGTGTATGAAAATGAAATAATTTTACAGATTAATGATAAAATGTAATTATTTTATTAAATAATTAAATCAATAATAACAAAATAGTTAATCATTAAATAATCAATGATTAAATTATTAAATTGTAAAAAAAAAACCCCAACTTGTTTAAGAATCTGTATGTAGTGATTAATGAACTTGTTAGGATAAACATTAAACATGTTTTAGTGGACTTTTATATAAACAGCTACTTTAAATCATCTGATGCTTGTAATGTGGAAATGTATGTCTTGAAGAAAACCAGGAGGTCCCTTGGACACCTGTGAGTGCTGAGGTCTCTTACCTTTGTGTACACTGTCACTGTGTAATGTAAGAAGCATGAATTGCATTCACCCTAAGTTTATTTCATTCGTTTGTTTACAGCTGGCTCAGGATCCTCTTTTTCTATGGAAATACAGGCATATCAATTCTATTTAACTCCCTGAACTCTGCTAAAATGGTCATTATTTTTCTCTATATAATTGCACCATAGTACAGATTAAATCTGTTTAACTAAATCATGTAAATTCTTAGTAATACCTCCATTTAAAGTGATAAGTGAGGGTAATAATACTTCCTAATCACAACTTCATAATCACAGTCATAACTTTTAGACTTTCAAAGTGTGGTCAGTAATGCAGTGATGAAGCACAGTACTGTTCCTCATCATCTATGGCTTCAAATTTTACCTACAACTGATGCTTATGACTAGACTAGAACTGCTGCATCCACACCTGGTGGAAACACCTTCTCACAGTGGATTTCTGCTTCCATAGCCCTTAAACATTCACCATACCATGCACTCATATGGCCTTCATTTGTGTTTGTCCGAGTAGCAAATGGCTTATTCTTATGTGATTTAAAGCATGGCACCTACAGTCAGCCATGGCGGGAGTGGAGATTATTTCCAGTAGAAGAGAAATTAATATATTAGTGCTTCAGAGTTTTCCTGTCATTTGCTTGAGGGAAGTAAAAGCCCTACCAAATTTCTAAATAACCAGCAACACTAAAAACCAATGGTTAAATTGTGCTTGCGGTTCTTGTTTTGACATGTTCCCTATCCCACTTCCTTCTACAAGCAATGGGCTTAGATTGCCTTAAAAAGATTATCTAGAAAGCATCACAATTCTCTCTTTTGCATATGGATATTGTCTAGTACTGCAATGATAGGACCTGAGAAATGTGTATTTGTTAATAACAGCTTAATAAGCTACTCTCTCAGAAAATTAATTAGTCAGTCTCTGGGTTAAAATATTTTTTTTTAAAAAACACACATCGATAAATCCTTTTCATGGTGTTTCTTTGGGTAGATATTAGATGATGATGTCATATTCAGTGCTGCACTCTTTTGCTAATGATTGCATTGGATCAAGGAGGACACTAACAATTACAAACTTGTCAGAAGCAAGAAAGTAAGTAGCTGAACCAATGCTTGAACTGTAATTAAAAAGAGCCCTGTAGCTAACAAGAAAATTGTGACAAACGAAGCAAGAAATTGCTTGTTATCTGTTGTGTCAACTACTCTTTGACATTAATATTTTTAGAATAAAAGAGTAATGAAAATCTTCTGTCATGTTTACAGTTGCAAAACTTAACAGTCATTATCATGAGCAAAGCTGAGGCTTGGGATGGGAAACTGACTAGGGGGAAAAATAAAAGGATAGTTTTCAATTATGCTTATCTATCTCTGATCAAAACAAAATAATCTTTCACTGCTAATCTATTAAGGACTTTGGCCTTTAGCTGCTGTCCAGTAGCTTTTGATTATCCTGTTGCAATCTGACCAGCAAGTGATTATGCAAGTTAGTACTGTGCATTGCTTTAAGTCTTTACTTAATATGTTTTACTTTAAAAACAGATTTAAGCTATTTCTCTCTTAATAAAGCAGGTTTTTTTGCAGACTACCCAGGTTGAAACTTTTGCTTACATTTGTCTTTTTGAAGTCTTATGAAAGCTAATCAAGAAATTAGAGTCCTAGTAATTCTTAGTTTGATTGTTAGGTGGTGTACTTGAATTATACCATGGCTATATGATGAAATTTGTCTCAGTAATATGTTGAATAATGCAGCTCTGAATTTGTTGGTATTATCAGCAGTGAGCTATAGAGATTAGTGAATGTTCACTCAGGCTTTATGAAGGCAAAGATGCTTCAGCAATGAGCTGAAAAAAACACTGGGGTGATTTTTAGGTTTGCTGTGTCAGCAGTCTACATGTGATGCCATGTCCCCCATCCTTAACAATGACAGCAACAACTGCTTAATGCCAGTCCCTGTGCCTTCTGCTCTGCCCTGGCCAGGCCTGAACCCAGGACCTGCCCCCAAGCCTGTGGACACTGTGGGCATGGTTCCCCCTCCCATCCATCAGGCAGGGTGATGATATTTGGCTGCTCAGGTGGGCGCTCTGAAAGCACTCTCCCATCTGCAGACTGCTCTTGCCATTCCTGGCTTGGTGTGCTGAGCTACTCCTCTTGTCTCAGAGCTTCTCTCAAGTGAATGGTATTCCTGCACAAGGTAGCTGCAAAATCTCTGCAAGTCTGTCTCGTGCATGTGTGTGCATTCAGTATGCTGAACATCTGAATGTAATATTTTACCTTATTAGGAGTGAGCCTCGATCTGTTCCTATTATCAGACACTGAAAATCTTGATGTTACAATTTTCTGACAAAACCAAAAGAAAAGTATTTTCATCTCCTTTGTTCTTTGCCAAAAGCATTTAAGTAATTTTATCTGAAAATATTCTACCAAGACAATCAATTGCCACAAGAAAGCTCTTAGACATGAGTGATTAGTGACTAGAGGTGTTGATAAGCTTTTAATTATTTATTTTGTAATTACTAGGATTTACTTGTAAAAGGGGTAAGAGTAACATAGCATTTATTATAAACCTCAAGGCACTATTAATTAGGCAAATTTCCTTAATGGATTTAGTGTTAAATATTTTTATTCATCTATTTGTTTTATACATGTGACAAAATAAATGATGATAAATGCATATGTTTAGCTTAGATTACTTGTATCATCATACTAACAGAGATTCCTACTGATGGATGATGCATATAGCATAATACATCCTTAACCACAATTTTTTTAGCACAGCTCTCTGCACTGATCTTGCTGAGAAAGGATGTAAAAAAATGTTAAAACTATTTAAGAAGATAATCTCTGCCACCATCCACTGGCCTGGCAAGACATCTTCATCATCAAATTTGCATTAAAAAAGTGAAGGCTGTTATTTTTTGCCAGACTTCCCTTCTCCACTGGAATTCCTCTGGAAATTTACATGAGAAATTCCTGAGAAGCTGCAGTGGTAATATTCTGCAGCCATTGTATAATTCCTGTTAGTCTTTAATACACTTTAGAGTTGTGTAAAATCAATGTGTGTTGTTACTGATTTAGTTCACCCCTCTACCCTGGCTTACAGTTTCCTACTTTACCCTTTTCCCTCCTTGAATAATCAGCAATATCCTGGGGAAAAAAAAAATCTGCTGAGTGAAATATTTAGAGGACGTGGAAAAAAATCTGTCTAGAAATGAAAAGTAAGAGGCCATGATTTTTAGTGTAGTGTTTTGAATGATCATTTGATCATAGCTGATGCATACATGTGCTGGGAAGGGATACCAGTCAGCAGAAAAACTCATAAGAAAAGTCAGTAGTTTAAATTTGAAACTGAGCAAAATTTAAATTTGAAATGAAATCAGTGAGGCCATTTGTGGCCCAACAGTTGCAGATCAAAATGATATTATAGTCTTCACAGCAATTAAAAGGTGACATATAGTGGCCTATTTATGCTACTGTATGTCACTACAGAGACTTAGAACATTCTGAGTGTGAAATTCTGTTGAAATTAAGAAATAATACCAAGGGTTCCTGAATTGAACACTTAAGGTTGTTTTATGCTGTGCTTGTGCTGTTCCATGGATAAACAAATGCTCAAATTATGCTATATTTTACCATATAACAATTGCTGAACTCTTTCAAAACAGAGCAATCTGTAAAATAAAACCATTTCTGTCATAATTGTACTTTGTTTTCCTTAAACATTTTGACAGTGTAATTTATCTCCTAAGTGCCAATGTCCAGGAAAAAAAAATCTGTTTGCTAATCTCTTTAGTTCTAGGGTTTAATGTGATGTTAATAATCATGCCCACAACTTGCATAGATTTAGCAAAGGCATGAATCACAGCACAATTATATCTCAGTGAATTGAGGAATTTGTAAGCAAGCCAAAGTACTTAGCAGTTCCTGCTGTAAAAGTAGTATAAGAATATGGTACAGTGTTTCCAGATGCAGTTCTATTACAAGCTGCAACAAGAAAAGTCAAGGGGAAAATTTCATATTTTTGTGTGAAAGAAAAGAAGCTGTTCATGATGGGGTGATCTTAGTAGCCACAAAATAGTTTCGCTTGAGGAAAGAACAATAGAAATGCAATTATTAAATATAGAAACAGGAAATTCTAGTCTAAAACTACCCTGTAGTGATGCACATTTGAAGGGTGCTTTATCCAGGTTGCACAGTAATTATTAGTTGCCTTATCTCACTACTGCCTGGCTTTTTATTGGTTGCCTTATCTCACTACTGCCTGCCTGAAAGAAGATTTATTGCCTTCAAAGATTGGCAGTGTCCTGGGAACTTGTGCAGGCTTCTGTCCTGCTGGAGGGAAAGGGAAAGGCCTGGCAGAGGAGGGGTGGGGAGATGCTGTTATACCCTTTCTTTGTCCTACAGAAAGGTAACTTATAGGAAACAAGGTCTGAGGACCTGGGGAGGCTGTCTAGTCTGGCACAGCTGAAATAACTTGGCCAGTGCTTTACAACTGAATTATGAGCTTCCCTTTGGCTTTCCAGGTTAAAGAAGGTAATGGAGTATGCCCTGTGCCTCAGTTGCTATGGAAGGGGCCTGTGGCTCTGGCCTCCAGGGTAAAGCAGGGAAACTCTGATTTATCCAGTTCTTCTGGCCCAAGAAGTACCAATAATGTATAAATAGTTCCTGACAGATGTTTGCATGATGTGGTCTCAAAAACTGCTAGTGATGGAGATTTCTCTATTTCTAGGATGACTAACTTAGGAAAATGATCACAATGTTTAAGGCTAGAAATACATCTCTCTTGATCTCCAGACCAAATCCCCCAGGTGCAGTATAAGTCTGTTTTTCCTTAACCTTCCTTCAATGGACACAGAAACAGAATGATCTACTCTCCTTACAAGAAGATTTTGCATATCAGAAGGATGCTCAGTCTCCCTCTAGCTTTTTTCTCTTCAAACTAAGTAGCTGCAATTAATTCAATCATTCCCTATAGGATATTTTGTAGGCCCCCTCATTATTTTTCTTGTCTTCCTCTAGGTTCTCTCCAGCTGATCAATGGATTTCTTGAAACTGATACTCTGTGGGAAGCAGCAGTGCTGAACAGAGCAAATTGGATGCCTTGTCTACAGCCCCTTTTTTCTATATATGTATCAGGACACAAAGACAGCTCCTAGATTGATATTGTTGGGTACTTAATTACTAGGTCAATAGACTTTCTTCTTGTGTTTGGGCAGCTCATCCAATCTAAGAACAAATAGAAAGTACTTCCCCCCCGGAAAAAAACCCAATAATTTCAAAAATTTCTCAAGATTGATTTTGAATTTCAAGAATTGATTAAAAATGTCACCCAAACTTCAGTGGAATCAAGCTGGAAAACATCAGTCTGTTATACTTGTGCAGTTAAAATATACATCCTGCCTTCCCACATGTTTACAGATCAAGTCCTCTACACAACTGACATATCCATACCATAATTATGGGCAGTGAAAGCAATAACTATACCACTATTAACCACCTTTATCATAAAATCATTTAGGTTAGAAAAGGGCTTTAAAATCATTGAGAAAACCTAACCTAAATCCTGTACAGTTTGCTCCTGCACACCTGTTTTATTATATTCTGTTTTATTATATTCTTAGAGGGGTTTTAGTACAAAGGGCATCTTCTGACTAATCTTCTAACTGTTGAACTGCACAGAGAAGCCAGATGTGGTCAAAATATTTAGAATAGTTCTTAAGTAGATTTGAATATTCTGGACCAAACTCTGTTATCTTTTTCATACAAATCTTCATCTGTATGTTAGTAAAGTACCTAGTAACTTAGTAGATGTGACCTTTTTTCTTGCTCTTGTCTTCTGGACTATTATTTTACTTTGAATGTTTGATAAAACATTCAGCAGAGCCATATTTTGCCTGTCACTTTCTCTTTGTGAATGTTCTTTCATTACTTCCTTGAGTTTCCTGCTCTGTTTACTTCTGTCTCTATAATTCATTGCAGTCTTTTTGATAGTCTTTCAAATTTTAGGAAGCATCAGCATATTTTCTCTCTTTTTGTTCAGTGACAGTTTGTCTTCAGCTGAAGTCAGATGATGTCTCTTCATTGCTGATAATATTTGTTACATTCATTTCTGTTGTCACTATTTCTTAGCAGATAGGCCAATGCTAGGAGCACGGTAATAAACTGCCACCATTAGGCATTAGCTAAGTCATAATGCAATAATCTGATGATGGAAATAATATTCACTGCTTGATGAATCAGAGATATCTAGAGGCTTTTCTAATTCTGTAAGTCATATCCCATATGCATTGTAGTTTGTTGAGGCGTATACAGTGATAAACAGAATCATTCTTTAATAGTGTTAGGGTGACTGTGGATTATTTTCTTTTTTCTCTTTAAGGTAAGATGGCATCAGTATTTTTCCTTCCTTTGTTGGTTAAGAGCTTTCTGGTAGTGGAGCTTCTCTGTGTATTTAAGTTAGCAGAAACATTTACCCTCTTCTCATCTATGCTATGTGCACTACCAGTAAAGAAGCAAATAAAAATTTAGAGGAGGAGAATGGTTGCAGCAGTAACTTGGAACTGCCTAAGGACAAATTAATTGGGCTTTAGTACCTCAGATCACTTTGTAACAAGACTTTTTGATTTTCAGAATTCATAGTTCAGCAGAGAATCTCTACTGCTTAGACACATCTTAGCAGTGTGGGTGGTGCATACAGTGTAGATGGTACCTACATACAACAAAATACAGTTGTAAAGGAGGAGTCCTCCAGAACCTTCTCTTTCTGTTGTGCCCTGAGCAGTCTTGCAGCTGATGTGGCTGAGCAGCTGGGTACCAGCCATACTTTGAAGCTTCTGTGAGATCCTCAGGTCACTCCACCTCTCCACCTCCAACAAAAGCTCCCTCACAGACATAAACTCTAAGCACCAGAAGACTTACATGGGATCAATAAAAGCCTTGAGTTCTATGGAAGTGCCTTTCATATTAAGTTGTTTTATCTGGTGGTTTTCTTCCGTGCTCATCCAGTGCTTATTTTAATTGCAATTCAATAGGTAAGGGGCTGGGAAACAGGCAGAAATACCTTCCTGGCTCTGTAGGGTTCCTGAAAGAATAACTCTGAGATGTGACTTGCCAGTGTTGAACATTTTCTTAAGTCTCAATTTTAGTTGTTATGACACATTCAACACCTCTCTTCAGTCTTCCAGGCAAAGCATGCAAAAAACTGTATTGGGTGATCTATATAGTTTACAGCAAATAGCATCTAAATTGGATACTAGAGTGAATAGACTCTGGTTTGTTGGCAGAGTATTACCTTTTTCCCCATATGTAATGTCTGATTTGCTAACAAAACTGAAAGAAAGGCTCTAATTGTAATTAAATAAAATAGGCATGAATGGCGTAAAATAGAAGTGTAACACAAATATGTAAAGCAGAAATATTTGTCACTGTTTTTGTTCTTTTCATTCTTCCCAAAGATGTCATAACCCGTCAGACTGTGGCCATTTGTCTGATTTGAAAATCTTTCCTTTCAACAAAAAGTGAAATGTTTCCATGGAGATCAGCCAGAGATAGCCAAATGACGAACTTCTTGGCTGTACTTTCAGTTTGGTTTCTATGGTTTCCAGACAAGGAGGGGGTAATGTGAAGTCTCTGAGCTTTCTTTCTTTCTTTCTTTCTTTCTTTCTTTCTTTCTTTCTTTCTTTCTTTCTTTCTTTCTTTCTTTCTTTCTTTCTTTCTTTCTTTCTTTCTTTCTTTCTTTCTTTCTTTCTTTCTTTCTTTCTTTCTTTCTTTCTTTCTTTCTTTCTTTCTTTCTTTCTTTCTTTCTTTCTTTCTTTCTTTCTTTCTTTCTTTCTTTCTTTCTTTCTTTCTTTCTTTCTTTCTTTCTTTCTTTCTTTCTTTCTTTCTTTCTTTCTTTTCTTTCTTTTCTTTCTTTCTTTTCTTTCTTTCTTTCTCTCTCTCTCTCTCTCTCTCTCTCTTTCCCTTCCTGCCTTCCTTCCTTCCTCTACATCTTTCTCTCTCTTTCTTTTTCTTTCTCACTTTTTTCTCTCTCTTTCCCTCTATTTTCTCTCTTTCTCTCTTCCACCCACCTAGATTTTTGCATGTTAAAGGTTATAAAGCAAGTTGTGTGGGCCCACAACAAGCAAGGGTAATCTTGGTCTTTGAAAAGCCTTACATAGGTCAATTGTGCTGTTTTACATTTCCCCTTATTCTAAGTTAAAGAAATAAAGTGCTAACTTTCTTAGCATTCTGAGCAAAGTTATAGGGAAAATAATTTTATAATGACTACATTTACCTTGAATGTGCACACAATGAGAAAATGGTAAAAGGATTGACACTGCATACTTCTTTTTAAAGGGTACAAAAACTAACAATGAAACACTGCATCTTGGAAATATCTCAAGGCCTTCAGAATAAGAAACTCTGCAGGTCTCACCAGCAATACTAAATGGACTGGAGAAATTTAGGTATTAGAGTAGTAAGCAGGGTAGCTAATGGATTTCTATACAGTGTCAAGAGAACTCCATAAAACAAAAGAAAACTGTCACCTTGACATCTAAATTCTCATCTTTCACTCTGCACACAAAAGTTGTTTTCTTCAAAAAGTATCACATGGTTGTTTGGAACTGGTAAATACATCCTTTCCATGCTACTTCACAGAATGTTGCAAAGAACACATTCCTTCTTCATAGATCCAAAGCGTGTTTTCCTCTCCATCCTGTTTCACTGTTTCTGCCTTTCCCAAGTACAGTAACACAAACTTATTTCCACTTCTCAATTTTTTGAGGGCTAACTCAATTCTATCCTACCATCTCTGCCATGTTTCTGAGAAGGCAGCTTTTGCCTCAAATTGCATCCTTCTTTTTCTGGCTTCCTTGCAGAAAAAAATTATGACATCGCAGAAAGAGTCTTAAGTAATAATGAAGAAAACAAGATGTGTTGCTATTGCTATTTGGAACTCTCTGAAGTGAGGACTGAATAAAGCTTGATGACTTACAAAGGCTCTTATATCTGCCCACTCTGCAAAATATGTAACACTCTGCAAAATTACCTGTTCATGCTGTCTCCAAACAGGAAACTGATGAAAAATGAAGTATAGCACACAACCTGCTGTGATGCCTAAACCCATCCTTTCCAAAAAAACATACAAGAAAGAGTAAACAGCAGGAACTAGTTTAACAATTCAAGCTACCTCCTTTCCATTGAAAAGCCTGGTTAAAGAATTGAAAAGCTGGCCATGATCCATCAACTTCCGTGGTTCTCAATTAAAAAAAATAAACAAAAAAGGTAAAAACCCCCTTAAATAACAAACACAGGGCACAATAAATATTGAAAATAAGATCACAGAATATTATTCAGACATAAAATCTCTTATTTCTAAAAGCTTTGAAAAGCATTTGAAATCTGCAGAACACAGATGGTTGGTGGTAGCAGAATTAGAGAAAGAGGCCAGAAGGCATCACCAGCCTGACCTACAGTAAATTAGTGAGGGGACTATGGTACCTTAAACATGTGCAGCAAGGGCAGGTGGCAAGTGCTGCTGCTTACCCTCCAACTGATTCCTGGTCACTGTTCTGCTAGTGAAAGGAGATGGGGAGATGGGAATAAGCCTTGTAAAAATGGCACAGGGAAGGCAGTCCACTTCCACTTAAGGCAGTCTCCCCTTAAATTGTTGTGTATGACTACAATACTGCAACCAGCTGCAAGAAGATGAAACAAGCAGTGGGAATCTGGTACAATTGTTGTCTTAAATACCCTGAGGTCAGATGCAGTTTGCAGAAGCATTGCCAGGGGAATTATACTGAAATTGGTCTGTGTGGTATGAGATCTGATTAATGCAAACATCTAAAATATTCATCCTTTACTTTGAGATCACTGTATGAATAGATTTTTTTAGGTAATGAAATGTAATTTTTATCTTGATTAAGTAATAAAAGACTAGTTCACTGATGTCCATTTGTAAAGAATGACAAAACAGGGTTTCACCTACATAACAATTCCTAATTGTGTGCAGTACAGAGTAGAACTTCTTACTGGCTTGCAGAATAGCATCTTAACTCTCGTAGAAAAAATTCTCCATGACAGAAAATATTTTCCCGGAGGGTACAGACTGCATGTTGCTTAGTGGATTAGCTTTCAGTGAAGACTGTGCATTGTGTTACTCATTGCCATTACTCTGATTTTCTTTAGTTATATCATCTGTAAAGAATGATAGATAATTTTCATAAGTTTTTGATCATCAAACCAGTATTAGTTGAGATGTGGTCCATGTGCCAGTTGTACTTTATAGTAAAACTCCTGCCTTTTACAGTGTGATTCTATTGCCATTGCCTGTGTGCATCTAAGAACTGTCTGCTATTTTTGTGTCTGGGAAGGGGTCACAGAGCTGAAATACTGTGGTGTCAATCTCTGCTGCTCTCATTTCACAGAATTATAAAATTGCTATGGTTGGAAAAGACCTTCAAGATCACCTAGTCCAACTCTAAATTTAACACTGTGAAGTCCGCCACAAAACTATGTCCCTGAGTGTAACATTTATGTCTTTTAAATACCTCTAGGGACAGTGATTCAACCTTTTCCCTGGCCAGCCTGTTCCAATGCTTGACAACATTTTGGGAAGGAAATTTCCCGAACAGTCAGTCTAAACCTCCCCTGGAACAACTTGAGGCTGCTTGTTCTTCTGTCACTTTTTACTTGGGAGAAGAGACTGTCTTCCACTTGGCTACAATCTCCTATCAAGCACTTGTAGAGAGTGATAACATCCCTGAGCCTCCTTTTCTCCAGGCTAAACACCCCCAGCTGCCTCAGCCATTCCTCACAGGACTTGTGCTCCACACCTTTCAGCACCATTGCCCTTCTCTGGACTTGCTGCAGCACTTCAATATCCTTCTTGTACTGAGAGGCCCAGAACTGAGCACAGGATTTGAGGTGTGGCCTCACCAGTGCTGGGTACAGGGGGACAATCACTGCCCTGGTCCTGCTGGCCACACTATTGCTGATACAGGCCAGGATGCCATTGGCCTTCTTGTCTTAACTGTGACATGCTGGCTCCTGCTTGCCACTGTCAGCCAGCACCCCAAGGTCCTTTATTCTGGCAGCTTTGCAGGTCTCTGCAGCAGTTTCCCTGCCGTGACCAATCACATACCTGCTGTGTGAAAAGCAATGCTTCTTTTTGACTCGTGCCAGATGTGCATCCTGCAACATCCATGACCTGCAAGGATGAATAGAGAAGCTAGCTGTTCTGCCTGCTCCCCCACACCACAGTCCCATGACTGATGCTGCCACACAGCAAGGATGTGACTGCACTTTGACTGGGTACTGGATGTGCAAATAATCGTGACAGAAGAGGGGGATGCAGCTTCCAGTGCAGCAGAAATAAATCTATGGCCACCCTCTGGCTGCAAGTGTAGGTGTCACTTCCCTCCTCTGCACATTTTTGATAAGTTGAAATAGAATTGCATACCATAAATTATCTACAGCAATCCACGTCTCCTCAGTTATACCTTTCTGCAGTGATCTCTGTTGCTTAGAAAAAGAGAATAAATTAACAAGCACGAGGGGTTTTACCTCTGATTGCAGCCCTGGGCTATCTCTCTGTTATCGGAACTTCACAGGAAAACTGTTGGTTTTCACCCTTCTGAGGAAATCTTTTCCACTTAAGCTCATGACTCTCCTTTGCCTCTTTTAATCTTGGCAGAAAGTCCTCCCCAACCTGAAGCTTAGCTAAACATGCTTGGAGATGTCTGCGAGAATACTTGAGTGTTATTCTGACAGCGTAAAAAAACAAGGAAAGACTTCTGTGGTAAGTCTGAATATCTGGCTTTTGAATAAAAAAAAGCTGGAACAAAAAAAAGCTTCAAGAAAACAAGCCTTATGTCATCTAGCTAAAATTTAAAGACAAAGTGATGTTAACTACATGATTTTGCTTAAAATCCCCAAAGGAATTCTCAGAGAGGTTGTGACCAGTGAAACCAGAAGAGCCTATAAAAACAGGTTTGTCTTTGTAAATTCCAAACAACAAAACTTTCTGATGGAAGGGAGAAAGAGGTGGAAAAAGCAAAACAAAACAAAACAAAACAAAAAAATAAAAGAAAAAAGAGGATAGAGAAAAAAGTTCTTAAACGTGCTGGGAGAGCTCTGTGATGTGCTGAGGTACTTCCAGCTTGTCCAGTACATATATTCCCCAACCTTGACTGCAAAATTAAAATGTTAGATCCCTCCACAAGTCTAGCCATCTCTTTCCAGCACAACTTACCATGCCACCTAACAAGCATACACTCACAATACTTTTTGCTGTAGACATCCAGGACACTGAGACTGTAGACTTTGCATTTTAACTCAGTCAATATCTGCACAAGAAGCTGCTAATTGCTGTAGAACTTGAGAAGCCTTAAGCAGAAATAATAGGTTGGCTTTTGAAAAGAATAGCAAAATATTTTTCTTTCTTTGCAAAATTACTTCCTAAAAGTATATAGCATGGTGCAGGAAATTAAAGGTCTTGAAGTCAATGTTCTGAGTCCTTTTAATATTGAAATTGAACAATGAAATTCAAAATTCTTAATTGGAATGCTTTGAAGAAGGTATATTTTCCTCTTTTACTGGATTTATCTGTTCAGGATATTACATTGAGACATCCTTTGTGTGAAAAAAAGTTATTAATGATTTGCTTTAACAGTTTTGTAGCTTAAAAATTTATTTTTATGAGCAGATATATCAAATATCATAGTAAAATCTGTCTCCCAAGCAGTCCCAACACAGTGTCTCCATTTGTATGGTAGCAGCAAGGCTCAGTCATATTTATTCCCATTTCATGCCTCCTTCAGAGGTCACCAGATCATTTGGCCAGTTTAGATAACCTGTCCAACTCAGTGAATTTACATCACACGGGACAGACAGCAAAGAGATGCTTTAATGTGGAGATTTTTCACTCTAAGAGCACAAGAAATGATGAAAGGGAGGATCACACAGGATGGGATGTTAAGGAGCGGTATGTGGTGTGAGGGGGTAGAGTGTGAGGTCTGAGAAAAAGTTATTTGTGATTAAAGAGACATACTGCTAACAGAAAAAGTATTATTTTGAATAGACATGGCAAAACAGGAAGGTAAAAATTTTGTCCAGACAAAAAAAGAGTCACATTGAGAGCAAAGAAGGAGGATGCAGTAGTTTTGAGACACTCCTGAAGGACTCATCTTTGCTAGAGAAAAGCTATTTTTAATACACATTGAAATTTTCATGTAATACAAATTGCATCTTTCTTCTAAACACACAAACTGGTCAAATTGTGTAGCGGGCTGTACCAAAGTTTCACCCCAATGTGAGTTAAAACTTGTGGTTTAATTTGGTGCAAGTGGCATCCTGACCTGATTTGACTGTTGCCTTCTCTTATTCCCATACACCGTTTTAGGACTTCCACCCACACCAGTAAAGATCCAAGTAAGCTCAAGCGTAAACTGTATTTTAGTTCCTGTGTTTGACCTGCTGTAAGTGTGCTGCAAACATGTCGGGAGGTTTTACTGAAGGGACATCTCCGTAGCTCTGCTTTGAGCCCAGGCTGTTAACGCTGGCGTGTGAGGCCTGCCGGGAAGCTGCTCCCCGTTCCCGCCGGGAGCCGCTCCCGCCGCGGCGCTGGGGAAGCAGGAGCTGCTTGCTGCCATCTATTGATAGCAGGGCGGAAGGTCGGGAGCCGCCGGCTGCCAGCCTCTGCTTCCAGAGGTAATGAGGTGAGATTGTTCTCAGTGACTGAACAAGCAGAAAAGGGTTTCAGTTTGATGCAGGGTGAGCGAGGCTTCTGCATAACCCAGTCTCAGCCCCGGGTCACGGCGTGTGGGGGTTCAGAGCCTCAGAGAGAGGGGAAAAGGGCCTCTGGGGCTTTGCCAGAGTGGATTTCACAGTGAATGACAATAAGAGTTAAAGGACTGACACAGAGATCATAATACTTGTAAAACAATAATTGTTGGACAGTTTGGAAGCACAGCAATCCCTTTTCAGGGCTGTACGAAAGACAGAGGACCACGAAGGCTCACTCGGGGAGAGCCAAGAGGAGAGCAGGACACTGACAGGAGCATCCTCATGGCGGCATGTGGGGGCTGACTGGGGCATGTGTAAGGGTGTGTAACGATGTGTAAGGGTGTGTAAGGGTGTGTAAAGATGTGTAAGGATGTGTGAGGATGTGTAAGTTTGTGTAAGGATGTGACTGACAGGCTCTGTAGCTTCACTGACCATGGACAGTATGCAGGGTGGCTCTGCAAACTGGGAGGGACCAGAGGTCTTCAGTATTGGGTATTCATATCAGTGGTGGGTGGGGAAACTCCTGAGTCAAACGACTCAGAATGCCTGAGCTGTTTTGCTTTGTTGTTGCCTGTGTGTTTTCCTTTTTGTGCAAACACCTTTGTGGTTGTTGGTGTTTAATTCCCTGAAATGATCTCAGTTTTGTTTCCATATGTTGTTTTTTTTTCATACAATGACTTTCATACAGAGGAGTATTCTGTCTGCAGGAGGTTTCTGTCATTTTTCCATACATTTCAGGGAATGGCTATGAGCTGTTTCTCCTGAGTAGAAGGAATCAAGAGATATTTTATCCTTTCTGTCTTTGCTCACAAACACCCACTAAGAGTAAAGTGCCACCAAACTAAATGTTTGAAATGTTTGAAAGATGTTATAACTAACTAAGATGTTATACAGACATTATATGTGAGTTGCTTGCTGTTAACTTAATATTCATATGAAAATTATAAAATTAGAAAGATAATATGGAATAGATGAAAGGAAAAACTCTACCTTTAAAAATTAACCTAAAACCAACACCCTGAGGTGTACTTGAGCCAAGTGTGGTTTTCTGTCTTACAGAGGTTTTAAATATATATTTTTAATGTTATTAGTGTAATTAAACAATTAAAAGATCCTCAGCAATTCAGTCTACATCTGAAAGGTGGCATATCAATGCCATTTTCATTTTTTTCACAGGTCGTAGGGGTAAAGCAACATTGGATATTGCACAGATTATCTTTGTGTTGTGTTTGCTATCAAAATAGAATGCATGTAAGAAAAAATATCTCTCTCAGAAATAACCCAGGCTTTAGTTTTAGTAAAATATAATTAATTGATAAGAGTATTGTTGCCTGCTTAGGATCATACGATTGATTCCTCAAAGGCTGTGATTTTCTCCTCAGGACACTCATAACTGCTCCGTTGAACCAAGCCAGCTGCTGAAGACAGCACTTGGCCAGACATAGCTGCTGATGCTCATGGTGTGTCTGTGGTCTGTGTGTCTGTGTGTCTGGCCCACCCCACAGAGCCCCAGCACCAGACCCGTGGGCCAGTGCTGCTGCTCTTGTACAAATGTGTGAGTGCTCCCTCATACAAATGTGTGAGTGCTCCTTGGTGCAAGTGGGAGGGAGCAGTTTGCACCCCTCAGAGATGGCCAGGCTTTGTGGCTGCTCTGCCAAATGCCTCAGCTCCTCATTCACTGGCTGCCCTCCCACTGCATCCTCCCCATGCCAGCCCAGACTGCTGGGGCCTGGGGGAGTATGCCCAGGGCCCACGCTCCTGTTCCAACACACTGTGTAGGCATGATGGGCCCTCTTTCCTGGGAAACACCTAGGCTGCCTCTGCCCAGGTGAAATGAGGAAGGTTCTGCTGAGGTGTCTCCTTTCTGGCTGGCATTCCAAGCCTAGCAGAAATAAGTTACTCTTGCTGATCTGCCTCTCACTGCCCATTCCCAGTGTCACCTTTACCATCTGCCTCCCCAGTTTCATAGCTCCTTGTTCAGGTAAGTTAACCCACAAAGCATTTCACTTGGGTCCATTTGATTCAAATCAGGGAGAGCAAGCATCTACTCTACAGTAATTAAGAGAAATCAAAACTTTAAGACTGCTTTTTCATCAGTCTTTTCACTTAAACTCTGCTAAGCTCCTTCCCACAGTTGAACTTTTTCTGGAAAGCACGGAGAAAGAATGAAAGAAATAAAAAAGAGCATGTGTTTTTCAAAAAACGTGCTCTAGGGGATGTCGGTGACAACCCAAAGGGTTGGAAACCATTTTGTGAAGAGCAACGTAATGGGAGGGTTGTGCCAAGAGAACTGAGACCTATGGAGAGGCTTTGCAAAATAAATGTCATAGGGAGAATGCCAAATTAGTTTTTTTCATGATGCATTTTTCCACTGAGAATCTATTAATGAGGTTAAGGAACAATATCAAGACAATAATGTTTAATGCTGGAATTATATGTTCTTGCTAATATCTGCATTCCCTTTGGTGCTGATGAGGCTACTGAAAGAATGCTACATTCAGTTCTGAAGTCTATAATTTGCAAACAAAAAAAGTGTAGGGGGATAGAATATAAGTAAATAAAGGTAGTATAGAAAGTAATCTTACCCCCTAAAGAGTTGCAGCTGGGTTAATTATTAAAGATTAGTAACAGGCCTGACTTTAACAGGCCGCAGCTGTAGCCAATGAGAAGAGTGTTATAAAAGAGTGGATTGGGTGGTTGAGGGGAACTGGCATCAGTTGGTTCCTGTGAGGAGAAGAGTCAGTGCTTGGAGGAGCTGCCTACAAGGAACATTGAGGAGGTATGACACTCTTGTACTAAGGTGACAACAATGTGAAACGTTGTTGCAGTATAATGACAACAAATAAGGTATTGAAGAAGATTCAGGAAAGAAAAAAAGAGTGGAGGAGCAAGTAGAAAATAGGCCTTTAAATAGTTCCTGAAGATTTTCAGTCTGTTTAACTTATCAAGGAGAAATTTAAGTGCTGAAAAATCTATTTATAACAGTGAGAACAAACTTTGATAATAGATGCTCAGTATCTGACTTGTGGAAGAAGAAATATTTCAACTTGAAATAAATGAATCTTCTTATTAAAAAGTAACCGTCCATTGCAATGGCTTGTCAGAGTGGAGCAAGTGCCTCAGATCTAGGGACTTTCTATTGGTGTTTGGACACCTATTTTGTTAATTACTGTGTTTGTGCTATGCATTTGTTTAGTTTGGCTTTTGTTTTTGCTACTAATGTTACCTATCAGCATTTTCCTGTCAATCTTAAGTGTTGAGCAAATATTATAAAAATATAGTATTATTTCAAGATATCAGAGGCTGGTAGTGCCCTGATACTATGCGTTCTCTTGTGAATTTTCAGAAACTTCTGATTGCTTTTGATGGCCTTGACTTGCCTGGTCATAGAAGCATCACAGATCCACAACACTGGAATCTCTGAGAGCTACTGGACCAGAAATTTTATCTATGAACTAGTTGGAAGTGCCTTAGATGTGAGAAGCAGTGTTTCACATTCTCTGTGTGTGTGTGTTCAGGTTTTTGATTTGATCCTCATTAATCATTACTGTTTCCATGTAGCTCACACTCACACACTGGTTATTTCATCTTCCATAAATCCCTGAGATATGAAGGGGGTGGTCATGCTGTGGAACAGGCTATTCCAGATAAGAACTACTTTGTACCAGGTGAATTTTATCTGAAGTCAATGCAGGGAGCAGCAGAGGAAAAGTCATAAAAATGTATATTCAGTGTTGCTAATGTAGTGGAGGTGTAACTGCTTTCACCTCAGGAGTATGAAAGCTCTTGGGGCATCTTTTGAATGTTAATTCCTATACCATTGTTTTTAGGGATCTATTTTACCTATTTATCAGAGTGAAGAAGTATCTTTATTTTCCTCTCTGCAGTTGCCACAACATGGAGTAGGAGCAGGCAAATATAATTCAAAATTTTTTGGAACAGAATTTTGCAAAAAATGAGAGGATTAAATATATTCTGTATGACAAATTCTTGAAATCTAACTGGAAATACTCAATTTTGATTATTTAGCATTTTTAATTATTCTTAGACTTTTTCAATTACATAAATATTAAAAAAAATATTTCCAGGTGTGAATTTATCCTGACTGTACAGATGGCCTTCACTCACTGTACATAACTCCAGTTTTACTTCGGATTTATTTTTAAAAAACAACTCATTTGTCAGACTATCTACTTTTCAAAACATAGATGATTCTTTAACAGTCTGTAACTTCAATTAAGAGCAACCTTTCAATAAGTTATGGCATATTACACCATTATATACAGCATTTTACCAGTATATGGCCAAGGTTTCATGCAATAGTATGAAAGCTTGAAGGCTTGCTTTTTAGAGTAAACATATTCACAGGTAAACTTGTAAAATAAATGAGGATATTTGATGCAGTAGCAAAAACAAAAAAAAAAATTGCTATTTTTGGCAAGTTACCTCTGTAAGTTGCTGTTACCCCTACAGGAATGATGTGTCCTGTATAGCAAGAACACATTCTTGTTGTATTGTTTGTGTTTTGAACAAACAGTTTTTAGATTTATAGCCATTTCTAGAATGTTTAAAATCAAATTTCTACCCAATGTTCCATACTTAGTATGATTCATAGTGGCACATTGTATACAGTCTTGTGTTTATTTAAAAACCTCATTTAAAAAAGCACAGGATGTGAAACAATACAAAATTTACAAACCCTAAAATCACTTGCATTCTTTAAATTGAGTACACTTGGGCTCAGAGCTGAGAGGGTGACTTCTCTTTGGCTTCTGTTAGTAAAAAACAGATTGCATATCCTTAACTTGTTTAAGAATTTTGTGTCACCAAGAAAACAATCAAAATATAAACACTTGAAAAATTGCTCTTTGAGTGTTAAGGGCATGAAATTCACTGGAGAGTTTCTCACAACAGAATGTTAGGGCAAAATCAGGATCAAAATAATGGGAATTATATGAAGACAATAATCAGTTTTGCTATCAATATTGAAGTCTGTTGATTGATACTTCCAGAAAATAAAACATTTTTTATTTACTACTGACTCCTTGATTGGTATTTATCACCTATACAGAATATGAAAAATGGGATAAATACTGTCACCTATAACAAATTAAAGGCAAAATTTTATTTAATTAAATTTTAATTAATTAAAATTTACCTCAGGAAAGTCTGATTTATATATCTTTTTCCTTGTAGCTTTTTCTCATTCTGTGTGTGTGCATGACTCCTGCAGCAAACCAAAAGGCATAAGATTAAGAGGGTGGTATGTCTCAGGGAGGCTATTTGAATTATTTTAGGGTTATTTTGCATCTGTTCAAAGTCCACAGACAACGGAGAAGCTATTCCTGAGGGGGTTGTAAAGTTATGTTTATCATAAAAATAGATATACTTTTGATTTCTGGATTCATTGCTTGTGAGTACCCTGAAATTGATGTAAAGACTCTGAAATGTTTCCTGAATATTATGTCACTTTGACATAATTTAGCAGGACTATTAAATGTGACTTATGAATCGAGTGGCTTGCCCACTGGACTTTGTTGCTCATAAAATGCACAATTTTTTACAGCGTTCCCAAAGTTGCTTTCTACTCAGCTTGGATGTTTTTGGTGGAGTTTGGATGTTTTTTGCCTTCTGCAAGCACCAATGCTAAGACCTATAGCTTTACATGCCTGGTAAGCATCTCTCCAAAATCAGATGCCTGCCAGGGAAAGGCAATGCCAGGAAGATACGGAGGTACTGGGCTCTGTGGGAGCTGTAAACGTTAGCTGCAGGCACATGTGATACCTGCACTTGCAGTTACCTGATGAGATTTTAGCAGGCAACAGCACCAAAAATCTTGTTTTCACATGCTATGTCTTTGCAGCACACATGCCACAAAATCAAGTATTTTGTCACCTGCTTTAAACTGAGATGTTTCTCTACATGGTAATACTTCTCTTTGTGGCATCTCATGGACTAATGAAGTGCTCATTCCTCAAAAACCATTGGCCTGTGAAACTGTGCAATGCTTATTCTGTAGGGAGAACTGGAAGGCAGCCAGCCCATTTGTGCCAACTTTTACCAATTCACCAGGCAGTCAGGGATAACTTTAGGATCATTGAGCACCAGGGACTACCAAAGACTCTCCCAGCACAGAAGACTGGATGTGTAAAGGGGAAATAGTTTAATGATTTTGGGGAAATAATTGTCTTCTATATGTTTATTCTGAGAGAATCAATGAACATATATGTAATGTGCAGTACATGAACAGGAGCTTTTTCTCTACTAAGTATGCAGGATTTTTGGAGGAGCTATCACTTTGTGCATCTGGCTGAATAAAGAATGCCTGCTTTTTCAAGCTGCATTGGTGTTAAGAAATATTTTTATTTTAGTTGATTTTTGGTAACACTTCCTTTCATTGCTGCAATTAGAAAACCTAAGTAAGGTAACAGAAGAGAGTGAATATGGCAATTTTAAATGGCCAAATAATCCACTACTGAAGTTAATTTGAAGGTTTTTCTTCCTTTGCAGCTATTTATGCTAACAGTTGCTTTGGTGTAGAGTATTATCCCTTTATACACAAGAGTCAGATTTGTCCCAGTGATTTCAAAGCAAGTATGTCTGCCAGACAAGAGCTGTAAAGTGCCCCAGAAGTCTGAAAGTAAATTAAGACAATGTTCTTGATATCCTCTTTGATTATAAGGATTAATTGTATGTATCCTTTCCTTTATCTCCTACTGTCATGCTGCCTCCATGAGTGTTACATGGATTAGCAAAACAGCAGAGTGTCAGAGGAACTGTGCTTTGTTGGTAAATTTGAAGTGAAAGAGGTACTGAAGTTGTTGCTGTTCTTATCCTGCCTCTTATTTGTGTTGAGGTGAAATTAGGCACCCAAGAGGGCTTAGAATTCTCTGGTTGCCTGATGCTGGAAGAAGCTCCTTCTGCTTCATACCAGGTGACACCAACACTTTTGGAGTGTGTGTGTGTGGATTTTTTGGTTTGTCTCTGGGAAAAGTGGGGAAAACCCAAGTTATAATACTGCATGAAGCTTCCTTACGGAGACTAATCCAAAGCAGTCTGAGAAAATGCAACTCTCAGGCACTTTTAAAATCTTGGAAGGAGTTGCAGAATGGGACATCACACTAAGTAATAAACCATTCTACTTAAAGGAGAGGTAAGTATTTATATTGCATAAATGCAATCAAATATATTGTAAGGGTTAATCATAGATATGGCTGATGAAATTGTGCAAAGGAATAATCAAATATCTGACTACTTTCGCTAAAAATCATGCAAATGTTCTTTGATATATCTGAGGAATAAAATGAGGATGTTGAAACAATACATCTGGGGTGATACCCCACCAAACAAAAACCCCTCTCCCTCCCAAACACAGTGTTCAATAACGCCTGTGACCTGATCAAAAAGAAAGCAAAACATACAGTGGCTGAGAATATGATAGCAATCTTCACCAGTGAGGCACCAAATCAAAAAGCATTTCCTGGTCCACTCTTATCTCCATCAAAACCCAGGAGATGTAAGCTGAAGTTAGAAGCCTCCAGTTTTAAATCAGCAGGCACCTTCATATAAGGATAATTCAGTATTTCAGAAGGGGCCACTGGAGATATGACACTGCACCAATTTCTGATACCTTAAAATGGAGGCAAAATATTTCCTACAATGGCTTTATATGTTCTGTTTTCCTCTCTTTTTTTTTGTTTTAGGATGCACAACTAAAATGTATATTTTATTTAGGATGATTTTAGCATTTGCATCCACATAAAAGACAGCTGGACATGACTTGGCAATTGCACACTTGCAGCCTAGAAAATCAACCATCACCTGGGCTGCATCAAAATCAGTGTGGTGAGCAGGTCAAGAAAAGTGATTCTGCCCCTTCTCTCTGCTGTATTGAGGCCCCACCTGTGGTGCTGCATCCAGCTTGGGGGTCCCAGCACAGGGAGGACACAGACCTGCAGGGGTGAGTCCAGAGGAGGCCACCGAGGTGATGAGAGGGATGGAGCACCTCTCCTATGAGGAAATGTTGAGAGAATTGGGATTGTTCAGCCTGGAGATGGGAAGGCTTTGGAGTTACCTAATTGCAGCCTTTGAGCACCTGAAAGGAGCCTACAAGAAAGATGCAGGGGGATTTTTACAAGGGCATGTAGTGACAGGGCAGGAGGGAATGGCTTTAAACCAAAACAGAGTAGGTTTAGATTAGATATTAGGGAAAAATACCCTGGGAGTAGCAAGGCATTCAAACAGGTTTCCCAGAGCAATTGTGGATTCCCCATCTCTGCAAGTGTCCGTGCATCTGGGGTGCTGCTTTCCCAAGTTTTGGCTGACAGGGGCTTTCTCTTGGAACTGAAGGTAATAGTGGGGCTTCTGTAAATTAGCTTGGATGCGTCATTATTTCCTTGTCTTTGACATTGTTCATTTGTTTGTTGTCTGTAAAAAATCAGTTTATTTATTCCATCTAAGAAGTGTAAAACTTGAGTATAAATCAACTGATGGGGCTCTGTCTAGGTGTGTCTGCAGGAAATTACAATGATCCATGACAGTGGTTACCCAAGTTTTAAACTCTCATACATCATTGTGAATCATTGGATTTACTTGTATCCTCCATGCAAGTCATAAAGAAATGAAGAATGTGTGCATTTAGTTGTTTAGTAAGCTGTAGATCAGCAGTGATAGGAAGGCTAGACAGATGAATGTAGGTAATATAGTGCCTTTCTCTTTGTTTAAGCTCTGTAAACATGGCATGAAATTGGAGCTTTCTTTCTGTCTTTTGTTTAGTCACTTAAATTTTTATGAGCTGGCTGCTTTTTACCCCCATTTCATTCTTCTTTATTACCCTGCTCACCATTGTAAGAGATTGCTTCATAGATAACTAGACCAAAATTGCACTTTGTAAGAGAGGATATTCTTTCAAATACTCCTGCTATAATTTTTAGAGAGCAAAGAAAAGTGACTTCCATAAACAAATTTCTTTCTTTTTTGCATTTTTTAGAAAAAAAAAGTATTGAGTCATCTTTGATCCTAAGGGCTTAGTCTTAACTAGAGTGTCTGAGGGAAGACTCTTGGAAATATTTATTGCCTGAGAGAAAAGAAAAAATAGGAGAAGTGGTGATCTAGTCAAGAGTAGAAAACATGAATCATAGTGGCTTGGTTTTTCTTTTCCTCAATCTAGTATGAAATAAGAGTAACCAGACAGTCTTATTGTTAGTTTTTGGACAAACTGCTTCTGAGTGACAGAATTTTAGGTAGTTCTGTAAAAAATACTACACCTTGAAAAATGTGTGGAAACACTTGAGTGTCTGTGCATCTCATTTGACACAGAATAGAAAGTTATCCCAGAATGACTTTCCGTTAATTACTGTTATTGTTCCAGTTAAGAAAGGTGCATACAAAAAATGGGCTTGTCGTTATAACAAAATATTGTCCATTCTTACCACTTTCAATACTCAACCAAACAATTAAGTATGTTGAATTTATGATTTTCTTTCCTGTTGAAGGTGGTATTTAGCATATTAAATTATGGAACTAATCTTTGGGTGGTGTGATTAAGTGTTTTGTAAAAATAAGTCTGCCAAATGTATACAAGCTACTTTACCTTTCATGCCTGTTCATATATATTTTAATTCAGGTACAGCTAAAGATAAAAGCTTGAAGATATAAACTTCAACTTATTGATGTATGTATTTATATTCCTGAATCACTGACTGGGGCAGTTAATTACTAAACCCGAAAGTCCTGCCTAATTTGAGTTTGAAATCTAAAACATGTTGTGACAGCAAGTTCTACCCTCTGCTTACCTCATCTGTCTGGAGCTGTCAGGTGTAGAGACACTGTGCAAGGGGCTGGAGACCCTTCACAAAGAGGTCTCCTTAAATAGGAGACAATGAAAGAAATTTTTCAGTCATTTTGGAAGAAACCTAAGAAAGGAGGGAAGCTGGGGCTTTTTTGTGAGACACACAGCATATTCAGTTCTTCAGTGGCTTGGCTAATAAGCAGTATTTTGCTTTAACTATTTACTTATGTATTTATTTTTATATCATACACATAGTTGTCTTTTATGACACCAGTATTACTGGTGGTAATTTAACTATTAATAGAGCCTGTGAGGTTGAGGGGAAGAATACCATTGTGGTATCAGAGTACAAGGTCAGAATGATTGATTCAGAAGCCTGTATGATTGAAATCTTGAAACAATGACATTAGTGGTATGAATTTGGTTTTAGTGCTCCTAGATGTTTGGAGCCTTTTCTGAAAAGTGAATGTTTTCATGAGGAGACCTTACGTTAGGAAAAATGATTACTCTTGTGAAACTCTGCTGCACTTTGGGGAAAATTGAAGCTTTGCTGTACTGAGTTCCATCAGGAGTCTGCCTGGTTGTTTGCACCAACACAATTAATTAATTATTTAAATAAAATTTCTGTTACAAATGTTTATTTGACCTCTCTCCTTTTAAACACCAAAAAGGAAATCCAGATTAAAAAAATGCTCAACTAACATCAGGAGTCTGATTAAACTGGGAAGATGCAGAGGTAGGACCAAACAATCCTTATTTTTGTGCTGAGTTATTTTACACTGTTTAGTTTGCAAGGTTCCTTCCCTGATAGACTGTAACAGCTGCCAAAGCATAACTTTAATGAGGTAAGGACAGGTTTAGCCTTGACTGTAAGTGGTTCCTATGTTATGCTCCCCTGCATTAGCTGTATTCTTCAGACACATCCTTTCAACTATAAGAGATTTAGAGAGTAGAATGAGAAAGAACAGACATTCTAACAGGAATTTAAATTTTAACCTCTGCTGTTGTGCTGGTATTATGGTTGATGGAAAGTTGCACTTGAGCATGCTCACTGCAGAAGTACTTTTTGAATAAACAGAACTTTTGTATGAAAATAGATGCTTTCCCCAGGAGGAGAGACTGACCTACAAAGGACAGCTAAAGAATGAGGCACACACCTTTTCCTGGAAAAGTTACAGCAGTGTTTCCAGACTTTGACCAAAGTGTTTAGATTATTATATTCTCTTAATCCTTGTGTAAAATCCAACATTTTAGTTATGGCTACAGGTAAAAACTGAATTCATAGATTCACTGGAAAACTTGAGAATGAAATATAAGAATGCATATACATCATCAGAAACTAGGTATCAATGAATTTAGCCAGAAGGGACTGCTGTGCACAATTTTTTCTGCTGCATACATTGCTCAGAGAGGAAGTTGGAGGGCAGATCAGATTTGGCAGTGAAAGGCTGGAAATGCTCTCAAGTGGTGAAGCTATCCATCATGAGGATAAAGTCCTGGATATTTTGTATCAGTACTGACTTATTAAGTGGCTCCACACTATGAAATTGGCTCCTGCAGAAGCTTGCTTCAGTACAAATGTATAGAGAAGTCAGCTAAACCTTTCCAGATACCTCAGGGCTTGTTCATCTTGTTAGATGAGCAAGAAAATTTAGCACTTCCCTGAAGTTGAATGGGCTCTGACCCAGTAAATTATCTTGGATCCAAAAGCCATTTGAATATTGAATTTGGGCTATGCTTAAATTCATAGTCTTATTGCCTTATCTGCTTTCCCACCAGAGATTTTTCTGGGAATTTTTCTTACTGTTCTTGAAGTCAGCCGTGTCCATTGTGCATTCTTTCATTGAAAAGACAGAAAAAATTTGTGTGTCTTTACAAATAGCAGGAATTTGTCCCTTGGGAAGAACGGTTGTAATGACTTTAGAGATACCAAATCTAGAAGCTGAAATTACTCTAAATTCTACTTAGAAATCATGGAATGGCACTGTTGATATTGTAAAGATAAGTGAAATTGGCTATTTTCTGTAGTGGCCCCCTTTTGCAATTTAAACTGAATAGGCAATAATTAATCCTTACTGAATATAAGAAAAGACTTCTGATAATTTTTTTTTCTGAAAACATACTGGTGATGTTTGTCTGTCTTATACAACTTAAAACTGACAAGTCATAGACTAGAGCATCCTTCTAGCTGACAGTAAATGATATTTATGTTCCTCTGAGAGGAGATTAATCTAGATCATTTCCTGGGGTCTCTTTTAGTTCTTCATGTTCACAGTTCCTAGATGCTGACAGCAAGGGAACATTCAATCAGTTCAACATGAAGCTAAGTAAAAAACACGATTTTTTTGCGATGCATAATTAAACTCGATCATGTATTGCTCCAAGATATCATTGCAGACAGATGGCAAACAAGAACCCAAAAAGTCTTAAAATTTTATATATCCCTTCCCAGTATTTACTGTTGTACTAGAAGTGGGAATTATAGAAGGGATATAAACATTCATACTTCTGCTGTCTGTCAGATGGGAAGATGAAATAAAATTGGTTAGTGTCAAATTTTCTTATTTTAGAAAACCATACATTGTTGTATATGAGACAAATGGTCAAGGTCTGTGCGCTAAGTTCTGCACTCTTTAATTGAGTAATGGCTTTTGCCTGGAAAAAAGCCTATGGAATTCAGTTATGTCTTTTCTATGTAAGTCTTTTTTCATGCGGTGCTGTGCACAGCAAATTAATAAGAGGCATTAATAATGACAATGCAAGTCCTAAAAGATGAACTGTTTTCATGGGTAGGAAACTATATCTCTTGTTTATCATTAACCAGCAAACAGCATCTCCTGTTCAGTATTCTATTCACCATGGAATAGTTTGACATGTCTTTAAACAGAGGTTTTAGTGGTTTAGGTTTAGAAGATTGTGTTGCTGAACAGACATACAGCTGGCTGACTGGCTGTACTTCGAGCACTAGTGGAGCACTAGGGAAGTAAATAATAAAAAAGTACTAACTTTTAAGGTTAGTCTTGTTTGTGATAGAATGAAGAGCATGTTTTCATAAGTTTAAGAAGACAGAGATTTGTATTGCTCTGATACTAAAGCAGAACTAGCATTCATAGAAGATCTAAAAATTTTTTTTCTGTGATGAATGCTTTGAAAAATCAGTTCAGAATGTTGCTAATTTACATTACTGGAATGAACAAATTTAGAGGTGATTTGTATGTACGCTATTCATAGCACATCTGAGTGCTGCATATGCTGAGCACCAAATTCCACCAAAAACATCAGTGCATTGCTTCTCAATGAGACTCTGCATTAAGGAAAACACACGTTGCTGAGAGCAGGATTATTGTTGTTGAGAGAAAATGTACAGGCAAACTGGATGGGCAAAGAATAGATTTTCAACCCAGGGCTTATTGGAAAGAAAAAAGGAGTCAGCTGTTTCTTAATATGCTACATTGTAACAGAATATACAATCTATATTCTACTTAAATAACTGTTTTCTGAAGTGTGTAATAATTTTGATAACTTTAATGTGTTGCCAGTGTTTAACTTAATTGGTATAATCTATTTAAATCCTTTAGAGCTATTTCATCAACTTAGTGACTATTCCATGAATCACTCAGGGAATGTGTGAAAGTACACCTAGGCTCTGGAGGAGAAAACTTCCACTGTAATGTCAGAAATTCTCTTCATATATTGGGAACTGTTTCTGACTCTAAACAAAGTCCTTTTTGTTTTTGTTTTTTTTTCCAATATCATATTTTATTTGGATTTCTTTTTTTAATTATTATTTTCTTGTAGGTAACCTAAAAGCAGTAGAAAGGCAATGAGATCTGTTGCAAGAATGACATATACCTCGTTGTGTATATGATGTCAAATACCAAAATTGGGCTAGAAAGCAGAAAAATGCTCTGAAAGGCTCTAAACAGGTAACAATATAGATATTTTTTAAGTGGATGAAAAGCAGAAGTTTGTGTTGCTCTTTTATGCTTCTCTAGGAGTACTCCAGCTATAGAAAAAAGTGGCTCAGCTTCAGTGGTTATTAGCCCAGAGAGAGCTGTCTCTCCTTGACTCCCTTGAAATACCCACTGCAGAGTCAGTAACAGTAGTTGCTGGTGTTGTTGTTTATAATTTGGGCACCCAAATGGCTTTGGTTTTAAATTATTTTATAGAGTTTGGGATTTTTTTTTTCTTAGAAACATTCCCTTCTGGTTGGAGGTTGGTTGAGAGAAAAGAGGAAAACACTGTGCACATACACATACTGAAGTGCACAGTTCTCTATGAAACCACACCCAGCAACAGCTTCTATAGCTTTCTGTCTGTGGCATCTCTCCTAGATGCACCAGCATAGCATGAAATTATGTTTCACGAGTAGAGCAACTGGTTACTGTGAGAAGTGTGGTGAAAGCAGTGTGAGACAAACACCAGAGAAGAAAGGGAAGTTTCAGGAGGGTCAGGAAGAGCATTCAAAGTAAGGAGAAAACAAAGTGTACCTTCAGGGCTGGTAAACATTTTAGCTATTCTAGAAAACACTTTGGCTTCCTGCTGCTTGATTTCTCACCAATGCACAAAATCCCACACTGTCATTGAAGACTGGAGAGTCAGCAAAAGCTTCTTTTCCTTAGCTTGTTCAGGCAGCCACACTTCTGCCCATGGCTCCCAAGCACAGTAGGATTGAACATGCTCCACTTCCCATATGGGTGCTGAACAGGTGGCTCTGGATCCTGCTTTTGAAACCTGCTCAAAGAGAAATGCAACAGAAAGGAGACTTGTTTTAGTAGCTGGCAGTGCAGAAGAACTGAAAGAATTGCCAATTATTATTAGCTATTTTAATCATAAAAGTTCCCTATAGCAATCACCAGTCTTCTGGCTAGAATGATCCCTGTGTGATGGGTTTGGTTCATTTGTCTACACCTCCATGCGCTAACAAAGTGCTGTGCTATGTTCAGCAGTGTTTACAAAGCACTGGGATTCTGGGATGAATGTAGCCAGAAAAATATAATGGGTATTTCTAAAAGAAACAAGCATTTCTTATTTAAATTGATGTGTTCAGTGCTTTGAAGTCCCTTGAGAACACGACTATGATAAATGCATCATCATTGGGTTGTGAGGCACCTTTAACAACTGCAGCAAGAATCCACACAACTTAAACTGAGATTTTCTAAGCTCACTTGGCAAAGTTTAGGTGTGGTGTAGCTAGTGTCTGTATTTACATTCAAATACAAATATTTTTTGGCTTTGTATGTCTTACTTGCTGGTGCTTACTAAAAAAAATTATATATTTAAAGAACTTGTTTCTGTTGATCATCTGTAGGCAAATAAGGGATTTTTTGTAGACATATGAAGTTAAAAATAATAAGATTCACAGCATTGTACAGGACCTGATGCCAGGTAGTTTCATTGTTGGAGTTATATGAGTATATTAGTACTGATAATTCAGTGCTATTAGATCCACTTGCATAAAGAGCCATTAGTACTAAGAAGTAATAATTAAAGTACTCAACACCTCAATTATTTTTTATTAGGAGAGGAGAAATAAAAATACATCATTACTGTAGATGCTAAGAGGTTAATGCTTGTAGTAGGGCAGCTCTGCACAGCTTTCTGAAAAGAGAGGGAAAATTTCTCCCTAGAGGGAACAGGAAAACTCTCTAATAATTCTATTCTTTAAATTTGCTGATGGTTATGCATAGTTAATGAAGTTAAATCAGTAAGAATTTTCCTTCTATTCAGATGAAATAAAGCTCTTAATAAAATAAGTCCATGACATATTGCTGGCTGAAAAATGTCCAAGAGATTTAGAACCATCTTCCCACATGTAGTAGGATTTAATAGCTTGTTTCTAAGCATCTTTTTCTTATTCATTATTTCCAAAATCTGCTCTTTTTAACAAAAAAAAAAATAAAATTAAAATTGTATTTGAGGTCAAAATTATAAGGAGTATTTTTTTTTTTTTGCATAAAGACATAAAGTTAGAAGAGCCATTTTCCATACAGAATTTAATAACTATTCCAGGAATATAGGAATCTTTACCCAAAAAAATGCTTAAAATGTCTTAGTTAATTATACGCTCTTGTATTTAATAATATAACTGACTAACATCCTGATTTTCAATAAGGGAAAGAAAAGAAGGCCAGAAACTACAGGCCTGTCAGTCTCAATTCAGAGCCCAGTGAAATCATGAAAAAAATTATTCAGAGAGGTATTGAAAAAATCTCTAGGACAAAGCAGTCATTTGTCACACCCTACAGGGCTTCATGAGGGGAAAGTTCTGCTTGTCCAACCTAATTTCCCTCTATGACAGGGTAACCCACCTAGCTGGTCTGGGAACTCCAGTAGATACAATCTTTTTGAATTTCAGCAAAGCTGTTGATGCTGTGTCTCACAGTGTCCTTGTGGACAGAATGTCCATCCCACAGCTGAATAACTGTGTTAGGCACTGGGTGAGCAACTGGCTCAAGGGTCTGGCACAGAGAGTTACAGGAAATGGGGTGACATCAGCTGGTGTCTGGTCACCAGTGGGGTCCCACAGGGCTCCATCCTCAGCCTGGCACTCCTCGACATCTTCATTGACAACTTGTTCATAGGACTCAAAGGAATACCAAGTAAGTTTGCTGATGACACTAAATTGGGAAGCATTGTTCACTCCCTCAAGGGCACAAGGGCCCTGCAGAGAGACCTGGACAAATTAGAGAGATGGGCAATCACCAACCTTGTGAAGCTTAACAAGGTCGAGTGCCGGATTCTGCACACAGGATGGAGCAACCCTGGCTGTGTGTATAGAATGGGGAAGGAGAGGCTGGAAAGCAGTGCCACAGAAAGGGACCTGAGGGTCCTGGTCAAGGACAAGTGAACATGAGCCAGCAGTGCCCTGGCAGCCAGGAGGGCCATGGGTGTGTCCTGGAGGGCATCAGTCACAGCATCACCAACCAGGCAAGGGAGGGGATTGTCCTGCTCTGCTCTGTACTGGGGCAGCCTCACCTTGAATATTGCGCACAGTTTTGTGTGCCACAATGTGAAAGACATTAAGCTGTTCAGGAGCATCCAAAGAAGGGCAACCAGGATGGTGGGAGGGTCTGGAGGGAAAGACTTATGAGTGGCTGAGATCACCTGGTTTCTTCAGCCTGAAGAAGAGAAGGCTGAGGAGAGATCTCATTGCAGTCTGCAACTTCCTCATGAAAAGAAGATGAGGGGCAGGAACTGTACTCTTCACTCGTGATAAGTGACAGGACTCAAGGAAATTGTATAGAGCTGAGTCAAGGAAGGTTTAGGTTGAATGTTAGGAAAAAGTCCAGAGGGTGGTTGGGTACTGGAAACAACACTGTCAGTCTTAGTGCTGTGGCCACCCAGAGAAGTGGTCATAGCACCAAGGGTGACAGAGTTCAATAAATGTTTGGGCAATGCTCCCAGGCACATGGTGTGACTCTTGGGGATGGTTCTGTGCAGGGCCAGGAGTTGGAATTGATGACCCTTGTGTGTCCCTTCCAATGCAGCATATTCTATGATTCTGTGACTATAAATTATATATCATGTGCTTTTTTTTCTAATTTGAAGTTCCACAATGTATCCAAGTTGTCATCTATTTTAAACTAAGGCAACTTGTGCTTTAATACTTTCAGAAATCTTGCTAGTTGACTATGTCAAACTATTGAAAGAATTGGCAGAATAAGTGGAGATAATGATCATTATAAATGACCTTGAACTGTGAAGTCATAAATAGACCATAAATGCCATTTTCAAAATATGACATGAAGTTTTATTCTCATTATACAGTATGCATGTAACTCCCAGAAGTAATTCAAGCAGAGATGATACATTCCCAGACTCTACCAGCTTTACCATAAGAACAGAAAGGGAAGTGAATTATTCAGTTATAATATCTTAATAAGATACATTAGACAGATACATAGACATCAGACAAACTGATTTATATGTGGAAAACTTAAAATGCTGACTTGTTCCACTTATCACTTGAACTGCCACACTTTATATTTTCACATAATCTGGTAACATTTTCAGTAATACCTACTGAATCTTTTTAATTGCTATATGGAAGAAAAACAAAAATGTTACTTCAGAAAGAACTGGTGCAGCACTATGCTTTGATTCAAGTTCAAGGCTTTACATCTAGGAAAAATGAAATTTGTCTAATGACCATGTAATTGGACTTTGTTCGGGTAACAAACAATACCTGCCGGGAAAATGCTGTCAGTATCCTAGTGATGTATGGTACACAAGAACATCCCTTCCTGGCTCCTTTTTGAAGCCCTCAGAAGAGCCATAAAGGGTAAACATTTTCTTTCACTTTTGCTGGTAGGTGTGTACAACGTTGGTCCAGTGAATATTTCCAGGCTTTTTTCTTGCTTGTCCTAAAATGTTAGGAGAAATAGAGGTGCTGAATTGCTTGGAACAACTGCACAAAATATGAAGGGGCTCCAACAGAGGGGTGTGAGGAAGGCTGCATGTGAATATAACATGAGCAGGAATAGGAGAAAGGGAAATTACAGTTGTTTTCTTTCTGGAGAGCATCTGTGGGAAGGCAGATAATTCAGGTGCAGTCTATAGAAGTCATTTAACAGAAATGAACAAAAAAATGCTGGGTTTTGATTTCTTGGTTCCTCAAAAGTTACTGAAAGCTGTGGGAAGCACATTATTGCAATTTTATGTATTTGATTCGTGCAGGAATGGCCACACATTCTTTAGCAATTTATTTCTTGTATCTCTCCCTGAACACTAGTGGAATAAATAACTTTCTTTCAAATATATTTCAAATATATTTTATATCCTTCAAATATATTCAAGTCTTTAATGACTTCCTGCTCTCAGTATATACAAATAAAAACTCAATGACAATTATAAGTATGAATTGGCTCAAATACTAATGTAATTTTAATTTGAAATGTGACTTTCAGCATCCAGTAACTTGTTTCCTTGCCAACAGTAACTATGATCTCTTGCTTACAGCTTGTGTGTATGTGTATAGAAATACAAGTCTTCAGTAACAAAGCAATAAAGAAATCAAAATGGATAGACAGATCAAATTATACTCCACTCTGAACATAGCTAAAGCAATTTGCTCTTATGCAGCAGGCTTTGATTATAACTCTAATTCCTTCTTCACATATTCTTCCTATATTAATGTGTCAATTCAAGTACTCTTTACTCTTGTCCTACATTTGATTAAAAAAGAAAAAAAATCACATCTGGGCTATATAATTTTAGAATAGGCTCCATTAGTCATGGTGACCTTGATTGACCTTATTTTTTTGTTTTAGAAATGTGCATATCACATAGTCAAATGAGCTAAAGACCCATTTTCTAAGAGAACTTAGAAATGAGAACGTAACATTAGTGAAAAGAGAGTGAGCCTGATCTGAAATCAGTGTGTAACATTCAATCATGCAAGAGGGTAGGGGGAACAGGAGGCATGCATAATCCAGAAGATGTGGTTAGTGGCATGCAATATTCAAAAACATCTCTGCAAGCAGTATGGATACAGTATCTTCCCTTACCACACTTCCCCTTACCTTGCAATGTATAGGAAAGGATGTGCAGCTCAGTGTAGTGATCAGGTTGTGTATAGGGGAGAATTAATGTAGGCAAATTGTGATCCAAACCTGCACAACTACACTGCTCCAACATGGTAAGAGTTGCCCTGGGACATAGCCTGCTATGCCCTTATAATTCCTGATTTAGACACCTGAAGTCCTGAGCTTCCCATTCCAGGATGCTAATGGTAATAATACTTTTTTATACAAATTCAAATAATTGCTTTCACCATCCTCAGAAAATAAATACTATCCACATGTGTGAAGGTGGGGAGGCACGTCTTCAAAAGCTGTAAAGATTTTGTCTGTGGATGTTTATAGGGGAATGGTTTTGTTTTCCACCTCTAAAGAGTCTAAATAGACTTACATGGCTTACAAAGAAGTGCAGACAAGTCCAAAACAGATGTCAGGTCCCAGTTTCCCCAAACATTGAGCTTCTGTTATTCATTGCTGTAGTGTGTGCATTCCTGTGAGATTTAGGCCTCCAAAACGTATTAACTGATGAGCCTTTCATGCACTGAAAAAGTTCTGCCCTTTTCCATTTTTGAATAACTTCAACCTTAGCAAGAAATTAGTTCATTAATAAATGAAGAGGAACGAATTAATTATGAATTGAAAATGAAAAAGATTGAGATTCTCTGCAAAATTTTTTGTCATATGTGCATGCACAAACTAGAAATAAGAAAAGGTCATACAGAAATAATTTCAGGAGAGGACAATGGAGCAAGTTAGGAAACACTTGAAGAAGCAGAGCCTGGGGGACTTACTGCTCTGGAGAATTTATGGCATTCTGTTGTGTTCAGGGTGAACACTTAACCTGTCACTTGCTTGAAAATGGGAGAAAAACACCTGTTTGTACTGATAAGTAAATTGGGAGTAGAGAAGAAAGGGATTGAGGTAGCAAGACAGTCACAACCCTTCCACACATTTAACTTCTGCATCTAGAAGCATAAGAGAATCATAGCAAAAACCATCTCTCTAAATATATAAAAACATTTTGAGCAGGAATTGTCATGATTCTTATAAAAGTTGTTTTTTATTAGGCATGTATTTAATTGTTCTTTTAAAAGTACAGTAGAAAATCAGTGACTGCACAGACTGCAGCAGATAAAAATAAATATCTTTGGATTTAATTTCACAGTTTTATCTCATTCTATGAAATCAGTTGGCAAAAATTAATTCACATTGACTTGAAAAAAAAAAAAGCTGAAGGACTACCAGATGTATTAAAAATAACAATATCTCAAACAATGTAGTTGTTTAATGACCTGTTTTTTCTTTTGATGGTAAAACATAACCATGAGTTCCAAACATTCAAAGTAAATGTTAGGGAAAAATTGATTTAGAGGCAAAAGACTAGATACACAGGCAAAAAAACAGTGTCAATATGGAAAGGTATCTGTTAAAATTGCTGAAATAATTTTGTAATTACTATAGACACAGTGAAATATAGCTTATCACTCCCAAGAATGTCCTTAAAAAGGAAAAAAATATGCACAAGGGAATGAAAGAAAACCTGTCCAGAAACATTCGTCTCTATTTTGCAATTTTGTCCTTAGGGTTTGTATTATTTATGATGTTAATTCCACAGGCTTCAGAGACTTTTTTTCCTCAGAAGTGGAATGCCTTGAAAAAATATCTTTGGAGGAAACTGTGAAGTTTCCCTCCTCCAAACCATCTCAGTCAAAGATTTCATCATGAAATCTGTCCTTACGTGGTTACAGATGAATCAGGCTTTGCTGGAGAGTGAATTACCAGATACATAATCAGCTTAAGGTGAAGAAGAGCAACAGAAATAGATGGAGTGACATATGGGAAAAGATAAAATGGCGTTAAAAATGCATAGCTTGGCTTCAGAAATGACTTCATCTGTGATGGGCTTTGACGATAGTTTGCAGCTATTGGGAAAAGTGTGAAATAAAAAGAAGAAAAAAAAATTGTGTGAAACTTAGAGTATTTTTGTTTACACCAAGATTGAATTCAGCCATATGTTTTCTGTAGAGGTGGCTGTACATTCCTTTCAGCCTATATCCATTAGATTTTTCAACAGTTTGTGCTTTGTGAATAAAAAGGGTATACAGTCCTAATATTTCACTAGCTCTTTGCCATCCATATCTCTGCCCAGACCACATTTTAATAGGACGTGGAAGATTGTTATATTCATCCAACAGATAGGAAGGCTTCCAGTGTGACTGCAGGAGGTATCCTAACACAGGATTGTACAACACCTGCAGAGCCCAGTGGAAATCCATGACAAGACTGTGAACCATGGTATACTGGAAGGACCTGAATTGCCTAAATTGGCTTGTGAAACTTTACACCAGAAGGGTGTGGCAGGGCAGGGAATTGAACCTGCTTGACTCCTCACTTCCCGTGTGGATGTCACTGTGTCATACTTCTTCCCTCTCTTTGGTTAGACATGTGGTTTTATTTGGGGCTTGGCATGATGGTAAATACTGGTGTGGTATAGAAGCAATCCTGTGCTATGAACAGAAATATCACTCAATTTAGCACTTTTACAAACAGAAATAGGTAAGCAGTTAGTCTTAGGTGGTAAGTAATTCTATTCCTATGATGATACCTCATTTTCTCCAGAAGGAACACAGATTTTTTAGTACCTGTAAATCTGTTCATTTCACTGTGAATGCAGTACTAAACCACTTGAAGCTGTGGTCAAAACCAAATTAGTTTCAAATAATGTCTGCAATGCGGCCAAAACCCTCCTGCAGCTTTACCTTCAGGCTTCCCTTCTTCCTGCTGCTTCCTCTCAATTCCTCCTATAATTTTGTTGGTATGTGAAGCTGGTTGTTGTTTTTTCTCAGTCAGGCCAGGTGGTCACCTTTCCATTGTGGCAGTTTTAGTTAAGGGTTGGTTTCCTGCTAGCTGGATGTCTTTTCCCATTAGTTGGCTGTTGCTTGTTAATGATTGAGCTGCTGCTTCATGTTTACCACTTTCTTTTCACAGCTCTCATCTCATTTCTCCAGTTGACATGTCAGTAGACTCCCTGACAGCATCAAGTATCCCCTTGTGTTGCCTCTCCTCATCTTGCTGCTTCTGCTCTTTCCTGTGCCTGGCATTCTGGTTCTTGTTCAATGGGTTTATTCTTTGGAACAAAAGTCTGCATATCCTTGCTGCTTAAATTTGAGTTTTTATTGAGCTGTTTATGTTCTGCTGTATTTTTGGCCTTAAGATCTAGAATTTTATTAAAGATAGGTGGGCTATTTTTAATTTCTTTTGCATATTTATTGCATGTAGTAAGGTAATGGATAATTCTGGGTATCCCATGGTAGTTAAATTATGTATGTTTTATTTGTGCAAATGCTTTGGACATTTTAGTGTTTCTGTTCCTAACCAGCTCTCTGTGAATTTTATTTGTTAATGGTGTTAACAAAGACTTGAGACTGAACTTTATCATCTGTTTCAGAAATGCAATATAGGTAACATAATTAGGCTTCTTGATAAGGAAGCAAGGTCTGTTTTCAATTTAAATATTTAGGTTAATTGGCATGAAATGTAGATCAGAGACATGGCACAGCGAGACTTTGTTTTTTAAATTTTGATCTTCAGATGTCAATATGTATTTTTCTATTGACTGTGCCAATGAACAAATGAATGGTGTGTTTTACAAAATCAGAGTTTAAAGTAGGCTGCTACTAGTGTCACATCTTTTAGAAAAAGGATTGAAGCCAGAGTATTTACCTCAGTGGAGAGCATTAGTCATGCATTAATGGGCTCCTCTAAAATTTTTTATCTGTGTCACACAGTTCCATTTTTGTCAAAAAGGGCTCTCCGCCTGCCCTCTGTTTGCAAGGAAGGTGTCCTAAAACTATGACTGCTTCATGTATGCTTATAGTTATTTCTGTTCTGAGGAACAGAATAACTCTTAGGCAACTAATCAGCTTTTGCCTTTGTATGCATTGACCATGTTTGTAAGATGAAATGGTAGCAGCATGAGATAAAATGCCCTGGGATGTAGTGAATTTTTTTAAAATTTATTTGAATTTCATTAATATTGTATGTGTACTTTATTGTATTGCCACTATTTATAGTAATAATATGACAGCAGTAGCTAATACTGAATTATTATGAAACCCTGGGTTACAAGGACTCTGCAGCAGCACTGTCTCCATTGCTTTCCTGATCACCAGCACATGCCTAAGAGGTTAAAACAACCTGACATCCAAAACCAGTGCAGCTGGAGGGACTTGGATGATAAAGCCATCTTTGATTGTCTGAGCCTCAGTTTTGAGTTAGGCACTAAGCCAAAAGGAACCTTCCGACTTGTGCTAGAAGCCAGGGGTTTTTTATCTTGAGTCAGTGGGTACCAGCCCATGACTTGGACATTGGATAGTTGTGTCCCTCTTACATTTTGTGTCCCTTTTCACAATTCAGACTGCTTGGTTCTTCCCATCCTATGCAGACTAATATGTCAGCTATTCCTTTGTGCTGTTGCAGAGCTTTACCAAGACTCAGGCTCTGTCAGAGCTGTCTGCAGTCATTTGTGTGGGAGGTGTGTGAGGGGACTTACGCATTAACTGTGCTGAAATAATTACCGTATTTGACTTGACTAATAAGTGGTATTTTTTGCAAAAAAAAAAATTCTGGACAGGGGACAGAGGAGTATTTTACTCATTAAACTTTGTATTCCAAGAAGATGAAAATATAAAATGCTTTGATGTAAAGAAGCAATTACTTCTAAAAGATGTAGGAAGCACTATTTATGAAATAGGCACCATTTGTTATGATTTTTTGCGCAAAGTTTAAACTCAGAATACTGAAGTCTTTGGAGAATAAAATGTTAAGTAATTCTGCAGTCTAATTTTTTTTTAGATGCTGCAGTTTCCCTGTGTTGCCATGGTAACATACTTTCTGTATAATTGCCAGGCTGCCTTACAGTGATGCAAATAAGTAAAGAAGTTGTCACATGGCATGACCTAAGCTTATATTTGAGTGATGATTTACTGCCCACAGAGCAGCAATAACACCAAAGATATCTGTCACCTGCAGGATAAGGAATTACATGTCGCTGGAGTGCTGCAGAAACAAATGGCAGTGAATGTGAAGTGCTGGGACTTGCTGTTAATCAGGACTACAAGCCCTCCCCCAAGACTGCTCCTGCTGAGATTATTTTTTTCTTATGCTTTACGTGAGTGGAGGATCAGAACTTTTAGGGCTAACACCAGCCCCAAGCATGTTATTTAGGAATTTAATTTGTCTTGGAGATAAAGAAGTCTGGAGCAAAGAGATTTGCAAAGAAAGAGTTATAACTCTTACCAGCAAAATCTGGCCTCTTCTCTGAGAGGAATTATTCCTGGGATCCAAAGAACTCCTCTCAAAAAGGGGTGAAATAAAGGGGAGAATTGTGGAAGGGGTAGGAGGAAGAGGAGACCAAAAGGGAAAAAAAGGCATTAACAAGTTTTCCTTAGTTTCTGTTTGATGAAGGCAGCACTTACATCTTGCACACTTCAGGATATTTTTGATGTGAACCACAAATCCCAGTTGTTCCTGGGAGTACCCCCTTGCAGGAACCCTTCTCGTGGCCAAGCTTTCTGCCCTCAGTCCTCCCTGTATTGTGATGTGTTACTCCATAAGGAAGAAAGAACTGGGGTGATATCTGGTAATAGCTTAGTGATGAGCCCTGGGCATTTCTGAGAAGCAGTCTGAGAATGCTCATGACCACATTCAGCTCAGGCTAAAAATAATTTTCTTAACATACAAATTTTAATGCACAAAAGTCAGAAAATGAATTAAAACCCCCAAACCAATAAGCCACCACAAAGTGCAGTTCTGCCTCGGCACTGCAAGAATTCCCTACTTGCTCCAAATTGCCCATTGTAAGGACAGAGTAACTAGCTCAGATGTTCTGAATACCATTTGCTCAGAGGTTTTCCTCTCTCATTGGACCTCTTTGTTCTTTAGTTAAAGATGGATTCTGCTAAAGCTCCCTCTTTCACTGCCTCAGCACTTCTGCTAGGATTTCTGCTGGGGGATTACCCTATATTGTTGGGGGTTTTAGCAGTTCTTTCTGTAAGAAGTTATTTTGGTCTTTGTTAAAACCATATTGTCCCTAGAGTAAGTTTCTCTCATTGTGCTTAGGAGAGTTTCTTCTTGGTTTTCTTATGCATGGCTGTGAACTTACTTCCTCTCTCGTGAGGCTACTTGAACACCAGTAGTAAGAATGATGATTTCTTATCCCTTGCTACCAGGAGTTAGGTTTAGTTTCTCTTTCCCTCCAAATTTGCCTCTAATTAATTAGATTTGTAGCTACCTCATGCAGATATTTCCACTGTGTTCCTTAATTAGTCTTCCTGGCTTCTGGCTCTTCCTTCAAATATTTTAAGGCTGTAAGAGAACTTCATGTCCCAAGATTAGGAGAAGGATTCATTGCTTATGCACAATAGAGAGTTTGTGACTTCCAACTTTGCATTAGCTTCTTTCTCAGAGACTTTGTGGCAAAATAGTAAAAAAAAAAAATCTGACATCTCTTGCTTTCTGAGAAAAGGTCATGTCATTGCAATATGTATCATTGTAATTGTGAGTTATTATGGATACATCATGACTGTTTTCTTCCATTGAGAGCAGATGTAGAATAAAAAAGTAGAAGTGCAAACTGTGGAGCTACTATACATACAATGACAGGATAGATTCAAATAGAAAAGTATGGTAATTGGTAGCTGTATTTCAAATCATGATTGGATTTCAAGAGTCATTTTTTGCTTTCACAGTATGTTTGGTCTTTGTACTGTCCTTTTTGCAGGAAGGGATTATAGATCCAGCTGGAATGGCAGAATACAAAAAACAATGTCTGAGCATATCTGACAGAGAATATTACCTAAGAAAAACTTTTACATCCCTCCTATGCAGGAACTATGAAAACATCACAATAAACAATCTGAGCATGCAAGCTCAAGTCCATAGACTTATTACTGACACTCGGGACAGGATAATTCAATTTTTCTTATTCAGGACACACAGCTAATGCAATATCAGATTCTTCCTTTTTTTACTTTTTTAGAACAAGTAAAAAAATGTGTTAATTGTCTGAATGAAAAATGACCATGTCCGTATTAATTCTCTATCAAGCTTGCTTTAAGACTCTGGTTATTTTAATGTAAGAGTTACAAGAAAAAAATAGTCTTTGAAGTTTATGTACATGCCACCATTTAATCAGGAAAATCACTGCAATTCAGACTTGTTCTCATTATAATATTTTACACATCCTATTAAAAAGAATGCGCAAGTTGTTTGAAGGAGGAATGATTTTGTTGTTGTCTCTATAATGGCAGGTTGGTCTACTATTTGTACCCAGTGCTAATAAAGATAATAGTCTATAATTGCTATGTTCAATAAAATTCTTGTAAATGGGAACACATAAAATTATTGTGTGAACCTCAGTAAGGTAGATGAAGACTTGCTTATATGTCTGTTGGGGGAAAAAAACGAGTATTTAAAATATAACACAGAACTTTTAAATTGCAAGCTTTCCTTCCCTTTCTGATTATATTCTGTTTTGCCCTTTTTCACATTCTCTCATTTTTGCTGTCTATCTGTTTTTCAAATGAGTCGTTGATACCAAGGGAAAATATGAGAGAATTTCAACTTATGCCAGATCTTGTTTCATCCTCAAAACACCAGCAAAGAAATACTCTTCTCTCCCTACTATTTCTGAAATAAAACCCCAAATGAAACAATCCAAATATTATTTATTTTTTTAACTTTTAAAAATCAGCCTTAATTTCTATTAGTCATAGCACTGAAAATAATGAAGGAAAGCATGGATTTCCATCCTGAAAATTGCATCAATATTTTTTTAGATGTCTTTCTATGGTACTTCAGTGTGTGAGATCCACTCTTAGGAGCAGAGCACGCAGACACAAACACACAAAATAATTGTGTGTGTTTATCTCCCACATCACTCTGGTTCTGCCACTTTTATGACATGAATGCAGAACAGAAACCCAGAACCTCAGGAGTTCTTGCCCTGCTGTTCCTATTAAAGTGCTATTTAGTCTTGGGCATATTACAATGACAGCTTGTTTCCATGCTTGTAACCCCTTCTGCACACTGAGCAGGAAACTGTTTCTTACAAAGTCGTCTCCCTGGGGTGTCCTAAGGATTAATTGCTGTAAGTGCAGTTCCTGGAACACATAAAGTTCCCTATAAGTATCCATCATTAAATGTTATATTGCTTCAAGTACTTAACCATATTAGTTTTTCTTACTTAAGTAGCCCCAGAGATATCTGTTTCTATTAATTATTTTTACTATTTTCTATTATTCTATTAAACACAAGCTAAATGGCTTTTGCTGTGGGAAAGCAAATTCATCAGGCAGCTGGTTTCTTCTGTATTTAAAGTGTACATACCTCTGTCTTTTTTCATTACTTTATTCACTTATGTTTATCTTTGTCAATAAACTTTTTACTTCAGTGATTTTCTGACTTACTATTTGTGTTAGGGGAAGCAGTTTAAAATATTGGAAGTAGATGATTTGTGCAACCCAGTAGCAGACAAATTAAGAAGAAGAAGAGAATCAAAAAGCATCACACATCCTTGCAGCTTGCAGAGGTTTCTGTACCAGTTTGAAGAATAAGAAAGGAAGATCTGGCAATGAAGATTTCAGGAAGCTATGACTTGAGCTGGCATGCAAAAAATAGGTATGTTTTTTAAACCAATTTCATCAGCTTCTAAATAATTTAGCATCCAGTTAAAATTTTTCTTTGAAGGCTTTTTTTAAAACTCACTCCTCATCCACCATTTTTCTATTCCTTTTATTCACTAGAGCTGCTTCCTTTCTTCATGTGTAGTATTACATACACAGACAGAAATTTTCTGTCCTGGACTCCTATAGGCATAGGGTTCAATTTCCTGCATTTTTCTGATTTCCCATTAGCATTCCTAGTGTATGTACAAAGGTGCCTAAACATAATTAATTAATTTGCAAGACATGGTCAACCTGTCCTCTTGTCTCCACTCTTTCCTCTAAAAATGCAGTGACTTTCTCCATTAAGTAAACAGAGTTTAAACAACTCATTTGGTTTAATTTGCAGGAACAAATAGGTAGTGAGACCTAATGTGATGATATAAATTAATTCCTCACCAGCAACAAAGGTACTTAATTCTTTCTGCTTATGTGGTTGCATTCCTATCTTCAGGATTTTCTTTGTTTCATTCTCATTAGCCATGTGTTTAGTAGTGTTAGAAATGTCAGGATAACTCTAAATTTAGGAGTCTTCTCTCTCTCTCCTTATTTAAAATAATTACATTGATAAGTGTTATCAAGAAGCTGGTTAATTACTTAGGACGTTCATGGCTAGATCAAGATGATCCTGGTTCCTGCTGTATATGAAATGTTCCAACCAAGATGCACTCTGTACCTTCCCTTGCTTAAAAAGCATTTACTAGGGCTGGAAACTAATTAAGGCTGAATTCCACATATGTCTAAGCATGTTCCTTAGCTTGGGGAGATAATGCAGTTCTATTAACTCTACATTCTTTTCTGTAGCCTTAAATTTGGGTACCTTCCATGTTGAATCAGGACAAATTATGAAGATGCTGAAAGGGAAAAAGAAAAGTTAATTTGCTCTAAATGAAAGAAAATACAAAAAACATTTTGATTTTGGGAAATAAATGCACAGAAAAAAAAAAAAACAGAAAAAAAACACAGGAAAAAACTTTACATATTGCACTTGCCAAGTACCAAAGGGATAGTAAGGACTTATTACCTTCAAATTTAAAATCTGCCATTGATTTTTCTTAGTTCAAAGCCTTGGAGCTGTAATAAATTTCTGAATTACCTTATCTGGCTTCTGATATGTCCTTGGCAGGGACACGTATTTGAGGCAAGTTAAAATCTTAAAATCTATAGGGATTCTGTAAATAAATACCTTGATTATGAATTTAAACTAGTCTATAGTCATGCATCAAAGTATTCATGTCTCAGAATATGAGAAAATTGAGCATATGAAGCTGAAACTGAAATCATAGATGTTTGGTACACCAAAGATCATGACTCACATTTTTTTCTGTACAAGCAGTAATACATTACTATGCAGCCAATGCTCAAGATTCAACAGGAGAACTTCCACACTCCCCAAAAATAATACAAAAATAATTAGATGATTTTGGTAGTTTTTCCCACCCTCTGGAGGGGAAAAATAACACTGGGGGGTTTTGTGCACTCTCTCACTTTTTTTTTCCATCCAAGAGTATCCTGCACTGTAGCAAGGGCAGTCATCATCTGGCTCCCAGCAGTAAAAAATGCAAAGCTGATCTAGTCTGGCAAGAATTGACATTTGGTGAAAATAGTGGTGAAAATAGCCAATAGTGTCTCATTTACTATATGCTAAGATGGTTGCACCAGGAAAGTACTGATTACAAGTGTACCAGATGGAAACATTTATGTCCTTCATGCCTCTTGGAAATCTCATGCTTTGCCTGGATCTGACCATTCTCCTCCCACACCAAGAGTCTTAATTGCTCAGAAAAGAGCCTGAAATTAATCTTTCAAATTCATCTGTAATTCTTCCATGGCACCCTAAAAGTTGCACTATATGTACAATTTTACTGCTCTCAGATCACCTTCTATGAGTGTGGATATGGTTTTCATGGGGCAAGCTAGAGGCTGATTAAAAGAGCATGCTTTCACTGTTCTTCAACAAAATGTTAAGGTACAGTTTTAGTGGCAACTCTTGGATCTCTGGCTAAATTAGGTTTTCCAGTAGGAACCTCTATGGATTCCAAATGTTCATATATATTGGCAGAAGTTATGTGAGATAAAGATTTTGGCATCATGAATTAGAATTGATACATTATTTTTCACTTTAGAGTTTGAGCTTGTGCCCTTATGCAAATTTATTAAAGAATATTCCACTGATTTTGATGGGCACTGTAATACTGCACACATAACAGCATCTGGGACCAGCCAAACCTGGTAAAGACCTGCTATTTCTGAGAAATCAAATTCTGTGAATCATCACCAGCCTTGGCTGGAGTGGTGGAAGAAAGACAATTCAGGTTTCTAATGTTGTGATTATCTGCCCATTGAAAGGAATGTTTTAGTAACAGAAGAAAGTTTAAGATTAGGACAAAACTTTGATGGCTTACCATTTAAAATACTTTATGCATAAGCTGGGGTCAAAGAAGATGAATTATTTGGATTCTCTCTAATGTAGCTCTCATTTTTTAAGCATTATAAGTTTTGACGTTAGAAACTTCTTTTCCTCTTGTGACTTACTCATCATAGTGGTTCACTAACTGATGACAATGATCATGTATCATCTTTTGGACACTGAGTCACTCTGGAAATGTGGATTTCCTGGCTTCTTCTCAAGAGAACAATATACTGAAAAGACCAAATAGAGAAGATGGGAGAATAGTTCTTAACAGTCTATTTCTTAAGATATCAGTAGGAGAGAAATTACGATTACGGATCTTAGGGTTGACCTCCCAAATAGCTTTGTCCTTACAAAATATGAAGTCTGTCTCTGAAACTCTCCCTCTGGGGCAGTAATGACTTGCATTAGGAGTCTGAGATACATCTACCAATAGCCTGATAGCCTTAAAAAGCCCAGTGCACTCAACTGTTTGCATTAACAAGGAAGTGCAGACTGATTACACATGATCACCCATTAGGCTAAATATTCCTAAAAGCAAGCAAAAAACCCCAGGTGGTTGATGCTTTTCAATAAATAATGTAGAAAGATTGTGAACCACTGTGGTTTGGTAATGGTTCAACTATTTACTAAGTTTACTAAAAATGGATGTCATGACACCTTTTGGGCACACAATCCATTCTGGAAAATTTATATTTTTCTGATCCTTTTGCTCTTGAGTGCACTGGAAGGCATCCTATTCTGTGGCTTTTCTTGTCACAATAGATGAAAAAAGCTCTTACTCTTCATGTTTTTTTTACTCAGTCTATTGTCTAAAAATAAGTTTGCTACTTGTATCTTGATATAAAGCTTTCCTCACTTCACAAACGCGGGCCAAATACAGCAAAGATAAACAAAGCCAGAAGTGTACACATTCAGATTGAAAAGGAATCCTCTTTCTGCAAGGTATGGAGTCCTTTCCTCAAGCTGACAATTAGTTGAGTCAATGGACACATAGAATCATAGAATATTCTGAATTAGAAGGGACCCACAAGGAGTTGAGTCCAACTCCTGCCCCTTTCCAGCCCATCCCCAAGTCACACCATGTGCCTGACAGCATTGTCCAAACACTTCTTGAACTCTGTCAAGCTGCTGCTGTGACTACTTCCTTGGGGAGCCTGTTCTGGTGCCCAGCCACACTTTGAGTGAAAAACCTTTTCCTTTTATCTAACCTAAATCTCCCCTGACTCAGCTTCATGCTGTTCCCTCATGTCACTGGTCAGGAGAAAGAAGAGATCAGTGTCTGCCCCTCCCCTTCCCCTCACAAGGAAGGTGAAGACTGCGATGAAGTCCCTTCTCAGTCTCCTTTCTCCAGGATGGACAGACCAAGTGACCTCAGCTGTCCCCCATACAGCTTCCCCTTAGGATCTTCGTAGGTGAGATTCTGTCCTGACACTGGGCTGAAAAGAAGGTTCACTGTGGCTAGTCAACAGTTAATGAGAAAAAAATTCTTCACAGAAGAAGTAAAAAATATGATCTGATAGGTAAATTCCTTTATACACTACCGCTTGTGAAGACATAATTAAACACTCATTCAGCTGTGGGCTTGATTTATTTCAGACCAGCTCAGGAATATCCAATCAAGTTCTAGTCTTGCCTATTTAATTGATTGATGAGAAAGTAACTTAATAATTGTAATTTAATAAGACTGAAAGCAAAAAATGTGTTCAAAGCATTATTTGCCTTTGGATATGGATTATAAAATATTCAAGATGACCCTCATTTCTTGCTGGATTCCAAGACCCAGGCTGCTTTTCATGCATGGCTTCTTTTTATTTCTTCCGTAGTAAATCTCAGTCTTTCAACAGAGGCTCAATGTATTGAGGCTTGAAGTCTCATATGTTGTGAGCACTCAAACTGCTTTATTGTCTATTTTTCCAAGATTACCATCACTTTCTCCCTTTTTCCACAAAAAAAAATTTGGCTGCTAATGTCGTGTCCCTTCACTATATCTGGGAATATTTTGCTATTATTCCTTCTTGGAATCTCCATATCCACTGCTTTCTATTTTAGCATCTTGAGTAATTTTTAGTGAAATAATTAGCAAGAATAAAAGTCATTACCATTCTTCATTTCTTAAGATATTTGTAAATGTTAACTAAAATCCTTTGTGCAAGTATTTTATTATATGTGTATGTGAGTTTATGACCATTAAAGAAATTCTTCAGTCAAAAAAAGCCTCAGAGCAGAAACCATCTATCTGCTGGTGACACAAAACTTGCTGTGTTTTTTAAGTGAACATAGCACAGTATCACTACGGCTTCATTGCAGAATGTTGCTGTATATTGTTCAGTTACAGATAATAAATATAAATATGGTATCTAGAAAGAAGTAGCTGAAGGATATACCATATTTATTCTTGATCTTAGAGGAAGGTACAGAGTAATATATTGCCACTGTCTTTGCCTTTTGAAAGAGATTTGGTGCTGAGGCATTATTTTTACTTTGAAAACTTTCTTCTTAGAACAGATTTCATTGTTAAAAAGCCCTGTTGGTAGAGGACAGCCCTTGTGCTGGCTGCTTTTCTATATCAGAACGGCTGAGTGTGCCTCATACGTCTTGGCAGAGAGGCTGCCTTGCACTACTACCAGAGAAGTTGTGGATGCCCCATCCCTGGAGGTGTTCAAGGCCAGTTTGGCTGGAGCTGTGAGCAACCTGGTCTGGAAGAAGTCCAGTTCCAACCTCTCCCCATGGCAGAGGGGCTGGAACTAGATGATCTTTAAGGTCCCTTCCAACCCAAGATGTTTTTGGGTTCTATGATAGGCTAGAACTCAATGAAAAATTAGCAGCAGAAGAATCTCTGGTGGGAGGTGGGGGGAAGTGGAAAGGCATGATTAAGAAAAAGCAACAATGTAATTCCAAGATGAAGTTAAAAAGCATTTTTAAGGAAAGATCCAAACCGGGGGGGGGGGCAGGGGGGCAATAAAATGTCTGGCATGATGGTAGCAAGGATTAGCATAGCCTAGCAGCTATTCATTTTAATATTACATAGGAATTACAGCTGTGTGCCAATCCATGCGCAGGAAGCAATTAGTGGATAAAAATAACATAAATCCAAAAAAGGTAGTTGAAATCCAAGTTCAGAAAAAATTCTTTGTCTAACTAGCTAAATTGAATCAGCTATTAATAATGCAGTGATCTTCTGAGACATTCAACCCATAGAAGTAATTTACTCTCAATATGCCCAGAAAGCAGCGTTCTAAAAGGATAAGCAAAAGTTTCAGACTACAGAGGTTTTCTGCTGCTTATGTACTTATGGCTCCTTCACTGAAAAGAAAGCAGCAGGTACATGCTGGGATCTTACTTTTGACATGAGATTCAAGGCAAGACTGGATAGACATCACATCCTAAAAAGTAGAAAGTGTTATTCCAGTTTCAAATTGACTCGTGTAGGCGCACAGTTTGTGGTACTTGGGAGTGGGGCTGTGGCTGAGCCTCATCCCCAGTGGGTACAGCTGTGAGGAGCAGGTGAGCAGCATTGACAGCAATGAGCCATGGAGTGCTGAGGTTACTGACCAACCACCAAAGGGAACAGAGGGCACACAGTGCAATGTGTGAATAATGAGGGGGATAAAAGGCTGGGCTAAAGAACAAGAAGGGCAGATGCTTGATGCCTTTTAAAGAGATGTGATGTTACTCTGTATGGACAGGTGCCTGAAGGCTTCTGATGTGGTTTGGTGTTACTCTGTTAGGGTGAAATTGTATGGTGATATTCTGTGTATCGTGACCATCTCAGCTGCGGTGTGTGCTGTGGCATATGCTGTCATACCCATGTATGTAAATCTATTAGTTAATTGTATTTCCAGGTCTTAAGGAATAAATCTTTCTTTGTCAAATGTATGTATGCAATAGTAGATATTGTTAGGTCTAACAAATCTCTGCTAAATAAAAATCTTGGCTGACAGTGTGTTTGCAAGTACAGCTGAGCCTGTGAGATAGTTGATGGCTGACATGAAGGCCAGTTCTGCTCCTCTTTCTGCCTCCCAGTCAAGCACCTTCCTTTCTGGGTTCCAGTGCAGCCTCACAATGATGGGGTCCTGTTCAATGGTTAGTTTATTCAGGGACCTGAGCTGACAAAATTAGGGTACAGTTGTTTACTTTAGGGTTTGAAACTGGTTCATTGCAAGTGAGACAAATGCTAAGGCTATAGAATAAAGAGAATGTTGAGACCACTTAATTTCAGCCAGGGGTTAGTTTCCTTTAGCTGTAATATGAAACTGCCTTTTACTTTCTTATAAAAATATATGCACTTAAGTAGGTAGATACAGGTTATAAAGAAACAGCTGTGTCAGTAGAACTGGACATGAGATGGACATAGCTTCTCTGCCTTTATATTTATTGACATCTGTTATCACCTCCTTTTGCTATTTTCTTCCTCTTCTCCCCTAGGACTGGCACATTTACAAGTGGTATGGACAAAACCTTAGATCCATGTCCTAAGCCACTCCATCTCTGGACAGTCTGGGGAAAGAGGGAGCCATTGACAGAAGAGATGGCTACTGCAGAAAGGCAGATGCTTGAGGACTGTGACTTTAGCCATGGTTCTGTGCAGTGGGTTACTGTGCATTCATAACAAAATTGTTATTCTGTTAACAAGAGGCCCAGAAACTGAGATCAAATACTGATGTCCTGACTGTCTGAATTACTGAACTGATAACTTGCTATCTGTCCCTGTTTTGGACCATACCATTTCGCTTGCTATGTCAGAGTGTCCTTAAACATGTGGACACTTGCCTGCCTTGTTTTATTTAGCAATAAAGACATATCTCGTGTGATTAAGAGAAAAGTCTCCAGGGGAAAATGCTCTAATATCCCACAGCAGTAATTTAATCCCAGTCCTTTTAAGCTATAGTCACCTTTCATACTCCCTCTAATGAGGCAAGAACTTCAGTGTCCAGGAGCAGGGTGAAGGCTCTATTCCCCATGACTTGTGATTGATATGAGTAGGTCTTAGCTCTGCAGGAGTGAGGTCTCAGTTGCTGATCCATGAAGGAGCTGGGCTCTGGGCTGAAGACTTAAGTCACTTATGTATGCAGAGAAAGAAAATGTTGCTCAGCTACTAGTTAAGAAACCTGATCCTGGCATTCAAATTACATTTACTATCTCATCTGTGAATCTGGCTGAAGTTTTGGATCAGATCATGGAGTGTGTTTCCACACTTGTTTTCCTTACATCAAATCAGCTATTGAAAGAAAATGGAATTTTATCTGCGTTGTTGCATGATAAACTCTTGGGTCACGTTGGCACCCTTGCGTTCTAGGTACCTCTAGGATCAACCAGCAATCCTACTGCAGTTAAATTAATAATGAGGATGTGACCTCAGAAAAAACAAAATCATCTGGACTCTCATGAGTATTTGGAAAAGTAATTCTCTGACATAAAGACCCCACTAAATAGTGAAAGTGCTTAAAACTTTTGAAAGAGTGTTAAAGTTAGTATATTGTTCCCCTTGTAAACCTCTTGGATAGAATTTCATGGAGAAGTTGACTTTGGTTTAATTGAAACACATCAGAAGGCAGTGTTCTGGTGTTGTTTAATTACAACAGAAGGAAAAACAGCAATAGCAAGAAGTACTTGAGCAGTAATTTCAGCAGGTACATCAGCAGTAATAAGAAATCTCATTCTTGCTTATCATTGTCAACAGGGGGGGCATTGTTCCTTCAGCTCTTTCCAGTGAATGACCAGATTATCACAAATCAGTCCCCAAGTGCTATTTCAATAGCACGAATTGGAAAAATGAGCAATTTGCTGATGTACTCTCTATCTGTTCATTTTAAAATCTGTTCATTTAAAAAGTCTTTTTCCAGTGGATAATATGGGAAATTAACTTTGTGTGTCCTCCTATTATTGCCATAGGCACATTATTTCTGGGGAGCAGTATCTTCCAGGCATACACACTGCAGAGATTTCCACCAGTACACCTCAGCACAAAGACTGCAATGCCAGTTGTACTGATTCCTGTGCAACAGTGAATGGGAAACAAGAAACTTAAGATCAGTCTAGAAGCTTGAAATGCTTATTAAGTGTCCATGTAAAAAGGATGTTCATTTGGAATGGAGAGTAAGTTGAGCTGAGACATATGATAGGATGGGATTTCTATCCATTTTCTTTAAAGATGCCCAAGCATGTACCCCTGATGAGACTGGTCACCACAGTTGAATGTTAGACAATGAAGGCACGTTCCAGTTTGGTGAAGGTTTTAATTGCAACCATGCATAAAGGCTCAAAATATTCTAAGTGTCTCTTGAGGTTCTTTTGAGAGCTGAAATTAAAATTCAAAGGGAGAATGTGATCTTGTTTTCCAAGACCTTAAAGAAAAAGATACATTTTTGCATAAAGAAAGAATAAGCTTTCCTTGTAAAACTTATTGGGTATACTTCACCCATACCCTTCTGCATAGAAATCCTCATGTCAGAGCTGTCTCAAACATATTTGAAAAAACAGTGTTATCAGTTGGAAAGTCAGTGTCTGTCAGATGTCAAAGTGCTGGGTTCTACTGAATTGAAATGTTTGATTAGAAGCCCCTTTCTTCCTTTTTGAGATTAATAATTTTCAAGGAAAAAGAAAATATAGCTAATGCCAATAATTCATCATGCCTATGTTCCATCTCTTTTCTGATGTTGAAGCTGAAATCTCATTTTGCAGTCAAAATAGTGTCTTTTGAGTAGGACAAGGAGAGTGAGCATGCTATGGATGTATTTCAGAGAGCAGCTGAAAAAGTCAATTCAAATAAAGTTTTCTTCCTTCCTCATTCTGGTACCCAAACATTTAATTGACTCAACTACAGCTATTGTAAAGTGTCAATCTAAAATGTTAAAATGAGATTATTGGAAATGCTTGTTTAAATCTCTTGACTACAAGCAGGCAAAAATAATCCAGGCTGTAATTTTATAGCACAGTGTTGATATTTGATTATATTTAACTCAGATTCTTTACCCTGTGTAACTCATGTGATCTTTGCACAAAAAGCAGTCATTTATATGTTCAGTAGTACCTCTGGGATGGAAGCAAATATTGCAAATCAGGGCAGTACGATCACAAGAGTTCACTGGCAAAAATACTGGTGATATGAAATAGCAGTCATGTCTCCTGAAAGCAGAGAGAAAAGATTTCTGTTGACCATGATGACTGAGTTTATTAAATGGCTTTTCAGTCTACTTACTTTATTGTGAAAGGTCCTAAATGAATGCAATTTACTAATGTAGTTGGTTTCAAATATATCTGACATATTTGTGTTCCTGGCTTGATGAAATGTAAGAAATTTTTTTTCTCTTGTTGTCTATTTAAACCTTTATTTGGACTGCAATACTTATTAAACATGCAAATGCACCATACAAATGCTTAGAGGGTAATAGCACAGCTATAACTATAAATGCAGAGGAAGAAAAACATAATGCCTTAGTTTGTCTCTTCCCTCACTTATTTTAAGGACTGATTATTTAACACACTAATTCAACCTTATTAGCCATATTAAAACTTCACATAAAATAGTATGCTCAGCATCTTAATATATTGAAACAACAAGGGATACAATCTTTTTGAAGTGGCTGGGGAGACATTTGCTTTATATTATAAAATGAATTTTTATGAAACTCCTATACGTGAATGAGAAGTTGGGTTAACAGCTCTTTTAAATACTCTTGTGAAATAGCTTTTAAAACCAGTGATTGCTTTGCAAAAACCTCTAGCAGCACAGCTTGCATTTTCATGCAACACTTTCCTGTCTTATGTTGCATAATCCATTGGATTTTAAGCTTTTTCTCCAAAAAATGTTTTGTGTGACTTGTGTATCAGACACCTCTGACAATAGGAAGTATATTTCTCTGCAGCACAAGAAATTCAAAGACAAATTACTTTATTTTACAGTTATATTATTTGATGCAATACACTGATTAAAAGGATTTGCACCAGTGGGGAATGGAGTCCATCACCTATAGACAGAAGTTTGGACATTCAGTTCAAGTAAGGACTTACAGATTTTGGTGTTTCTATTTTTCTAGCTACTTACATGCTTTCTGCTCTGCCAAAAGCAGAATGGATGCTGAGCTTTTCTGTACAATTGGAGTAAGTGTCCTTGAAAATCCAGCATACCCACCCACCACTCTTCATTCAAATTAGACAAATCTGAAGCATATGGGGAGAAGAAAGAGTAACTTAACTTTTCTCTCTGTATTTTTTTTTACCCAGGCAAATTCTTCAGAAATCTCAGTAAGAAGTGCAGAGTAATAAAAACTCAGTGCGTGTGTGATGGGAGGTTATTTGCTTGCTTGTTCTTTTTTTTTTTTTTTTTTCCTCCAGAACATATCCCTTCTGGAAATATCTTTGAAGAAACATGCCTTCAGAGCAATATCCCTGAATCTTCTCATAATCTGCATCCTGTTTGGTCATTCCTTTTGTTTCTATATAGCAGCCTGTGGTCCCATAACTGAGATGGAGTTTGTTCTCTTGTATGTTGACAGATGAGTTCCCATAGTGTCACACAGAAGTAGGAAAGTGACTGGGGTGCCATTATGGGAGAGATGGGTCAGAAGGTATTTGGCAGATAAATATTTGCCTAGAATGTAAGAACCAAGTGCCTCAGTATCTTATAAAAATAGAAATCAGCTTGATTTTTAAAGTAGTCAGCTCAGGAGAAGATATTTGTAAGTAACAGGCCGCTGTTATGAACACTGTTTGAGCTCTCCCTCTTTCTGGGTATCTAAGACAAGGTTTGGATTCTGCTTAAGCCCTACTTTGGATACAGCCTCAACTGTCTCAGCACAGGGTGCCTAGGACCTAGGGACTGTGCACACACCAATGACTGGAAAAATGAGGGACAGGCCAGGCTTTGACAGGTCCATTTTCCTCCTGGGTGCCCTATCTGAGGTATGACTGCATATGCAGAAGGCAAATTGGCTCTCCAGAATACTACTCCTCTGGCTGTAAAGTACATGTATGGAGTTAAAGGGATTTCTTGAGTTTCTTGGTATGTTTGCACTTGGCTGATAGAAATAAAGATATTCTAGCTGAATAAAGGAAGAATTTCTCATAGTTATATCCCTTTAAAGTGAACCACCATTGGCAAAGCTTTGATGAGAAAATACAAAATTGTCTTCAATATACATATATAAGTAAATTCTCACCAATTTAATACTGTTTAAATGGGAATTATATCCTTCTGTCTTTAGGAAGGCCTGGAAAATCAAATAGTACAATTAGAGTCACAGGATACATTCACTGTTTGGTTGCAATCAGGATAAGGCTCGGACACCATGGCAGATTTTAATTTGTAAAATCTATGGGTTCCTTCTCAAAGATTCTAAGAAATGGAACTGTGAAATGTTGGCAGGCTTTAATTCACTATATATCTCCACAGGGAGGATTTTAGAGGTCTGCAAATTGAAAATGTTTGAAACCAAAGTGCATTAGGTCATTACATAAAAGGAGGGAGAGTAGGATGATAAAAATACATATTTCAAAGCTTTATTTAAAACTCCGGGCCTTTTATTGGAAACATAAAAGTATACAAGTTAAAACAGAGATCACTGTGTCTTCATAGTATTGGGAGAACTAGTGGTCCAGGCTGCACTTGTAAAAGGAAACAGAGAATGTGCAGAGAGCCAGAGGCTTGCCTGGCAGGTAAGGGAGGAAGGGGAAGGAATGCTGGACACTGGCTGACTAGTAGCTTCAGCCTATATACAAACAGCCTGGATATTGCTGAGATTTAGTTGTATTGTAGTCACTGTATAATTAATTCATTTAAGCCTGGAGAAATGTCTTTGTCATTTTAAATCTAGGTAAACCCCTTCATCCCTTAGAGCACAATGCAGTATTTTGAGGTGTGTGTGCATTTTTTGAAGGCGTGGGCACTCGACTGAATCTCCAGGTGGAGATTCTTTCACGCTGCAGTTCAGTATCAAAAGCAAACCCCTCTACCTGGCAGCAGGGCTGTCCTGGAAATGCCTTTCTGGCATAACTAAGGCAGCGTCTGCTGGGCACAGCCTGGCTCAGACATCAGCAGTCCCTCTCCTGGCCAAGTGTGTGAACAACCATTCCTGGAGCTCTAGGAGACATTTCCTTTTTTTTTTTTTTTTTTTTTTTTTTTTTTTCCTGAGACTTAATTGCTTTTTTGCTACAGAGAGACATATATTCTAACTTCAAGTTTTATGAATATCCTACTACATTTATCCCTGTATTTTCTTCTTAAAAATAGGGGAATTGTCTTTTTATGATTTTTACAAAATCATAAAATAACATTTTGCAAAAGCTTTTCTGTATTTCTGGTTTGTAATTCTGGATAAGGACCTGGAAGTGAGTTGATAAAAGTTGTAAGCTACTCTGTTAAGTGTATCTGATAATAACAGACCAAAGTAGGAGAAAACTCTTTGCTCTTTTTATTTATACTTACCTATTTATCTTTAACTAATCAAGGTTAAAAACAGGGCTGTAGAATTCACTGGAGAAGACACCCCCTTGTGAAACAAGGAAAAGAGGGGGTACTCCTGACCATTGAGACTGACTTTCACAGATGATCACAGTCTAGGAAACACACAAATTTTTAATCCAGCTTTAATACAGCAACACAACAGTATCCAATCCAGCTAGTAAAGAAGTTTTTCAGTGGACTAAACACTTCTGTCCCTCTTATACCTGTGTAAAACTGACCTCTCTCTACAAAAAGCTTTTTTTTTCTATATTTTCTTGTTTCAATGACATACAATTCCATGTCCAGGTACCTCTGAATCTCTGGTTTCTACTTTTAGCCTTAGATATCAAAGTTCCTAATTGAATTAATGAGATAATTTTCTTCCCTTATTATGGTCTTCTATTAACTTTTCTCATTTCTCTGAGATTTATTATCTAATCTTTGCTTGCCAGTGGCTGGAATACATTTGCCATTTGCTCTTGAGAGTTCTGGGTACAGTAAGAAAGATATGCATTCTAATCACATTCATTCTTAAATGACTTTGATAACATTTTTCATTCATTTTTTACCTTCCATCCCTTTTAGGATGGAAATGAACAATGCATATCTGCTTAATCAAAATCAAGCCTAATCAATCACACTTTTTTAGTGTGTAGATATATATATATACACACATATATGTCATGGCTCATTCTCTCTAATAGAGAAAAAAAAATTTGAGGTAGTAGCATATTGAATAAATTATGGTGATGCTGTACGGCCTGTAATTTTTACTATACAGTAAAATGAAAAGGAGATGTTATATTATTAAAATATTTTTAATACATACTTTGACAGTTTTGTAAAAATACTTTCCCTTTCAGCAGAAAATATCCAAACTTGATCTTCATCCATGTGTAGATTTTTATAAGACACTTTGAGACACCTCACTTATTTGTGACTTCTGTCAGCATGTATCTTACTCTTCTGAGGTATTCACAATATATGTTTTTATAAAATATACAACAATGATGTCATTGAATTCATATTGAGCCTTAAGGGGAAAATCCTAATTTTATAAAACAAAGGAAAGAACTGTAGAACTGTTGTTTTCTATGTCTTTTTGGAAGAAGTTTGTCTCAACCAGCTAATATATCTTAAAAAAAAAAAAGTAAGTTTGTGTTTAAAAGTTCTAGAGCAGGCATGGTAACATATTTTAATACTGTATCTTTTTCATAACCATAATGAGCTGATGTAGTGTGGTTGCCTGGAAAAGAGCAGGTTTCATGTGTAAGGAATCAGTGTACACATTATTTGTTCAAAAATACAATTTTCTGCAAGACAGCTCCATCCAAAAACCGGATGGTGATAGTATTTAAATATCTGTGCAATAGATGCTACCAGTATTGCCAAACTAACACCCATCAGCAGTGTCTGTAGGCACTTATGATAAAGTGTGCTCCTCAGTTTTGTACCATATTTATTATAAAATTGTTGCTAGAATTGATTTTTTCTTCTACCAGCAAGAAATAGTGCTGAAACATTCAAGAGGTACAGTAGTAAAATAACTCCTATAGTTTTCCCAGTCAACACTGTCTTTCAGGAGAAAATATAGTTGAAGATGATAAAAGAGGGCTTTCCAGTATTTTCAAAGTTTAGTCAAAGAATGAGAAATACATCACAAAACAACAAGCATCCAGAAAAGTGATGCTCAAACAACTGGTTTGCTCCCTTTTTCTTACCAACAGTTGTGTTTTTCTCTCTCACAGTCTCCTGTTGCAGCTGTTCCACTTTGCAGAAACCCTCTATTTTCATGGGTACATCTATTTGAGACCTGTGGTTACTCACCTCTTTTCTTCTTCAGCAGCAAAATCTCTTTTTTCTTTGATATTTCCTAAAGACACTGTGTCAGAACTTCCTACCTCCTTTTGCCCCTCTTTCTTCAGCCTTCACTGTAGTAGGCACAAGGAAACAACTCTTGACTTTCTTCTGTAATTCAAGTAATCCTGTCATTTCCATGGCCCTTTTGGACAGATATTCCAAGTTTTAATTCCTTCTTCTCATACACACATTTAAAAGCTGATTATTATTATTCCTGACAGGACCACATAAGCATCATATACTGAGGTACTAAAACTTTATTTCTCCTGCAAAAATCTTCCTGGTGTGTCCTAGGACCACAATTGCTTTACAGTGCCACTTTACATCAGTTATTTAGAGGCACCTCTCTTCTCTCTTTCTGACTAATGAACATTGAATTTAGGAACAGTACAAAAGAAGCTACTTGCAGACCTGGGACACACTGTGCTGAAGATCCTGACACAGCTGGAGCATCCACCAGACACACCACCTAAGGGGTGCCCAGCGTATCTGGACCCTTGCACATGATCCTTTGACAATCTCCCTGCATCTCTGCCCCTGCTCATAGTGCAGCAGTAGTGGTCACTGTCTCCTGAGTAGACTCTGAGGATCTTGAGGAATTTTTCCCTTCTGTGAACACAATGAAAGCTCTTCCTTTCTCTTTCTCAGTTATTTTTGTGCACAGATTTATTTCTGTTCCCCTCTCCTTTGATGTTTCATGCCTTCTGAAAAGAATATAGTCATTCACAAGGTCTTAACTATTCAAGGCCATAAACACTTCATTTTAAACAGTTACCCTTAAAATCTTTGAACTCCCCCCAGTCCAGCATTAATTTTCCTGGGTTACTCGCCTTGAGTTAATGAGTTCTCTGTGCTCATTGCCCACAGCTTTGATTTGTTTTAGAGGTTTCCTTAGTTTCTCAGAAAAAGATTTCTTCTTTCTGCATATGAGTGAAATGTAAAAATGGTCTTCAGTATTCTGCAAGATTATTAATTCAGGAAGATGAAAATCACATTGTCGTTCTCTATGGGGAAACCTATTATGATATCACCATTAAGTACTGATTAAATATACATTGTCCTTGTATAAATATATTATGTTAATAGTCCTTCCATGATCTTATAATACTTCAGGATTATTCCAAAACCAATATATGTAGAAAATTCCATTTTTTAGTTGATAATGTATTAATTTTCCTCTACATCCTCAGTCCATCAGATCACAGGTACAGAAAAGACATTGTGGACCATATGCAAAATTTTAGCGTCTTAAATATGTTTCATAAATACTGTCTGAAAATCATTAAGTTCTTAGGGGGACTCATCCTGATACATCCAGAGCAACCTGCAGATAAATCTGGGTTAACAGCACTAAAGCCATGGTGTTACCTACCACTGAGTGTTCACCCTGCCATCTCAAAGGTGCAAACATTATCAAGCAACTTTTGTTGCTCCTATTCCCAAATTCCACACTGTTAACAGAATCTGAGCTGTTTTGAAGCTTCTTCACATTTCTTTCCCAAAAAACTCACAGTATACAGATGCTCTCACTCAAACACAGGTATTTGAGTGGAATAATGTGCTAGTTCCTGTCATTCTTCTGTGAAACACATCCAAAGGATTTGCCTTCAAAGCAGGCTCTGAAGTGAAAACCCTTGGAAAGAATTATGGGTCCTGTGGAAGTAATGGGAATTGGTTGGGGTTTTAACACTACAGCTTGGGTTTGCCAGGTGACTGGAATGCAGAGATACATAAAAACTTGAGGAAACACAGCAACAATATGCAACTGGTGGCATGTGATTAATGTTTTACCAAGTTTTGAGAGAGTTGAAGTACAGAACATGTAAAATAATGAAAACTGCAAACAAGCACTCTTTGTTTAAATAATATGTCTGAACAGTATTCAGAATAAACTTAAATTTACTCTTTAATTTTCAGCCATATAAAACCATACTGTGTCATTTGAGAAGACTTGCATGTCTTTATAAGTGCTGTTTATAATTTTTGAGACTTGTTATCAATGCAGCTGATGTACCAGTGAAATACAAAATTCTTTAATGCCAAAATATTTTTTTCACTTTAAGGGATAGAACAGCAAAGACTCATTTTACATTTACAATAATGTTCACAAAATTAAAATATTAGTAACAATTAACTTTGGAATAGTAATTTTCCCAGGGTTTTAATGATGTAACACAGGAGCAGCTTGAAGCCTGTGAGATTTTTCTTAAAATGAAACAGGCTGATAAAAAATGCAGGAAGCTGAGAAGAAAATCACCCTAAAAAAGAAAGACAATTGGGTAAATAAATTATATCTAAAAAAAAAATCTTTACAATCTCTTTGAATAACTTGATCCATTTGATTTTTTTTTTAATATTTTTTTAATTAATGATAAAAACTAATTAGAGGAAACACTCTGTTTATACTGAATTAAAGATAGATGTGCTGCTATGCAGAAAGAAAAAAAATAGTATTTTCCATTTCTTGAATGTAGTCATGAGGGACTCAGTCCAGTCCCTCATGAGTAAAATCCAGAGAAGAAAGACTTTTCTCTGCAATCCAAACTACCCCAATGAAAGTCTGTGAATGCTACAAGTCTGCCAAATTGGGCTGCAGGTACATCTCTAATATAAACAGTGCACAAAGACTGTCTTGCATGTTTTCTTCAGTTTCTTGAATGTAAGCTCTTGGTTTGTGGTAGACTTATCTCTTTTTTTTAGCTGCAGATTTTAATGTAGGCTTTAGGTTTGGAGCAATAGAAAGATCCTTATACAAAGAGAATCCCCTGCTAGTCCTTTAAAATTTCAAGAACTAAATAGGATTCCATTCAGCTACATTTTTTTCCTTGAAGAGAAACTGAGAATTGTAACAGCCACATATACTTTTTTATAGTGGAAATAATCCTGTTGGGCAAATACATAATTTAAAAAATTTACAATCAAGGATATGACAATATGAGGTTCCTGGTGAACTGTTGCCTGTGGTAAATGGGAAGCAAAAGAGAGGAGTGGGAATTCTGTGAGGACTGTAAAGCTAGAAGTTTAAGCTGTGTGACTCAGTAAATTAGATTAAAAAATGACTTTTTTCTTCAATCTCTTGCATCCCAGATCACTGTCCTCTGCCTCTGGTGTTTGTGACAACAGATTGAGGTGCTGAGGGAGAGTCAGTGCTGGGGAGCATCTTGTCCCAGCTAACAAGCATGTTTGTGACATATGGCCGTCCTCGTGCCTGCTTTTCAGTACAGTGGCAATTTGTGGTTAGCTAAAAGCTTCCTCCATCAAATGTGACCCTGCACTCCCCTGGTAGGGTGGGGAAGGAGCTGTCCCTGTGCACCCACAGCATCCCTTAGGGCTTCCCAGGAAAAAGGGACTTGCAATGCACTAAAGCAAGCCTCTAAAACCAGGTGGCACAGTGAGGAAATTGTGCAGAGAGAAAAGGGAAACCCAAACAGGGAAGAGGGGCCTGCCTGATGCCATGTTCCCAAAATGTGGCAGGCAATTTGTCCACCCATGCCAGGGACTGGCCAGGCGATAACCTGTCCAGTTCTTAGAGAGACAACAGAGACCATCAGAATGAGCACAGAGCACAAAGGCAGGTACCACAGAATCAATTAAAAAGGACACAAGCTCTCTTCTCAAATAATCTTGGTGATATTTAATGAACTCTTACCCCAGACACCCCTTTTTGTATGGAAACTTGAATAGCACCATGCAGAGCTTTTGGGTAACACAGTTCTTACTTTGTAGACAGAAGAATATTATTTTTATTGCAGATGCTGTCTTGTATCCAGTAGTTGCTACCCAGACTCTCACAAATAAAATACTGTGTTGACATAAACTATCTGCCATATGCAACTATTTTTACATTCTCACAACATCCAGGAGATATGAGGGCAGCTGTTTTTCCTTGAAAATCCCTTGGCACTTACCAGCAGCTTTGACTCAGCTTTGTGAAAATGAATATTTAAATGCAGCCCAGTTTTCTCCCCCTTTGGAGCATGGATGGCTACTGCAGACTCACATATGAAAGAGAAAGCATATTTTGGATTCCCCTAGTGAGTCATCACCCTTTCACTGGTGATTCATTGTTTGAAAGGAGAGGAAGGTAAATCAGGACTGTTTATATGAGCTGTCATCCATTTATCTGGTTATTTATTTATTTCTTTTAGCCTGGGGCATTCTCAAAGCAATGGAATGCAGCTGGGCTGACAGTGGCTGAAGCTTTTTCTCAGGCTCTGGGCTGTACTTGGCATCTGCATGGTTGGAAGTGAGGAGAGATGAGATGGACAACCTTCATCCACACTAAGATCTCTTGTGCTTAAGCAAGGAAGAGTGAAGGAAGGGTTCATACTGCCAGCTTAGGTGCATGCTAGGAGAAATCATTGGGTAATTCTACCTCCTCCACCAGGGCAGGCTGAGAACCCATCTAACCACCTCCTCAGGTCCTGGGGGGGTTCTCCTCTGCCCAGCTTGGAAGCTTTCTTGCAGCAAGGGGCAGTTTAGGAAACAGCAATACTTAAGAGTAGGCACTGAAATCCAGCAGTTTGTTTATGCAGTTGTCTATATTATGATTTAATTGTCATCCTGCATAATATGTCATCTGCAGTGTGCTGAAAAATTAAATTCTTCTTTTAAATGCATAAAAATACTGTAATGGCAGTCAATTAACCCAGATATATATAGCTCCATGCTTCTGCAAAATGTGAGCAGACTGTTATAAACTACAGCTACACCCCTAAGCAATTATATGGTTTATGTTGGTTTTTTTTCCTAAAAAACATGGGACATAGCATAACACTTCTCCTCTTAGACTCCATCGATGCAGAAGCTGCATTTGTGTTAATGCAAGTATGGAGTGATGTGATTTTTGTTGTTGTTGTTCTTGCTGAAGCTAGGCAAGACATTTCATGTTAGAACTGTCTTTGGATTATTTGTTGTTACTGATAGAAGAACACCTTTGTGTGTGTTTTAGCTAACATTAGTAAAAGACAGGAGGAAACTCTTTGAAGTCCTGGGAGGCAGAATCATTTTTAAAATGCAAACTTTTTGCCACCCAAGATAATGTAGTCTTGGATCAGGAACAAAAGCATTCCTGACTAGGAACAGACTGCTAACTGAATTCTGGCCATTTTTTTGAGGAGAACTGAAATAAGGCCAAAGGATGAATTTTTCTAATAAGGAATTTAGAAAGACATCCATTATTTTAAATTTATAATTTAAAGGCACTCTTGGTAGGAATAAATGCCCCATGATTATTTTCTGCTCAAAACCTGGCACTGCCAGAACTGCCAACTTCAGCAATTTTCAGGCAATCTGAAGGTCTGTATTGTGCTTCTTGTTCTAGAGTGACTTGTGCTTATTCACAAAAGACAGTATTTTTGAACCAGTTTGTCTGAAAAGTTCATCCCTCCTCAATTCCTTTGTTTGTCATATTATACTCCATTTAGCTTTCTGCTTATTTTAACTGATCTTTCATGTTAATAGATCCCCAGAAGAAGAATTTAAGTAATTAAATACATATTTTAAACATAGAAATATCACTGCTTAATCATGTCATCTGCCTACAGCCTGTATTATGGTGCTGGAAAGAGATGTTCAGAAGCACATTCTCTAGGAAGCTGTCTGAGGCCCTGAGGCTTAGGCAGATCCTGTGGTCATTGATAAATTCATGTGCATCAAACATTATTTAGGATGGCCAGTATCAGCTATTGACAAGGGGAGATGAGGCCTTTGCAGAAACAAAGATAACCACTGACAAATGATTCCTCATATTACCAGGCTGCACAGTCAGCACGTGGCAATTTTTTAGGCCACACAAAGTGGCAGAAGTCTAGTGTCTTTCTTTCTATTCCTGGAAAAAGAGTTGATTATAACTGGCCATAAATTTGTAAAATTTTCTCTGAATATCAATTTCATTATAGCAATACAAAAGGATTTGGTTTTGAGCTTTAAAATATATTCAAAGGGGAACTCAAAGTAGCTCTATGTTGTAACACTGATTTTTTGAAATTAAGTATATTTCTGTCTTTCTAATAAAAGTTCTACTTGCCCCAAACTGGACACCTGAGACATGAAACACCATAGATGTGTGTTGCTTTACCTTAAAAACATTTTCAGAGTCCAAGAAATACTCAACGGAAAGATAAACTGTATTTATACAAACAACACAAAAATAATTATATTTATAGGACAATTTAACATGTATTTTCATTTCCAGCATCCTACCTTGTCTACTCAAGCAAAGGTCTCATTTTGCTGTAAGCTATACAACAGAAAACAGGGATTTGCAGATGAAGAAAAGCGTTGCTTTTATAAAAACGTTGCTTTTATAAAAAATCTTTATAAAAAGATCTCCCTCTCAACTCAGACCCAGAGTGATTAGCCAGTTCTATTTACTGGAGCTTTCCTGTCCCAGCTGGTAAATGTGTTACATTGCCCTCTGTCGCTTGTCCTGCATTTTTCCCACCAAGGATGATCTACTCTAAAGGGATGAGGAAAGTTTCACTACTCCTGATAGACAGCAAAGACTCTCTGCTCACTCCTTCTGTAGATATCTTTGTGTTTGGAGAAAGCTAAAAATCCTCATCTGGTATTTAAGGTCCAAATCTGGGAGAAGTATAATCCTGGGAAAGAAGAAACATTCATCAATATTTAAGGTGGGAAAGCTCATTTCTTTTTGCTGTTCTGCTGTACTTCTCAGGGCACATTGGAAAGCAACTTAAAGTCGATTACACACAGCTGAAATAAAGCTGGCACTGGCCCTTTGCTTCTGCTCTTGCTCTTCAGTCAGGAAGACTATGATAGCCAGAGCTTTTGGACAAGCACAGAAAGCCTTCCCAATCTGAAAGTGACACAGTCAAATTGAAAAGTTGCTCAGACACTTACAATGGTGGGTACTGCACAAAGTTGCAAGATTTTTTTGTGTTTCCTTGTTATACTAGCATCTAGTGATGGATGGTGCATCTCAAAATAATTTCAACTCTTAGAAATTTGTGCTGCAATTTTGCATAAGGAGGAGGAGTTTTGGACACCTGAACCTTCTTACAGAAATCTGATTTCCATTATGGTTTTAAGGGACTCCTGAAAAAAGCCAGCTTCTTCCTTCTTTTTTCTTGGACTAGGAGTCATGTATCTCTATGATGAGCCAGTCTAGGGTCAAAAACGAATTCCCCCCTCAACATTTTATTTCATCATTATTTACAGAAATAAGATAGCATACATGTTTAAAATTACATAGAAATTATGTCTTGGATATATAGCTCAACACTTGAGCTTATATTTAACTATTTAATTAATGGAAATAGAAATTTTAAAAGGATGAAACAGTCTATGAGAAAATTAATATCATATTGAAATATGTTTTATGTCTTTTTAGAGATAAGGATATTTATAAAAAGCAGAATTTATTCTAAAAATATCCACTTATCACATACAGAAATTTCTGATATATCACTTCGATTTTCACACATATGCATCACTTCATTTAACTCCAGTGATTATTGTTTATATCCTTACAGCTCAGAGTGCTGCTGGCCTAGATATAAGGGTGGGGATTATTCTCAAGCAGTACAAAGTAAATGCTGATTACCTCAATCTGCCAATTGTTTTTCTGGAAATGTTATACTGAAGAATGTACCCCAGATCAGAATTATGTATTAAGTTCTGGTTTGCATTACTTGATTATGTCCATGACAGAAAATGATTACTGGGACCTCCCTAGTGGCTGCAAATCGGAGGTATTGTTTTTGAGTAATTTATTTTGTCTGAAGGATGGTGTAACTGTGTCATATAGATGATTCTTTTAAGCACAATTTTAAAGGAAGCATTCAATCTAGTGTTTTTCAGTCTGGATAATGACTTGAGGCCTTGGCTTAACCTCTCCTGTGTTTCTATTACCTCTAAACTCTAAGAAATGGTTATGAAATGTCACATACCTACCCTGCTATTCAATTTGTGCTCACAGAGGAAGTCATTCCAGTCTCACAAAAGAATTCTGAAACATCGTTTATCAGCCTGTGCAGAGTTTTGAGATCCTTGGCAAGGGGGATAATAGGATTGTAAGGTCCTTTGTTTGTTTTTAAGATTTTTTAAAATATCAAAATAGGGATTGAATTCTATTTATATATTGCAGCAAATATAGCACAAAAGAAATAAAGCCTTTTAAGTAAAATATGTTATTTATACTTAGAAAGTAACAATTTGGAGACCTGCTGCCTTTCTATGGACTATTTCAAGTCCTATTCAAACCAAGGGCATGACTCCCCACTTTCCAGGGTGCTTGCATCAGGACTCAGGGGAGTCTCACAAACCCTGGTGATGTGTTGGACGCTGCATATCACTTAGAGTTAATTGAAATCCAATAATGAATGACAGCATTCAATACCATACCAGAAATAATAATGTAGAAGGGAAGAAAGGTTCCCTGCTGACTGTGCACCTGAGGGGGCTCAAACACACTTTTTCTAATCACCTAGAGCTAACACATTTGAGCTATGCTTCTATGCTTGCATGTAACCCAACAAAACAATAACAGCCCAGCAATACTACAGTTTTTTCCCCAAATACTTTGTAGTTCATCAGCAGCACATGTGAGCCTACCAGAAAACCCCTTCTCTCTGTTAGTAATTATATTGCCTCTGATTTTTCTTGTTGCCACATAGTTTGTCCCTGTACTCAGCTTTTCTGTGATTTGGAATGCCTCACAGGCCTGTCCAACTTGTTTAAAATGGGTATGAGGGGTTATTTAAAAATTTTAATCTGAAGCATGACTTCAATGCATGAAGCTATGGCAAATCTCAAAGAGCACCATGGGTAATTGTGATTAGAGCCTATAAACTAGCACGTTTTCCTTGGGAAAGTCTATGAGCACAAGCTCAGCATAAATACCTACCCTGTGTGGCCTTTGAGGAGTGACAATGTGCTATCACAGCAACAAGGAGCCACTGTGACTGCTCTCCTTAATGAATCTGTTTTTTAAAATTTTTTGTTGCAACTTACATATGAAAATTAGATTATAGCTTCAGTATTATTATTACTGGAAGTGTGTTTTGAAAAAGAATGGCATGAATACCTGAGGAAAAAAAATCATTCTGCTTGGATTACATAATGTGTTTCATATAAGAATAAATCCTGAAGACTTTACTTTCAGTGATTCTTTTTCTCCCTCAATTTTGATATCTGTGAAGTCACTTTTTCTTAGGACAAGTAGCTAAAACTAGTTTTCTTTAGTATGAGGGTTGATTCTGCATCTAGTATCAGTTGTTAATTCCTAATATCTGGGACTTACAGGCAGATCCAAAGAAGATTTTGGATCCACCATGGATACCTAACTGACAGTGAACAGAGCACATTTTCACATCTGTACAGGGAGAGATGAGGGCCTTGTGTCTTAGACACAGCCAGGGTTAGATGGTTGCTGAAAGAGAGTTTTTCAGATTTCAGCTTTTGCTCCCGTGTTCTAATCTTTGTAATTTTTCATAGTTTGGGCTGTCATTTTACAGGTTATTCTAAAGCAAAGACATTCAGCTTATTCCCTCTCTCTTCTCAGTCTTACTCCAATTTACAAAATATCTCTAAGTTGGAAGGAGCAAATTGTCTTGATTGCCCAAGTTTATTTCTTCCTTCTTCTGTTTCTCATCTTCTACTGTGGAGTCATTAAACCATGAAAGGAGAAGGAAACAAGGACACCACCAATTGCAAACTGCAACAATTAGGAAGCAGGAACACCCCAATTCAATAGGTAGCCTAAGAATTTTTTTCTTATTTTTTTCCTACGTCTCTTTCTCTCCTATTTCCCTCCCCTCCCTCCTTGCCCCCCCCTCCCCCCGACCCCTTCCATGTCTGTGCATCCTATTGTACATGTTCATGTTGGGACTGGTATTGATTCAGGACCAAACTTCATCAGAATAATTTCAGTTAAACACAATAAGCGAGCCAGTGACATTAAGAGGGGATAATTGAGATGGTGCTTTGGGCAGTTAGATTGAAAGGAATGGAGATAGATAAGGATTGGTTTAAAATGCAAAAAAAGGGCTGAAATATTATTGCAAGCGTTATTTAATTATTTCCGAGTTAACAATGCAAAATGAGGGTACACTAAATATAAACCCTTATCTTTAATTATTAAGCCTGTCCTGTTCTACTTGTACTGGAAAACCTGAAATCAATGGGAACGAATCCCAGCAGCGATCCAGTTACTACCAGAGAAGGATTGCATATACGAAAGGAGGGCAGCGTGCTTTAAAAGACAATACAACAGAAAGTAATGCAATTTGAGGCGGAAAAAAAAGGAAAAAAATACAAGCGAGGTTTGTTTCCTTGTCTGCCTTCATCCTGAGCTCACATTAAATGATAGACTTTTCTTCTCTCTGCATTCCAATTAGACTGTGCCAGTGGGCAAGCGGGGAAGGGAATGTTAATGAGGCAGCCGGCAGCGGGCTGGGAGCCGGGGCTGGCGGCTCCCCGCTCCCGCCGCAGTCCGGGGCAGCGCGGCGCGGCTGCCGCGGCTGTGCCCCGCCGAACGCGCGCTTGACCGGAGGCGACTGAGAGGCTGAGGAGGGAGGGCTACGGAAAATGTCTTGTACCGGTCCGGGGACCGCTTTTCGCCCCGTTTCTCGTTCGCGCACCGGCAACGCTGCCGCGCCCGCCCGCTCCGGGCTCCGAGGCCGCGGAAGCCGCCCCGGGCCGGTGCCGCTGCCCCTCGGCGGGGACCCCGCGCCCCCCGTGTCCCGCGCGGGCCGGGCCGCGGGGGCGGCGGGCGCGGCCCCGTGACGGCCCCCGGGGCAGCCCCGCGCCCCGGCAGGAGCGGGCACGCGCGCGCGCGCCCGCCGCTCGGTCCCCGCTCGGTCCCGGCCGCGCCCGCCGCCGCCGCCGCCCCGCGCTCCCCGCCACCGCCTGCCCCGCTCGCCGGCGGCACCCGCCTCCCCTCCCTCCCTGCTTCCCTCCCTCCCTCTCCCCTCCCTCCCCGCCTCGGCCGCCCGCCCGCCCGCTGCTCCCAGGTAGGGTCCCCGGGGGTCCGCAGCTGCGGCGGCAGCGCCCGCCCGTGTCGGGGGCTCTGCTGCGCTCCGCAACTTCTCTGCCTGCGGGGGCTGCCCCCGCCGCCGCCCCGCGCCCCTTGCGCTCCCCGGCGGCGGCCGCCGGTGCTCTGCCGAGCAGCTGTCAAACGTGCTGGGCGCTCGGCGGCGGCGGGGGGCGGCTCGCCCGCGGTCGGTCCCCGCACCGAGCCCCGGCGAATGGCATGACTCTGCCTCCCGCCCGCCCCCCCGCCCCCCCGGCTGCGGTGTGCCGTAGTGAGGCGAGGGGTGGTTAAACCCCCATCCTCCCATACATACGGTTTTTATTTTTTGTTCCTTTTCGTCTCGGGGCTTTCACATCACGGAACAGGAAAGCATCTGATGCGCCGGCTCACATGCCACTTCTGATCATACATTGCCTCCTTGCACAGAGCAGGATCGTTGGGAAAGATGGAGATACAATAAGTTGCTAGTACCGAAAAGTGCTGCGGAAATCCAGTGGTTTCCTTTCTCCAGTGAAGTGACATATTTTCCTCGGGTTTAAGTTGAAAGCACTGCTTGGCGGAGACTGACTGTGGCTGAGAGTGGGTTTGTGTTTTTCTTGCACCGTTAGGTTTTGCAAAGAGCAGCGATGAAGAAGAAGCTGGCACTCTCCGAGATGCAGTTGGTTCTTCTCGTTTTATTGGTGTGGCTACCAACGAGGTGAGAGGATATTTAGTTTCGTTGTTCAGTGCGAACGTGTATGTTACAATCTGCTAAGGGTAAGCTTGTGTGAGGGGTTATAAAAGTACAGTATGTAGTAACGTAATAAAAAAATCTTTCTTAGCTGTTTGAATGCAGTATTACATAGTTTAGAGAGCAAATGCAGTAGAATGTAGTTTAAGGACCATAAAAGCCTGATGTCTTGTCCTTAAACGGTTTGTGAATTGATGCTTTATTCCACCATTAAAATAACAATTTCTTTAAATGCTTTTTTGGATCTTAAAGACTTGAGTTACTGCATGACTGTGATTCTGTACCATACAAAAGGGAGAAATAGATTTTTATGAAGTCTTACTGCAAATCACTGTCCTTAAAATAATGCTCGTATATTTATTAATATGGCCATGCCTTTTTTTTTTCCCTTGATTTTTTTTTTTGGTCAAACATAATAGAATTCAAAATGATGCTTAAGCCTTAAACCTCTAGGTGGAGATAGCATACAACTTCACAATCACATATAATAAAACAATAGCATCATTTATTAATCAACTTTTCTTATGCTGTGTAAAGTTCTCAATTTCTAAAGTGACAGCACGAGAGCAAGTAATTTTTATTACATTACACTTTTGTGTTGCTCACAGTCCCTAAACACAATAATTAATTGTAGTTTGTAACTTTGATTTACTTGCTTTGGTTGTGGCTGCAGTAGGTCTTGTCCTAATATGGTAAAGATTGCATGCTATATAATGCAAGTTTCCTATGATTTAACATGTCTCCAATATTTTTGTTTGTTTCCCAGTGAACAAAATATTTTCTGAAACTATATTTTCTATTTCACTTTATACCTAACTATGGTGCAGTATTAGTTGAGTCACAGTGGGCCAGATCCTGCAAACCCTACTCAAGTGAGTAATCTTACTGACGTCAAAGAGACTATAAGCGTTATTAAAGACTTTATGCCTGAGTAAAGTTTGCAGGATTCGACCCTAATTTGATGTAATTATATTGATCTAATATTTTTAGTGGAATCTTGAGTTCAAAAACTGTTGTATCTCAAAAAGAAGCTTAAAAATGGCAGAGACGTACTCTGGTAGTCCATGAGTACAACGATACATTTTACAAACCGAAAAGGAACCATCCGGTTATTGCAACTAAGAAAAAACTGACACATGAGTAAAATCACACATGGCATTTTCATGGGTTCTTTACAAATTATCTGATTTGGGTCGATTCTATGGTTTATATGATGGAAAGCACAGACTGCAATGATTTACATTTAAATACTTCTTTATGGCATTGAGCTGGGACCAACATACAGCCTTGTCTTTAATCCTTTTATAGCTTGCTTTAGCGAAAATATCACCCAAACCTACTTTTGGTTTGGAGGAGGAGGAAACATGCTTGCTGTTTTGGCATTCAGAATATCTTCATTTCAAGATGATTAATACTCAAACATTTAGGGTTAAAAATTTAGGTAGCTGAAAAAGATATAAATGGTAATGTGCGTAGCATATGATGCTTTACTTCCTTGATACCAATGTGCTGGTTTTAAGTAGTTAAGACTGATGAGCTCATGTATTTCACATGCATGGTGCTTAAAATTGTTGGCACGGTAACATTTGCATGTGTAAGGCTTTCTGTGTGTCAGGGCTTCCCTGGCACAAACCCTGTTGGTCTGGGTGCCCAGGTTCCAGAGGACTGTGGGGCACCACGGCTGGCTGGGCAGCAGGTTCATATTCCAGCCCCTATAGCATGTCCCACTGAGATTTGATCCATAAAGGCTGTAATGTCTCTTTCTTTATTGGGGAACTTTGAAGCCATCAGTGTTCTACAGATTCTTCTTGACACTTCATTTATGCTTCCTTTTTCCATCCAACATTTATAAGGTTTGTCTGCATCTGATGGAGTATCAGACAGTGCGTTTTATGACAAAATAGCATTTTAGAAAGATGAAGGCTGTCCACAGCTACCCTGCAGCTTGCTAGTCAGCACTGGTGTTCCCTCCCACCAACTGCTGGCGTCAGAGGACTCCCTGAGCATGATCGCTGGAGTTTTCCCTCATGTTAGTTCTTCTGGTCATGTACATTACATGACCATTGGGTGGAGGCAAATCCACAGGATTTATCCAGAGATAGAGTATGCCTAAGTGAGGACAGATAACAGAGCTAGAAGGAGATGGGTTTGTGCATGGGAACCCGGGTTATCAGCCCAGGAGTGACATGCCACCAAAGCCTGGGAGGCTCTTCTAGGGTTTTGCACCAGCGCAGCCTCCACTAACGATGTTTGGGGAGCTGGAAGCAGCACTCACAGTAATGCAATGATGCATAGAAGTACAGACTACTTGAAAATGACTTCCTGAATATTTTAAGTAGTATTCTGTTGACCCTTATATGTCTGAACTTGTTATATAGAAATTCTGTATTTGCATACTGTTAAATACACCTTTCCTGTTGGAATGCAGCAAGTAATGGCCTGTCTGAAAAAAATGCATGTTGAGTGTATGTTAAAACATACTTAGCACCTTCTAAAATGTAAAATATCCATTTAGATCGGTGCTGGCTGACTCCCTGGAAGACGAAGCTAAGAATAACATCACCATCTTTACAAGAATTCTAGACAGACTTCTGGATGGTTATGATAATCGCCTGAGACCTGGATTAGGAGGTAATACAACCAATTAAAGATTGATTTTAAAAAATCAATTTTAATGTTCAGATTTTATGCAGTGATATTCTTCCTTCGGGGTTTTTTTTCCCCTAACAACTGGTATGCATCTTGATAAATTATTTATAACTACATTCACCCAGATGAATCATTTGAAGTTTGAGGAAGATAACATCTATGAATGGAAAGAAGGCATTTTCACACATTTATCTTAAGTAAAAAGAAAAAAATCTGGTGTTTTAACATAGTAAAACAGAATGTGAACAAAAATAACATCTAAAGCTGTTATTCCAGTCAGGGAATTTTGGTTGAACAAGGAATCCAGGCTTAATTCCCTGCAATCTGATAGGTGTATGTTTTCAGAAATCTGCACAAGTGTTTTGTGCGATGCATATAAATTCCACATTTGAGATTTGTTCCTTGGCCCAGTAAGTTCAGTGAAAATGTTGTGATTTTGAACCCTTTGGAATTGGGGTGTCACTGGTAATATACATTTAATTTCTGGGCACCTTGCACTTATTTGAGCATTTGGAAAAAAAATAGAGAAAAAGAGAATATTGGAGGACAGAGGTCACTGCACTCTTGTGCCATGACTGTCAGTTATTTTTCAAAATGTCAGTTCACATTTTGATTTTAAAGCTGTATGCCATCTTTTGTCAGTATGTGTTACGTTGGCAAGAAATTTAAATAATTTTCGTGGTGTTGAAAATATTACTGTGTACAGAAAAATATCTATGACATAGGGAGGGGCTGAATATCTCAGTTTTGACAATGTTTTGTCTACTACTATTGTTCATCTGTGTTTATACTATCTAACATTGACATGTATGATTCAAATATACACTTCTACTGCCATTATTATTATTTGTAACGGTTTTGGTAATTGTAATTTTCAACCTGGAGACTGTTTCAGCTTGGTGAAGCTAATTCCAGTACAAAATCCTTGGGAGCCATTCCTGTTCCTGTTGATTTCAGGAAGATCAGGCCCAAAGCTAGAGACACACTCCAACTTCCATGGAAATTACAATAACAGCTCTGATCAAATTAGGCATTAGTTAAAGCTCAGAGTTTTTATCCAACACTATTCCATCCTGACCTGTGGCTCTGTTGCTGTTCTGGTCCTGGGGAATTGTGGCTTAAATCTGACACAGCAGAAAGTGGGAGCTGACGCTGACTGAAACAGATTTCTCATTATGCATTGCTTTTAAACTAGGATGTATTTTCATTTCCATTTCTGGCCTCTGTACAGTGAAGGCTTGTGAAATATTTTATATTCAAAGATTTCTTAATTTGGATGATACAGGGGACCTATAGTACCGTTGATGCCAGAATTTATATAGTAATTTTTTACGTGGAGTTTTGATTTCTTTGCAATATACTCAAATTTAAGAATTTAGGCATAGTGTAAACATACAATGACTTGCAGAAACATTTCATATCACCAAACTCATGTTGAATTGACAGGGCTTTAAAAATAATGCATTTTATTAGAAAAATAGTTAAAGTTTTCTTGCTTACAAGGAATGAGCCATTTAATGAGAGCAGTCTGCAGTTCCTTTGCATATCAAGCATTTTTTTTCATATTGAAATAATATTTTTGAGAACATGAAATACAGACCTAATGGATTTTTCTATTTTTCACTAAATTTGCTTCAAAATAACCTCCCTCTTTTTCTTTATGAAACCTCATAGATAATTAAAACATACTCTGAGAACAAAAAATTAAAGAATTAACATCTGTTTGATATTGGTATACATGGCAATCAACCCATGCAGAATATGTGTGAAATGAAACTGTGTCATGCATATTAAACCGTGGAGATTCATGACACATTAATCTTAATCCTCAAGAATACTTCAGTTGTGGATGGATGGATTCTTACAGTTTTAAAGAACACTTGTAAATGGCAGTTGTGATAATTCATGATACAAAGCATACCAAACAAGGCTTTTGTACATAGTGCTTAGTAATTATTTAGCTTCATATTTCAGGAATTTTCTAGCAGTTTATTCCTTTTTCTATACTGACCTGTAGTCTGAAAAGAGATGTGGAAATAATTAACCTTCTGTTTTTTAACAGTATGTGCCTAGTAAGCCTGGGAATTTCTAGAAGTGTTTTTGCAAGAGATTACTGCATTTTGACCATGCCACACATCATTAATTTAAGATACCTAGTCTCAGTTGTTTTTCACTTCCCTTTATATGAATCTGAAATAGCTCATTTGAATGCAGCAGAATGTTTACTTTGGCATAGCAGTTTGCATTGTCGTGCACATATCACTGCTATGACTGGGATCACAATCTGGCCTAACATGCTACAACAGAAATAGTCCAGGGTCTGAGATCCTTCTGAAGTTGTCTGAAAGCAAGAGCTGTTCATCAGCCCACTTTCACTTGCTGTGAAAGACATTTTCAGAGATGTCTTGCAGCAAGAATTTAGCTCATTGTAAAAAACTGCTCCTTTAGTAATGAAATATTTTGGGTTGATATTACCATTTTATCTAGTTATTGACCAACAAAAGGGAAATGTACAGGCTTCTTGAAAGTCTGTATATTAAATTCAGCTAAATAAATGTCTGATTTGGAGGTTGTTCTTGAATTAAGGGATAAATTTGTAATTAATTTTGCTGGGACACAGTCTGACTACTGACAGTATGTAACTTGATGCTTTACTGATGCAATTCAAAGCAGAGTACTATTTTCTATAAGCTGTTGAGGAAGGTTTAACTTTTACTGGTGGTACACCTCAGTCAGATAAAGAGGTTTTGGCTGTTGGTTATTGGCTATCTTAGCAGCTGGGATCTTTGAGTGATGTATGAACACTACAATGATGAAATGACCTGCAAAATGGGTGTGGGCAGGGGGAAGATGACACTGCACCATCTCCTGAAGCCAGAGACATCTCATATGACTTAGCTATATACCCCAGCCTGCTGTATTGATAGGGATGAGCATGGGTTTATTTGAGGGGAGATAATATTTTCTCTGTACTCATTTTATGCTAAGCACAGGATTGCAGCTGGAACACTCTTGACTGTACTTTCAGCTCTGAAGTGAACCATTTTACCCAAACATTCCATGCCATTTCTGTTTAGTCAACAAAATAAATTACAAGTTTGACTTCAAACCAAATTTTCCTGTATCATTAGCATTAATTTATATGAAATATAGCCATGCAAATGGCAACTCATACAGACCTTCATTGTTTATGACTTTCTACAAGTAATGAAGGTATTTTCTTCTTTTTATTTGCTGTAATGTTGGCAATACACTTAGGCTAACATTTTTTCATAAATCTTTTGCTTTTTATTAGCAAGTAGAAAAGCAAATACACACATTAATGGGCACTAAAACTAAGCAAGGAACCAAAATATCTGTAAGTGATTGAATTATCTGTCTGCTCTCCTCTGCCCCATGAACAGACATGATCATGCTGGGTACTTCAGTAATGTGACTATCTCCATAAGTTATTCAGCCTTCTTTACTTTCTCACATCTGAAATTAGCCTTTCCCACAGCTAAAGAACTTCTGTCTTTTCTACTCTCAGAAACTTATAAAACAGAACTGAATAGAAAACTTAAATGTTGGAGAAAAGAAACAAACAACAAAGCAAAAGAAAAGGGAAGTTACAAGGGCAGAAGACTGGACTTCATAGCCTAAAGTTTCAAGTGCCATATTGATATTGAAAAGATCTATGGAAATGTCAGGATCCTTTTGCAAACTGTGGTCAGTCTCATCAGCTTCAGGATTGGTGTTCTTATTGTAACCAAAGAGTTGAATGATGGTTGTTAAAAAAAGAGGAAGATAAGACAGTAGGTAGGTAAAAATTAAATGCACTGTGAATCTGTTTTGAAGGAACCATCTCTGCTTTCAAATGTCCTGATTGCTTTAAGCAAGCATCTGCATTGCATTTCTCACACAGACGGACCAAATCCTCTTTTTTCCCAACATTTTGTAAATCAGTTGAACAGAAAAACTGAAAAGAATTGAGGGGAATTCTTTCTGACTATTGCTATCAGAGAGATGGTCAGCAATGAGCACTTGCTGTGTGTGATCTTTCATCTTTGGAGAACTGGATCTTTCATTGCATAGAATCAGTATAATGGTGTAGAATATCAGACTTGGTGATTAAAAGTTTTGTGATGTGCTCACCAATATGAGCACAAGGGAAACTCATTTTTTCACATATTACCTTTGTCTCCTGCCCGGATCAGGAGAGCTGTATCCATATATATGTGTGTGTGTGTTTGTGTGTGTGTGTGTGTGTTTATCAAATAGCTGGAGGTTTTCAGTTGCCAGGAAACACAGCCATGGTCATATGCTGATAATCTGAAATATGTTGAATTTAGGGCACTGTATTTATATATCACTGTGGTTCAGAGTTTTTAATGAGCTTCGGAAGAGTTTGTAGCTATAGCAGTCCCTAGCCTGGGGACCCTCATTTGGCTAGTCCCCTAGCCAAACCTAGTGGTGTTTGTCAGCCCCAAACATGCTTAATGCAAATTCAGAGTATCATAAAGGAAGGTTCTTTTTTTTCTGCAGAGCACTACTAGAAATCTTCCACTACTGTTTTTAAAGGGGAAAAGTGCAGCTCCCCATCTCAATTCTGGTTGCTTCCTTAGGCTTTCTTTGATCCAGGTTAATATTTTGGAAATGGTAATATCTCTCTGCCAGTGCTAGTCCAGAGCAATTCAGAGCAGCACTTGCATCTTCTAAAAGCCCACTGTCCTTGTAGCTATGCTGGGACACAAAGGGATAAACTACTGTATGTATGCTTCTCTTTTGGGCATACCTGGAAGGGACACATGGAATATCTGGCCATAATGGTGCTTTCAGAGGAGTCAGTGAGAAACTTATGTTAGAGCTGTGGATAATGTATATTGGCAAAAAGCATTCCTTGTAAAAAATGGAGAAGCAATAGAGAACAGGATATGAACATCTCATTAATAACTTATCCAGGGCATGCAGACAGTGCTAAGATGCAAGAACAGAACTAACTCAGTAGCTATAAGCATTCCAGGGAATGATTCATTAGGAAAGTGGAAGGATAAAAAACCTACAGAAACCTCTTTGATACTTAAGAACAAATCAGAAAAATTGTCTAGTACAGGGTAGGGCTGAGTAACTAGACAGAGGTTATTTGGTTATTTATTTATTGAAGTCTGTGAACAAATCAACAGTGAAGACATAAAAATAAAATTGATGCTACAGCTGTGCAGAGTACTGCAGTTGGGGAAAGTGTTGCACAATGCAAAGCAAAAAAGTCACAGAATCACAAAATAAGCTGATTTGGAAGGGACCCACAAGGATCATTGAACCCAACTCTGGGCCTCAACAGCACCATCCTAAAGAGTCAAATGCTCTGCCTCAGATGAGTTAACAGAAATATAGGTACTGTACAGTAGTTATATGTGCCCATAGAGGAGCTAGTCTGGGAAGCTCTCCCAGTTCACTGAACATGTATATTTAGTACTTTTTTTTTCTCTCCTGGCAAAGCATCAGCATTTGCTTCTAATGCTAGAATTACTGCTGACGACACCAATGCTGAATTAGAGCTTTGCTTACTTTTGTCTTATCTGCAAGGAAGCTGTGAAAGCAGATACTGCAGATTTCTCTGGAGCTCATTGGTGCTCATTGTAAATCAGACTAATGGGGTGCTTACATTTTTTTTCAGTCAGATTTGATAGACAAAGAAATCAAAACCATCACTTTTTATCTGTGATGCAGTTATTCTGGGTTATTTAGGAAAGGGTTGAGAAGCAGTGGTCTTGCTGGTATCCAAGGTATTCTACTGTTGATTGCTTTCATTAAGGCCTTTTATCTTGTTAAATCTTGCAATGATTTTTTTTTCTGTCTCAAACATACAACTACTCATTCAGGCTGACTAGTTTAAATAGCTAAGTACCAAAGGAATGCAATATCATAGTTCCAAAGTTTTTATTACCCTTGTGTAATGATACAATTCGCATAAAGCTACCTGAATTGGAAATATAATTATTATTTAAATAATCCAACTCTAAAACATTTTCTGAAATATTTAAGCACATTAGAAATTCATCCAGGATAACTTTGGGTATTTTTATGGATTTCATGGGTTTTTACTAGTGGATTTTAACCAATCAAAAAGTTAATGTAAAATGTAGTAATCAATGTATATGTTACTTACAATGAAAAAAAATTATTATTCAATCTGTAGAAATGAAGAGATTGTATAATACAAAATTAATACTATTCTAGGTTACACTTATAAAGAATATCAGGGAAATCCTTTCATGTTTACGGCTGTGATGCACCCATGGAGTACTCAGTTTTGTATATTCTTTTTATAGGAGACACACAGAGAATTACATTTCAAATATTTTCTTAAGTAAGATATACCAAAAAAAGAGTGCTAATTAAGAATGTAAGAAGGAAGCTATAGAGATCTCTTGTTCAGTTTTATAATTATCTAAAGATATTCTGAAAATTTTGGTGAAGAGCTATTAAATCAATTATTATGTTATCTATTATAAAAGCATTGATGGTCTTTGACATTTTGGGTTTAGATGCATAGGATGCAGACAAAAATTTGGAATACACTGCCCTCCATAAAGGTGAAAAAGTGGATCTTGGAAGATGTTTGATTTAAGGAAAAATGGCAATTATATCTCTGTGGTATGACTGACATCACTATTTAGTGATGTTGATTTCTACTTGTGTGACAACAACCAATATTTAAGCAAATAGTGAAGCATAACTTTCAAGACAATTAACTGGCAAGTTTTGACATTTTATTTTCAATGAAAACTAAAAACTTGGGATTAAATGGGCATGTATAACTCCTTCAACTTCTTTGTGTAGAAAAGACTGTGGTTTTCGTAACCTTTGTTCTTGAGCCCTGTAATGGTAAATATACATTTCAATATATCTTCCGTATTTTAGCACCTATAAAGAAAAAACTGCCATGAGACATTCATTCTGCATAGCAGAATGGGCTCCTACTACATTTAAGGCCTGATTGTGGCAAAACAGTGTAACAATACTGTGTCTTTATGAGACATAATCTAAAAGGACCAAAAAAAGAATTATTTTCATCCCCTCCTTAGTTTTACTAGGCAAACTCATAACTGTTATAGTTATAATATAACTCATAACTATTATGCCAATGCTGATGATTTTCAACAGATACAGAGATAATGGCTGCTCAGAGTTGTTGTGGAGTTTCCATCTTTGTGGAGACCCTCACAATTTGACAGAATATGACTTGGGTAACTTGCTGTGTTTTCAGAGATTGCTCTGCTTTGGACCTTCCAAAGGTTCTTTTTAAACTTAGTTGTTCTAAGATTCTTTAACTGACAGCCAGCAAGACATTGAAATAATGGCTGCAGCTTTCCATCTTACTTGGAAAAGGTAAAAAGAATTTAGTATATTAGATCTTGAAGATATAGCTGAAGGAAAAAGTCTGTGTAAATGAAAGGTTTAAACTGCTTCAGAACAGCAGGATGCACAGTGTTGTATAACTCTTGAGCTTATTATTCATGAAGACCCCACTGAAAAATATAAGATTTTGGGTAGACAGGATCTGCAAAAATGAAGAGGAAATATCCTTGTTTATAGTCTTAGCCACATTTTTCCTACGATCACCTTATGCTGAAGTCCTGAAAAGGGTTAAATATGTGAAAAGACAGTATTTTAAAGGACAGGCACTGTATTTCATCAAATCCTTTTCAGTTTACTTCAGCAGTGTACAGGGAAGTGAAAAGCTGCACAACACTGTGCATCCTGGAGATCAACACCTCCTCAGGAAGCATCCAGGAACCTCTAATCACTACCCTTCTGAAGTGTCCCAAGGTACCTTCCAAGGCTCCTCCTGTTTCATTCTTCTGTTTTTATATTGCCTTTTTCTTTTCTAAATACCTGTCTATTTTGTCTATTCTTATAAAAAATGCCCAACTGTCTTTTTTGACCAAAATTTGATGAATTTATCTAATTCCATCTAAATATAGAGTTAGCCAAGTCCAGGTGAGACCTGCCATGTCGATGTACAGCTGCTGACATCCAGCTGTACCTGAAAGATTTCTTATCCAGTGGAACTGGATGGAGGAGGTTGAAATGATGTGAAGACAGGCTCCTCTGTGGGTAGAAAGCAAAGATTATCCTTTACCCACAGATAAAATGGTTTTCCTTTTGTGCCAGCACAGTTCTCTGGTGCTGTTGACTGGTCTGAGACAGATCTGTTGCTTCTGGCAGTTCTCCTGACTGCATATTCCTGTTTCTGTTTTCTTGCAATGCTACCATTTCGTGACTGTCTTTTAGAATAACCTTTTCAATGCACAATCTAGTGCATCCAATTTTTAGAATTAATAGTGTGGAGAGAGAGATAGAGGTATTTCATCAGAAAGGATCATAGAGGAGGACCTTGTAATTGTCTATATATAAAAACAGCACATGCTTTTATTTTTTTTCCCAGTATTTTGGTCTTTTTTAATTGTCAGTATTCATGGCTACAATTAATATCTAAAAGTAGCTTCTAAATACTCCAAATAACATATATGAAGTAGAAAAAAAAGCTCTTTTTCAACAACCTAGCATTAGCATAATACAAGCCAAGGTGAAAAACCACTATGAGCAATAAATATGGGAAAGGGAAGGAGGGCAGAACAAAAGAGATGATGAGTGAAACAAGATTAAATTGTCATACTAACCATTGACAACTTTTAAAAAACTTGGCAGATTTAAACAGCTGAATGATCGTTTTTTCAAATATCCTTTGGAAACTTGAAAGTAGAATAGATAAGAAATGTTATCATTATGGTATATGCATGCATTTAAATTTCTGATATTAGAGTTGTTCAACAATGAGTCATCCATCTCAAGAAACAGGTATAGAGGATGTGTTGCTGTACTATTCACCAAACTGCTAAATTAAAGCAGCAGCAGAAGATTTTGAATTAATACTGTCAAAAGTCTAATAAATTTTTTTACTGTCAAAAGTCTAATAATTATAAGAATCAAAGGACTTTAATATGCCAATATTAATCTTTAAACACATTTTTATATCTGTTTTTTTACATGTTAATGCTACAATGAAATTAATCACAAGCTAAAATAAATTTTGTTTACCACTGTCACCCAATTAATAGTTTGCTTTATCATGCAGAGTATTTCACCACTAGTTTGTGGAAATGTAAATCACAAAAGTATGATTCTGCTAATCTTCCAGAAGTGGTATTGCTATTTGGGAACCATTTACGTGATTACTGTGTAGCACATGGCTCCTGATTTACATTCCATAATTCCTTGCCATATGTTGAGGGCTATTTAATAATTAGAGCATTTAACACTGTGAAAGAAATGTAAATCAATTCCCCTCTTACCTGGGATTATTGTGCATCAGAGAACATTGAACACTGCAGTGAAGTTGTGCAGCTGCAGAGATTGGATCTAGTCTGGCCAAACTGCATTCATTTTTTAATGTATATACATGCATATTTGGTCCTCCCCATGCATTTTTTTTGTTGAACCAGTAGAGATCACATGTCCTTACCTGCAATTTGTTTGAGAAAACCTGGGTGTCCCATGTTCCATCTGCTTAATCTATGTTTTTTTACAGACTATAAATTAAGTATTTTATAATCTGGTAGTGTTATAACTAATAGAGTTGACTGAAGATAAAATTCAGTACTATGGACCACTGACCTTCACATATGGTTCAATAGAAATCAATTTAAAAAGTGGTGTATGCTGTAAAATTTTCAAGACTGCTTGCATTTATGATATTTGGTGTGAAAGTAGTTCCCTGGAGTCACCTATCTTCATTTAGCACCTTCTTCTGTTTTAATTTAAAAAATTGCATCTGTCCATCTCTTAAATACCAAGATGACATGAAGGCAATGTATGTTCTGACTGAATGATTGCCCTGAATGTTGATAGTTCTTCTTTGTTTGTCTCAATTGCTTGGTGCTGATTCATCCAAAAGAGATAATTGTCTTCCAACACATTCCCTCCTTTTTCTTTCTTGTATCCATTCTTAGTTGTTCTAAGACAATAGGTTCCTCAGACTTCCATCAGGAAATTGGGAATTATTATTATTATTATTATTATTATTATTATTATTATTATTATTATTATTATTTCCATTCTTGCAAGTGTGTAAGCCTCTCAGCACAACACCAGAGAGCAGAAAAGGAATGGAACAGGTGAGGAAGTCTGTGTTTATATTCAGGAATTTAGAGATGGGTTCAAGGGACAATTCCTACCCTTAATACACCAGCATAATGTTCTAGATGTGTCATTCTGAGTGACAGTCTAAAGGCTACTGTAGATGCCTGTTTATTCTCACTATTTGAAATAATAATTTAAAGGCTCACTGAATGAGAAGCAGCTGAAGAGAGTTGTATTGTGGTGTATATAAATGAGAAAACCAAAGGTTTTAGTCATAAATGCAATGCTGTGTTTATATAACCACTCTGACATCCTAAGGCATTCCATAGCATTTCATGGACTTGTTTGTGTCAATAGTTTTAAGTGAGAATCAAAAAGTAAACTTCTTTTTACCAGATCTTTAAATGTGAATTTGGTACTGCATCATCTCATGCAGTTTCTGAAAGGAAAAGGGAAGAGACTTCCACCTGGGAAAATAAATGAATAAATAAATAAATAAGTAAGTAAAGATGAGAAAGGAGAAATGTAAATGCCTGTTACTTGAGATAAGGAAATGGTCACATTTTTAATAATCCCTTTTCATCGTCTCGGTGCTAAAAGCTGTCAGAGAATTCTTAAAGAATAGATAATCTGGTTTGCTACTGCATGATAATGCTATTTTAAAGTAATTGACTGTTTTAAAATAATATCTGCAGTAGATATTACCTGCATTTTCACAAATATTTCTGCTTAGAACAATATGCACTTTAAGGAACTGGGTTCTGATTAAACTCATATTAGGCATTGTTTCAAATTAAAAAAAAAAAAACACCCTCTTTTTTAATTTATGCCTGTAGAAAATCCAACCTGTTAATTTAATATTACAAGCAGATTCCGGTCCCAAATATATAGTCTTTCCACATATAGAAACCTAGTGGATTCTCAAAGTTCCATGGAAAGCCAGAGGCAAATTCTCTTGTCATAGGCAAAAATAAAAGGCAAATTTGAGGCTGCTTAATCCAAGCTCTGGGAGTATCCTGGGAGTATGTTTTAGAGGAGATTCAGGGAAACACTGTTATCTGTAAGTAGCTTGGAGACATTCTAGTGACTCAGCTGTGGGACTTTTGAGTGCCACAGTACACTTCTTGTACACACTAAGACCTTTTTTAGTATTAACTGGATAATCGAAGAATAAATGACAACTCTGTAACATGTTAAAATGAGAGTTAAAAATTGCTTCATTGTTGTCCATGCCAGTACTTTTTGCTTATTTGGGAGATGCTTGCTGAAGTATTAAAATGATTCTCTGTTGGATCAAGCCATGAACTCGTCGTTTGTCAGGACTCCTGTTTAGCAGGAAGGGTATTACCCATGACCATCATCTGAGTTGTCCTGCCAGGCAAAAAATGTTAATAAAAAAATTAAAGACAGCTTGGCATCCAGTCTGATTTTTGCTGTGTCTTGAAACCATAACTCTACTCCTTCCTTCCCTGTGTTTCAGCAGCTGTGATGCTCAGGAATGTGTGAGGAAAGTGTGTGTCTACGTGTGCTTAAGCATGCTAGGTATTTAGGGTGTTAACATGCACACAACCTCTAGCTGATTTTAGTAATTCATCTGGCTAGCTTTTTTGAGAATATAGAGTAGTCTGGATAAACATTAATTTCCTGTCCTTCATAGTTATTTTACCTAGCTTGAAATAGGAACTGCTGCCTAGTCGATAGGAGGATTAGAACACTCTCTAATTTTTTTTTTTTGGATAGTGTATCACAGTCTTCTGAAATACTATTATAGAATTTCATACAGCATTACATATGAAAAATATATTTGAGGATCCTGCTGCAAAAAGATGCATTAAAAGTGCCCACTAATATGCAGCTCTATTAAATAAAGGCACTACCTCTTTCTACCATTGGTTGCTGTCATGCTTGAATGCAAAGTACAAGGCTAGCAAAAGATAAAAGAGCTGCAGCTCCATTTTTAATGACTATACAATCCAGGACTATAATACCCAGACACTAAGCACAGACATTAAAATTAATCTGTCTGAAAGTATCTTCATTTTCAATGCTTCCTTATGTCTGTTGATCTCTAGAGGACATCATCAGCATTTGGGACTTTGGAACATGTGAGTTTCATACTTTGTTCTGAGAGCAGCAAATTTTGGGAAGATGCCAGCTTCTGGTGATGTGAGTGCTTGCCACAGAACAAGCAAGACAATCCTTCCCAGAGCTTCATCACAGTTTCTCTCAGCTCCAGGGTGGCAACTTTTTTGCTGTGGCTGACCACGGATACAGACATAATCCAAAGGCTTCTGCTGAAGCTGGTAGTCACTGGGCAAAGACTTTTTCACTGACTTCACTGGGCTCTGGCATGCAACCCAAATTCCTCCTTAAATAATTAACACGGCTAATAAGCACTGTGACAGTGTCTGTTTTAGCTTAGAAATAGTAGTATAGACAAAGAATGAAATGCTCTGTGTATATCATATGCATATGTATATCTATGTATGTCTATGTTTCCTGGACATTCCACTGAATTCTGTGGCCATTTTATAGGTGCTTGAAGTGGACTTATGATGTTCTTCCAGGAAATAATAAGAATTTAGGGTTTTTTAAAATGTTTAGAATGTGGGAAGGTCCTGAAGGACAGCATCCTTTCATAGCTTTGTACTTTCACTGGCAAGTTGACATGTTGCATATTTAATATATATATATGTGAACCAAAGTGGCTTCTGAAATCTAATTTGGATAAAATCTAGAATGAGTGATCTTGGTTAGAAGAGCAGCTGGGCCTATGTAAGTGATGGGCAAGCAAATAAGCTAATGACCACAAAAAATGAAGTTTTTGAAGAGCCAATAGCCACTATACAATAAAATCACTTGTTAAGAAATCCAGATTTGGCTGCATTATAACTGCAAAGAGAAACTGGAAGCTGCTACTTTTTAAAAATGATACTGCTGTTAGGGGTAGATGTGGTTTGAAATGCAGGAGGGACCATCAGAGTGAGTGTATCAAATGGGATGATTTATAAATGCTATGACTTGGAATATAGCACAGAGATTAAACCTGAAATTAGCCTAGAAGTGTAAAGCAGCAGAATTTGCCAAGGTGTTCCATGACTTTAGGTACTGAGGTCATAAAATTCAAACATTTAAAAAAAAAGAAGAGAGATAAAGACCTCTGAGTATAAGTTTCTGCAATCTGGAATAATTTTGGGAGTTTTTCTGCCTTACCTACATGTTATGATTTTCTCTCTAGTAGCACAAATCTCCAAGCAGAGTAGACAGAAATATGGTCTCATGCGAGTAATAACTTTGCCCTCCCTACTTGTGTGATGACACCAATTCAGGTCAGTTCAAATAATTACTGCTCTACTTTATCAAAGTCTGCTCCCTTCCAGACTCGTTTGAGTGCTCTTTTTGTCTTCCTCTGTCTCATTCTTTAGACAGTGTTGGGGCAGTCTGGTTCATTTTAGCTCCATCATGCTCATCCAGTTGATCTAAACAATGCAGCAGTCATATTTATTACTCAGCCTGGTAATTATAAACACTTCTCATCCTGATGGAAGCTGTAGTGTCTAAAGGGACCAGATTTAGTGCTGATGTTTTAGTTTTCATTTGTGTGACATGTGGTTTTGGTTTGCTGCCAAATGTGTTGTGTGTTTGCTAAATTCCTCTAACTTCAACATTTAAGTAATCTGTTTCAGCAAGACCACATTTCTTCCAGCCAAACTCAACTATATTTTCAATTTCATGTTTCTTTTGAACATTTTGTGCAACTTTAACTAAAAATTTCTCACACTGGTAGTTTACTTTAGAGCTGCATGCTTTTAAGTTATTTTTATTTTTATTTTTATTTTTATTTTTATTTTTATTTTTATTTTTATTTTTATTTTTATTTTTTTATTTTTATTTTTTTGCCTTCATGGTATGTGAGGATGTAATGAAAAGGGAAGAAAGGGAGATTTGGTGGATTTCATGGTAGTCTTATGGGAACAAGTTTATGCCCATGTGTTTAGATTGCTCTTCCCAATGATTTAATTTACTTTTCAAAATTTTGTCTCTCCCTTTTTAACGGTCAACACTAATGTTAACAATTATCCAGCTTTTACAAGTGTTTATACAACCAAAGCATCCATATTGTATTAATACCTTTACAATGAACCTGTAAATTGGAGGAATACTCTATTAAAATGATAGGGAAAAAATCCAAAAAGCTGTCTAGATAGTTAATTGCTTCCTTAATCACTTGGCAGTCAATACCTCTGAGATTGTCAAAATGTTGCCGGAGGCGACAAAAGTCTATGAAGTTCAACAGTAATGAGTGAGAGTAAATATCTTCTTTTCCCAGTGCAAAGAACCAATTAAGTTATGCACTTTTGGGTTGTTTGAAATCTCTTTCATGTTAAAGTAGTGTCAGGATTCAGGCTAGACACTGGATGGTTGATTGGCCCAATGTGATATGAGCTGCACCAGTCAGTACAGCACCCTTCTCATCAGGGATGAAGTACATTCTAGATTAAACATCTTAGTTACTCATAAGGCCTGATTTGGAAAAGGGATCTAAATCCATATTTCCCACTTTCCAAACCTTTTATGTAGACACGGGGTTTTTGATCATCCTGAAAAAGTGGCTTCTTCCACTGGAGATGTTTTACTTATTTATTTGTATAAAATAGCTACATATGTGTCAGAACATGGACTCAGATCTCTTTTTTCCTGCTGCCCTTTAGAGGCATAGAGGCATTCACGGTCTTTGGCCAGTTGGCCCCACAAGACTGAGGGCTTAAGTTTGTCAGTTCCCACATCTCCTGGAGCCCACATACAGTGGAATTCATTGCTTCCAACAGCTGGGCATCCTATGTGGAACATGAGAAAAGCTGGGCATGTTGGCACATCTCAGAGATGGTGTTGGCATAACTGTCTACAAATGTGGCTCTTAAAGTTGATAAACTGAGTAGAAATCTGTCAAGCTAAGTAATTAAAAATGCTGAAGAGGAGCAAGCAGCTGAAGCCTTTCCTTACTAACACATGTGAAACAACCAAGTTTGGGTGTGAAAACTTTACTAGTCTCCTTTTCATCTATTCACAGGGGTGTTCCCTCTCATGTCATTCCTCCTTTCCTGAAAAGAGCCATGAGAGAAGCTGATGGTCGGGTTTAATGGAAACTTCTAAAATAGAGAGCAGCTCTTGTCAAGTGCATGCTCTAATTTAAAGAAAAGACATGAACTCAGTTACTGTGTGTCAGGTTCTGTCTTGACCACAAAGGTGAATTTTCTAAGACACAGCATACTTCCTCAGTCTTTGGAAGGAATTATTCTGCTTTGTGTAAATAATTAGATCTTGAGCAGAGGCTTCAATTTAAGTCTGCTCTATCCCATGAGTACTGCTAGGCTGTGGAATCAGTCTCTTCCTTGTTTTCTTGCTTTCTCTCTCAAAATCTTTCTGGCTCAGTAAATTTGTAATTATTTATAGTTTGAGGAACTCGTTGGGACTTGGTTGAGAGCCAATTCTTTAGGCTGCTTGGCAGCATTGGGATATTTTTGCCTTAAGGTGGAAATATAAGCAGCCGGGGAATTTTAGGTACTGACAATGTTAGACAGAAATTTAGGAATAAAGGGGATTCAGACAAATATAAGCACAAAACTTAGTCATTATGATCTGGATCACAGAGACATTCAGATTAACTTTGATTGATTTAAATGGAAGCTTGGAGCTTAAATAACTTTGTGCAGCTTGTCCAATGTACTTTAAGAGATAATTGAGCACCAAAATCAGTCTTTAGTGCTATCCTTGAGCAACTTTCTCAAGTTTGTAGAGAAAGCATAAAATAAAGTTAAAACTGCACCTCAAATATCACTTATATCCAAAGTTCTTCATTCACAGGACCCTTTGGAAATTTAAATTTGTGATCTGAAATAATAAGGTTTGCAAATTAAAGGTCACTTGGGAGAGAGAGAAGAAAATGTAGTAAATATAACGTTTGTGTGTGTGATCTGCACTCTTCTTTTTCACTGAGAGTTAAGCCTCAAATTTGTTATATACATGTGAAAATTATCTTTGTAATGAGTAAATTTTCTCTCAGCACAGAATTTTTTTGTTTTTTAATTTGATATCTGGTAATGGTGCTTAGGTAGTTCAAACCAGCATCTTCTACATACAGCACAAAGAGTAAATACTGATTATAATATCACATTATTTGTGTTTCAGATGTGCCTACATATCATTCTGTGCACATTTTGTGGGTAACCTACACCTAAAAAAGCTGTTAGTTTAGCTAAAAACATATCTGAGAATGTTTTCACAAGTCATATTTTTTGCTACAGTAGAGAAGGGTGTTGACAGCTAAGCTAAATTCTTTTTTCCAGGTTAGTGTGTTTTTCTGATGGTCAAAAAGTCTTACTCATCTCTAAAGAAACACTAATGTTTAACTGAATTATTGTCTTATAGCAAATTCTTGTCATTTTGAACAAGTTTTAATTATTTCAGAATAATGAATACTGCTTTGCTGAAATAAAAGAGTAGGCTTATATGCAGCCCAAGTATTCTGTTAGTGTAAATGACATAATAGTATTTATGGTACTGCTTTACAGGGCTGCTGAATTTTTAAGTTCTGAATAGGCCTTTGGAGGGCCCCTGATAGACTTTATATGGAGCTGTCATTAATTTAATAATCGATATAATATTTGCTAATAGAAATCAGCTCTTCAGAGGTAAGTCAGTTGGGGTCTCAGGCTACTGGCTTTCAACTCCTGTCTCTTCCTCCATACTTTTTCTCTAGAATATATTCTTGTTCCATCAACACCATGAGAAATTAAGTACAGTGTCTGATTCTGGTCTTATTTACACCAATGTGAATCAAGAGTGCAGCTGTTAATACAATACTTAGTAGTATTATGCTAGAAGCTCCAGAAGTTAAACTGGTAAGCTTATTCTACATAAGCTTTGTTAGAGAGGGAGATTTGAAAGACAATCGTGGCCCATATGAAGAAATTTTCTTGCTGATAGTTCATGAATAAAGTGTGGCCTTTGGAAGTGAAGTGCTAATGTTAAGGGGAGAAATGGATTTTTTCTTCTCACCGATGACTTCAGCTTATAAATTGGAAGTGGTTTTATGTAGGGCATAAGTGGCTTTGAGACTGTTGTAATTTAATAGTGGATAATGAATGAAGATGCCGAAGTTGGATAAATAAAATTGTTGCATAAACCACCTAAACCAAAAATAAAGAAATGGCAGAACATGATTTTGAAATATCTGTGTTCCCACAGATTTTGCTGCTGTTACAGCTCTGTGTTGCATGACCTCCTCTGACCCCCATTCCCTGCCAGCCAGTCAGTGTCTTGAGCTGTCAACAGACACACTAAGGAGCTTGTCAGATAAAGGCAGCATGTTGAGTTGGAACAGTGTTTGATGGATTAAGACCCTGGCTGTTTCACCTGTGCAATTTCTGACTTGTATTATGAATGACATTTTCAAGGCCTTTGGGCAACATTGCCAAGCATGCCCCTGGAGACCATATTACAATGTCAGAACAATGTCAATTCCAGATAAATAATTTTTTATAGAAAAATAATTAAATTAACATCAAGCTTTTGACAGCATTTCCACAAAAACTCAGAAATCCTCAGTTAAATTTCCCATAGCACTGCAACTTGACCTCCTGTTTTTTGTTGTTGACATACTTATTTAAAGAGCAGTATTTTATTTTTGCTTCTTTTTTTTTTTTCTGCATGCTTTAGCAGCCTTTCAGTTACAGTCTTGCAGTGTTCTCACAGGCACTATTAATTCTACATTTAAAATAATGTTTGTCTGAATATTTTTTATAGTATACATTAGAACTGCGTATGTATACTTTAAAAGTTCTATCCCACCAAGAAGACTTTTGATGGTTTTTGATTGCCTCAAAGAGATTGTCTTCTATTTTAGCTGCCCAAAACCTGTATTTACAGCTTTATTGAATAAAAATTGAAATTAAAAAGAATAAAAAGCCCAACCCAATCTTTCAGGCCTGTTTTCTTCTGAAAACAGCCTTGACACATTAATCAATAATATAGCCAGTTTCATGCAAACAAACATCTGGAACCTTTCAGAAGATTTTGCAGTGATCACACTCCTTTCTTCTCTTCTTTTAAACGTACATAGAGTGAGCCATGCATGTTTTGTCCCTACCCTCTGTGAAGAAAGGAATCTAGATTATTTTGGTGAGGGGGGGAATGAATAATACTCAGGTCATTCTCAAATATGGGAAATACTCTGAAAATTTATTTCAATAAAGGTAATGCTTTCTCAGCATTCTCCAGGAGAGGGGGAGCTCTCAGGTATGCAGAATCCTGCATGTCTATCTACCTCACATCACAGACTGGAACTCTGTGTACCCTGTCAGGGATGCAGGCAGCTGAGAAGGGACATATGAAAGAACTCGAAAAAATTTTGAAAACTGCTGTCAGACAGCAGACCAAAGGAACTCATTGAAAATTTAAATGCCTCTGTGGAATCTTAACATTTTGACAAACTGGTAAATGCTCCTGAGGAGCCTTTTCATCTGACTTTTCTGATCATCTCTGTTACTCAGCCTGGATTGGTTTAGACTTCAGCCACTGCAAATTCTCTGCCAAGCAGCCTACTTCAGCTGAGCCAGCTCTTCTGCTGAGGGACAAGTCAGCAGGATTTCAGACCATCAGAAAGGGTATCCCAACAGCTGGAGAGCTGGCATAAAGGAATTGGTGATGCCACTGATACCAACTCCAGCTAAGTGCTGAACCACTTTTCTAATTTTTTGACAAGTCAATGATGTTGACATTTTCCAGTGTGTTTACTTAGTAGTGGACATCTGTAAGCAGACTTGGCAAACACCTGTACTTCACCTTACTTGCACATAATTTAATCCTTCTGCCTCAGCTTCCCAAGGAAAATTGAAGATAATAAAATTATTATCTTCATAGAGGACTTGTTATAATTAACATTTTTTTTTTGATCCTAAATGTAATTAAAATACATAGCAAACATTCCAGCTAAGGACAGATAAGGATGTATAAATCTTCTGCAATTTGTTATATGTATTGATTTTTCTTCCTTTCTGTTTTTTATTTTCCCCAGTAATAATATCATGTCAGTTCAAGTAAGGAAGGGGAATCAGAAGAAACCAGTGCTTGAGAACCATGTGCAACGTGATCTTAATAATTACTGGGGGTTTTTTTACTTCCATGGGATGTGCTTTTCTTCCTTCCTTTATCATTAATTTTATTGACTATATTTTGTCAGTTTACCCTTGACTTCCATCATCTGAGAAACTGGTCTGATCTAAGTCAGATAGGGAATTTTTTTAACATTTATGACCAAAGAAAGTTAGAAATGGTGCTGTAATAGCCTTTGCAGAATTTTAGAGTATGTCATGTGATGGTGGCAGCTACTTTTTATATTCTTTGCCTGAGATTTTTTCCCCTAAAAGAAGCATCTTAAATAGAAATTATATCCTTACCCTTTGCTGTTCCCATTTCTTTGTATAACTTTCAAAAGCAGTGATTCAGAATAACTTAAGAGCCCACAAGTATAAATGAATCTGCCCCCCTTCCTCCCAACAGAGGGTTCTTTAAAATCTAGACTGTTTTTCAATATGGGCCTCCATTGATTTTAGCACTTTTGAAAATCAGGCCTTTTAGTTACATGCATATGTGTCACTTGAGGAAACAAATTTTATAATCCCAGTGGGAAAAGCTTGTCCTTTTCTCAAAAAAACAAGCTAGATTTTTATGCAAACACATGTTGCATTGAACATCTTTTAGCTGAGTATATTCCTTGGCTTTTCCACAAGAACTGATGATCCAGAACTGTTTGAATCTCTGGTGGGCTAAGTACGATGACTGGTGCTGTTCTTGACAGAATACGAGTTATAAAAAGCCTGTAACTGTGACGCCTGCTGGATGAATTTTGATTAGAGAGCCCATTTGAAACTGTGCTTTGTGCTTCTGAATTGTTTGTTTGACAAGTACATACTCCTTCAAAGCAATAGCTACAATATTTGTTGTAAAAAAAGGATGATGTATGTTTTGTTTTTGTTGACGTTGATTCAGAACCCTCAAGTTCAAATTTTTAATTCGGAGGTACCTTTATTTTAGCACTATGTAAAGTAACAAGGAAGAAACAAACACAAGATTCAGGCTGCTAACACAAATGGTAACAGGAGTAATTCAAGATTTATTACATTTCAGCTTCTTTTGTCTTTAAGGACTTGTTTTCTTTAAGGTAGGGTATGAATAGAAACTTCTTAACTATGAAGAATTTGGAAAATAAGAGGTAAAAATATAAAAAACTGCCATTTCTTCCTTAGTGTACATTTTCTTAACACAAACCAACAGGGAGAATCGATAGACTGTTCTAATAGCAGTTGTGGTCAATATGTTTGCTCTCCTCTCTGTCTTCTCTACTCATTTCTGATGGAAAAATAGATCCAGAAGAGTTTAGAAATCATATAACAGAGTATGGGAATTTTTTAAAAAATTAAAACTTGGAATGCAAGGCAAGCTTGAAGATTCCATGTCCTGTAGTTTATTCTATGCAAATATTAAAATCATTCCTCTGTGTCAAATAAAAAAATCACATACAAATAACTGGTAGCATTAGAGTAAGTTTACAAGAGGACCATGTTTCCAAGCATTTGATGGGTGGGGAGCATGCAGGTAAAGATTTGCCAAGTGACTTTGTTGCCTATAGTAGGGTTCCTTCAAGTTATACAATTATATTTGAATTTAGCCTTGATCCCTGCTGTTGGGATACTTGATTGTCAGTCATATTTTTGTAACACCAGTGCTTTTCTTGGAATTTTAATTAATATTTTGTATTGTCATCAGTACAGGCCAAATTTCACAATTAGTCCCTGCAGCTCCATTTTACCTCCTGAAGAGTAGCTCTCTTGTCACTCTCCCATTTCATTCCAGTCTGTGCCAGGTAACCATTTGGAGATAATAATCTTTTTTTTTTTTTTCTGGAGAGTCTCCCATGGGCAGCATGAAGTCCCTAGTCCTCTGAAATGTACTTTTGGCTCCTGTAGGATACTTCAGCCATATCTGTACTTTATCCTTGTTGAATAGCAAGGGCTGTGCCGACTCAGCACCTTTTCTGTCCACTGACTTAAAATTTGTTTGTAAGAAGTTTGGAGTAGAAATCAACTTAGCTTGTGTAAGGATGCTTCATAATGGATTTCAGAAGTCTCTATCATACAAATAAACCAATCTTAGGACGTGCAGAGGATTTTTAGGAGTCAATCTTTATTTATTTGCTTAAAAAGCAGACATGATCCTGGGAAAAAGATTCTTTTTGGTAGGAAGGGCTTTTTGGAGTCCTGTATTTCTAGAGTTTGGCTGAAAAAGGAAGTTTCCTTGCAGATGAGAACAGATGAATATTCCTTGTCCATGCTCCAGAAGTTGTCTGAAATCACTGTATCTTTGCAGCTACATCCCTTTGAAAATGCACTGCTCCCCATGCAGCTGCTCCTGGAACAGTGCTGGCCTTTTCCTGGTGCCTGGTAGAGACTGTTCTCATGAGTGAGCACCACTGGTTTCTCCCAGTGAGGAGCAGGGATTGTACTGTTGGCCTCCATATAATTAGAAGTAAAATTGGCTTGTATCATGTATTTGTTAAAAGGCAGCTTTCAGGAAAACAGAAACTATTATCTACCCACATTTAATAACGATTAAATAGGGAAATATAATCATAATATAACAGCAGGATCACTTATACAACAGGCAGTTGTATTATTTTTGGGAATGGGAAATTCTGCAATGAGTCAAATTGCACCTAGTTATATTCAAATTTTTCTTTTCCAATCAGCAGCTGGCTTTAAGGAAGAGAATTCCTTGTGTTGACTGTCTAGAATGCTGACTGTGTGTCTAGAATGCAGACTGTGGTTGGCAACTGCTGTTAAGAAATTTCCTGTGCATACTGCCCCTCTTAGTGAATATCATTCTATTTTGAGCCTAATTGAAAACTGAAGATAGAAAACTAAGCAGTTATTTTCCCCTGCAGTACAATATCTAATATTCTGATTTCATGGCTGTCTGACTGCAATGATTGGGAAGGACATTTTCTCAAAGTGTTCACAGTACCACAGCAATGTGTCATGAGCATTGCCTATCAAGGAAAGGAACTGTTATATTAAAATATGTGCCACTTAAAAACACACCCAATTGAAAAGTAGGATGCTGTTGTGTTACATTTGGTGCAGTCAATAATTGCCTTTTCTTGTCTTTTTCTTTGGAAAAGCTATTAAGAATGTAGAAAACAGCCTTCAACTAGAAAGGCTTTAATAGGAGAGATCTGCAACAACAGAGGTAACACCTCTGCAACAAAGGCATTTTGTGTTCAGAACTCTCCTTCCATGTTAAGTCCACGATGCTGGGGTTATTTTTGCTGGTAGAGAAAAGGGATATGTGTGTGTAGTTGCTGGTGATTGTATAGCTAAACAGGCTTAAACAAACTACTCTGTGATACAAATGCTTGTTTGTTAACCTCTGTGTTAAGTGGGAAAGAAACCTCCAGTATTTACAACAGGACACTGGTGAGGGGTAGTAAATAAGGAGAGAAACCTGTTCAAAATGTCCCATAATCTTACATAACAATAGAAAAAGTACTGTCAATTTAAAATGTTTGCTTGTTTGTTTTTTTTTCTTTTCTTTTTATATCAGATAGTATTACTGAAGTCTTCACTAACATCTATGTGACCAGTTTTGGACCTGTGTCAGATACTGATATGGTGAGTTCCTGAATCTTTTGCATATATGGGTAAATGGTGTAAGATATATATAAACTTCCTTTAAACCTGTATTCTTTTACTTATTGTGGATGGATTTGAAACAATCTTACTGAAATCAGAACAAGCCAAACCCCATGTAGTTTGAAATTTGAAAATTGATTTATGGACTTTTCGTGATAAGTGTGCTTGTGTTAGCTGTTTAATTTAGACCAGTAAATCTTCTGATTTTCCCACTGACTGTACTTTGGTTTATATTCTGGAGAAATCTTGATATGGATGAACTGGATTCCTCTTGCATGAAAACCTGAAAACCTGGAGTGAAAGGAGCACTCTTAATATTGGCAATAGACTGAGGGACCTGATGGAAATCAAATCTAAAACTTCTTGAAAGACATAGCTTGGAAGCTGGGTCATCAACATGATTGTGGAGTTTTACAGATCTGTCCTTGATAGTTTGCATTGTTTAGTAAGCATTTAAAGAAGTCAGTGACATTAAAAAAGAAAGAAATGTTCAGAATATTGCTCTGGATTATAAGGAATTGTTTGTAGGCTCACTGCAAATAATACAGAGATTAGGGAGAATGTTTCACACTGGGTACAAAGACCTGATGGATATAGCTGTCTAAAAGGAAAGGGAAGGACAGTCTCAAACTTACTTTACCTGTCATGCTCCTGTTCACTTGCCTGGTGTAGGGAAAGGTGGTTTAATTGACTCTGGGAAATGTGTAGGAGAGAACAAAATTCTCAGAAGAGTCAACAACAATCTTTTACTTGCAAAATGTAGAACATCAAGATAGAATAAGATACTTGACTGATGTTAAAAAAACATCCAAAGTAAGTACTTCACAAAATTTAGTTTAGCAAACTTAAACTTAGCCAAGCTTAACAAATCCAGATACAGGACACTTAATAAGGCATTGCCAGGAATTTTTTAGTCTGGCTGACCATGTATTTTGAGAAGAAATGGAGAAAGAAAGAGAAGGAAAGGATAAGAGCAGAAAAATATCACCATCTGTGGATTTAGTAACAAGACTCGATTTTGATGTCCTTTGGTCTAAATGGTATCTTGATCCATCAGGGGTGGGAGAAACCCACAAAACACAAATTCCGGAGGGTTTAAATATATGCTTAGCTTTAGATGGAATGTCCAGGCACCTTCCCTGGGGTAGGGAGTTTTATGCTGTCTTTTGCAGCACCTTGAATCTGTTGCAACACTGTGGATCCTGCTCAGTCCTCTGGTGGAAAACCCCAGGAATTATTCTGGGGGCATTTTTGGGGTCTTTGATGGTTTATGACATTTTCTAAGACATGACAACTGCCTCTCAGTCAGTGCAGTTGAGCCCCTTATGCCCTATCAGATGGGATGAATATCTTCAGGCCTACGTGTGAATATCCCAGTATGTCCCCCAGCTGGGGAGGAGTTTCACAGCTGAGCCACTTGTGTAAGGAAGGACATCAGCATGATAAAAAATATTAATCCACCTCACAGGATCTGCTACTTTTTGGCCTCCTCCCTCATCTGTCTCAAACCCCAGCTTCTTGCTAAGCCAAGGCTGCTTTGTCATGGTCATCCCCTGGTGCTCACACCCTCTGCACCTGGGCTGTTACTGTGCTTATCCTCAGCAAAGCACCTGCTGCTTTTGCAAATGGCTGATTGTTTGAGCCATTAGCCATTAACACCTCAATCTTTCACACTACCCTTGCCAATCCGGCAAGAAATTATTTTTGAAATGTTTCAAATATTCTTTATTATGTATGAGACATATTAAATACTACCTTGGTGTAGCTGTAGAGACTAAAAATTAATATTTTTTAAAGTAAGACAACATTTCTTTTTCTATGAAAAAAATCAGGTTATGCATCATACAAAACAGGGAACATTATGATGTTATGAACAAGTTTATGAAGTTAAATTTTTCATGGTACATTGAACATTTTAAAAGTTATTTGCTTACTGGTAAGTTAAAAGTTATTTGATTACCAGGTAATCATAGCTTTGGAAAATATATTCTAGTGGGGTTTTGTGGGTTTTTTTTGTGTGGGTTTTTTTGTGTTTTCAAGCTCTGTTTTGAAAGTTATGAATACACAGGTAAGACTTCACATGAAAGGCCATGAAAGGTGATTTCATAGGAGAAATAGACTTTTGTTTATATTACTGTACATGTTGCTGATTCTCCTGAGGTGTTTTTTTCCTGATGATTTTAGGTTTATGAAATATTTCTTATTTTGTTAATAATTTTGTAAAAAAGGTATCCACGGCTATGTACAAAGATGATATGAACATCTTGACCTTGTTGGTCTAGTATCTCATGACTTCAGAGTGGTGAAGTCTTGCATTTATGGTATTCCTGTGTAACAGGAATATGATATTAATCCACTTTTAAAGATGATTACTGAGCCACAAGGAGACTTACCCAAGGCTGTGCAAGTCATCTGTGCTTAAATGGAAAAGTAATGAAAGCTCCCTGAGCCTATTCCCTCCCTCCCAACACACTTCTGACATCAGTGGATAAATGTATGGAGAACTCTGGGTGCCTATTTGCATAGACATATAGACAGTGCACAGATCTGTGCAGAGGTGTTAATCAAAGCAGAGTGCACTGCATTACAATGGCAGCTGTTACTCTAATGGGTAGGTTTATTTGCACATAAGTAGATAGATAAGTAAGAGCAGTTTAATTCTTATTACTACAAGCTTCAGGGTTAATTTAGCTTGTTCTGTTGATAATTATAGAATAATTTTGAAACGTATGAGCAGTCAATGAGAAAATTCCAACATGTGAGTTTTGAAATAATAGCTTCCAAACCATCACATATCCTGTCGAACATGAAGGTGACATTAGGGTTTTAACCATGAGTACTTTTTCATTTAGGAGCTGCATGACTGAATCAATAATTTAAACTATTATGTAGAGGATTCGTTGATATTTTCTTCTGTAAATGCTGGAAACTCAGGGATATTACATATTTTTAAAATTTCTTCCTTAAAAGGCTTTATTGCAAGAATAAATTTGACTCTTGCCCATGTCTTCTAGAATTTTTAGAGGATCCCAAGTTCAGATTTTTTCAGGAAGATTGGCCCCATCTCAGGAAGTCCTCTGCTGGCACAATGTGAATGGTGAGGCCCTCAGTCATGTGAGGTATTTAGGCTGAACACTGCTGTTGCCCAAAACTCTTAGGATTATTGCTGCCCCTAGGATTCCTTCCACTGCGGTTTCTTACAGTAATAAGATCATCAGCTGTGTGGCTGCACCCCTTTACATGATCTGTTTTGCAGTTTGTTTTTTCCTCCTTGGTCAGTGTATTGTGAAGAATGATGGTGCTTGGAAGAAAGGTGCTTTTGAAAACAGGAAGGGGACTCACTGACATGCGAGGTGTTTAATATGCATTTACAATATGGAATAAGGAAGTGACAAACAAGCAGTGATGGATGGATTGGAGCCAAGGACACAGTTCTTACGTAGTGTTGATACACAAAGTTGATAAAATTTAATTCTAACCTTTTTTGTTGCATTGCTATGAATTCGTGAGGTCTCTGCTTCCCTCACTAGCTGTTCCCATTAATGGTAAAGTGGTATGGTGTTTGATCTGTGACCCAGTCATTGCTGAGTGTGGGTTTTTATTCACATTTGCTGTATTTCTCCAGTATCACAACTTTGCCAAAAAATCATTATGTCCAGGGGAATTTGATCTTTTTCTGATTTTAAGCTAGCTGGAATTGCTGTTGATAAATTCAGGAAGTAGAAGCTGAGGCTGAGATTTTTCTCTAAATGTGTTAAGAGTCAAAAACATTTGGTGCGTGTAGTGGATTAACATTTTGACTAAGTTCAAAAGATGCTACTCTCTGTTCTGACCAAAATAGTCAGCTACCAAATGTGTTCTCTCTTGGCCAGGAGTCAGTTGCAAACTGTGCTTCAAATGAACAAAAATATTTGTATCTCTACCATTTGTGTCAAAGAAAAGCTCTATTGTATGTCAACCACTCTATCTAATGTCACATATGCAGTGCCAATATATAAGGATTTTCAACTTCCTTTTGCAAGCTAATGAGAATCAAGGAAGGCAAAGCAAAACACAAGTTTAAACAGATTTTATTTTCGCCCTTCTATCTTTTTGAGTTGTTGTTTCTCAGAAATGTTCAAGTTCAGTATTGTGATGCTATGCCTTATAGGCTTCCAACCCAATCAGTGATAAAAATTTATTTTGACATTAGCCCGAGAGAAGAAAAGCTGCATTATTTAGAAAAACAAACAAATGAAAAATTGGACAGCACAACTGAAAAACAAAGTATCTCTTAATTTTCTGAAGTGTTATAGGATTAAGTTCTTGTTACAGGGGCTAATTAAAGCATTTATCATGAAATTAAAATGGTTAATATTTGAAAATTCAGAGATAAAGGATGAACTTCTTTGGACTATAATTTGTAGGATATAAAAGGATTGAACATTAAACCTGATTATTTTTCTATTTTTAAAAATTTGTTTGAAATCTGGTTGACTGTACCATCACTATAAATCTACATGCTGCTCACTTGAATTTCCTCACTGAAAGCTATGTATTTTTACCTCTTTTTCTCAGGCTTGGTGTCCTTCCAGGCTCTCCTGGCACTTTGGCTCCTAAAATTTCTCCCACAGCCATAAACATAGTGCAGATGTCTACAATTGAAAAAAATTATACATATAATAAATGACACCTATTTACTCTTCAAGCAGTAGTTATTTTATGTAAGACAGATTATGTAGGTACTGAGTCCCTTATATAAGGTCTGCTGTGAAGAAAGATTTGCCAAGATGCAGCAAATTTTGCCTCAGAACAGTCTTTCTGATTGTTGTTGGGAACGGTCTTTCCTGCTTTCCTCCAACACATGGTTAGTAGGTGGCAGGACTTGAATCAGTTTAGCTTGAATATTAAAACTAAGACGCCTTCTGAAACTTTTGTATTTCAACTTGCAGTCTTAGATTTTCATTGCTATTGGGGGGTTTTGTTTATTGTAGTTGCACCTTTATTCCCAAGTCGCTTGTAAACAACAATTTTTCCTAATTTCTTGATGATAGACTTCCTGTTTTTCACTTTGAAGTCAAGGAACAGGAACATTCCTTTGTAGAGATCATCATACACAGCTGGTATGTGTATGATGTGTATATTCATCACTACGCACACTTCCATCTCATCAGTTTTCAACTGAAATGTCAATAAGTGTTTCTGATTTTTCAGATACAACCAGATTAAAAATTTTCAGTGAAGGCTGAAAGTTAAATACAGAAGTAAGCAGAAGGTTTGTTACAGCATTCATCACTACAATTGAGGATGGTTCTTTAGAGGTAGTGACTGACCTTAGAACCCTGTTTCTTTTTTCTCTCTGTTTTTCAAATTTCATCACTTCAGTTTGTATTTCAGGTTTTGTTTGGGAATTTTTTTCTATGCAACTTATTTTTTTGCTCTGTTTCAGAGTCTAATTATTAGGTAAAATTCCTTAAGAGAAGCTTTACAGAGCTGGTATGATATTTAAGTCTGGACAGAATAAGGGAATGCATCAAGATGATTCAATTTTCAAATAGATTAGAAAAAAGGTACTGCAGTTACTTTTACGTAGTTATTATTTGAACTCAGTAAGAGAAGACTAAAGAGTAAAGGAAATGCTACATACACCTGGAATTTTTGGGACGAATTGGGGAACATCTAGGTTGTGTTTTTATAATTGATATATTTCTGAAAAGTCAATATATTGTTGGCTCAGGTAATTGCCTTTGCAAGTTAAATCCATACACTGAAATTTTGATGAGAATATCTCACATGATCTCTTGCAGAGTTTCTATCCATTTATTCTGTTGGGAAGGCTTTTTCCTCTGTGCAAAGTCCTGCCAAGGGAATCAGTATTGGAGATTGATTTGTCAGAGGTTGTGTCCAAGCCTGTCACTGCCATTAGCTCTCTCTGTACCTTTGTTTGGATTCCTGTTCCTGGCACCAGGCATCCACTGTGTTTCAGGGTTGCTCTTTCTCCATGTCTGAATAAAAAAGGGATAATGACAAGTGTTTTTATTTTCAGTGACAGCAGAAAAACATCCTGTACTCTCTTTTTTAAGTAATCCCTATTTGTATCTTGTACAGAACTCTCTTATCCCTCCTTGGTGCTTCTTTTAGGCTCAGCTTTCATTCTACATCAGGTATATGGAAAAAAAGAGAGAGAAAATTATTCTGAGAAGGTCCTTTTCATAGATGAATATGAATAGAAAGACATTCTCTTCCCTAGACGCTATCATTCAAACTGGTTAAACACATTTTTTCCAATTTTTTTTTAATACTTCATGTTTCGATTAAATGCCTAGACAGAAATGACTGAGGTTGACAGATTAGGCAGAAATAAAAGGCTTGAAACAAGTTCTTCAAATAGAGAAAAATTGTGCTGCAATTCCCTAGAAATACTCCACATATTCTTGATAGTATGAAAGGGCATGTGTATCTGGCAGGCATTACTTATGTATTTAAAAATGAATACATGTTCCTTTGAAATGCAGTGATGGGATTGTGTTTCAATTTTTAACAGGGATGTGAAGGGTTTTGATGAAAACTAACCAACAATGCTGTTTCAAACCAGAATCCTCCTTCATCAGAATATTTTCAAGGATTCCAGTCACTAGTATGTAAGATCCACACTCTGAAAGACCTGAAGGAAATTTCTGTCTGTATGCTGTTTTTTATGTCTATGTTCTGTGTTGTGCACACATCAGAAGGTAGGTTTTGGAGAAGAGAAAATGGACTCAGTTTATTTATCTGAGCAGTGAGGTTTGATGTTGATAGACAAGGGCCTGTACAGAGCCTGAGTAGTCAGTACTTATTACTGGAGCATTGAGGGGGTTTGGAGGAGAACTCTTTCAGTCCTCATATTGTAAGAGAATTGCTTGTTTTTAGAGAAGAGAAAAGTAGAAAGTGAGATGGATTGTTTGTCCAGTCTGGTAGGTGGGCCTGGGCAAAGCCAAGCAGTGCAATGATGAAGTAGCTTATGCAGACTGCTGTAGTGTGTCAGTCCTTCCTTCTGTGTGCCATCTGCACCCTGCATGGATCTGCCCACAGAGACAACCACCAAGACAACCAACTAGTGATGTGATCCTCCTACTGTAAAGCTAAATTCAGCACTCACTGAAAATATCTAGTGTGCAGGTTTAATAAATTGAACTGCAGAAGTTGCATCACAAACTTACACTCGTCACACCGATGAATATCAGGTTATGGTAAGAGTGCATATAATGGGCAGATTAATTTTCTTTGACTAATTACATTTTTTTGAGTCTTCTGTCTAAACTCCTTCTTGGTTTTCTTGAAAGTAATTTTGATGCTTAGATACATACTAATCATGTTAGTATTCTGCTGCACCAGTTACATACTAAGGTTGTTAATGTTTTTTAAAAAATTCAAAAGAGAAATTACACGTTTCCTTAAGGCAGATATGAAAACAAGAATGTACATTTTAAGAACTAAAATGAAGAAATTATGCTGATGTAAAAATAAATATTAACATGCAGTCCCTATATTAGCTAGGCAAGATTTAGGTCTATGAATCTGAACGGTCTCATCAGTGTATCAACCACAGTATTTCTAACTGTTTTAAGGATTCAGTGGAAAGCTATATGTGCCATTTCCCCTTTGCTTGCTTTTAATTTTTTTAATTTGTGTTTTAAATGTTTTATATTTTGCAGTATTTAAAATTTGTTTTTGTGGTTATATATATATATCTGTCCATTAATGGCTATGAGAGTGGTCAGGAAAAAGACAAATACACTTTAGATAAATGACTCAGAAAAATCTTTACAAATGGGGAATGAGGAACTCTGGCTTGAACTATTCATTAAACAAAATGCTGTGTTCCAGAAGGTAATTAATAAAATGTTCCATCTGCTTCAGGACAATACTGCTTGCTAATGGACACTTACAATTTTTGAGATATTTGGAACACGTCCATCTTTACTCCAGATGCTAAAACTTCCAAAATTTGCCAACCATTATTGGACAGGATGAAAGTACATTTTTTGTTGTTTGAACAGATACAAATCTGGTCTTAGCAAAAAAAAACAAAACAAAACAAAAACACAAACAAAAAAAACCCACCAAAAACTGTCATGTAGTGGGGAGGGATTGCTTATACTCAGGTCAGTTAAAGCTTCTGCCAGAGACACTAACTTCTTTTTTATGGTGTGTAGTGTTATGCACACCAACTGCATATTAAAAGAGGAATAAAATTCCTTGCCATTTTATTCTTCATTGAACTGGCAGAGGGTCAAGTGCTTCTTAAAACTGTAGCAAGAATCTCATTGCCTGCACCTAAAATTTCATGTAAGGTAGTATAACACGTATTTGAAAGATTATGTTTAATCATACTGCATTAGAGTCTGGCTGTATAAGCACCATTTTAGACAGGACACAGTAGACAGTTCTTTCTTGTCTAGAAATTATCACAAGACTCCTCTGAAAACTTGGAAGTATGATCCTGTGATTTTGTGGAGATACTGCACTGTATACTGCAGAGTGGTTAGGTTATATCCAGAGAGAACAGGTGTTTTTCATAGGAGAATATTTGCAGAATGAATGAAATTAGTATCAGGTATTAATCTGAGTATTTTTTCTGGAGTCCAGATTTGCCTTTGTCATGGACATTAGTCTTGACTGAAAAGTAAACATTACACAGCATTTATCACAAAGTGATATATATCAAACATATTGAATAGGAATTAGTCTCAAAATCTTTATGTAGCAGCTATTTGTAGCTGGCTTTTTATCATATTGGTTATATTCAATGTACTTCAATTCCTTTCTATTTTTTCATTTTTTAATATGGTAAACATCAGTAGGGATATTCCTGATCATAAGTAGAATAGATTTGGCACAGAAGGGAACATAGGGTCAAGTGAATATAGCACTGGGCTGCAAAGGCAGGGGTTGTGTTTTGCTTAAATAATCATTTTAAATGAACAGAGACAAGATTCAGATCCTAATACTTCCATTGAAAAAAAATGCAAAGAAGTCTGTAGAAAGATAAGTTATTTAAGAGCTATGAGATTTTACTACTATTGTGGAAAATGGAAACAGAAGGTGTTTGTCATCATTCACACCAAACCTTGGTTTATCCTGTTTCCATCTTCTAAATGAGATGTTCTGAAATAAAGATCTCCAGCACAGACAAGAGGGTGTTACAAACCACCCTAAATGTGAGGGTAACTCAGGTTCTTATTAATTGATCCTGGGAGCAGATTAGGGTGAAACAACACTGAATGACTAGTGTTTATAAACACATACATACATATATATATATGTGTGTGTGTGTGTGTGTATGAGTTAATTTTGGAAAGCTTTGGTTCAATGGAAAGGGGGTATGTAGCCATTTTGGTTAGTAGTATCAATAGTAATATAGCAGTACAAAAGCATAAAAATAACACTGAAGAAAATTTTTGAGGAAATGAAAGAAAAAGAAGGAAAGGAGAATAGAAAGATATCACCACACATGGATTCAACAAGACTTGATGTAATTTCAGCATTTGTTAGTCAAAGTGATGGCCACACTTTTGATCTGCCAGGGGTGTGGGAAGACCATGAAACATAGAGTTAATATGTATGTTAGTATTAACAATGGGTTAATATATGTTCAGGTTTACATGGGAGTGCCCAGACACCTCTCCTGGGGAAGGGAGCTTTACACTTTCTTTTGCAATATGTGGATGTGTTGCAAGTGTGGATCATGTGCAGACCTCAGGTGGAAGACCCCAGAAATGAGTCTGGCAGCTATGGCCTTCCCCTGCCAGACCCAGCCAGGGCTTACTTTCAGCACATCTGCAGAGTTGGCTTTTCTTGTGGATACATTGCTTCAGCCTTGTCTACTTCTCCTTAGACCTGAGGTAATGGGACAATAGTAGCACCTTTATCTTATCTCAAGTTCCTATCTGGAGGCTTAACTTACTGTCCAAATTTCCAGGAATTCACAGAGGGATACTGGGGAGAGGGAGAGAGGGGAGTTCTGTGGTCTCAGAAGAGCAGTTGCTTTTTTATATGCTTTCCCATAGTGGGCAAAGTCCTTTGGTGATTACCTTAACAGTGTTTGAGCCATTAACCATTACCTGTGGATCATCAGAGATTTCCCAGTAGGATCTTTCAAGGCTGCAGCTCATTTTACTGCTCATTCTTTCCTGTTCATTCTACTTCCTTAGCTGTTGCCATGCAGCAGATGCAGGGTTTTGTGAAATGTTGCTGGTTTGATTTAGTAGCATTTCATGTCTGCTTTTTTTTTTTTTCTATTTTATTTCTCTTGTAATTATTTTTTATGAATGTTGGAAGACAGTAAAAAAGCAGGATCTTTGAAGTTCTTTATTGATGGAAACATTGCAAAAAGGTTCAGATTTATATTCTAATCATTTATGTGCAGAGGTGTTTGTCAAAAGAACCTGTAGGACGTATCACTCACTCCTGTTGAATTTCAGTGGAATTTCAAAGTCTTAATCCCTTCAGGCTCTTCTTCCCAATTCTTTATACCTCAAACATCAGTCTTACCATAAAAATGATTTATTGGTAAAGCCCCTCAGATGAAAGGTACAAGGAGGCTCTTGGGGCAATTTTCCTTTAATTACCTGGTATTTCTATCCATATTTCATATATTCCCCCTGCTCCTGATCCTCCATGATATTAGGCATTTTGTCACTTTCCCTGGTCTGCAACTGAACTGATAGGTAACTTGTTATTTGTAAATGGGATTTTAAGTCACATGATATCTAACAAATAAAACAACATATAAATCAGCAAATAAAAGAGGACAATTAAATGTGATCTATCATAAAGAAGTGAGCAAACCACTTGTTATGAGGCAGTGTCTCCAGCAGTGATGAGGCACTGAACAAAATCCAGTGTAATATCAAAGAAATGCATGTTTTAGAGGTTCATAGTTTTGTATTAAACAGATATATTTGCTAAAATACTATTAGAGAAAATAGAAAATGGGATTAAAGAAAACCAAGCAAATAAATGTTCAGTGTACTGTTGTGTTAGTTTTATTTAAGTTTATTTTAAAAATTTAAAATTTTAATTATAAAAATGCCAGAATTTATTACATTAATGTATTATGTATATACCTCTTGGTATAGCTAAAAACTGAGCTTCTGTTTTTTGTCAGATTAGTTTATAAGTATCCATAGTTTCCAAAATATCTCTTTGCATCTGTCACCATTCATAAAGAGAACAGCTTTCTCTCCTGCCCCTGTCATGCTCCTTCACATAACAAAATTCTCTTTCCTTTATTCCTCATTCTCTCCTTAGCCTCTGGCCCTGACCTGGAAAAGTCCTCACAGCTCTTTGGCTTGCAGACCAAAGGAGCTGAAGAGAGCTGTCACTTGTCTCTGTCTAGTCAGCACTCCTTTTGTATTGCTATATGATTGATGGAGAAGAACCCTAAGCCTTGTTAATCAGCACACAAGGGAGCCAGCAGAAAATGATAGAGGCTGATAAGTTCCTTGAAGTCACTTTTATATTGAAATCCCTTGAAAATTTTATATTGGTTAAATTTTATCAGGCCTTGTCCATTCAAAGTAATTTACTTGAAAATGGTCTATGCAGAGCAATTGCAGTAGTACAGACTGTTGCAGCATACTAATATTTTGAAGTCATGAGATGACATTTTGTACCTGTCCAACAAAACAAAGTTGCACCAAGGTAGCATTTGCCAATATGCCGAATACAGTTTGCTTCCAACATAGTTTTTAAGCTCTCCCATATCCAATTTTTATGCTGGGCAAAGCAAAGCACTAAATCCATTTGCAGTTTCATTTTTGAAGAGAGCTGATAAATTTAATTTATCAATGTTTAATCAGTTTTTTGTTTGTTTGTGTTGTGGTTTAACCCCAGCCAGCAACCAACTAAACAGCAACAAAACCCACCAGATGGGATACCCAGCCTGCTGACACAGGCATCTGGTCTAGGTCATCAGTCTGTTTTTGCTTGCATCCTTTTTTCCCCACTGTACTGCCTTCCCAAGACTAGGCATCAGGGTGATATTCACCAAGCAGTGTGTGTCACCTGTTAGTCATCAGCTGCTGTTTCCTAACCAGGTACTTTTGTTCATAAAATCCACACCACTACAGGGCCTTACATTCCTCTTTGGAAAAATCTTATATCATTCTGTTTGTATATACTGTACCCCTTGTGGGTTGCCTTGTTTCCTTCCAGGCTCAACCATTCTCCATGCTCTTGAAATGCTGGGTTATTCTATGGGAGAAGATACTGAAAGAACTATTTAATCTTGTGTATTTTTTCCTTACTTTCCTTCCTTACTGTGTTTATGTTATTACCCAGGTCACAGGTACTTTGTATATCAGAAACAGATATAAATATTGAAAGAGTTCAATATAAAAACAACACCTAGCAATCATGAAGAAGGATGTCATACCCTTAATACACTGACTTCCTGCTTATTATTCTCAGTACTATACAATTTTTTTTGTGATGATTGTTCTCCCTTGACAATTTTACGAAGGGAATTTTGCAGACAAAGCTTTTCTATTTTTGTTCTCAGAAAGCAGATTAGTGTTTCATTGTGTCAAGAAAGGCATATATTTATTCCATTACAGGAGTACACGATAGATGTGTTCTTCCGTCAGCGATGGAAGGATGAGAGATTAAAGTTTAAAGGCCCAATGAACATTCTTCGACTGAACAACCTAATGGCCAGCAAAATCTGGACTCCAGATACATTTTTCCACAATGGGAAGAAGTCAGTGGCTCATAACATGACAATGCCAAACAAGCTTCTACGAATCCAGGACGATGGGACCCTCTTGTACACCATGAGGTATATCTGTTCATCTCTTCTCTACTCAAGCTATTTCTTGATGGCATTTTTCCATTGAACAATTAGATCAGGTTTCAGGAGAACTCTCCTTTGCTTTGTTTTTCTCTACGCAGAAAGAAAGCTAGAAAAATGTATGTTTTGTTTCCAGTTCTGTTAAAGGCTTTTGGCTGATAATGAGTTAGATAGTTTTCTTATGTGTGCCTCAATTTTTGTAATGCGTTGAAGATACTGAACAGCTGAATAAAGTTAAGTGAGACCTTCAGGTAGAGTTTACCAAGTCTGTTTTAGAATGATTAAGGTAACGTAGGAGTTGACCTATTACTGCAGCCATTGTACTGAATATGTGAACCCCTAAGCAAATTTTTCATTAAGATCGGGGGAATAAAAAAACAGAGCAAGAATGAAGAGATAATAATGTCTCAAATTCTTTCCAGCAAGAGCTAAAGGGAAAATATGTCTTACTGTGTAATTACTGTTTCTTTATATATAATTAAAATATTTATCTTTAAATTTTAATTTTTTCATCTTGTGCATCATTTGTAGCTAAGATAAATATTTCAGCTGGTAAAATGTATTAAATTTACTTAGAAAATAGAATATAGAATATGAAAAATTATAAAAAATCATGTATACACAGATATTAGTAGCATTTTTATAAGGCTGATTTCTTCTTTGGTAACTCTTTTGGCAATAATGTTTGTTACCTATGTGAATTTTTTTGAATATTTTACCCAAGTTTCCAGAAGCCCTTGACTTAGTTTTTTTCTTTTTCTTGGAGAATACATAATAAATTGAAGTTGTCATGAATGTTGACTTAAAATCCCCAGCCTAAGTCAGATAGAAAATGTGAGCTTCAAAGTTAGCATGTACTCTGGTACTTTCTTCATGCAGCCATGCCAGCATCCCTGAAACCCAGTTTTACAACCCAGATCTGAAACCCTTACGCTATTGAGAGTTGATGAGTAGGCTGCTGATGATATTGGATGATGTAGTGCTTGGAGAGATTCAGAAAAGTTTGCTTGAAGTAAATTCAGGCCCCCAATGTTGTATTTTTGCTTTGGCTCAAATTAATATTCGAGAATAATCTGTCTAAGCTGACTGAAATTCCTTCTCCAGAGAGTATAAGAATCATATACTATATATTATAGGAAATACTGTTTGAGACCATTATGAAGCATAAGCTGGGTCAGGTTAATTATAATTGACTAAGCATTTTTGTTACTTGTGAGTATGTTGGTTCTCAGGGTATGAGATTAATGTGTACACTGATCTGTTTTGCCTAGATTTTAAACAGCTATTTTTATTATGTCTACATAAAATGATTGTGTGATTTACATCAGAAGCTCATGCAGTTCTTTCCTTTGCCTTCAGCCTGTTTGCTGATTCTTATCTGCTGGTGCCCCTTGAATTCAGATAAACATTGCTGGGGAGTGGAGGGGTAGAAATATGAAATATTTTTTGGTGGAAGGCTGGGAGAATATGGCAGAGAATGCAATGACTAGGAACCACTGGGAATACAGAAGGATGTAACTGATGTTTGGGGCTGGATGAAGAGGAAGAAAAGGCATACAGAAAAAAATCTCTACCCAGAGAAGACTTAAAGGATAGGAAGGAGAAACAAAGGGTTTTTTCTTGGCTTTTTTAAAAATTAAAAATAATGGAGAAGTCCATGAAATGCTTTCTTCAAATTGTTTTAAATTATTTTTTATTATAGTAATCCTACTACAATGTTACTGGGATGTTTCACAAAATAGGCAAAAGTGGACGCTTTGTTAACATACGTAACATATACACACTTTACATAAAGATTACTCACTAGTAACATGGAGAATGAGCAGCAGCAATCTTTTGAAAGAAAAAAAATATTTTTTCTCTGTATCTTCCATTCAAACTGTGAAAAAAATTGAATTCAAAAGACTGGAGTAGGGTTCTTTGGCAAGTTAATTGTATTTTAGATGCTCCTTTAAGACCTGTAGTAGCACACAAGTACAACAGAATATTATGAGAAGAAAATTATTTTTCTTAACAGCCTGGCAGTTCTTAATTTGTATTTTTCTTTAAATGACCTTTGTTCATAATTTTGAGGTCAGCTTTTACAGGTTCTTGATATGATAAGTAAATGCCTTTCAAAGGAACACACAAATTGGAAGAAGTAAAAGTAGATTTAAATTCTTGTTAGTTTAATATAAAATTTCAATTTAGTCTACTAAATTGGCATGAACTCTGTTCATTTCTGTGGAACTGATTTTCTTGTCCTGCTAAATGACTTAAATGCATAGAGATCTTTTGCCTTTTAGGCTTACAGTCCAAGCTGAATGTCCAATGCATTTGGAGGACTTCCCTATGGATGCTCACTCGTGCCCACTGAAATTTGGCAGCTGTAAGTATATAATGGGAAGTAGAGCCTTGATTCACTTGATTAGTGAATATCTAACATTTCTCAGCATAATTTTGTTTCAGTAAATTTTTACATGAGAAATGTAAACCACAAGATGGGACTAAAAAAAAAAAAATCTGTAACCTGACACATCAAAATCTCTTTTCTCTATTCAAGTATTGTGTCTTCTAGTTTATTTTAAAGATTTCATTACTCCAGTTAACAATAAACACCCTGCATCTGATCAACACTGCACTGGTCTACTTTCATTACAGTGTGCAAATCACACTGACCAACACAGAACTGGATGCATGTAGCCTGCGTAGCATTAACAAAGAGCAGATAGAGGAATTCAGTGAGTGGGTTTTTAAAATTTATCACCAAAACTTAGTTTCTCTTTATTGTTAATGATATTTTTAATGTTCTTATTCAATGAAGGCAATAAGGAATGGCTTTGTGTGATAAAAAATTTCATTCTTTAGTGCATCTGCATGTTACAGACAGGTGGAATTTGACCTCACTGGTATTATTTTTAACAGCAGCATTATTTCACTTTCTTAGATTACAGCCATTCTTCTTCTTCATTATATATATTTTGGATGTTTTACACTAAAAGCTTTATGGTTTTTTTTTCCCTTTGGCTGCAGCCTACATTTTCTGCTGGGCCCAGGAAAGGAAATTGGGTTTTTTTGAGGAAACAAGTTAAGCCTATAAATTCTGTCTGACTTTACAATAATTGTAGAAACCACAGAATACAAAACGGGATATGTTGCCACTAAGGACCTCATTAACCACATGATGCTTGTCATAGCACTGTGCTACTGTGCACACTCTCCATCATGCTCCAATATTCCTTTTCCTTGGAGTTTGTAGCAAATTAAACAAAGCCCGTGCTTCTGATGATGTTTCCACATTTGTAGGAAATCTTAGCTATGGAGATAAAAGATCATTAAAATGAATACTATTTGCATCATGGAGCTTTCTCCTGCCCCCTCAATATTATATTTGTAGTACATGATGCAGCCTAAATAACTAACACCAGAGATGTGAGCCAAAAACAGCTACTGACTAATAGTATTTACATATATGTACCCAGCAAGGCATGTTGGATTTATAAGGTGTTGCAGGAAAAAAAAGGCTCCTCTGTAGCCTCAAAAGAATTTGAAAACTCCTGTAATAATGGAACTGATACTCAGGCTAAAAACCTACTTTCTTCAGGAGCAATTTTAGGTTGAAAATCCTTATTACTAGATGTATTAGACTCTGTGTGAATCACTTCCTTTTTTTGTCATTTTTTTTGGTCCTGATTGTTTGTTTCTCTTACCAGCTTGCTCTTTTTTTCTCTGCCTATGATTTTCTAATAATCAGAGGAATTCTAAATGTGAGCAATGTGATTTTAAAAAGTGTATTTCATTTCTCTCAAAGTCACCCGTGCCTGTTGGCACATTCTCAGGGGACTCTTATTTCTGTTCATTTTGAGTGGCTTCGCACACATTTTATTTCTTTACCTAGGACTCAATTCTAGACAACTGTCCATTTTTCAGCTTTTATTTTGGGATAGAATCTGAATGATGAATAGTGGTGAAAATAAGCAGGAATCCTGAGGATTTTGGTTTAACTAAGGCAAGTTTGCCGGTGGTATATATTTGTCACAGCTCTTCATATGCTGCTAATCTTATGTTGCTAGGAGGATCATCAGCATGTATGAATGTCTCTTTTTATACATAAGAGAAAAGCCACAATGAATGTATGGGAGAAGCTGTAGCTTAATTGATTGCTTTTCTTTATTCTTTTCCAAAAGTCTAGCTGAAAGTGAAGAGAATGGAGAGAAATTAGCAATTTGCCATACTGCTGGTTTGCATTAAAGCAGAGATATTTTTGTGTAAAGCTGGAAGGATACATGGGAAGTGCTAAAATCTCTACTTGCTACCCACCTGCTAGATTTTGTTAGTCATGCAATTTATGGCTAGTTGCATGAAGAAGCTACTTTCTGAGCCTCTAGAGATTTCTCAAGTGAAAATGTTTGCAGACCAACAGTAATGATGCTTTACTTTTTAATTACACTGCAATTATGGTGTAGGATTTAAAATGTACTTGTCTCAGTCAATCAAAATGAACACCCAACTTCTTCCGTCAGTAGTTCACCCTTTTTCTTTCATATCCCATCTGTTAATAGCATATTAGACTGGAAAAACTTTCAGGACATACTCTTTTTTTTTCTTACTTACTGGAGAGGCATAAGTGCTGTTTAAAATTCAGTGTTGATTTGCTTTCATACTAGTTTATTTTGAGAGACCAGGCTAAATGTATGTTTGATCATGAATGTACTGAGAGAGCAGCCTGTTTAATGTTGGTGTGTCCCCCAAAATAATGGACACTAGTGAGATTTAAGAAGGTAGGCAGAACAAGGTGCCAGGGTGTTTTCACTGCTGGCATGCCATATTTAAGTCTAGATTTCAACTAATAATGAAATCGTTGTGATACATCCCCGAAGTTGAGCATGGAGACAATGGAAGATCAGAACTATACAGGAATGAATTTTTAAAAACGCTGTGTGTCCTAAATCTTGCAAATTGTTCTTCTTTTCATCTGTGTTATCACAAATTATAAGATACATATAATAATCTCTGACAAGTCTTTTAACAGTGTAGAAGAAATGTTGTTTGTAGTTTAATAGAAAGAAATTGTGTTTAATAAGATCACAAGTGAGTGCCCTGTTCCCATGCTGCAATAGACACTTACTTTACAGTAAAGCTATTTTAAATGACCAAAGATACTTTTTACCACATAATTTTAAATTCTTTGGGGCGAGTTTTATTTGAAAAATAAGTAGGTCTTGTAATTCTGTGAGTTTTGATCAATGCTATTTAATTTAAATTGTTGATGAAATATTTTACCTTGTTTCTCACAGATGCATACACAACTTCAGAAGTGACATACATTTGGACTTACAATGCTTCAGATTCAGTGCAAGTGGCACCAGATGGCTCAAGACTGAATCAGTATGATCTTTTAGGCCAAACAATTGGAAAAGAGACAGTTAAGTCAAGTACAGGTTAGTAAAAGAAATTTTGAAATATTTTGGAGAAAAAGGCAGTTACTGGCTGTGAAAACTATATTCCAGGTGGTGTTACAGGCTTCTGAAAAAGAATGTTGCAAAATGGGATCTATTAGGCATGTACTGTGCAAGTAACACAAAACAGCACTTCACTGATTCTTTCAAATTATAATTAGCTGAGATAGCAGAGATGAAATTGCCCTCAGTAACTGTCTTTTAAAATGCTATCTGGAGGTTCATGTTTAATCCTAACATTTGTAACCCAGGGTTGGGATATTTGTTAAATTTCATGTGGTAAATGACATAGATTTTGTCTATTAAATGGTAAAGCAGACATGTTTCAGCTATGTTTCCCTTCCATCCTGTTTTTGACATGAAACACTGGACTATTCTACTAGACTCTAGACTGTTTTCCTGCATGTGCCACACTGTGATGGACCCCCGTGACCGCTTCTGATCATAATTAAATTCTCAGAGAGATGTTGTGTGAATGCAGAGAGTTTCTTATAAGCAGAAGACTTCAAGGTTGAAGTACTTCTCAGTGCATACAGGAGTTCCTGGAAGTTCCTTAACACTCATCTTTCATGGAACACAGTGGGAATAAGAAATAGCTGTACTCAAAATCTTTCTTACATTCTACAGGATGCTATTGCAAAATACCTCTGGTACAATATAACCCTAGAACATTTGTTTCACATAAATATAGCAAATGTTCTCTTATCAAGGAAATGGACTTTCTGAAGATGATTACCTTTTGTTTCATTGTATTTTTTTTTGTTTGTTTGTGGCACCTAGGTGAATATACAGTAATGACGGCTCATTTTCACTTGAAGAGAAAAATTGGTTATTTTGTCATTCAGACTTACCTCCCCTGTATCATGACTGTCATTCTGTCTCAAGTGTCATTCTGGCTGAACAGAGAATCTGTACCTGCCAGGACAGTCTTTGGTGAGTATATTGAGTAGCATTAGCTCTGTTTGCAGTAGCTGAAGATGCTAGAAAGTACTTCTGAATTAAAGGGCTTTTTCATTCAAGTTAAAGTGTTTGTAGAATGTTAGATAGATAGATATGATTTCTTTTCCAAACACCTTTCAACTGCAGCTTACACATCTCCCGAGAATCCCAAAGGTCTTGGAAATTAGTACATGCAAGCAAACTGTCCTCATATCCTTGACTCTTAAGAGAAAAAAAAATCACAGAATAGAAAAAGATGATAATGTTTCTATTTAAAAAGTAAATTTAGTAAATTTAGATGATTTTCTGAAATATCGTACTTACCTTGGTATTGTACAAGTTTTCCGGTACTTGGTAGATAAGCAAATTTCTAAATTTATATGTAAATTAGGCAAATTAAATTTGAATTTGTTGAATTATTTGTGTTAAAATTTCAAGCTGAAGTTCTTTTAAAGAAACCCTATTCTGGGGGTTTGGGCAACACTTTTTTGCTAATTCAAATTGGAGATTACTGTGAGGCAGGTTCAGCAGAGCAATAAGATGTTGTTTCTCAAAGTAACGTCTTTCTTATTTGCAAAGCAAAGTTCATTTAGTTTGTTTGCTTTTAAAGAAAAAGAGATCAGCAAAATAAAATTATTTTCTGTGTGAAATCACCCATCAAAAATGCTGCATAAAATGGTATGCTTAGTCATCAGTGAGCACCGTGTACTCTTCAAAAAATAGGCCAAACTCAAATGCATATTAAATATGATGCACAACAAAGCACTTACTGTCTCTCCTGGTAGAAAACATGCCACACAAAGCACTGTGAAAATTGCAGGTTTGAATATGAGCCTTACAGAAGTCAGATGAAATGGGTCAGTGGTTTCAGTGGGACCAGAATTCTACCATGGTTTTCCAGGCAGCTATCAGGCAGATTCTTTGTCTTTCTTCACAATCTTCCGTGAATTTATCTATTTTTAATTATGAAAACGTACACTCCTGTTTTTCACCCTCGCAAGTACACTGTCAAATCCTTCTATATCTCTGTCTTTGCCCTTTTCTGTATCCACTCCAATACATATAGGACAGTGTCACTGGTTTCTCCAAAAAAAGTCTCACATCTGCTCTTCCTAAAATGCACTTTCTGTTACCGTGTCACTGTTAACAAGGCCCTGCATCCATAACAAGACCCTGGGATAATTTTCCTGAAATGTGTCCCTTCCTGCACACCTGTTCTTTATTCTTGATTTATTTTCTGTTTAATTTATAATTTTTTTTAGAAATAAGTGGTATCTGCATGGCAGCCTGCTGCTTTACTCTCCTGGGGTTTAGCATAACATGGATAATGAAGTGTCTTGCTTCAGGACTGATTCAGTCTTGAGGGAAGTGCATAGGAGGGCCACAAGAACAGAATCACACCACTCAGCGACACCAAACCTGAAATCTCTTTACTAAAAACATTGAGTTTATTGCAGACATGGCAGTTTTATGCTAGTATTTTATTCCTGCCACACAGACATGTACCCTGTATGCCAGTAGGGGCTCTGTCTCCTTCAGGCACCCTTAACCCAGGGAAACAAGACACATCCAGGCTCTCCCTTTTGAAGAAACCTTAGCCCTAGCATGCAGCATTTGCTCCCCAGGCTTAGCCTTTTTCATTGGGTTGGGTTGGATTTTCCCTGAGGAGCTATTTTATAACATTCTTTGACACTCTAGATGAGATTGTCAGCAGAAGCTGCCAATGGGCTCTCTAAATGCACAGCCTGAAGTGGATCTCCCAGGCTTTCTCCATACCTACTGGCAGCAGTTGTCACTGGGATTTCTGATACCCCCTGGTCTCTTGCCTGAATGTGTTACAAAAATGTGCAATTAGTCAGAGTTTCATAACAAAGTTCCTCTATAGCTCTTTAGTGGTTTTTGAGCATACCGAAATATTCTTGTCAGTTGGAGTTGGGCTGGTACACTCAAGGTTTCATCTGGGTGATACTTTGGAGTAGGCTCCATCCAGTTACAAGAGAAGCTCATACTGCAGTGGCATTAATGAAATGAGCTACATTCAGCAGAGAATATAAAAATTTTAGGGGGTATTCCTTTACATTTTATTGATCATACTTAATTTTTAGTTTTTATATGGAGTAGTCACTTGTTAGATACCCATTTTTGCATTGTATATTAAATATATCAATTTTAAAATGTAATTAAACAGAAGTTATGAGTCTGACAAAGTGTTTTTAAAAATCAGTGAGAAATTTGTTTCAATGACATTCTTGAGAGCTAAGGACCAACTACAGGAATACTGTTCCTTTCAATGAAACATACCTTCAAGTTATTCAAAGCACCACTTAGCATGTATTATTTCATGGGTGAAAGAAGTTACTTTTCTTTTCCTTTTTATTCTCTTGCAATGTGGTTTCAAGTTCTAGGCTAACATTAGGGGTTGGTATAATGAGGCTTATTTTATAGTTGAGCTCTTTAATCCCCTTTCTTTATGGCATCTATTTAATATTATTACTATATTGCTTCAACTTTGCTTTAAATTATTGGAAGAAGAAAGTTTCGTCATCGTTGATTAAATAAGTCTTGAATGTGTTTTCTCTAGCAGATAAATCTGATTGCATTCTTAATGAAAGAGAATAAGACTGGTTCATGATGCCTTCATTTAGTGCAAGATTACAATCTGTTTCATTTACTAATGTGTTTATTGTCATGCATTTAGTGTCAACAATATTAGCAAAACTAATCTTGTGCAGCTTCTTGGATTCTTGCTTTGTTTTAATGGGTCATAGCACTTAGAAGCATCACATGTGTTTGAATAGCAGCATTAGATGCAGGTGACAAATCAGAAATTAGTTTTCTTAGTTCTACAGTTATCTATCCTTTAACTCACATGGAGTATCAATGAGAATGATAAAATAAATGTAGTTAGGTATATAATCTTTGTTAACTGAAGCAGGAAAGAACAAAAATTTGTCTTATTATTTATTATATTTAAATTCACATAGCTATGTTCTTTTGTCAGTTCACTGTGATAATTTTATTGTTACACAGTTCCTGTGTCTGTTTTTACTTGTTCTTGATGTGGGTGCAGTCCTTCAGGAGCAGAGTGCTCCAGAATGGGTCCCCTGTGGAGCCACAGGTCCTGCTGGAAGCCTGCTCCAGCACAGATTTCCATAGTGTCACAGCCCCCTCCAGGCATTCAGCTGTTCTTTTGGGGGGACCTCCATGGGCTGGAGGTCGATCTCTGCTCCACTGTGGACCTCTCTGTGGGCTGCAGGGCCACAGCTGCTTCCCCATGGCTTTTACCACAGGCTAAAGGGGGATCTCATCTCTGGTGGGGGAGCACCTCCTCCCTCTCCCTCTCCACTGACCTGGGTGTCTGCAGAGGTGTTTCTGTCACATATTCTCACTTGTCTTCTCTGCCTGCAGTTGTGTCTGCTCAATATAATTTTTTTTCCATCTTAAATATGTCATCCTAGAGGCACTGGATGTGTTGCCCTTGGGCTTGGGCTTGGCCTTGGCCAGCAGTTGTGGGTCCCTCTTGGAGCTGGCTGGCTTTGGATCTCTCAGGCATGGGGGAAGCTCCTGGCAGCTTCTCGCAGAAGCCACCACTGCAGTCCCCCACTACCAAAACCTTGCCATGTAAACCCAGAGCAACTTTTTAATTGTGACACTACAGGAAGAGGAACCCAAGAAAAGTTCTTGGAGAACTTTGAAGATTTGTTCTCTGGTTATTTTTACATGGGAATTGAATAATAAAGACCCGTCCTTTTGAGCAATTCTATAAATACAAAGTACATTTTCTCATTTTATTGAAAAAAAATCTCAAGTGTCTTTATTCTTCTCTCCTTCCACATGCTGCAGATTATCTTTTGTGCCTTTAGAGATATCCCACCACTCACACATTTCTGTTTATAATTTCTTAATTGGGAATTTCTGCTTAATGTAGATATAATTATATAGTGATAGGCAGTGGGTAGTGGAAAACTAGCCCTGAGCATGAGACTGAGCTGGCTGCAGACAAACCAATATGTCTCCTCAGCTTAGTTTTGTGTGAAGACGCTAGTTCATATTCCAGGGGTGGCATAATTGCATGCAGCTTTTCCTGGAGTTGGGGTAAATGGCATTTGCCATTTGCCTTTGGGAATAAACTTGTCTGTTGCTCCATGGGAAATTGTGTTCCATTGCTCAGTATTGATACAGTGAAGCAGCATGGTACCAGCTTCACCATATGGATACATAGCTTACCCAAATGATTGAATTCAACTTTTCTGGAAATAGATTTTGTTATAGTTCTTGTCTTCCAAGCTATTTAAAAAGGCTGGTTGGTGTTGTTATTTTAGTGAAAAGAGTGCTTGAGCTATTTTCTGTAATCATTCTCTCAATGGTTGTTCAGATTTACCTGCTGGTGTTCAAGCAAAAAAGTACACTCCTTTTGTATTGTATTTCCTGCTAACACATATACATTGAGTAAATAAAAGCAAACAGCATCCCGTGTGCTGAAATGTTATGGTGTAATGCTTTAAAATCATGCTAGTACAGAATTTTTAAACTTTTGTTTACACTTCTATTTGGTCTCGGAGTGATAAAATGAAGTGGTAATCTGTATCTCTGAAATGGTCAACAATCTTTTCTTTCTACTGTTATTTGTATTTATGAATCTCTTTGGGTTTTGGGCCAGGTTGGATATCTAATTACCAAAACACATTTGCAATTGCTGTTAAAAAAATAGAATAATGAAATTAATTTCCTAAATTAAAAAAAAAAGTGATTTATCAATCCTTTTGTGATATGTTCTTCAACCATTATGCGTAATTAATAAATGTGGGCATAAAGTAGTTATCTTGACAGATTTTAACTTTATTATATATGTGTTAACTCCTGTTATTTCCACTCTCTGTTTCTAGTTAGACATTTCTCGCTTTTCAGATTACCTCTTCCACTGTTATAAGCATAACAGAGCTGCTATTTTCCAGAGATATAAGTTTAGTGCCAGTGAAAAGTGTTGAATTTGCAGCTCGGGAGATGGATTTTCTCTCTCCAGTAAGCAAATGCTGTTTAAAAAGCAGCAACATAAAAAAAAAAAAAAAATCCCAGGCAATCAAATAGCTCCAGTCTTGGCTGTAATGGATAAACCTGTAGTGATAGAAGATATTTAGCTATGTAGGCATGCACTGCTGCGAACAAACCTTGTAAGGATGTTCACTGTGAAGTAAAAATTCTTGGTCTTCTTTGGAGAAAAAAGGTGGTTGGATGGTTTATTTTTTGGATCTTTTTCAAAGACTAACTGATGACTGCTCATGGTCCTCACAAAATAATACATGACTGTTTCTTCTGGCATCAATTCAGTTGCCACATCTGCTGGGTGCTGGGATGTAGAAGAGAGTTCTTGCCCTGTATGTAAACTGTTTTTTCTGCATCATAGTGAGATATCATGCAGTCTTTACATAGCCTTTTAAATGTTTTTTGACCACTTCATTGTAGGGGCTACAATCTACTTGCTGATTTTATACCAATTTTAGGTCACTAGTGTTATGAATTAGATGAGCAATGATGAATATGAGTTTTGTTCTGATCAGTGTATGGGTTTTGTGAGGTTTTAAGTTAAACCTTTAGGAAATAAATGAGTTTTGTTTTTTCAAGTTGACCATGTTCTTCCACATTATTAACTTTTCAGTCCTCTCAGGTTTAGCAGTGGCAAGGAGGCAGGTTATTTCCATTCAGTCCTTTTTCATAAAGAAGACTTGATAGAACTGATTTTTCAAATTAACTATAATGTGCAAAATCATCTGTCTTTTCTCTGAAGAATAATAGCAATCTAAAAGGACTAGAGAATCCTAAACTGACAGATATTAAGATAAAATTTTCTGTCCAATTTTTTCCCATTCAATTCAGGTTAAATGACTGTGATAGCTTGAACATCACTGAATTTACAGAGTGAAGGAATAAATGAAAGTATGTTGGCAATGGTCTGACAGTGTGCTGCTTGATTAGCATTTGGGTCACAAAGTGGTGTAACTTGCTGAACTTTTTAGAGAAATTGTCAAGTGGTAGCATGTGGTAACAAGATATAAATTCACAATGTTTTAACTGGGACTAGGAAAGGTCAGCAGTAAATCTTAAATCAGATTTCTGAAGAAGTCAATGTGGTTTCCAGAAGATTAATTTATATCTATAAAGTGGGATTTAAACTGAGTAATACCTTAGCAACTGTATATATTTACATGTGGATAAGGTCACCTTATATCTGAGAAACACTCACTTTACTGAACCTCTGTATAATTATAATGGTTTATCTGCAGTTCAGGACCAGTGTTAAAATTTACATGTGATAATTTAAAATGTAAGATAGGCTGTCTTTTCCCTGAGCTGCTGAAAATAATTAAGCCATATGTTCTGTAAGCATTAGGAGAGACTAAGTTCTTTACAAAATATATTTTTTCTACAGATTTTCGTACTGTTCTGTACGATAGCTGCTTCCTTTTCATTATATAGCCTAGTAGATGCCAACAGTGTCATGGCTGATTCCAGGCCACCCACTTCTTTAATTTATGGTGGCTGAAAAACAGCAATTAGAGATTTATGTTTGCTAAGGTGTCTCCTGTGTGACTCAGCAGAATGCTTCTGTGTGTTGTTTTCCCTGCTGCGCAGACCTTTGAAGGCACTGAAGCTGAGTCCACTTAGCTTTGCTCTGTCACCCTTGTGGCACCTTCAGAGATGGAGAATCTTTACTGGAGGGATGAAGATTGTGGAGTCTGAGGAGGTCTCAGTAGATGCAAATGCTGCCTCTCTTCTCTTTCACACAGTGGTTAAAATTGCTTCTTCTCTTGTAGCAGAAGGAAAATCAGAGCTCTGTTGATCCTCCAGAACCCAGGTGACAGATTGCTGACAGCAGAAGATCTGGCTTAGGGAGAGTCACTTTACTTTCTCTTGGGAAGCCTCCTACACCAGTTTTATGAGTGTGTATTTGTTGAAGCTGTGATGTGCTGTTACTAATACTTCTGCCATGGCATCTCCTTTGCTGTCATAGTGGAGTGTAGGTTTGCTGATCTGTGCTGAGTACATCACTTTGTGTTGCCTTTAATTCTGCAGACGTGCTTAATGGTGTGCCACAAAGGGAATAGTTTGGTTTGTCTACGTGTGATTCAGCCTGAGGTGGGAGAACGGATTTACTTAAGGAATGGAGACTGTATTTATGGCTGTGGATTTCTGCTTGCTAAATCTGACTCAGACAAAAGTTCTTCCTTTCCGCCCATGTATCTTCTTCCTGATTCTTTTGGGAGGGATTTTATTTTTTTTTTACTGGATCCTCATTATGTAAAAAAGTACTGCAAAGTTCCTTTAGTAATTGCACAGTAAATGCACAGCCTTCCTGTATCACCAGCTCTTGTTTTCTGACACATAATACAGTTACAATAATCTGTCATTTCAAAGCAATACTGTTCTAGGATACAATCCATGTTACCTGAATGAGAACTTACACTGTTTATATCCTTGAGTATGTCACTGAATGGTTAGTAAGACAGCAACTGTAAAGAAAAAAAATTCTCATTTAAAAAGGGTATTTGTGTACTAATTTCAGTAAATATGGGAGCCAAACATGCAGCCATTGCAGAGAAGCCAGCTACCAAACATTAACCTATTAATCATTATTGCTCTGGTGTTGCTAAGTATTATGAATCTGTGAAGAAATTATTAATTTTTTTCCTTACAATAATGTATCCTGCCCTGATAGGTTAAAAAAATTTATTTTCTGTAAGTGAAATCATCAGCTCATCTAAAAACGAAAGTTTAGACAAGAAATTGAACTGAAATTACTTCAAACGAAAATCCAGATACAACATTTAATACAATTCTAGCAATGTTTGTCACCAACTTAGAAAAGAAAATTTCATTGTGTTTCAAAAGCATACCATGATATTTTTTGGTTTATTTTTGCTAACATTCAAAATCAAAGTGAAATTGTTGATGTTCTGTTTTTGTGTCCCCTTGCAGGAGTAACAACTGTGTTGACAATGACAACACTGAGCATCAGTGCTCGAAATTCACTCCCCAAAGTAGCATATGCAACAGCTATGGATTGGTTTATTGCTGTTTGCTATGCATTTGTATTCTCTGCATTAATTGAATTTGCAACTGTAAATTATTTCACAAAACGAGGATGGGCCTGGGATGGAAAAAGTGTAGTGAATGATAAGGTAAGTCCTAAGGAAATAGTCCTATTTTCAGTCAATTACTTAAACCAGCTCTAATATATTGTTATGATATTTTGCTATATATATTAAAAAAAAGCTTTAAATCAAAAGAATATACATGTATTTTCTGTCCTGAACAGGAATATTTCTGCCCTTTTGCTAATCTCATTTGGTTTCACTAATCCAGATTTGGTTATCAAGAATAATTTTTTTTATTTATTTTGGGAACTGTTTGTCTTGTTTTTTGACTCCTCAGACACAACTGTTTATCTGGTTATTCATAAAATTTAATCCAGATTATATTGGTGGATCACTTTTTGTATTTTTTAATTCAGTTGAGTTCAAAATAAAAAAAATACAGAAATATATAATGTATATTAATTTTCATGGTATGTAAGGTTTAGAAAAGCAAATTAATGTCCATATATGTAAGTACTATGAATAACAAAATCTAGAACTTCTGAACATTTCCAGTATTCTGAAACTTATTCCTAATGATAGGTAGACATTAATGTTAAAACCACTTTAGATAGCAGATGTACAAAATTCTTCACCTATGATGTGTTGATGCTTTGAGTACACAGAAACACAGTCATGCCTTAATTTTCTGCTCTTTATAATGGTGTAGCCGTGATGGAATGAAGAAGTTTTGACCTCATAGAATTTCTCATTTCCTAAACAGAATGAGCTAGTGATTTTTGTATTTGCAGTTTAGAATTATAATAACACAGAAGAATTGTTAAAGCTCACTCATTTTGACTGACTTAATATATTTTATCCTTTTTTCCTATCGTCATCCTTGATTTTACCAATGAAAACATATCTCTTCTGAAAAATACATAGACTTCTGTGATCCTTCTTAAAATAGGATAGAATTTTATTTGCTTCCTAAATGATTGCAGTAAATATGAAGCAGGTTTCATTAACCAATTTCTCATCATTTTGAATGCATAAAGAAGCAATTCATAAAGAAGCAAAATGTTCAGTCAATAGTAAAGGAGAATTAGAAGAAATGTTCATTCTTCATAATTTCCTGTGATTTCTGGAGGGGCATGTGCTATCCATAACTTCAGGATCTGTTACCTCCTGCTAGAAGTAAATCAGGGCGAGTTTATCAGCATGTCTTAAGTGAAGCTTTTCAGACTGGCACATTGCCTTGTGTGCCAGTGATTGCCATTATTACAATAATGGTAGTTATAATTGTAATAATGTAGGGAGCCCTTATAAACTCACTGATCATCCTTTGGTTATTCCTTTAAAGTAAAATAGCATTGTCTCATGATATTAGGAGTTTAAAAGACTGTTTAAAAGCTAGCCAGTATTCCTTTCCTAGGAGTGACAATAGCATCCATTGCATTTTAAGATTTATATACCATCCATGTGTCCAGTTCTCTTCTTTCTTCAAACTGACTTAACAAAAATATAAGCTTTTAACATAGTCATAGTTTCTCAGACAAAATTATGGTTCAGCTTTATTATGCAGGTCTCAATAATGATATTAGAGATACCTTTTAAAAACGCACTAATTGTGTCTGAAAGGAAGGACTAACAGATGAATTAAAGCGTTCCTCTCATAATTTGATTTGGTAATTTGCTCTTTTTTTAGTTGAAGGTATCTGTACACCTAAAGCCAGGCTTACTTTTCACTAATTAAAATGAAATACTTTTCAGTAATTAAAATGAAATATGTTTCCTCAGTGACAATTGTCTGTGTTCACATTACATGGAAATTCTTCTCTAAGTGCTTTTGACAGGGAATTTGCCTCACAGGAAGGCAAGTGCAGGAAAAAGCTACACATTTGATCAACTATTTTTCACATGCCAGTCGATAAGGAACAATGCTGAATTCCCAGCTGATTCCCAGATTCTCTTTTTATGTGACACCATCTCCTAAGACAAGGTATTATAGGCACAACATCCAACCATGAAGATCCTAGCAAGATTTTTAGATGGACCAGATAAATATCAAATTGGATGTAATTTAAAACCAAAATTGGAAACGGAATAGATGCCTCCCAGTGGAAGTAAAAAGCTGAAATGCACCTATATGAGAAATGTCACAAGAATTCCCTTACTTGTGTCACTTCCATCAGATTAAAAATCAAAACAAACCAATACAACTGATGATTTCTTATATGATCCAGAAATTAGCTATTTTTTCATCTGCTTAATTCTGTATTTTGTGGAAGAGATGGACTAAATCTAAGATTTATTTGCTTGTCTCTAAATTATATGCATATATTTTAAATTACATTATATTATTGTATTATTTTATACATAAATTATATATGTTATATTTATATATATGTAAATAATATATATTGCTTCCTGAGAAACTGCCTTCCATTCTTTCTTGTAGGTAATTGGAAATTCCTTAGTCTGAGATTGCTGCAAAGCATTGGATTAATTTACAGCATTAGTCTTATTGTGGAACTAGTCTGTGAACCTATGTATTGGTCTAAAACCCCAAGCCTGTATTCATTCCCTATACATCCCTGTGCCCATGTGTCCACATGGACTCTCCAGTGACCTGCCTCTGGCTGTACTTCAGCCCTTTGAAAGCATACACAGTCCCATAACAACACAGAACTGGTGAAGTTGGAATTGACCTCTGGAGATCATTACATTTATCTCCCCTAGTGCAAGCAGGGTCAGCTAGGGATGGTTGCTCAGGGTCATTGTCCAGATATTTTTTTAATATGTTTGAAGATGAAGATTCTACAACCTCTCTAGGTAACCTATGCCAGCACTAGGTCAAGCTCATAGTAAAAATGGGAGGGTTTTTAACACTTAAATGGAATATTCTGTATTTCATTTTGTGCTCATTGCTTCTTGTCCTTCAACTGTATTTCACTGCAGAAAGTCTAATCTTTATTCTCAGATACTTACATACATTGACAAGACTCCCCCTGAGCCTTCTCTTTTCCAGGCTAAACAGCCCCAGCTCTCTTGGCCTTTTGTATTTCAGATGCTTCAGGCTTTAAATCACCTCTGTGGTTCTTCACTACACTAGTTTCATTATGTCCATGTCTCTCGTGATCTGGGAAGCACAGAACTGAATCCAGCACTCCAGATGTGCCTCACCAGAGCTGAGTCAAGGGGAATGACCACTTCCCTTGGCTGGCTGGCAGCACTCTGTGATGCAGCCCAGGAGGTTGCTGGCCTTTGTTTCTGTGGGGGCTCACTGCTGGCTTATGTTCAACTTGGTGGCCACCTGGACCCCCCGGGTTTTTTCTACAAAGCATCTTTCTAACCCATTAGCCTCAACCTGCACTGGTGCATAGTTTATTCCTCCCCAGGTGCAGGACTTAAATTGCCCTTTTCTAAGCTTCTTAAATTAATTTCATCCCACTCTCCTCATCTTCTGCTGTTTTTTACGTTCTTGGTCTGTTTTCATCATTGTTATACATTTTTTAACCAATAATTTATGAGAAACGGAAATAGTTTTAGGGCTAAATCTCAGCTCAGTTCTAAAACTATCAGTCTGGATTCCTTCTTTCACTTAATTGCAATCTCTTCCTGACCTCTCTATATGTGTGCCTATGTATATATATATATATATGTGAAAGCACATTTCTCCAGAGTCTCTAAAAAATGTATACACTTAACTGAAATTCATGTATTTATTAGTGGTATGTTATGACATGCCCAAATGATAGTCGTGCTAGTTTTATGTGAGAAAGGTGGCCTAATTTTAATTTTACTACCATGACGGGTAATCTTCACAGAAAACATTGTAAAGAACTTGCAATTCTGTTGTAAGGAGACAGATGCAAAGCCACTACAGAAAGGGCAATGCTTCTCCAGTTATGCTTACAGTCGCAGTAACAGAGACTTCCTTACATAACTTCAGTAGGGCATTTGATGGTGCAAGAGCAATCTTATGTCACCTCAACCTTCTTTTTGGATAGACTGGAAATGTCTTTCTTTATGTGTGATTTGATTGGCATGGTATTTATTTTAATATGCTCACTTATTTCTTTTATTTTTGAAATTATGTTTTATTAAGTCTATTCTGGCAAATACACATGAAATATTTAACTTCCTGCTGTCTTCCAATAGAAAAAAGAAAAAGCATCTGTCATTAAGAAAAACAATGCCTATGCAGTGGCTGTTGCCAACTATGCTCCAAATATTACCAAGGACTCAGTTCTACCAACCATCTCCAAGAGTGCTACAACTGCAGAACCCAACAAGGCAAAACCAGAAGCAAAGCCACAAGAAGCAAAGAAGACATTCAACAGTGTTAGCAAAATTGACAGAATGTCTAGAATAGTGTTTCCAGTCTTATTTGGTACTTTTAATTTAGTGTATTGGGCTACATATTTAAATAGGGAGCCTGTCTTACTTGGCTTTGCACCATCAACCTAAAAGCTGACTTGCACTGAGGACTTCAAGCATCATTCTAATCAGATAGGTTGTTCGCTATGTACAGTCCGACTAATAACTGCTAATCTGTGAACCATTCTTCTGTACAGTGTGTATATAAATGTCTTGTCTGTGTGTCTCCAAAGGAGGGACACAGCGTTAATTCATGGGTCTGTAAACAGATAGCACCCATGGCAAATACAGCCAGCTCTTTAAAAGTTAAACCCAGGGGACTTCTGTTAAACTAGGATTCAAATATACAGAATTATATTCTCTCCGTACAATGAGATGAAGATGTGATCCTACATAATTATTTAGGAGCAGTATTTTTTTAATTTAAAGTTAAAATATTTTTCTATAAAGTAACTAATTCTACTTTAGTGAAAGAAACTGTCATTTAAAAAAAGTGATTTTTTTAAAAAGGTGTAATTGTTTCATACAATAGCAGTACCCATGTACATACCAGAGTACGGAGGTCGTACAGTTCTGCTCTTCACAAACATTCTGGGTACAAGTTAGATTGAGGAGGTAGTAAACACTACTGTATGGCAAAAGCCACAAGTTTCTTATTTAAGTTGTTAATAAATTCATCTAATTGATTTCAGGGAAAAGGGTAAATCAAATTCAACATCAACCGACTTCTGCTAGTGAGATACTTATTTTTTCACTGTTTATTTATTTGATATTACTAAGCTGGATTGTCTGGTTCAGCAAAGCTGGATTTTTTTTTAATTATTATTTTTGATTTTGTTCTTAATTGAATTATTTTCAGGTTTCTAGAATCACTCAGAAATTTTTCAGGTTTAAGTTTATCAGTAATATGATATACTTTTTTTCTTTGCTTAATGTTTTCCTAAATCCTGCCATTACAATATTTACCTGTATTTGTCCCAGGAAGCACTGTTTTCAACGGAAACAAGAACCATGATTTAAGTTCAGGAATATGTCCATATAATAAAATTTACTGCTGCTTTTGTAAATTGCAACTTTACATTTTGCTGACATAACTTTACAACAACTTTGTATACTAGAAATGATTTTGCTAAGATTTGAATGTTATTTTTTTAATAAAAGGTCATGCATCATCAGTAGGCATCAACTGTATTTCATATACAGAAATAAAACAAAATTGGCAATTTTATAAGAACATTTAATACTATCAGTAAAATTGTTTTTCTTCTGAGCCTTTGCAAAGATTCTTTATGCCCCTAAAGGCCTGGTAAATCATAGCATAAATAATAACTGTGTACTGTATTTAGATTTTAATATACTTGGCCAATCAAAAATATTTTGATTCACACATACATTAGCAGTTATTAGTTGACCTTTAGAAAAGATACACCTTTATGATGATGTCTTCTAGTAGAGACATATGTAGTCGTATAGTGTCATTTATTGCAGTTTTGTACAGTAACTTGAGTATAGTGCATAAAATAGATATGTTCAGAGTTTAAAAAAAAGTTGTACAAATATTTCTAAAATCAAATAAAAGAGTATCTTAAGACATGGAAGTGTGCTAAAAACAACAAAGAGAAACACTGCTTTCTTTTGCTGTTTTATTTTCTTGCTTTTTCTTTGCTTTTGATGTGATTCTGTTTTGTACTTTGTGTGACAGTATAGATGCCAAGGTCACAAATGCATATTATAAATAGAATTAATAGTTAAGACAGAGTTGACATCAGTAAAATAAAGACATTTAGTAGGTTATAAAAGAAGGGGAGAAGCATGGACAAGGTGTGTATCCCTTGAATTCCCTCTAATTAAACTGTCAGACTAAACCTTTCTCATCAACAGTAGCTTAAAAATGAGCACTTTACTCAGAACATGAAAATAAAAATATCCTTATTTTCATATATATTTATATGTAAATGTAGATCTTCCATGTAACATGGAGATGTGTGCAATAGTGTGATTATGAACAAAAGGCTAGAAGGCAAGCAATAAAAAAAAGGGTTTATTCATGGTATAAGCATACATTTTTAAAATGTTTCATTTGTAAATTAAAAAATTTTCCCTTCGACATCACGTTGTCCAGGTATGAATAAATATATAAATATGTACATATGTACAAATAATTGTAAATATTAGGACTGTAGAAAAATCCCTTCACTTTTAGCTCTGTTTTTGGCAAAGGGCTCTGACTGTATAGTTTAATGGAGGCCCCTCCTAAAATGCTCTTGAACTTGAATAGCTCGATTATGTTTTCTGTGGCTGAGGTCTCCTTCCTGTGACCTAGTGAGAGTTCTTACCTTCTGTTCTTATTGGCAAGATCTAGGGACTCTCCAAACCTCACCAGACTGGAGTGTGAGAAACAGAGGTTTGTGTTTCGCCCTTGGCTACATCCCAGGTACTCAAACCCTTCACAGTGTGGAAACTGTTGTGCATTTCTTCATGCACGAGACTGTATAGTCAGAAGTCTCCCCATGCCAAATGTGAGTGTGCTCAGTCATGTTGAATTATCTGATAAGGAAGGATCTTGCATCCTTATCCAAGAATGGGACCTCCTCAAAGGCTTTTAATGGTTAAGTCTTCTCCAGCAAGACTTCTCTGGAAAATACCATCTGGGTAACTCAGAGCTGCATGCAAAAAGCCCATCTTCAGTTTGCACAAGAAGCCCGATGCTGTCTCATGCTAGTCAGCCCTGCTGCTACCACTTTCATTAGGTACAAGTATTTTTTCATCCACTGACCCTTTTCTCTACACTGGCCTTAGTCAGTAGAAAAAACAGGTGTTTATCACATGGTAAAGTTACGTTTATTGCCCACTTATATAGCAAAGTAGGCATACTATATAAACTCAGTAAAAAAATCCAAAACATTTTAAATATATACATGCAGTTATTATTGTGGGCATCACAAGGCTTTTAAATGGGCACGCTCCAGAAAATTTAGTAAATTGGTCAACGTTAAAGCAATCTCCTATGGGAAGAAGGAGTATGCTTTACTGTTTCACTGCAGAAACATTTACAGTGGCCCAACTGAGTACACATAAGTTGCAAATTTGTAAGACTACCAGCGAAAAGTGGATGAGTGAATATAAATGTAAAGATTTAAGTGAATGGGAGCATTGTGCACGGAATACCAGAATACAAGAGTTAGGCCTTACTTTCCTTTAGAAGGAATCTGTGTCATTTCATTTACCATAGAATCTGTGTCTGGGATTTTAAAGCTAATGTCACAAATCTATGTGCCAAATATGTAGAGGTTTCCTATAATTTGAGTAAATCTTGCAGGTCTTAAATACTTAAAATGGGGAGTATGAGTGAGAAAATGCAAGTCACTTCTCTATCAAGGACTTGCAATGGAATCTGACAGTGAATTTTTTGGTTGGCATATTAATCTAACTGACTTCTCCTATTATTCTTGGGTCAGTGTGTCATATTTTATTATTTAATAAATTAATAAAATAAATACAAAGATAAAACACTGTGGTAAAGTTAGATTGGAGTTACAGTAATTCTAAATGAGGCTTATGAAGTTGGCTTCCAGTGTAGTACTGGGGCACATATTTCTGGATGCATGTGTCAGGTAATTTAACAGTAATTTATAAATCAGCATGAAAAGTAGAGATCAGCACAGTTTATCAGTCAGAGTTGTCTGCTGGAGGCTTCATGACAGAAGAGTAGAAAATTCTCAATTATGCTGTGGCCAATTAAATTACCTCCACCTGTCATATGTGAGCTAATTCAACTTGTAGCTGCTGCATTGTTGAGCATCTTTAAAAAAATATTATGGTAGGCGTTCTGAGAGATGAGCTTTAGTTTGGCAGACCACTCATACCACTGAACATTATTCTAAATTAAGGAGCCAATTTGCCCATGTAGTCACAGGAAAGAGCATCTAGAGACTGAACAGGAGCCTTACTGAGTCACCTTCCCTTCCCCTCCCAGTGGTTACAGATAACATACAGGGTGATGAGACTTTTCAAAAGAGACCAAAAACTGTCTGCATGAAATCAACAAGAAGCAGCAGGGAGGAGGTAGGGATGCATGGGGGAGGAAAGGAGAAAAGAGAGCACACAAATGGCTTTGTTACCATGGCACTGGAATGTGAGATAACTGAGGAGGAAGTCACTGAGGGAGGTAATGTGTATTTTTGTTTCAGCTTTAGTTCTGAGCCTTCACTGCCACATGTGAGTTGTGGACAGTAACTCCTAGAGCACATAAAATGGAAATACTTGTATAATTTTACTGAACTTGAGGGACACGAGTTGTGCCTTTGAAAGCGAGAGGCCTCTAGTGACTGCTTTGTGAAAACAGACCATGCAATACTGTGTGTCTCCTGCTGTTTGGAACATCTTGGGTGGAAGGAGAAAAGAAGCTTCAAAAATTAAGTAGAATTTTGTTAATTCTACACTTTGTTTTCTTAAAAAGCATGGCTTTCACTTAAGCACAGAGAGTCAGCACTCATCCTACATACCTCTCATTCCTTTTCTGAAAGCTTAGTAGTGCATAGGTTTTGCTTTGGCCTTCACAAAACAGATGAAGTCTATGCTGCTGAACATTACCACTCCTAACAAATTTGCATGAAAGATTATTTCAGTGTGGATATGAAGCTATCATCATCTGTGCCCGATTATGTGCAGACACATAATGCTAAAATTTTTAAAGCCATGCAATGAGTTTTAAAGTAGAGGAAGAAAACATTTTAAAATAAACCCAGTAAGTTAAATGGCTTCGTTAAAAAAAAACACAGTTTGGCAATTGTAGAAATATCTAAACATACCTAGATAGACTCTCAGAATGTGTTATAATTTCATGTCACATATAAAGTTTTTGTCTTACACAAATGCTAAAATAATTATGTGAATTTGTGTAAAAGTCAGATCACCCTTCAGCCTTGAGTAAAATGAATGTTTTTTTATAAAGCATTGTTAAGATTCCTTCCATCTCATCACAGCACCAGTGAACCTCCTGTTAGAATCCTCTTAGTGAACAATATAAATTCTAGTTACCTCCCTTTAATATCTCTTTTTTTTTTTCTCTTTAGTCAAGGAAACCTCCACCTCATTTCTGTAGATGACCCAAAGTCCCTAAAAAAATAGAACCTTAAATTATTTTCTAAATCCAATTATTAATTACAGTCATCTGAGAATCTGTGAGGGACTTTAGGTCTTTAGTAGTAGAAGTTAAAGGATCAAAACTTTGTTACAATGCCTGGCATATGTTAATTGCATAAAATGTTTTCTTTCTCTCTAGTTTAAACCCTTAATTTTCTAGATTCAGATCTTTCTAGGTGAATCTTTTAACTCATGTTTTTGGAGTCTGTGATTATATCTTACTGGAGGAGAATAAATTTTGAGGGCTTGACATCCTGATGGAGATCAGGGCAAAATTTGCTCTGAAATTAAAATAAAACTAATTTACATCCTCATCATATTTATCTGTATCAGTGAAATCAGTAAGGACTTTTCCAGAAGAGGAGTACACCTAACTACACCTGGACTCTCCTTTGGATATGGATTGTCAGTTCTCTAATCCATGAAAATAAGCCCTTAAAAGAAGTGTCAACCATACTGAAATACAGAGCTTTGTCTGTTTTTTCCTTGATATTTATTAGTACCCTTTAAGAATATTGTGAAAGTGCTGTAAGTTAGGATGAGGTGATAACACTAACAAAAGGAATTTGGAGGATACTTTAAAATATGCAAGATAATGTATACTCTTCCTCTAGTGTTGGAGTCTACATAAATATATATGATTATATTTTTATTGTTGGATAATTTAAAAGTTCTATTTTGCTTTCAAATTATTTACATAATGTGAATACTTTACTTGATAAGGTGTTCTGGAGTGTGTCCTTATGCATTCAAGGTTTTTAATGATTGCAATGAGTGCTTTCATTCATCTGATATTAAAAGGGGTGAGCTTCAACAGGTTGAAGTGTTATATTTGCTTTCCTATACTTTATCCATCAAACCACGCCGTTGAGGATGGATGGAAATAGCGAATGGAACAAGATATTACTTTGATCAAGTGCTTTTGATATTCTTTATTAGATGTTCATTTTGGCTGAATTTATCAGTTTATAGGCTGCTGTAGCTTAGCAATAGCACGGAATGCAATGTAGTACTTTACATCTGTTAGAACACATATGCACCGTATCTATAAACTGTTAAAATATCAGTTCCTAAACTGCACCCCTTCACCCTCTCCCCTCCAAATAGTCACTTTATTGCGAAACATTTGAAGGCACTTTAATTTTAATGGAAGTGATTACACTAAATGGTGTTATACTTGATTAAAAAAAAATAGTAAAAACAAAGTGGTCTCTGATTCATACATGGTTTGCAATTTCTCAGCTGGGCTGGAGTCAGAAAACATTTATGCATTGTATGACACATCTTCTTGAGTGAGTCACTTAGGTGTGAAAATACATAGGACTTGGAAAATAGGCACTCCCAGTATATTAAAAAGAAATAAGGGAATGAGAAGAATGAAACCAATAATTTTGAACTTAAACACCAATCAAATATGCACAATAAGAAACTGCATGATAAATGTAAGTATACTTAACCTTGAACATCAATGTCATATAAAATCTTCTGGGTGACAGTTTACTTATTTAGTAGGTTTCATAGTTATAAATAATTAAAGAAGATTATAATATTCTGTAATTTGTGACCTTGTTTTAACTGGGAAAATCGTTACTTTTCTAAAATGTAAAAGAAATAACTGGATTTATGTTTGAATGTGTCACTGCTTGCTGTTGAAGAATATTTATTAACCACATGCAAAATATTGCTTAACATTATCTTTTTGTACTTCTTATTAAAGTTAATTTAAATATAGCACATTTTGTATTTTTGTTTTTAATGCTCTGACAGCAGAAATATTCAATTCCCTTCATGTCTTCTCTCTTAGGACTTGTGTGTGGGTTTTTCATTTTCTTGTTTTTAAACAACCCATTACAGCCTCTACAAAGGTGCTTTTTTATTAAAGACAGTATTTCCCAAAGGAAACAAACAATATATTGGAAAGAAAATATTCCTCAGCTTGGTGAGAGTTTAACAGATTTCCTATTTATATAATGAGAATACCCTCATGTATTCATATTACAAATGGCAATGTTTCATATTTTCTGAAGGTTATAAAACATGTTGCTGCTGGGTATATGCTAACAACCGAATGATGTGGAGCACAAGAAACCTCCTACCAGACAGCTTAATTCATCAGTGGGAGTATATGGGGTAACAAAGCTCACTTAGAAACAAACAGAAGACTATACTGTTAGTAAGGTGTCGGTTTGGATTTGTTTTTGTTTGGTTTTTTTTTGCTTTAAAATGAGCATTCTGATTCCAAATCTTTCAGTGGAAAAGCTGTAGATTTTTCTGGGATGATCCTTTCTTTTCCTGTAAAGTCACATGTTCTCACAAGAAACACATAAATGTTCTTCATGAATGATGAAGTACATGACATCCTTCCTTTCAAATTGGAGAGACATGGATTTGAGACGTGGGTGATATAATGGGTGAGGAATTGGCTGGATGGACACAGACAGAGAGTTGTGGCAAATGGCTCAATGTCCAGGTGGAGGCCGATGACAAGAGGTGACCCTCAGGGTGCTGTTTTGGGACTGATGCTCTTCAATATCTTTATCAAGAGCACAGACAATGAGATCCATGCACCATCACCAATGATGCAAAGCTGAGCAGTGCAGGTGACACAGTAGAAGTGAGGGATGCCATTCAGGGGCACCTGGATGCACTTGGGAAGTGAACCTCATGAGGTTCAGCAAGCCCAGGTGCAATGAGCTGCACCTGGGTTGGGGCAGTCCCAGACATGAGCCCAGACTGAGAGAAGATGTCCTTGAGAAGACATCTGCTTGGGGGTTCTCGTGGATGAAAGTATGGCCATGACCCATCAGTGTGCACTCACAGCCCAGAAGGCCAATGGCATCCTGGGCTGCATCAAAAGCAGCTCAGTGGAGGTGATTCTCCCCTCTGCTCTGCCCTGGTGAGACCCTTCCTGGAGTACTGTGCCCAGCTCTGGGGTCCTCAGCACAGGAAAGACACAGATGTGTTAGAGCAGGTCTGGAGGAGGCCATAAAGATGCTCAGAGGGCTGGGACACGTCCTGTGAGGACAGGCTGAGAGAGCTGGGTTGTTCAGCCTGGAGAAGGGAAGGCTATGGGGAGATGTCATTGTGGCCTTTCAGTACTTAAAGGGGGCTTATTAAAAAGAGGAGGAGGGGCTTTTTACATAGATAGGGTAGATAGTGATAGGAGAGGGGACAATGGTTTTAAACTAAAAGACAAGAGATTTAAATTAGATATTAAGAAGAAATTTTTTTAATTCCTCAGGGTGGTGAGGAACTGGCACAAGTTGCCCAAAGAAGTGGTGGCTGCCCCCTCCCTGGAAGTGTTCAAAGCCAGGTTGGATGGGACTTTGAGTAACCTGGTCTAGTGGAAGGTGTCCTTGCCAAAGGCAATTTATGGAGGGCTAAGGGATTAACAGCAATGCAGAAAATGGTGCAAAATATAGTATATTTTTTTCAGGAAACACTTAATCCAAAAATCGGACTGTAATGAATAAGGATTTAGTTTCAAAAATGTGTTTTATGTATGGATAAAAAGTAAACAGGGGCCTGAGTAATATTTGCAGAGTTGACAAATCATATGGGAGAAAAGAACCATTTAAGTAGATCCAGCATGGAAAACATTTTGAACATTTTGTCCTGTGCATTTGTGGTGGATAGGAGTCAGAGTAAAAGTGAAAGATGAATATTCATAACATTTTAAATATTGAAAAGCAACTCTGCTTTCAAGTTCTTTGCAGATCTTTTGAGACCCTGCTATAACTTATTAAAGAGGAAGGAATTTAATGTCTTTTCAACTTTCCAAAGATTAGCATCACTTTTTGCTAATGCTGGACATGAGTGACAAATACAAAGAATGTGACAGTTTTATGAAGATTACTGTTTTTTGTAGAGCAGCATATTTAACTCCTGAACTCCTCTCCCTCCCCACCCCCCCCAAATCAATTGTTAATGTTGGAGCTAGTAAGAACCAGCAGTTAAAATTGCCCTCAAGTCGTGACTTGACATTGTTATCTTAAACATTTCTGATGGAACACATTTTCCTTCAAAACACCTTTCTGTTACTCTTTTCTACCACAGCCACCTGACACAAAACAGTTTAGTGCTCTCAGAAATGACAGTGATGGGGGTTTAGTCAACCATGCTTCAAGTTTCATTATAGGTAGAGTTCAGCTATTTTTACTGTAGGTTGTATACAATGGTAAGTGTTTCTATTTTTAATAGAAGAGTTCTGACAGCATTAATAGTCTAGAACAAGTGTCCAGCAATGAGCCAGTGATCAGGTGATATGGGGAATATCAAAGACTAGATCCATCTGGTAACTCTGCCAGTTACCAATGGTAACTTCACACCTCACACTAAGACACAGTATTTAAAAAACTCCAAAAAAGAGTTGAAAAAACCCAGGGAAATATAGAAGGCTCTTGAAGTTCATTGAAGACAACTTCCTGGCTGAGGTGATGGAAGAGTCAAGGAGCTCATGCAGCTCTGTTGCAGCTCATAATTACAAAAGGAATGGACAGGATAGTGATGTGCAAGCCTTGGATGACCATGAGATAGAGGTGTTCAGGATCCTTAGAGGAAGGAACAAGGCAAAAAACTGGATACCAGCCCTGGACTGCAAGAGAGAAGACTGGTCCTGATCTCTGCACAGTGCTAATTCCATTCACAGCCCCAGGCAGCTGAGGGGAAGGCTTGAAAGAGTCCCTTGGCAGATGGCTCTGGAGAGAAAAGAGATCCAGAGCATCTGGTTGATTTTCAAACATATTCCTCTCCAACCTCAAGCAAAGTCCAACTCAGCAAGCATCAGGTCAAGCCAAGGTGGGAGGAGGCCTGTACAGATAAGTTGGCCTTGACTAAACTCAAATATAAAAAGGTGGAAGCAGGGGCAGATGACCTGGAAGGGATATGGTGACACTCTCTAAGTTTTTAGAGTGTCATGGAAAAACAAAACTCTGAGGATGGGAAGGATGCAAATATTATTCCTACCTTCAAAGAGGGGTGGAAGGAGGGTCTGGTGACCTACAGGTCATCTTTACCTTGATTGTTGATTGGTTTCTTTGTAACAAAACAAATACTCCGGAAAACATTTTCAAACATCTTAAAGACAGCAGACCCATTGAACTCCATGTGTGTGACATTACTTGTGAAGGTCTGGCATCAAGGAGTGAATCTTTTCCAGCAGTACCACTAGTGTAACATTACTATTGGGCTGCTAGGATTTTTTTCTGATTCTGCAGATTCTTTTTTCCTACATGAAAGAGTTTAGCAAAAATTAGCTATATCTCTTGCATTCCCACAACAGTCAACACAGTAGGCAACTCTTCACCATTGCCCCCTTTCTTACCTTTTATGCTGTTCTTGCCTTAGAACAACAGTTTCTATTCCTTGAAGCTACAAAGAAAGCTTCTGAAGTGTACGCTCAACATCAAAAGATACAGCACTCCCTGAATCTGCAGACAATCTGACTCAACAGATCACTTCTGAGAAGTGTCATTTTAGTGTGTTGTGGAAAAATCAGTTAATCATTTAATTGGTCCTCCAATTAGGACAATTTAAGTAATTTGAGCATGGAAGAGGGTTTGTTTCCTCTGCCAGCCTACAAATACATATTTTTAACTTTGGTGCTTAGGAGATGGGAAAGAGGAAATCATAAAATAAGAGCCAACTGAGGTTTATACAGTGCTACACTATAATGAATCAAAAAACCTGAGTTTTAAAGGTTGTAAGCAAGGAAGGATATATTTAAAAGTACATTCTGAAGTTATAAAGCATATAATATATTAACAGTACAGACACCTGCCCTTTAATAAGGACTTTTTCCCATGGTAGAACACATGCTGGAATTGCAGGCCCATTTTGGTGTTGGCAAGGAGAACCCTTTTGCCCACCACAGAAAACCAGTGTGTGAGAAGCTTTTCATGCGTTTCATGACTTTAGTTATTTCTTCTCTGTTGAATGACTAGATCTCTTATTACAATTTGACATCCTATATTTATGACTCTGAAAGTGCATTAAATAGTCCTTTTAATGCTGAGATGCTACAACTGAATCAACATGTTTCCTGCTATCCATTCTCCATTTTCACAATGAAATTTTCAAAATTACCCATTCACTTCTGTAGACAATTCATGGCAACAAGATGACTTCTATTTATTCTGAGCTAATCACAATGTCATAAAGAGATGACTACTTGAAATTGTTGCCTTTCTCACTACTCACACATCACACTTCTTGTTGAAGCCTAAGTATTTATGTCTGAAGTGTAACTGCTTTGTTGACAAATTATAATAATGGCAAAACTTTCAAGACCTTTGAGCATGATGCAAATATCAATATTATTGTAATTATTTCACTGTTGATGAAATAGTGATCATCAATGATAAATGAATCGTCACAATGAAATGAGAATCTTCTATGAGTAATATTTTGTTAATTTTAGCAGTGTATTTGGGTTATGACAAAAAATATATCTCAGCTTGACTTCCCTCACTTACTCCCCCTGCAGGTCTTATCCTTTTCTGCTCAGAGTTTCTACCTGGTTTTATTGACTGGATGTGTTTTAAATAAAGGTGATTAAACTATTCCCTTTCCACAGAGAAGTATAACTTCTGACCTTTATTTTTTTATGTATGTTGGCTTTTCATTTCTCACTTCAGTAAATATTCCTGAATCCCTTACACTTGCTCAAGCACCAATTACTATATCCTTGCATCCAATTCCATTTTTCAGTAACAGTTAATTTTTTTTCATTGTGCTAAGTGTTGCAATCACAGATTAATAGTACTTTTCAGAATGTTTGTGTCGTTCATCAGAATTTACTTTGATCCATGGTGAAGGAGTTTTATAAGTTCTGAATCTCTGATTAATAGATGGTACATATATTATTCACAATGATTAATGGTTTCATTTGCAAGTTCATTTATTGATTACAATTTCTAAAATGTATACCTTATGTAAAATCTGAAACAAAAGCTTGTCAGCCTAAAGAGTTCTTCAGTGGAGTAGTGGGCCATTGCATATCATAATTAGGTATTTGTTTTAGAAGGAATTACCACTGAGAGGAAAAAGTCTGCTTCCTGTCTATATTTTGAGGAAAGCCATAGCATTTGAGTATGGAACAAAGTGCAGCATTGTACTGCAAACAAACAAGAAGGCTGGAGTGGCACAGGGAAGCAAGCATTTTTGACTTGGTGAACACCTGACCTTATGATATATACAATGGTCCCATGTCTACATGCTACATTTCATTTAGAGAAAAGATCAAATCAAATGTTATAAAGTACTAGTCCTTCACCCTGTGTCCTTAGCTCAGACCTCTGCTTGAATTGCAGAGCAAGCCCTCCCAGGCTGAAGGGGTCTGGTGTGGGCGGTATTCCCACCTTGCTGAACTTCAGAGGCTCCCTGCCATGGAGCAGCAGTGACCAGAATCCTGTCCAGGGGAAGGCCCCAGGTAACCCACATTTGTTAATGGCACAGGGACACAAAGGCAGAATGGGATTCTGTTGAAGCAAAACCCTCTGGTACTCATGTCACATCTGATTTGCCCTCTTGCCCATATGGCGGTGCCTTGCCTCAGGTAATCCTGGATTAATGGACCTCTTCACACAGCACTTTCCTGCCCTGGTGGGCTGTGATCTGCTCTACATGACTTTGGTTTTCCCCTCCAGGTTCTCTGGTTCCCTTCAACACCAGCAGGCACCTCGTGGGGCCACTGTAGGAGAGCAAAGCTTAACGCCTCTGTCCCGCATCCTGTGGTGCTCTGGTGACCTGTGACAGCTCATTTGGTTTGGTACACAGTAAGTGAGCCACCAAAAACTGCCTGAGGAAGGCAAGAGCCCTGATGATCACCGTCTCATGGTGCACCTATGGAAAGTCCATAGCTGTCTGCTATCTGACCAGCTCATTAACAAGTTTAATTGCAGTCCCAAAGGAAGCACAATGGAATGCAGTGAGGATGAGCCCAGTGCTCTGTCCTCCCATCGTAGGGGTTCATAGCAGGGTCTTGTTGCAGCAAAGAGAATTAAATTACTTTCCATAGGCATTGTACCAAGAACTGTTTTCAAACTACCTAATCCAGGATCAATGCCAGCAGGATAAGCCTGGAGGCATTATCTAAAACCTTCAAGGACCATTATTTTTTTATAGTTTGCCATTTTGCATAAAAGCTTTTAAAATATAAAGAAATGTTGAGGCCATAAAATAACCTGTGTATCTGTTTAGCAGTCCTTTGATGGTTTGTCAGTGAATTTCCCTCCCCCACATATTATTCTTTCTCCCCAAAAATGGTTTAATTTAAAGAGCAAAAAGCTACAACACATCTGTTGTGTGGTATAGTACCATAGGGAATAAAAGAAAATGAAATATGCAAAGCATCTAAGAAAATAATTACTTTAATTGAGAAATAATTGGAAGGAGAGAAATTGTTCAAGTAGAATACTTCAGGATAATGACTCACACTATTTTCATAGCAAATTACAGAACTAATCTTGTCAATTTGGCATATTATTTGTATATTTGAATATTTTTACGTATTTAAAATTAAAATCTTAGAACATTTTCATGTTTCTAATCCAAATTACCTCCCAGTCTGATTTACCTTTAAAGAATTAATCCTTATCATTTTCTTTTGCACTTCAGAAAATCTGACACATAAAGGAACATGATTCATTGATACATCTGTTTTAAAAAGCAGTTCAGCAAAAAGCACAATAGACATATTTCCTGCCAAACTGGAAATATGGCAATTTCAGTGAAGTCTTAGAGTAGGGTTAAAATGTAGATTGCACAAAGCACATTGTATACACAAGCATGAAAGCTAAGTTTCTCATTCATAGGGAGCACCTATAATAAAAATGAGATGTCTTCCATGAGAGAGATCACGGGTTCTTTAAGGACTACTTTTGAAGCAATTGTGCTTAATAATTAGAAAAATAATAAGAAAACCTGTATAAGTTTTCCATCTCACCTGTTCATGCAACTGTGTAATACTCTTTAAAGCATAAAAATATTTAACAGGCACCTGGTTTTCAACAAATGTGTTGTGAGATAGGAGTATGTATATTCATTTCATGGACTATTTCCCTCATTGCGAGTCAGAAACACAGTCTAGGTAATTTCCATTAGTTAGATAATTGAGGAGTTACTCAATCTGACAGAAAACATCAGAATGTAAATATCAGTACCTGTACAATTTGTGAATAATTTAAAATTAGTATATAAGTGTTTAGGAAAGGTTATTGCTCTTTTCAATAGACAATATTTTGAGGCAACTCACATCCTAATGCAATCTCTGAATAAACAGACCCTTGACTTACTATCTTGCCCCAGGCAGCTGATGGTGCAGATGTGCAGCTCCAACCTGGGCATGTTTCCCTCTGATAGAGGCATACATAAGAAAGAAGAAGTGAAGATTCTTTAAAATCAATGAAAAAATATTTTTTGTGAGTTTCTCTTCTTCTGTACTGTTTTCTGCCTCAAACCATTAGTATTTAGATGTGCTTTTTATTTGGAAACTATCCCACAGAGATGTTGGAAGAGGGGGCTGTAGTTGGTTTGATTTCATACTTAACAGGGGGCTCGTGTTGCAGTTGAGTTTTAGAAAATGTTCCTCTACTTAAAGTGTCTCCCTTTTGTTCTTGCAGTCTTCTATCAGATTACAAGAGGCTATATAACAAAGAAGACATTATGTAATAATGGATCACTTCAAATGAAACATATTTCATATTCATTCTTCAGTACTATATATCCCTTTCATATAGTCATATTTCAATAGTCATATTTCAGAGTCACCATAAATAAATTCAGGGTTAGATTGTACCTCTCAAGGTGACTTGTTCAGGATAAAGGCAGTTGTTATTGTGTTTCAGCTCTTTGTAATGCACGTACAAGGCAAGGAGGGCTTTATCAAAAGAAAAATGTTTTAGTTTTGTGCTTTTTCCTCATAGCAGAAAGTCAGACAAACAGAGAGCTATTGAACTTGTACTTTCTCAAAGAAAACTTGCTGAACAATTGAGGAAGAATACCTTTTTACAAAACCAGTTTGTTTAGATTCCATTTGGTTATGTTTGCTTTTGATTTTCCCTAACACATTTCATCCCATTAAATTTTTCCATAGTTTAGTTGAAAAGAATTTTTCTTTAGGGTCAGGCTTTTCCAGTGCTTTTCTAATTTTTTTTACATCTTCAAACTTTTCTGAAAATAATTTGTTTAAATTCCATTCATTTTGGGTATTGGGGGTTGTTTTCTATTAGATTTTGGTGTTGATTGTTTTCCTGACATGTTTCATTCTAGTGAATTTCTTCTTAGCTTAGCGAAATGAATTTTTCCTTGGATTCAATACAAAACGTCATATTTCTTTCTATAAAAGCATGAGAGTTTACAAGAACATTTCTGAGTCTCCTTTCTCCTCTCAAGCCCAAGGAAGATTAGATTCAGTACAACTCTTATTTCTGAGGCACAGAACTCTGGGGAAGAAACATTTTTGTTTACAGAAACTTCTGCATGCAATGGAGAGAAGTCAGGCGAAATACCAGGCAAACCTCAAGTACATAATACCCTTTGCAGATGGTTTGAAGGTATGAAGGCGTAAGCATTTATAATATATGTAAAGCCATAATCCTTTCCTTAGCTTTTCTGAATCATCTGAGAAATTCTGCCTGGTTCCTGTGGGCTGGCTCAGCCACTGCTAAGGGAGGGGATGCTCAGAGGTTTTTGGAGCTGCAGATGGGTGCAAGGAGCACAGTGAGCCTCCTGCTCCTGCAGGGCAGCAAGGGCAGGGAGGGAGCTGCCAGCTGCCAAGGTGTTTGCTGTCTCCTCTTTTTCCCTTGCAAACTGACTTAAGACTGCACAGGACAGGGTGCAGGTTAGTGTGACCCATCCTTTTGCAGCAGATGAGAGGGCTTGAGTAAGATAAAATAGCAGCAATGAAAGTTATCCCGAAAATCCATGGTGGAGAATTACAGTGAGTTTGCTGCAGACAGTGGGAGAACTTATCAAGACATCAAAGAAAACATGCAGTTAAGTCAAGCAGAGGATCCATATCATTAGATGTTTTTTTCCTACAGAAACCAAAATTTACTCAGAAAGGGCCTAGAGACAATTTGAACCCTTATTAATTCCTAGAAAATCCCATGTTAGCACTCTATAATAAAAATGATGGAGTGCATTTTTTATGTCAGGTGCCTTGGAAGCACTTTTGGGAATAAAATTCCCTCCAGATGCATCAGATGTAAGCAATAACTTTACCTGGTGTATTTTGGCAAAGTAGCTTGCTGTATTTTTTCCATTGAGAAGCAATTGAGATTGTTGAAGTATTGGAATAATGTGGAAGAAAATTAGAATTGTAACAAGTGTTAAATAGCCCTAAAGGAGCTTCTTGGCTCAATAAAATCACAATATTTTTATAAGAGATATTTAACTTAAATTTATTTCAGATATTTTCTACCTCTTCAAACTTGCATGGTGTTTCACATTATTACTGAAATTTTGTGTGGGAGCATATATTAATTCTTGCATATTGGACTGATCCCCAGGGAATTCTCTTAAAGTAGATCACATTGTAGCTCTTGATAAAATACAGCTCAGAGTTTTACAATTTCCTTTCTTTCAGTGTTTCCATTCCCAGTTCAGTTAGTATGAATTGCATGAAAAATAATTTTATCTTGTTTTCCCTTTACCTTGCCTCACAAGAATTCTTCTTCTACATATTTTGCATGCACAAAGAGCACATCTGTACTTTCTTGTCTGAGCAGGAAGAGTGAAATGGTCCCATCACTTCCTTTTCTAGAAATAATAGCAAAAAAGGTCAACCTCAAAGTCTCATTTCCTCAGATACCTTTTCTTAAACTTGATTTTGAGATCTATGAAGCTTTTTCTAACCCAAGAGGCTTTTCCCTCCAACACTATAAACCTCCTAGGGGCCTGCAATACAAACCTACTGCTTGTATTGCAGCCATAGAAGAGTAATTGCAGGGATATTGTGTCACAAATGGAATCCCTCAGTTCTGTTACATGTTTGTATTACTAGTAAGTTTACCTACACTGCTTGCTTGAATTTTAGTTGTGTTTTCATTGTCATGGGCATTTTATGTTAATTGGCAAAATAACATTTCTAGCTCATTGTCTGTAAACACTTAATTGTTTTGTCAGAATGTTAGGGCTGCTGCACAATATCCAGTCACCACAGCATCTTCAAGATTCTGTTTAAAGCCCAGCTGGTAACTTTGCAGGTAATTTTAAGTGAGAATGGTTTGTTTTCCACTAGAGAGGCCTTTACACAGCCACAGGTAGAGCTGGGAGATGACTAAGCATTAGCTAAGCTCACTGCTGCCCGCTGTAAACAGTAAGGCAGCACAAGCAGCCTTTTTTATCCCAGATTCTTTCATTTAGTGTAGGAAAACAGGCTTGAGACATATATTAATACCCAGGCAGTGACTTTGCTCTGCAAGAGTTGTCTTTTAAAAGACTTGTTTGTCTACTATAGTATCCAAGAGTTACTTTTTTCCTAAAAGGACATTTCACACTTAGATGTCATTTCAGCCTTGAAGAACTACTACTTAAATCTGCTGAATGCTGGATCATCCCTAAGGGATTTCAGGACACCACATAAAGTCAGCTTTTATAGGTCTTTGATGCTTTATGACTAAGACAGTATTTTGAAGTAGAAAGAATGTCTACAAAGTAGATACAGGGGAAAAATTAAAAATTATGCTTAGGCGATTCAGAATGGAGAAAGCAACAAGCAAGCACATTAATAATTTGCAGTATTTAATCACATGCTACTGTGTTACTCCTTTTAAAAGAAATTTCCTGAAGATATTCTCCCTAAGAATTATTGATTTATGTTAGGATGCAGATTATTTAAGAACTCTGCAAAGGAATGAGACACATTAGAGAGATAAAAACATGGATTCTCTGGAAATGACTTTTGCAAGGGTTATGCATTCAAAGGGGGCTGCAATATATTATCAAAAGAAGTGTTGTGTTATACAAAGTAGTTTGTTATCTTTTGGTAACTCTGTCTTGGCCTGACTGGCCATGATTTTTATAAGGGATTTCAGAAGTTCTATTCATGAGCATTTTTCACTAATTTATAAATACTTGTTTAAAAAAAATACTTGTTTTATGTCATTTTATGTAGTATGCAGTATCTACTAGTGAAAAATTATAATTATACCCAAACATCAAACATCTGAGGAATATTTTTCCAGTGTTATTTCCTCACAGAAAACTCTCAGAAATGTAATGTTAAATAGAAGTCTCCTGCAGACAGGAGGGAGTAGGACTTTCTGTGCAAAGGGAAGAGTTTGATCTCAGGTGCTTCACAGGAGCATTGGAAGAGGAACTGTAGGTAGAAAAGACAAACCCTCCAGCCAGACTTGCACCAAGATGGGATTACATATTTTCTGCATTTGCAGCAACTAGAGCATGCAGGCATTCCAGAGATGGACAGGAAGTCAAAGAGTGTCAGTATGAGTGAATTTAGGGTGCAGGTAACTTCTCTGTGTGTGACACAGGGCTTCTAACTCCTGTGATTTAGAAGAACCACTCAGTGCTGGCAGCTCGCTAGTGCTGTGAAGGCTTCTGCTCCTCCCTTGCTGCAGCTTGTGCCTTTACCTGTGCTGTCCCTGCTTGTTTCCAGAGCATCAGGGAGTCAGGACAGCCTGCAGCAGAATTCCCATTATTCTCATTTGGATTGTCATGGCATCAAAAGTGATGAAACATACCTAGTCACAAGGCCTTCATATATGCACAGCCTTTGGTTAAAAGAAGAGCTGTCCTATTAATTTGTCTATCATTACATTGGATGAATATGCAAAGAAGAATAAATAATACATGAGATATGCCATATAACTTTAAAGAGCAGTGCATTCAAATACAGTCAAATACAGTTTCAAGGTAGCAGACCAAATTCTTTGTGTAGTGCATCTGGGCTAATGAAACACACACCTCATGCAAACTCGGGAATTTATTGTTACTCCAATTAGAGTATTAGAAATCTAATCAAATTTTATATTACCAATCTAGCTACAATTGTTCACATACAGTTGAAATTAGCCAATTGAAAGAATTTCTCATTTAAAATACAGTTGTTGAACACAGATTTCCTAGTCTCTTTTACACACACCTTTATTATTCTGGGTCAGCATATAGATGGAGTTACTGTTAAGCAGAATATAATAGATAATAGGGGAGCGTGGCTATACTGTGGATCCAGCATCTGAGCTGCTTCACTGATAGGAAAATGGTGGTTATAGTAGAACTTCTTTCTCATCATTTCTGGTTTCACTTGGTGTTATATTTATGTGTTTGCTAATTAACTTACTTGCTCTTTCTTCAATGGTCTGCAAATTCTGTGTTATCATTAGGTTTTAGTATATATGGTGTGTTTTCCATGTCTTAGATACTTGAATTTTGCTGCCTTTGTTATCTCTACATCTAGTTCTACCCTGGTCTGTTGCCCTAAGAGTTCTGATGCCATCCTGCTCTTCACTTTTAAGGCCCATTCTGCATCTTGTGCTTGAATTTTTGGAGGGCACTGTTTTTCTTCAAAAGCCTGGAGCTGTTCTTTCCCAGTAATGTAGCATTATACTAGCACAATCCAGTCAAGCACATAGCCTCATTCAAGAGTAACTCAAGGGTTCATGCCACAAAGAGGAATGCTCTATGGGCACATCTATTTGTATACTGATATGTTTTGGTAACTACTTATTATTAAATATCTACTAGTTATGGCAGTATCACTGTTATGGAAATTGCTTTACCAGAGGAGGGATTTCAGTCACTAGAAATGGAGTAGGAATTTTAAAAAGTTTACAGTGTGTTACTTTAGGTGTTAATAACTTGTCAGTATGAGTTAGTAGCTTTGGGAGCTGAGGGCAGATTTGAACATTTGAACTCAAATCTTTAGTGCACTTTGCACATTGTCAAAACTGTGTAGGATTAACTGTGGAGAAATTCTGTTTGAGTGCATTGCATGTGAAAAATTCATTGGTAGGTAGGACTGGGATGCTGTTTCTAACTCTTTGATTCCAACTTGTTGTTATTTTAACCATGATTTAATACTGGTGACAGACTTAACAGTTGTTTCAATCCATTTCTGTTTTGCATAGGTATTTACACCACCTTAAGCAGGTTGGCAACAGAACGAGGGCATACCAACATGCTGGATACCCAACCCTCTCCCATTCAGGATCAGACATTTTGACAGTCACATATTTAAAATATTATTTGGAATTCCTTAGTGAAATCTGTGGACTGGCTACATTACAATAAAGACCTATAAAAACAAAGCTGATTTTTCAAAAGGGTATTTGAATCTGGCAAGGAGTTCAAAAGTATTTAATTAAAGTTTTAAAGGCATTAAAAGGTAGTAAAACTTATAGCAACTGATGGAAAAATAGTGTCACCAAGACCTCATGGCAGAACACTCCCCTGGTATTCTGAGAAATCAGCTCTGAAAAGTCAACCCTTCTTAAGACCTTCAGGTACCAACCATCAATTCTCTTAGTCCAGCAACCAAATGTTCAGGGTGCTGTTCAAAGCGAAAATTCTGATTGAGAGCCACATTGCAAATTGATCATTAAACCAACATACCTCATCTCCTAACTCCTGTAGTTCTTGAATGAGTGCTAAGTGCTGCTTGCTTTCAACTTGTCTGTTTGACAAATGCAACCATGGTAAATCCAAAGCAAATGCACTTAACCTCTGCTTTGCTTGGAATTTTTCACAATTTTTTCAGACTTGGTGAAGACATGGTGTGCTTATAAAGTGTAGTGTAGTTATAAACTACCAGGATGAAGAGACAGGTGAAGTATTCTATGAGCAGCTGGCTGATGTTTCATGATTGCTAGCCCTTGCTCTTGTGGGAGACTTAACATGCTGGAAGTCTTCTGGAAACTCAACACAGTGGAGTGGAGGCAGCCTAGGAGGTTCCTGGAGCGTGTGGAAGGTAATTTCCTGACACAGTGTGTGAGTTAGCCTACTGGGGTGGGACTCCGTTAGACCTGCTGCTCACAAGCAGAGAGGGGCTGGTGGTTGGGGTTGTATCTGACACAGAGACCATGAAATGAGAGAGTTCTCAATTCTTGATGAAGTAAGAAAAGTGGTCAGCAACACCTCTGCATTGCACTTGCGCAGGATGGTCATTGACATGTTCATGGTTCAGAGAGTCCCTTGGGAAACAGACCTTAACAACAAAGAGATCCAGGAAGGTGGGACATACTTTCAAAAGTAAATCTTAAAGGTGCAGGACCAGGCTGTCCCTACGTGCCAAAACACAAACCATCATGGAAGAAGACCGGCCTGGTTGAACAGAGGGCTGTTGCTGTAACTCGATAGGAAATAAAGAGAATTTATGACTTTTGGAAGAAGGGGGAAGGCAACTCAGGAAGAGTAAAAGGATGTTGCTAGGTCACGTAGAGGGAAAATTAGAAAGGCGAAAGCTCAACTAGAACTCAATCTGGCTACTGCTGTGAAAGATAATAAAGAATGGTTTTATGAATATATTAATGACAAAAGAAGGGAAAAAGAATATCTACATCTTTTTATTGGATGTGGAGGGCAACATGGTCACCAAGGATGAGGAAAAGGCATGAGGTACTTAGGTACTCCACACTTGTCACCAAGGATGAGGTACTTAATGCCTTCTTTACCTCAGACTTTAACAGAGAGGCCAGCTATCCTCAGGACAACCAGTCTTCTCCCTTGGTGGACCAGGACAGGCATCCCCTGCAACCCAGGAGGAAGTAGTTAGTGACCTGTTGTTCTACTCAGACACAAATCTGTGGGGCTGCATGGAATTCACCTGTGGGCACTGAAGGCACTGGCAATATGATTTTCTCTTACTCTGTAGGAAAATTACTGTTAAAAGCCACCATCACAATTTACAATGTGAGAGTAGTGCTTGTGTGCATAGTTGTGGGGGGATAGAATGTAAGAGAATAGTGCAGAAGGCAGTCTCACCCCTGAGGAGTTGCAGCTGTACCAATCACCAAAGATTAGGAACAGGCCTGCCCTTAACAGGCCACAGCTGTGTCCAATAAGGAGCCGAGTGCTACAAAAGAGTGGGTTAGCTGGGTGAGGAGAGACATGGAGTTTGTTGGCTGTGCTGTGAAGACAAAGGTGTCAGTGCTGTGAGGAGCTGCCTGTGAGAAATCACTGAGAAGGTATGGGAGCTTTGCAATAAGATGACAACATATAGTAGTTACTTTACTTTTTCAAACCTGTTTATTCCAGAAATGCTCCAGCAATGTAGTCATGACTCTGTACTTATAGCTGAGACAACAGGACCACCACAACAGAGCGCTAAGGCATATGTGTTAATAAAGAAATGTGGTAGCTTGAATGATTTAGGATAATACATCCACTTGATTTTAGATTAGCACTTGGTTACTGAAAAAATTCAGCCTGTTCTCAGGACCATCTTTCAATTTGTAGACATTGATATTACTGAGATCAAGTTGTGCCAGCCTGAAGATAATCTATAACTTGGACTTAAGTACTTTGCTTTCCAAGCACACATACCAGTAAACCATACAGATGACTTCTTAAAATGTTACTTTTTTTTCCCTACATATAGATTAAAAAAGCAAGATTGTTTCAGTATAGTGATTTATTTTTTTTTAACCAGACTGCTTATCCAAGGAAAATTTGATGTTATTTCAGGGAGAGTTCTTACAGGATAAAAGCTTATTGTGCTATCTTAAAACATCTCTAAACAAAAACAGCACTGAACACTAACAGATGTAAGGTAAGATTACATTAGGTACATCGACTAACACATCCTGCCATTTTATGTTATCCAAACTCTATTTAGATGCAATTTAATCTTTGGATTTATTTTCAATACATTCTTAATCACCAATGGCTTGAACAGGATTATTAACTCATCTGTCCTCAACATATGCAGTGTGTAAGGTCACAAGTTGTCACACGTCTTGAAGAGTTGTATACTTGTGAATAGGCAGCTTATTTTGAGTCCAAACAAGAAATAGGTGCTCCTGGCTAACACATTCACATGGGTTCCAGCCAGAATACCTGCTGCTAGCAAAAGTCTTCATCATCCTGGAAATGCAAGTTGCTTTCCTTCTTAAAGGCAGTTAGTTTTTACTCACCACGACAAAATTGTTCTGTGATACCAAATTTGACTGGGGACTACACCACTGCTATTGAAGAGTATTTTGCATTTGCAGTAGGCTCTGGCAATCCCTGTGTTTTGTACAGCCATGATTCACTTTATCTGGGCTTACACATGGACTACTGCTTGGCACAATGTGCCTATGACCCAAAGCCAAGAGGTAGCAGGAGTGTGTTTTTTCCATTGGTGCAACATTCAGGCCTTGGTTCTGGCCAGGATGGGGATAATTTTTTGTAGGAGCTAGGTGAGAGTATGGCCAGGGCCCTGATGTGTTTTGATACCACATCACCTAGCTGCCCTGGGGGAGACTCTCTCTCTTCCCAGGAGAAGGGGATCCTCCATTTGAGTAAACAGTGTGGGCATGGAGTGGTCTGGTATTTGTTTATTGTTGGGAGCTTTCCATGCTCCCAATTGTTTATTTATCTTACACCTTTTTTTCATTGCTATTGCTGCTGCTACTGTTTCCTTTCTCACCTCATTGCTGTTTCCAGTTATTTGCTCTTATCTCAGCCCATGAGGGAGGTGGGAAGGGGAAGCATTTAGTAAAAATGCTGAGTTGGAGAATACCATTCCTAAGCAACAATCATTTCTTACAATGGGCAGATCCTATTTTGTTATAAACCCAGCATGTGGAGCTACAACAGCGATGAGCAAAGGATAAGTTTCCCATTCTTGCCATGATTTCCCAAGAGAGCACAGCTGGACTGCAGGTAATGCTCACAACCAGGCTATAAATGTCAAAACCTGGAGGCAGGACTTTATCAGATGGCAACGTAACAACCTACTGGAAGCAATTTGTGGAACTAGCAAAGCCAAGCAAGGTTCATGATGGACACAGGCTCTGCAGAACAACAACACTGAAAAGAGTGACTGCCTTTATACCTTTCTTTTTTTGTTGTTTTTTTTTTAATATGATTTTTCATTCAAACCCTAAACTTTTAACTAAGTGGACTTTGTGCAACTAGCTCAGAAATTTAATGAGATATTTTAAGAAATTGTACAAAGTCTTTGATACTACAGTGGCAACTTTGAGAAATGTCTGGGGTGAAAAAGATTCAAGCTGGAAAAATGGAAGTAGGAATGTAGTCCTCTGAAAATAATCTTTTCATTTCAGAAACAGTGTGATGCAGGAAGAGCTGCAAATTCTACTGTAAATAGGTATCCAGATTCTGGTATTGATCTGGAAGGAAGCAGGAACTGTCATAGAATATTATGAGTTGGAAGGGGCCCACAAGGATCATCAAGTCCAACTGGCCCTGCAGAGGGCATCCCCAGAAGTTACACCCTGTGCCTGAGAGCATTCGCTCACCAAACACCTCTGGAACTTTGTCAGGCTGGTGCTGTGACCACTTCCCTGGGAGCCTGTTCCAGAGCACAACCACCCTCTGGGTGAGGAACCTTTTCCTTTATCTAAACTAATTTTCCCCTGGCTCAGCTTCAGGCCATTCCCTTGGGTCATGTCACTGGTCACCAGAGAGGAGAGCAGTGCCTGCCCCTCCTCTTCCCCTTGTGAGGAAGCTGTAGATTGCAATGAGGTTTTCCCTCAGTCTCCTCTTCTCCAGGCTAAACAGACCAAGTGACCTCAGCTGCTCCTCATACAGCTTCCCCTCCAGACCCTTCTTCATCCTCATGGCCATGTTTTGATGCCCTCTAATAGCTTTATGTCTTTTTTACGTTGTGGTGCCTAACACTATGATATGCATGCTATGATAAAGATATATGGAAGATAGATCATGGAAATTCCTCAGCTCTGGGACACTGGCAAACTGTACAAATGGAAGCTTCTGCTCACCACCTGTCATAAGCCTGTGGCACACTGAGACTGGCAGCTATTAACATACTACAGCCTTTGCAATACTTCCTAAAAAAGTAAAGATGGGTCTCTGGATGGACAATATTTTTCCAGAAGCTAAGGAGAATTTAATGGGGGGGGAAACTAAATAAAGCTGTTTTACATGGCTAATTCACTGAGGTGAATCTTTGCAAAAACATGCAATGCTTTTAACAGCTATTAGGGAAATCAAAGACTCTGACATACAGAGTATCATTTGCCACATAGCTGAAGCAGAAGATAAGTATCACCAGTCCTGTCAGTAGTATTATTTTAGGAGATACTTTCAAGAGAATGGTTGATTTACTCCAGAAGAGGATCATTCTTAAGAATAGTCATCAATGATGCAAATCAAAGCAGCTGTTTCATCAGTCTCCAATCAAAAGGGTGAGTTGGTATTGATAATCATAACTGATAATGGCCTTCCTGAGAGCATATGATAAACCACAGGATAATGTGTCCACTTTCAAAAATAGATGATTTCTCTGTTATTCACTAGAATTATCTCTGCACAGCAACATTTTTTGTCATGCTAGAATGATGAGTTTTCATCATATGCAAATGCTAGAATATGCAAGTCTGTGATTAAAGACAACCACAGAAAAAAAGAGTTTGTCTAGGAGCAACAGACCGAAGACTAAGGGTCTTCTAGTCCTATTTTCTGGTATTGTTTGAGAGGGAAAATTATTCTTCTCTGGGACACATTTAAAAAATATAAAAATCAAAGCACTTTCATCATACTGATGATGCAATGAATTAGTTTTGAAAACATACCATGAAATATGTATTTAAAATATTGTCAGACTTGTGAGTTATGACTCAGTGTAATATGCATGTATTCTTTAACCTCCATGCTATGCCAATGCTGTTAAATGTCTATATGTTTGATATTATCCACAAATTATTTTTTCATAATAAACAGTATTTACCTTACACAATCTAGTGAGGACCTGTCATAATAGACTATTTTTGTCTCAATAATTAAACTAGGGAGGAATGCTGGTTTTACATGATGTATTCTGACACGATCCTACAAATGTAAATAAATCTATTTACCTGGCTGCTGAGTTTACACCAAGGTATATTGTAAGGCAGTTCTATCTGATTTGTAGTGAATATCCAATAACAATTAAAATAATTCGAAGTTCAGACAGATCTCTGCTTATTTCTCTTGTAAGCACAGGAGACACTTATGACTGTGATGTATTCAATTGGGTTACTAAACACTTGTTTCATAAAATGTAGTATAGTAACAATAACTGGAAGATGGAAGAGGAATCTTAAGAAAAATGGAGATGCAAAAGATAAATTTAGTGAAACTTTAGAGAATGTAAAAGGAGGCAAAATACAATCTATTGTACTAAAAAGCAATCTCTAAATATCTGAGACTTCTGTTACAATTGAGAGACCTAGAGGTCAATTAATAGCAGTTGTAGAAGTTGAGCAAGTGACATAATATATTGCAGGCAGAGTGTTAATGTTCTGGACTGAATTACTTTGCTCTTCCTTTAGATTTGCTATGGGATACTGTTACCAAGAGTTAAATTGTCATTCTGGAGAAAATGTTTTCCAATTATTAGACAGACCAGCCTTCTGAAGAGACCTTTTTATCTCTTGTGCTTTGCAGATTAAAAAACTTCTTATACTCTAAGGAGGATTACTCAGGATAGGGTCTACTGAAAAGCCACTTTCAACTTTCAACAAAGGCTGGGGCAAGTATCAACTGAATCTTTTTGAAACTGGAAAAAGTACAGACCACAGTCTTTACCTGCCCCATTATTTTTCATTTTCACATGTCTTTGTCCTCCTGATCTGGCTGGAACAGTAAGTGCTCACAGTAGTCAGGTAGAACAGCTGCCCTGTTAGCCTCTAACAAAATAAGACCAGACAGATAATCAAATAGTATTCTCCCTAGAGCATCCTAGAAGCCATGAAATTATTCTTATTCTTAACCATTTGAAGGGGATTTTTGTCCTAGATGGAGACAAGAGAAATCAGCAAAAAGGAAAGATTTCTTTGCTATGGGGTTTCAAAGTATGGGTGAACATACACCAAACATACATTGGCATGCTGTTTTGCCATGATTCATGCCAGGGTGCTAGTCCTCTAATAATTTACTGTGCCTTTGGCTACACTGGCAAATACTGGAGTAAAATAAAAGCAGATCTTCAGAGACAATCCACTGTACTGAGAACCCAGCAGCCACAGTGTGGTTTGGAGGGGATTTACTTTAGACTAGTGCCAAGCTAGTTCCATAGACAGATGACCCATCACTGTGCTGGAGCACAGTACATTCCAGCAGCCCTGGTAAGCACATTCAGAAAGATGCTGCAAGCACCTTCATGTACCTCATGGCCCACTTTTAAATTGAATGCTCCTCATTTGCATTGCAGTGCAAATGTAAACTGTGCACTCCTTGTACATTTGTGCCACTGGGGTCCACTGGTTGAACTGTGTCACTTCCTTGACAGGGAAAAGAGAGCACAGACTGGAGATGAGTTTGAATAGTGCCCACTTCCTGCACATGACTCTGGGGCTATCCAAGCTGGATTTAACTTCCTAAATTAACTAGTATGCACCTTGGTGTACAAGTCCCCTGTAAGACTCCTTGCCTTGTCTGCATCATACATGTGCCTCACACTTGGAAGCAGCCCTCTTCCCACTGGTCACCATGTTCCCTCAAAAGCTGGCTGCTTTCAAGGATGTATTTTAACAGATGGTAAATCCAGGCTCCTGAGAAATCCAGAGTCCTAGTCTCTGTTTACTGGGAAATTGTCTGATAGGAGAAGGAGAAGCAAAGTTAAAAATGTGCTCTTAGGGTGAAGAAGAGTTAAGGATAGTGGGCATATGCCTTGTAAAACAGGAAAGATCAAAAAGTATTTATTTGCTGTTTATTGGCTTGTGTTGAGAATACTTGAAGGTCTAGTGAAAGGCAATGACAATAGTAATAGACCAGGGGAATGTTTGTGGTTTGAAGTTATCTTTCTGTACCAAGGCACTCCAGCCTAGTTACCACAGATCTGTTTACACTTCAATTTGTTTTTCATTTCATCTTAACTTAAATGGAGAGGAAGTGTAACATGCTAAATGTAAAGGAATATCATCTTATATACTGCAACACTTCTCCTTCCCCAGATGCAAAGATAGGTGCTGTCTTCTTTCTTCATCACTTTTTCTCTACTTGAGATTACTTCCCCTGCTTAATTTTTAAGTGCAACTGAAGATGTCTGTGTTCATAATAATTTTAATGAGTAAAGTGAGTAGTTGAATCAATGTATCAGAGATGAAATCCTAATTAAAATAGTATTTAGTTATGAAAAGTGAGAATTTTATAATTTATTTTCCATTAAGATGTTGATTGTTTCACTGAAAGCAATTATTTTGTGGTTCAAATCACAATATGCAAGCTGCACTGAAGTTACATTTCTGTATCTTTCTCTTCTCCTGGGGATATCCACCACCATCAAGTCTTAAGGCCCCTTTAAAAAGGCCTATACCAAAATGTTTTCATTAGTTTTCTTTATTTTTTGAGATGTTCTTTACATTTATTGTAGCACTAGGCTATTATGCTGTTTAAGATAGCTCTTTAAGTTTATATTAGAGTAAACATTCAGGTAGGATTAACCATGACGATGCATATTTAAAGCCACATTTTCTGAACTTCCCTAAGAAGAATGGAACTGTTTTCATTTGGGTTGCAGGTTTTCAGTACCATGCACTTGACTCTGTTCTTATGTTTGTGCTTACTCAAATACAAGCACACAAATGATATGTGTGTACATTTTGAAATTGTCCCTGCCCATGACAGGGAGACTGAACTAGATTACTTTTAAAGGTCTCTTCCAACCTAAAGTATTCTCTGACACTATAAAACTAAAGTGTGAGGTGTGTTGCCCTCTTTTTTTAAGTTTTTCTAAGCCTTCAGACGTTTACCTTCCTGTAACGAACTTTATGTAACTTTATGCACTTTATGTAAGTAACTTATTGTTTTGCATTCTTTTATGGAGGGAGAAAAATTTGATGGACTGTTGGTTTGTCCAGTGTCATTGGAGAGGTGGCACTGTCATGCTCCAATCTACTATCTCTTTTGGAAATCTATAAATGTTGGAGTCAGAAATGAAACACTCTCTTTTTTGCCTTGGAGAGTTGCATGTCTGCATCGTTTTATTTCATGTCCTACAATGACAGAGATGCACAAAGGAAACTGTTTTGTGAATGCAGAGTTAAGGTCTGCATATGCAATTTCATCAAAATATTGTTATGTAAACCTGGCTTTTGAAGACATGACTGCAGTGGTCCTTGAGCTCCTGCTGTTCTATATGCTGTTTTTTGGTGGAGGACAGAACACCACAATAATTTGTTCTTCCCTCTCTACACGCTGGATAACTTTGCTTTCAGCAGGTAAGTGCTCCTTACACAACCACATGAGAGCCATTAACTTCCCTCAAGCACAGTGAACAAAGATGGGCCATCCACTAAGTCTAGGTTTTCAAAGCTCTTATGTACTCAAAATGGTATGCAGGCATACAAACCATGCATCAATTCTCATATGCTCCTCTCTATATATCAGGATAGATGTTTCTCTCTATCCAAGAGAAATTCAGCAGATGTAGGATGTCAGCTCAGTAAAATTACATGTGAGTGTTTTTAAGTTCCTCTGTGGTCCTGAGCAATTGAATTGTGAAGAATCAAAATGCTCTTCAATACTAAGTGTGAAGCCTCCCAGGTGAAAAATACAGTGATATTTGCTTTTTATATATTAATGTTGCAGATTTTTTTCCTCCTCCTTCTATTTGGACTTCAGCTTTAATAACAAAAATTCTTTCTCATGTCCTTTTAAGATGAATCACATTGTAAGTACCTTGTGGTTGAGTAAGTGCCTTCCAGACTGGAAATCAAGAGTTTGTGCTAAGTGCCTTTGCTCCTTTTATAGTGCATGAGCTTAGGTGTATTATTATGGAATCCAAATCAATAATTACACTTTTAAGAAATTAGGGAACCGGTGATCTCGCCTGGCTGTGTTTTAGAGGTCTTTTACCTTGGATTATCCTATCTTGCACTCCTTAAATCTGAAGAGTAGAGAAAGTTTTCCAGTGAGTTTGGGCAGAGTTTAGGTGCTGGGCTGCTCAAATTGGTGCTCCTCCTGTTTGTATGGGTATTTCTCTACAGTCCTGGAGAAATTTCAGTTAATTATGAATATATGTCTTTGGATTTTCTACTACTAGGCAGCAGCAGAGCTGACAGCTGAGATGTGATGTTACATTTAGGTACTTACAATCTTTACCAAATTCAACCCATGAATTATTTTTGTTTTTCCATTTGTCAGCATGTTATCACTTCCCATTTTATAATTGATATTCTACACTGTGATAATTTAACAATGTATTCACTTTTTTTTCTATAGACTTCACCAATTTGAAACTTTCATCTGAGAGTTTTTGGGTTTCTTCTCTTTGAAACCATTAGTTCAGTAAGTAATCAGTTAAATACAATAGTCTCAAGACCAGACTTGTAAGAACTCAACTTTTTAACATGGAGAGTTAATTGCTGACAGTAGTCTCAAGCAGTTTCTGAAAGATGGCCTTACTTTCCTACTGACCCCAGAGCTATGCATCTTTAACAAATTCCTGATAGACCTAAAATGGTTTTGAAAGACAGTGAATTATGAAGCTCTGTTCTTCTATTGATAGATTCATTAAATATGACTGTAGAAGATAGAGATGTGGTTTTCCATTGCAGAAGCTATTCTGGTTTGTTCCTCCTTAGTAATAGTAGTGATGTGAATCCTGCAGTTTTGCTTAACTTTGGTTAATTTGATGATTCTGAAATGATGCCTAGCAGGTCTGAAGAGACATGATTAACTTGTTTCTTCATCTTGGTTGTTTTTTTTTTTTTTTTTAAAGATGGCCTTCTTACTTCCAGCATCAGAAGGTGTTTTTAACTGAGAATTTAAATACTGTTGTTAGGTTAGCTGTGCCAGTACCAAGCCCAGGAGAAATATCTGCAGGTCTTAGTTACTAACTCACTATCTTTTAGTGTTTTGTCCTGTATCAATATCTCCTTCTTTTGACACCCAACTAGGTGATTTCCCCAGCTTTTCTTTGATATTCTCTTTTCTATTTTGCAGTTTTAAAATTCATTTATTGCTTCTTTTATTTTCTTCAGGAATACAGACAATCTGAGTTGATTTTTTTCCCTTCATGTATTCTTCTGATGGTAAAAGTTTTTTTTGTTATTTTCTGTTCCCTGTTTGCTTTTCAAAACTTTTATACCTATTTCTCATCTAGTATTTTACTTAATTATGGAATAATTTCTTCTCTAGGTTTTAGAGGGATGGATTTCTATTTACATGAAAGTACAAGAAAAATTCCCTACCTGAAAAATTTCACTACCTGAAACCAGCTTGTCCAGATGTCATCCTTAACCTGAAACCAGCTTGTCCAGATGTCATCCTTAGTTTTGTCGCATTTGAGAAATAGCATTGGCGCTGCTTTTAATTTTTTTGACAGTACTTCTATATGCCTTAGTGTTCTCAACCCTGAAATCAAATGAAAAATTCCATTTTCTCACTATTCATGCTACATGTTATTTTAGCTGTAATCTTCCACCTCTTTCACTGTTAGCAAGCTGCTGGATCATCACAGGGGTGAAATTAAGTTTTTAAGTAGATGCTCCAAACTGCTCATGTAGAAAGAAGATGTCTTGGAATCCTGTAAGTATGTTTAAACTTCTTATGTCAAATTTTTGCAGTACTTACTTTAATTGCATATCTTTCAGTGACAGGGTGGAATTTTATAGACTGGTAAAGAGCTTTAATGATTCCAAAACCATCAGAATGCAAAGACATAAGGATTTCTTGCATATTTTGCAAAATGCAGTCAATTTGACAGATAAATTTATAATAAACCTAAGGACCCTGGCCATTTTCAGGGCAGAGGAATTTCCCAGAGAGAAAGGGACTTGGGGGTGGGCTGTGCTCATTGTCTTGCTGAGAGGGACAGCAATCCTGCTTCTTGGAGCTAGTGCCACCAGCTGCAGCAGAGGAGCTGCTTCTGCACTTACTCTGTAATAAATGCAATGCTTTGAGCTCTTGCCTTTGCCATCATGCTAGGATGCTGCCTGCTGTGTTAATCCACCAGTAAAGAGACCTCAGGTCGTGCAATAATATGTGCCTTTACCGTCTGCCAGTACCCCCAGGACTGGCTATTAATTTTCAAGTTGTTGAATTTTCATTTAATGTACTGCAGCTCTCTGAAGCATGGTGAGTTTCTTTAACCATTAAAGCAGTAAGCTGTATATATAAAATAATAAGCAGATGATGATGTGTAAAGAAGACATAACACTGCCTTTCATAGGAAGAACCACTGGATGGGGGATTATTTACATTTCTGCAGTGACAACTTGACTCAAAGGAGGATGATGATGATGATGATGGCTATAAAACGGTTTGCTACTTCCACTGAGAGCTCGGTGCACAGGTTGCTCTATAAGTGCCCTGTAGAGAGCTGCGAACAAGGGCATCGCCGGGGACGGGGATTTGGCTTGGTGACAGCCTGAAGCCGAGAGGAGAAATACGCGTTATCCAAGCGCTGGTCCCGCCGGGACGTGCCCACTCGCCCTTACTGCCGGTCAAAGCCTGCGAGCGCGGAGCCTGCGGTCTCTGCAGCGGCCGCGGCGCTTTTCTGCCGGGGGTTCAGGGGTGTGCGTGCGGGCTTGCTGGGGGTATGTCATGTCTGGCTACCTTCCCGCCTACGTCTCCGGAGGGAGCAGCCGAGAGGAGACACGAAGGGAAAAAGAAGAAAAGCCCCCATTCCTTTGCGGTTTCCATGCCCTAGCGCATTTCGCAGCGCAGCACGGCGCATCGGCCGCCCCCCGCCCGTCCCCGCGGGGCGCTCCGCGGCCGCGCAGAGCCGCCCGCAGCCGCCGAGCCTGCGCGCAACTCCCGCGGCTGCCCCTGCGCGCCCGGCACGCCGCCTGCCTCCAGCACGGCTCTCGGGACTGCGGCTGCGGGGCTGGGCTCCCTCTCCCGGGGACGAACGAGGGGATGGCGGATGCCCCCTTCCCCGCCGCTAAGGCCGCCCCCCGCAAAATCCCGATCGTGCCAGACGTGGAGACGCGCGGTCCCCGCGGGTGTCCGTGCACATCCCCCGGCGTCTCAGCTCCTGGTTGCGGGTCTCCGCTAGGCTGGGAGGACCGGACCGGCTGCCCCTCGGAGAGTCGCCCTCTGAGTAGCTTCAAAATTAGAAATATTTAAATGTATATGCGTAGCTATAAACATGTATTTAACATTTTATACATTTTGCCTATTTATATTTACATGTATATGTACATACGTAAGGTTTATTTCATTTCCCTCTTTGGAGGAAAATACCAAATCAATGCCACCCTTTCTCCCAGGCATGTTTCCCTTCTAGTAAAGGAGGCTCCACCTCTGCTAGGGATTGATTCGTCCAGCAGTTTTTAGGATAATTTATGAAGCAACCTGATGAGCCTATTGGGCGAGTTGCTCGGTCCTTGCAGAGTGGGTTTCTACCTGTTTGGGTGTTTTATTTTATTTTTTTCCCCCTTCCCCTCCCCTCCCTCTCCCTGCCGTGTGCCGGGGGGTGGTGGGATCGGTAGGGTCGCAATTTCCCAGGCTCTCCGGAGAAAACTCGGGCAAGGGAGAGCTCCTTCTCGCTCATGGATGCTTGGGGGGGCCCCGCGCCCCGCTGGATCCGCCGCCGCGGGGCCCGGCTGCTGCTGCTGCTGCTGACCGTGCGCCTGGGGAGCGGGTGAGTACGGCGGGCCCGCGCCTCCCCCCGCCGGGACACGCTACTACCTGCGCCCCAGGCTGAGCTGGGGGCTCCGGGCGGGGGCCGGGGCAGGAGGGGCGGCGTGTTGCGCCGCCAAACTTCAACCAGAAAGGTGTCGGTGCTGCCGCTGTGGCTCCCGCGGGCGGCTGCGGCGGGAGCCGGCTCCGGCAAAGTAAAACTTCAGCCGCATCCCACTTGTTCGCTGGGCGGGTTGGTGAGTCCAGGCTCGGCTCGGTGCTGGAAAAGTCTCCCCGTGCCGAAGGCGGCCCGGAGCCCCGAGCTCCCCGCGCGGTGCCGCCCGTCCCCGCCGGCGGCTGCGGGGAGAGGGCCCGGGAGCGCGGCCGGCGCTGCCGCTCCTGCGGCTGCTGGTGCGGGGCACCCGGCGCGGCCGCGGGACCCGTGCGGAGCCCCCGCACGGCACCGGCTCCTGCCGCTGGGAGAGGGATCGGGCTCACGCGTGGGATGGAGCAGGGCAGCTGCTCAAGTCCCCGAAGTTGAAAAGGTGCGTTTTAAGGGAGAGTTAGAAAATTGAGCTGGAGACCTCTGAAGAAACAACAGTTTGGTACAGCTGTGTACATGTGTTATTAGTACCCATAACAACGAAAACCAATGTGATAATTCAACTCCATTAATGATGCAGAACTAATGTGAACCATTCCACAGGTTATACTCATAAAATCACAAAGCAGCACTTCAGGTATAAATAAAGGGTATTTGACTGTTGCTCAGTGTGTGTTTCTTTTAAATGAAAGACGAAGTTATCATTCTAGAGGATATAAAAATGTGTAGTGTAAAGGCTAGCAAAAAGGAGGAAAAGATCTATTAAACATTTTTAAAGTCCATGTAGACCCCTTCACCACTGAATGATGTGTGAGGTATGTTGATCTCATCCCATCTCTCATCTTCAGAAAGCTGCTGTGTTATCCTAGTAGAAAAGCCAGTGATTATACTTTTCTTAACCTGTGTCTTTTAAAACCTTGATAAATTATGGAAATGTTTTCCAAAGACATTGATGAAAATGATACCAGTGCAGCTGTGTGTCTTCAGAATGTTTCTTAATGATCGTAGTGTACCTCAGGTGTGAAAGAAATTATCAAGTGGTTTGAGAGAAAAGAATATGCATGCTAATTTATCAGTTCAAAGACTTTGTAACAAAGGAGGAGAACTAGCCAAAAAAAAAAAAATTTGCTTTGCTTGTCAGACTGTGGTTGGGATTATAAAACTGGGTGTAGATTACTATGGATGCATCTCATTAACATTATAATCTATAAATAAGTTGATAAGAAGGGAGAAAAAGAGGTAACTTACATGCATTGTTTTTTTTTTCTGTGTTCTAGGACATTTCAGATAAAAGGGAACCTTTGGTATGAATATCTATGTATCTGAATCAACTGTTTTCAGCCTTGACTTTTTTTTCAGAGGCTATATGGAAAAATGGTGTTTGAAAGATTTCCCCCCCTCCTTTTTTTTTTTCCTTTTAAGTGACCTCAAATGGACATGTGTTGCAGATCATGATTCTCTGGTATGTAGTGCATTGCAATTCATGGGTGCTTGCTTAGGACCTTTGGCACTCTTTAAAGTCTGCTACAAAGTAGGATGGAAATACTATTTTTCTGCTTCTTTGGATGCCTCTCTATAGTTTTGGCCCAAGATTTTTCCTTGAAGCCCAAAGTAAAACACAGGAGTAATGCTTTTTCTCAAGAGTAGACGAGGCTGCACTAACTCTGCCAGTTTTTCTAAAACTATCTTGCAGGAGCCAGTCTGCCTTTTCAACAGATATTTTTAAAAGGATGCAAATTGCATCATTTTTAGTATGCATGTATACACAAAGTACTTTGGGCTGAGTATGAATAAAGTTGCTTCAGCTGCAACAAATGGAGCTAAAGCCTAAGCAAAGGCACTGGAAGTTGAGCCCAACCAAGAGTTTATTCTATTAAGATACTGCCCCAAAAGCTGTTCTGTGACATTGCACCAAACTTCCCACACCAAAGTGTGGGAACTCTTTCCCATAAAGAAGTTGTTTACCTCCAGTTCTTCACCTTCAGCACTAGCAGATCAGAATGGCCAATGCCCTTGATTTAATTCCATGGGTCAGTATTTTGAAGGACTACATTTGTCAGTCTGAGATATCTCTTCTGTAGCAGAAATTGGGCCGTGAGCCTTTCTACAAGATATGTGCAGGGAAAGAGTACTTACCCAGCAGTTACTGCAGTCCTAAATGTCTGACAAACCCATTTTTCTTGTTGAATTCAAATAAACAGATAATTGATAGGCAGAGCATAAGAACTGACAATATAATTAATGTTATTTTCTCAGTTCTACCCGTACAAGTACACCATAACTGTAACTTTTCTTCCAATTTATACTTCTTTAAATGGTATGTGCTGGTCAGCATGCCTAAAGGTATATTTTAAGCTTAACTTAATTTTGGCCATATCTTCCCTTTCAATTTGTAATCTGATGTTTTAAAAGCAATTATAAATGCTCTATTGAAATGCAACTGTCAGCAAGTACAAATGTCAAGTGATATTTTCTTTTCAAAGTATCTGTTAGGAAAATATGTAATACAGCCTACGTTTTCCTCTCATATAAATTCCTGGATCAGAGTTAAGCCTGTCATAACAATGTTGGTTTCTTAGGGCTTGATAATAGTGATTTACTGTTTCATTTGAACATCTGTGATGTTTATTCATTATTATCCTCACTCTTATGTGCTTTGTTCATGATGTGACAACAAAGAACTTGCTATTCAGCAGTCCCAGTGGTTTAAAATACAGTTTATTTTATTGAAAGTTTGTTAATATTTTCTTTTGTTGGTATAAAGTTTAAAGAGACCTAAATATTGAGAAGTACTTATAGTCTTTGCACATAATCTTCTTACAGCGGTTTCAATGAAACCTTCAAACTATGTTGAACTGTTAAATAAAGAAAAGGCTCTCAGCAAATTGAAACAAATTTTCATTTACTTTTAACTTTCTGTTTTTTAAATCTGCCTGATGTTAAAAAAAGCACCTTTGCTGCAAATTCAAGCCTTTTTGAGCTGGACAGAAAAGTTTACAGGTGAGCACTTGTTGAGCTTGTTCAACTTCTTTTTCTGAATACAGAAGTCTATCTACAGAGTAGATTACAAGGGGATCAGGAGAATAATGAGGTGTTTTTTCTTAGAAGCTCTAGACAGATTGTATTAATCTGGGTAAAACAGAACACCTAGTACATAGGACCACTTAAATGGACTAGGTACATGCACTGTTTGAAAGTGAGTTGCTTTGGTTTGGGCTATCATAAATTTAAACTAAAAGAGTCGTATGTGTTGAATTCACAGAAAAACAAAAGCGATCGTCTCAAACTCCTTTTTTGTAATACCATTTATGATAGAAGAGACTAGCACTTTTTTCAATTACCTGCATAACTTTCTTGCACTGCATCCTAAATTGGTCATGTGCATGAGTAAAATAACAATATCATAACTTAGTTGGTAAAGAGCAGCAGAGACAAGTACGAATTACAAATTACTGTAACACACTGACAGGAACCTTTAAAGGCTGGTGGATGACAATGACACTAACTTTTATTTCTTAATTTCTCTGAATAGCAATAATTTGTACAGAGTAATTCAGATGCAACTGAATTAATCTGAATTTGACACAGAAGTCCTGATTTTGAATTTTTACACATGCAAACATTATTTAAGACTGAAAATAGTGTGGTGAGGTCAGTGGCCTACAGGTCAATGTAAAAAATTGATTATATGTATATATATAAAAACCTAAAATGGTAAATCATGGAGCAACACTGAACTAATAGAGGTAACAAGAGAGATTAGGAAGATCATCAGGAGTTCATCAGAATAGAACTTATTTCAAAGAAGAGGGCAATTTCATTGATATGGATATGGTGGAAATAAATTGTTTCAAAAATATGCTTTAATTGGGGATTTCCCAGTCAGTAGGATCTGTTGAGATAATCTGGCCCTATATAAGAGTGTATAAGAGGCTAAACAAAACTGGAGAATTTACCCTGGCGCCTCTATTAGGTTTGCTCCTTCAGTTTAACTAAGTTCCTGCATACAGACTTGGTGAGGAGGAATCTGATGAAATATTACACAGTATTTCTAGTCTGAGGTTTCTCTGGCTTCCAGCCAGTGGATCTCCTGTTCCCAGTGTAACCTGCTACTCCTGGCTCAGCCACTGGATCCCATTGTCCATCTCTTTGTGGGAAAATCCACATCTTCTTTTATACTTCTGGTTCTGCAGGATAGCCTCAAGGTATAGACCAATGGCTGCAGCTGCTGTTCAGGAGCAGAGTGTGGTCATCAAAGCTCCTCCTTGTTCTGATTGCCTCTGCCAAGCTTTGCCCTGACAAGAACTCAGAGCGTCTCAAGTGAATCCCGAAAATTCTTAAAGGAATTAGTATTTTGGTCAGAAAACATCCTGGTGTCTTTCTCTTTCCAGCCTAGTCTTTCATAATATGTTGTAGAAACCTCCTCACCTCAGGGCGACAGGAAGCTCCAGTGTGGTTAGATTCCACGCAGTTGTTGCAGGATGAATGATCTAGCTCAAAATGAAAGTTGTGTACAAATGTGTCACAATTGGAGACACTCTCTGCAGTGTGGAAATGCCCACTGAATTGGATTCAGCCATGCTGCAGTCATTTGAACTAACCTTTGAAGCACATCCCTGGTAGGTGTAGTTTAAGAGATGACTTGATAGCCACTTACATTCTTCTCTCACATGAGTAAACTGAGATACCTACATTTCTTCAGAAAATATTTAATTATTTGCTTGACCACTTTTAAGCGCTTTCCATTTTTTTGTCTGAAGAAGAGATACACACAGAATATTTCTTCACTGCTGCTTCATACTGCTCAGATCCTGTCTCACAGGATTAGCTCCAATATTGTTCAGGTGTAACTCATGTTCTTTTTGCCTTGGTTGTCAAATTCTTTTCTGTGTCACTGCATTCGTGTCTGGTAAGGTGTGAATGGCTAATTCTGTGTTTCTAAATTTATATGCAGCAATTTTTCTTTGTTTTAAGGAAGACAGACAGACTTAGTGGATAGGAAAAATCTGAGGTAGAACAAAGGGGATACATCCCCTTTGGATTAAATTATTTGATGTCTCAAATAGATTGTTAGTCCTTTCCTTTAATATGGTTATCTTCTTGTTTAAGGCAGTGTATCATGAGGGATTAAGTGTTATTATTAGTAGTGGTAATGCAGTATTATTGTCCAATAATAATAATAAATAAAGTTTATTCTAAATAAAGTTTGACTGGATAGAATATATATTAGTAAAAAAATGTAGCATTCAGTGTCCATTTAGATGGTAAAATGTCAATGTAAGTCACGAAAATTTTTTTATTTCATTGTCCAAAGTTAAATTTGCATGACAGAATAAATTATGTAGATTTTTTTTTTTTAAATAAAGTGTCCTCATTGTTTTCTCTGGAGGAGAACAGTTCTTAATATCATTGCCATACAGCCATTGGATATGGATTGGGTTGTGTTAGACCTGTTGCAGGTGACCTATGGACCTATACCTTAGGTTCTTGCTTTGCCAGTGAGGGCCATCCAGCTGATGGCCTGTGCGTTGTGTCCAGCAGGGGACAACTCTGACTACCATAAATTTTAGTTACCATCTAACAAGAGGTGTAATTCTTCTGTTTGAAAGATATGTGTAATGTAATACACAACATCAGAGAAGACAATTTTGTGCATAGAGACAGCAAGCTTTTGATTACATGGTTTAGGTATTTCCATTAGTCCTTACAGAGTATATTCATCTTTCCATACAATTATTCATTAACTTAACTGACCTTTGGATTAGTCCATAATTGCCTAATTTTACACTAAAATTTCAGTAGAACCTATTAATTATATTTCTAGTGGGTACATGTTGTCATTGCCTAGTTATTGTAGTTGTGTGGCTTTTTCTGTAATTTCAAGCTGAATTTACTTATATGCTGCAATTACAGTGTGCAATTCAATGCAAGTGTCTGGTTCTGTTGCTGCTTCAGTCATGCATATTTCTTTGGCTCTTGTGGGAGGAGGATGGCACCTGCTCACATGTGTAGCAGAATTTGGAACTATTTCACAGAAGTTTGGTTTTGTGAGGTGTTTTGGTAGATTTCTTGTCACCTGAAGATTTTGCAGGAAATATATGATGAATTGTGTTAGAACAAATACTCAAATGGATATGCTGAAATACCATCAGCTTAAATGACTGGAAATGCCTTATAAGGGGTTGCTCATTTGATATATTTTTTGAGATGCTGGTGATATTTAAGAAAATTAACTTTGCAATTCGGTGAATTTTATAGTTAGTGTGGGATGGCATTTAATTAGGTTAACATCTTTTTTTTTGAGGTTATAGTTCGCAGCATTCATTTATCAAAGATTTGTTTTAAGTCTAGTTTCACTATGGAAAGTGTATCTTAGATCAAAGCACTAAGCCCATCAACAGTGTATCTGCTCATTTTGAATTTGATGGCAATTAACTTTCCATCAGTCAAGTGTAGATAATGTGTGAATGGTGTGCTGATGTGTGACACATGGATTTATGTGTTCCTGTCTTTGGGTCTTTGTGTGATGATCAGTCTGAAACTTCCAGGAGATCTGGAACTGCCATGGTTAGTACGTGTTTCACATAACCAGAGAAATTATCAACACTGGGACCTTCCTTAGCAGTTTGGGGATATTTTGACCTTTATTTAATACCTGTTGTCCCTCTTCAGTTATATCTACTTAGGTTCTATAATTTGCTTTGGTTACCCTCTTACTTTCTGTTCAAGTCTTCATTGGTTTCCTGCTGCTTTGTCTAGATGAACAGTGCACTATGGCTGTTTACATTCTGGTTATTTGATTGCATGCTTTGGCCAAAACCCACAAAGAAAGTAAAACCTACCAACGGAGAAAACCAGATTGCACCTCAAGTCCTGCGTTCAGTTCTGGGCCCCTCATTATGAGAAAAAACATTGAGGTGTTGGAGTGTGTCCAAAGTAGGGCAATGGACCTGGTGAAAGATTTAGAGGTTAAGTCCTGTGAGGAGTAGCTGAGGGAACTGGGGTTGTTTAGCCTGGAGAAAAGGAGGCTCAGGGGGCTCTTACCACTCTCTACAACTGCCTGAAAGGAGGTTGTAAAGGTCAGGACAAGGGGAAATGGCCTCAGATTGTGCCAGAGGAGGTTCAGGTTGGACATTGGGATAAATTTGTTCCCAGAAAGCATTGGAAGGGGCTGAGCTGGGTGGTGGTAGAGTCACTATCCCTGGAGGTGTTCAAGAAACAACTCTCTGTCACTTGATGCCATGGTCTGGTTGACAAGATGATGATCAGTCAAAGGTTGGACTTTGATGATCTCAGAGGTCTTTTCCAAACTAAATGGTTCCATGATCCTGTGAAAAGACATCATACAACATGTTCTTCAAGTTTGTAATCAGAAAACAAAATAATTGCTGCAAGGAAAGAGAAGTGAGAAGTGTGTCCTATTTCCTCCTTTGTCTGAGGTGGAGCAAGAACTGCTCAGAGCATCAGGAATAATGATTTCAGCCATAATGTTTCTTGAAGACATTTTTTTTCCATCTTGAAATATTACTTTTTTACCAAGTTCACATGTTTGCAGACAGGGCTGCTGTTCTGAGGGAGCAGGAGAACCTGGGGTAATGGGTTGACAGGAACATTATAAAAATCATCGAGGATGAGTGCTAAAATCTTGCACCTGAATGGAAAATCCCCCTCAGCAGGACTGGAGCTGGCTAGCTGGGGAGCAGCTCTTCCAAAAGGACCTGGAGCTGCTGTTGGAGAGCATGGCACCTTAGCAGCAGGGAGGGCCAGCAGCCTCCCGGGCTGTGGGATCAGTACACATTCAGGAAGCTGAGGAAATTGGCTGTCTCCCTCTGCTCAACCCTTGTGAAACTGCGTGTGGATACTGCATCCAGTTTGGGGTTTAAACTGGAGGGGGCTCAGGAGAAGATACCAAGCTGGTCAAGCAGGAGCACCTGTCCTAGGAGGCAAGGGCTGATCTGACTGGAGAAAAGATGACTTGATGTGGATTCAGCATCAGTCCCCAGCATTTACTGGGAGACAATCCAGAAAACAGAGGTAGGCACTCCTAGTGGTGCATGGTAAGAAAATGAGAAACAATGGTGATGAATTGCAACGGGGAAATCTCAACTAGATATAAAGAAAAAATTGCTAAAAAGATAATTAAACAGCAGAACAAGATATCCAGTGAAGGTTTGAGATGTCTTTCCCTGGAATTTTATATATCAGCTGGATTAGGCAAGCACCCTGGTCTGAATTCAGATTCAGCCCTTTGACTAGAAGTAAACTTTTCAAGATTCTTTCTAAATTTTACATGAAAACTAATAATTTCTCTGGAAAATTGCAGAAATCAGCTTGTATTTTTTGTTTTGTTTTGCTATGTGTGCAAAGTGCTAGCTCTCTATTGTGTAGCACAAAAAGAGAATTGTAGAAACAGGTAGTTTTCTGCCTCAGGTCTCTACAACTGAGTATTTTTGTCATCGCATATGGAGATAAAGACATGGTCAAAGTAAGATTGCTATATTAATCAAGCTGAATATGTTTGAGAATCCAGTAGCTCTGAAGTGGTGCAGAGAATTACTTGTACTTGGCTAGAGAGATGTGAGAAAAATTGTCAATTGATTTCTGGGCTGCAGCTTGATAGGACTAGAGGCAGCAGTTATACTGGTTTGACCATATCAGTCTTTGGATGAACTTTCAAGGAGAGAAGATAAATTTTGTATTATGTTAGAAGACTGATGGATAAAGAATATCTGAGATGCTTTGAGTCTTTATGACAATTTAGTGAGATCTGTAAAATCTATTTGAATTAATAGCATTTGACCAGTGTTATTTCAAACAGCATGCAGCCTTATGTGAAAACTGACTTGGAGAAGAGCAATTTGTGTGGATTTCAGAACAAAATTGTTCTCCCAGAGGATAGCTTTAATAGTATCTGTTGTTCCTCTTGTTAAAAATCCACACTTCTATAAATATTTTTTGCAGTCAGATTGTGCCTTTATTCAGTGCTCAGAGTTAAGTCTGGTTGTATTGTTCAGTAATTTTGAATTAGTTTTTAATATATAAATGTCACAAAGATGTTGAAGATTTTATGAGAAATGTGATAATGCTTTTAAGTGAAGGTATCACTGCAATTAAAATTAGTTGGACTGAAGTTACTGTGTGTTGGAGAAAATGTTTAATATCTTTCAGAGATGTGCTTCAAAGATGTAATTACTCAAAAGATCTTAATCATCCAATACTTGTGATATGCATGAACATACCACAAGGTTAATGGTCCACTCAGATACATAGGCAATGCTTTTTGTTACAGGGAGTGAACACCAGAGGCGCATGTTTTTATTCTGTTATTGCTATGATTGTTCATTTTTTTTGCAACAAAGCTTATTTAATACCAAGTGAACTTCCCTATGTAGCTTATACTTCTAGTGTTCAAATGTTTCTGTGTAGGAATTCCTAATATTTTTTTCACACTTTTCCCTGATAATTAATGTCCAAATTAATCCCTTCACTAAACAATAAGGAAGAAGAAGGGAAAGAAGAAGCAGGGCAGGAAATTATAAAGAGCCAGACAAATATGAAACAAAACAAATAGCACAAGGCACTATGTGTATTCAGAAGAAGAATCAACCTAACAGTATGTGGTTGGTGTACTGGAAAGAAGATATAGGGAATAAGTAAAACATACTTTAGTAGGAGAGAGAAATACACTTTGACACACAAAAGAATATGCCCAAGTCTGGCAAGGCAGAAAGGGGGAGAAATTGATGAAAACATTGGAGATGGAATAGATGGGGAGAAAAGAGATTTTTTCAAGAGAATGTCTAAACCAGTTTGGGAAGGATAAAGAGGAAGGACTATAATATCAGTGGCTCTATATCCCACAGGATTATGAGGCGTAAGTGGTGCTTTTTGGACACATATTTTCAGTAGCTGTAGTTTTTTGCTTGCAGTTACTTTTATTTTCCCAGAAAATTTCTGTGACACATAAAGCATATCAGGGAAGATGCTGATGATGAAATGCAAGAGTTCACTTCCACAGAATTGTAAGGGAACTGATGACTATGAAGTCAGCCATAAAGTCTGAAAGATAAATTTTGAGAGATGAGTCTTGAGAGTGAATGCTTTAAACCATTCACTACTGACAGCTAGCAGTGATAGTGAGCTTTCAAGTCTTTTCTAGAAAAATGGAATTGATTTCTATTTTATGAGTCATGATTATGTGGTCCTAATTATTTTTTCTATTTGAGAGTAGTATTTGCATACCTGAAGGAGTGCTGGTAAATTCTCAACTTCTGAGGGTACTACAAGTCTAACTGACATCCATGTTTTATCTTAAGAAGATTCAATAACATATGCAAATATATAATTTAAATTTCTGACATGAGAGTAATTATTAATTCCACACTGAAGTTGCATTTTTTCTCTGTATTTAAGGAACTTTAATTTGCTTCAGGCATTTCTTAAACTTATCATCCTGCCAGAGTTCAGATTTTCATCTACACCTGGTCCTATGCCCTGGTCATTCACATGGCACAATTAAGTACTTGCATTTGTGTCTTCTGAACTAGAATCATCACCAGCCTCTGTACAAATGTCTGACTCTGGACATAAGTGTGTCAGTGACCATGTTTAGCTTTTCAGCAGAGCTTTAGGTCTTTTTTCATGTGTGCAATTTGGCTAGTTCAGGTGAGCTCTGACCTCACATTGATGGGGCCATGAAATAAATACACTTTACCACATACAAGCATACAATGCTTGGTGTTCTGGAGCAAGCTAGTGTCTGGTTAGATGATCTGTTGGAAAACTTTCCTGGGAACCTTACCTGTCTTGACTGACTTGTTATGAAGGCCAGTCTGGTTAAATGAACTATTTTGACAAACCTGTGAAGCAGTATTATTGTTTACAAAGTAATCTGTCGTGTTAACACTTCAAGAAATTTTTTTTGATTTTTGGTGGGGTTTTTTTTGTTTTGTTTTGGTTTTTTGTTTGTTTTTGGGGGTTTTTTAACTAATAGAAAATAAAGGTTAAATTGCATTATATTTAGACAAAGGATGTATCCTGGGAAGCACAGCCAGTGAATAACAGCTGTCTTATGGCATATTTCATCATTTAGGTAAGTGTCACTGTGCCCTACCCCTGTGTTGGTAAAACTACTGAAGCAACTGAAGATCCTCAGGTAAATGAAGTAACACAACTAACCTTACTATTTTCGTTCACATATGTAAGGCAACAAGGGAAGAAGTGTATTTGTTTTAGCTCTGTCAGCATAGAAATTATCTGAAACACTCACTTTCCTCCTTATTTATTTATTAAATAATCATCAGAGTATTTCTTGTACAGAAGGATCACTATCTCCAAATAGACGAGGCCCCTATGAAGGTTGTCTAAACCTCACAGATACCAAGAGCTTGATTGAGTTGCTTCTGCACAGACTTAAAGCTTCAGCAGAGATAACTCAGGTTCCTTGACAAGTCTCTACTTTTCCAGATGTCTACAGGTTCCCTATAAATCAACCCATCTTGGAGGACTGGATATCCTTCCGTGTGTTGGATAAGAATAGGAGCCTGGGAATGGACAACTAAATTGATGCTTAGCTATATTTAAATTCTCTCACTTATGCCATACATGTACTTCTGTGCGTAATACTTTGACATGCATGATGCAAATAGCAGTCAGAACATTTTCACTGTATTAATTTTTCTTCCAGTTCATTGCATAACTTGACAGATGTTAATTGCAGCACAAAGGTCACCTGACTGAATTTTATCATATTTAAAGGAGAACAAAAACCTATGATATTAAGATTATTCTGAAGAGAAGCACATTGCCTGATGTTAAAAAGACTTATTTAGTCTTTAGTCACTTGTGCCCAGAGATTTATTAGTGATGGTAATGTCTCAAATTAGTTGAAGGACAGAGAGCATAATGGGGGCACTTTTTGCTAAATTGCTGGTAGCTGTGTACATGCAGTTTACTGTTGAGTTTATGAGGGTAGCTGAAGTGTTACAACAATAAGTATCTTAAGAGGTGAGGTCTCTTTCTTATTTATAAAATCATTAAAATCAGAATTAGCACCTGCATTAATAGACATAAAGTAGCACTCTGCCATGGAACAGAAATGTTTTAATGTTTGATGATGTGTTTTTGTTCTCAATCATAATCTCTCCAGACATTCTGAAAAAGACAGTGAGTGAACTTAGCTGGAACAAATACATTTTACAGTAAATGGAGAGATGATCAAGTATTATGTTCTGTGTATAGTGAAATAACCTTTAGATGAACTTGGAAAGGAAAAGAATTCCTCTTTAATTAAGTTTGCCTTTCTTCTTGGGGTTGTGAAAGAGACAGGATAGTGCTACCATTAAAATGGGAGTGGAGTTAATTGGCATTAATCTTCATAGGTTTTTCAGATTTATTTTAATGACAAAGTAAAAAGGTCCTCAGCCCAAGTTAACTGTCACTAAATAATTGAATACCTGAATTTAACATTTTATTTTCTGGTTTAGAATGAAGTTTGCTGCCTTCTGTTTTTCCTTCTATCTCATTCCAAACCCTGGAGAAAATGCTGGAGATGCACAAAAACTTGGTAAAAGGTTAACCAAAAGTTTTGACCCATCTTGTTTTCTAAAGTGAATGTTTCTTTATAGAACATGGCCTAGCAAGGTTGATTAAGTGATAGCACCATCTCAACTGATCCTGCAGACTTTTTACATCTGAAGGGATTTCTATCTTTAAAACAAACTAAATTAAAATCTCTTTAGCATGACAAATGTTTAGCATGACAAATCTGTTTAGCATATTGGTAATTCAGATTCCTGGAAGTGAATATGGACACAGTGCCTATCCTGTTGCCTTCACATGACTAGGTGCTCTTTTGAGAGTGCTTGGTGCAACTCCCCCCAAACCAACTGGACTGGCAATTCAAGCTGGCAGGTGGTGTGCTCTGTTTCACTGAAGGGTGTACAAAAGACTTTCTGTATATTCTGGTCACTTCCTCCTTCCATCCAGTATCATTCATTCTTACCACAGTCTTGTTGCTGCACATCAGTGGCTGTGGTTTAGGAATCAGAACTGCAGAACTGGGTGCCATAAGCATTTCAGAGATACTATAGTCTTTACTGCATACTTGGTGATCTTGGGCACATTTTAAAGACAAGTTCAGAAGATGGTAGTCAGGTAGTGAGATGGGTTTATCTCAGTGAATCACCTCTGAAAAGAATAGCTGTTTTCACCTTGTAGAACAGCAGTGATTCAGGTCTTCCACATTTGGTTGCATTATTATCTGATTCATGTTGGTTTTTTTGCTGTTTTACCAAATGGGTTAGTGAGTCACAAGCTCTTGTTGGCTATGTGTACTAGTGTAGAAGTCAATTGTGTTTCTCTTTGTGCGGTTGGACTTTTTTCAGTGTACAGTATTTCCAAGATAAAATCAAATAGTTCCGTGTAAATAGTCAGAAAGGCGCATTTTAAACCAAGACTTGTCAGACACCAAGTAAAGAAATGTTGCCTCTAATAAAACTGTCTTCTTAAATGGATTTATTTACTGGTGCCTGAAAAAATGCTTAGATGTTGGGATGGAATTTTTCCCTCTCCCCCTGAAATTGCATTAATAGCTTTCTGTAAGCTGTCATTGTATACCTATTTGTAGTTCAGAGTTTTAAAATTGGCGGAGGACCAGAGATACTCCAATTAAGTAAGACAAAAAGTAAAAAAATGAAAAGTGAAAATCTGAAATCTGTTTTTATTTGCATTTTTTCTTGTTGTTAATTTCCAGTTTATTTAAATATATTGAATAATATAAAAGAGCCAAGTGGAGATCAGGTTGCTCAGAGAGGTTGTGCAGCTTGCATTTTGGATGTCTGCAATAGCCAACCTGATCAGCCATGAGCAACCTCCTGTGAGCTCAGAGCAAGCCCTGCTTTGAGTAGGAAGCTGGACTAGAGAGATCTCTCATGATCTCTTTCCAACATGATTTGTCCTGTGAATCTATAAATAAAATTAAGGACTCTTTGAATTGTCAAGGTATTCAAGTGACTGTGAGTTGAGGTGTTGTGGTTGTAACTCCTATTTGGTTTAGGTGGTCATGGCATGACCTCTTGTACTTTCCCTTTTGGCTAAATCTCTGCTGTTCTTAATAGCATTGTGGAAAAAACTTTAAAGAACAACAAAGTAGTGTCATAATCACTTCAAATTTTCTGCAAATAATTGGGCTGACCCAGAGAATCAGGTGCCCTGTATATGTAAGGAACTCTGTTAATTTCACTATACTTTCTACTGCTTATGGGATGGAAGACAAAAAGAAGAAGGTCAGTTTTGTGGTGATTATGTGTTTTTCCTTAGAGAGCTAGTTATAAATTAACTTTTAACTCCTCGTCATCTTAATGCCTCTGGGAAAAGTCTGGGATTGCCTCTTCACTCTGAGCAACTGTAAGCTAATCTATAAAGTAATTAGATGCCAAAAAGTGTAAGCAGATCATAAATAGATATAATAATAATAACAACAACAACAACAACAACAACAATAATAATAATAATAATAATAATAATAATAATAATAATAATAATAATTATTATTATTATTATTATTATTATTATTATTATTATTATTATTATTATTATTATTATTATTATTAAAGCTGTATGGCAACAACACATGAAAGAAACAGGTAGCTCTGAGGGAGAAAGAGTGTACAGTTATGAAACTTAGCTTCCTAATTTTAGTGCTCCCATTAGTGGGATCCTGCTAATGGGAAATGTTAAATATTTAATATCTGACATTTCTCTATGTAGTGCAGTAAAGATTAAGTATTTTATGGTGCATTTCAATTTAAAAGAATGAAAGCACTTTTCAGGCTGTTACAGGGAAGCTGTCAGTGAGCCTTGTATTTAGACTGCATATTACTTTCTGCTATAATAGACTCTTTCAACTTGTTTGCAGCAAGCTAGGTACGAAAGCTCTGATATCTGAACAGTGCTTTTTGTTCATCCTCTGGAAACCTATTGAGCTGTGGCAAGGTTTCCTTTCCCAAATTAAGCAGGCATGCCAAAACCACTGAGAGTTTCCACAGCCATGACAGTTTTGATTTTCAGTGAGACTTGCTAGTGTTATCCAAGAGGTGATGCAAGGCCTTTCTATTACAGACTGGTTTGAGGCATTCCCAAAAAGGGCTGCAATAAAAGGCAGGCATGCCTTATCTCACTCTGTCCTTTACTAACTTCTTCTGTCCTGTCTTCACATGGAACATACTGGTGGTCTTCTTTCCTGTAGTAAATTTGCTGAAAATTTCCGCTCTTAGTTTCGAGGGCAGCAGATATCTGTGTAATTTAGAAGCTCTTAATAAAGCAGTAACATTTTTAGTTTTGGTGTACAATGTGAATTGGCACAAGGATAGTAATTTAATTCCTTTCTTTTACTGGAATATTGTGCTTGTGTTAACATTGGATCTGATTTATAGGGGCTGCATATTTTCTGTAATTGCTAGCCAGTGCCCATTTGGGAAGGTAGGTTGTGTGACTGTTAGTTACTGCTGTCAGTCTCAAGCAGTGTGCTTTACCTCAAGCCCATATCATTTCCTTGAAATAAACTAGATGAGTAATATAGATAGCAGTTTTTAGCACTGGAGGAATACTGAAGTCCATACTCATTTGATTGAAATGGAAAGAAAACTACTTTGAGGCATTCTTTGACCTTTTGGTGATATCTGAGTGAATTTCAGATGCAACCAAGGTATTGCAATTTTTTTTAATGATCTAGGGATTCACTATCTATTGCTGCTTATCTAATTAAAAGATAGGTAATAAATGAATATGTAATTATTTTCCTTGTACAATTGTTTCATCTTGATAAAATAGGTAGCTAATAAATGATCTGAAAATGGAGTACTATTCCTTTCAGTTAACTATACCACGTATACATTCAGAGACATAATTGGCTTATGTCTGGAGCTTCTGCTTCTCCTAATGCTTAGTTGTAGCACATGGATGTAATGTTTGCTTGCTTAAAATGTGAATGGAGTTTAATCAGTATGCAAGTCTTATTTTTTTACATCATATAACAGAGTCTACTAGGAAGGAGATTCTGTTGATGCTTTTTTAAGTGGCATACAATAGGTATGCTATTATGAAGATTAAGCATCTCTTAGAAATATCAGCAGTATTGCTGGAGAAAGAAATGCATGTAGGGAAAAGCTTTGGAATTACACTTTTGTTTTAAAAGAGGAAAAGGCTGACAGTAAGCTGATGCCTGCTGCTGCCTTTGTGGGTTTGACTCATGGCTTGAGTTTTTCTATATGGGTGGTGTGTAAATGCCTCTATTAACACTTACACTCTCCACCATCATAAAACAAAATGTTGGTAAATATTTATATAGATATGTATTGTAAATAAGGGTCTGCTTCTTTCTTTTGGCACCAGAATGCATTTGTGTTTGTACAAACTATTCTAAGTAGTTTTCAATATTTTTATCTCTTTCTTCTCCAACTCTTGTGTATTCAGTTTCACCGTGTCATTTGTTTTTCCCAATTTTGTTTTTTTTTTAATCACACAACATAGAGCTGATAAAGCAGATGATGAGGATGATGAAGATCTAATGGTGAATAAAACATGGGTCCTTGCACCAAAGATTCATGGTGGTGATGTAACTCACATACTGGACTCCCTACTTCAAGGATATGACAATAAGCTTCGGCCAGATATTGGGGGTAAGCTCATAAAATGGTTCAGTGTAATAGAAAATGTGAACTAGAGATGATGTGCATTTTGTCAAAGATGGCAAAACTATGCTTATTGCAATATTTAAAACACAATATTGCAAGCTAAATATAAAAGTAATAAAATACAGTAATTTTCTGGAACTAGTAAAAAATGTTCACTGCAAGATAAGACCTCATGTTCTATTTATAATTTTATTTTTCTTATGGAAGGTATTGGTTTTGGGGGACAGTGAGCAATCTTTAATAAATTACTAAAAGGCAATTATACTTTGCTTTGTTTAACAAAGATCTTCTGTCAGAAAGAATTGTAGATATAAACCAGCCATGGCCATTTCAAAAATTGATCTTAAGTCTTTAGGACTTCATTCAAGAATTATCCCTAGACATTTTATTCTTAGTGTAGGAAATTCATTGTGTCTATTTTGAACAAATATAACTCAACTCAATTGTCTTCTCTTAGGTAAAATTTTGAAAAAAAATTCAAGAGTCTAAAAGTATAACTTAGGACCCATTTTTTAAGTGGAATATGGAAGAAAACCTGCATTGCTATAGATCAAACTTTGCAGCTATATGAAGGCAATTTTGTCTTTCAATAGTCAAAGCATCAATTTTTGTTATTAAGCATAAATATTTGGAAGAATCTTGTTTTGAAAACATGTAGTACATGAAACCTTGCCAGCTCTTTGCATGCAGGATCAAATAAGAAAAACAATATATTTTCTCTGAGTTTGTTTCCTGAAATGTGAAGGAAGAGGAGGAGGACATAAGTATTTGTGATGTACCTGGCACTCCTTATCAAAGGAATGCCATGTAAGTCTGTAAGCTATTTATACTTTAAACAGCACAACAATCTAGACCTGTTTCATTTATGTAGGGGAAGAAAAAGACACAATCTAAAATTATGCATCTTCCTTTGAAAGCTTCTGACAAAGTGTTTTCTTTCTCAAACTTCTGAGTTCTATTTTATTGGTGACTGTTATCTTAGAGATGTTGAAAGGCAATAATTCTCTCCCTGTCATAATATAACCACATATGAATCTCATAAAGTTTGGTTTAAGTCTTTTCCTTCATGTTCATTTAATTGAATTACTAAAAACATTTAGACAAAACAAAAAGTCCTCCAGCATGTTTTTCCTTAAATTCTCAATGTGTGAAAAATGTGTAGCTTACTGTTTGTTTTTGCCCATTTGATGCAACAGACAGAAAAGTGATTGTGAGGAAATAAACTGTCTCTTCTAGGACTCCTTCTAATGATTGGCTTGTACGTGGGGATGAAAGAAAAGAGAATTCTTTTTCTCTTCTCTCTCCATAAAACTTACAAGTAAATGGAACAAATACAGAGGAGGAATTTATTCTGACATGTCAAATGTATTTAGATGGGCATGGAAGAATTTTGATGTAATTCTTACCTTTATTTTTATGGCTATGTTCTGAGTCTTGATAGGACAAGAACTGTCTTTCTGTGAGTAACTCAATGTACAGCTTTTTGGATTCAAAATATCAGTTCCCAAAAGAAGACACTTAGTTCTAGCTTCTCTCTCATAAATGTACCTCTTCTCAAAAGTTCTGTACCAATATGACATTGCTATCTGGGCCCTGCATCCATCCACTATACTAGAACATAAAGTTCATGAATAATCAGCCAGAGTAATGAAAAAAGGAAACATTTGGGAGTATTCACTTTGTTTTGAAGAAATGTTAAGTATGATTCTGCCACAAGGAAGACATTTTGGACAACATAAGATGAAATTTCTGACTTCAGTTGAAAGCACTGCATTCTGTCCAGTTGTTTGGAAACTGCAGCAGATATTTGACAGACAGAAAAACAAAATCAGGCTATAGTTTATTCATCTTAATCTGCTTCAAGTATGTGGATAAAATCTGGTGTCAGATTCCTTTCTTCATGAATGTCAGTTCTTGTACAACAAGGTTATTGAACTGGAATTTTCATTATCTTTCAAAACATTAGAATCCCACAGAACATTCTTATGATTGAATTACAAAGCTCATTTACAATAGCAACATTTTTTTTGTTTTGAACTTGGATTTTTGGGTTTGAATCCCAGAGCAGAATTTAGTTTTCTTCCTGGTGTTGACACAGAATTTCACCATCTCACAGTGAGATAAGAGTTTCATTGTTAAACACGCAGTTAGTTGAGGGACATGCTAAAGGAGAGCCAAATGAAAACTGGCATTTTGGAGGCGATACTGAAATTTAATAGGGGAAAAACACTGTCATTTTCTGTTCGTCTCACTCAAATATCTATGAGTGGTAGTAATTTCTTAACTTGTACCCTTTGCTATGTTTAGTAATCTTACTAGCCTTTAATTCAAGTTATGTAGTAGGCTTGAGTGTTTGGAGCATAAGTGTTCTATCATTCTTCTACTCAGTATGAAGTAATAGTAGTTATCAGATAAAGTCTCCTATCTGTGGTATAAATATGTTTAATTACAGATACAACCTTGGAGTGTTGATATACTAATAAAGCAGTATTATTCTCACTGTAACATTACCTTCTGGGTGCATGATTTTATAACCACACTGTTTCAGCTCTAGTCCTGCATCAAAGTCACTATTATTTTTGAACTTTCCTTTTTAAAGGAAAGAATTCTGGCTTCTCATTTTTCACCCCTCTCATCCTAGGGACAGTGATCTATTAATATTATCCTATCAATGTACAGATAATTTTTTCCAGCAGTGATGTGTGTATGTGCGAAATACAACTGCACTATCTGAAAATTTAATTAAAAAATAGGAAACTGTCATCACATATCTACAACTTTAGTGAGTGTTTTCATTAACAGTTTAAGACAACTCATCATTAATGGAAATCTTAAGAATTTGGGATAATTGGGTGGGAATTTAAGGATAATTGCTCATGGATGTAGAAAAATTGGATACCTAGAGAAATGTGGATAGTTGTTATTACCCCATAAGCAAAACATGGGTGAATAATTGCATCTCTCAAGTGCACTAATATGAATAGTCATGTTCTAAGAGATATCAAGAATACATGGAAAATACAAGGCTTTCAAACTGAAGTGCTAATTCTCAAAAAATAAATGTATTAGAAGTATTCTGTTGAACAGGTGCTCCTAGTGTAACAGCAATGAAAGTATGATATAGGCAGAAAAGTAATAAGATCAAAATTATGCCTAAAATTTTTAGGGTTTTTTATATTTTTCATATATTTGTAACTTTGCAGACTGTTAATGTATAGTTACAACTTTTACAACTTTTCCTGAATTCTCCCATCTTTTAACAAACTCCTAGTTGTCGCAGATATCTTTTCATTAAAAATCTTTCCTTAAGATTTTTTCTTCCTGAGAAGCTGAGAGGCTTCAGGAACAAAATGTAAACAATGGTTATCTGCTGCCGTGGAATGCAACAGGTGGATCTGTGATTGGTCTCATCTGCTTGTTTGTAATTAATGGCCAATCACAGCAGAGCTGACTCTGACAGAGAGTCTGAGGCAGCTGCCTTTGTTATCATTCTTTCTTTTCTGTTCTTAGCTATCCTTCTGAGATGAAACTTTTCCTTCTATTCTTTTTAGTGTAGTTTCAATGTAATATATATCATAAAATAATAAATCAAGCCTTCTGTAACATGGAGTCAGATCTACGTCTCTTCCCTCATCCCAAGACCCCTGTGAACACCATCACACATAGTAATACATTCTTGGAATTCTGTCTATTGGTCTAGCAAGGACATTTTGTTTTGCACCATACATTGTAGATACAATAATATAGAGGGCTGAAAGATCGAGGAGCTCCAATGGGGCAGGACCTTGAGGAAGTTACCTAGCCAACTGTTCTTCTAATTGGACAATATTTTTTACATATACTTGTTAAATAACCTTATAAAAATTGTAGAAATACTGTAATGCATGTGCATATCGCCATATTGTGCCACCGTGAATACTTTCCATTAAGGACTTGCTTTTACATTCTCATTTTAACACTGTTTAGAAGGTTTTTGAATTTTATTCCAGGCAGCAAAACAAGTAGGAAAATACCAAGGAAAGTTAGAGAGAGATGTATTTTAAGAATATTTTCCAAGAATTGAAGAAAATCAAAATACAAGAGCAAAATGTAGAAGTACATATTCAGGGAGTGTTGATGGTATTGGACGTGTGCACTGCATAGAAAATCATGGAAATAATAAAATTGGTGGGGTAGGAGTATCTGCAAAAGATGGATTTCTTTTAAGTAGAAGTGCAAAAAGTTTAGAGAACAGAGCTCTGCCTTCATCAAAATCACTTTGAAAAAATTCTTCAGAGGTTGACCTGGAAGCCTGCTGTAGACACTTGAGACTAAATTTTCAATATAAGTAGCCATTAAAGTAATAATCTTAGATAGCTGATTGTTAGAATTATATTATTCCATTAAAAGCTATTACAAATTGAAGGACTCTGTTATTTCTGAATATGGTAGCCACCGAATTTATTTGCTGAATAACTACTTCATCACTATAGGGGATGCTTCTTTAGGCAAGTATTGAGGAGTTATAGAAAACATGCTCAAAGAAAATAAGCCTTGATGAAGTCACAAAAGTGGTCTTAGTTAAAGAGCATAAGAAGTATTAATTAAAAACAAGGGTGATGTGGCTTAGACCTACCTTCATTAGAAAATGAGGGAATTGTGGTAAACTATGGGGTTAGTGAATTTAGGTGGACTACCATGCTCTAGGTTAATGTATTGAAGTAATGGATTGGAGGAATGAAAATAGCAGAATTAAGGAATAAAAAGTGCAATATTCTAGACTTTTACAATAATGATTATTATTTGTGTCAGGAGATAGATGTTTATAGAATGAGAATAGCTGATAAGAAGAGCTCTTAAGTGTAGCAAGAAGAGATATATCAAATATTAAAAGCTGAAAATTGAGCCTGCAAAAATATAGGGCTAAAAACCAGGCACTTTAAATATCAGGGGCAATTACTAAAATAATTTGTCAATTATTGAGATAGATTTATATTGCTATGATTTTTCTTATGAGGAATAAACATTTTTCAAAATTTTTAAACCCAGAAGAAGTTTAGTCTAGTGAAAAAAAAAAGTCAAAGCAGGAAATCAGAAAGTGAGTATATCTCTCTAGATTGGGCTTACCAAACAGGTTCCCTGGGTGCTTCAGCTGCATTAGAAGCTGACCTTATGGTCAGCTGCTCCTTTGTGCTCTTCTTTCTCTGTCTCCCCTTCCTCTTGAATATGCACTCTCACCTTCTTGCTTTACTCTAGCCTGCATCATACTGTCTTTCAGTTTAAATATTGAAAGTGTTCAAGCCCTTTCTCCCCTTGTTTAGAGCACTGCTGCTCTGCACTTCATGCAGGATGTGTTAAATAGCCTTCTTCCTACTTGTGTTTTCAGGGCTGATAGCAAGTTTTAAAGTAAAATAGGAAGCAGTCAGGGTTCGAAAATCTTCTCAATTTGTTCTTCTCAAAGTATCAAGAAGGTATTTTCCTCCAGCATTTGTAATTTTTATGAACTGTTATCACTTCTAGTTCAAGAACACAAGAAATATTAATTAATCCTTCTAATTCAGAAGTACATTTCTGTACTTCTCTCAGAAGTACAGAAGAACTAAGGTAACAAAATAAGCTTCTTCCAGTCCTCTTGAATTGAGTTTCTCTCTCTGGATCATTTATGTCAATTAAAATAATTTCAACAGAGGCAGATTTTTAAACTGTTCGCTAGCTCTTAATGCATCTTATAATCTTACTCAGAGCAGTATGGAACAGGCAAAATTAACTGAGTGGCCCACTACAGGAAAGCCCTTGTGGCAGATGAAGTACTGCAAGATGCAAGTCAGAATTTCTTAAAATTGACACAGCCCCCATTAAAAACTGTGTCACTGACAGAGTTTGAAATTTAGTTGTTAATAAACATCCCAGTGGCTGGGATATCTATAGTGTGGTCTCATAGGAAATTTTTGATCAAGAATAATGATATTTTGAATTATTTTAGCAATTCATTTCTGTAGTTACACTGGCAGATGACACAAATACTGTTGGAAAGGAGTGGCTGCATCTGCAGAGTATTTAGCTCCTTCAGTATAACGAATTGAGAGGGGAAAAAGGAGGTGGAGGAGAAGGAATCCTGTGAGTTGTATTTCAATGAAGTATTCAACATTACTTGAGGAATAAGGCAAGAAATACTTTAATCCACCTCCATGTGTTCTGCTCTAGCAGTGGGGCTCCTGTTATAAAAATAAATAGGATTGCAAATTAAAGGAAGAGGATATCCATTTGCAGAATGTGATATATGTCAAAAGGATTTCGTTAGACATATGACTAAATACACACATTATAAACTTCTTACTCTGATATTTCAGTCTATGTGTATGGGTTCTTGTGTTGTCTCCCTTCCTTTATGAGCTTTGCAGAAATCGGAAACATTTGTAGCTCAGAATCAAAGAATGACAGAATTGCAGAATATTTTGAGTTGGAAGGGACCCATAAGTATCATTGCAAGAAGTACTTATTTTTTCCCCCAGGAAATAAATTGGTTTCCAGAATCTGTTTAAACTTTCTCTGAAGCATGCTGGGGACAGTATGGTGATCAAGTGACTCTGTGCTCTGTGGTCGTACAGAAAAACCTTTGTGCAGCCTCACTAGTGTGTCTTTCTGTCAGGCTTATGTTCACACCATTAACCAGATTTGGAATCAGGGCAAATTTCCTCCCAAGTGAGCTTGGCAGGGAAAAAGTATCTTGGGATATTTAGAAAATGCATCTTGCCTGTCATTGTAGTTGTCAAGGAGGTCACTGTTACAGTCTTGCTTCTTGTATATCTGTTAAAGTTTTCAGAAATTAGGTTTGTTGTTAAACCCTTGGCTTTTGCTGTATAAAAAAGTTAAATCTGATGACCTAGGGTCCCTCTCCTATGAAATCAAAACGCCTTTTTTTTTTTACCTTCCCACTTTTTTTTTATCTGCAGCTTGAAAGAGATGCTTGTTTTATTGTGCCACACCATAAAAGGACTAGCAGAGCTCTATTATTATTATCCCTCTTCATTCCATTGGGTACAAGGACATATATTCTCTTGTGTCCACATTCTGCTTCTCCAGCGCAAACCAGAAGATGCTTGGTAAAATGATGAAATTAGAATGCATCCTCTCCTCTTTCATTTGTGCCCTTTTTTCTGTATAAACCAGTTAGGAGGAAAAAAATGAGCTATGAGAGCTCCCTGTACTTCAGGTGTGCCTTTTATGGACACTCTTAGACTTTGCATCCTTCTGAAAATGTACAGAGTAGAGAGTACATTCTGTACTGGAATACATTTTTTAAAGTTTTTGGTTTTTTGTTTGCACAGTGAAAGTGTTTGCCCTGTTTTTAAAGAAAAATAAGTTTGGTAATGTTTACCTTTTAAATAACTTTAATTGATGAGCTTTCAATTTGGTCCTTTAACCAGTGTAATAATCAAGCTGATGAAAGAGCATTAGTAATCCCTAGGTGTGCTGTGGCTTTATGACTTGAAGAAACCTGTGGTGAACAGTTATTTTTTATCTGTTATATATTCTCAGTAGAAATTGATAGAAGGCACTTCATATTGATTCCTTGCAGCTGGTAAACACATTTGTCCCAGACCTCATGGTTTGTTTTATGAAAAAAATGTTCCAAACTTGTTTTCTTTTTAGGACTGCATTTTTATATTGGAAGAGAGTTTTTGGGTTTTTTTGTTTTATTTGTTTTGCCTTTCTGTGCCTTTTTGATCTGTCTTATATTGATCAAAAAGCACAGGTGGAGTTTGCATTATGAACTAAAAAGTTAAAGTTGATATTTCTAAAAAGTCATATGAAATAAGACAGCCAAGTCATATATGATCCTTTACAAAATGAAAAAAACAGAAATTAAATTGTTCTGAATCTAATAAAAGAATACCAGATGCACTGTTTTTAGTTAAATAAATTAAATTGCGCTAACAATGCACAGAGTTAATGAAATATGTAATTATTATGGTTACTATTTTGTTTAGTGAGAACTACAGTGATTGAAACAGATGTCTATGTTAACAGCATCGGTCCAGTTGACCCAATCAATATGGTAAGTTCTGATTATTGACACAAAATATCATCTGCATGTTGCTATGGGTTACTATTATGAAATAATTCTAATCTCATTCAAATTTTTCTTTATTTCTTACTGTGTATTCTTATGCTGTTGGATATGATTGTAGTTATTGCAGAGATACATTTAGTCCCTCTGTTTGAAATTGCTGTAATTTTAAAAATAGTTTTTCTTTTAAAAAGTCAGGTCACACAGAGTCCATTGTATCAGGTCCTTGTTTTATTTTGTGTTGAACATTTCCACAATATTTGTGTATATCTGTTTTATTTCTGGCCTGGTTTGATTTCCTAGAGCTACTCTTCAGAAAAAGAACAACTGATGCAGTATTTGACCAAAACTATTTTCGGTGAAGTGATCTATTGTTTAGTTTTTCTTCAAATTCATTCAAATCAAAATTTGAATAACTCTTTTGTTCTTCTTTTTCCATTTCTGTATCCTTTTCAGTGTGTGTATGTATAAATGACTGGTTTCCTAGAAGTTAAGAAATACATCTCACCTAGTTTGTGGTGCACCTTTGAGATCTGACCTATCTGTTTAGTACCGACACTGAAGTAACAGCCATTATGAGGAAGCTGGGGATGTGGGGTTGTCTTAGCTCTCTCAGACTGTGTGTTGTATGAAATGGGGGAGGCTTTAGAAAGGCCTTTTGGCATGACTTCTGCCCAGGACTAAGAAGGGGCCTTGCCTTCGGGTGATTTTGAGTTTACCTCCTTTACTTCCTCCCTACAGAATTGCTGACAGTATTGAATTTGCATGACAGAGAAAAGTTTTGTTCAGAGGCTAGAGCATGCCAGTGCAGAGGGCTTCTGAGAATTTCCTGAGAGTGCAGTAATTCTCAATTATTATTAAGAATCTTGTGGTTTAGACATGTGTCATCGTGTGGGGGTGGAGAACAGAAACTTTCAGTGATGGGAAGCCAAGCCAGAAAATCCAGTGGTACTTAGATACTGTGGGAAAAGGTGCAGGTCTGTGGCAAAGGATACTCATTCTAGCATAATGGTCTAACCAGCTTAGGGTTGGCATTGCCTGGGGCTGTGGCAGGGAAGTCCATGTCCCAGGCCAGGACTGTATGTAATGAAATCTGTGACAGCATAAGAGTGACGGAGTGGAGAACATTTTCCAGCTTCCATGTCCAGTGTAAGTGGTGTCTTTGTTTTGTCTGTCTCCCTTCTGCAGTCTTTCTCTTTTGCTTCTCTCTGTCTAATCCTCTTCTGAATTAACTAACTGTGGAAGGAAACTGGGAGGATGTGTAAGGAGGATCTAGCAAGTAGTAGAGACTTCTTTTTCCAGTAACCTGTGTACATTCTTCAGAGGCTGTTTTTTCTGACAGTGATGCTGAAGCAGCATATCCGGGAGTATGTTTGTCTGAAAGCTTTAGAGAATATATATGAGTACTGAACATATGTGAATACTATGAGAACAAACAGATTTGTTTTTTTAATTGTCTATTTTCCTGTTGCTATTTGATAAACTTCCACTTTCATAATTGAGGTCTATGCATGACATTCATTAGAGTTTGTTTTTGAAGGCTGTTGTGTTTTGGCTTTTACTATTTAGCAAGATCTACAAACTATTTTAGATTCTATAGTCACTCCATGATTAAGATGCGTTTTCCTAGAGCTTGTGATCTCTTCGGGCATCTGCATCCTGAGTAAATACTTTAAACAAGTGTCTGGATCACTAGAGTATTTAGGCTTCTAATACTAAGTCTAAAGATTTGAATCTGTCTTTTAGAGCTAGTCTGTGCTATGTACTGTGCAACAACCATATAAAATGCAGCTAAGTGCCATTACATGGCACATTCAGGACTACCAGGGCATCAAGCCCAGCCAACATGGACTTGTGAAAGTAAGATCAAGGTTGACCAACCAAATCTCCTTCTATGACAAAGTGACCAGCTTAGTTGATGAGGGAAAGGCTGTGTTCTATTTAGACTTCAGTAAAATATTTGACACCATCTCCCACATCATCCTCCTGGAAAAACTGGCAGCTTCCTGAATGAAAGGAAGATCATGAGGGATGCACTTTGGCCCATACTTGAGAATTTGTGAGGTTCCCTAAAGGTTGTGTGGATTCAGTGTGCAAGTAATGGAAACTCTTGAAAAGTCAAGTATATACACTTAATGCAATTTGGTTTAATTCTCTTTCAAATGGCAGGAACTCTGCGATCAATTTGTTCATAAGACAGGACAAAAGTACCAATGGGTCTTTGAATATTACCTGTTTTTTATTGTACAGTATCTTCTTTGAAAGAAGTTATAATTATTTTTCCCAATGTACATTTTTATTTCAATTAGGGAAGATAGATTCCAATCATTGTGGTGCCTGTCAGCACTGCAAGTGATCATGGTTAATTGGCTTACTCAGATGACTGTTTGAGATTGACAGATGCTGTTCATGACAGCAGCTGAGTAAATATTTTTTTCAGTAGCCTTGAGCATTGTGGGGTTTTTTTATGGATTATACTTAAAAGTCAAACCAAATATTTCTGCTAGCATTTCTTGTGTAACCATCTCTAGAAATTGAGTAATACTTCACAAGTACAATTTAATGATTGTTCTCTCTTTTTTTTTATTCCCTAAAAGGATTAGCTTTAATTGATTAATCTGGTTCTTGCAGTTTGATTACTGTAATTGGAAAATACTTCTAAGATTTTCTTGTTCAGGGAGAATCAGCCAAATACATGCAGTATTCTGCTTGTACTGGGACAGCATAGCAGTTCCTTTTCAGCAGCTGGTCCCAATCCCTGTGATCAATTTGAAGGGAATGGTGAGGGGTGAGGGAAAATGCAGTTACTGTACAATTAATGTGCTGAACAGTTACTGTACAGAAAATACAGTTAAAGTACTGTACTGTACTCACAAGTGTTGCTGTAGCCTTCTGAAACCAAAGCAGAGAACAGACAGCTTTTTAGTCCTGACTTTAAACAGCATTCAGTATTTTTCCTGTTTTCAGCTGCAGTTTACTAATTTTCCTTTAATAAGTGTGAAGCCAGGAGAGGTACTGAAGGTTCCACACAAGTCACTAGGAAAATCCATGCTCTTTGCTGTAAAATATGGCCTTCTATGTGCCATGTAATAGCATTGCTATGTAAGTCTTTTTGTGCTGTGGTTTGTTCTTAAATCTTAGATTAGTTTATGCTTTAGGAAATACTGGTTTTGTATTGTACCACTGCATCACTTTAAGCCACATCTGGCATGGTGGCAGTAATGATAATAATCAATATAGTAGTAGTAGTAGTAGTAGTAGTACTACTACTACTACTATATTGATTATTATCATTACTGTACAGTACAACTACTGTTTATTTTTACTTCACTCCCCTGATTTCAGTAGAGTGTGCCAGCATACTGTTTGGAAATCCTGTTTGTTTCATCTCAGATTCCTAGCATTCACAGCCAGAGCAATAACCAAACTGCCTCTGAAGTACCTGAGCTTTCATACATAAGTGCTCTGTAGTTGCACAGGGCTAATCTGTGATACTGTAACTTGTTAAAGAAATGGCAGGAGTGCTGAGCTGTGGATGTGGATAGGGCCAGGCAACAATTCTGAAAAAGCTTCCTTTTTTACCTGTGGTCAGTCTGTCAGTGTGTTGTGATAAAGTCTCAGTTTCTTGTGTTCGTAGCATTTGTCTATTTAAGTATTGATGTGAATGTATTTCTTAAAGCTTTTCCTTTGTTGCTTCTGCACAGTATGTCTTCTATGGTCACCTTTTCTTCTCCTGCGCTCAGTTTCTTCTCGGACGTTTAATGCACAAATTTAGACACCTTTCTTTGTCAATAGCCTGCTATTCTGTGTCTCCTTTTGTCCTAAGGAATCTTAGTTCTGTCCTGTGTCACTCATATGTGTTCACAGTTGTTTTGTTAGCTCAATATGGCTGAATTGCAGCTTTAAAGCTTACAAATTTTCACGCCTTATTCACTCTCAGTTGCTGTGAATAATCATTAATTTTTGCCATTGAGGACTGGAATCTAAAAATTTTCTATGATGTATGAGTCTTAGAACCAGGAGTAGTCTCAATTTTAGTCTTGCAAATTCTGAATACAAAGAGATTTTATATTTCTTTATTTTTTAACCCATTGCATGAAAACTCTTGTCCAAATCCCCATTGTTACGCTACGTATTTCTGTAACCTTTCCAGCTGCAGCTTGGCTCCACTCATAGCATCTAAAGATGTCCTACAGGTAGAACTTTCCACTTTTTCTCCTGACTTATCTCTTGTTCAGGTTCTTCTTTTGTCTTCTCTTTCATTATATTTCACACATAAACTATTCCCTTTCACTTTCAAGGTACTTCAAAACCTGTCCTCAGCGATTTTTAGTTGTTTTTTTTTTTTCCTCAAGAGGCCATTTCCTGCCTCAGATCTTGCTAGTTTCTGCTCCCATGCTTTCAACTTTTTATATTAATTTCTCCCAAGCTGCCCTTTATGCTTGAAAGAAACTTCCTAAAAATGTCTGCAAAGCAACTTCATTGTTTCTCATTTTGTTTCTGTTTAAACTTACTTTTCCTTTTGCTCATTTCCCATTTTTCCCCCTCTGTGAAGGTTACAAAATATCACAAAGAATTAAGCTCATGTCGTGCTAAAGTTGTTATCTGTAATTATGCCCCCGTTGGCTTTCCAAATCTTGCCTTTTATGCTAAATTCAGGCCATCAGCTCCTTGCAGAGGTTATGTATCCTGTGTAAGCAATATTGAGTGCCTGCATAGTTCAGTTATGATCTGAGATGATCTAAACCGAGACTAATGTTAGTGTAAGTATTACATAGCACTTCGCTGAGAAGGTAAGGGTACTTACTTTGCCCAATTTTAAATTTCATTGAGTCTTTCACATCTGGGTGCTTATTTAGACCACCACGGAGAATGCACATTTAAAACACTTTTTCTTGGGCTATATTGAAGTGTGTCATTCACAAGCATACAGAAAATGCTGATTGAGGTGTTGCCTTTTTGAATAACAGTGGTGTATCAAGTGTAGAGTTTTATCCCCACAACAGGTTATGTTCTTGAGACCAGTAAGACTAGTAAGTAAGTAGAGGCTCCTTTTACAAAGTTCTTCATGGCTATACGTGCTCTTTTATATTATTTATCTCGTCTAGTGTAGCAGATGATTGGTGTTTGAAGGTGATTTCTGCCCCATCAACCAGAAAACCAAAAAGGTATACTGTATTTCATGTGGGATCATGTATTTTACAGGAGTTGCAGAGTAGAAACCAAGCCACAAATAAGTCTGTCTGCCATCAGTGTTGGGATTTTTAACCATGGCAGGAAAACCATGTACATTAAAGACCAAACAGTAAGTGAGCAGTTAGTCTTGCTTTCAAAACAGTTGCACCACACTGAACGGTGAAGTATTCCCTTTGCTTATAAAGAGAAACTACAAAACCATGTATGCTTGAGTAATGTGAGGCTTTGCTGCTAAAGTTGCCTGTGCGTCCAGTTTTGGCTAGAGTGTCTCTAATTACAGCAAGGTAAATGTAGATGCTTACTTTAGAAGGTACAGTCAATGGAGCAGATAAATCACTATTGACAATCTGTAAGCCAAATCCTTAATCCATTTATTCATGTGGTTTTATATATATATATATGTATTTACACATTCGGTGGTTGGTTTCTGTCTATTTTTGTGGGGCTTTTTTGTTTGATTGGGGTTTTTTTTGTTTCAGTTTGTTTTTCTGTTTCAGTTTTTGGGTGTTTTTTGGTTGTTGTTGTGGGTTTTTGTTTTGTTTTGTTCGGAGTTCTCTAGTTTTTTCTAGAGTTTAATGTTTGTTCATGAGAGCTACTGGCTGAAATATTCAATATTCTATTGAAAAGTAAATCAAAATTTTTTATATAATTTTTACCATTAGAATGTATATAGATTATGTATATAACTTGTCTACTTCCTCTCCCTATGCTCTCTTCAAATGACCAAATCTGATGAAATAAAAGCATAGATTTTGCTGTAGTGCTTAAGTTTCTTTTCTAGCTAATCCTTTCACTATTGGCAAGATTTTAATGATAGCTCGTAATCTACAAAACATTGAAATAAGTCTTGCCTTTGTTGTTTGCATCTGTCAATTTGCATGTTCAAAATAAGGACTAGATTAGCACAGATGCCAAATTATGATGTGAAGAGTGAGATTTTTTCCTGAATTGTGACTGTGTAGGTCTTGCTGTACTCCCTCACCTTCTGTAGATATGATTTGCCATATTTCCACTTACCCTGTGTATATGTTCCCATAGCATCCTCCAGTGTGATTATCTGTACAGTTATAGCAATCTGACTGATTAAAACTCTGGAAGCAGACACAATGCACTTCTGTTCACTGCATGAATTCTGTTCATTGCATGGCTGCAGCATCATTAATGTAATATTACAGGTATGGGTCAGAAGCACTGTGGTTTGTTGGATCTCTTAGGTTTCACCCTAAGGTCAGTAAGTTCAGATTGCTTTAGAGACCAAACAAAAATGGCTTAATAAACCAAAAAATTTTACTTTTTCTTTGGTCTCAGCCATGGGGACTAAGTTCTGAAACCACTGTTGGCCCTGAAGCAACTAAAAAAAACTCTTTAAAGGGCTTTTAAAGTAACCTACCAGGCAGAGTAGCCACATTTTCAACATTTTGTTTAGAGGTTATGCATCAAGGATAGGTTAAGTATTTTAATAAATTACTTTATGGCCCCTTATTGATGTTCAAAGAAATTTGGGTGAGGGAAAAGGTAAAGGTTATGAGTGTTTATTGGCACCCCCCTGGGCAGATGAAGATAAATTGACTAATGATTGATGCTTTATTTTGTGCTTACCTCCTAGGAAAGCTTGTGGTTACTGGTTTTGTTTATGACTTTTTTTTTTGTTTTTAAAATCTTTTCATCAGAATACTAAATTGGTATTTGGTATTAAATCACATCTCTTATTGTGAAAACATATAGGCTGGTAGAATGCTTTCTTTAGTTTCCCTTTATTTTTTTTTTTTGCTGTAAAATTCCCTGCCTCACTGACATTGAATTCCAGTTTAAGAAATTAGAATGCTGAATAGAATGATAAAACACCTGACTAAAGTCATATCAACTTGTTAGTTCAACTGCTTTGAGAGGCTCCATATGAAACAGATTTCAAAATATGCCGTTACAGGAACACTGAACTGTCCTTCACACAAAATTTTGAATCTAGTAGAAAAGCTGTGGTGGGTTTCTGAGCAAAGATGAAATGATAGGAATATGTTTTTATTTATTTTTCTATTAAATTCGCTGGTCATTAGCTGTATTGGAAGTCTGTAGCTTGCAAAAATTTTTTTTAGTTCTGAGTTTGGTTTTGGGACTCTTTCTTGATTTTCTGTTTCAGAAAACAGAACTAGGCAACTTTCTTCTGTTCTCAGACAAAATGTGTTGCATTTAATATAATCCAGCCAACAATTTAGCTACTTGTTACTTGCCTTCTCCAAATTTTTTTTTTATTCTGGAATATCAAATCAGTTGTTGGACTGTCAGGAAAAATATACAAAAATTCTTTATTTCTTTTTGCTACATTTTTTCCTATCCTTATTGATATTATATTGGAATTTGTGTGGTGCAGTTTAGAAACAGAAACAATCGTATTAGATGATATCTGACTCTCTTTCTTTCACAGCTTTCCAGTAAATAAAAAAAGCAATCCACTGACCTTTTTCAAAGTCTGACTTTAATTGAACTGTTCATGACAATGAAATGTATTGAGGATTTTATTTATCCCCCTTCAGTAGCTGTTCCTGCTTTGTTTGAAGTAATTGTTTTTATATATTAAATGACTTCCACTGAAGCTATGAATCTGTTTTTCAGTAGTCACAGTTTGTGCCCTGCCTGGCCCTTTAATGGTAATCTCTGATTAGTCACACTGTTCCCAGCCTTTGGAGTTTGCTAAGATCTTTTAGAGAGGATAGAGATGGAGGAGGATTGAAGTTATCTGTAAATAATTAGGCAGGTGGGCACTTCATGCCAGCTGTGAAAAAAAAGTACTCAGAGATTTAATCAAATGCCAAATAGGAGCCAGTATGTGCCATTGTTCTTGGACCCTGTGAGGTTAAATATGAATAAGCTGTGACTAACGCAGCCATAGATGGATTCCACTTTATTCTGCATGCCTATTTTGCCATTAGTTTAATTTGAAAGAGAGGGTAGTAAACCAATTTTTATGGTTGCACAGTGCCATTAAATGGTGAGTTTCATCAAAGACTAGTAGAAGTGATAGAAGTGTTAATTTTAAATTTTGTAAGAAAACAAGGAAAGCAAGATAGTTGGCTAGAAAGATGTGTTGCAATAAAAGAATATTGCATTAATCTTGTTGCTGTTATGCTTGCTTATGCAATCTCTGAAAAAAGATAGGGCTTTTATTCATCTTGTTTCAGAAATAAAGTACTCTCAGAAAAGACGGTATGGTGATTTTTTCTACCTTATTTTTAATAACTTTTAGGGACCCAGATTTCCCACTCTTAAAAGGAAGTAGGAAATATTTTGGGATAAAAATGTGATCACATGTAAGATGCATTTTGTGAAGATTATGTGCTGCCTCAAGATGTGTTATGTACCCTCAGAGAGGTCTTAGGGTAAATAGATACGCTGAAGAATTAGTTAGTAATGTCACCAAGGCAGATGGTAGAAGTGGAATAAATGTTCTTGGGTGAAATCAGAGCACTATCTCTGGGTTCCTTCTGAAAGAGCAGGGTGAGCTGCTGCTGCCACCCACCATGAGGCTGCAAGTCCATGTCTTTCAGGTGGGATGCATGGTAGGATTATGCCTGTAGTTGGCTGATTCCAGAGGGAGAGGGAGAAGGATGTGTCTGAGTGCAGAAGTGTGAGTTTATACAAGGAGGACAAGTCTCTTCAGGTGTGTTACAAGAGGCTAGCACTTGGATCTCATTTGACATTCAGCAAGATGCTTGGAAACAAGACATTACTAATTTTCTGACATTAAATTATTGTGTACTGGGTTATTTTTGAAGAGTTATAAATGTATTGTGGAAACTCAGCACGTCACTCCGGATGTCCAGAGTTACCGAGAGAACCCTTGGGGGGATTCAGAAATCCTGGAATATTGCCAGGAGCATCTGGTGGCTTGACTTCGATCCCTCTATGGATTTGCCACCTCTTTGAGGACATGAGAGTCACTTGGGAATGAATGGTGCAGGAATGATGTATTTACAGGGTGAAATATAGATTTTAGGGTTGTGGTACAGGGGGTTATGGAGACAAGATGGAGGGATCAGGGCATGTCTTGTCCTTCTTCTTTCTTCTTCTTGTCATCCATTTTCTGTGGTGATGTTGGCACTTGGGGATTGGTCCATGGTGAAGGTGCACTTGCTAATATGGGAGAAAGGTATTGGGAAATAAAGGTAAATATGATGTACGTAGTTTTTAGTATAAAAAGACACGACTGCCCTGTGGGTGGTCAGAGTGCCCTTGGCTGCCTTGCAGGTCAGACCTCTGCTGGGCAGAAAGAAAATTCTGTAGATAAGAAATAATAAACAATCTGAAGATCGAAAAACTGCAGAGTCCAGACTTGTCCTTTGAAGCGCAGGCTGCCCCAGAACCACCCTATGCGTGTCTGGGCAGAGACAGACAGCCGACCGGACAATGTATCATGAAGAATTATTCTTGGTGGGGTTTTTTGTTGGTTTTTTTTTTTGTTTGTTTTTTGTTTGTTTGTTTTGGTTTTGGTTTTTTGTTTTGGTTTGGTTTGGTTTTGGTTTTTTGTTTTGTTTTTGTTTTTTTCCCCCAAGGGTTTTCTAAACACCTCCTCTAATACATGCTGGTTTAATCTGAGGTAGAACTATTTTTCTGCTTAGTAGCTGGCACAGTGCTGCTGTTTGGAGTTAGCAGGATACAAACCTGCACATTTAATACTGAAAGGCAAAAGAATACAAGCATCTGAGTCTTCTGAGACCATTCCCTTGTTCTTTGTGTTCAAAATAATCTTCCTTTTTTAGTCTAATTTATTAGGGTTGCTGGTATTCTATGACAAGCTGTGTTTTCTTGCTTGGGTGGATTTGACTATAATGACTTAGATAATTTATTTTCTCAAACCAGTCATTGCTACTGTGAAGTGGCTGTTAAGAGTAGCACCTTCAAACTCAGATGGTCTTCACTTTTCGTACATTTCATCATGTCTGTTGATTCTGCTTGCTTCTTTTTTCATTTCTCCTATTTGTATTGTAAAGGCAATGCATAAATCTTGGTTCATTCTGTCCCATTAAAGCCCATTAAAACACTTCTCTGGTGCCCTGCCTTGGGCTCTCCTTTATACTACAGCAAGGCAAGTTTCATTTTCAGTTGTAACTACAAATAAGCACAGAAAGCTGAATTTTAAGCTTAAACAGTTCCAGGATTTTCACAGGAATCTGGAATTCTGTTTGCAGAAAAAGAAATAAGTCAAGGACTTGTTTTGACCTTCAGAATCTTCCTCTGATGGCAGTGACTCTCAAGAAATATGCAACGTTTTAGAACAAAGTCACCTTAAAACTACATTTTTATAGTATTTTTGTTCTCTCTGTCTCTCCACTGTTTGCCTCATGCATTACTTGTTCATAACCTTTGGAAAACACTAAGTTACCAGGTGGTAATTCATCTGCCATACATCACAGAGCAAGAGGAAACCTCCCTCTAGCATATCTGTTTCCTGAATTTGTAACTTCTCCCATCTGGAGAGGTGGGAAAATTAAGAGAGATTAAGATAGTTCTTGAATATCTGCCTTGGTACTTCTCAAGGATGAAGTGCCAAATTTCTCAAACTTTCTAAGAGATGGGTGGTATCAGTTGCTGAAGCTAGTGAGGAACCTGTAACTTGTACAGTTGGCTGCTGTGATTGCTTAAAAGGAAAATGAACAAAAAAAATCCACTCTAATCAATGAAGCCTTTAGGTTTCATTTAAAAACAGAATTGATTGACTGCACTATGGGTTTTTATTGACCAAGTAAACAAGTGCTTACCCCTTTGGCTCAAGCAAGAGTGTGGACACCATCTCTTCCTCACTCTCTCCTGTGCATTCAACCCATAACTGAGAGGTGAGCAACCAGCACCAAGTGTTTCAGCTTGGCCTCCAGCTCTTTCCCTGCAGGGGAGCTGCCCAGTTCTCATTGAAGCCCTCATGGGGCAGCTGTGCAGGAAAGATCACATCTGCTGTGGGGTAGGGAGACTGTTGCCATTAAGGTCGGAGTATGGTCTAGAGCTCTGACAACACGGAGAGCTGCTGCTTTTCCCCTTTGTCTGAAGTGCAGAAACAACTGGCTGGATTCTTCAGAAAGAAGAATTCTTTTATGCATCTGTATTGATATCCCTCTCAAGTTTTACTGTGTCAAGAATTATTTCATAAAATGGGGTTACCTTTTATCTATTTATTTTGGTTTTCACCTTTCTTTTCTGGCCATAAATCTACAGAGGAATTTGATTTTCTATTACAGAAGGACTTCCTTGAGGCTTTAACAAGTAAAGTGGAATTTCTTCAGGGAAATTTCCTTCTTGATTATGATTATGTATACTTTTGTGTGTATGTTAGTAGGTGTACAAGGCAGATGGTAACAGATAGTTCTGCAAACTGGCATGTTTGATTTCCACATATTCATGAATTCTTCATAATCTGAAATTTCTTGAAAAATGTTAACTTGTGTGTTGAAAAGTTTGGGGGAAAACATTGAAAGCTTACTTTGTTTGGTTCTTAAAAGTATAGAATATCTGTCTTAACACAGTCTAACCCTGAAGTACTAAGGTTGCCCTTAAATTTCTGTCCAGGGCCCCCAGAGGTGATTGCAGTGTGCGGGAACCTCCAAGTTACACTCCCATCACATATCTTCTTCCTGAAGTAATCAGTGTGTGTCAGGGGAGAGGAGGTAGCGACAGAAGGCTGTGTGCATCTTTTGTCTCTCATTCTGGGTTCCCTGGCTGCTGTCTGCTATGCAAATGGTAATACAAACGAGAATAGAGGAAGTGCCTTCGGATTTCTATATCAGTCAAAAAACAGTTGGCTTGCAGATGTTGGTAAACGTAAACATAGATATGGTTGTTTCTCTGTTTTTAGGAATACACTATAGATATAATTTTTGCCCAGACTTGGTATGACAGTCGTCTAAAATTTAACAGCTCAATGAAGGTGCTTATGCTTAATAGCAATATGGTTGGAAAAATCTGGATCCCAGACACTTTCTTCCGGAACTCAAGGAAATCTGATGCTCACTGGATTACAACTCCAAACCGTTTGCTTCGAATCTGGAGTGATGGAAGAGTATTGTACACTCTAAGGTGGGTTTTTATTATTTGGGTAGAAAAATAATCAAAACATATTCCTGTTATGATCAGGAATATGAAAATAATGAATATGAATCAAATTCCTGCCATCTCTTTTGTTATGGACCATAGGAATTTGCAAGGAATTGATTAAATAAGAAAATAAAAAAGATCATTTGATCATGAAAAAATTAAATTTGCAGTATTGAAATATAATGCAGAGATAATTGACTAAGGACAACTGAAGGTAATAGCAAATTTTGATCTCATTTAGGTACAGGCAAGATTTAAAAAAGGATGCTATTATAGTATATAGCATCATGGTGGTCTGTCACTAATATATTGCAGATAAATTATTTTTGGTTGAAATACTTTAAAATCTAATTTCCACCAAATTATATTCTGTAAATAAAATATTAAATGCTTCAAATAATGAAAATTATAAGAAGTTTGATTAAAGCTAAGGCCCCAGTCCTGCATGTACTTCTTAACATATTTACACTTGTAAGCTATTAAAATCAGCAGATCTATTCATCCAGAATAGGCATAAACAAACATGTTGGTGATAATTCTACTTGGCAAATGGGAGATGCTTGTGCTGCTTTTAAGCTTAAGGCTATCTGTACTGATTTTTGAGTCACTTTTCAAACAGTTCTTGAAAGGCTGTAGTCTACAGAAAGTATTTTAGGGTCATCTCTGTCATATTTTCTAAATATGCTGAACAAATCCTGTAATAAGTCAGGGGCTGATCAAGAACTAGTCTATGCAGAGGATGCCATAAATATGATTTTGTTCTTAACAGTTTGTTTATTTAGTTATCTATTTAAAACAAAAAGTGGCATTTTAAATTACTTTCTTCTCAATCATTTATGCTCTGTTCATATGCAGTATATGTTGTATGAACAATGTATGAATTTCTCATGTATCAAATGTAAGAATTAGAATGCTTTACAAGGATTCTCTTCACTTAATTTTTTCGTAGTATGCATTATTTGAGAGCATACATCTCTGAAGAGCACTTTTTAAATGGTTTATTATGCCAGTTGGTGTTTATAAAAGTCTCTAGAGAGCCCCTTCTGTTGACATGCTAATTTTTTTTTCTTTTTCTAATTAGCAATTGTAGAGTCATACTTGGACTTTACCCTTCCATTGTCCTTCATTTTCAATGAAAAAAAAATTTCTAAAGAGATTCAAAGTAAGAGAAAGAAATAAATATGAGCAAAAAATCATGTGAGCCCTCAAAGAGCAATAGGTTAGAATTACTGTGTCAGAGCATGAGAAATAAAGTGCAATGAGCTGGAAACAGAACAGTAGAACAGGCTGTCACCCTGCACTGCAACACACCAACATCTGTATGGGTGAAGATATGGCCTGAATTTGACCTAAGGTAAAACAACATTTGAGAGGTTCATATCTGGCTTGTTGAAGGAACAACAATATGATCTGACAGCTCTCCAGGTTCGTGGGCTCCCCTGTATCACCACTCTTTCCTTGTTGGTAATTGAGGGGGCAGACGTGGTGAAAATATTAACCAGCCTTACCGAATGTCCTCTGAGGGTGTCCATGGTCTGTCCATTGCACCTTCTGTGATTCCAGATCTAGTTGTGGTGCTTTGAACACAAGGCTCATCTTGTTTTCTTTTTCTTTGAGAGTTTAACAATCCAAAAATCGAAAGTGGAAAGTAAAGGCAATAAATGCATAGACCATAGCTAAAAAATTTGAAAAAGATCTCCATAGCAATGCAAGTATTCTGCTTGAAAGTGTGGGGAAGGGTCTTTCTTCCTTTCTCTCACAGGTTCCTTATAAACCTTTGGTCAGGTCATAGTGGCAGTTTGTGTAGAATAAATACTTTGTTCAGAGACTTATAAAACTATCTGGCAGCATGTCTCAGAGTCTTTTCCTATCTCTTGTCTAATATGTAAGCATTGCACACAGTCAAGTATGTGAGCATTATGGCAATTTTTAAAGTTGATTTTAGAAGACATTCTGCCTTTCTATACAGTGTTGCCAACAAAGGAGGAGGTATTTTAAATGCAAAGAAGTCAATTTGAAGTCTAGCCCCTTGCTTTGGCTTACTAGTGAAAGGTGGCAGAACTGGGTTTTGCACTTATTCCTTGGAAGTCATGTGGAAATTCGTGATAGCATTTTCAAAAGCAGAAAGTGATTTAGTTCAGACAGTTATGAGTCCTAAACCAGTTCTAAAATGTTTATAAGTTGTAAATGATTTGAATGCCTTAGACATTAAATAGGTAGAAACATAGTTTGCTTTTCCTATCCAAATGCTTTTTTCACCAGAACTGCTTCCATGAGTATAGAGCAAGTCCAATTTTTCTCTTATGTAGAGCCACCAGATACAATGATGACAAATGCCATGTGACTTGATAAATGTGTTCTACAAAAGCTTCCTTTTTGTGCTATCATAAGCTCCTCTCTTTCCCCTGTCTTCAGACCCTAATTTTTATCCCTTGTTTCTTGAAGAGCTGAGAGGTGCCCCAAAATCAATTGAAATTTTGGAAATGGTTTGAAATACCAATTGAAACAACACAGATCCTCAAGTTGCATGCAATAATAATTCCTGTTTTGTTCTTTGGTACTAATGCTGGATGTTGTTTTCCTGATACACAGGAGGCTATTCACAATATCCATTAATTGGCAAAATTTATTTCTGTTCATGTTGTTTACTATGTAGTATGAAGTGTCAGAATTCTTGAATATAACCTGTTTTCTTCTTCCCCATCTTTTTCTAATTAGGTTGACAATTAATGCTGAATGTTATCTTCAGCTTCATAATTTTCCTATGGATGAACACTCTTGTCCTCTGGAGTTTTCAAGCTGTACGTGGTAAAACACTTTTGTCCTCTTTACATTCAGCTTTATATTTACTTAAATTTTGCCCTCAGGAGAGAAAATGTTTCCTTTTTAAAGCCTTGAGGCAAAAGAAAGAACTGACCATTCATGTTTTGACTGGATTTATTGTATTACTTAATACACTAATGAATTACTTGAATAACATGTATTTTTTGCAACTTTAAAAATAGTCTTTTTGCTTAGGAGTCTAATACAGTGCCTATTACAGTTAATGGAAATGCATTCTCCTGGAAAAACTTTGTTTTCTTATGCCTGCAACTTTGAATTAGTTTCATACGGTGTACTTAAAAGGAAGAATAAGATTTGTCTTCAACTTGCTTCTATAAATGCTGAATCAGTAGAAGTCCTTTTCCTTTCAGTGGAACTTAGTTTATATGAGCAAACCCCCTACCTTCAGGCTCTATTTTTGATGCAAACTATGTTAAAAAAATCCTAGGGAATTGTGCTATTGTAATCATACAATCATTAATGTTGGCAAAAAATTCCAGTATCATCAAGTCCAACCTATGACTGAACACCAACGTCTCAACTAAACCATAGTGCCATGTCCAGTCATTTCCTGAGCGCCTCCAGGGATGGTGACTCCACCATCTCCCTGGGCAGCCCCTTCCAATGCTTCACAACCTCTCAGTGAAGAAATTCTTCCTGATATCCAGCCTGAACCTCCCCTGATGCAGACATGGGGCCATGTCCTCTCACCCTGTTACTGGCTGCATGGGAGAACAGGCCAACTCCTGTATTGCTACAGCCTCCTTTCAGGAGGTCTACCCTAAACAATCAAATTAGGTACTGAGAAGTGTACTTTTAAGCTCTTTCTGATCATTTAATGATAATGTAATGACATTTGTGATTTAATAGTGATGATTCTGAGCCAGTTTTTATTACTGGAGTTTGAGAATACCATGTAGATATTTTCTAAACATTTGTATTTACACAATTTTTGATTGATTGTACATTCACCTAGACTTAAAATTGAGACCAATTATTTTGTGGTTAAATTTTAAGTTTATCAAAAGGACTATAGATGGTCTCAAATCCACTTAATGTACAGCTCTGGTTTAATTTATAAGTAACTTCAGAGATCAGAAAGTGTGCTTTCTATGTACATTCTATGGCTTAGTGTTTGATTTTTTTTGTTTCATTCTAGATGGATATCCCAGGAATGAAATTGAATACAAATGGAAGAAAACTTCTGTTGAAGTGGCAGATCCAAAATACTGGAGGTTGTATCAGTTTGCATTTGTAGGGCTACGAAATACCACTGAAATTTCTCATACCTTGTCTGGTAAGGCAGTGTTGAGTATTATTTTGTGCAATATCTATTTAGATCAAGACTAACATATAATGATACAATTGAAAACCATATGATATGTCATATAAATATTTTTTGTTTTGTTTTTTTTAATTTTTAGGTGATTATATTATTATGACAATATTCTTTGATCTCAGCAGACGTATGGGATATTTTACTATTCAGACATACATTCCTTGTATACTCACAGTTGTTCTTTCATGGGTGTCATTTTGGATCAATAAGGATGCAGTTCCTGCAAGGACTTCTCTGGGTAAGAATGTCTTTTTTCAGCCTTGAAGGATCTGGTACTCCTAAAGAAAAGAAATGTGCAGCAGGGAGTAAATTAACCACAATTTATGCCCCTTCAGATTGTGACCATTGGTCATTCTCTCTTTTGAACTGCAACAGTAAAAGTAGGGGAATCCTGCTGTAGTTGTGTGGAAGAGTTAAAGGAAGCAAAGCTGAGCATGGAAATCCTGATCCAAGTTTTTCAGTCTGCTGTTGTTCACATTAATACGTTTTTTCTTCTTTATGGCTTTTTATCATCTCCAGGGACTGTCATGTGGTAATTATTAGTCTGACACTTAGCATTATGGAACAAATCAAGTCATTACTACATGACCAAAAATGGTGTAAATCTGGTTTAGTTTTTTTGTTGCTTTTTTTGTGTTGTTGGCATTGGGTTTTTTTGGTTGGTTTTTGTTTGCTTGTTTCAGGGGGTTGTTTGTTTTTGTTTTTTTTTTTTTTTTTTTTTACTAGAATTATTCAATTATTCTTTTAGGATAGGACAGAAAATTTGCAACCAAAGTTGCACTTCAAGAAGTTAGGCCTATAATTCCCAAAACATCCTGCTTTTACTACAGACAGTTCTGAAGTGTATTGCAAGTTCTAATACAAAGATAATTCTGTGTTAGTGTCATTTTGGCTGATCTGTTTAGCACAGCATCAGTCTGCTAAGTTTGACTGTTTGGGATTCCTGTGCTGCCTTGGAGAAAAGTTGCAGTCCCCACGTAAAGCCTGATAAATGGGTACACAGAGTGCACAGGACACAGCTTTGAGCTTAGCAGGGACAGATGCTTGTAGCAGAACTAGTGACAGCAGTCTGACCAATTTTGGGGTCAAGAGCTGAGAGTTGTATCTTGGGAAGTTAGAGGTGTGAGTTAATTTTCCTGATCAGCTGTATTGCTGTGAACACACCATTCCCACCCCACAAGATAATTTGCTACCAGAAGCATGAGCCCACACTTTAACTCCCTGCCTTTCCCACTGAAACTGGACCACCAGCAAGCCTGCAGATTAATGAGTCAAGAGAGAAAGTAAGCAAGAGCAAGCACGGCTCAGTAGCCTAATAAAAAGGTAAGGGAAGAAAATCTCAGTCTTGGACTCTAACTTTATGATGTTTGAAAGTGTTGCAAAATTTAGTGAAGAGAGTCTAAAGTCTCGAATAAATAAGTGAAAATTACTTTTGATAGTTTTAGACCTTGGTGCAGAAATTTCATCAGATTTCTTTGACTCATTGAACATCATTGTGGATTCTGATTAGTTTCAATACAATAGTTATAACAGGAAGAAAGTGTTCTATTGGTATCCTTCTAGTTCTGTATCCAGTTTTTTGCTTTTGCAAAGTACTTTTTATATGCCATGAAACTAGAACTCTGTCTCTGATGTCACAGCTGAAGATTTCAAGCTCTCAGTTCAGCAGTACTAGCCTTCATCTACTCAAGATGGAATACAAACTTTTGTAATATCTTATTTACAGCTCCCTGCAGGTGACTCTGAACTCCTTTCTTGTAAACATGCAAAAGCCATCACTTGACAGTTTGTAGGATGACTTTTCTTACATGCAAATGTTCTGGAGAAGGAGAAAGAGAGTACCTATCAAATAGACACAATTCTATGGAAAGAGAAATTAATACAAGAAAGCCAAACCTCAGCCAGGTTTATTATGGCAGGTAGCTGTTTTGCTGTTGAAGGTTTGCTCCCTGTGACAGCCCCCTATGTCTTTCACATAGCAGACAAGGCTGGAAAAATTTGGTTTTTTTTGTTCCCTCTGAACGGATGTCGGTACAGGGAATGGTGGGTGCCATTTCCCATCTGGAAGGTGTGCTGGGGTCTGGTACCCTGAAAAGGCTGGGCCTTTTTTTCTCATACCTGTTGGAAGATCCTGGAAGATTGTGGTTTCCCAGAGCAAAAGATTTGGGGTGATTACAGATATTTAAATATTTAGTTACACAGAGGAAATGCCAAATCTGTTTTCAAAAGTATCTGGTGGGAGTGAAGCACTTTTGAAGAACACTGGTTATCAGTTTGCCCCTTTAGGCATGTAATTTCATTGGGAAATCTCTTGGAAAAACACGACTGCCTTCCTGCTGCAGGAACAGTCCATAGCGACCAGTGATTCCATGCTTTGATTTGTGAGCCGTAGACAGTTTTAGCCTGGTGTAATGCCTTTTTTTTTTGTTGTTTATTTGTTTTATTTTGGTTGTTTTTGTTTAAGTTTTAAATAATCTTGTGCATGTAAATAAAAAATTATTTGTGTGTTCAAGTATTGCTCTTCAAAGGAAAGGTCACACTTAATTTTAGACTACTATGTAAATGGATTTGCATCTCCCTGAAGCATCAAATATAAGAAGAAAGTGTTAAAACCTAAATGCTAAACTAATGAAGAGTGGTACAGTTGAGCATATATTTTGAACACATAGTTATTAAGGCCAATTTGTTCTTATAATTAGCTTGTATGTAAGTGAATCAGGGCAAACATTTTTTATTACTTAGGACATAGTGTTGAAAGCATAGCTGGTAACTTAGACAATGAGACCAGAAAGCTGTGAATGTCATCAAATTTGATCTTCTATGTCTTCTTCAGAAGCAGACAATTGGAAACATTATTAATTTTTCTTTTGTTTACCATAAGCTTGAAATCATTGATAAATAATACACCTTTTATTTCTGAATGCATTCTTTTTAACATTTTAATAGTTCGAGCTAAGGACTTTCTTGTGCTTATAAAGTTTGTGTGCTTATTTGTACCCATTTTTCATTTATGTGTACATTTCATGTCAGATTTATAAAATTTCACAAACTTAATCTCATTGTTTGTTCAGTGTGAGCTGAAAATAGGATGGATTTAAAGGGAAGGTGAAATGTGCTGCTTTCTCTATGATCCAAGAGAGGATGCTGCATCCATAGGGAGGGATACTTGCCATAGCACCAATGTACATGAATGTAATCAGTGGTGAACCCACTGACCCCTCCTGTGGGTCAGTCCTTATATGACTCATTAATTAAATAAGAGCTAATATGATTACTTTTTTTTTTTGGTGACAATATGATTTGATTACCTATACATTTCCCATTTTCTGTCTTTTTTTCTTTCTTTACAGGGATCACAACAGTGCTGACCATGACAACGCTGAGTACAATTGCTAGGAAGTCACTCCCAAAGGTTTCCTATGTGACAGCAATGGACCTTTTTGTTTCAGTTTGCTTTATTTTTGTGTTTGCTGCCTTGATGGAATATGGCACCTTACATTACTTTACCAGCAACAGAAAAGGGGTCAAAGGAAAAGAAAAGAAGGCAAAATCAAAGCCATCAGTAAGTTTAGGCAAATAAGAAAAAAAAATACAGAGTGGTTTTTATTGTAGCATTCATTTTGAATGACTGCTTAAGTAGAAAAGCTAATGTTGAAAGATAATTAACACTAATATTTATTTTTTCATTTTTTTTGTAGTTAGGGGCTTGTACTAATTTTATGTAAATACAACTAGTGAGCAAAGAGTTTAGATTATTTCCCATATGTGAATGCGGACACATGAGCCTAAGGTGGAGAGTGGTTTGATATAATATTCCACGTCCTTGGTGCTTCTAGAACTGCCCATGAAGTGTGTGCCCATGGAGATGGTTCTGTAGGGGCACAGGGCTTCTGAAAACAGCACCTGGCAGACCACAGCTAAAACTGTAGCAATAAAGATAATGTGCATGGACTGAAGGTATGAGGATTTCTTTGGATCTGCATCACCTAACTTAAGTCTTACAAAGCTTTGCAAAGGAAAAAATGCTTGCTATTGGCCAGTATTCTGAATCCCACGACAGAAATTCTATCTTAACTCTTTTCTAATTTGGCTTCCATGTTTCTTTCTGGTTAAATTAACCTTCTGCTTTTACAAGTTGATGTTTTTATGGTAAACCTCTACACATCTCAGGATCAAGTATTATTCCATTTTAAGAGTCCTTCTGCTTGTGTAGTAAGAGTATTGTAATTTCCAAGGAATTTATTGTTGGAAGTCAGTACAAATACTTAAAGGTAGTCTTTAAAGCAAGAAAACATTGAAGAGAATAAGAGAAAGGAAAATGTTATAAAGCCCCTTTCCAAATCATCTCATTAAAAGATGCAGGAGCATACCCGAACCATAACACCAGTTGTCTTTTCTGGATGAAGGCTGAATACCAGCTCTTTATGAGGTGAAACAGAAATTGATAAGAAATTACAGAAGCAATTGCGGGTATGGAAGTGCAGAAATCCTGTTATGAACCATATCCATTCTGCAGCTCATGTCAGCAAGGACTGGTGCACCCATTTTGAGCAACACTGCTGTGGGCCTCTCTTCTATGGGGACACTGAGGCTGTTGGGGCTTGATTCCAGGGAAATGAGAACCCTTAGGCTTCATTTGGTGAGCTGTTCCAAGGGGATCAGCTGTGTGTTTAGGACAAGGCCAGTGGTGAAGTGTTACTACTTCCCTGTGCTGCCTTGGTCAGACATCACTGTTGATCCTCAGGGAATCCTTCACAGTCAGGAAAACTGGAAAATGGAAACCTCAAACCTGCTTCCTGTTAGTGGTAGAAACACATGTGGGAGCAACAGGAGGAGAAGAACACAGGCTTTGGCAAAGGAACACTTGAGTTTTGAGGTTAAAAGGTAAGAGAGCATGTGGGGGCATCCCAGTGTCAGCACAGCAGACTCAATTTCACGTTGCTGCTGCAGGGAGGTCTCAACAGCACTCAGTGAGCAGGGAGCTGAGTAGGTCTGAGTAGGCATGCACAACACAGAGAAGGCAAAGATATCAGGATGTACTGCTGTATTCAAACCAGGCAGATAGTAAAGATCAGCTGCTGACAAATCGAAAGACACTGAAGCAGTTTGCAAGGATGCTCTATTGAATGAAATAATGCCACTTTGCAGAATCTGTTCACACATCACCCATGTGTGCAATAATCTGCCAAGTGCCTTGAGATTTTCAGTGCATATGAAAATTTTAAATGCAAAATAATGATGAGATAGAAACTATGAAACTTACTGGATACATAGCTGGAATTTGCACTAATAATAAAATTAGCAATATAATACTAAAATACTGTTCAGTTGTGTTTTACTGGGTTCTTAAACAATGCCTTTTTATTTCTAAGTTGAAAAAAGAAATCTTTTTGCACAGAGTTTTTTAAACATGTTATGGCTATGAGACCATACAAAATAAAGAGATTACACAAAGGGAGAATTAAATTTAATATACTTAGAGGCAAGGATTCTAATTTGGTAAAAGCTTTTCTAGTGATGTTTTATAAAAAGATGTGACTTTTCTTGCTCCAAATAAGTAAAGAAGGCATCTAATTAGTTAATAAGTCATACCATTACAAATCCTTTTCCTTTTATTCTTTTTTTTTCCTTTTCTTTTTCCCACTTTATTTTTGTCAAGGACTTCTATTAATTCTTTTTGTCTTGTAGTTATGGATATGCAACTCAAAAAAACCGTTTAATTTTTAAAGTCAGTTTAATTCCTTCTGAAAACTCACAAGTTATTTTTTCCTTGGGAAACTTGCATAGATCTTTTATTTCTACTGCAAAATGCAATAAATGGTTACTATTCCAGGAACTGATGCCAATAAGCCACGATAAATGATCTTGTGGAAAAAATGGCAAGATTTTGCAAATGATTACAGCAGTATTATCTTACAAAATATGTGCTGGCATCATTCAAGAAAGGTAGTATGAATTGGCTTATGCAAATCCACATTAGTAAGGATAATGAGTTTGGGCAGGAAAGATTAAACCTAATTAGTTATGGATCTTATTCTGATCATCATTTCACCTGAAATGAATGCATCACCTGTGCCATGTTCTCCACAGACAATGGCTTTCTTTTGTACTTGTATTAGTGTTATTGCAGAATAATTGGGGTTTGATCCTATCAGACTGTATTATAAATGATCTCACAATACCTGCTGTTTTATCTACAATTTCAGTAGGCATATCCATAAAAAGTCAGCATGTACTTCTATATCTACATGTTGTGAGTGTTGTTGTTTTGGTTTTGGGGTTTTTTTCAGTTTCTTCCAATTTATATAAAGACATTTTCTTTTTAGGTGTTGGTCTTTTTTCCTCTTTCCCTCTCATTGCCTCTTAGACACATTTTATGTATTTCCTGTAGGTAGTTAAGCCTACAGGATGACTGTGTCTGCCTCTCTCAAGCCACCTCTTCAAATTTGTAATTCAGTGGCCACCTCCAGTCTGTGCTGGTGAGGTGAACAGTGGAGAGCAGTACTGTAATTTTTTCCTTCTCCCATCATGTTTCTGTATTGAGGATTCCTCTTTTACCCCACTAGTAGAAATAACTCATGCCATAAATCTTACATGGGCAAAACCAACAGTGAGCAGAGCAGAGTAGGTGTGAATCAGAAATAGGCATCTTTCCCTGTTTATCTTGAGCAGAATAAAGACTTTTTCTTAATTTAAAAAAATCCCTGAACCTATTTTTCATGTTTTGTAAAAATAACTCCTCTTTGCACTGCATCAAATTAGGATAGAGGCATGTAACTCCTGTTTCTTAGTATTGTCAGTATTTTATCATAACTGAAAAGAATAATGAGGTCCTTCAGGATGATAATTAGCTCCCTAGGTCATCATGTATAATCAGTTTTGAAACAGCAGTCTGTGTGAAACTTTCTCTGGTAGACACACTTATTAAATAAAGCTATTTGAAAACATGGTGGATACTGCACTGCATTAACACCATCCCTTGGGATATTGGGTAAAATGCCCCTGAAGCAAAAGAATGTCACCTTAACAATGTATAAGAAGTCTGTGTACTGGCCAAAGTAATTCCCAGGAAATGGGACAATGGGACTTTAAAGCATAACAAGAAGCTAAATGATGGCTTCCCACTTTCCATACTTTTTCATGTGTTTTCATTGTCTATTATGTATAATTGGTTAATAATATCCAGTTAGATTTTCTCACTGCTTCCTTTCCTGCTGTTTTATATTCTTACATAACAAAATATGAAGAATGTGGAAAAGAGAGAACACAATATAAGAGTAGTGTTAATGTAACCCTTCTCTTTGGTCAGAAGATTTTAGAAGAGATGCCAAATGTGGGGTGGGGTAAGTTGAAAGAATATTATGGAATAGTTTAAAACAGCTGTGAGATTTAGAAAGAGAAGATAAAGGACAGATGAAGAAAGAGAATATATTTTGAAACAATCAGGAAAAGAAGGATGATGCATAGAAAACTGTGAAGAAACAAAGAAATAAAAGGGGAAAAAGTTGGTTGTGTTAGTGTAAGTAAAAGGTGGATAGGCAAAAGTCACAAGTAAGGGAATAGCAAACACTATATGTACTAGGCAATAAGCCACCCAGATTTTTTCTATGAGAATTATAACATTTTACACTGAGTTTTTATCAGATACCAGAAGGTTGTTATGACCACAAAAGTAAATTAAGAATTAAGAACTAAACGCACTGGTGATTTGAGTGGCATTCTCCTAAGGAGTCATGTCTTGGATTCTAAAGGGGGGCTGTATTGTTCAGGGATTTAACATCTGAGGGTTAGAGGGCATGCATAGCCTGGCCTTACATGTCTCAGTCTGTTAAACTTCCCCAGCAATGCTGCGGTAAACCCCTTAGCTTTTTTTTTTCCTTTTTTTTTTTTTTTTTTTTTTTTTTTTTTTTTTTTTTTTTTTGTGAAAATGTAGCTTCCAGAAACAAATCTAGTCTCCTAAGGACTCCAAAAGATGGGAGGACCATCATTCCTTTGTTAGTGGTGATTATAGCCTGCTTGTGGACTTGGTTGTGACCCAGTTGTCAAGGAGTGACTGACTTCAAAATGTTTGTCTGTGTTGTGTAGATGAGATCAGCTAACCCTGTCTGTGTGACTAATTATCTACTATTCCCAAATCCCAGCACAACCCAATTTTCACTGTGGCAGGTGAAAGTAGTTCATGGTCTTTTGCCTACATGCGCTAATTACATATATCAGTTCATAATTTTCTAAGCTCCCCAAACTGTTTTCTTTAATATGAGAATTTCTGCATTTTTTAGTGAAGGTGACTTTATTGCCGGGGAAATCCTATGGAATTATTTAATGTGAGGATAAAAGCACACAAAATTGTATTTCCCTTTTTTTTTTTTTTTTCCTTAAGAAACCATCTGCAATTGCTGTTCGACCTGGATCAACACTAATTCCAATGAATAGCATTAATCATCTCCCTGAACGTGATGATGATTATGGATATGAGTGCCTAGAAGGAAAAGACTGTGCCAGTTTCTTCTGTTGTTTTGAAGACTGCCGCACAGGATCTTGGCGAGAAGGAAGAATACACATCCGGATAGCAAAAATTGACTCCTATTCTCGAATCTTCTTTCCAACTGCCTTTGCATTGTTCAACCTTGTTTACTGGATTGGATATCTTTATCTGTAAATTTCAGAGGTTTGACAAACTCAGAAAAAAATATTAATTGAATAGTCATTAATACTTTTAACTGAGCAAAGATTAGAGCTGGTCCAAAATGACTCAAATTGCTTGTATGCTTTAAAAATTTGAAACAATGAGAGGAAATATGATGATGTAGTCTCCCTCTTGTGATCAACTGTAGAACTGATACTGCTATTTTGAAGAGAACATTTTAAAATAAATATCCCTAAGATTTATCTTTTTTCCAGCTCTAAGAAAATGCAGAATCACAGGCTATGCTATTTAACTGAACCAACCTTCATAAGCTCTCAATTCTAATCCTAGATGACAATGCAGAAGGATTTTGTAGCATCTCTTACACCTTTGCAAAGAAAGCCTTAATTAAATGGGATTAGTTACTCTCATCCATTTCATCCATAAGGTGATGATTTTGTTAATCCCTAATTTTAAAAAGTTGAAATGTAACATTTCTCTTTTCAATCAGCCATTTGTTCTCTCCAGTATGTTAAAAAGTGTGATTAGATGATAATTAATCAATTCAAATTTATACAGAATACAGATATAAGAGCAGCAAGGAATTGATTTATCAAAACACCCAAGGATAATTCTGAGCTTGTCTTATCCTGACCATGGATAGAGACTTTTGGCTTTCAACCTTAGATTACATTTATATCTGTACTCCATTTCCTGTTACTTCATTGTCTTGAGTTCCCCAAAGTTGTCCAAGAGGTCTACAATTTTCAGAAATTCTTATCCAGCTGCCATTGCCTGCTCATTTCATGGAAAGCAGACTGGTTTTGGCCTAGATTCTGGCCATCAAGCATAATGATCTTCACATACTCAGTGTTGGAGAAAAAGTCATAACTCTACAATTGGAAGAATTTGTATCAGCAGAATTTGGAGGTGCTGTAGTCATTGTACTCAAAGTCATTGTGTTAAATCCCCAGTCCTAAGAGTGCAGTGTGTGATCTGGTCCCCTCTGCACTCAGTGTGGTTTTGTAGATCTGGTTTGTTACTGCACATGCTGCTCACTGAGCCAAAGACAAGTGGTATTAATGTATTGAATGTGTGGTGTGGATTGATGGGTAATTACCTTCTTGATATTGGTTAGTTTCTAATGGAAAAGATGTGTTATGGAGGGGGGGTTAAAATAATCCTTATGCATTGCTGAACCTTCTCCAAGATGGGACACATCCCCCCAGAATCATAGGACCAGCTGCCCATCCTTTCAGTGGTAGAGCTTGGGTAGAAATCCTTCAGTAGTAGTCTTTCTGGACTGACCTCTTGGTGTTGACCATTGCTGCCTGGCAGCATTTGGTATCTAATTTCTCTTTCTAAATCCATTGTCTTCACTATAGAAAAGTGCAGTCTTTCCTCCTTTCTTAAAGACAAATTGGTCTCAAGTGAGTTTGCAAAAATCACTGTAAAATTAAGATATGCATTAAGTAAAAGTCAGCATTACACAGAAGACCTTACAGATCTTTAAAGAGGATTAATGGGATTAGTATTTGGCTGTAGGTAAGGATGTTCAGTGCTAAAGACATGATTAATAGCTAAGAATAGAAAATGTTACATTAAGGGCTCCCCCTCTTCCCCCCAATATTTCTGTTGAATATGCTCCCTCCTCTGAATTTCTCAGAAGGGATTACTGTATTTATAGTCTAATTGGTACCAGGCATAGTAACATATGATATACAATACACATTTCAGAGGAAATGTTATTCCAGTGTTCAGCCCCAAAGTTTAATAGAGAGTGCGAGATTATGTGCAGTTTTTGTGGAAGGAGCTCCAACTTTAATGAAAACTTTATTTCAGTATTTAGCTGATGAAATATAGGAGTGGTTGAGAGAATCTGAAAGCCCTGATGATGAGGTTGGCTGGCATTATTTGTGGTATGACCTTTCTGAGTACCAGCTCTCCTGACTGTTGGACTGAGTGTAGAAGTGCGGTATCATTAATGGCACTGATCTGCTCTAATTTATTGAGCAGGTTTTTTAGAGTCTAATTTTCATAAAATGTTCAGTCCAAAAGAAACATGTCAGTTTTTATTCCATAATGTAGGTTGATGCTTTTTGACAGCATGCTGAACGCTTTCCTCTGTAGGAGGGGTGAAGGTGCCTTCAGCAGTATGTTGATGTGTGCTTGAAAAGCAGTCAGCTTGCTGTACAATGCAAGGCCCAGATTCAGTGAGTTCCTGAGGTTCATTAATTCACCTTTAAACAAAGGAAACTTAAAAGAACTTGGCACTTCACTAGAGGAAATACAAATTTCACAGCCTGCTCTCCTCTGGCTCATCTAGTTAGCTTTTTCTATTCATGTGGTTGTCAGTTGCCAATCAGCCTCCAGTGACTGAATTGGAGAACTGAAAACATTCAGAATTGGCAAGGGATGCATAAGAAGTCTTTCATCTCTAATTTCTATGGAACAATGTAGTGGAGTATTAAACCTATTGAGTGTTATGGCTGTTTGGCTTATGGCTACACTTGCTTCTGTCTGTTGACAAACTATTCTGTGTACTTCATTTGTTTCTGATGAAATAATTTTAGTTTCTCATAGTACTGTGAGTGCAAATAGGAATGAGAATGCAGTGAACTGTTACATGGCATGTAATAAATGTGTTATTTTAGTCCTATGCATTTTCTTTCTAATCTGCATGTAAACACTTGATTCCAAGAAATCTAAGTGATTCTTTAAAAAAATAGTACTTTAAAAAAATAGCAAGAAACAGACAGTATAATTAATTGGAGTTAGGTACTGCAATCATTTTTCAAACTTACCTGGATAAAAAAGTTTGTTTACTCTTAGCTGGGATCATATTTTTTGGGACTCATATTATTCTGACCATTACTGCATAAGCACACACTTAAACATATTCCTAATTAGTACTGTTATTAGACCAGAATTCAGAAAAGGGAGTTCTTATGTACTGTCATAAAGAGTGATGCTATCATGAATTGATGCCATTAACACATGCTTAATTTGCACTAATTTCAATAATGAGTGTTCAGTAGCTCAAATAATTGAACATTAAGGATGTGAACCAGAGCCTTTTCAGTAAGAGACTTTCTCATTGAAAGAGAGGGACATAAGAGGAGAAATTGCTGTAAAGGCAGAGAGGGGAAAAAGTCTGGGAGAACTGTTTTATACTGCGCCTATCTTTGGCATATCTTGAAATGTATTTTTCAAAAAAGAGACTTTTCCTTGATATTTCTGTATTAGTGTTTACCAGTTTCCTGTTTTAGTAGTGAGTACAGTTCAGTGTGTTGTTTTTTGGTAAGGTTCTGTCTATGATTGTACCTCACTGAACTTTAGTGCATGTCTTCTGTGTCTGAATAAATCTGTTTTATGTAGTGGCAGTGCAACCAAAGCATGAACTCTGGGTAACGTATTTTGTATTCACATGTTGATGTGCTTCAAAGACTTTAACCTTATCCAGTTTTCTGGCATTCAGAGATATAGGATTGTGTTAGACTTTGAAGGAGAATCACCTCCAACAGTATTTTTAAAACTTTCTGTTCTTTATTTGGTATGGTAGTAAAACATTTGTTTAAAATTGATATATGAATTGTGCTTTGTAATTTGTGAACACCTTACAATCAAAAGAGAACAGGAGGAGTCTGGATTTGAGTATCTATCTGCCTAAAGTAAGATATGTTTCATTTAATTGTATCAGTCATAATTTTCTGTCTACTGTTTCCAAATAGCTGAGAACTAGTGCAAATACATTTTTCTGTTACTATAATTATTTTTTTAGAATTCATTGTAGTTTCTCTCAGTTATAACTTAAATATGATCTTTCATGTTTATGAAATAATACTGTATTTTTAGTCATTATAATAGATATAGAAGATAGAAACTAATGTACAATTCAACAGCTGAAAAATCCAAAGCCAGGAATCAGAATTACTGTGCTTCTGTTCCTAAAAAAGCTCAGTGGATGTCCACATGCCTCATGAATGTGCTGGAGGGGGAACCTGACTCACAGGGAGTGGTAGAATACTCTCCAGACTGTAGAAAAGGCTTTTGCATTGGTTCATGCCATGAATTTGCTACAAAAGTGGTTCAAATGGAGGAAAGAAATAGATCTGTCCTCCTTTTTTCAGTGATCTCTTATTTCTGCCTTATTTCAGTCACCAACAGCAGTTCAAATGCTCTGTTTGCTGCCAGATGAAAGAACATCAGAAAAATTATCTTTATTTTACTCTTAGTTGGTTAATATTTCACACAGATGGGTGGGATCATCTGACTGAACGCACAAGATTATGACCAAGTTTTTCTCCAAGACAGGTGGTGGGAGTTTGCAGCTGGAGGCTGAAGGATGGCTTGTTGTGATGGGCATTTTTCATTCAGTTGCAAATCTGCACTGAAAGCTGGTGGGAGGAAAGGAAACAATGGTATGAGGGAAAGATTGATGGTGGCAGTGATCCCAGAATCAAGTTACATGGATCTGAGTGACTTACATTTAGTTCATAGGTTTCTCACTGGTATTTGTGATCATTCCCTTGATTTCTCTGCAACATAATTAAATATTTCTAATGTTTTAAATAAAAAGGAAAATATTGTGTATTTCCTATACATTAACTGCTGACTGAACAGGCAATAGAAATTATCTTGAGTTAACATTCTGGTGAATTGTTGAACAGAAAACAGAGATCAGGTTAAATGAGAAAAAGCTTTTTTTATTCTCCATTTATTATTGGAGATAAAACCATTTTTAAAATTACTGAGCATTAATTAGTTCATTAAGCACTGGGAAGGGCCTAGTACCCAGTCTAAACTGCTGTTAGTCCCCTCAAGGGCTAAAATATTTGGGAATAGAAACCTGACTCAGACTGCACTCAGTTATCATCCCCTATTTCCATCAGGAAGTGAGAAAGATGAATTGTGATTATGCCAGACATGAACTAGGATAGCTGGGGTGCTCCAGGGAGGTTGGTTTCTGGTTAAAAGGAAGGGTCATTTCTGCCCAAGACTGTAATTTGAATATGCAGAATATGCAT